>NC_091536.1:75425000-76675000 GCF_042242935.1 Bactrocera oleae
GCCACCCCGCTGACAATTTTCTCATGCTCAATATTTCGTGCGAATATGTTCCATGCGGCCTTTTGAGATGCCTACCAACAAAGAAAACTCGCGGATCATGAACAGGGTTTGTGAACTAGAGACTGTAGATTCTGATCACATGATCTTTCGTAGTAGCCGTATTCAGAGCACGGGCTTGCGATAGATTAAAAATCGATTTACCTTCGCGTTGACTGACTTTACATGGTCACCAATCAAAAACAGGAATAAAATCACCTTTCGATTAAAATATGTTTATATTTTGCTAAGAAATACAGCACGTGTATCTGGAGACAGTTGGGCTATGGACTGGTATAGCAAGCTAATTAGTTATCGGACTGCCCTCGTATATATGTAATCTATATATGAGTAAATATGCATACACGTTGGAGATTTTTTAAACGCATAATGTAATAATAGATTCGGCACAGTTGTACATACATGCATATATGCATACGCTTGTATATACATACTTATGAGCATTGATTACAGCGTGGCGTTAAATAATATAAGAGCAATGCAATTAATCCCTATTCAAACATATATGCAATTTAGCATAGAGTGTTGATCTTTTCAACTGTTGCAATCACAAAATGGGTGTTTCGAAATGATATATGTAAATATAAATTGTCGCTTTCATACTAGAATAAAATGAGCAATATAGAAGCTCATTCAATAAAAAGTGACTTTTGGCTGCGTTAGGCGTGTGTAGGGTTTACAGTGAATGACACATTTTCAGAATATTATAAAATTTTTGCTTAACAAACCACGTGTTATTACTTACAACTGTAACGGAGATGGTTAAAAAATTTGCAGTGACAAACAAGAACAAACGAAAATTGCTAGTGGCATGGCTTTGGAATCAGACGATCTTGGAGGATCGCCATTGCGTATACGCGATGTTTTTTTTTTTTTTGTGTAAAAATTAGTTCATTTTATCTTTGTACATAATTTAATAAATCAAACACACATATATAACTCAAATATAAACCTTATGATCTAACGAACAGTAAAATGTCTTACTCATTAATTGAAATTGACTAGTCATGATTAATAAGCAGCTATACCAGTTGAACGAGCGGTATCTAGTGCTTGTATGGAAGTATTTTTCATTCGAAATTCGATTCTTGAAAAAATTTGGCATGGGTGATTATTTAAGCCAATGGTGATATCACCGAAAAAATTGTTTAGATCGGATTACTATAGCATACATATACAAGTATGTAGCTGCCATACAAACTGACCGATAAAATTCTTTTATAGAAACTTTTATATTTGTGAAGGATAAGATGGTTTGGGTGCAACCGAAGTTAAGTTTTTTTTATTATTTTAAATATTAACTAGTATCTATTAACTACTACTATTCTATTTGATCGACTTAAATTAGTTATATATTTCTCTCATCGGGCTTTCACTAGCATACATATACCATATTTAAACTGTTCCACAGACGTAGTCACTACATGCAACAATTTCTCACTTATTTGTTGCTTTTGTTTTCACAAAACCATACATTATTATTTTCTAACAATCATTTCTCTCATTTTTCTCAGCTTCATATTCATAACGCCGATCTCATATAACAGCAAATTAGACAATTCGTCTCGAAAGTGGCAATTACTTGCTTTGATTACTACTTGTATGCTTGTATGCGTGTGTCTGTGTGTTTGCAGGGATTTGCGTATTTGTGCTGAATCGACTTGATATCTTGATGTCATTGACTTTACTATACAATTCTATTTTATTAAGCGGGATTTTCTAAAGGACAATGCCATTGACATTGCTGAGATGCTTTAAAGCAACAATACAGTGAAGCCAACACAAACGTACATATCATTTTTGTATGTACCTATATGTGAATAGGTGTGTGTGTGCATTTATCAATAAATGGTAAACAAAACTCACTTTTCACTGCATAATTCGGGTTTTTAACACACATGCCGCGCGTGTGTATGATGTGTGTGCCTGTGTGCATTTTATGCGCTTTCATCAATTCTAATTGAATTTTTCGCTGGCGTCTGCTATGTGCTGCCGCAATTTATTCACACCTCATTCGCTCACCTTTCAACGGTTGTTATATATATGTACATACATAGATGTCGATATATATATATATATATGCAATATTTTTATATTATGTATGGTATATAGGTGTGCTTGTGTGCGTGCTTAATTGGATATTGTTATTTCGGTTTATTGAAGCGCATGAAAAATGAGCAACACTTTCAATGTCAAAGTGAAGATAAACTCGCCGCCGTCGTCATGTGTGTCTAACTGAGCGCATAACCAAAACGTCGAGTTGAGTCATTTGAGGATCATCGTGGTACTGAGTGTATGTGTATGTACTATGTGTGTGTTTGTGTGGGTGTAGTGGCGCGGGCATGTGCTTATTTCACTCAACTATGCTCGTGCTCCGCAAAATAGTCGATTTCTATGCAAAAATGTGTTAATTCATTTGCGATATGCGGGCCAAAGCGTTAGGACGGTATTGTTGCGGTAACGCTAACTAACTGAATTACTAGGAACGAGCACGGTGGCGTATGAGTGACGTTTAAAATAATTGTAAAATTTGCATTACTGTATATTTGCGTATATAAGCAAGTGTTTGTGGTAACAAATTTTGGATTTAAAACTCAATGATTGGAAGTGTTGTAAGTTATAAAAACGAAAGAAGCTATAGAAAAAAAAATAAAACCTTTAAAAATAAAATATAATAAAATGAAATGAAATACAATAAAATAAAATAAAACTAAATTAAAATTAAATTTAATTAAATAAAATAATAAAATAAAATAAAATAGAACAAAATGAAATAAAATAAAACAATATGAAATAAAATAAAATAATAATAATTACATAAAAATTAAATTATAAAAATAAATTAATTTCAAATTAAATATAATTAAATTAAACTAAATTAAATAAAAATAATCAAAAATTAAATAAAATAAAATAAAAAAATAATAAAAAAATAAAATAAAATAAAATAAAATGAAAGAAAATAATAATAATATAATAAAAACTAAATTAAATAAAATTATATTAAATAAAACATAATTAAATGAAAATTAAATTAAACTAAATTAAAATAAAATATAATTAAATTAAAAAATAATAAAAAACTAAATTAAATTAAAAAAATAATAATTAAAAAAAAATTAATTTAATTAAACTAAATTACAATTAAATTTAGTAACATAAAATTAAATTAAATAAAAATAATAAAACATTAAATTAAATAAATTAAAATAAAATATAAAAAATAATATAAAATTTAATAAAGTTATATTAAATAAAACTAAATAATATTAACTATAGTTAAACTAAAATAAAACAATAAAAATTAAAATGAAACAATATAAATTAAAACCAATTAAATAAAATTAAATAATAATAAAATTAAATAAAACTAAATTATAATTAAATATAGTTAAATTAAATTAAATTTAAATAATAAAAAATAAATTAAATTAAATAAAGTAAAATAAAATTATATTAAATTAAAAAAAAAAAAACAGTATGACATTTAATAAAAAGTAAAATAAAATGAAATGAAATACAACTAAATTAAGTACAACAATTTAATAAAATTATATCAAAATAAAATGAAACGAAATGAAATTAAACTAAATTAAAATTAAGTTAAGTTATAATAATAATATAATAATAAACAAACAGAGTGGTTTTGTTTAAACGGTATTCAAATTTAAATTTTTAATTTTTACAGTTTTCATTAAGAATTTTAAAACCTTATTGTTTAAAAATGCTAAAAATCAGTTAAAAAAAAAATTATTCCTTTAAAGTGCTGTGTATGCAATCGATATTTTAAATTTAAAATAGTGCTTCAGCAAAGCTAAATATGCTATCAGCAGTGATAACAATACCTTTATCGAACAAAGCACTAACGAGAATAACAACAGTTGAAACATGAATTTCACAGGATTAGCAATGAATCTAAGCTCTAATTTAACAACAAATCAAACTATAAACAACAACAACGAACTACATAATAACATAACTTCTACCAACACCACTTACTATTACGCAAATCATAACAACAACCACAAAATGTTAGATCTACAAAACATTACAACGGCATTACTAAATGCCACCACACAAAGTCTCACCAAACCTGAATTCGAACAATACGAGGAAATCGATGAATTATCACCCGAACTACGCAAATTCGTGCAAATTGTTGTACCCTTTTGTTTTGGCATTTTCGCATTGTCGGGCTTCTTCGGCAATACGCTCGTCATACTCGTCGTACTCTTCAATCAACAAATGCATTCCACTACAAATCTGTTGATTGTCAATTTAGCTGTTGCCGATCTGCTCTTCGTCGTTTTCTGCATACCATTCACCGCAACCGATTATATAACCGAGTATTGGCCCTTCGGTGATATGTGGTGCCGAACGGTGCAATATTTGATTGTTGTTACTGCATTCGCAAGCATTTACACGTTGGTGTTGATGTCGGTCGATCGGTTTTTAGCCGTCGTACATCCGATACGTTCACGACAATTGCGCACCGAGAAGGTGACGAAGATTGCAATTGTAACACTGTGGGTGATCATTTTGACAATATCGTTTCCGGTGCCGTTGGTTCATGGCTTAACGGTAAGTGACGAGAATAATATATTAAGAAAGTTAGAAAAAAAAGTTTAGAAGAAAAGTATCTACTAGAAGGTACATAGTGTCCTTACAATGACGTGCGGCCGAAAAAATTTAAAAAATTGTAAAAATGGTGGAGTTTAAAAAGCAGTAGAATTTTACTCTAAATTTTCATGGTTTTTGGCCTGCCTATTGGTCTATCATTGTGAAGGACTAAGCACAGAGCATGCAGAAAAATTTAATAGTGTTCGGATCATTTGTCACCAAGTAATCCCTCAAGCTAATTTGGAAAGTGCAGTTTTGAATAAAAAATGTTAAAAGTACCCAATAAACTGATGGAGGTCACTGAATTGAGCGGCTGGACTTTGGAAGGCTGTAACTCAAAAACTAATTGAGATATCGATTTCGAACATTATTATGTGGTTTAAAAAGATATAATCTAAGAAAATTTGAACAACAAAATCAAATTTGTTTTAATATCACACTGTGCATTCACTATGTGCATCTTAAATAACTTTAACATACTTTTATGCTAATATGTCAAAATCATTAAGATTGGATTAAGTTGGTTAGAAACTCACAAATTGCACCTATCAATTGAAGTCGCCCTAAGCTACATTAACAAACCACCAAGTATGTATTTATACTTGCTCGTTATGGCATAAAGATAATCGAGAACACTAAAACATTTCAAAAATAGTATTTATAAAAGTCTTAAAGCTAATTTCGCTTATATTGATAAGCGATAACTCAAATTAATTACTTTGAATGACATTCTACGATTTTTAAATCACGCAAAAACTTTTGCACTTAAACTGAAATTAATTTCGTAAAATTACTCGAAAGCACAAATTCGAAAATAACCTGCATAGTAATAATGGGCAATTTCGAGTGTAAACTTATAAATGCGAATTTAATTTATGGAAAATTTAAAATCATCATAACGACAACGATTAATCATTCATCATTAGAAGCAGCATGCAAAATATATATGCATATGTGCAAACACACAGACACCCCTAAATAAATATCTACCTCTCTTCGAACGTTGGCTCCAATGTGTATGATTGGCCATCTTTCAACACCTTTTGTTTAGTTTTTCATATGGCAAATTAAAAATGGAAAATAATTAAAATGAAATAAAACACTTTTGGCAAATTGCTCCAAGCGCTAAAAACAACATTTTACAGACTCCCAAATATACATGTGTGTATGTGTGGTGTGGGCTACTTATAGCAACACAAGCACAACACCACGCATTTAGCTTGCAGTGTGAGTATGTGCTTTGATTTTAATTTGGGATCCGCAAGCAAATAACACATTCTCCGATTTATTTCCTTACATCAATCGCACCTCATTCTCCGCCAGCCAACTGTGCAACAGCTAAATGGGCTACAAAAGCTTAGCTTCCAAGCAACAGGGCGGCACAGAGTCTCACCCGCACTTAGTCGTGCGAAAAGTTAGACAGTTCTTTCATCTATCAGTCTAACAATCGGTCAAGCAGTCTCTGCGAAATTATTTTAAACATTCAGTAGTTCAGCCAAGCACCCTATACGAGTCCATCACTATTCGACCGGCTCTATTATATATTTAAATCTGCTTAGAGTTTATAATAATATTAGCGCTTTACTTTCCATATCTCTGTATTTATTTTTGCATCTTGCCTAGTTGGTTGCCTTTTTAGTTTTAGCGAAATTTTGAATGCAGCAATTCCATTTGAATAAGATTCAAGTATTTACAATTATGTTTACTTCCTTCACACGTGAATTTTATTACGAACGCTTGGTATGGCGCAGCTGGTGTTGAAAGCTCAAATGGCGGAGAATTTTATTGGATCATTTTGTATGAAAGCGAAAATTAATTTGTGTGTAAATTTTGTTAAATAATAGTTGTGTTTATTTAGAAAAATTTAGTGGTATCTTTGACCAAATCTTCAAGAAGAAAACTTTGTTCAGATTTTTCAAATGTTTTTTTTTAATTTATATTTTTTAGCATCAGTTTATAGTTTTTTTACTTTATCAATCAAATTTATTTCATGTTTTGATTCGGTGCACAAAGTTAAAACCCCATAAAATGTTAGAGTAAATTCAAAACTTTTATTAGCATTTAAAGTCTGCCATTTACTACTGGTAAAAGCCAGTGGCATTGTGTGGCTCTCCCATCAATTTCCAACTTCCTAATGGAGTTTGTGATTCTAAGGATGTAAAAAATCGCCATGGAGCCAAGATTAGGCTATAAATTTTGGTGTGCTTCATTAGCGTGCTTCTCTTTTGCTTTCTAAACTAAGTTTTCAAAACAACAATTTTTTATCCTTTATACATATGTCGTAATTGCTGACCTAATAATATATAGTATTTATATATTAACAGAATCTCGTTAACTAAAGAAATAAACGATACAGCTCTTAAGCTGACGTCTGACTAAATTCTAGACTACAGTAAACGATTATTTGTAAAGGGTTTTCCAATATTAGGCATATGACTTTTTTTCAAAAAAACTGAACACAAATTCTTATGAAAACTCTAATGTTTTTTATTTGATATGAAGTACAATCGATACAATTAAGTTCTACGTATAACATCATTCAAATAGCCTTTACGACTTATTTTGCAGAAACGAATTCGATGAACCCAATTTTCCAATACTGTTTCAATCAAGTCATATGTCATGAATAGCCCCTTCAATAATGACTTCTAAGGCTTGAAAAGAGTCTGGTTAATTGCTAAAGACCAATGACTTCAAATAACCCCGCAAGAAGTAGTCTAATAGTGTTAAACCACTGCTACGTGGAGGTCATTCGATGTCAAAATTTCTGGAAACTATCGAATTTGAAATTAACTCATGCCAAATTTCGTGAAGATATAATATTACATCAAATAAAAAAGTTTCTTCGTGGTAAACAGCGTATAAAATTTACAGATTATGACATTTTAAAAATGGCCGAATTCCGAAGTTTAGCAGATTGAACACATCATTATTAATATAAGTTAATAAGTCCACACAAAAAAAAAATATGGACGCCACTCACTTTTTTCTCTCATTTTAATGATAGCATTTTACGGTTACTCTTATATGTCATATGTTAAAAAAGTGGCAAAGTAGGTCCAGTATTTTTGAAAATAAAATTTTTAACTTTTTTCTTATGTCTGACTTTGAAATCATCTGTCATGTCATACGACTTATGAGTAGTCACTTGGACATCCTTGAAATTTAAGCATCGATTAATATAACACCCGACTGAACATCATATGACTCAGTATATTAGATTTTTCCGAAAAATTCCTAATAGTTCGACAATATTACATCACGAGAAGTTTTTCAATAGAAATTTCTATGAAAATTTAGGGTAAGCAGTTTCATAGCTGATTCTAGTTTAGTATAATACTGAGCATGTTTACATGAAAAGCTCGCTAAATTTTTGAGAATCTTTTCCAGATGTACGACTTTTCCTTTCGAAAAAAATATCTCCGTATGTTTTAATTTAGTTTTAGAGTTTCAAAATTTAATAATTAGTTCTCTCGAAATCTTTTCTTTTTCGAAGTTGGAACAAGGTGTATCTACTAATATCAAAGTTTTCGTGATTTGTTCTCTAGGGAATATTTGTTATATTTCAAATAAGAAAAGGAGAAAAAAAAGAACATTTGAAGTATCACAAATAAATTCATTTACTGAATTAGGAACATTACCTGCATCATTCACTTAACTTCATAATAAAATATTTTCTGCTCACCAGCTTTTTCATTACGCGTTCAAAAGCACAAAAATACCTTATTCCAAAAGCATATTCAATTTGCTCGTAATAATCCCACCATTACGATATGGCATAAAATAACTAATTACACAAAATTAACTTGAAATAAATGACAGTGGTGGAATTGCCTGGCTGGCACCCCTACCGTCTATCAGTGCCAATTAAAATCGGGTAATTGCTGAACCATACCGTTAGAATTTGTTGCACATACCTTTCGCTGTGCGAGGTACATACAAAAACAAGTATAAAGGAAGGAAGTATATTTAGTAACCTGAGTGAAATACAATATTATTAAATGTGTCTAAATATATGATTTTCCTCATAAGTACAGTTCGTATGAATAATATGACGACCTAGATAACCAAATATGTTCTCATGTACGAGCACATTGTCATTTGCGTCTCATACATATCGAGAGATAAACATTTGTTTTGTTATTAAGATTTACCGCCCTAATGAGACCAGAAACAAAAAAATTGTTCGAAACAATTGAAACTGCTAGCTTATCGCTTACGACTAATCAGCAAAAATATATATATATTGTTAATTGTCTATGGTATTCAAATCAGCGCGCTTCGTGAGCTGATTACAACAAGCAATGACCAGTTATCTATTTTCGGGTATGGGGTTATCAAAAAACGATTTGTGGCGACAATTAGATAGTCAACTGATAAGCAATAAATGCTGCAATATACTTACTTGGTTGGAAGGCTAAATTCAAATAAATATTTTTTTATGTTACATAGGCACATTTACATTTATTTATTAGTATATGTACTTGAACATGCATATTTTTTAGTTTTTTATAATGCTTACTAAATAACGGATCTTGAAATATTAATTCATTGGTCTCGTTGGATATCGAGGCACTTTCACAACGAAGCTCTTTCCACGCGGCATTCCGCCGTTTAGTTCATGCAAACATTGTTGCATCGCAGTTCCTTTCGAGGAAACACTTTTCCTTCTCATTTCAAGTGATTTTATGGATAATTAAATTTTGTGGAATCATATGAGAAAACAGATACAGACGTATCAGCGACGAGTCACTTAACCTAAATGTGAATTGCAATATCGAATGAAAATTTTCTGGACCAGTACATGATGTTTCACAATAATTTCGAAATATGACCTAAGCTCAGATATAAGAAAAATAATGAGACAAGGCATAAATTTCATAAAAATTTTTGATTTAAGAAATTACTATATTAAGCGAAGCAAGCTACAAAAACTGTTGCCGCTATTAAAAATATTTCTACTCACACAACGATTTCTCAAATAGTTTGATATCAATATTATAGAATTGCACTTATCTTAAAAATTTATTTAAATGAAACTTTTAGAACAAATGGAAATACGTCCCAGAATTGTCTCTAAAACCTGTTTAGTTTCATACTTATATTATTATATTTATAAATTTCATATGTAAGGAGCTGGTGTACACAGCATGCGATATTTTATTCGATTCTTACTCAACTAACCGAGGTTTTTTCAGACATGCGGTTTTCAATTTCGCAACACTTTTTTCAGAGTTGCTCTTTTTGAAAGATCTTACTTGATTTATACACAGTTAGAAAACGACCCGAATGCGACCATCCATCGATAATATGTTCTAAAAATATTACGGTCAAAAAAATATTATATATATAAATTTAATAACTTCACTCACTCGCAAGCACTCAAAGGCATATTTGATTTTATGACTTGTCAGGTGTGAACAATATGTATGCCTAATATTATACTAGGCATATACATACCCGTATGTACATATGTATATACATGCGTGTCATATACTTATATTTTTATATGTGATATACATACATATTTGGATATGTGCGTTTACACGTAATTAATTTTTCTAACTCCTAAAGGTGGTAGCAGGGGATTATTTGTGTGCCGTCACTTTGCCATAAAAGTGTGTTTGATAATGTACCAAATCTGCACAACACTATTTCGTCCAATAATTAAAATGCATCAACTGCAGACGTTTATTGCCAAGTATTTCCAAAACGAATGAAGTAAATACGTAAGTTTACATATTTACATATATCGACGTGGATATAAATCTAAAAGATATATGCATGTAAATTATCGACTGCATGCGCCATAAAAGTGTAACGTGCATATGAAGACACTCAGTAGGAAAAAACGCACTCAAATAGTCCGTACCATTATAAATTCTTGTTCATGCTCTTTTCTATTTTTAACGTAAGAAAGAAATAATTGTCAAATGACATTTACCTCACACTCTTTATATTATTCCGAACTAGTACAAAGTAGTCAAAATTCCAGCAGGGAACGTGGAAAATGTACCATATATCATAATTATATATTATTATCATTAATAAATTTTTTCTAAATTTTTTCATTATTTTTAAAGGTAAGCCAGGTAATGCGAACCCATTACCCGTTCAACTCAAACTGTTGCCGCTTACCTAAAAATTATTTGTCAACCAAAAAAATTTGGCTGACAAGCACACTTCTTCCCACAGGGTACCTAAAACTAAACATTGTATTTACATGAACTCACACACACAGTTATACATGTATGTACATAGTACGTATGTGTGTTTGGTGTGTGGAGCGAAGGTGTTTTGTATGGCCCATAAATATTTATTTGTAAACATTTCACATTACACGCCTAAATATTTGCTCATCCATAAAGTGAGTGTATAGTTAGAGGAAGGCGAAGAACAAATAAAGATAAACTTGTGTGCAGTTAAAAATATTCGTGGAAATTCATCAAGATGAAACAAAGTACAGAATTTAATAATTTTGGTATCAGTCTTATCATTTGCTTTTAACATTTTTGGACTGCTTGTTAAATTATTAAATGAACTTAAATCGACGATATATCCGAAAAAAATTTAAAATAATAAATCAAAAATTCGTAGAATGCATATGATTGATCAAATTTAGATTATTGAAGTGAAGATAGTGGAAATGTAACGGTGTTTTTAATTTTTTTTTATCGATATGTGTAAGTATATCGATTATCGATATAAATTGAACTTTTATATATCTACATAATTGATCGATATACATTATATCTAAAACTCGAGAATGTCGAAATTTTCGTACCGATTTCATAGTCGTATAAAGTTTTGGGCAGCTTATTGGAACAACATAGGTTAATATTAAAAATATATCGCTATGTGTAACTAAACCGATTACCGACATAACTTTTATTTTTATGAATCGATATGTTGGTAAGGCGACAAACATAGCTATTTTTTACATAAGCTAAATTTTTTGTTAGCTTTTTATATATGACCGATACATCGAACGTTTAAGCCTTGTGTTTAAATGAGTTCTTAATATATAGTATATCGATATTTTTGACATATCGATGAATTTCGCGGAATCTTATCGATATTTTGGAACACTATAATATAGAAATTCACAATTTTTGTTGTAATACTTATACGTTTACGCAGTATTTGCTTATTACGTCGACTCTTCTTAAGGGGATCTATCAACTTTTAAATTTCAAAAAATCGATTTATTTATTTAACATATGTGTATATCGAATGTACAATATATATATTTAAAAATATTCTCTAAAAATGTTAAGTTAATCCGGAAAATAGTTTCAGAGATACGAAATTTCAAACTTATTTTAATCGGCTCCCAAAATTTTAAACGCAACTGTTTTCAGAGTCGCTAAGAAAAATTTCTCCGAAACGGTTAGATCGGTCGACATGAACTCTTTATACACCTTTTTATATATATTTAGTTTTTGATAAAAATTTCGATTTTTAAACCACACTGAAACGTAAATTCCTTCACAAAAAACGACTTTTTTTAAGAGCCAAAAATCAAAACTCTGACTTGTCCTTCGATCATTACCTGTGATTATCTATCATAATAATAAATGGTTTTGAATTTTTGGATTTCATACAAATTAAAGAGACAAATCTTCTACGCCGCCAGGCACCTTTTTACGGAGGTCATCATAAACATCGGCTACGACATAAAGGGAATACACAATTTGTTAAATACTTTCCCGATTTTTAAAGTGTATTAAATTCTGTTAGGGTATATTATTTTTATTAATTTTTTTAACAAAATGCCTCTGCAAAAAAAAAAATTTACAAAAACGCACGATTTTTCGGACTTGCAAGTCGTTATAACCATTTACAGCCATTAATTTATAATAAATAGTGAAAATTGGTTGAAATATGCGGTTTGGTGTCGAAAGCAGTGATAAATCTTATTGTAAGTGTTGTAATATAGTAATAAGGATTTGTTTATAAGTTTTTATTTTTATCGATAAAATAAAATATATCGATATTTTAGTCGATTATTACAATGTTTCTTCTCCAATCGATTCTGTTTGGTGTATGAAATCAGCAATCTCGAAAGCTTGCCAAGATTGACTATTTATTTTATTGGCACGTATTTCTATTTTAAAATTTCCACAAAAGCTTTTAATGATTGTTCGCTTTCGTAATTATAAAATTTAAATAATTCGGAAAAAACAAATTATTTTACTTCACTGCCAACATATTTAATGCAACATACATTTGTACATACATATATACATAAAGGCATGTACTTATATGTGTAAGCTTAACGTAAAAATGCTAAATATTTGAAATATCGACAGAAATCTAATTTGGACAAAACTCTAATTAAATTGAAATTAAACAAGCTATTTACGTATTCATTTTATACTTTTTTGATCTTTGAAATTGAATAAATGGAAATATTGCCAGCGTGTAAAACGAAAAGCCAAAAAATGTGTATGTGAGAAACATTTTTCAAAATATTTTAAAGTTTTTATGGTAGCTATAATCAATTTCTAATAAAGTGTTATTGAAATTTTTAGAATTTTTTGTTTTTAATTACAATATATTGTATATACAAAATACAAATAAATTTAAAATTTAATTTAAAATTATTAAAAAATTAAAAATTTTTGAAAAGCATTTTTTAAACTTTAAAATATTATAATTAAATAAAAACTCAAAAAGCCCATAAACAACCATATATACAATCATATTAAGTCAAGCACTCAGATAAATATATATGTATTTACCTCATTATATATTTGCCTCAAGCGCTTGTCATTTATGTGCATTATTTAAGTCAACTCTGCGGTAATATATCAGCGGCCTACACTGAATAACTCATTAAATCATATTAATTTCAAATTTCGACACATAATCAGTGGCCACTATATTAATTTCGATGCGCCGCAGCTTTGTTTACTATAAATATCTGTGTGTATGTGTGCATAGTTAATTCGTGTGCTGCCATGGCGTATGAGTAATTTATTTAAAAGTTGGGCAATAAATGTGCGAAATTCAATGCGGCAATGCGGCAATGCGATTTCAAACGCTTATACCAAAATTGAAATTTTATATATATAATTTTATTATTACTCAAATATGTATTTGATGTGTTTATTTATATATATTTGCTAGGGTGCGCAGAAAACTATTTGGACAAAAGTGGAAATATACATACCAGTATATTTTTGTTATAAAAAAATTCAAAATGTTTGCAAGCAAAATGTAATATATAACATCATATATATTATGGCGACGAAAAAATTAATATTTTATATTTGATAATGCTGCCATATAGTTGTTATTTTATGTTTGCAAACGCGTGGCAGCATTATAAAGTAAAGAAGGAATAACAATTCCTAAAATGACACTACTTCGTATTTTCTTTCATTTTATTGTGCTTTAATCTGTACGAAAAAAAAATTTTGTTGGCAACCCTTTTCCAACTTGAACCTAAACACCTGTCTTTAAAATATCTAATTCTTATAACACAAAATTATCTTCGAATTAAAAAACTTTCTCATCTTCATATATTACTGATCAGGTGGCAACTTCTTAAAATTTAAATTTGTAATTAAAACATTTTAATATATATCTTTAGATTTTCACGTCGGGATTCGTAGTTTATATATTAATTATTTACAACTATTTGTATTTAATACATGTGGCAACTCTAAACTCAATAATGTAGATGCCACAGTAAGGTGATGGTTATGATTTCAGTTTTATATAAACCAAGAAAATCCGAACTCTAGTGACGCTTTAAAAGCTCTTTTAATTCTCCGATTACTCAGGGTTGGAGTAAGCTGCTTAACTCAACCAAACACTATTGTGGGCTTATATTCATCATTTTTGGCGTCTATCAGTTCATTGTACTACTTCAGATTTCAAAATTCTTGGCGCAAAAAATAATATGTGATTATTTTCGATTAAAAATCCAGTTTTGTAAAGTTTCATTTAGACACGACGCTTCAGCTTCTACTCTTGAAAGCCTCAAGTAGAACATACGTCAAGAGCTTTTAAGACATAATAAATAGAATAGAATGTAATAAATTGAGTTGTCGAATCTAATATGACATAATTAAATAATGCATAAACCAGTTGAGAATTTTACATATTTATGCTACTCAACGACTGAGATGGTACGTTGTGCCAATATAAAATGTTTAGCTATAGAAATCTATGAAAAACTAGCTTTTACCCGCGGCTTCGCTCGCATCGAATCCATCAAATAAGTATTTTACTTTTTTATTTGGAATTGGCTCGTTCGTTGTCGGATTGATGACTGAAATATTGAAATGATATCCTGATTCACGTTTACTGAAAATTAATGGATACTGCAAAGCGTCATAAAATTTATGAGTATCAGCTACGCGCTTTAACGCATTATCATGTTATATATATATATTTCTCTTTCTACTCCATCTATATACTGGCAACGACGATTTACTTCATTTTGTTCATCACCCATAAAATACACCTCCAAAAATTTATGCTGATCATTATTTCCTGGAAATAGTGATCCAATTTGATGATATGTTTGTCCTTGTACAGTAAAGGTTGGTGAAAATCCAGGCATTCTTATCACTTTATCAACTCCGAAAGATGTAATTTTAAAGCAAGAATTATACTTCCTTATTTTACTTAGAAATCGTTTTGACTCATCTGTGACACTAAACAATAAAGTTTTTAAAGGTTCTTCTGGTTCACCAAGTAATAGAAGTAAAACTTTACCAGTGCTGCAGCACATTCCAGCAGTTTCATCTTTCCATTTAAAAGCATCAATTAAGGGATGATTAGAATACTCAACTAAAGGATCATATTGAAAACCAATACCATTATTTTTTTTCTTTCATTTTCATTTATTTTTGTTTTCTTTCATTTTTAATTTTTTCGACAAACAATCATTTCTGCCAAACTTTTTTTTTTCAATTTCAAAATTTTCAAATTTATTTTCCAAACATACATCCTCCAAAATAATTTTTTTTAATAATCCGTAAAAAATTTATAAATTTTGTAATAAAAAGTATCTTATGTTCTCTGACACCTCTAAGAGCATATGTACAAACTTTCATGATGATCTGTTAAGTAGTTTTTGCGTGAAAGCTTAACAAACAAACGGACTTTCGCATTTATAATATTAGTATAGATTAAGTACACTTACGAAAAATGTTTCAACGATAATTGACAATCCATGGGAGTATCTCTAATAGATTGTAATAAAAATTATAAAAAGACTTTTGTGAACACTAATTACAAAATACTCTTCTTCTAAGTCTTTCACACAATTTCTCATAACCCACAACATCAACCAACTATTTCTGGGTACAATTAGACGCTTTTAGTACACCCCTAGTATGGAAAAATAATTAATTAAATATTTTTACTTCTATATTTATGTATATTATCGATAGCAAACTAAATCAAAATTTAATAACATTCACAATTTGTCTCTTATTTACACAACTCGCCAGAAACTGGAACCGTTTCCAAATGTCACCTATGCATTTTGTACATTCTACGAGGATAATTTGATCGTCAGCCAAACCAGCTATCAGCTGATGTTCTTCGCCTGTTCGTATCTGCTGCCGCTCATGGCAATTAGTGGCCTCTATGTACGGATGATTATGCGTCTGTGGCACCAAGGGAGCGGCGTACAGATGTCAGTGAAATCGCAACGTGGTCGCAAGCGTGTCACACGTCTCGTTGTGGTTGTGGTTGTGGCATTCGCATCGCTATGGTTGCCAGTACAGGTTAGTATAACTAATGCTACGCTGCGAGCATAATTTATTCGCTTGTGTGCAAATTTACACACTACATATAAAAATATAAATATATGGTCTCATGTATTTTGCACGGCTCACTGACTTTATGCTCGCGTCGAAGCTTTTGCAGAGCTTTGTTTTTGTTCAAAATTTAATATTAATTTTAGCGAAAATATATCTATAAGTAAATAGTAAAATTATTTCGGCTACACTGTTGTGTTTGCAAGAATAAAGATATGCAGAGCCGTATTTACAGGGTCTTCCAATTGTAACTAATTGTAGACTGGCACTTTTAATATTAACATGTTGACACTTGCGGCCGTATTTCGGTCAACGATATAAACAAATAAATTTTGAAGAACACAAAATAATCTGAGTTTTTCCCATAGAGAATTAACAATCCATCAGGTCTAAGTTCAGGAACAGAAATAAAACGGTTTGTTTGCTGAGCTTCAGAAATAGTTCAACATTTCTGCTAAAAAAAAATTAAATGTAAGCAAATTATAAAATATATTGGTACCATTCCCTAAACGAGTGAATCCAAGTGAAACGTGTACTAGAGATGTGGAATGAAAATAAATTAGTTTAAAAAAATATTTTCTATGCCATTAATCTTATATATATATAATATATAGGTCTAGTAAAAAGAGATTTCTTATTGCACTGGATTGAAGGTTTTATTTAGCTTAGCTAGAATTATGCGATTTAGATGAAATAGTCACCGTTTTTTTTTCGTTTTTCATGATTTTATTCCACATCCATACAGGCACTGGGACAGTCGATTTTTACACGCCTCTCTTGAGTTGTATTTTTCACCAGCAAAATTATTCGCCATAGACAGGCACAATACAGATTCGAATGGTTTTCCAATACCAAACACATAGCAAAACCTTCCTCACCATCAATCTTGGCTTGACCACCGTTTTCACCTGCTCACCGCGATTCGTTCATGCCCCTTTTCACTTGACGTTATCCACTTAAGTGACTCACTTCTTATTACCAGTAACCACGCGCTGCAGATTTGGTTAAACCTTTCGACTATTCAGCAGCAATTCGCTGATAGAAATTCGGTTCATAAGGTTTGCTGCGTTAACTTGTATGGCACCCATACTTCGAGCTGCTTTTTATATCCAATCTTGTTTAAATGGTACCAAGTGTAATTCTGCATCATGCTTAGCTCATATGCAATCGAAAAATACGCTTACATGATGGTCGGAATCGTAGATTTCCATTATTTTATCGATATTAACGATAATTGGCCTGCCAGAGCATAGTCCTTCTTAGAATTTGCGTATTATTGACTACTACAATATCAGTACCATAAACATTATTCAAATTTCAGCCGCTTGGCTTGCGTTTTTGCCTTTATCGAAAAAAACTTTAAAATATAGCATGTTTTTATTTACTGGTCCATATTTTACGCGTATCCAAACAATGCTTAGTTAAGCAATCCCAAGACTGTCTGTGAGGTTTTGTAGCGGAGAAAGCGAGGCAAGTGGTTAACGGGACATCTAGCTGATCATTTTCTAATTCCAATATACAATTATTTCCAAACAAATGGCGGAGTAGATAGCAGTTTTGGTAACAACTTGATTACAGCTTCATCTAGGGACTAAAATAATTTTTTTTTTAGATTACCAAATTATATATATATATATATTAATTCTGAATTGAAATTCATTATATTGGAATAAGAGGAAAATTAGGATTTCTGACTCAACCAGAAAATCGGAAACTAGTCTAGACTGATTCAATTAATTTCGGAAACTAAACCTCCTTGTGATAAAAACATGTCCTTTTAATTTCGATATAATATCGTACATATTTATCGATACATACGGTTATCGATAAATATGCACGAAAATTTATCGATTAATCGAATTTTGCAAATAACCTAATTGGGTATATTGGTGCTAAAGGGAGTATTGAACCGACTTTATCCAATTTCAGCAAAAAATGCTCACTTGATATCAATAAAATATCTCAAATTTGTATCGTTATTTTCGGTTCAAAGTCAATCACTGGCACATTTAAATACTGCCATATTTCAATTAATCAGGTTGCTATTCTGGTTTGTATGGACAATTTTTTGTAAAAACGAAAATTTTATATATATATGCATATAAAAACAAATTGATATATATAAATCTCATAAATCTCATAATAATATGCGAGTAAACAAATGCAATCATAGCCGGCTGATTGCTGGCCAACCAATTCATTAAATGTCCTTTATTTCATTATAATTCCCCATTAATCCACTTTGAAATGCGTTCGCCTATTTACATTGCACTCCAATTTAAATCTTTTTATTTATTTCCACTCGCCTCCACACGCACACACACTCACGCACTTGCCTTTGGTCGCCGCTCATTATCATTATACGCTTTTATCTTTCATTTCATGTGTTCTCAATCAGCTGATTTTGCTGCTGAAAACGCTCGGTATCTATCATTCGAACACGAAATTCAAACTTTTGCTGCAAGTCATCGCCCAAACGTTGGCCTACATGAGCTCCTGCATTAATCCGTTGCTGTATGCCTTTCTCTCCGATAACTTTCGCAAGGCTTTCTATAAGGTGAGTACCATCATTTGCCGTACTTGATATTTATTATTTATTTATTCATAAATAGTAATTGAATTAATTATAAGTAAAGTTGCATTTGTGCTGGGGTAAATATTGTCACTATTATTAAAATACGAACTGCCGGCGATTTATGTCAATAAATATTCGTAAACAAATGTAGCTATTTGCATAGCAAAGAGATTACTCACCATTATTCGCTGTCGGTTCTGCTTTATTATTATCGCCACTTTTCACGAGTACTTTTGTGGCAATACTATTGCAGCTCTTCTTCACTAGGTCAGCATTTCATTTTATTGCATTGATTGCAGCTTGTTTCTCTTGCTGTTCCTGTTGTTGCTTGCTATTACGGTCCAGTTTATTTCACTTCTTTCTGTAGCTTTGTATAAATAAGACAAAGTGCTGTTCAAATTTATTGATATAAATTACAACAAATACCAGTATATCAATTTATATTATTATATAGAATTCAGTTTTTATTTTTTATTAATTTTTAAAAAGTACAGCAACTTGAGGGTAAGAAATTTATCTTATTTCTTCTTTGGAAACAAAAAAACCCTTTGCTCACTCGAATATTTTTTTCAAAAATTAAAAATTCTTACCCCGCATTGTTCAAAAGTTAAAATTAATTTGAGACATATCCAAAACATATTACCGCAGTAATCTAAGTAGTCTCAGAGGCTTCTTATCGTATAAAAAAGCACATAACGATACAAAGTTGACCCCTTAATAACTTCTTTCAACATATTTAATATTGATGTTACTTGGTAAAGTCTTTTGAATTTTAAGTAAAATCTGCGTTTTTGGGTGTTGAACTCCTCCCCCCTGTATGTGCCTCTGTTTTGAACTTTAATTTCCAACCGAAACTTTGTACCGGAACCTCCCGACTATCCTTGTGTAGTTAGTTGTCGTATTTGGTATATCAGCATAGATCACTGCTATGCCTCAGCATAGAACCACATGCCAAAAGGATCAATTTTTCGACATGATTCGATCACCAAAAGTTTGTCGCAACAAAGTGACTGGAAATCATTCGGTACATGCCTTGTTTCGGTGTCTTTTTGAAACCACTTAACGATTTGACGACTTTTATTATTGTAGAGAACTAGACTGTCGCAAAACTTTTACCTTTAGCACTTGCAATTGAAGGTAACGTTGTCTCCAACTTATGTCTAAATAACTTAAGTATAAATAGTAAGCTGGCCGGGTAAAATGTGAGTTTTGAATATAAATTTACACGATTTTTATGTGTTGCTCAAGTGCAAGTCTTAACTTAGTATTTTGAGAAGTTATAGTGAACAGAAATATGAAACACATACATATTTTTTCTTTAACAGCTGATGTGTTAGCTATCCTTCTAGGAAATCACACACATTTTTAAAAGCATCTTTTACATATAATTTTTTAGAGGACCTGAAAATGTTAACTGTAAGTGAATTCCACTCGTAGTTAATAAACTTTCTTGAAATGCTCGAAAATATAAATGAGCGAGTAAGCCATATTTCTGCTTTGAACCGGGTACACTAAATTTGCCAAGAAGTATGTAACAACCAGAAGGGCACGTCAGAGATCATATAAAGTGTATATGGTATATAAAAGATTAGCGTGACCAGCTGAATCAATTTATACACCGGTCTGTCCGTTTGTTTGTATGTACGTAAACTAGTCTCTCAGTTTTACAGATATCGTCTTTTTCTTCCCAAGAAGCTGTTCATTTATTGGAATCACTAATATCGGACTACAATTGCATATACATAGCTGCTATACACACTGACCGTTCAAAGCGAAGTTCTTGTAAGGCAAACTGTGTTATTTGAGAAGATAACTTCAGGAGAATTGGTATGAATTATTGTTCAAGATACCGCTACAATCTCGCAGCAGATAGTTTATACCGTACTATTTTAACATATAGCTGTCAATCAAACTAACCGATCAAAATCAATATAACGATCTCTTAATACCAATTTATCTTATAGAAATGTACCTATAAAGGATGCGGCTGCCCCGAAAAAAAATTTTTTTTTTAAATTTTTTTGTTGTTTTAGTTAAAAAGTCTTCGCTTTTATTTATATTTCCAATCTGTTAGGTTTAGCCGCAAATTTATAAATATATATTTTCTTTGGAGAATCCTTAATCAATGTCAAAAATGGAAAGCAAAGTTTGTAGCGTTTCATATTTTAAAAAACACAGATGTTAGAACTCAAAAATAGCAAGGTCAACTACACAATTAGTTTGCTGGCATTTTTCATTATCAGCTCAGATCTTCCGTTGCGAAGAGGAATTTTGTTTTCTTGTATGTCTTAAGAATATCGGCATGTGTGGAGAGTTTTGCGAGCATTGAACTTGCCATAGCCAAAAATACATATGTTATAAAGCGATAAAAATATATATATGTATATGTATGTATGTATGAAGTGCTAATTGCACACTTGATTAGTTTCATAAATGCCATCAGTGGCATTATTAGACATTCTTGACTGCACAATTAAATCAAAATTAATATATATTCATAAATATACACATTTACATATATGTATATACACATATATATGATTAATATAAGCGTCTATATAAGCCTCCTATTCATTGCCGTCTATTTGTGCCCCCATTATTTTTTTTTATTTTCTACACAATATCACAATTTGGCAACTTTTTCTGATTGACGTATCGCATTCACGATCTGTTTAAACGTTTTTAATTGATTTGTGTTCAGCGTTAAATGAAATACTGTGTGAAAGATATATTTAATTGCAAATAAATGAAAATATTCAGATTGGAATGGCAACCGGCAACCTCTAGCCGTCGCATCCAATGCTTTGTCGCTGTGCTGGGCATCCAACTGTGCTCCCATGTGGTGGTCGGTCGCTGGACGGGCAGAAGAAATAAAAATCTTTAAAAAGTTATAAATAAGTAGACTTGTAATTGCAATAAATTATGAAGAAAATCTAATGCGTAAGAAAAGTCTGTAAACAACTATATGTGTATACGAGTATATATGTTACATATATATATATATTTTTTTTTTTTTGGAATAGAGAACTATATGTATGTTTTATAGTGGAATACTTGCTAGTGGAAATGATAAAATTTTATTTATTTATATATTACCGTCATATTTATATTTAATGTGAACACCTTACAACAAACACGTGCAAATGTCAATACGCTACATACAAACAAGTTAAGTCAGCTGCCGGCAGGTAAATGATTGCTGTCAACAAGCACCACATCGGACAACGGCAAAGAAAGTAAACTTTTAAAAAGCAAAGAAAAAATGTAAATATTCGGCAGCCTGAGAATGAAATCATATACGAAATTGGGTTATGCGACGGAAAAGTGGAGAGGACGTAAGTTGATGATGAAAAAAAGACGCTTCATTGGTGGAGTTTTATTGAAAGTATTTATGTGTATGTATATGTTAAAGTATTGGTATGTGAAAGATAAACGGTGAAAGTGGCAACGCTAAGAAATAGTTGTGGATGTAAAGTGAGCATATTAATATATTATGGTGGTACTGAAATACTATTTTTTTTTTTTTAAAATTAAAACACAAAAGAACTGTAATAACCTTCGCACGTCATTTTCTGATAGGATAAAAGGTATTAAATTATCTTTTTCTTGACTTTGATCGGCCAGTTCGTATGGGCCGGAGGAGACAAGGGTATATAAAAAATCCCAAATCGATTTCATTTGTCTTAAAAACTTAAGGACTAATTCGCGTATATACAGACAGCAAACAAACGAACATGACTAAAGCGAAACAGCTCGTCACACTGATTATATAATAAATTTTCAAAAATTTCCACAACAAAAAGTGTGCCAGCATCGTCTTTTTAACTTTTTAAAATTAATTACATTATTTGTATCTTAATGAATTTTTTTGTAAGTTTCGTACAACCCTAATGCATGAGTAAATACATATTGGCACATAACTGTCAAACGTTTCCTTTCACTTTCCTGCATGAGCACTTGTAATACCCACGTTCAGCCTCACTTTAATGAGACCCAATTTGGGCCAAAACAAGCCAGTGAACAAGGTTGCAGCGGAAACTTTGTTAGGCAAGAAGAAAAAAAAAACCAAACGTAAAAATGAAAATAACAACAAAGAGGACTTAAATTAGCACAAAAATCTCTGGTATTAATTTTTACCACATTTTGTGTAAATTCCAAGCGGCAAACTTGACCCAGCTACGTCTTGGCGCGCCTCAAGTAGGTGTCATTAAAAAACTCCACAAATAACAAAAACAAAAAAAAAATTATAAAGAAAATTACATAGAATTGGGTATTTCTTGCGAAATGCCACGCGGTGCCGCGTGCCTTGCGTGAGTCCACGTTTTCTTCGCAGCTCTCGTCTTCCACCTTTTTTTTATTTTAATTTCTGTTGTGTGTTTGTTGTTACTTCTGTAGGTTTTTTACAGCATAACAAATTAATGCAAATTCTTTGGGAACTTCACCAACAAAACAGCCGACCACTCCGCGACAACAATTTCTTACCCTTGCAGCAGCCACTGCATAGATTTACAGTTACCGTAACCTCTTTATTTCGTTTTCTCGTTATAGCATGAACAGGTTATATTAAGTTTGCCACGAAGTTGCCCACACCCAGAAGGAAACGTCGGAGGTCTGTGAAATATATATAGTATATACATCGGTGATCAGCGTGATTTAGCCATGTTTGTCTGTCTATATATACGCGAACTACTTTCGCAGTTTTTGAGATATCGAAATTTTTCATACGTCCTTCTCCCTACAAAAAACTGCTCATTGTTCGGCACCGCCGAAATCGGACCACAATAGCGTTTAGCTGCAATACAAATTGAAGGATCGGCGTCAGGTCCTTGTATGGAGAACTTGTTGGTATCTTCACGAAATTCAGCGTGTATTATTATCCAAGTCAGCGGTATAATCTCCGTACAAATTTTTCAGATCGGATTACTATAGCATATAGCAGCCATACAAACTGAACGTTCAAACTCAAGTTCTTGTATGGAATCTTTTCTATTTGTGCAGGGTATTATAGTTGCGGTGCAACCGAAGTTAACATTTTTGCTTGTTTTCTTTGTATTTCGTTTTCTACTCCTTACTGTCTTCACATCATTTGCTAGTCATACGGGCGCAAGTCTACGCGGAGAAACGTACTCGTAAGATGGGGTTGTCGAACCCTGCCCTCTGCTCTAATTTTGTCTGTGCAACAAACTTTGCTTGCCTTTGTTTTAATCCCGTTATTTAGAAAATGCGGCCTGTTGGTCCTTGTTATTCCTTATTATTGTTTTTGTTATGCCATTTCTTTATTTGTTTTGGTTTTTGCTTTTGATTTTCTTTTGTATGTGGTATTTTCCTTCCCCTATTTTTTTCTTTTTGCTTTCTTTTTTTATGTGCCTCTTCTTCGCTTTTCTGCAAAGCTTCAACGAATTTATGGTATGGTATGCTTTTAATTACTTTTAGTGCATACTTTTAGGCTCTAAAGCTTATGAAATTGACCATTCTCTACTTTGCATTTTTTTGAGCACTTTGAATTGCTCACACACACCCGCTCTTCACTAACTTTTAATCGTTATTTTGTATGCTTTTGAATTTCTGTTGTTTGCTGAGCGGCCATTTCTCTCACGCTTCCCTGCGCGTGCTTCCGTTATGTTTATATATGTGTGATTCTCGCCGTCAATCACTTTCAATTTAATTTTCAATTCTTTGAAAAGACATTAAACTGCTTATTTTGTGGGCTAAGACGTTATGCAAGAGACGTGCACACACTCTCACATACACACACTTGCACAATTATCGTGACACGAACTTTTTACGCGCTGTTTGTATATTTTATAAGCGCATACATTTCCTAGAACCCATTACATGCTCTGTTGTTTTGTAAGCGCACCCGCTTCTCGCTGTCTTCTCACGACATTTTGCCACGCTTAATTGATTTGTTTGTCAAGTCATTAAAAGAAAATTAATTACTCTTAACTAATTTCAGTTGTTAAACTCTTAGAATAACATTTTTATTTTGCCACTTTGTAATTTCGCCATTCCATTGTTTGCCTCTCAAACCAACCATACTCACATATGCACACTTGACCGCCTAAAAATAGACCAAGATTTATTTCACTTATTTGCCTATTGCCTTGGCTCGCAACTGCTATTCAATTAAAAGGTGTTGCCACACTTTCCACACAGCTTTTATTTTTTGGTCCTTTCCTTCAATTGCCTGAGCTTGGGTCTCCATCTGAATTGTAAGAAATTTAGTTATTCCGCTGTTCTAACGATTGCCTGCCACTCACATGTTGTCTGTAGAGAGCAGCGACGACATCGCTGGCCATTACTGTTCGCCAGTGCCGTCGGTCAGTCTGCTGAGTGTGATGGTGGCGTTGTGGCAGGCGGAGATAGGTGTCTGTCGGTCGCGTGGTTGCTAATTGATGCCGAAATGTCCTGCTGTCAACCAACTTTTGTGCCATTTAATTGGCATTTGACTGTTCTCTTTCGCTTTTTAATGAATTGCCGTTATTTTGATGTTCTCCATTTGCCTAAAATTAGCGGCACTTCTTCTCTGCTCTTGCGCTACTTGAGCGCGGAGAAAGTAAGTGAGTTTTTGCTGTTATTTGCTTGCTATTACTTAGAAGAGGCATTTAATTTAACTGTTAAAATTTTGTATTTAAAACTCATTTATATCGGCCCTAACGTCCTATGCGTTGTAATGTTCATGACAAGTTTTAATAAAAAGGTTAAAATAGAAATTAAAACATGGAAGGTAGGGCTTTCATACTCTTGCAATTTGGAACGGTCAAAGCCGGCTTAAAGGTTCAACTTCATTGTTCGACGAAATCGTGAATGAATTTTAATAAAATTTCGTATCATAGGGCAGAGACTCCCTTTGTTTTATTACTATATTTCACTTTCCGTCAGCTTTTCAATTATGCTAAAATCATTGGGGATATAGAAATAGAAGGTCTGATTGCATTAATATTTAACGTTGCTCAGGTATACTTAAGAACTTATTTTCAGCAATTTTTAAATAAAATGAATATAAACATATATATGGGGTAAAGTCAGCCGGACGTTTCAAAGTCGTGAATAACAGTTACATGGGGGCTAAGGTTTATCCATTTACGCCAAGACGATACAATGTCATGTGATATGCTCTCTCAATTTCATTAAAATAACTCACATATTGGCTGATATATATGGTTTAAATTCAACTGGAAATTCGAAAATCTTTATATTAGGTATATGGGGGCTAAGCGTAATATTGATTGACACCGATTCAACATATTTGAGACAAGCGTATATTATTATCAAAGAAACATATTCCTCGAATTTCAATAACATATCTCACAGATTGACCGATATTTTCGGCAAAAAATCAGCCATGCGCACTGGGATCTGCATATTATTTTTCTTTAAAAGTTATGGTCCGATTTTGACAATTTTTGGCAAAAGATGAAATACGTTGGGGGAACACATGCACAACGTTACGATATCTCAATTTTTACACACGTTACAACTTGCACTGGATTACTGTTAGGTGATACAAACAACCGTTAGCTAAACAAAACTATTTTACTCTGTAGCCCTACAACAATAAAGAAGTTTTCAAATAAGAACTCGATTTTGATGTTCAGTTTGTTTGACAGCTATATTTAATGATATAGTGGTCCGATCTGAAAAATTCTTCAGATATTGGTGCAATATTTTAGAAAATAATCTAAGTCAAATATGTAAAGATATATTGTCAAGTATAAAAGTTTAACGATCGAAATGAAGTTGAAAAGGATCTAATACCGATCGTTCAGTTTGTATGGCGGCTATATGCTATAGTAATCCGAACGGAACAATTTCTTCGGAGTTTGCATTATAGCCTTAGACAATAATTCGTGCTAAATTTCTTGGAGATATGTTGTCAAATACAAAAGTTTTCGTAACAAGGGTCAGTAGTGGTTTGAAAATATTTAAAAGTAGGCGTGGTCTCGCCTTTTTAAATAAAGCTTTATTAAACAAATTTTTCCAGTACACATCATGTCAATGCTTATTCTAACAGTGTGAAAATGGCTGAAATCAGATGATAACCACGCCCACTCCCTATATAACCGTTATGTTGAAAAATTATAAAAGTTTGATAGTTCAAAAAACCAATGCGCCAGAGTCATTGAATTTATCAGCCAAGTTGCTAGGTAAAGGCCTTATCAAAATTGCACAATGGGCATGTCACCGTCCAGTTTTAGATGAAATTCTATTACTCAGGAACGCCTACTTCCCATATATCATCATTTTGCATTCATGTGATGCTTTAACTTTACTTTTTTATAAATCAACAGCCTCAAAAATGCAAATATAAATTTGCAGAAATCGTACCTTTAAGATATGCCATCTCATGCCTAAGAATTGTTCAAATCGAACCATAAATTTCTAAGCCTCCAGATATCTGGAGCCATGACTGACTATTAACTGTGAGTTTTATTGTTGAAATTAAGAGAGCATATGTTCCCCACGATAATGTGCACTAGTATCAAAAATAGTTAGAATCGGTTTAATATTGCCCCTAGTCGACATGGCTTCATACCATTGTGCATAGGAAATATCTTAACCAGCGAGCATCTTATTCTAATAGCAATAACACGCCTATCTCTCATATATCTAATATAAGATTCTCAAACTTCCTGTTAAGTGTATACCATATACATTGTATATGTATTTGTATCGTTGGCGCATGTGTGTGAAATTTAATTTAAATTAAATGGATATGATTTCGGTAGTATATGTGCTTTAGCGGTACATATATTCATAATCTTGATCCAATTCTTCTATTTCTAATATAATGAAATTAATAACTTACCAAATATTTTATTAACCCATTCACTATCTTGTCGACTAATTTATGTAGAATTTATTCACAAAATTTTCTAATATAAAGTTTTGCCAAACTTGCTACTATTTCAACAACTTTAAGCGGTGAAAATTGCGAGAGTATAGTAAATATTGGATTACACTGAACTTAACTCTAACTTATTGGTGCATAATGCAATTTTTTGCCTATTACTTCTGTAAATAAAGTTTGTGATAATAATGAGGACAATCCATAAATTACTCTAGATTTGCATTCTAATGTATTGTACTAATACTCTTTGCGTACTGTACGTAGTTGACTGAGTATTTCCTCTAAATGTTTAATTAATTATCTGCAATTATGCATTTCTCGCAGGAATACATCAGTATAATAATTATGAATACACAAGCACATCATATATTAGAAGTTTTCGGATTGTAGGAGAATTTTCATTGCTGTCAATAAATTATTAACCAATTAGACGAGGAATTTCAAATACATTTCACAGAGCAATAATTACAACGGTATATATTTATATAAGCATCTTTCTACATAACAAATATGGTAGCTATTTGAAATTTCTGCACAGAAATCTTAGCGCAAAGCTAATTTTACATAATTATAAATAAATACTAGCATAGTATTTGCACAATCCAGTTCGAAGATCAGTATATATGCGGTTACAAGAACAACAATAGCAAATTAATCGATAAATCTCTTGCATATTAAATATTTAAGAAAACTGTATTATAGAACATTGTACATGTCTAGTTAATAATAACGATGAGGATAGCTCTAGGGGGTGTTCATATTTTTCTACCGTTATTTGAATGATAAGGTCCCAAAAGATTACGCTGTACAACACACGGCGCGGCAGTGAACGAAACCAATATTTTTCGAGATATGCATGTAGTAACTAAGAAATTAAAAATATAGACAGCATTTATATTTTGCTCTTATTACATTGTTGAATAATATTTTTTGATTGCATAACTATTGTACATAGATATGTGGAAACAGTTGTCGGATCTTCGAAAAAATAAAAAAAAAAAATCTATTTTAAAAAACTCGCCGACTTTTGTTCACTTATAGCATTTGTTGTATAGGCTTAATAAAAAATTATATAAGCCATTCAAATATCGGGATGACGACACATCGCAACAAAATATTTACACGAAAACACCACAGTTTATACAATATTAAATATGCGCACTTTTCTGTAACGCCAACTAAGCCCTCGATATACAATTAGTATATATATCGATTTCGAAATCATAATAACCAAACTTATTAGATATAAACTTTCATCGAAAATCATTGAAAATCAAATGTTTAAAGCCAACCAATGCTTGAGCAGATGAACTATATCACAAAAGCCTAATACTATATAGACTATACTACATATATTATATTATATATACTTGCATATGTTCATTTGTTTATTTGCGTTTAGGCAAATAGAACATTATATACACACGAAATGTAAATAACATTTAATAAACAACAACAAATAAAGTCAAAATCAGCTCGTCGACAGCAAAATCAAAGAAAACAAACAAAATGGCAACGCTTTGAAAACAAATGATGACCAATATGAGTGGTTGAAATCATGTTGCTGCGAAATATTTGTTTGTGGTTATTTTACGCTTTTAAAATTTACATTGTTATTGTCGATTTTGTTGGTGTTTTGACAAAGTGAATCAGCGAAATTATTAAATAACAATACCTGGTCCGGGAGAAATACGCCAAACCAACAAAATCAATTGAATATCAAAACCAATTAATCAAGTAAAGCAAAAACAACAATAAAATTGGTGTGGCATTTTTGTTTGCTTAGAATAATTCTAGGCATGCCGAAATGGGAACATAAGAGGATTATAACTATGTTAGAGAAATTGACATTAAGTAGCGCTTTTTTGTTTTTTAATATACAATATAAAAATAGTATATGAGTCTTCTTTTGGTATGCTTGGGAATCCGTAACTAGCAAAAATTGTTAACCACAAATGTATCGCTTTTTTTAAGAATTTTTCAATTCTATATTTCGAACTAAATAGCGACGACATTATCAAATAAAATATGCTTTCAGCAAATAAAAGCTGGGTATAAAAATATTGCGTCTCTACTAGGCAAACACGATAACTAAATTACATGTCTCCTGGTGCTTTAGAGACCGTTTATTACTTACTTATCTCAATCCAAATTGTTTTTAATCTGATTAATAAAGTATTTCGTTAATTTCGTTTCTTAAAAAAGTTTACCGCTTACTTTTTCGAAGTGTTTTACAAATCTTACGATCTTTAGAGCCCATTTGCTCTAAAATATTCACATTCTACCAGAGTTTGATTAAAAGCAGCAATATTAGCGAAATTATAAAGCACGTTTTTTTTAATACTAGCCGCCATTGCAGTTACTGAACTTTTTTTGAGTGTATTTTTCATATTTGTGCTGACGTACTAACCCAAATTTCATCAATCTTAAGCGAAATTAGTTTCGTTACCTGCTACTGTAGCCATCCCAACTTTAAAAAATTTGAGAATATAAATATTTTTTTGTCCACTTATTTACGAGGTTATTCTTTCATGGACCTATAGCATACTATATTTACTAACAAATACTTTCTTTGTGTACACAACTGAGATAAAACAATACATTCATTGTACCATCTAATCAAATTTGTAGCGGACTGGCAAATTTTAACTGCGCGCACAAACCGAATCGATAAAGTTAAAAAAAAATTTTTTATTTTTTTTGGTACAATCTTTTTTATTGTTATTGTGTATTTGGCAGCTGTTTGTTTAGTTTACTTAAAATTTTTTTGTTTCTAATGTAATTACGTTTGCGGAATCTTTGAAAATGTTGCAAAACTATTTTTGGGAGCCTGCTTTGTTACGAACACATGCGTCGATAAAGTTAATGAAATAGTATTTAAAAATCGTAGCGTTAACAAAGCAGCTCAACATTTCTTGTGGATCGACTCAATACGTAATGGGTATGAAACGTGTCAAGACTTGACTTGCACCAAAAAGCTTAAACCTTTAGACGCTTAATAGAGGTCACATAAGAGATGCTTGACAGCATAGCTGAATACTCTACATTCAACAAACGGGCAATAGCTCGTGACGAGATATGTAGGTTTATGAATATGATGTCCAAGCTGTTCAACAATCTTCAAAAAATCGGTCAAAAATCAAAGTAAAATTCCACAAAGTCGAGCGGTCTGTAAGGAATATTACTTGGCCGTATTGAGGCATCTATGTCTTGAGCCATTCATTGTAAACGGTTGGATTGTTGGATGGGCGGAAAATTTATAGATATATAATGCGCCGTCACTCTAATTCTTTTTGCAAACACGAAGTGAGAGTCATCGTTTAGCTAGTATTCTACAGATTTGGCTTCCTGTGACTTTTTTCTGTTTTCGAAAATGAAAGCTCCGCTTCAGAGAATGCACTGAAAGTCATCCCAGCCGAGGCTTGTAACAAGTGTAAAAATGAATTAAATTTTGGCATACTGGTATTGGCGCAAAAGCAGCCTATTTTAAAGGGAATAGTAAAGATTTTTATTAAAATATGTGAAAATGTTGTTTCCCGCGCATATTTATCAGTTGGTCAAAAACACAGATAGAATTTATTTTTTTTGCAACTTAGCTCAGAATATGTGAGACTCGATTAATTGTGTAAATACTGAAGTTTTCTTTCCAAAGCTTTACTTCAAATACACACATAAAAATTGCATTAGGATTAGATGTAGACTATAGGGTATTGTTCCTATTATGATGGTGTTATTTGACTATAGCATTTTTTTGCTTAAAGGCTTTCCAAACAAATTTCCAGCAAGTTGCGATCAATAAGTGATATTACAAATGTCAATATTCGCTAGACTGAGGTTGAAATGTCTTGAATGTCACACTCTCCATCAACCAGTAGATTTGGCTGGAACTGAAATTGGTTGACTCAACAGACAGAGATTTTTGATAACCTCCAAAAAATTCGCTGATATTTGAGGATCCCTTAATTTATATCTAAGAACCACATCTTATCTGACGAAGTGGAATCAAAAAAACTAAGCGTTTTCACGAGCCGACATTATTCCTTACCATATAGCCGAGGAACCCGTGGAATGACTTCGTGGCATTGAATTACCATATACTGTTAACAAACGTTTCTAAACTTCCTCAGACCTTCGGCACATCCTGTATATGCATACGGTTATATATTTGCTTATATAAATATAAGTAAACACATTTTTATGTCTCAATTATTATTGCTATTATTTAAATTAACTTGCGCAACATACACAACATATGCTTTTTTGTGTGTGTGTGTGTGTGTGTGTGTTTGTATGTGTTGGAGTGTTTGTGCGTCGACTGTCCGCCTTTTGACACATCATTAATCAAATATAGCGGTGCCGGAAGTGGCGAGCACACACACATATACATATGTACATGCAAAGAAAAACACACATACAAAAATTACGCCATTTACTCATCGTTAATCGTCAGCAGTTAACAGCAACAGCAACAATAACAGCAATAAACAAAAGAATGCAACAACAACAAACACACGTCACTAGACAATAGCATTTAATATAGCCATTTATTTTATTCATAACCAACAAGACAATTTAATATTTGTATTTACTTGCTTTTGTTTTTGTATCGCTTGCAGGCCATACACTGCTCGGAGAGATATCAAAATTACTCAACGGATTTACCGCCGCCAAGGCGTACATCATGCGCCCGCACCTCGACCACAGGCCTGTGAATTACCTGCAGTAGCAGCGGCGAAAACTGCGCGCACAACAGGGCGTATGAATAACATGCTAAAGGACTGCAAAGAGACGCTTATACAGAGAGACTCACAGCTCAGCGACGGACAATTGCTGCCAACTGGCGAGTGTAATGATAAATTATGTCGCTTAACGCCAACTTTCGCCGCACATCCGGCGATTTGGGTGAATAAAGTAAATAAATACATATATACATACATATACATACTAACATGTATATGGATGTAAATATGTTTGAATAGATGTATTTGTATAAGAATTTAATGGCAACAAATAAATAAAAAACATTGTGTGGACAGAAAGAAGTTTTGAAAATGTTGTGAGCAGCAGAAAAAAATAAATTAAAAGCTTTAATATTTATTTATAGAAATGTATATGTATATATATATATATATATATATATGTAGGTATGTGTAGGTAGGCTTATATTGCATGTATGTAAGTATGAAAGTCAGTGTTAAACTTATTTTAAAAAGCAAATGCGTTCTCGAAGAAAGTGAAAAGTGGCGGCGGGTGTGAGATATTGAATATTTGCCTTCCCCGGCTTCCCACTTATCCCCCGTTATTAACCGCTAAAGAAGTCGTAGGCAACGCAAGCTAAAAGTTTTTAAAGCAACAGCAGCCAATTAACGCCGAACGTGCTGATTTAATTAAGGCTTACGAAGATGATGGTAAATGAAAAAGCGCAGACTAATGAAGCTCACACACACCCGCACACTCACATATGTATATACAAATATACAGACGCACAACCACACATTTGCTTGTGTGCAATGCGTTGAAAGTCTTGATTGCCTACTTCCAGGCGCTTGCTACACAATTTCACATCGGCCACCCTTAAGCCTAACCGTACAGACCCAGTGACGATAAGTGCCTAGTATTGGCCACTGATGCGCACTGAAATGCCGCTAATTTGCCTTTCCCACCACTGGATAGTCGAATTTTCGTTTAACTGACGAAACGAAGCTGATTATGTTGAAAGTGAAAGCGCACGCCCAAACTGACTTGAGATGACTGTAGCGTATATACAAACATAGATATGTATATACACATATACCATATATTGTTGTTGCTTATTCGGCGCGTCCCTTTGATTGATGGCCATTACAGTATTATTATGAACACTGACATACTTAAACACATGCATATATAGGGTACATACATATATGCATACAAGCCGCGCACATAACAACAATGAAGCGAAACCAAATAAATAAACAATTAAGCATATAATGTTTTGACAGTTAGCTTATTGTAAGCCGTTATAAAGATACTGTAGATACTTTTTGTAGTTGTCATGTTGTGTACACGAGTAAGAGAAATTGATTTTTGTAGCTATAAATTGCTTGATGAGATTGTCTAATTAAAAGTATTAAAAGCACATACGTTGTAGCTGGTGTAAGTATATAATTTTTTCTAGTTTATAAAGTTTTGATTTCATGTTACAATAACAAAAAATATATATTTGGATGTATACACACATATATATATATATATTTATTTTTTGTTATAATAGATATGCATGTATGTTAGGGTGGGTAAAAAAATCTAATATATTTTTTTCGATTCGTACTCTGAAAAATTTTTTAATAGATACATACAAGAAAGGTTCTCCAAGTATGAACTCTTAATTGTAATGGGAAGGTTCTTCGCCTAAAGATTTTCTATTTTTTTCTTATTATCATATTTCACTTCCAACAACGTGAACAAATATTTCGTTTCATAGATTTTGTAGGAAATTTTATGCTCTACAAAATATTCTCTGAGCATTTTTTCTTAAACCTAACGGATACTAAGATATTAACGATTGAAGTTCGACTATTTTAAAGCAGGTTTACGAAAAAAGCATCAGAGAATATTTTTTTAAGTTATTGGAAGTGAAATATGAATTATTTTAAATGATAATAAATAAAATATAGAAAATCTATAGGCGAAGGACCTTCCCATTACAATTGAGAACTCATACTTGGAGAGCCTTTGTTAGAGGTGTCTACCAAGCAACTTTTCAGCGAAGTTTTTTTTCACTCACCCTAATGCATATGTTTACAAAAAAATTATACTTATAGCTATGCGTTAAGTAGTTGCAATAAGTCTTCTGTCAAGTAGACTAGTTCCCTAATAGAAGTCGACAGAAATTAAAAATATGATAAAATACTAAATGTTAATAGAAAACACTTTAAATGAGATTTGTGCACGTATATGAAATATGATTACTAAAATGTGTTAAAAAAAATTGTAATAGAAATTGTATAAAATATAGTATTACTAAAACTAGAAGTATAGTGGCAATTTGAAATAAAACGTACAAGTTAAGCAAAATTTTATATATTTATATTTTGTTGTTATTATTTTTATAGTTTGACTTAGTTACTATTAAATTTTGAAACATGCATCTAAATTAATTAATTTAACCCAGCTACAGACTAAGCGGACGGCTGTACGCAAAAAATTTGGTTATAGATGTGAAGGTCATCTTTAAATTGATATATAATAATATATATTTTAAGCGCTTATATTCACTTGTAAATTTAATAAAATCGATTATTTGTTTTATATATACAACTAATGTTCTCAAATTTTCGATTATTTTCCGAAAATTTTAAGTTAATCCGGCAAACAGTTTCAGCGATATGAACGAGAATTTTGTTAAAATGATTTAACTTTTCTTTAAACGGCACGCAAAATTTTAAAAGCTCGTAACGTTGTTTTCAGAGGCGGTGAGGAGAATTTTTCAGAAACGGCTCGACCGCTTGACTTGAAATTTTCACACGACCTACTCAAATAGATATACATATATGCAGGTAATGACTGAAGCAATAAGATTTTGATAATATTTTTGAGTTTTTAAGCCAAACTGAAGTGTAAATTTTTTTACAAAGAGCAAGTTTTTTTTGGGCAGCCGCCACTTTGTCAAAAATAAAAATTTTTACTAGTTTTTCGATCATTACCTGCACTCATCTATTGTAATAATAAATAGTTTTGATTTTTGGTTTTGAGATAATTTTAAGCACAAAAATTTTCCACACAGCCAGACACTTTGTTTCGGAGGTCATTCTGAAGATCGGCTATGAGAACGAGGTATTCAAAAATATTTCAAAATTTATCGCCGCGTATTAAATTAAATTTTAGAAAAGTAAATTTGAAAAAAACACCACAATAACACACTTTTTAACTGACTTTCAAGTGGATATAACCACTCAATGGACTGAAATGATTTCTGCGCCTAACAAATTATTTAATTTCAGTTTGTCTATAATGTGATAAAGCCATAAAAGTGCAATTAGCTGAATATTTGTACATTTTTTCTCAACATTTTCCATACGACCTCAATAATATTAATGATAAAAAAGTTGCAAATTTCCGAAACTGGATTGATAGATGTTAGAGAATGCTATAGTAAGCTCATATATGATTCAGGTCAAAATGTTTGCCGAAAAAGTGCATTGCACCTCCAGTTCATCTATTTACATATGCATGAAATGTCTGTAGTATTTTTCCAGGAAATCACCATAAAATTTAATCAAAAATTCTACCATTCACAGCAAAACAGGAACTAATGTAGAAATGCAAAAAAATCAATATTTTAAAATGTAAATCTTAATATTTGATTAATTATTGTATTTGACTTGTTATCATCAATTTTTTACTATTTATAAGTGCGCATAAAGTGTTTACGTCTATCATATGATAAGTCAGCTGACTGTCACATGATTTGTCAAATGGTGCAAAATTTCAGTAAATATTTCTTCCAATAACAATTTTCGTGTTTTTCGTAAAACAGACTTCAACATAATCAGCGTTTTTAAGCCTTAATTTAATAGAAATTATCAAAAAATTTAAGGTTATGTTGCTAAAATTGTTGGTCCATATATTTTTTTAGTCTGTGTCAGCACATATTTTACTATACTACAATACTTCTAAATATATATTCTGTCAAACACATAAATATTTTTTTCATGTGCCTTCCGCCGCCATATGTGAAAGTATGCCATATGCGTACAAATATATCAAATGAAACGCAATTAGTTACATGAAAGAGGTGATTTTAAATCCCAAGAAATATTTTTTATATAAACTGTATTTTTACGTATATACATATGTACATACAAGCGCTCGATATATGTAATAAACAGTTAATAACAGCAGCGATTATAAATATCACATACGAGGTGTGTTCAAAGGAAAAGGTGAAATTTGATTTTTCGTGGACTGTGTACATTCGATTATCGATATTTTTGTTTTTGTTATAATCGGACACATATGTTTATCATGTGCTTGCATTAGGCGCAAATTCCGATTAGTAGTTGGTTTTTGACAACAAAAAAGTGTTTATAAGTGGTACAAGCGCTTTACAGGAGGCCGCAAAGTTGTTGATGACGATGAACATCCTGGAGGTGCGACTATGTCAACAAGCGAAGAAAACATCGAAACAGTGAAAAAAATTGTTTTTGAAAATCATCGAATCACTATTAGAGAAGTTGGAGAGGAAGTTGGCATAACAATCGGCTCATGCTATTAAATTTTCTCGAATGTTGTGGGTATGAAACGTGTGGCAGCGAAGTTTGTTCCGAAATTGCTAAATTTTAAGCAAAAGCAATGTCGCATTAGTATCGCTCAGGAGTTATTGAATGACGTCAACAAGGAGCCGGTTGCTCAAACAATAGATTTTGCTCCCTGCGACTTTCTCCTATTCCCAAAATTGAAGAAACCAATGAATGGGAAAAGTCAGAAGCGAAGAACGAGCAGATGGCCATACGAAAAGCGTATTTCAGAAGTGCTTCGAGTATTGGAAAAAGCGTTAGCACAAGTGTATTATATCTGAGGAATTTAAAATGCATGTGAAAATTTAATTCACAATATTTCAATAGTTTTATAAGGATTTGGTTTGACTTATATTTTATTAATAAATAAACATGATTTAATAAATAAATAACAACCTAAAAAAATAAAAATATTGAGGAATACGATACTGACTCTGGAATCACGCTTAAGTTTTTGATTTCGATTCCAACTTTTAGTAATACATTAAAGGTTTTTAGTTCTATGATGTAATAACGATTGCAAATGATATACCATATTTTTCTGAACTTGTAATTACAGTTCAACAATCATAATATAAAATAAAGTCACTTTATGCGCCAAGCATTTTTTTCAAGGGAATAATTTTTTCTACTCACATATAATAATTACGTGACTGCGTCTAAGTACTTTATTCAGTAAAAATTACGCTTTGGTTATATAAGTACAAAAAAAGTTCATTTTCCACCTTGGTAGTAACTAATTATATAACCTAATTATGTCATTGTTGAAAAGTGCGGTAGCATACCCTATACCTAGACTTGCCATAAATTCTGTTAAAAAGTTTACAAAGCATGCAGCAAGAAAAAATTCACAGAAAAAACTGCCGTTATTTTTATACTCTCGCAACATGTTGCACAGAGTATAATAGTTTTTTGACATAACGGTTGTTTGTATCATCTAAAACTTAACGAGAAGCCTTTTTGGATTTTCTTCATACACTACGTTTAAATCATAAAATGGGTAAAATCAGATAATAACCACGCCCACTGCCCATATAACAGTTATGTTGAAACTTACTAAAAGTGCGATAATGCACTGAATAAAATTCAACAACCAGGATGACAAGGGTGAGCTTTTTGAAAGCCGGAGTAAAAATTGGATAATGGGCGTGGTGCGGCCTACTTTTAGATGAAATTCTGTATCTCAAGAACTATTTGACCGATTTCAACCAAATTTGCGGTGTAAGATGTAAGGTTATCCTAATATATATTACTATTGTACCCTTTGGGAATGGGCGAAATCGGTTGACACCCATGCATACTTCACATATAACCAACTTTTAAATTCCATCTGGTTCTTTCACTTCACAGTATGCAAATCAAACATCAATGAAGTTATTAGAATAAAACTTTGCACAATTAGTGTACTCAAGGTATTTAATCTAACGTTAAAAAATTGTCAAAATCTGACTATAACTTATCAAGGACCCAGACACCAAATATGTAGACACTAGAACGTATGGCTGATTTTTTACCGAACATATCAGTCACTATATGAGTTCTAGTATTGAAATTCGGGTAGAATATTTCTGTGATAACAGCATGCCCTTGTGCCAAAAATGAATACAATCGGGTTAATCCTTCCTTTAGCAACCAAACACCTATTATAGATATTTTTGAACTTCCGTTTGACTTTATAACGCTTCTATCGTTGAATATGCAGGAAATCTTAAGGAAATTCCGAAAGAAGAATCTATTACTATCAATTAAAATATATATGTACACTAATCTCGTATATCACTTTAAGTAGCGAGATTCTACTCCTTACTTGTTTATTATACCTTGTTTGCATTGTCGACTCATATATAAGCATCAGTTCAGTGTTTGCTTTTGCTAATTAACAATGGAGTGGAGCTCTGTAGGAGTTTAAAAAACGGTCGTAAAAGGCGGCAGGTCATTTAGCGTTACCTAGGATGCACTGCGTGGAGGCGAGCCTGCTCTACATCCCCTAACAATGGAGTGGGGAACTAAAGAAAATCGTACTACGGTGTTTACATAACTGTGTAAAGGCGTAAATGAAATTTATAAGCTGCTCAAAAGCCTTAATATTTCGAAAATGTTTGCTTACGTTTTCCCAATTGTCTACAGTTGATGACAGAAAGAGAAGTGCTCGCGTCATTCGAACCAATTCAGCCATAAAAACTATTCGCGTACGATCTCCCACCGACGGTCAACTGGTCATACGCTGACAACGCGCTTGAAGAAAATTAGACTCAACAGATGCCTTATACATAGTATACCTTTACAATGGTTCAGCGGTTAACGGCCATGAAGGTAGCTTTTTTACTGATGGTAAAGTTTTCACTGTTAAAGCAGAAAAACGATAAAAAAAAAATGTATGCACAAACTTACAAAGAAGCAAAAAATGTTATTCCAAGGGTTCAACGTGTTTACCATCTAGCTGTTGTAATGGTTTGGTGGGAAGTCTACTTTAAAGTTTTACACGTGTGAACTTCTGTAAAAAGTAACTGAAACTAGGGCAAAAGTATATCAGCAGGATGTTTTAGAAAGCATAATAAAGAAGTAAAGCAATGCTCTCGTCAATGGAGAACATTTGATCTTCCAGCAAGATTCTGTTCCAGCACACAAGGCAAGCACCACTCAGCAGTCTCTTAGAAGCAGGATTCTTGGTTTAATAGTTGCAGATGATTGGCCGTCTTGAAGTCCAGATCTGAATCCACTGGACTAAAGTTTGTGGTCAGAGTTTGAGGACTATGCCCCGTCGAATACTCCACAGAAATTTTAAGGTACTCAACAAATCTTTGTTTCGAGCAGCGTCGTCAATTACCAATGGAAACTGTGCGTATTAAAAGCAGCAGGTGACCATTTCCAATAAAATTTTGAACATCGCGCATTTAACATTTTAATTATTGAATAAAGTAAACTTTTTTAAAAAATGTATTACAGTTAAATTTTTATAACGGAGTTAGGCAAATATGTAATGACTATAGAAAATCTGAAGGCTTGCAGTGCGGTACCCGCTCTTGGTAACAGGAATTCTCTCTGTTGGAGATTCCAAACAAGTGGAAACTGCTTTCTCGATTTGTTTTCCCCTAGAGAAACAAAGATATGAGTAATATTATTTTAGTCAGTTGTTGAAGAAGTGTTTACTTCTCTTTTTCCCCTTATCTTTGATTGCGATTCATAGCATATGTGAAGAGCAAAGAAATTTTAAGGGGAATAAAAGATTGTATTATCAGTTCATACTCCATTTTATTCTCAACTTTAATACATATGCGCTAACCGCTTTGTGTCCCTGTGGAATAATGTAGTCGGTTCAACTTAACTTAAGATAATTTTAATTGCCTTAATTTAAAGTGAATATAATATGTTGAAGAAAGTATTTTAAATTCCAGCGCCACTTCAATTAAATGGACTCCAAAAACACACCAAGACGCATGCCACAATAATACGAGACACTTAAAGACATAAATAATAGCTTCAAAGACAAGCGCACACACTCATACACTCACACAAATACCAATAACAACAATGCAATATAGCAGCTAATAAACTTACCGAAGCGCTTGTTGTACATGCTGACTTACACAAGTGACTGCATGAATGTGCGCATGCGCGTGTGTTTGTGTACGTGCAACAAGCCTTTTAACCTTTCAAAATTAATTTGGATGAAATTGAATGTAAACAGTCGAGGTATCGAAGAAAACACCCAGCCGCCATACTTCATTTGTGCGTACAACGACATGGCAACACTACACTATATATAATATATACACACACTTATGCGATCAACAGCAATTCGCTTAACTCACATAAACCGCGAAGGTAAACAAATTTATTTATCTTTCAGCGTAAAATGTCAACCGAAAGCTTTCAGCGTCACTTCGCGTACCTGAGTCAAATGACCATGTACTTTATGTTGTTTGCGTGGTTGTTGTTGTTGTTGTTCCTTTTGATGTTGTTATGCTTAATGCCATATTCACGCTTACTTTGGCGAGTAACACACAGCATAACAGCAATAACAGCAAAAACAAGAACAATAGCAACAACATCGACATCGATAACAACAACCAGCTAGCACTTGAGTTCACTTGCATCATCGCTTCCACCAACGCACACTCGAGCACTCTGTGGCCATTAGCTTCGCTCGTTGGTAATTGATAGCTTTCGCGTGCCCAGCGGCCGGCGGCCAGCAGCTGTCGCTGTGCCATGTTGTATTTGTGCCTCTTCGCGACAGTGTGCAACAGCGTGGCTGCTTCCTGTGTTGTGCTCCGTTATTTCTAGCTGTTGCTACTGCTGTTGTCGCTGTCGCTGTCGCTTTTGTTGTTGTTTTATTATTTTGGTTATGTAACCGAGTGCCAAAAACACTTCGCGCCGTTTACTCTTGAATTAATTATAACTTCAGTTGCAAGAGTTTTGAAGACGCTGGCTGTGGCGTGAGTTGCCGCCGCGCACAAATTCAGCTCAAATCGCCGACCATTTTATGTGCTCACATTTAATTTGGTGCACGGCAATGAATAGATAGTTAATAGTTGATGGCACGAGGAGCATGAGATGTAGCTGAGTGTAACCGCTGATGCAACTCGTTGCTGAAAATGCCTTGACTTACATCTCAAATTGTGTCTTCAGATCGTTGCAGATGAGTCGTGACAACGTAAAAGGCGAACTGCTGAGTAAATATAGGGAAATCCAACGGTATTCAGTGTAACTGAATATTGTTGTTATTGTTGCAGTATACATTTTTGGTACCTGCATTTTTGACGTGTTCATCATTTTGATAGTTATCTCACTTAAAGTTAATTAAGAAGTGGTGTTTCTCTGCGGCGTAGCTGTGAATAATAAAACTGTAAAATGCCATCTTTTTGAATTATTCGTGTTACAGCAACAATGTGGAGGAAAATTTGAAATTTCAATTATTCAATTAGTCAAGAGAAGGCAAGTAGATTTGATTTTTAAAGTTAATGTGGTTTCTCAGCTTTTAAGAAATGTTCTCTATATCACTCAAATGGCGTTAGAACATAGTCGTGGCTCTTGTGTAAGCAAGAGAGCTTCCGAAGCAAACTATACCTAACTCGACCTACCTATAAAACCACATAGACAAGAACCGCCTTTGAATTCAACTACAATAATTCAAAGTACAATATTTAGATTATAGAGAGTTCAACGCTATTGACAACAATGTAACCATTTTTTTCTTTGACTATCCTTCGTTGGCTCTGCTGATTATAAAAGCCATCTACACAGGAGAAAACAAACTATTAATATTGCCATCTATATATAAAAAATCCAGCTGATCTTTAAGTGAGTTCCTCAGATTACATTACCTTTAAGGTTCAAGATTTCCACAGCTTCTCTAATGAAAGCTACGTATACTTTCGAATTACTTCGAGATCTAATGAAATTGTTACAGAGTAAAACAACAACAAAACAGTATGCAAGCTAACCTCAACAAGCTTCAAACGGAAAACCCGATTTCTGAGTCTACGGATACATGCTGGACTAGCCGAAAATTTACATAAAATTATCTTTTAGACTCATACTAAAGCTAACCAGCAAACCATTCGCGTATTGATGCGTAGCATAGCTAGTCCTATTGACCCAAAGATAGTATACCTTTGTCCCTCTGTTATAGTGAATTTAATCAGTTTTCATCCAGCTGAACCAATTTGATTTCTAATGGAGTCAAAACCTCCATGGCAGATAAAGTGCTGCATTTTGCAATATCATCTATGGAGACACTTTTAAAATGTCTTTGGTTTTATATGCTTTGCATAGCTGAAAAGGCTTTGTCCTCCTAGGGGTGACCACCAATCGAATTAGATTTCTTGAGTTGGTCTGGTGCTTACATTCAACCAATAAATATACCAAATACCAGGATATGTTTAAAAAAGGATTCCATTATGTTATTAATATAATATTTTAAACGGATACTATAAGGAAGACATTGTCGAAGAAAAATTAAGAAGAAGGAAGAAATTACAGAACTCCTATGCTTAGTTCGATCCCCGGCAAAAATCTGACTCAATTTCGGTAGTTTAGACTGGCGGTCTTGGACTTACCTATTCTTTTAAATCACCACCTGATGGGAAGCCCGGGTTGCCTCGTAAAACAATAGTAACCCCTACGAAGTTTAGTCAACCAGTTTGTTTGCAGCAGCTGTCGGATTCAGTCGACCTCAGAAGTGTTTTGCGGTTTTTATGGGAAAAAAATATTGAACAAAAAATTTACACTAAATTTTGTTTTTTGAACCAAATTTCGTGTGCGGAATCATTGCGAATGTTAAAAAAGGCTTATGGTGAAACTATTCTATCGAAAACCCAAGCCTACGACTGGTACAAAGCCTTTTAGAATGGTTGAGAAACCGGCCAATAAGTGAGTCATCTTAATAAAATTGAGTAAGCGTGGTTTTCTAATAACAGTGTAACTTTGCTTCTCAAATAGATAAAATCGGGTGAAAACTTGCTCTATCCACCTAACTAATCTCAGGATTTTCAAACATCCGGTTGATTAAACTCCTTAACATATACAAGTATATTGGTCATGGTAAGTGGGGTACCTTAATGAAACTTAGATCATAGACTACAAAAATCGGGTCAGTACTGCACCTATGTCCCATATACCTATTTGAACCTGAGACCCGTCATTGCTCGGCTTGTTCCAAAAGAGCTGAATTTGTTGCAAAAACCATCGTGTGCAACGATTTTAAGACCAAAAACTGGTTCAGTACCATCGATCAACCACCGTATTCACCGGATTTGGTTCCATGCTACTTTTTTGGTTTCCAAAACTTATGTTTTCACTCCGTGGAACCCGTTTCGACTCGGTTGAGGCCGTAAAAGAAAATTCCCAGAGGGAACTGAAGGCGATCCCGGACAGCGCCTACAAGGCATGTTTCAATGATTGGAAAAAGAGGTGGCATATGTGTATCACTTCAGAAGGAGCATTTTTTGAAGGCGACAGAATAAATATTGATGAAGATTAAAAATTTTATTTGCAAAAATATACTTCCGGAAACTTTCTAGTCTTCATGTGGAGATGAAGACCTCGTTTTGACCCCAGTTGCTTTCAAGATAACCGTTGCACAACAAATAATCGCATCGATGTATTAACATACTGTTGATTCCATATTGTGTATTCTAAACAGCCTTTTATATATTGTATGTATGTATGGTTAATTGAACTAACCTATAACCCACATGTTTTATACAACTACTCACATGCCTGTGCTGAGAGGTTAAATCCAATATTTGCCTATCAATTTCATTTCATAAACAGCTGTCAATAAATGTCACACCCGGCGACCACAAAAGTAAATTAAAAATGAAATAAATTTAGTAAAGTTCTTTTATTCGTTGTAAAGGCATCACTTGCCACACCATACTGCCACACCATAGCTCACCCACACTCACAAATATATAAACATTCACCAGACAGGCCGGGTAAGATGCAGTTGTACAACAAATCGTGACAACACATCCACAGACACATAAACACGTCATTGCTGGCTCAACAGTAATTCATTTGTCCGGCAGCGCGCACTGCAAAACACCTTGCTCCCGCCATAGTCGTACGCCCATTGTATGCGAAACAGCAACAAAACCACCTACAATAAACTACCTCGAGTCCAGTATATTATGAAGTGTCGGGAGGGGTGGATGCTTGGCATTGTGGTGCTATAACCGATGTGGTGTGGCGGCAACTTGGCCAGCCGAGTAGCGTCGCACGAATCGTATGCTGGTACTACTGACCTAGACTACGTCGATAGCCGGGATTCGTGCATAAAAAGGTGTAAATACGAATGCGAAGGCGAAAACGCACAGCTGCCAGGCGGCACCGAAAAGAGAGTAAACAAAAATGCGAGCGGCTAGAAAACGATGTGACGATAAGGAATGAGACGGCATGGAATTTGCGAAAATCCAGTGCAATCAGAGAACGTTCTCTGGTGAAATAAGCCGGTATAAGAGTTCAGGCTAGCATACTTTGTTGGAGTCTGCGCGCTGCGGATGTGATTACTCCGAAAAATGTGGTGAATTTGGATAGAAGACTTTAAGCGTTGTTATAGAGTTGAGGTGGGAAAGGTACGCATGGCACTGAAATATTTCGAAATGGAATATAGAATGTGATTGCAAACTGAATTCAGTATTCTGGTGAATGTGATGTAAATAAGATGTGTATATGGTTCGTAGATAAAAATGCATTCAAAATGTAGATATTATTAGAAATTTATGTTTTTTTAATTTCATATTTGTAATGGTTCAGTTTTTTAATGTAGAATTGCCCCTCTAACCTAACCTAAAAACTAGGCTAATTGGTTAATGGTGCAATTGACTGCAAACTGTCAAACTCGAACTATCTTTAGGCTAACTAAACACTAATCATGTGTGGACTTAACAAAAATATTGGCTGTATTAAGCTCAACAATGAAAGAATCTCTAAAAACGCTGGGTAGTATTTCACACTGTAATGGCGTGCGTATACGTCAATATTTGCTATATACTACTTGCAAGCTGTATCTTTTGCCCTACAGTATGGACTAACTCGTTGGCCTGTTCATTTCCTTCTGTACCTTTATGACCGAAGATCAATATAGGTATATATACATATATTCACTGCTTATTTCCATAATCTGGCGTTGAACACTTACGTTGCCACCTGGTTAGCTAGTTGAAATGTAATGGAATTTTCGGATACTCCACTAGGCGTGTGCTGCAATTTTCAAGATCCCTGTTCAAAAGTAGGATTTACGGTAAATACGAGGTGTGTTCAGAAAATAACGGAAATTTTAAAATTTCGCGGGTTTGGAGAGTCGAATTGTTATTTTTTTTATTATGTTTATATGCATGCCACTGAAATACGATACAATTTTCAATTGTATTTGTTGCTTACTTTGTCTGTAGCAACCGCAAAGGCAACATTTAGCTTGGCGATTTTCGTTTGTTAAACACTCACACTTCGTTGCTTGCTCGTGAATTCTTGTCCAAAAACATTACTCTAACGATGCCCCTGTCTCCACATTCGCCAGACATGACTCCGTGTGACTTTTTTTCTAGTTCCAAAAATAAAAAGAACCTTAAAGCGCCGTCGTTACACAAGATAGCTGAAAATCGCTGAAAGCGCTAAAGACTATCGCTAAAATCTAGTTTGTGAAGTGTTTCGATTGGAAGAAACGCTGGCATAAATGCATAATGTCGAATGGGAATTATTTTGAAGGCGACAACATTAACACTAGAACTACGAACCGGTCAAAACGGCATTATGGGATTATTTTGTTCTTACGCTTCTAATTTTTAGAGGGAGACCGAGACCTATTTGAAATAGGTATATGTTAATGTGGACAAATTAATAAATGCGAAAATTCCGGATATTTTTTTTAAAACACCTCGTAAGTTTTAAATTTACTTCTTTGAATGGATGAGCGCTAAAGAAGGAAGGATTGCTGTCCTTCCGTTGACTGTGTATATTGTCTCATCTCAAACGGTATTGCAGATGCTGAAGACTTGGAAAATGATGCAGCTTCAGGTACGTTTACGGCAGCATTAAAATATTTTTATTATAACCAGAAGTGGTTTCACTTATATGGAATTTTTTGTGTCTGGGAACAGCGAGAAGAAAGCGAAGCTAATCGACCACGAAGAAAGCAGATTAATCGGTGTATAAATGAGCTAAGCCTCCCATACCTTGTATTTGACGAGATTACACCACTTCACATATTTTTTTAACAATTAAGAACACTTTACAAATTGCCAAGCGCTGTTCACAGAGATAGATGAAACAAGAACAAGAAATGTGGCATTTTAATGGATGTAAGCATACACATTTTGGCAGTTATTGAAATATAGATGCATGCCTAATTTGAAAGGTCCATTAGCTCATTTATTTAACATAAACTGAAATTTAGATACATGTATGCACCCTGCAGGAAAATGCTTACGCCATGAAGTTTTTGACGCTTAATGTATTTAACTTCCTCACTGCAATTCATTGATTTTTTATTTTAAAAAATTAAAGCATTCAATCTTCCGACTTGAAAGTTCTTCTCTCTAATGCACAACTAGAGTAGCGCGAAGTAGTCAGAAATGTTCGAGACTTGACGAATAGTAATGATAATGCAAACTAGATCAGAGAGCGGCTAAGCAGCTAATAGGTAACAATGCTGATTAAATATTATATAATTCGATCATGATTCACAGCTGTCTTATGTTTTCCTACAGGGTATATATATATAGCCACACTCAACTCACTCTTACTCTTGCATATGTGCTCATGCATAAAAAATCACTCAGCTGTCTAACTGCCTATCAGATGTTATATTATGGCAAAACTTGAAAATAGCAAATACCCTTCCGCGGCACAGACATCTTGCGCCAAGCTGCGTCAAGCTGACTTTTCTATACTCCACTGCCGTTTTCTGATGTTGAATTATCCCGGCTGCCCTCAATAGATAGCACGAAGAGCCACGCATACTTACCGCCACACATCGCACGAGCTGCGCGTTCGCAGCTTACGAGAACACATCGCTGAATGTTGACTTCACTTTTCATTTTACCATTTTGATGCTTCAACTTTCAACTTCTTAGGACTGCGAAGCGAACTTCCAAGCTAACGAAATTCTCCGATATCAAAGGATAGCGAGCCATCAATGCCGTAACAGCGCCAAAAATAATGCAACGCTGTATTGTGTGAATGTGCGAGCGAGTAAGGCTAAAGAAGGCAAAAATACGAAAAGTGACGTGAAGCGACGTGAAGTGGGGAAGCGAGTTCAAAAACAAAATGGCCAATAAAAAAGTCAACGAAAAATGCAAAGTTTAACATAAAAGTGGCTCAGTTTGCTGCAAGTTGAAATTAATCATTGTCAAAGCGCATAAATCACCGTTGAACTTTTTTCGCTGCAACGCTTCGTCGGCGCGTCGTTTGTCAGCAGCGCGAACGTGTGCATTTCGTACGACTTTACGGGTTGTGACGGGAGCGCTGCTTCGTGTAGCGATGCATACTTAGCGCGTTATCCTCGCTCGTGATCGGCGACACATTCGCTGAACCGCTGCAGCACCAAATATATACATATATACATATATCGTAGATCTACACACACGCAGACACCACTACAAGTGCGAGTAATTCAGTTTTTTCGCTTTGCTTATCTGCCAGCTGTGACTTCATTACTAAAACATGTTTGCTACGTGGAGAGGTATACTCGCGAAAAGCTTATGAATGAGCGAGAGGGAATAATAGCAGGCAACCTATTTGAAATTTTCGTTGTGTTCATAAGTAGGTTTTTTTCCCCCCCAAAGTAGCACTGCAGAGACCGATTTCCTCTCAGAGCATTTTACTTTCGGAAACTAGAGATGGTGGAACTGAAACCACGATTGCTACGTGTACCTTGACCACGCGCCACTTTCTTTAATAATCTTTTAATATGAGAGAGTCCTAATAAATATATATTTTTTGCTCACTATTATACACTACCACTTACCCTAGAGCCTAACTCTCCACCATATACTTAGAGGCGAAAATGTAAAATAACTTAAAAACAAGAAAATATTGCACCGAAGCTATAATACCGTTCACAAATACATCAAGAACTTGACTTAGATCGGTCAGTTTGTATAGCACCTATATTCTATAGTGATTCGATCTGAAAAATTTATTCACAAATTGCACCATTGCCTTAGTAAATAACCCATGTTAAATTTCTTAAAGATATCTCGTCAAATAAAAAAGCTTTCCATACAAGCACTTGAATCCGCTCATTCAATTTGTATGGCAGTTAAATGCTAAACTGGTTCCGACAAATGAGCAGCTTTTTGCATAGAAAAGGACGTCAGTAAAATTTGAGTTCGACAGCCTACACCGACTATACTTAATTAGCTTTTAAAAACATCTTCATAAAACGACTTCAGCAACGGCTCAGAGGGGGAATGTAAACGATTTTGTATAACAAGCTTAACACACAGAAATCATAGTGAAAAACAATAATGGTCCAAACCGCCGTACTGACTGGAATTGTGCCGATTGTAAGCGACTCAACGCTGGCGACAGCAACTAGTGAAAGATCACACAAATATTTCGTCGTCTTTGGCCGACAAGGTCTACTTGATTACGTAGTAGCAACAGAAATATGATCTCCTGTTTTGCTACCGCTTCCACACACTTGTTATAAGCCTCGAAGCCTCAAAAAGTTTTGCAAAGTTGGATTGCTATGAGGCCAAACACCATCGAAGCAGTTTCTTGATTAAACATACATACATTTTAAAAAATTAAAAAATTTTTCTCGAATAAATATTCTTGTTAATACCTCAATTGATTTTATTTATCACTAAACTAGTTTTTGCCTTATCAGAAACATGCTCAAAAGCTCTACTGACACTATCAATGAAAAATCGAAAAATCATTTTCCAGCAAAAGTCTATGAGTTTTATCAATTGCCCAGGCTATTGAGCTTGAGATTGCTGCCAAGTGAATGGCGCTGAAGTTCACTTCGTCGCCGCTTGAGTGCCTACAACATCATAGTGCAACATATTGTTGCAAGTACATTACAACAACTACATGCACAAGCATGTCTGCTCTGCTGTATTTGTTGTTGTACAACAGATACTTGTTGGCAATGATTGTGGTACATTACAACACCAACGACATACGTTTCTATGTACCGAACATTTGCTATTGTTGTTGTTGTTGTAATTTTCATAAATGTGTGAATGCATGCAAAACATTGTTTGGACAAGACATCTAAGCATTTGTGAGCGTTTAATTTTGCTACATCAACTAAAATGGTGAGCTTTAAAGCGTTGCAACAGCAACAACTAATATCACTCGCTCCTCGCCAGCAACTGGCGTTTGTGGAGATGGCCTGTTTAATAATGCTTAGCTGAGTGAACTTTAAAGGTGATAATTAATTCATAATTCTCCAATGGATCAAGTGGCAATGAGTTAGTAATTCACACATATGAATACATGTTAACTCACACGCACACACATACATGTATACACATATATACACAGATACTTCGGCACAAGTGTAATGCCTGCTGCGATAATCAAACGCCTTGCACTTTACTCCAGCTGCACTTAAGTCACATATATACATATGTATATGTGGTATATATGGATACTCTTCCACTTATATATTATATTGTATATACCAATTGTATGTGTATCTAAAATAATATAATGTATGTTTATATGTATGTGCACATAAGTATGCTTTTAATTTATGCCTTCTAAAGTCGATGTGTGCCAACATAAGAAGACCAGAAATCAAATTCTCGACTCTAACTCTGACTTTGTATGCAAATGTGTTGGCGTGCGTCTTGGTGGGAGCAAACGATTTGCCTGTGATATGACATACATACATACACACATATATACATGCACACATATGGCGTATAATATCATTTAATTTATACATTAAAACTTATAGAAATGCGAGATTTGCTTTAAGTCCATAATTTGTTCGAATATCTGTCGGTGTGGTCGACTATTCATTTGGACTCTCTCGTGGATTTGCATAAAGAATACTTATTTGTATGCATTAAATTTGTATAGATTATCTTATTATGCTTGTGTGGTATTTGTAAACAATTAAAATTAGTTTGGTATTACGGTAATTAAGTGTATAATTTACTTAACAACAACAATGCAATAATTATATTTCAGCATTGGTCTGCGATCTTTGCATTAAGGACCAATTTTTGTACCCTGTACCCCCCGCAACTCCAAGCGTCGGATATCCTATAAAGTACGTGGTGTGTTCAGAAAATAACAGGAGTGTTAAAATTTAAAATTTCGCGCGTTTGGAGAGTCCAATTGTCAACGAAAATCGCCAAGCACATAAAAACTCGTCTAACTTTAGCAGCTGCTACAGACACAGTAATCAATGAATACAGCTTCAAATTTTATTCTAGTATTTAAGGGGCATATATATTAGGGTGGAGCGAAAAAAGAACCACATTTTTTGAGATATCGATCTGAAAATTTGCATTCAACTTTTTATCCTTAAGAAGCTGCTCATTTGTCAGCAGCTCCGATATAGAATCACTATAATATATGCATAGCTGCCATACAAACCGACCGATCAATATCAAATTCTTCTGTGGAAAACTGTTTTATATAACAAGACATCTGACTTATTGTCCAAAATAATTCTACAACAACCGAACGTATTGTTGAGATCGGACCACTAAAAAGCATATAACTGTCATACGAACTGACCGATCAAAATCAAGTTTTTGTATTGAGACTTTTTTGTTCGTGCCAGGTAGTCTAGCTTCGGTGCGGCCGAAGTCAACTCATTTTCTTTTTTTTAATACAATATCTTCTATGTCTTCATACAGAGATTTTTACCACTATATACATACTACGAAAATCATACTAAACAACAAATGGTTATAATGATGAGAGGAGCAGATATAGCCTTTACTAACTAGAGGTTTACGCATAAATATAGATTTGGTGACCATAACGTATATGCATTTTGTAACGACCTGGTAATAGTTCACTGAAATTAAGCGCAGTCTATATATAATATGCTATAACAGTCTATACTTGAGAACACCTCTTCTGGGGCCTCTTCTGTTTTGGGCACAAAAAAAGTCATAAGGGGCTAGGCCTGCGCGATGCGTGATCATGAGAGTTATCATGGTGCAAAAGCCAATTTTTGTTCTTCCGCCAAATCGGGCCTTTCTAGCGGATTGCTCGCGCAAATTGCGCATAACATGCAGGTAATATTCTTTATTGACCGTACGACCCTTTGGCAAGAACTAAACCTCGTCGCCAGTTATGACCAAAATGTCCGACCTTGTCAGTATAAGTACGAGATATGAGTACATACACAACGCAACGAACTAATCAAAAATCGAATACACGTAGTCCGCGAAAATTCAAAACCTGCGATAATTTTTGAACAAACCTCGTATCTATAGTTAATTTTTACTTTTTCATTGTTTTTGAATTTGTATTCTAGTTTTTACAATAAGATGATGACGACATTGCCAATTCGACCTATAACATCGAACCAAGCGATCATGACAGTTCGGACGAGTAACTAAACCAACCACTGGGTTTGCAAAATCATGTTGCCCAAACTACCACTCTAGCAGCAACGTCCGCCAATGCTAAAAACATTGCTTCTGTAACAGATCCAAATTCGACCTCCGCTGTACTTTGAAATACATCCGAAGCACCTCCAAGGACATCTAGTTGAGCACCGAGGACCAATATCACCTGGAAATCCAAACATTTGCTCAGCTTGAATGCCGAACAATTACCTTTCCGGGAACTGATAAGTTACCGCCTGATATACTTTGTTTGAATATCCCAACATATATGATATACATCTTTTCGTAGTATATAAGTTATTTACGTAACTGTTTACTGAGGATATTTTCAATTTTATCAGTGATCAGATGATTTGTTAATGCTTTTAAGCTATTACATAGCTTCTATCGTAGGCTTTGAGTACGGTTACTGAATCAAGAAATTCCGTAACGAAATAAAACCTAACACGATCACAAAGTATGCGAAATTTTTTTGTATACTTTTGGGCGTATTTTCGCATAACTCAAGCGAAACAAATCAACTGAAGTACAGATTGATTCATATATAATATGCAATTATAATTTTTTTAATGGCAAATAAAAATATGGAATTTAATAAAAACTTTATTAATAATAACAAGTAAGGAAGGGCTAAGTTCGGATGTAACCGAACATTTTATACTCTCGCAAAGTCAAATGGTATACTCGTTTGAGATTTCTTTGTGGATTGACTGATATTTTCGGTAGAAGGTCAACTATAGGCACTGGGGTTCACATATTTAGTACTTAGGGGTTTGAACAGTTTTGGTTCGATTAAGACAATTTTTGGCCGCAAGGTGGCATACTTTAATTGCATTATTCACGCAAAGTTTTACCCCGATATAATCATTGTTACCTGATTTGCATAGTGGAAAGCGAAAGAATCAGATGGAATTGAAAATGGTGTTACATGGGAAGTAAGCGTGGTTGTAGTCCGATTTCGCCCATTTTCGCACTATGACATAGAAACATGAAAAGAACGTTACGCACCGAATTTGATTGAAATCGGTTGAGCAGATCTCAAGATATGGGTTTTCACCTAAAAGTGGGCTGTGCCACGCCCACTGACTAATTTTGAACGCGGTTCCTATAAAGCCAATTTATACCATCTCAGAGATAAAATTTAATGTCTCTGGCGTGTTTAGTGCTTGATTTATCGCGCTTTTAGTAGTTTTTAACAGTACCGTTATATGGGGAGTGGGCGGAGTTGCCACCCGATTTCAACTATTTTAACACTGTCAATAGAAGTGCTAAAAACATTTGCTTCTAGTGAATTTTGTTATTATAGCATTAGCGGTTTAGGAGATATGCACATTAAACCTATTAGAGGCGGGACCACGCCCACTTTTTAAAAAAAGTTTTAACTGCAGATGCCCCTCCCTAATGTGATCCTGTGTACCAAATAACAGTCTTGTATCTTATTGCGGAGCTTAGTTATGGCAAGTTATTTGTTTTTGATTAATGGCGTTTTGTGGACGTGGCAGTGGTCCGATTACGCCCATCTGCAATACCAACCGTCTCACGGTACCAAGAAACATGTCTACCAAGTTTCATAAAGATATCTCAATTTTTACTCAAGTTAGAGCTTGCACGGACGGACGGACGGACAGACAGTCACCCGGATTTCAACTCGTCTCTTCATCCTGATCATTTATATATATATAACCCTATATCTAACTCGATTAGTTTTAGGTGATACAAACAACCTTAGGTGAACAAAACTATTATACTCTGTAGCAACAGGTTGCGAGAGTATAAAAAAATTATTTAATATTCGGAGTCATAATATTATATTAGTAACATTATTATTATTTTGGTAAATAACTATCCCACCTTTGGAACAGTATCTCGTTTGATTTGAACAATACAATTGATATTAGGTATTTCAATCGGATTATCAATAGTCATAAATTTCCATTTATCTTGACTGACGAATTTAACATCAACTTCGCTGATAAAAAATCAGAGCGGTTGACAACTTTTCTTTCGGAAAAAATGAATAATGTTCCACAAGAATCCACAACAAAATATGGGGCCACCATTACCGCGGTATTTTCCAGATATTTAAAGGATATCAAGTCTCAAACTTATTATTCTTATTACACTCACTGAAAATGAGAGCGCATTTGCTAAACGTCAAAACCTTCTGCACTCAGGCAACTGTCAAAGTTTAGAAGGTCCGACGTTTAGCAATTGGAAAAAGAGGGACGACCAGATTGAAATCGTACAGAAAAATATGCGAAATTGAAATGTATGTGATGAAATCTTTGCTGATACCATGCTTAGTATTACTAAATTTCAATTGAAAATTATAAAAAGCATTTATTAATTGAGAGCTAATACATTTATTGTTTTTTTTTTGAGTTTATTCAACAATTAATTTCATGAAAATAGTATATAGTTTTAAAAATTCATTGGAAAGCAACTACATAAATAAGTAGCTTATTTAGTTTGCCAATTTTCACCATTTTTAAAGCGAAAAATATTTGTTATGGTTCAAAGTGTTATTTTTAACCCTTATTCAACACCTAATGCGTAATAGTAAAAACAACAAAGAGCATAATTGATTATTATTATTTTTTATTCAATTAAATTGCATAATTTATTCAATAATATACATTTTATTTTAACAGCAATACACGAAATTGGGAAGCATACAGTTGCGTTTAATTAGTTGTTGTTAATAATTTGTTATGATAAAATAAATATATATAATAGTGTTTTATCGCTAGGATTGTTCATTTATGCATTGACGTTTATGAAAAATTTAAATTAAATTGATGATTTATGGAAACTTTCAAGAAATTTTTAGTTCTTTTAATGACATACATGGGAATGTGTAAATTTTATGTAAAGTATATACTATATGCTAGTATATAAATTTTGTTTAATAAGAATTTAAGTTGACCATTATAATCAATATATATTAGGGTGGGCCTTAAATATACGAAGATAATTGTTATGCGTGCTACTACTGTAATCCCAGTTAACATAAGTAATTTATTCCTATGGAATGGAACCGGGTAGGACATCAAGTTTTATGACAAGGTGAGCTTTCCAAAAAAAAAAAGTCGATTTTTGTGAAAAAATTTACGCTTCAGAGTTGTTTAAAAAATCGTAGTTGATAACAAAAACCGCATTCATTCGACAATTAACTGACAAATATATCCAAGCAGATGATGTGAAAATGTAAAGTCGATCGCGTTAGCCGCTTTTTAGAGAAATTCTACTCACCGACTCTGAAAATACCGTTTCAAGAAAACCGATACCGCAGATATCGGACAACTATAGCATGTAGCTGTCATACAAATTGCACAATCGAACTCAAGTGCTTGTATGCAAAGCTTTTGTATTTGACAAGTTATCGTCACGAAACTCGACACAGATTATTATTCTATTCATCACTACAATTTCCGAAGAAAATGCACAGATCGGACCACTATAGCATATAGCTGTTATACAAACTGACCGCTCCAAATCAATATAAAGATATTTTATATCATTTTATGCTATACGAAATGCAACCTGTGAAGCGTATTGTAGCTTCAGTGCGTCGAAATTAACGTTTTTGTCATATTTGATTGTTTAAAGATCACCCTAATATATATATAAATTCACACTTTTGTTAAGCTTTCATACTTTTAATACCTACAGACGTACATATCTACATATATACTTGTATATCAACTATGTAGTTAATAGTGGATAACAAGAATGGTGATTACAAGTGATACTTTTGGAACTTTCTTTATAAAAATTACATTATTTAGTTTCTTTTACAATTAGCATATTATACATAATACACATTTCAACTTTCTTTTACAAAATAAATTTTCAAAAAAATTTCAACCAAATGAGATTTCTTAAGCCGAAAAATAGTTTTCATATTCATATTTTAATTAATTTTAGGCGCTTTATTATCACGTAGTAACAAATACACAGACTCCTGCTACATCTTACCTTCTTCTTGCATTTATAGTAAATTTATGTTTACGTATTTGAATGTCTATTACTGTATTTCTTCTTGGATTGCTTTGAGAAATTTTCTAAAGCCCATTCAATTCAAATTTGTTATCTTTAAGCAAACAAAAACCCATTCACACTAACTACTTTGACAAACCGCAAAAACTAAATCAACTTCCATTCGCAACCGAGGTCACTCGGCTGCGGCGAGCTTTCTTATTAGGCAAATAACAATTTTGCAAAAGTTTTTTGATTTCACTCAAGTGCTGCCAACGGCGCTTTCACACAGCCACACCCCACATACCGCATAGCCCTGCGCTCACTGCCGCCACTTGGCGCACGCAACTAAAAACTTGCTAATCATTATATTTTACGTTACCACTCTTCCGCGCTCTTACGCGCCATGTTGAACTCGCTTTACAATTCAACAATTTTAATATTAGTTACACAGCGCATTGATACATACATTTAATTCTACAGAGCGGTACATAGAGACAGACCTAAATATATATATATACGTATGACATAAATTAATTTTAATTCTTGACTAACAAAAACAACGAAAGAAAAGAGCGAAATATTAAAAACTTTTATCATTCGCATTGACAGACGCTGCGACGAGTGCACAGACGCTGGCGCTTACTCGACGTGTGCAGCGCAGTTAATTCAACAGCTTCCAAGCGCAAAGACGAGATTTGATGGGCAAAGGCAGGGTTCTACGCGGAAAAAAAGAGAATCCGCGTTGAGAGATGGTGCTACGAGCAGCGCGGCCATCCAAACCAGTCAAGACGTCCAGTGTGGCGAGCTGGCGATATTTGAGCACTTCAGACTGTGGACAGTTGCTGGGGACGGTGGATTGTGGATTCTTGATTTCTGCTACCGTCAGCGGTGCACGCTACGTGGTTCTGGTGTGAAGTGGTGTTAAGAAATTTAGAGTGATAGTGGCTTTGCAGCGCTCAAGTTTTGGTTGCCGAGATCTCTCGCTTGTTGGATTGACTTGGTTGATGAGTGTAGGCCAAGTCGTTGACGTGCAGTCCCGCAACTAGCTCTTGCATATCTATGGTATATAGTACCACTAAATTTATTTACATATATGTAGGCTCATCTGTCGTCGTCCAGCGTAATTTCCACTTGTGCCGCTGCTGCTGCTGCTGCCAATCTTGGCAATTAGTTATTCACGCTTGTCTTTATCTTAGACAATTTTCAAATAGCACTGGGAACGTTAGGAGAAGAAAAATGTATGCAGTAAATTTTGCTTTTCACTCAACTTGTGGCAGCAACTACAAGTTGTGGAAAATATTTGAGGACTGCGGTTGTTCATACTTGTGTGTGTGTGTGTCTTTGCGTTTGTAGGAAAAGTTGTTGCCATTTACGCACTGTAAATACGAGTTTTAGTCGAGCAGCACAATTAAACGAAACTTAAATAATATTTAGAAGTACGTAGCGTGGAAATTAAAATAACGGAAGACGATCAATACGGAGAATATGTGCGGGCGTTATTTGAACAGTGTTATAATGTATTACTCGAGAGGACATGTTTTTCGTTTATATAGATTTGTAGTCAGTCGTTTCAAAACTTGTAAGCTTGGCTTAGTTATTTATTTCAAGCAAATATCTTTACCTAAAAAATCTAAGGTAATAAGCATAAATCTACTCAAACTTTAAAGTAATTGTAATAGGGGACCGTGAATATTTTGCTTTAGAATCTTCGAGTGCTTTAATTACATAGTAATATATATGTTTTTTATTACGTTCAATAAAAAAAACGTACCGCTTCTTATTTTTCCAGCTATCATTACTTAAAATTTCCTAACGATCAAAAATTATCGATTTTAATTTAGGTGTAAATAAAATTTGGAATATCCAATTGATCTCACTTTTCAAACCATTGCCATTTGATAAAGAGGTAATTATTAACACCTTACTTACCTACTTATTTTGCTTTCTTAAATCTAAAAATATTTTTTTTAATTTTTCCTTTCAAAATTTAAATGAGAAAGCCAAACAAAATGCGCAGTAAGCAGTTACCCTACTACTAGAGCAGTACCACAGCACTTATTTTTCTGCATAAAAACTACATAAGAGTCTTAGCAATAGCAACAACATGAATTTAAGTTGCAAAAGCTTTAAAGGGGTACACACTAAAACATTTTTTTTGCATATTTATTGGTCTTTACAGCTATATAATACTTTTAAAAATACCATACTAAAATTTTATTTGAATATTTTAAATATTTTTGAGTTACTGGTTTGTTTAAATAGGTCAAAAAAAGTCAACTAATTAGGATGTAAATTAACTCAATGTTTTACGTGTTTAAATATACTCAATTAAGCTTAAGGGTTTAGGCGAATGTAGGAACTAAAATAAATTTAAAAAAAGTTGGCTTAAAGTACACTTTAGGGTTCCGAAACCAATTTTCAATTGACAGAATAGTAGAAAAAATTAAACATCGTACAAGCCGCTGTAGTCATTTTCTCGATCTACTTGAAATCTTAGCTGTAGCTTCAGAGGAATATTACTTAGTAAACTGCAACTTTTTTTTAAACTAATTACTGCTAATTTTTTCGCTAGAATATTTAAACTCTTGAAAGATGTTCGATTCCTTTTTTCTTCACTCTCAGCGTAAATTGTCCTAGTTATGGCGTACTTGAGGGCGTTTACCCCTTTAAGTTTAGTATCAGACAGTTATCAAAATGGTGTTTTATTTTGCATGTGGCTTTTACATTAGTTAATAGTCAACTAAATAAATATTAAAGGCGCATTTAGTTAATTGCTTTATTATATGCTAAATTGAGTACAATTAAGGAATATTATATTTTGTTCAATTAGGAAAATGCTTGGCAACGCATTTAGTTAATTGCCTCATTATATGCTAAATTGAGAACAATTAAGATGAGTTACTGCCAATTCGGAGTCGGTTATGGACTGCCGATTTCTTTACTGATTTTTATTCTCTCCCGATTTTTCTGCTTTCATAAAAATATTTTGCAGACACCTTAAACAATTACATAGTATCTGACAGCTGTCAAAATGGTATTTTATTTTGCATAGGACTTTTACATTAGTAAATTGCCAAATAAATAAATAACGGCGCAATTAGTTAATTGCCTTATTATATGCTAAATTGAATACAATTAAGGAATATTATATTTTGTTCAATTAGGAAAATGTGTGGCAACGATCTGTCGATTTTCACAATAATATTTTGCAGATAAAGTATAAGTAGTAGTAGATGGAGGGGGGAAAGTAATTTTAAATTTTAAATTTTAAATTATATTTACTGATGTTACCCTTATCCTCACTAGCCAGCCAACCAGCGAAAAATACTCTTTCATTCTTTATTTTAATACATACATTTAATAATTTTGCACTTCAAATACAATTTTCTAACCTAAAAACTCATTTCATAAATCTTGCATAAATCAACTCTGCTCGACACAGAAAAAACAGCCACCGAAATAAAACAAAAGCAACAACAAATTAGATTACCTGTATACACTTTCAACTTAATGAAACCGCAGCGCTTATCTGTGAGGGTATACCTACCTATATACATATATTTATAAGTGGTTTACCGTTATATTAACCATTAAATTAAACCTGCTGCCAAAGCTGCCAGCAACACGATGATGAAAGAAGGACCTCATTTAAACACACATACAAGTATACAGATTTTAACACACACACACAGGCAAACAAAAGTGCAACAGCACGCTTGTGCAGGTCATTTATGCTTCTCGCCACACCGGCAACATCGCTCAACTAATACGCATATTACGGCTACAATGATAACGATAATGGCAACTGCAATAACAACAACAACAATAAAAATGGGTTATTGGCTGATTTCATTGCCGTTGCTGACACTATGCGTGACTAAATCAGAGAGTCTGCAACAGCTGGGCGTAAACCGTTTGCCGGTGTGAGCATTTCTCAAAGGCATCACGGAAACGCAGCCGCTGCTCCGCACTCAATTTCGCATGAAAATCTACGGCAGCTGTCACGAACAAAGCAATTTCATGTTGACCCAATTTATGGAATTCTCCAACAGCGCCACTATCACCCGCACCGGCTCCAGCACTGAGCGTACGACCAGCTGCCGTCGTAGCATCAAGATTACTAACGCCTCCACTAGCGCCTGCAACGCCCGTTGTTGAAACTGCTGTGGCAGCTGCGGCAGCACCGGTGCTCAGCAACACCGGAAATAGTTTAATCAAATGCAGATTTATGGAAGCGGATAAAAAGATGACGCTCAGACACCAGACAGCTTTTTGTTCAGGTAAGGCCAGGAATGTGGGCAGCGAGCATATGAGCCAGTCTTGCAACACTTGCAAGAATGTTGAATCGATGGCGCAGCGGAAAACCTGTTGAGAAGCAAGAAAAACGTTTGAGAGAGTGGGAAAGAGCAGAGTTTTGTATGAATGAGTGCATTTACAAGAAAAATTAGTTGCAAAAATTATATTTTATATTGTGAGCTGAAAATTTTAGGTTAAAATGGCTGCAAGTGTATGTGTATGTACGTGCGTGTGTTCGCCAGTAAATCAAGTGAGTTGCACTGCAAAAGGAAGCTGACAAAAACGCTAAGGAAATTAAATGTTGAATGCTGCACATTGAGTGGAGCGCAAAGACTGTTGCATGCCGCATGTTGCATGTTGAATGTTGTATGTCGAATGTACAACGTTGAGCGTGTATGTAGCCGCTTTCAGCAATTTGTAACGACGATGAGTAATATGAGAGTGTGTGCGAGCGACACGGAAAATATTTAAACGGCAAATTACGAAAAATCAAGACGACAACTAAATTGGGTGTTTGTTGCAACCAAGTGGCGGCAACAACAACTGGGCAAGTGGAGCACACTCATACATTTAAAAGTATGTACGTTTATGTGTGTGTGTGTGTGTGTATGTAGGTGAGTGGGTACGTAAGTGAGTGGCAGGGCACTAGAGCAGTCGCAGCATTACTTAAGGCCAGCTGCTGCCGCTTCAGCGCCTGTAAGTATGCCTCGTATTCTTAAAATGCAGCAAGTAGCCGAGTGCTGCTAAGAAATTGCCAGCGCCAAATGCGAAAAGTCAACAATAGCGAAATTTCCAAGGCAAATATTTAAAATTGAAATGCATAAACTGTAAGCTTGAACGCGAATTAAACGCATTTGCTGCGCTCCAGATAGCAAAACTGAGAGCTGTAAACTGTAAGTGCTGCGAAAATAAAACCTAACACAATTTCTAGGTAAAAAAAAAACAAACAAAAAATTACAAAAAAGCAGAAAAAATTACGCAAAAAATAGAAGCAAAAAAAAAAAAAATGTATGTAAAACCGAAAATTAAGATTAAAAGCTAACAAGCCAGAAGCTGCGCGCTTAAATGCGAATAAAAAATGAAAAGTAAAAGCAAAAGCGCCAATAAAACAAAAGTTAGCAACCGAACGAAAGGAAACTAAAAAAAGAAATTATTGCATATTTCTCGCACGCTTCAGATTTGCAACCTTGAACTTCGGTGTGCACGCTTATTAGACTAATGAAGACTGCTATTGCCTCTTACGCCGCCCAAACCGTGTGGTTACAAAGCGGGGCAGGAATGTGAGCACGCTTACCCAAATATAAAAACTGCATAAGTATTTGCACACACACACATATATATACATGTATTTGTGCTCCTATCGTCGCGTATGTGGCAGGTGTTTCACACAAGCACGAATAAAAATATATATGTATGTGTGAGTGTGTTTAGGTGCCTTGACTGAAGTGGCCCACCGCGATTTACCATATTTGCGCAGAGCTTAGTAAATTTCATTGTTTTGTTTCACTATTTAGTAGCGGCAAACCGTTAGGCGCAAATGGTTCACACACAGTAAACGTCTTATGAGAGAAATTATATACTAAGTGCCCAGTAGGGAATAGATACTATCAATGCTTCTTGTTATGCAGGAAAAATTCTTTAGTTAAAACTCCTAGGAAAAAATACTCATTTATCACACTGACCGCCGAGTCGTCTGTACAGCTAAACCATAAAGCTGTTCGGCTGAAACCAGAAAATATTTTCCAAATCCTTCATTTGTAGACTTCCTGGCTGATTTGGCTACGTAGAATACATACAATTACAATAGAGATCAAGTCGGCCGTCTGAATTAACCACGGTTACAAGTCAGAACGAAAGCTGAAAGTTTTAATTTAACTTATCACGAATACGCTTTAATTCTAGTTAAACCCAAAAGTTATGCAGAACCTCTTTTTTCTCTGAGTCGAAACTTAACTGCGGGGTAATAAACTTTGTCTTGAAATTCAAATGGCCCAGCGATCTCCAGAGCACCGAAAGCTCACATGTTCAGCGAAGTCGAAAATTCCTTGCTTTGTTTAGGATCTTCTGCAGGATAACACTTCTAGCACTATACACCAAGTACCCAGAATATTTAGAATGTTTGGGATCCAGGTTACTGTATAACGAATTCATCAGCATCTGCGAATTGAATTGCGCCATGAACTTGTTAAGGATTTTGAATGCCATCTACTACAAGTTACTACTTCAATGCTTCAACTTTCATGCCAAGCTTATCACGTAGTTTTGAACCATCTTCCGAATAACACCGCTCAAAAAACATGAACAAAATTTTTTTTTTTTTAGTTTAGGTTTTCATGCTCAAATTCTGATTCCAGGCATTAAAAACGCTGAAATTTTTATTTTTAGCTCTTAAAATATGCTTTTTTTTAATACGAATCAGATGCCTTCGTATTCGCCTATACAAATATAAAAAATACGAAAAAAATTCTACAAAAGCAAAATTTAATCAAAAAAAAATTTTTTCCTCTTATTTTTGGAGTAGGAGAAACTGAAATTTAACATGCAGAAGTCAGAACCAAAAAATCGTGTCAACAGGTGTAATATTTTTAAGTTCAGACAAGCTAGAGATACCAATCTCTCACAATGTCTGCCAACTCATTCAAAATTACGTTTACGCGTAGAATGAAAAAAATTAAATGAATGAAAAAGGTAGGAATGAAAAAATAAATTTCCTGGCCGATGGTTCAATTCCCAAACGTAGATAGAAAAAGCTAGACACTACAGACTCGATCCCTAATTTACATAGAAAGTTAATAATTGCCTCAGCTCAGTGTTAAGCTCATATTAAAATCAATGAAGTCTTTAACGAATCGAACTTAATGGAATAGAAGGATTAGTTTAACCGTAGGTTTTTTTAACCTTGGCACATAATACACGTGCTGAACATAAGACAACAGTTTCCCGGAAACTTGAGCGTTCGAGAGTTGTGGAAATGCATTGCGATACAAAATTATTTTTGGTTTTGGTCTACAGAATAATTATATAAAAAGGTTCTACCAATATAGGAATATGTGACGATTCGGCTTGCGCGTGAAATTTATACAGACCAGTCCGGATCATATTTGATCTTGAGTGTATACACTCAATTTCGGTATTTCTCGCAACTTAGAATTTAGTTTTAGTATTCTTAGCTAACTTTATTACACACACACTTTCAGATATGTCCCGGACTGCTTTTATTTTCTACAATAAAAGTGGCATCTACAAATGAATGGCCATTTATGTTCTGCGAAATATAGAGACGTGTGCAGACAGGCGGTTGCAAAATGGAACTAAACGATTGTACAGATAAAACATCAAAATGAAGAGTGCAACTCAATTTTATATAAAACAGCACACGACCCCAAAAGGTGACTCAACTACATGCCTTTGTGTGTATAACGCCAACGAGTCATAACCTACGCGCCCACTCAAGCTAGATACCTGGACATACATACTTATATACATATGTGCACATAAGAAATCTTCATATGCAGCACACACGAATTGTCCATAGTGCTGTACTATATTTGTGACCCTCTTGTGCCGCACATGCAACATGCAACAATGCCGCAACGATACAACACAGCTGCGGATTCCAAAACTTCAATATTCAAAGCGCTCGAATGATGCAGTACTTCTATTACTGTATATAAATACAACACAAACACCTAAAAACACACACATACATATACATATATATTTATATTTAGTTTTACTTGTGTATGTGGGTTTGTGTGTTTGCTTGGTCGTTCGCACGACTTACCTGATACACAATCATTGCAATAACATCACAATGCGGTTGATTTATGGCGAGAAACTCTTTTATGACCTTCGTCAATATTTCATTCGGTGGCACTAAATCACGTATAATTTGGCACAACACTTGTCCATAAATCCAGGCGGCATCACGCGTTGATGATTTAATACAATGTAGCAGTATATCGACTTTATCGGTCTGTTGGGCGATTATCTCTGGTTCGTCTTGGACAATGCCGTTGGAGAGTTCCGTATTTTCCAGTTGCTTGGCTGAACCTGCAAGTAGTTGAAAATATATTATATATAAATAAATACGTATGTACTTAATGTATATGTATGTATATATATATATATATATATATATTAAAGTATATATATATATATGCGCATAAATAAACCTAATATAAATATATGATGGCGATAATTCAACTCATATCGCCAAGTTTTGCGGAATCGACTGATTAGTTTTTGCTCTGTCAAGCACACTTACTGCCTTACTTTTACTGTCTACAAATACACACATGCATATAAGTATTTAAGAGATAAAGACAAATGTGCGAAGTTTCATGTCGTGTCTCGATGAATTAGCAGCAATTTTTTTCTTATCCGCTGGAGTGTGAACTTGATTTAGAAGGCAGTTAGTTTTTTGTCTATATGTACAAACTACTTAACAATTAGCCAGGAGTAAACGGTAAAATATAGAGATTTATTATGAAAATATATGGGCTGTTTTTTTATAGGCATACAATTTCCTAGAGGGACAACTGTCAAATCAGCTGGCGAAGTGTACACTTGTGTTTGATATATTATATATGTTAAGTAGACTTTAGCAGTACATTTTTAGAACGCTTAAATATCGCAAATTATTCCCAAAATTCACATTCTGTGCGCCAGTATTACTTTTATATTTATATCCTGAACAGTAATATACCCTGTTTGCCACGAAATGTATAACACCCAGAAGGAAACGTCAGAGAGGCTGTAAAGTATTTATACATACATAAATATCAGAGTGACCAAGGGAGTCAATTTAGCCATGTCGGTTTGTCTCTCGATCTGCATATAGGGGTCTACACTCTGTTTTTGAGATTTCGATCTGAAATTTTGCAAACGTCATTTCCTCGGCGCTATTGGTCCACTATGTGATATAGATATTATACAAACGCAAATTTTTTTTATTTCACCAGATATCTTCAAGAAGTTTGGCATGGATTATTGTCCAAGGCACACTAAAGTCTCCGTTTATTTCGATCAGATCACTACATCAATATATATATGATATAGATATTATACAAACGGAAATGTTTTTTATTTCACCAGATATCTTCAAGAAGTTTGGCATGGATTATTGCCCAAGGCACACTAAAGTCTCCGTTTATTTTGATCACATCACTACATCAATATATAATACAAAGATAAAGATCTTTATAGAAGTTCTCTTTTTTTCTATCTTCGCTGTAGCAGAACTCCTTAACATTATTAGGCTATATTTTGTCAAAGGTCTATACTGATAACCAAGCTACCTGAGCATGAAGTGAATGCTTGCCATTATAAGGTATCGTGAAAAGTGCAACACGAATACAAGTTGCGTATTAGTTGCTCCCAATAATTCAAATTATTTCTAATAATTGATATGGAGTTAAATTTTTTTCTGAACAATTTGACTTCATAACAATACGAAGCAATCTACTGAAGGCAAACGAAAACTCTTATGAGAAGGGCGCAGTACGGGCCGACTTCGTGCTCAGCAAACACAGGAGCAGAGAAAGGTCTGTAAATCGGCTCGCTTCACAAGGAGAAATCGTCAAGCTTAGAGCACAGTTAAACAATGAGATAATCATATATGAACGAGAAAAAAAATCATTTAAATGTTGATTTGGAACGAGCTGAATTTATAACTGTTACGATTGCAGAATTGATACACAGTTTCGTTCGCATCAATCTTTTAAATTTTTATGCTGAACAGGGTATATTACGTTCGCCACGAACTTTGTAACACACAGAAGTAAACGTCGGACACCCACTATAAAATATATATTTAAATTCAAAAATCGAATGTCCTCAAAACTGCAATCACAACTTATCATAACAAGGCGGTACACGATTGTCGGAATTCCTTACTTTTCATACTGATAACTTTACTGATTTTCGTTTTTTAGGGAAAACTATGTTGAAGAAACTTCCTAGCATATACCTATATATGCATACGTATATATTTGCTTCTAATAATTTTCAATATCTGTTAATTGTAAAATTTTTTTATAAAAAGAATTTTAATAATACCTTTGAAAGTTTGACGAACCGATTGGCCGAGGGTTTTTATCCGGCCAAGGACTTGAAACTCGACAGCAATTCCTTAAAATGATTTGAGGAGTGTTTTCTGCCGGTAAAATAACAATGATAACAGTTAGTGTCCGAAGCTCAAGAAGCATTATTTTTTTGATTTTACCTCAACTGGTAATTGAGGCTCTAAGCCAAACTTTAGTTGTCGAATACTCAAAACGGGCAGTTACAGCGACCTTTTGACGTTTAGTCAAAACTGGCGTTCTCTACGATAAACTTAGAATTTTTCCGAGAATTTTCGCTTACTTAGTGTTTTACGAGCGCTGCTCGTGTGTTCGTTTTACGATAAACAGCGCTATCTATTGATGAAGTAGGGTTGGCTGAATAATCAGCGGGCTTAAAGCCTCGAATTCCCCTACTACTATTAATAAAAGATTCTTATGTAAATTAAAAATTTAAGTTATAATTAAAGTTTCCTCCCCCAACATTTTTGTGGCAACAAGCAGCTTTCACAAAGCTGTAACACAAAATAAAAAATCCCACAGCTTAAGGTTGCCGAAAATAAAAACCAAATAAGGACGCACTCATTTACAGTCGCATAAATTTCCAGGCGAATTATAATAAATTAACCGCTCAATTGTAATAGAACAGCAACAATATTTCACAAACGAATTTTCTTAAATTCTAAGCACGTCGCGCTTGAGAAATTACGAGCGCCGATTTCATGCAACAAAGCAAAACAACAAGAACAGCAACAAAACTTTTGCTAAAATCGTAAAATATGTTCGGCCGCAAATGCGTGTAGGCGCCGCAGCAGGCAGTCGAGTGCCTATACGCACACATATTGTGTGTGGTTCGAGCGCTCATGCCTCCGTCGCTTCACCACCACCAACCAACAACAAATGTGCGAGTGGCATTAATATAGAATTCGCTTAGTACGCTTGCTTTCTAATTATCACCCAATTATTCCCAATATCAAAATCCTTTGCCATTTATTGCTTGTTATTTTGGCGCGCCCGCACCTTTCTTTCAGTCCAGTGCCTGGTAATGGTGTGCGCATTGATTTCCTGCTTATTGCTTTCAAAACGCATTCGCTTGGCCATTATTTACAGCGCTTCAGAGCACAGCACAGCACAACATGGAGCAGCGCGCAAACACCAACAGCAACGCCAATGCCAATTTGGCCGATAATATTTGAAGGCAAACCCACCCCATCGGCCTCCACTTTAATTGCGAGTCTGTGTGTGTGTCCGTCCGTGTACGCGCTCGACCCATGTTCGATTTAAAAGGTTGATGCGGACATTCGACTCTTCGTTTGGCTGTTGCTTCTCGACTGCTGTTGTTGTTGTGGCATAGTATGCATATCGATATTGCTAGAATCCTTCTGCCAACCCTTGCGCTAAGCCAATGTCGCTTTGGCATCGAACGCACATAAATAAATTTGCATTTTATATTTTATGGATTTTCTTGCAGGTTACACGCACTGCCACACATCCTGGCGTCCAGCACAGCACATCACACCACACTAACCGTGATGACGCGGCCAGAGGTTGCGCAAAAAATGTGGAAAATAAATAAAGCCGAGCTAAAGCGTGCGGCGCAGCAGCGCAGAATTTGTGCAAGCCAAACCGCTAAAAAGAGCGCACAACAACAATACAAATGATAAAACATAACAAAAATCTGCTGTCCAAACTCGTTGCAAAACCTCCGCCCCCTTTCATAAGGTAGCTCTACGCAAGGAGCCGGTCGCGCTGTCCAGTCGCTGTGGGTGCCTGTGGCTTTTGGGGCCCAACTAGTTTTCTGTTTGGCACGGTTTTGCTTCTATTGTCCTACTTTTACGCCACCGATCGCTTGTTTGCCAAGCTTATTTGTTCATGCCACTGTCTGCGTGCGCTTACACGCGCGTTTGTGTATGTGTGTGTGTGTGAGTACGACCTCCCACTTTTATTGCTCTCACGTCTATCTGTTTGTTTTCAACTTTGTTGTATACGTTGGCACTCAACTGTAAACTGTTTAAAATACGGCAACAAAAGCAAGAACAATGGGGAAATCATTGAGCCCAACAACCGTACGGAGTTTGGTCGCAAATATTGCAGGTAGTGATTGACGAGACTCAGTGAAGTAATGGTTGCATTGTGGATCGAAGTGTAAATATTCTGCGAAAATAATATTAAAAAAGAGTGGTCATGGAAAGTGTAGGGGTTTGCGATATGCTCATTGGTGAGGTATTTGTATTAATATTTTCTTTGCTTTTCGTATTGATAGTGAAATTGACATTTTTGCTTGTACTGATTCCGATATTGGTACTGATATTGGTATTGGTATTGGTAAGTAATGGTACTGGTAATGATATAAAATAGGTACTGCTAATAGTAATGGCATTGATATTGGTAATGGTACTAATTTTGGTAACTGCACAGAAATTGTTTTTCCTACTAAAAATAGTACTCGATTTATATTGTTAATTGTTTTATATTGGTAATGGTACTGGTGTTGCTAATTGTATAAAAAACTTTGTAACTTCTCGTAATCATAGTGATATTGATATTTTTGCTTGTATTGGTTCCGATATTCTTACTGATATAAGTAGCAGTAAGTAATGGTATTGTTTTAGATATTGATTTTGATACTGATATTAATAATAGTATTGATATGCGTAATGGTACTGGTGTTGTTAATTTACTGGAATTGGTAATGATGTGGGTATTGGTAATGGTAATAATAATGTTGTTGGTGTCCTTAATAGTTTTATATTTATATTTTATGCTTAAATAGTACTTATTTTTACTGATTTTCTATTTTAACGGATAACTCATATATGGTTATTAATATTGGTGTTGAAATAAATAAATATATTGATTGCTATAATTTCAATTTATGTCGGTATTGAATTGATGCTAGTTCTAGTTAGTACTAATATTCATCACAACTCAGATACTAATATTTTAATAGTATTTAAAACATGAACAGTGTATAAAAAGTTTGCTATGAACTTTATAATAATTCGAAGGAAACGTAGGACACCCTATACATTTTGCGATATCGATCTAAAATGTTACATACGCTCTTTTCTCCCCAAGAAGTTGTTCATTTGGCGGAATCACCGATATCGGATCACTATAAGACATAGCTGTCATCGAAGCTGATCGCTGAAACTGATCGAGACAAAAGTTATTTTTATATCCTTTTATGCTATAAGAAATGCACCTGGGAAGAATATTTTGGCCTCGGTGCAACCGTACGTTTTATCTGGTTTTATCTAACTTGAGAAGCACTCGTTGATACATCTTAATTGAATTAAAATTGGCAATGTCATTCAGAATGGCACGAGTGATTACTAATTTTAATTTACAATACAGGAACTACACTGTATCGATCTAGTCTTAATTCTGAAATTAACAACATACTTGTATAATGATAGTCTTTGCCTACATTTAGGAGCATTATTTTTTAAAAATAATTTGTGAGAGGTAAAATTCTCAGAATTGAATAGAAAAATTGCACGCGTAAAAAATTAAAAAAACTAAATAAATCGGTTTTTTAGCAGTTCACAAATTTAAGCATTCGAATTTTGTCTATTTATCCACCCAACTGTCTAACTCCTTCGGCAAGAAGATGTATAAAATACAAGGTATATATTTATTTTTGCTTTTTTATCTATTATTTTATTTCTATAATTGCACACTGTTCTTTTAGGTAAGATAAATCGCACGAGAATGCAAGAAATCTCCCAACACACACACACATACACATAAGTATAGCAGCAGGTATAACGGTATATATGCATTTCAAATGATGTGCGGGATAAAAATTGAAAACACCGACATACACCCCCTTAAACACACACACGCAAACAGATAGAAGTGTGCTTACGCAAGCCTTCAACGTCAAGCTCGCCAGAGACAGCGCTAACATGGGGCAACTGGCAAAACCGCACCAATAGATTAGGGAGATTTTCGATTTACGAGGCAACAGACTATGCAAAACCATTTCTAGTACACGACACCAGTCAACATGTGACCTTAGAGAGATGCAGGTGATTTTGTTGCTGTTGTTGTTGCTATTTTTTTCTGCTGTCAAGGTGTGATTGCAGACAACGATGAATGGCTGTGCGGATGGATTGTGGTGGTGGGAACGTATGCTTGTGAAACGCCCTAACTACAACTATTTACTCACAAAGCCGAATGCATATATATATATATATATATATATATGTATGGGTGTGTGTGCCTATATATAGGAATGTGTGACAATCCACGAGAACCGCATAGTTTAAGTATAAAATAAATTGTTTCAGCATTAGAAGTTTACAACGTTGTGTTTGTGGGGTGGAGTGCAGATTGTGTGGGAATAGCAGCTGAACTCAAAGCAAACCATAATAAAAAGGTAAGCTTTGCTCTTTAAGTTACATACCATATATAAGAGAGTCACTTTTATACAAATATTTTATTATACGTACCCAAGTATTATTTGGATAACATACCTACTAAAATATATCACGTACATAGTAATGATTACCAAACATCTAAAAAATGGTGAGCAAGGCTAAGGACGACTAAACCGAATATATAATATTTCATAAAATTGTAAACATAGCTCTAGTATCCTTCACAAATAAAAAAAAATGTGGAAAACGGTTGGCCTCAAGGGCCATCCCTGCAACTTCCCTCTAATTTCATACGCTAACGTTCAAATTTCGCTTTTTTCACAATCTAGCAAGTAAATCAACCGATTTCGACCCGGTTTGCGGCAAACGATGTGTTTCTTTAAGGTTTAGAACTGATTAGTTTTTAGTGTCGATTTTTCAAAATTATTATGAGATTTCTCAAAATCTACTGGTCCGATTGGGTCCAAACTCACACGAAATTCAAGTGCAATGAAACCCTTTGGAATGCCGTTTAGCTATTCAAATCGGTTGAGCCGTTTAAAAGTTATAAGAGGGTCACATACATCCACACACACACACATACATCCACACATACATACAGACATACATACAGACGACCCTCAAAACGTCGAGATCTGTTGAGAACTCGATTTTTGCAAAATGGGGTGAAACCAATATCTTCCCGATTTTTAGAAAATTTTCCATTTTCTTAGCGGGAAGTTAATAACTTGATCTTAATAGGTTAGTTTTCATGCAGCTATGTTTTACAGTAGTCCGCTCTGAAACATGTGTTTGGAGATTGTACCGTTCGCCAATAATCCACGCTCTCGAAAAATACTAAAGTTTTCCATGTAAGAAGCAGCATTTTAGAGAGAAAAGAACGTGAGCAAAATTCCAGATCGATATCTCAAAAACAAGCGACGGACAAACGAACATAGTTGAATCGAGTCAGCTTGTCATACTGATCATTTATATACATACAAGTATATATTTTATAGGGTCTCTGACGTTTCTTGAATATATGATGGATATCAGTACACGATATTGGGCGAAGTTAGGATGTTTTACATTTCTTTCATTAATATCATTCCATACCATTATATCAAGGGCGTCCCACACGCCTAGTTTAAGTAAGTGATCACACTTGTATTGTTGTCATATATCAGTGACAACAAGTTTTGTTTAGGTACTTTACAAAACATTTTCAGAAAAAGTAAGTAAAAAGAAAAATAGCGGAGATAGTGACATCAAGGCAGCAGTAGTTGTACTGCTCCGGAGTGTAACATCCTTTAGAGAGGTGTACATTCACTCTGACACCCGAGCGACTATACTGTTGAGCTCGCTGACTGTGCGCTCAAAATTAGACAAGGAGTACATGCCCTCATTAGCAATAGCTTCAAGTTTTTTCCATATTTAGATATAACTGCAAAGCCGATGAACTGGCTAGGGAGCGCACCCTTTCCTCAATTTCATCTGATTGGAGTCGAGTCGGTTCTTCGATATCTGCTTGCGTCGTCAAGTGAGCTCAGCAAGCGTTGGCCAACAACCAGAACTTGCGAACCTCTGGCCCAGAGGGAACCGTAAGAGGTCATCTGAACTACACCTTAATATATTTGTGGTAAAAATAAAACGATTCGGCGTTCGATGACGATCTAGTGATCTACTCTTTAGGAGTTAATGGGGTACACAAAGTACAAATATCTGTCCAAGTGAAATTCATCAATTAATCAATTGTATCAACCGCATGACCTGTTATATGTGAGATGGCCGTTGTTAATACTAGATTTGATCATTAAATATGGTGCTATTAAAATATAATGTTTCTACTGAGTTTGACTGAGATACTTCTACTTTTTCATGGAATATTGTCTTTACAGCTGCTAGTTAACGGGGTCACACTCACTTTCCAGCAAATCTCAAGCATCGTAAGTCCCTATGTAGCAACTCAGAGATTTATGGCTCAATAGTTTAAGAGATTTAGCATTTTAGGTATTTTGAATTACACTGTTCCCAGAATCTTATGCACCCAGTTCTAGCAACATATTACTTTTGCACTGTAGTTTTTAGTTCATGTAGACCAAAATCAAATACAGTACTCAACAAAATTCCATATCTTATGAGCTCAAATTTAAAAGAAAACCTTGTTTACTTAAGCAACTAAATGAATTGATGCTTCCAGAATACCGCCGAAAACCATTTTGAGGTCTGCCAAATGGCGAGCACCATAAAAAAGTTTTGGTTTTTGATGTTAAACTAGAAGGAGCTTGGGTGACCTGGTAGGTACTACGACTGCTTGGGGTTTCAAATAATTTATTGTTTTTGCAACGATTGTCAAACCATATTAACTCTTAGAACCGGTTGAAATAGGTCATACATTATTTTTTTTTTTAATTTGCAAATGAAAAGCAGACATCAAATGGACGAGATTTAGAGAATATCAATTAGAAACATTACGAACAAACCATATATGAACTATGGTAACTCTACTTTTGATATGATGTCTAGCTTTCATATCAAATACTAAAATATGGTTATTAGCCAGAAAATATTAGTAAAGGCTTTAGACTGATATGTTTCTAAACAGGGTTTCCACATATTTGAAATTGCTAATTAATTATAGGATAAATCAGTGTTGCCAACTAATTAAATCAAACAAAGTACAATCATTAAAAACTAAAAGTTTTCATTTGCAAAAAAACATTTTTTTTTTCACGTCACCAAATATACTCTCTACACTCTACACTACATCTATCTAGTCATACCCCTCACAGGTAAATTTATTTTATCATAAAAGGGTATCAAAAATCAATATCTTGATTTTAATCGATTAGTTCGTATGGCAGCAATATTTTTGTGAAGATATCTTGTCAAATAAAAAATAACTTCCATACTTAATTCCGATTGTTCAGTTTGTATGGCAGCTATATGCTATAGTGGTCCGATTTCGGCGATTCCGACAAATGAGCAGTTTTTTGAGTAGGAAAGTGCGTGTGCTAAATTTCAGATCGATATCCCAAAAACTGTGGAATTATTTCAGTTATTAACTATACAGACGGACAGTCAGGCAACATAACTAAATCGTACCAGCTCATCACGCTGATTATTTATATATATATTTTATAAGGTCTCGGCGGTTCCTTCTGGGTGTTAACTACTATAAAAATAAAATTATAAGCTCTTTAATTTTAAAATCTGAAATTGTTGTATCATACGGAAAATTTAAAAAAGATTTAAAAAAATTTACATGCACGATATTTCAATTAATAATTTATTTTATGAAACTGTTATTATAATTTTACAACAAAAAAACCGTTACCATTACTTAAATGCAATGATGCAACATAAACTTTCAAATATAATACAGCGATCACTTAATAATAATAATATTGCAATACTATCCTTTGAGACGCGTTAATTGTCTCTTTGCTAACGGTCCTTCATGTAGAAAGAATACTTTAATTTATACAAAGTTAAATTAAGCGAAAAGTATTTATTTTTGACAACACTCGAGAATTGAATTTCATATAAAACTACAAAAATTACAACAAACAAAAAACGCGCATGCAATCAATTTTGATAAAATATTAAAAATAACGACCACTTGCACGCGTGCACAAACAAATGTACATATGTGTAAGTATATAACGGTATTTGAGTTATAAATTTTGCCATAAAGGACATGCAGTCCCGTTGATACCGAGCGAAATGCACCTAAGCAGCAAAAAATTGTGTAATGTCCGGACAAAAAACTTGAAAACTACCACACGCACACACACACGCATGCACGCATACAAATAATCACACATATTACAAATGAATAAATGGAAAAGCCAAAAACAAACCCAACAGCGGCATCAAAATCAAGTTAAAGCCAACTTTGCGCGCGCGCGCAAAAAAAAAAAAGCGGCGAAAGTCAGAAAAAATGCGCGAACAACAAACAACAACTAAAGAGCTCAACAAGCAAAAATAACCGTTGATACAACGGCACTTTTGTAGCAATTTTACGAATTCGTTTCATATATTGAAACTTTTATTTGCTATTCGACAAGCGCGCGCGCGTGTATGTGTGTGTGTGTGTGAGTGTGTGAGTCCGCAAAAAATTGTTGTACGGACTAACTGCGGGATGCGCCAAATAAACACGCGGACAGCAATACGACAATGAACAACAGTAAGCAACGGAATAATGGCGACAACAGTAAAACTAGTATTTTCGCGGATTGAACTGGCATTTCCGAGCTTCCTCTCCTTTTTTACTTGCTGTTCGTCACTGCTGTTGTTGCTGTGATTGTTGTTGCTTGGAGTGCCTGGCAGATATGCGACAATAGTTGCCAACATCAACCTGTGCGCTCTCAAAGCAAATTGCGGAGTTGTTGGAGGCGTTGTAGTGCTGTCGAATCAGTTATACCATCACATCCACCGCTCACACCGTCATCCGTGGGAGGCTGCCAAACGCACCGACGGTGTTGCTGCTGCAGGTAGAATCCTCTTTCATACATACGAGTGTAATGAAAAAGTTATTTTACAGGTCGCCTTGAAAATTGAAACAATAAAGCCATGCCATAGCGCTTCCATACTCCTCCGCCTCTTTTAGTATGTAGAGATGAGCCGGACATTGCTGAGCTTTTTTTATAGGGAAATTGAGTGTAATTAAAATAAATCAACAAATTCGCCAAAGAGAAATTGATTTATTATTATTTTTCTTTTAAAGAACAAGGACTCGAAGAATGTAGAATGAATACTCTCGCAAATCGTAAAGAAAATAAAGTGTGTGGAATCAGCGTCTACAAAAATCTGTAAAAAACATGTAATGCTGGAAATTAGTATTGTTATTGTTGTGAAGTCCTAGTGCCCAACTTCCCCCACCGAACACATTTATTTAACTGCCTACTGGCGTTTATTATCTGCCTCATCCAACAACCTGTTGTTTTGTATAAGCTATAAGATGTAAAAAAGCAGGTTTGAATCGCTTAACCGGGACTTTTTTGGAATTTTCTTAGAAAACTTACCATAGTAATGCATACACTTTTGACACTACCAGAAAGTACAGACGTCTTCAGCAAAGAAAACATCGACCGCCTTTTTTGTTTAAAGCAGATATTTTGAAGTGAGAATTTCAGTTCAAAATTTGGGCTTTTACTGCTATGAAACCAAAGTAAGGTGACAAGATAAGTATTTTATATCAAAACAATTACAGCAGGATAGTGACGTAAACATGAAAACACCGAATTTCTAAAAACAAAAAAAAAAATATTATGAAAAATGCCAAACAAAACCCCAAACACTTGTTTGAAAACACATAAATTTTGAGGTTATGTGAAAAAAGCGTTAAGACAAAAGTTATAGCTATTTGTATTGCCATTTGACATAAGGTCTTGTAGTTTTACCGGAAATCGACATAAACCGTTTCTCAGCCTGTAAAAATTAAACCACTCCCGTTCCTCTCACAGACCTCAGATCGTCCGGAAACTATTTTTTCATTCATTTTTGTTATATTTACTTCCTTTTTCAACAGGTTTCATCCTACTATGAATGTTATTTTTTTGTTTTTTGTTTTCAAAAATTATCGAACCTGGCTATTTTATATTTATAAAAGAAAAAATGTCAACTTCTGGCTTGAGATAATAGCTTATGCGAAATTTCTTGAAGATATAGGTTGTCAAATATCTCCCTTCCGCTTTTTTGCTCTTCATTCAATGCTTTATAAAAAGTGTTACAGTGATCGGATTTAGTTAAAATATGCGCCGTTTTGTTCGATGATCTGTTTCCATCTAGACGGCAACTTCATAATACCTTCCTCGTAGAAGCCCCCATCCTTATTTGCGAAGAATTCGGACAGCCACTTTTCACAAGCCTCTTTTGAGTTCAACTTCACACCACCAAGGGCATTCGCCATGGACAGGAATAGGTGGTAATCACTTGGCGCTACGTCCGGGCTATATGGTGGATGCGATAAAACCTCCCATCCGAGCTCCCGTAGCTTCTGACGAGTCATCAACGAAGTGTGTGGTCTGGCGTTGTCCTGGTGGAACACTACACCCTTCCTGTTGGCCAATTCTGGACGCTTCTGGTCAATCGCCTGCTTCAAGCGGTCCAGTTGTTCGCAGTAGATGGTAGAATTAAGCGTCTGGCCATATGGGAGCAGCTCATAGTGGATGATTCCCTTCCAATCCCACCAAACACACAGCAAAACCTTCCTGGCCGTCAATCCCGGTTTTTTTGCGTCAAATTATGCGGCACCCAAACATCAAACTTTTTTTGTATCCAGCCTTCTGCAGATGGTTCAAAATGGTTTGGTGACTAACTCCCATCTCCTGGGCGATGTCACGAGATGCCATATGCCGGTCTAACTCGATGTATTTCATGATTTGATCGGTATTTGTCGTCACAGGTCTTCCGCCGGCTGGCTTATCCATGGTGTCGTCTTCACCGGCTCTGAATGGTCGAAACCATTCCTCCGCGGTTCGAAATGATAGAGTACCATCCCCCAAAACACCATTAATCTCACGGAACGTTTCTCTAACGGATTTGCCTTAAACGAAGGAAAACTTTAAAATAGCGCGAATTTCGGCGTTAGTGAACTCCATGTTTACACGTCTATAACTGGTGAACGCAATATCTAATCATGCATAGCGTTGTTTTGTAGGTTATGTCAAGACCTTTCAAATTATGTATAGTGTTGCCAGATACGAGCTCTGTAGCGCTTTGTACATAGCCGCGAAATTCAAAAGACAAAAAAGCGGAAGGGAGATATTTGACAACCTTATATCTAGTCAAATGAAAAAACTTCCATACAAGCACTTGATTCCGATCGTTCAGTTTGTATGGCAGCTATATGCTATAGTTATTCGTGACGTGTTCAAATTTTAGACCGATATCTCATAAACTGGGTATAGAAAAAAATAACGTATTTGGGTAATGGTATTTATAATGTAATTTTGGTACCCTCTTTAGAATCTAATTATATATTAGGGGGTCAAAATATGAAATTGTACCTAAAGATGTGAAACTAAAATCCACCGGCAAGCAAATCCAAAACCAACAATTGACAGATATTTGCAATGGCTCTAGTCTTTTACGGTTAGTTTTCAAGAAAGGTTTAGTTTTTATATGCTGTGTGTGCAACAAATAATGAAGAGACTTTCCAGGCTCTCTTGGTTTCAGAGAAAGCTAGTATCTACATTGCTTTGCATGTTGAAAACGTTTTGAAAGTTTTAGCATAAGTGATAAATGAATATCAGATAGAACTTAAACTACAAAGTTTATTAAAGTTTCACTAAAACATTGGTTGAAAACTAAGCGAAAACATTTCTATTCTTATAGAACTAAAAATTTACAAGAATTTGTAATATCTCATTATATCTAAAAATATTATAAAATACAAAAATGAAACAAAAAATTTTTTTTATTTCACCAATACACAGCATATATGTTAGGATATTTCTGATATGGTTTGAAAAAATGATTGAACACTCAAGACAAAGCGCAAAATATGGTAAACTCAATGAATGCGAAAGCGCCATATGCTTATCAGAGGCGACAGTGCAGAACGGTTGGTTATTTATTGTTATTGTTATGTACGTAATATTCCGAGCATTACTATTTGGATATATTTTTTAATGGGTATGGCAATAAGTTTCGTGTTTTGAACACAATCATAAATAAATAAAAATATTCAATGCTAGTTTTTCCATTCAGTATTTATATATAAACATAAAAAAAAAAAAAAAAATTTCGTGCAAATTCATAATTACATATAAACACACATCCAAACGGACGAGTGCACACACCAAGTAATATAAAAATGCAGCATACGCCCTGCGGTCCCTGCATGGTGTGCATTTCATGTGAGAATTGTGCATGACAATTTGTGTGACTCTTGTACAACAAAACTGCCTCAATTAGAATAGAACAGTTATGTGAAAGTAATCAAACATGTGCACATAAATAACAACAACAGCAAAAAATATAATATTAAATACTAATGGACAGAAAACGACACTCGCAGGGAAGTGTGTATGTAAATGTATATTTTTACCTATACACGAAGAGACTAAAGGGTCGATTAGTTGGCAACACTGTACAAAATTTTGGAGAGACTAAAGTATGTGAATTGAAAGCATTGGAAGCAGGGTAACTATCGGGATATAGTTATATATGAATATATATATTATATACTATATATGCGATATATAGTTATAGGTTCATACAAGTATTATCATTTCACAGCACTCGAGATAACAGTTATATATAGGTCAGCATCAATAAGAGTTTTAATTAGAGAACCCGCTATGCGTCAGTACATATTACCGCTATAAAAATCAAGCAACGTTGTTAGAATCAGTAATATTAAAATTTAGCAAGGCTGATAAGAAAACTTATCATCAAAAGTCGCGAGACCCAATTACCTATAAAAAGTTGGGCTCTTATGCCGTCTATAAATTATCATCAAACACTAAAGAAGATATAAAAAACAAGCATGCGTATCTGCTGTTACTAACAAAATGAGACAAAAACGCTGGTACCAGATAGTTCAAAATACCCAATATCACTGGCACATTCAGCAACACAGTCGCTCAGATTTCGAGAAACCGCTCTAAAATTGTGTACACGTCCCGTTCGCCCTAAAAAGCTGCTCATTTGTCGAAATCGATTTGGTACCACTATAGCATATAGCTGCCACAAAATAATATATAGTTTTTTTTTTACTCCCCCTAATGTACATATATTTTATATGATTTTTATGCTATCATACCAGAACGTGTTTGTAAAGTTTTATGTGTCCACAGTGTTGAGCTTAAACTAAAATTTGAAGTTTGGTGACAAAACAAATGGATGGTTTAGACCAAAACCTAGAACCAGAAACATCGAATTGAAAATATAATGACCACTGGTACCTACTATAGGGCGAGTCGAAGTATCGAAAAATTGAACAACTGCAGATCATCGATATTAGCGCTAAGAACTATCGTCAACTATTGATGCTGTAGACTAGCGATAATTCGCATTCTCTACTTCGAATTACGAACTCCACTGCACCACTCCACTTACTTTGGATGTCAACCAATTTTTGAACTCAATTTCAGTGACAACTGCATTTAGCAAAGCATAGTAACATAACTGATACTTAACATACATAACTTTAATAAAATAACAGTTTTTATCGAACATATACAAATGTATTTTGACACACACAAAGCCACAAAATCATACAAATCCACTTTTACACACATACAAATATGTGGAACCAAAATGGAGTTCATCCAATTTAATCGAAATCGCAGCGAATAAAAAACATCGCCAGCTGCACATTTCGCTTAACGATTGCCTTGTTATTACTGACACAAACGCGTCGCTGTGTTGGTGGGTCGCCGGCATATCACTGGATTTTATGTCGCACGTTCGTAGGAATTTCGGTTAGTTGTTTTGAGGTTTTTCTATGCCATAAACGCTGTGCTACATTTCGCACAACCGCCCGCGTTCCACTTTTCTCGCACACGCTCGGAATAACAACAATTAAGCGGCTATTTTAATACACTACATACAAAAACAATAACAACCAAAATATAGCATATGAACTGAGCCACTGCAAATGACCCAAAAATCTGCGCACTTTACGCCACTACCGATGCTGCAGTTGCGCCGTTAGCCGTCGGGCGGGATGCCGTCGCTTGGGTTATGGCCGAAATCCATTTAGCCAATCGAAATTTCAGTTGACTGGCGCCGAAATGCATAAAAGTTAAATATTAAACATAACAAGTAAACAGAGAAAGTCGCACAAATAAACAAAATTGAAATAGAAAAACTAACAACACAGCGTCAACATTCATTCACATATGTATGCAATAAAAATAACAACAAAAACGACGACAACAAATATTAACAAGCAAAATGGCGAGCTTGTAATTGCATTTGTTCGTCGGTTGTCAGCGGCGCCACATAAATACCCGTAGGCATCAGCCAGGCGCTGCAGCGCGGGCGGAAACTGGCAAAAAGCGCAATTAAAGCTTGTGTTGTCGTCGAGTTGTTGTTGTAGCTGTGGCGGGCATAGCGCTAATAGAATAACATTTGCTAAAAATATAATGATAATTGCTGTTGCACGGTGCAGTGTCGTGTTTTGCGATGCAAACGACGTCGCGCGGTGAAATTCTAAAGGTCAGCGACTTGAAATGGCGGGGAGTGTTAACTGTGGTAGCTGAAGGAGGCAAGCGGCGAGCAGGGATAAAAACAAATATTTTAATAGTCCTGAGCCTTGATCTGAACTTGTTTTGTGACAATTGCTGCTAAGTTTTAGGATAATGGAATCGTTGCAAATGTAGCAGAAGCCTTTTGGAGGAATGCACTTTGTCACTAACAGAAGTATATGAGCGTGCACACAGCATTCAGTGAAGGTCCTGAAGTCCTGGCCAGCTGAGCAGACTGAGCGTTTGAAGTTGCTCCGAAACTAAATGGAAGCCAGAGTGACGTGTAATGACGACAACATCGAAAAAGTTAAGTGTATTCGGTTAATGTTTCGGGTATGAAGCGCTAGGCTCGTACCAGAAGACCCGAATTTTGTGCAAAACTACGTCGAGTAGATGTCGCAAAATAGATGCTTGAGAAGGTAGCTGAGAACGCTTCATTAAGCAAATGCAGCATTACTAGTAACGAGACGTAGTCGAAACTGTCCAAAAATATAGCGAATGGCGCTCCAAAAATTAGCCGAAACCAAAAAAAAAACTACGTCACAATCGGTCTAAAATCAAGATGTTGCTCATGTTGTTGTTGTTGTTGCAGCAGCAGAATTCTGCCAAGTTGACAGTCTTTGGCCGGATAAAAATCCGGGTCAGTTCCGGTTAAGTAGACCCGACTATCGTGGGAAGACAGACGGCGCTCAGCCACCTCATTCGCCATATTTAAGTCAATTTCGGTTGTTATAAAGACATTTTTCATTTTCCTTATTAAGGGAGAGAAATCGATGTTTTAGCTTAATCCAAAACTATCTGAAAACATATGTGTATTAGCTTTGAGTTGGAAGTAGTTAAAAAGATATTTCAGGTAATAGACAGGTGCGTCGACCAGGTGCCAGTCGCTGCGCTACGCGAACTATTTGACCTAACAACATGATTCAACTTCTATTTTGTAAAGTATTAAAAACTGTTTGATAAAAACCAAAGATATTGAAGATTTCTATAACTTTTTAAGTGAAAATGTGTACAAATTTTATGTTAAAAATCTATTTCAAAGTTCAAATATTGGAAAAAATTATTAATTTTCCGTTTTAAATGGCTTTTTGAGGTTTACATATAGTGGAAAAGTATACAAATTAACCAAATATTTATATTTACTGTTACACATAAGAATTATGGATGCTACTTTACACGCCAACGGACGGTATCACCTTCCACTTCCTCCACGATTTTTCAACAATTTAGAGTGGTTCAATCATTAATAAAAAAGCATTTAAAAATACAATAAAATATAATCTTTGAACGAATTTTCTACAATATTTCTTATTCTGAAAATAAAAATTCAAAAAATCTGTTCTTTTCTGGCCGCTAAATGATCCGACTCCCTTAATTTTAAACGTATATCAGTGTATTCCAAAACGGTTACTCATACGCCCTGTTGCAATACTTACTTTTTGACTATGTTACGTACTACATAAATATTTTTATTTTGTTTGAAAAAAATATAAAAAAAGGACGGCTCATAAATATAGGAGTCGATGAGAAAAATTTCGCCGCAACAGTTGGAACTTCAAAGATCATATTTATGAATAAATGATCAACGGAATGCGATTTTGACAATAATTTCGTTATTTCAAGCCTCTCTGTAGCGTAAAGTTTTTCACAAAAATGTGTTTTGTTGGAAAGCGGCCATTATGTCAAAAATCAAATTTTGACTAGTCTTCGGATCATTAGCTGTATACAACAACTGTTTGGGTTTTTTGCTTTGAAATAATGTAATGTAGAAAATTTTTCTTCACCGCCAAACACCTTTTTTCGAAGTTCCTCCTGGAGATCGTACATTAAATTTTGTAAATGTAAGTTTTTTATTAATTTATTTTATATAAAAATAAACTGCCTCTTCAAAATAAAAATAAAAAATAAAAAAAAACTCGATATTTCTGACGTGCAAGTGTATATAATACCTTAATAGCAGATTTATTAAAAGTTCAGATAAATTAAGCTAAAAGTATGGCATTTATGCTAATAGAAAATTTTTCACTGATACAGAATCTGAAATATTACAGCGATTAGTGATTACCAGAAAACTAAATATGAGATTTTTAAACACCCCACATCCAGCTAGATCGCCATAGTCATTAGATAGACACATTTTTATGATATGTTGGCAACTTCCGTGTGACACTAATATTATTTTCCATAATATTATTGTTGTTATTTTTAATTATATCATGGCTAATATTGCTACTTTAGTTAAAAATATATTAACCCAAATTTTACAAAAGGTAATTGCATAATTACTTTTATTTCAAAAATATTGTGGAGTTTTCACTTTTAGTCATAGCTATTCGCCATGCACATACTTGTATACAGGTATATGTGTGTGTATTATGCACGCCACCACAGCATTTGCATAAAATTTATTAAATTTATTTTACAGCAGCTCACACACACACACACACACCCACACAAGCATGTGGGTCATTTCAATGAATTTTAAACTGAAATGGCCTGTATTCTATTTTCGACTTTCATTTTAATTAATTTTTTTTTTTTTTTTTTTTGTAATCGAACAAAATTTTGAATGGACTGTGAAAATTTCGCATTCTAATTTCTAATAATAGACATTTGCATTTGTTCACACTTACCCACATACATGCAGGAGAGCAGCAACTGCAGCGCCGGTATTGAGAAACGCTCATTCTCCAGCTTAACCAATTCCAATGCTAATTTTTCGATTTTGTTGCGCAACATTGGCGTCATTATGCCGACAGCTGGTATACCAACGGTACTATTGATACCCGACGCGCCGGTTGTGCTCATGCCACTAGTACCGGTATTACTAATGACCACCATGCGTTCGAGACCCTGGAAGTAAAAAAAAAAAGTATGAAAAAACTTGTATTTGAAAAGAAATAAATAGGTGGCAGCACCCGAATTAAGTTTCATTAGATTCTATACCTGATCTCTAAAAAGATAAATCACACTTAGACTACTACGGACAGTCTTTTTATTATTATTTGTATTTTTAAGGGGAGGTGTTAGATGAATAAGTGTAAAAAAACTGCGCTTAATGGGTACTCTTTTAAAAAATAACACATAGTGGATGTATGAAAGGAGTCTGGAAACTTACACCTCCATCTGTTAGGTTAGAGCGTTTTTTTAGCGATTTAATTTTGTGAATATTTTCAGACATTCATTACAGAGGCCTATTCTCACTGATTAAACTTCAACCGATTTTTATGCTAATATTATAAATTACTTAGTAACGCCATAAGTTCTGTTACAAGATCAAGCCGTTATAAAAATTAAACTATAATACAGTTTTTAATAAAGTTAATTTTTTTTATAATGCATATATTAAATGACCGACTTAAAAAAAGTTTATTCGAAATGATCACCTTTTGCTGTCACACAAACTCTCAAACCAAAACGGCTCAAACGATCAATAGCAGCATGCACAGTTTTTATTGGTATTGCCGACGCTGCACGAACCAAAGATTTGTTGAGTCTTTCCAAATTTCTTTGGAGTATTCAGCAGACCATATTTATCAACTCGGACCACAAACCATAGCCCAATTGATTAAAGTCTGGACTTCGAGACGGCCAATCATCTGCAACTATTAAACATGGAGAGACTGCTGAGTGGCTTTTGCCTTGTGTGCTGAAGCAGAATCTTGCCGGAAGATACAATGCTCTCCATCGAAAAGAGTATTGCTTAACTGCAGTTCCACGCTTTCTAAAACATCCTGCTGATACACTTTTTGATACAGTGTTGCATGGTGACCACGAAGATAAGCCCTTGGTATAACATTTTTTGCATATTTGGTAGTTTTTGCGTAGATTTTGTCGATTTACTTATTGATATATTGAAAACTTCTTCAACAATGAACATTTTTTCTACCTTAAAAATAATACTTTCAGGGTCAATTGACCGTGTGCCACTGAAGAAGCCGCATGCATCTGTTTAGCCTAATTTGCATTGGTAGACTTTCATGTGTATATTATATCGAATAAGTCTTGTCTATGAGCTGGTTGATATATCCATTTCGATTGACACAATTTTCTGTTTTTTTAAATATTTTTGATTATTGTATTAAAGTAGACACTGCATTATAATAAAACATAACGCTACTTTTTTCTAAGAATTTCTCGCCGCTCTATGCATTGTAAACTTTGTAACAGAATTTATGGCAAGACTAAGTATACGTGACGGCTGTCCCTTAAAGAGTGTTTTAAGCTGAAAAAGCTTAACGTGGTCCAAATATAGTATGCTAAATAATTTATTGGCCTTTTGTCTCTTTTACGCGAACAATTTCTCTGCAGTAGGAAACAATATCAGTTAAAGAGTCGATCTAAAATTATTTTTAAACCGAATTTTATTCAAATCGAATTTCGGCGAAATATTTTTGCAATTTTTGGTAAATCACGGAAAATTAAAATTCGGTCGTAAGTGGAAATATTTTTGGTCTTGTATATGTGTGTGTATAAAAACTAATTAAAAATACTTTTTCAGTGGCAATTACAAATTACGAAAACGGATTTTACTTATGTATATGTGTGGGTATGTATATACGTATATACATACAAGTACTATTGGCAGCAGCGAAGCAGAAAACTTCATTATATTTTGAAAGTTAAACCAAAGAGTGCAAATGAATAAATAGCTAAAGCTCTATAAATATATATTTGCGCATGTGTGTGTGTGTATCTGTATTTGTTTGCCTGCATTTGCGTGTTTCTAAATAGAGCAATTTCCATAAACTTTTACAACCACTTATTCCTGGTTGCAACTTTACTGCCGACTATTTACTCGCTGCTCAAATGTTTACAACTAATTGCAGCAATTTATGCTGTTCGTGTGCTCGGCCACGCCGAATGTCTGTTGCACTGTGTTTTTGCCACGCATTTGTTTTTGTATTTTATCGTATTTTACGCTTTATTTTACTTTGTTGTGCATTGGCTTCGCCACATTTTTGTTTTAATTGTCGCCTAACAAGTCGGTCGGTCATAATCCACACAATTAAACCGACGTCCATTAGGCATATTCACAGAACCGAAGTGTTATTTAACTATTTGCTAAACTAACAAAGCGGCAACACACACGTACACATACACACACTCACCTAAACAAACATATCCACAGGCACGTGAGTAAGCCACAACTAAGTAAGCCGCCAGCTCAGCCGAGCGGCGCTAGTTTGGAAAGGTGTAAGGCCACACGAAATCTCTATGGATATACGAGTATGTATGTATATGTGGCTGTGTGTGTTTTTATATGTGTTTGTGTTCGTGTGTGCACGGTCAGCAATGTCATGGCACAATTCAAGCGTAAACGCAACGCATTGATTCCGATCAACAATGGTCAGCCAGACAGACGGATAGCCGCACAGACAGCTAAGGGAGCTTTGAAGCTGGCGAGTTGTTTTTGCTGGGCTTTCACTCTCGCAGCCATAAAAATAAATGCTTCAACTAACACACTATCATATTTATCCACATAAGTGTGTACGTGTGTGTGTGTGTGTGTAGGGCAGTTGGTAGTTGTTGTTAGTTTTGAAAATTGCCAATCAAAAAACCAATTAACTAGCATCATGAACAGCAGCAGCAGCAGCAGCGGTGGCAGCACTAGGCCACTGACCACCAGCGCTGGCCACAGCGGTCATTCAGTCACAGCAAGCACTGCTCGTCAGGCGGCGGTGTCCTGCGGCAAATCAACAAAACGTTAAACGAACGACAACGGCAGTCAGACAGCTGCTGCGAGCGATGTACGCAAAAAACAACAATAAAAATAAACAAAAATATGAAAAACGTCAACTTTGCCTTCTAATACCCTTGACAGTTGCATTTCCTTTGTCATAAAAGGGTATAATAAAAATCTTTATCTTGATTTGGATCGGTTAGTTTGTATGGCAACTATGTATATGCTATAGTGCTCCCATCATTGTAGCGTTGTCTTGGACCGAAAACCCTGTTAAATGTCGTGAAGACATCTTGTCAAACAAACAAGTTTTTCAAACAAGAATTTCATTTTGATAGGTCAGTTTGGATGGCAGCTATATGTTATAGTAGTACGATATCGGCGATTCCGACAAATAAGCAGTTTCTTGGGGAAAAAAACGTGTGCAAATCAGATCGACATCCCTAAATTAAGAAACTAGTTAACGTATATTCGTTGCAAATATTACGCCTTGTTTAGGGTATAAAAACTGCAAAAAGGATAACAACTGATACGAATAGTGTTGGTGTTGTTGTTGTTGTTGGCAGCAATGTCACACAAGGGAAAGTAAATAGAAATGTAAGAGTTGTCAGAGTTGAAGACTGAAAAAATACACACACACTTCGCTTAAACATAACGGTTAGTAAAGCAAACAGCAAACTAAGCGTGTGACACATTGTGATGTTGCACGAAAAGTACTCTTCACAGCTTGCCATATGCTGCGAAAGAAAAACTTACGACAATAACATAACGGATAAGCAAACAACTAAGTTATGACACACATACATACATAGATATATGTGTCCCAACACTATCGAACACACAAAATCGACTTCCAGCGGCTAAGCGGGGACTGCGGATGAAAACAGTTAGAGTGACAGTGCGACAGCACTTCTGATAATAAACGCGCACCCTGAAACTTATGCTACACATGTAGACATGTATGTATGTACATATGTATGTGTGCAGCGCTTGTATCACTTTTATTATTCTTTCTTCCATATTTTTGTGATTTTTGGGCGTCGCTGCCGGTCAGCGTAGCGTGGTGATTTAACTGCTGTTGCCGCTACACGAAAAAGGACTCACTTTTGGCGGCAAAGCATGTTCATTTGTTTTATGGAGCTGCGCGAGTGTGTGTGTGTGTAAACAACATCATTGCAAATGTCGACACTCTCACCAACACATACCATATATGTCGCTTGCTTGCTGGCAACAAACACGCTTATCAAACGCTATTTATGTAAATATAACGGCAATCCAGTGGCTAGCAGAGTTGATTGACTCGTGAGCGTACGGCAAAGTTGGCATTGTAATTTTCGCGATACGAATCTGGTGTGTGGTCGCTTGTAAATGCATTTAAGTAAATATTATTAAAGCAATTATAGCTAGACGGAGAAGTAGCTGTGTGTCGATGTTTGATTCAGAAAAAAGAATATTAAAAAAAAAACAAGAAAAAACCTTAACATTGGCTGCACCGAAACTATTATACCCCTCACAAGTGCATATAGCATAAAAGGGTATAAAAAGATCTTTACATGGATTTTGATCGATCAGTTTGTATGACAGCTATATGCTATAGTGATCTGATATCCGCAAATTCCGATTCCGACAAATGAGCAACATCTTGGAGATTAAAGGACATGTGCAAAATTTTAGATTGATGTCTCACAAATTCGCATATATACAGACGGACATTTTTAAATCGACTCAGCTCGACACGCTGATTATTTATATACATACTTGTATATATGTATGTACCTTATAGGGTCTCCGACGCTTCCTTCTTGGTGTTACAAACTTCGTGACATACTTAATATACCTTTAAATATATTGCCTTAAAGCTTTTTAATACATTCATATATTTATTATAAAATGTTGCAATAAAATAAGGTTAATGTATGGACTTTGTTCTTGAGAATTCTTTGCAAATATTCTCATTCTACAAGTGCGGCGGTAAGGTGCCACACTTAGGACTGCGGCATATCAATATTTAGCATATTTATATAGCAAAATTTTTTACTAATTTTGAATTGTGATCTTCGCATCGCAACCCTTTTTTGTTCATTTGTCAAACCGTTCATTTTGTGTTCATTTTTGTTAAGCAAATAAATCTACCCTTTTTGAATGGATATTCGGGTAGATGGCACGTGTTCTACTTACAGGTTGGTTGAAAAGTGAGTAGTAATCACCAAGAAAAAGCACTACTAGCTCCAAAACAATTTTTCTCAAGTTGATACATCTGTCGTGAGAACACATGCAAAGTTACAAGTCATTCTGTTAACTAAGTTGACGTGTATTTTTTTAATATGGAATAAATTTAATATCGCGTAGTTATTGGATTCTTTGTTTGCAAGGTCTAAAAGCAAAGGAAACGATCCACGCGAAAGACGACCAAAAATCGCAACCACACCAGAAATCATAAAGCAAGATCATGATATTGTTAGTGAAGATCACAGTTTGAGTAAGCGTGAAATTGCTAATGCCATAGGCATCTCAGACGAAAGAGTACGTGATATTTTACATGGAAACTTTCATATAAAAAAGCTGTTTTGAAAGTTAGTGCCGCACCCGTTACCAATTCAACAAAAAGTAGAACGAAAATAAATTTCTCAGCATAATTTGGAGCGTTTCAAGCATAATAAACCTGATTTCTTGCATCACTTTATAACTATGGATGAGACTTGGAGCTACCACCATGAACCAAAAGTGAAACAAGAACGTTTACAGTTTACTGAAGCTGTTTGTACAGCTCCAAAGCAGGTGAAGTCACCAAAGCAAAGAAAGTTATGGCATCAGGTTTTTGGGATGGAAAAGGAGTTTTGTTGATTGATTATCTGCAGAAAAGTAAAACAATCAACTCTGAAATATTATTGCAGCCTTTTGGACCAACTGTATGAAAAAATTCGTGGGAAAAGACCTGATTTGCAGCACAAAAAATAATTTTCCATCAAGATTATGCACCTGCTGACAAGGTTGAAATGACAAAATACAACAAATTAAAGTACGAATTGCTTGACCATTAAGTATTCACCAGATTTGGCACCCAGCGACTACTACCTCTTCAGTAACCTGAAACAATTCGTTCGTGGAAAGCGTTTTTCGTCGAATGAAGTAACTAATACAGCCGTAGACGGGTATTTTGCTGAGTTTCCAGAAAGTCACCATAGGGATGGCATAAAATTATTAGAGGATCATTGGAATAAGTGTATTGAAGTTAAGGGAGATTATTAATAAAAAAATATATTTCGTACCAAAAACAGTACTTTTTCATTGCGAACTCAGAAACTTTTCATTCAATATATAACCAGAACACAAGATAACAGCATAAGGGGTATTATCGAAATGTGTTTTCGACCCCTTTCAAGCCACTTATACTTATACCGCTTATATCACCACTCTTCTGTATCAGTTGAGTGCCTCAAATATGTTCAATTCAAAAGAATGGCCGGCATTTCGATAGAGTATTCACCTAATTCGAGCAGTAACAGCTAAAAAGTAACAAGAAGAATACCTAGTGAAAGTGAACCTTTGGAATCGATTTCTGCTGAGTTTATGAGATTTTTTTGACATTTTTCTTTTTTAGTTTTAAGTATAACCTGATTAGCTTGTTTTGCTTACAGGTTCACTTAAGAATATATATATAACAGTTTTTCGGGTTATAACATAAAGGATTAGATTTTTCTCTTCAAAAAAAAGCCGAATTATTCTGACATAAATAGGTTTGTATAATCAAAGCGATTATAAAAAGATTGGGCGTAACCATCTGAATCTGCTCTTAGCCTCTTTACTCTTCACTTCCAGCATTTGACGTCGTCATGTTTCGGAAATATAATTGAGTAACTCTTTCTACGAAATTGAAATACCCGGGATCTCTCTCAGCAGATTTTCGGTAAGCAATTTGTAATTCTATAGGAATACGCAATAATCTAGTTCTTGAAAAAATACTAAACTGTTTGTTGGACCGATCTTACAACTTTGTAATAAGAGTTTTCGAGTAGGGGTTTCTATATTTATCAGGTGCGCGCAAATCGAAACGATAAAAATAATTTTCCTAATATGATAGAAAATTTTTTTATGTTAGTGTGAAATTTGGTCTCCATATAATATCAAAATAATATTATTTGTTAATTAGTGTGTTTTGGCAACTAGTCGTTAATGACTTGAAAAGTTTGTCACAAGATGTCTAATATGGAAAGCAAATTAACGAGCTTGTGTGAGAGAGTTAGCAGAGTACTTCAGCATCTAGACCCGTATAAAAGAGCTGAATCTTTTGCAAAACGAGGTAGAGAAGAGGTCGCAAAAGAGATGCTTGAGAACGTACTCTTACGGGACGTGGCTTTATGAATATGACGTTGAAACCCTCCGACATTCAAGCAAATGGCGCTTCATAAATGAGCCGAAACCAAAAAAAAACATTCGACAAAGAATATATTTTGAGGGTGAAAATGAAGATTTGTATTAAAATTTGTGAAAATACATTTTTATTGTGTCAGTCTGGGTAAAACTTGATCAGATGTTATATCCATTCGTATAAGCTTCTATTCTTGGTCTCGTTAACTACGTTACAGAATTAGAAATGCAATAATTTTATTTGGACATTAATTCTCGAAAAACCGAATTACTGCTTCTGCTATCAAATAGGTTATGTTTACATTGGAATTTTAATATATACTTATATACATATATTATTTACCAAATTTTTATTTGACAAGCAAAAATATTCTCTAACAAAATAATATTCATATTTTATTGGACTCATTCATTTTACGCCTATTACCATTGCCTTGCCACTTTTATTGGATTATTTGAAGAGAAATTGAACATAAATGTAATTTCATAAATTGATATGCACATAACAACAACAACAAAGTTTTTATTTGTCAGCCATTTTTTGTTTGTTTTTTTTTTCTCAAAATGGAAATTCTTAAATTGCAATTGCTTTTTCTATATATAAAACCGTTATTGCTTCATTTATTAGAAACAGATCCTTGCTATTTCGCTTGTGGTAATTATAAAGCATAGCTGGAGTTTAAAAGTTTGTGGTCGAAATTGGATTTCCCTTCGTAGAGCAACACAATCACACATCTACACACACACACACACATACACATGGAATCCCACACTAATACAATCACACATGCACAATCACGCCAGCGATTGCTGAAACAGAGACAAGTTGAGAGAGTTCCAGTAAAAGCCAGTCACAAATATATATACCATTACTGCATGTGAATATGTGTGTGTGTGTGTGTGTTTAATTCTATAAATGAGTTTGGAATGGCAGTTGAGCATTTCAATTCCTGCAACTGGTGCCTTACTGATGTCCTGTGTAATTGGTATGATATCTACGATTTGTAATCCCTGACTATTAGCAAACGACATAAATAGATAATGTGCATATACAACATATATACATACATACATATATATGTATATGCATAAAATTCCATACACATACATATGAATGCTGAAATATAAGCAAATTGAATTGCATAATCGCATATAATGAAATGCATTAGCTTCCCTGCTGGGAAAAGCAATTAACTAACGGTAAACATATATGTTAATATACAGAACGAGTGTCCATATTTTGGACAGAATTAAATGCAACGTTTTGAAAATTGAAGTACAAATATAATGTTTCTAGATAGAATTAAAACTTTCTTGTTGCCTACCTTTAGGCACATAGCAGCAGGAATCTCTCGAATATGTATAAACTTATACCCAGCATTTTAACAAAGTCGAAGTCGATGTTGGCAAGCTATAAAAGCTAAATTTTTCATTTACTAGCAGACATTGTAGGCACATAAGGATTAAAGCAACGACGAATCAGCTAGCAGTGTACGAATTAATCCTAAAAGTATGCCAATAAATAAATTTTTAGTTTTAATCTTACGCATATTTGAAAATGACCACGGTAGCTTGACGAACAGCGATATACTTATATTATTATTTATATTAAAATCTTAGACATATTTAAAACTTTTAGGAACTTTTTCAAAAGGTATACCAAAATTGAATTTACTATTTTTTAGTCCGGGTAAAATCTGAACCAATACAACATGCCTATGATTAATCTATTCGTTTCATGCACTTCCTATAAGCTTTGGCCGAAATGAACTTCAGTGCCTACAGCGAATTGTTCTCTTTTTTTTCTTGATTTCAGCTCAATTTTTGGCCACGTCTCGTCGCCAGTAATGATGGGTTTGATCAATAAAGAACTCTCAGCTATGTTATCAAACATCTCATTTGCGATCTTTACTCGCCGTCGTTTTTGCAAGGATTCAGGTACTTTGGTACGAGTCTAGCAATGACCCATACCCAAAGGATTAACCAAAATATGTAAAGTCGATTAATTAGAAATATTAAAATCCTCTGTTATCTCTCTGATGATAATACGTCGATTTTCAAGCACTGTTTTTTTTTTTTAAACTTTTTCGATGTTATCGTCATAACAGAGATGGATGGACGACTCGCTTGTTCCAAGTTTTTGACGACTTCACGACCTTATCTGAATGCTTTGCGCCATTCAAATACTTGTGTTCGTGATAATGAAGAATTCTCAAAACACTTCTGGTTTATTTTCCGCTTTCCGCTTTCCATAACTCAAACTCCGATCAAACTTCACACTTTATGTTCGTGTTTGAACCAATTGAGGAGACATTTTTTTTATTGATGCGGTTTTCGCTCGCAGTTCTTATTGACAGGTCAGTATCAAATTTGATCAGATGGGTTATTATGAAATCAGATTATTAAGCTGAAAGTTTAGGAAGTGTATATAAGGAGTTATCTATGATTGAGTTTAAGCGGTTATTTGGATAATTGATAACATAAAGTTAGCTTAAGAAAATCAATATTATATATCGAGATCAAGCTAAATGACTCCAATTACCACAAAGACTTTTAATTCTACTACTCTGACGATTCTCTTTTGGTGTTGTTGCAGCAGCATAAGATTTAAAAACAAATCGTTGTAAAACACAAGTGCGGCTACAGTCCTTGGCCAGGTTTGACTACACTTCAGTTTTAGCAGCTTACGCTTTTCTTCAATACCGATTAATAGTGGTAATTACATAGGTACATCAGTGAGATATCAAGGGGTTTGTGTGGCTATTGCATTCAACTTTGAAGAAACTTGTGGATTTTTGCCGTCATGATAAACGACGTCCACATAACTCACACCATCATATAGGTACACATTTATATACTACAAAAATCAATTTTGTACGTGTGCACATTCCTTCATGGCATGCAATTTCTCTTTTCTAATCACTACAAACTATATGTCTCTATAACATATGTATATAGTATATACCATACATACAGCCAAATGTAGTACACTAATACTTACATGCAAAACACACAAGTAGATATCCTCATTATTGGTCTTCCTCAGGAAATTACCAGCTGCAATTACTGTATTCGACAGCAGGTGACATTGTGGCACGAATTTCGATGTCCATTCGATGAGACAATAATTGAGTGTCCAAACCAGTTTTGTATGTGTATCGCTGCATTGCATTCCGCTGTTGAATAAAGATAAAGCGTACAAATAACAAAAATAGTTAGGTGATATTATAATTATAGATATTTATCAATAGTTTGTGGGTTAATATAAATATATCGATGTATAAATATATCAAATATATGATAAATCAAATCAGTTTATTGAAATGGCAAGTCATTATGTGCCTCAGAAATATTTTTGTAGATGCTCAAAATCTTTTTTAGTTATTTTTTTTCGTATATAGTAAATTAAACATTTTACATTTTTTTAAAATTTGGACTGAGTTGAAAAAATGCTTAGAAAATTACTGGTATTGGATAAAGGTAATAATTGATAATAAATAAATACAAAGGCGATTCGATTAGTACTCAGCCTAGAAAAGAAACACGAAACTTTTGAAAATGTAATGACTTTTTCAAGCATCACAACGGCCACATCTGGACTTTGGCTATGGCTCTTGGCGAAAGTGTAAGTTACCCATACCGCTGTTGTCTTGGTGGAAGAGCACGTTTTTCTTTGTCGAAATAGAGTATTTTTTTTTTGGAACTCGGCGTCAAATCAGTCCACTTATTCGGAATAATAGAGTTTTATGAGCGTTTTTCTCTTCTTCAAGTTAGTACGCTAGATCACTCTATGCGAATACCAGAAAATGGTGAGCATAACCTTTACATTAGCTAGGAGCGTCTTTCGCTTCTTCGGTGCAGGCTCGTCAGATTAACGCCACTCTTTCGACTGTCCTTTGGCCCAACGTTTTCTCGTGCCAAATATTTCATATAGAATATGACTCGCGCGGTGTTTTGTGATGCCTACTATCCTGAGCTATCTCGCTCACCTTGAATAGACGTTCTGCCAATAAGAGCTCGAGGATTTTTATTGCTATTTTTTCATATTTCTTACATCCACGACTTCCACACGCGGTCAAGATCGAACTACGAGCCGTCCACGAAATTGAACAATACTACCTCGACAACACATTCCATGCTTCAATAGTTCTTTTCCCCCAAATTTACCGCATTCGCAACTTTCTACCAGAAACCGTTATCGAAGTCTCGACAATACGAACTTATTTGCGCTGCTGCGATAACCATCACTATTTGACTAACCCTAAATTTTTAGTTGATTTAAAATCGAAAAATTTTCTAAACCGTAATAATGATTGATGAGAGTATTTATTTACTGAACTCTTTATATTTCCAAAATTTTCACTCTCACAAAACAGTATCTCTCACTAGAGTACACTATCAGCGAGAGTATGTGAATTATTATATAAAATTTAATACTAAAATATTAACGAATTTATTTTCATAGAAATATGTATTTATTGCACACACAACAACAATAACCACCATAACTCAGTTTCAATGCAAATCAATTTATTGAACAGAAATCTTAGTCTCCATCGCTGCTACTTTTTTTCGAGTTTCGAGTTTTTATTGGCGGAAATGGCAAACCAATAATTTGCAAGAAAAAAGTCCATATATTTGTATTTACCAAACTGAAATCAACAACACACACACATACTCAAATAAATGAAATGCTGTCGAAGTACACAAACAAATATACGCACTCATAGAAGTAGAAATGGCAACAGCGCACCAAAAGCATAGCAAATACTCAATATTTTCCAGAAATTTAATATACAACAAGAGGCAACAACAAAAACAAACTACACCTGCAATAATTATGACTTTTCGACAACAAACAGAAGCGCAAGCTGGGAATAAAGTTGCACAAATGCGCGTGTGTGTGTGTGTGTGTAGTAGTAGTAGTAGTCAAAAGTTCACATGAAGCGCACAAATATGCAGGCGGAACAATATATCTATGGCGCTGACTAAATAACAGGAAATACAATACAACAAATATAACTGACATATAAAATACACATGCAACTCTGTGTTTGATCATTACGCATAACGGGTGATACAAATACATGCCGCCAAGGCAAAGCCATGACTGTGAGTAAACAAAGTTTTGAGAACTATTTGGAATTGAATGATTCCAAGTTGAGAAATGAACTTGAATTCTCTAAAGTTTTTCTTCCCCGAATAACTCAACAGCAGAGTCATAACTTTCCAAAAAAAATACGAGACGTTCTTTCAATTGGCAATTTTATTTCTCAAGCTTGAGAAAACTATAATTCTCAACTTAAACTCAAAAAGTCTTCAGAAATTTAAGGAAAATTTTTGAATAATGTTGGATATCAATTTGAGTACTCCTAATGTCCCAAATGTTAATGTAATATTTTTTCGATATTTATTAGGCCTTATGGGAGAGTTAGTGCAAAATTATAGTTTAGGTTAGATTATAATAGCAGTTTAGTAACTAATAGTAAAAACTTACAAAAAAACAAGTAAGGAAGGGCTATATACCAAATTTGATCGAGTAGATCGTGAAATATAGGTTTTCACCGAAATGTGGACGGTACCACGCCCATAGTCCAATTTGAATTACATCCTTAAGTTCCTTTGTATCATACTAGGTGGAAAATTTTATATCTCTGGCGTATTTATTTGTTGATTTATCGCGGTTTTAGTAGTTTTTAACAGAGCGTTTTTTATATGGGGAGTGGGCGGGGTTATCACTCGATTTCATCAATTTTTACAGTGTCGGTAGGGGTGCCTAAGGGATCTGTCTTTGACCCACAGCTACCTCTTGCTTCTGTGATGCCATGTGCCAAATTACAGCTTTATATCTTAATTTAGTTATTAGTTATGGCACTTTATAGATTTTCGTTTAATTGCGTTTTGTGAGCGTGCCACTGATACGATTACGCCCCACAACGAACTCTTCCTCATTTTTTGCCAAGGAACATGTGTACGAAGTTTAATTAGGATATCTCAATTTTTATTCATGTTATAGCTTGCACAGACAGACGGAGGAATCGAATTTCAACTCGTCTCGTATCTTGTTCATTTATATATATATGCGATATAAATCCATATCCATCTCGAATAGGTTTAGGTGATACAAAACACCATTTGGTGAACAAAACTATTATACTCTGTAGTAACATGTTGCAAGAGTATAAAAATTGATTGATACCCTAGAGATTGTACATAATATAAAAATGACTGGTTCTCTCAGAAGCTTCGCAGAAAAAAAAGGAACAAATATACGATCGACCAATTCGATTTAAAAATCACCATATATATTTACCGGGGTCAATCTGTTTTCCAAAGACCTCCATATTTTCTACTCCGGTTTAATATCAAAATCAACCAGCATGGTCCGAATGAAAGTATTAGCTGCGGATAAAATATCTTGGGCGCTAATTAAAAGTCAAATATTTGTTAGAAGCATAAAATACAGCGTTGTTAAGTGTTCCAAAAACGCTGCTACAACTCAATTTTCCTTCATATATCATATCTGGTATTTTGCCACCGGAACAAATATTGAATGAACAAAGTTGGCAATTAGACAAGTGATGATTAAGAACACTCTGAAGAGTATTTCAATTGCACTATGAATAACTGATCTTAAATAAAACGCTTCAAATAGTTCAACGACTAGGCAGCTGAGGTTCGGGAAAGGTTCTAAAGAATTTTAGTGTTTTAAGTTTAATACACGAAGGAGTAGACCGGCATCACTGCAGCAGTGGAGGATGTTTTTGTTTTGTTTAACGCAGTAACTCTTCAAAGTTCAAAAATATTGAGATTTTTTCTGCAAAAATCAAATGGCCTTGTAGTTTAGTTCTGAGATCTCTGGAAATCACTTTTAGTATGTTGAAGTCTTTTTAATAAACACTCTAAAATAAATATTAAAATGTTCCGCCACAGAATACGCTAAAAAATCGACTTCAAGATAATAGAATGGAATGTAAAATGGTAAATTGTCGATTAGAAGTATATGAGAATATTTGGAACTAGTTTTGCAACAACCTTATGTTGTACATATATATATTTGACCACGAGCTACGAAGATATGGACTCTGGCTTCGAACTTGCAAATATTTCACTTCAAAATTCAGATAACTAAAAATGTGTAGCTTCAAAATGGAAATAAACAAATAAAACATATGAAATTAGAAAAAATACGTTGCACTCAATACTCTGAGCATGCGGCCGTCATTGATATTGTGGTTGCGGCAAAAGTCCTTGAAAACCGGCAATAAACTGCAACAGCAGGCTTTCAAGTGATGCACAAACAGTCAACAACATGCATACATACATACATACATATATATTTATATATATATATATATATAGAGCATATGTATATAAACACACGCTAAAAAATTTTCACATTTATAGTGTTTTATAATAGAATTGTTTCTCTTTTCAGCTGCCACAACCCCGCACCTCTTCAGCTGGGTGAAATCTTCAAAGTTTCAAATTGGCTTTGCTGCCGGTTCCACGGCAGGGGGTAGAGGGGTGCAGATGTCGATGCTGCAGTGTACTGTCTACTGGCGATCGAACTGTCTCAAATGGATGTTGCACAAACCGCAAAACAGCTGGATGCAGCTTCTCACATGCATATGTGTGTGTATGTTGCTGTGTTGGCGCCGCAGTGTTATGGCAAGCAAAAAAAGACGCCAGACGCTGACAAGACAAGTCGTATAGTCAACGGTTCCTGGCTTCGATAAAACTTTGTGATTGAGAAAACAATAACTAACCGCAACAAAACAATAATAATTGCTGACATACTTGATTGAGCAGGTAGACAGACGGCAGTGGTCGAGCAAAGCTTGGCTACATTCGTGTGTGTGTGTGTGTGTGTGTGTGTGTGTGGCGTATGTGTTATTGCTTATTCGATATATAATGTTTGTACATATATATTGTTTTATTAAAGTGGTCTTTGAAGCTAACTTGCCATATTGTTTTAATAACTTGCTGCTCCTGCCAATAAATTGTCTAAAGTATGCACATGAGAGCAAAATAATTTAAACTAAAATTATATTGGAATTTTACAAACAATTATTTTTGCAAAATTAAATTTTATTTTTGCTAATTTGAAATTGCAAAAAATTTTGTTGCTCTTCAACCCTCCTGGCGCGGGCTTACTACGATTCAACTACAACTGTTTTCGTTTGACTTAAATGACTCACTTTTTACCTCTAGTAACCACACGCTTCAGAAATTGATCAATTTCGTTGCGAATTAGCAGCGATTTGTAGATGAAAGTTCGGTCCTTGAGGTTATTGCGTTAACTTCTATAGCACTCATACAACGAGCTTTATGCATCCAGCCTTATTTAAATGGTTCCAAGCGGCTTCTTGTGTATGGTTCAGCTCTGACGGTCGGAATCGACGATTTGCATTATTTTTAATTTTTTCATTATTACTAAAGTTATATCTTAGACAAATATTGGAATTTTTTTTAACTATAATTTATATATAATATTATATTATAAAATATATAATTCAGACTTGTCAGTGAGCGTTCAATTCATCTTTGAAATAATAAATTTTAAACCAACAACAAACAATAAAAACAATTGGCACAAAATAGCCTGTCTTAAGTTCTAAATAAAATTACGTAAACGCTTTAACTTCAAGCGATTAGAATGATTTCAATAAATATCTATCCATAAAAGTTAAATAAATTTAGCAAAAACATGTCAATGCGTCAATCAAACGATTATAAAAGTCATTCTTCAACTAATCTTGCTAACGAACACACACACATATACTGCAACCTGCTCAGTTTTATTGGTATTCTAAGTTCGGGCTAACTTCATTAGCCTTAATCTGATTTCTTTCGTACGTTTGTTGATTGAACCAAAGCTAAAACAACTGTTTAAACATTTACGGATAACGCCAACTTCACGCACACCCACCCCCCGTAAGCAATCTTGGTACTCACCTAACATCGATAATCCCATGACGATTGATGTAGCCCACAATCAGGTCGCGCAGCAACGCCAACTCATCGCTCAAGCGGCCGATGGTGGTGTTGGTCTTTGAGCAACATTCGAGCAGGCAGAGCAGACCGGCCAGCGTTGCATTTCGTATAAAGATGTGTGAACTCTTCAAATAATTGCCAATGAGCTGGCACAATTGTTGCAATTCACCGATGGTGGGTATCAGCATGGCTTGCGTTTTGCACAGTAAGTAGATTAAGTGCTGCAAAGTGTAAAAGAAAAGCGATCAAAATAAAATAGCAACGAGATATCGACACAGATAGAGATAGAGAATGAAAAGAGAACTTAAAAAAACCAAAAAAAAAAAGGGTTAAAGATGCCGAAGCGCACACGAGTGAGGGGTGCAAACGAAGTGGCGAAGCATAAAACTCGTGTCTGCAATGTGTAAATGTGCGACTTAAATGCAGAGCATGAAGGCCATACACACACATACACACACATTAACAGGCTTTTAAATGCGTTCACGTGCATTTGTAAGCCAAGTTAAATGCAATCGCCACAAAGTGTCTGCGATATTACTTGGGAAAACATGGCGGCGAGCAGACGACGAAATCCCAAGCACACGAACAAGATGGACAAATAGACGTGTAAGTGGATGGACAGACGCACAAGCAGACATACAGTCGAAGGGATTTCCTAGCCGTGTCTGATATACGGATGTGGACAGACGGCGGCACGTACACACAAACTAATAAAAAAGTAAGTGGGTAAAAAAAAAAGAAGCCAGCGAATGTGGCACAGCCAAGTGTAGCTATTTATAGCGGCTTCTTTTAGGAAAACACTGATAAGCAACTGCAGGTGGCTGTCTGTCAGTTGGCAGGTGGCAAGTGCTGGGCAAACGACGATGCACCAGGCAATGCGAGATGGAACTTAACAAATTCGTTTAAGTTCAATTGCCGGTGTGGCAGAAATACATACAAATCAGCAGACATAAAAATCTATACATATAACAGTATATATGCGAGTATGTAGGCATGCTACATGTAAGCAGTTGTAGGTAATATGTGGCACATGCGATTGGACACGTCTTGCTGCATTGTAAGTGCTAAGTACCGTGTTGTAAGTTGCATGTTGCAACATTGTTAGCAAAGTAGCCGCAACAAAAGTAAATGCAACAAAAAATATTGCACAAATTGCAGCTGCAACACTTTTTTTTTCTTTCTTTGACTCAGCATAACGGAAACTGATACAAAAATGAAGTGGCGACAATAAAATTATAAAAAAATAAATAAAAATTTGGGCAAAAATCTCGGCAATTGAAAACAAGTCGAAAATTATGTTCATACACACGAGTATATACTCGTACATACAGATAAACAAAAGTAATCGGCAAACTTCAAGAACATACTTATATTTACTGTATGTCTGCACATAAGTGATATACATATGCTCTTCTGTATATGGCTTTTTTGTTTTTGCTTTTCCGTGCTTACCTGATGTGAAATGGTGTCATCCATTGGTATTGTCTCTTGCAATTTTAAAGCTTTCTCCTTAATCCATTTGATTTGATCACGACTTTCGCAAATTTCTGTGAATTTCACCAGATTTGGTAAGACCAATATGTGATTGTGCTGCAAGAAATAGAAAAATGTTGATGAATGATATGTTCATGCTCAAGTGGCAAAAAAGCTTTCGATATCTATCACGAGAATGAAAAGCAATCAATCTTTATGTATTAAACTTATTTATTCAATTATGTATAAATATACATGATATTTTTATGTATTATAAAACAAATGCACATATGATACTCCAGTATACGCCTGGTTTTCTCGTAAGCGAGTGGCAAAAGAATACTTGGTAACATAACAGATAGCTTGAACAGCAGAAGCACCAAGTAGTTTTATCAAGGTCACTAAATACTTATGTATATCATCCCCACTTTATTTGCAATATGACAATGTGAACAACACATGCCAAATGTGGCATAACTTAGACTGCTGAAATTTTAGGGAATCACAGCTGAGTTTAAAACTCTTCGACAAAAACAATCACACCTGATATTAATGTATACTTACAAGCACCTGAAAAACTTTTCATAAGTGGTCAACAAGCATTTTGTTCAGCAAAAAGACATTGGAATATGCTTTTCTTCCGCTCTAATAATTTGGAGTCAAAGATTACAAGCAAAATTGGTCGGCGAGTCCAAATTTCAACACAAAATTTATGATAACCTCAAATAACCCATTTTGATAGAAAAAATATCGTATAGAAATATTCTTTTAATATCTATCTATCCTACGGATTAACGAAAATTTCGAATTAGTAATATTTTTATAAAATTGCAGAAATTTAAAAAAATTTGTGAAAAAGCGACTTTTATTTTTGAGTAGCCCCTATTCAAGAAGAAAAATTCATTTTTTTTCGTTCCTAGAATAATTACATTTGTATTAATCAAAAATACGTCAATGTTTTACTTGTGCGTCTACTTCAAGGAACTGTATGTAAATTTATTTTGTTTCAATTTATTTTCGGGTACTTAGTTCGGTCAAATTAACCAGAAAATAAGAGTGAAGTTACATAAATTTACAACAATAGTACCCTTCACAAATAAAAAAAAATTCCATACAACAACTTGATTTTGATCGTTCAGCTATAACCTATAGTGGTTCGATATCGGTCCCGACAAATAAGCAGCTTTTTGAAGAGGAAAGGACATTTGCAACATTTATGATCAATATCTCAAAAGCGGGAGGACTAGTTAGCGCATATACAGACAGAAGGACACGCCTAAATCAGCTCAGCTCATCATGTTGATCATTTATGTATATATTGTATAGGGTCTCCGCCGCTTCCTTCTTAGTATTACAAACTTCGTGCCCTGTTCAGGGTATAATAACATACTAAAACTACATCGTTCGTATCGATCATAAAATAAAGTATATTATATGTTGGGTCTATAACTATTTTTGTGCAATTTGCCAAGAAATGGCGTAACCTGATTATTATTACATTGTTCCAATATTTCGAACACGCTACTGTCTACGTGCGAAATGTGGTTTGCACGATTTAAACATGGAGATTTTGTGGCTTGGAATACAAAGAATATTGTGGGAGACAATAAAGTTTGAAAGTGAGGAGCTTCAACACAATTAATATTGTTGCCAAACACAAGAAAAGTTCGCAGAATCTTCTAGAGCCACCTCAACAAACATTTCGAAACGTTTAAAAGCAAAATGATACATTCAAGAGAAAGCAAATTGGAATATGTATTGAAACCAAGAGACGTGGAGAGACGATTTTGCATATCAGAAATTCTACTTGAACGCTACAAAAAGAAGTCGTTCATAGACGCAAACAATTATGAATATTCTTTGAATATCTCTCTATCATATGATTTATGCTCATCTTATTGATTAAGAGACTTCAAAACACAGAATTTAATTTTTCGATCAATATGAAAAATTTCTTGTAGATTAAAGATATTTTAACAACAGCATTTAGTGGATGAACAGCTAACACCTACAAGTGGATCAATTTTAAGGTAAGCGATATCTGTTATTTTTTCTTAAACAAGTTAGGGAGGGCTAAGTTCGGGTATAACCAAACATTTCATAATCTTGCAACTTACGTTACGTATAACGTATATAGCTTTACGACAAGTTTCCGCCCGATTTTATCAATTTTAGGCACACATTATTATTAGAGATACACGCTGTATCAAATTAGTTAAAATAACTCATATATTGGCCGATATATGTGGTATAAAGTCAGCCGGAAGTTTTAAAATCTTTATATTAGGATAAAGATTGACCATTTTGGATAAAAAGTTGGCATATTAACTGGGGTCCACATATTCGATAGCAGGGAGTTGAAAATTTATAATAGGATCAGGATAATATTACCTGCTGAATTTGGATGAAACCGTTCGAATAGATCCCGAGATATGGGTTTCGACCTAAGTCTAAAGCCCTCTTGTATCATCATGGGTGTAAAATTTAATGTCTTTGGCGTATTTAGTTATTAATTTATCGCGCTTTTAGTAGTTTTAACAAAAAAGTTATATGGTTAAAAACTGATTACATCCATTTTCACACTGTCGGTAGGGGTATTTGAAGGATTTGTCCTAAACAAATTTGGTTATTGTAGCCTTATTGGTTTAGGAGATATGGTGTCCCTTGCTACTGCAATCCCCTGCACCAAATTACAGATTTATATTCTAATTAAGTGCTTAATTATGTCAGTTTATAGGTTTTGGATTATTCGTATTTTTTGGACGTGGCAGTGATCGCTTGCAAAGACGAACGGACTGACGAACAGACAGACAGTCACTCGCATTTCTACTCGCCACGTCATTCTGATTATTTCTATATAAATAGGTGATACAAACAACTGTTAGGTGAACAAAACTATTATAATCTGTAGCAACATGTTGCAAGAGTATAAAAAGACGTCCGCTCTACGAAAATAGTTACTAAATTGATTATAAGTAACACCGCCGATAATTCCAAGACGGCCAGACTCCAAAACCAAAACAATGTAGAACGGTCTTGCGACTTTTAAAATTAAAAAGCAGCAATAAATTTAAGCATTGAATATGCGAGTGCATAAATTGCCGTAAAAACGTAGCTTCGTTTTATGTAAATGCATTTGTACGTGAGAAGCCGAATGTCGCGCACATTGGAGATTTAAATATGATCTGAAGGTGCTGTGTGTGCCAAGATCAAGTAAGATTCATTCTGACAGCAAACATTTAGCGGCGGCGTAGCGCACTTGCGTGCCACTCAATTTATGTGACAGAGGCAAAACTTTGCCACCAACTTTGTGTGAACACTGAGACACAAACACACTCTCACACACCGTGAGTAATAACAAAAGCTGTCACGAAGCACTTGGTGCGCTCAAAAATAACCAACCTTATAGGCGTCACTACACACATGTGGCACGCAGCGGCTGCTGCTCGTTTATTTCAAACTGGCGAATTTTACATGCCACAGCAAGTGAATTTGTGTCAAAATTTATTTGGAAGCACAAACTGCACGAACACGCGCATATCAATGTATGATGCAGATGTGAGTGCGCATGTGCGTGTGCGTGGCATGGCTGGCAAGCGTGTGTGGCATGCAAAATGCATACTGAATATTGCTCATACGATATGTTGGCCCGCTCAAGGCAATTCAAAAGGCATGTCAGGCCGTTAGCAATAATCGAAACTGACTAAAATGACTAACAGCCCCACATCGGTAGGTGTGCATGTACGTATGTATTGTTGGAATCCGCGTTGCAAGCACCCAAGCAATTAACAAACGCCATCAATAAGCCAGTCGAATGTCCTTCAAAACCGCATCGCGTTCGCCTAATGAATTTCAATTTGGATTTCTGTCATTCGGCGCCGCTAGTTGCATAAATAACGGTGCAAAACTTTACGTGCAACAACAATAGTAGCAACGAGCCAAGCAATTGCAGCTGGCGTTCATTGTGATTTGCATTAGTTGCGCGTGAAATTTTGATTGATTTTGCATGTTGCACGAATAGCTGCAAGTCGCAAGTTGCGCGTTGCATGTTATATAAGTTGCACCAAGCAATTTGCAACTTTGCACGAAATCTGCATGCCAAGCGCGCAACACATACAAGCCTTAATATTCAAACGAAATTGTCTTGCGTTTGCTCTATTCATTGGTTTCCTCATTTTATTCATACTCTCCGCGCTCACTTCACTTTACGCACTCACCTCAATTATCTGCATTAGCACATCAAAAATCAGCTGCGTGCTGCTCTTGAAATCCACGCCTGACTGCGCCGTGAAGTAGCGGTAATTCTTCGTTGCCACATCCTCGCCATCCCTCGGGTCGCCGCCTGCACCGCGCTTTGAGCGCCGCTCTGTGCTAGCGCCAATTTCTCCGCCACCGCCGCCGCCACCGCTCGGCAACTCCGTATCCGGCGCGCTGCTGTTGACGGTGTATTGTGCGTACGCTTCCATTTGTTGCCACATAAAATTCAAATCATATTGATTGACTCGAAATTGGTGAGTGCCAATGACGCTGTCACGCAGGCGGCAAGCAAAGCTGCTGTAGTTGGTGCGCGCACCGTAGTCAGCGCGCAGTTGGCGCTCCAAATTGGGATGATAGAAGATGTTCGCCTCGGAGACGAGTAGCTGCACTCTGTGTAATTTTTTCAAGCTGCAAAGAGGAAGTTGCATAAAATGTTAGTAAATTAGATGATTGCTGCTGCAGTTAGATGCATGCAACTATTGGCTAAGGCGTTAAAATATATATATTTAATAGTTTCTTCGCGGTTTAGTATCCGGTTTAGTATCAGGGATAACTAATATACGTTCACATTTTGTTCTACACTTCCCAGGAAGTATTAAGGAATAGAATAAGTCAATAGAAATTTTAGAAAATATGCGAAAATAGCATATAAAAGAAGTAAATAGAATCCAGTATCTTGAAGTTGGTCTAACTCTAGGAATACTCGGTCTCAATTTTCCGTAACTAACATATGTATAGACCTTAGATCAAATTATAGTACGAACAAGAAAACTTCGTCAACTTCGGTTGCACCGAAGCTATAATACCCTTCACAAATGCTAAAGGCTCTTTAGTAGAACTTGAGGTCGATCGTTCAGTTTGTATGGCAGCTATATGCTATACTGATCCGATCCCAACAATTTTTTCGGAGATTCCATTGTTGCTTTACATAATGGTCCGTTCCGAATTTCGTGAAGATATCTCGTCAAATGAAAAAGATTTTCATACAAGAATTTTATTCCGATTGTTCAGTTTGTATTGCAGCTAAATGTTATAATGGTCCGATATCGGACACTCTGACAAATGAGCGGCTTCTTGGTGAAAAACGGTCATATACTAAATTTTAGATCGATATCTCAAAAACTGAGAGACTAGTTCGCGTATATACAGACAGACGGACGGACGGACAGACGAACATCACTAAATTAATTAAATAAATTACGTGTCGAATTACGATTTAGATCTAACATGGATTATCGTGAGGAAATCTTGAATATTCGCGTTTTCTGGGCATATTGAATAAATTGAAATGATGAGCTGAGTTGATTTAGCCAGTCTCTCAGTTTTTAAGCTATCGATCTGAAATTTTGCACCTCTTCTTTCCTCACTAAGAAGCTGCTCGTTTGTCGGAACGGCCGATATCGGACCCCTATAGCTTCTAGCTGAATAATCGAAATCAAGTACTTGTATGGAAAACTCTTCCATTTCACGAGGTATCTTCACAAAATTAGATCAGTTTCAAGTGCTTGTAAGGAATAACAAAGAACTTTGTATTTGTGAAGGGTATTATAGCTTCGGTGCAAGCGAAATTAACGTTTATTCTTATTTTGGTTATTGTTTGTGATAAACATACATATGTAATAAAATATATCTATTAAATTTTAGTTAATATATGCGTATAGGAGCATAAATTCGGTAAACAAGCATATAATTAACGCAATTGCATATGTGGAATTTGAATGCGTCGGAATCGATCTCTGTTATAATAATACATGCCGGACTTATGAGCATGGCAATAAGTTTGCTTACGCAATATGTAATAATATCCGAGTGGCATACATATATGAATATTTACGTACGTATGTATGTATGTAAGCATCGTACACATATTTATTTGATATAGCCAGATGCGGAACAGTAGCAATGAAATCAGAAAAAATTGTAATGAATATTTACAGAAAGTCTGACAGAGTATGAGACAGAAGCAGAAATATAAACAACAGTTATAAAATGGCAGCAGAAAGTTATGATGGCGATAAAACAATAACGCAACCAACGTCAAAGCTCCGAACTAAAACATATGCCAGTCGAGATGTGTGTGTATAAGCGGCAGAAGACACATATGTACATATGCAGACAAATAGAGATATACATGGAATATATATGCCATATGGTTGCTTGCAAGTAGCCACACATAACTATTTATGTGTATGAACAAAAATAACAACGCTTTTCTATGCCAAGCGCCTACGTGTATGCAACGATTTAATATCTTATTCAATATTCCAGGAGGCATATGCTTTTTCCTTCAATATAATTTTCATTATTTACTTTTACTGTATATTGATAAGCAACAGCAGCCAAGCGACAAGAAATGAGCGAGTCTAAGCAACAGCAAAGACAAATTATATGCTCAATAGAATGTGTGGCAACAATAGAGCTGATAGCGAAGACATGGCGCGTCTGAGCTTGAGAACAAAAGCAAATGAATTTATCAATTTGAACAAAGCATATGCATATTTTATACGTAATCGCTAAGCACACATCCTAAAAGCGCTATTTAGTTCAACTAGAGTTATCCGTATACCATTTAGCGCAATTTATTGTTTTCGCCTTTCTACTTGTAACCGCACTAATCGCAGTATAAGCCTACTTTTAGGCGAGCGCACACACAACGACAACACAAACGGCAGATGACAATCTCAAGGGGAGAGGGCGACAACACTAACAATACGAAACAATAGAATGTCAGAGCTCAGATAAAGTAGACAATGAAAGCGAAATAATTTTGCGAGAAAGTCGTAACAAAGCGTTGAAAGCAGGCGGGGGTTGTGCGTAAGGAGCGCCACTGGCGAGATTATCAATGAAATACGCGAGATGCATGCGATAAGCGCGATATTAGGAAATTGTTTGTATGACCAGCGTTTGAAGGAAGGAAATATCTGCGGAAGAATATGTGATACATTTGAGGACGAACTGTTTTTGTTGGTGTGTGTGTGTGTGTGAGCTGATTGCTGGAACTTTAAAAGGGATGAGATGGAAAATATCTATATTGTAATTACATTGTGGTGGTTATGTTACGCATTACCCAAACTCTGAGACAATTTCTAAAACGACTCATAAAAACTTATGAGCTTGTAATGGAGACATTTCAAATTGGTGGAGAACTAGGTCAAGTACACCTATGCTGAATTATTTATTTTCATAAAAGTTGAAAGACTGTGGCATATCAAGATCTCCACACCAGCTTCAAATTCCATTAAATTAGCTAATGTACCGGATGCGAGTGAACTTGAATGTGAAGGACTTCAACCATTAACTATACAGTTTTCAGGGCGATTGCGCCTCAGAGTCTTCGAAGGCCAAGAAACTGAACTGAATTTTTTTAATTAGAAATGCTTCAGTCACACTTGACACTATATTAACTGGTATCAGAACCACGTAATTATGATTACATTTACATTAGTTTTGAAGTAATTTTAATACTCCAATTGTATAACTGTCATGACGCAGTATAATAGCATAATCAAGTACTTGGTAATTGTAATTAATAACTACGATTACCGTAATTGTTATCAAGAATTTCATTTGAATGTCAAAAGTATAACGCTTGGAAGTGCTGTGTTAGTAATCATAACTTCACCCATCTCGATTACATAAATTGTAATTATATCGTTATCATTACAATCATAATTCAACTTACAATCATAACAGTTAAATTTTTTGAAACCAAATTAAATCAGTGGCAATTACACATTTTGAGTACAACAAATTTTAATGCATAATTACAATCACAATAATGGTAGTTCGAAGTAATCGAACAAAGAAACACTTACAATTGAAGGTTTTTCTTTCGTAATGAAGTGGGAATAAGTATTAATCATAACTTCGCCGATTACGATTACAGGAATTCAAATTACAGGTATATCATTACAATCATGATTACAAACCCAATAACTACAGTTAAATTTTTAAAAGCAAAAATTAAATCAGTCGCAATTACACATCATGATTACAACAAATTTTAATGCACAATTACAATTACAATAATGGTAGTTCAAAGTAATCAAACAAAGAAACACATACAACTGAACGTTTTTCTTTCGTAATGAAGTGGGAATAAGTATTCATCATAACTTCGCCGATTACAATTACAGGAATTCTAATTACAGGTATATCATTACAATCATGATTACAAACCCAATAACTACAGTTAAATTTTTAAAAGCAAAAATTAAATCAGTCGCAATTACACATTACATTAATGGTAATTCGAAATAATCAAACAAAGACACACACACATTTGAACGTTTTTCCTTCAAAATGTTGTGTGAATAAATAGTAATTGATTGGAAAATAGTAGAATGGCGTGTAATTATTTGAAGAGTGTAATCTTATTTTGGAAAGATCTTATTATGGAAGTAAAAGAGGTAATCACTGTAGCGTAAGTATCATTGGCACTCATCTTGCATTGACGTTTGTTAATTCCAAATCTTCATCTTTTTTAGTGATCAAAGAGACAACGCAAAAACTTGTCAATTATCCGTCTACCACTGGGCCCATTTCTGAGACACCAACACTCTCATATCTCAACTCACTTTATGAGGACATTGATTCCTTTTTATTGAAGAACTTTTTATGGACTTTGAAAAATTTGAATTTTTGTAAAAATTGATGTTAGAAAATTATGCAATATGGCGTACCTATACACATATGGCTTTAAAGTTTAAGGCTTACGTTTGTTTATACACCCACAATAACACACTTAATCATGGCCATGTTGGTTCCGCCAATACAACATTACAAACTTGTTTTATGCTGCCATGCAACAAACGAATATGTGTCAGCAGACAAGCAAGCGCGCTGAAACGCCTATAAGTATACAAGGGCAATCAAAACAAACTTATACAACTACATACATAACACATTATGATACACTCAGCAGCAGATGAGAAGAAATTCTTATGTGTTTGTGTGTGCGTGCGCGTTTGGCCGAGTACATTTAAGCGTTTCCCCTTTCATTTCCTGCCAATGTTCATTGCTTCCTCTGCCTGCAAGCGTACGCTTTGAGCTTCAACTATCCCAAAAAAAAAACAAAAAAGAAAAAAAAATACAAAGCCTGCAAGTGGCTAATGAAACAAATGTGCGTACTCTGAATATGTATGTGCATCTGGAATACCGTGTATAATATGTAGATATGAATGCCTGGAGGCATTGTAAATTTCACAAACAGTGCGCGTAATTAAGCCGTTCTTATTATTGCATTTTAATTGCGTTTTCCCAAAGCGCCACACTCCTCCACCCCTTTTGGTGGAAAATGAAAACATAGGAGACGTTAAAGGCTTATAAAGAGGGATTTTGGACTTTTTCAAAAAAAAATTTATGCTATATATATATATAAGCCCGGTGAAAAGTCCATCCCGTCGAGTGAAATTGGCTCATATTTTTTTTAGTATATTTTTATATTTACCCCATATTTTTGTGTGTTAATAATCATCTCAACCAACACTTCTATAAGTTACTTACTGAAGAAGGGTTCAAAGTAATTTTGGTTGTTGTCTTTTTTTTTCTAGTATGAATCAAATGAAAGGTTTCGACATTCCCACTAAAGAAACATTCTGTACAAAACCTTTACTTAGCAAATTTAGTGTGCTACCTTTGGTTTCCTTTATACTATCCGATAAGTCTTTCACCTCACCGTGAGAACCGCTGTTTAAAATGAATAAAGGCTACACTAAAGCTTCAATGGTCAAGGACTGATTAGCTTATTTCCGTCCGTAGCAGCGCAAATGATATACTCTCTTTAGAAATGCAACATTGGGTAACAACTCAAAGGAGTTCGTAGTTCGTTTTTGAATATCGAGAATTACTCCGACTAATTTAGCTTGCCATACGACCAAACGAATTTCATTATGAGCTTATGCTCCACCAATCCTATTCGCCAGATTCGGCTCCTAGCGACTATATTCTCTTTCCTAAACTGTAAAAGTCTCGCTGGAAAAATATTTCATAATAATTTTTTCAATTTCAGCATGGAAATAAACAACTACTTTGAAGGCTTTGAAGCTGCACACAATCGAACCGGTATCGTAATGTTGGAGATCCATTAAAATACTTTCTTTACTCTAGTTAAAAGCACTGCCTGAATACAACATTTTTTCTCCTTTCTTTTACCAAACCAAGGTACGATTAATTTCAAACCTTGCTTTTGCCCCTTTTGCTCTATTTGTAATCCAGGTTTAAGGTTCAAGACTAAACTTGAAGAGCTATATAAACTGGGTACATAACGAAAAATTCATAGTTCAGGGAATTACTTATTTGAAGGTGCACAATAGCACGTAAACTCTGAACGCGGTATAAACTGTCGATGGTGAATAAAGAATTAGTCACACCCGCTAGAAGGAGAGGACACAAAAATTTTCAATTTCACCCGTGGACAAGTGGTATTTCAAGGTTGCTGAGAATGCCAAACATAAAATACCGAGGAGTCCCTCTATAGTCTTTCTGGTTTAACCTAGCTTGATTGAGACTAGTGAAGGGATATCTCGACTGCTTATCCCTGGCGTCGAGTTACTTCAAGATTGGACTGGTCACAGAAGAATTTCAGGAAACAGCAAGGCTGTTATGCTTTCTAGGTCAGGCACTTTCGTTTCACTAGCTACAGAATGGTAGCTCCACTGGCTTCTTTCGGTTCAGTTCTGGATAGGTCTCACGTGAGCTTGGCAAGTGCTGGTCAAATACTAGTAACTGTACACTGGCAATGTTCTTTTGACCCAGGGGAAATAGTAACAAGTCTAGTGAACTCCTCACCTTCAGCAAAGTTCCCCCTTCAGTAGGTATAGGAGTTTTAACTGGACATTGCCCGATCGGGATACATGCAGTAAGATTGCACATATTACCTGATGCCAGCAGCTACTTGAAAGAGGATGAGATAAAATTAACTCAATACTGTATTTTTGAATGTACCGTCTTTGCCAGTTCAAAGATAAATTACCTCGGATCTCAAACTGTTAGACATCCACGTGAAAAAGCGGCAATATCAATAAAGTATTTAAGAAAATTTGTGATATGGCTCAAGGACTTTTGTCGAGAGTTAATACCAAATACAGGAGTTCTTAGCTAGCTTCACAAAGCAATGTATTTAGCAGTTTACCATAAGTGTGATCGCCAGCAATCTAAGGGGATGAGCCACCTAACCTAACCTAGCATAAAATCTGATCTCAGACTATAATGAGAATTTAATAAATTAAACAGGCATGTACTTAATAAGCCAACAATTATTTTGTAAAGCAAACTAAAAACCCCAAAATAGTCCCTTCGCGAAAACCGCCTGTTTTCGCACGCTCTGACAACCGAATCACAGCGCTGGACAAGTTCTTAGGTCCTACATGACACTGCACTCATATTTGCGCATAAGCAGACTTATACAAGTGCACTCGTACATGCACTTGGGCGCACTTACTTACATTTGCAATATTTACTGCCACTTCGCCGGCGCTTTTGTTTGCGCTGTGCATTGTACAGTTATGTCTACATTGTTTCAGTCTGCGCTTTGAAGGCGGATACCGGAGCACAGCGCGGATAAACACGCACATTTGCACAATAAATCTGTTTTTATAATATGGGCGTGTGTGTGTGTAAGTGGTGTATGTTGTTGTTGTTTGTGTTGTGCGCGTTGACGTTATATATTATTTCCCTTTGCCTGCCATAATGAGTCAATGAGTTAAGAATGCTCGTGGCAATGATTTCATTTCATTGCCTGCTGCCAACAACAGTAAGAGCGGTGTGTGTGGCAAGGTGTGGCCGAGCGGTATAGCCGTGGCACACACAATCGTTGCATAATAGCGGGTTAATTGTGTTGAGCGTTATCGCCATGATTGAGAAATTAAAGCGAAATGAGTGAGGGGATTTGCGAAATTAACACAATTAAACTGAGAATGGCACGCCTAGGGGCATGGTTTTGCTGTTGGGCATGCGTGCTCAATTGCAAAAGTGTCCTCAATATCGAGACTAATGTTCCGGTTCGCACGCACAGCGCATTATTGACAAGCAAAGTGCTGGTTAATGCACGTGAAAGGTTTCAGCAGACTCGAGGAATGCAAAGAGGAATATAGACAGTGAACGAAAGAGAGAGTGAGAGAGAGAGATAAAGAGGGAAAAAGAGAGAGATAGAGAGGAAAAGAAAGAGAGAGAGTCAGAGATTTGTGGTGTAGATTTTCATCACATTTTGGGAATTCCAGAATCCGTCGAAATCGGCAACTGAGCAAAAAACTTAGGTTGAATCCTAAAAAAAGAGCCCAGCTATGAAATATTTAATATTGTGGGTGTGGCCTCAGATCCCTTGATGCTCATAAAACACAAAAAACGTAGATGCAGTCGAATTCAACTCAATGATTCAGTCACAATTAGTCGATTAATAAAGAACTCAACCATGTTATCTAATATGATGAAAAATGGTAGCGAAGCCTCCCGATAGTCATTTTTGGCGCCTTACTTTTTAAAAGAACAAAACAACACCAAACGGATGACGTAGTGACTAAAGACATACTGGCAGTTTTGCAAAAAAACTGTTCTGTGAAAGCAAGCTTTATGTAATGCTTGAAATGAGGCTATGAAAAAGAAAAACTCCTCTCACAATAAACATCAGTTCACGCAAAGGATTATTTGGATGAATACCACCAGTGACAACATCACTTATTGGGGTCGTTTTAAAGTTATCACAAGAAATGTTTTCTGATACACATAGTGTAGCAGTTCTGTAATAGTCCAAACACATAGTTCTGCAAACTTTCCCCTTCCCTCTTGACATTTAATTTTTCAAAAGAACGCGAAATCAATAACACCATCCAAATAGGTCTTTACTAAGAGTATTTCCTTGCCAAATCAAACGGATCTACATAACAGCAACATTAATGATTCAGGTATGTCCGGCTGATCTATCAGACGATCTCAATTTGCAAAAACGTATGTGTTCATACATAAATATATGTATACTTTTTAGTAGCATATGCAATTTTTGAGGTTGGGATATATATTGAAAATTAGTTCTGCAGCTTTTGAGATAACGTTCTGAAATTTTGCTTACGTCCTTTCTCTCCCCAATCGCTATCGGTCCACTATAGTATAGTATAGTGTAACAGAAGTTAACGTTTTTTTATTTTTATATTTGAAAGTTTATTTAAGAAAAGCATATATGTTTTTCCTATATTTCTAACAATTTGTGGATTCCATCCTAAAAGAATTGCGCCGGCTTGGGGCACAAGAATGAATCAAGCCAATTTTTGATGCCATGTTCTAATGTGAACCGTATTCTAGTGAGGACGGTCTTCATCGACCGGAAAAATTGGCAGTTAGAAGGGGCAAGATCTGGTTGTCATGATGGATATCTATTGCCTCGCGTCTAGTTACAAATCGCGTCGGCAATCGCTCTCTTCATTAATGATTTCAACCAGTTTTAGAAGCGCATAATGCAACACAAAATAACACAGTGCATTACCTTGGCGTCAGGAGTATTCCGCTTTTTCGTTGATTTTGCCAGTTGGCCAGTTTTTTTATTTGATTTTTTTTGCGTTTAGGGTGGTCGTTATGTATTTTCATCACACAATCCGAGGCAAAAGCGATTTCATTTTGTAGCGTTCAAGCATAATTTCAAACACACATCTTTCAACGTGACTTGACTTAAATTCATATTGCCCCCAATTTCTTGGCTTTTGATGTGACTCGCACAGATTCTGCGAGCTCTTCTTGCGTTTGGCAATAATTGTTATCGAGTTCCTCATATTTAAACCTTTTTGACCGCCCAGAATATTCTTCGTCTACCGAGCGAAAACCATCTTTTTTAAATCGTACAAAACACTCTTGGCACTTTCACTCACCTAAAGCATCTACACCGACAAATTCCACCAAAAATACAATCATTTTCGGCTAAAGTTGTCTTCATATTAAAGTAATAAAGCAGAACTCCCTGCATAAACGCTTTCACAGACAGAAAGTTTGACGAATGAATGACATATAATATAAATAATATCAAGTTACGACATATCAAAATATTTGAGGATAGAAAAAATTTTTGAAATTATGGAAAAACAAATCCTGAAAGTAAGTAAATTTAGTACCAAAAAACAATATTTATATAAAGACGTTAGAAAAAGGCAGATATTTAAAAACAGCCAGGTTAAATTGGCACCTTAAAATCATATAATAAAAAAGAGAAGAGAAAAAATAAAGAGAAACCACATGTAAAGTTAACAGCAACAGGTTAAAAAAACTTTCGATCCACAAAAATTGCATGCCATATCCAACCTTTGACTAATTTTCAACTTTTACGGATCGCAATCACTTTTTTTGTAAAATCTCTGCGGCTGGTTGTCATTACGCTTGGTAGTTTGCAATCTCTGCGAACTCACCAAAAACTATTTTTACAAACAAATTGGCAACGAACAGTCGCAACATGGACGACAGATTTTGTTTTCTTTTATTTTGCATTTTCTCTTTTTTTTTCTCTATAGAATTTTATGCATTGCTGCTAATGAGCAATTTAGTACGCAGAGAGTCTGTGTCAACTACATGTGAGAACCACCCGCCGGCAGTATTTGGCGCATGTGTAACATTTGGCCGAGCAGCTGGTTAACTACAGTTTGACTACAGCAAACAACAATTGAAAGTTATGCGTTCGGACGAGTCAAACGCAGACACTCACGCATACACACAGAGGCATACTCTTGCATATGCTTTTGGACTCTTATGCATCTGTGTGTGCGCTTATAAATAATACAATGTGTCTACTGCGATCTCTTGTACGTGAACTTAAATGCGTGTGTCTATAAATGTATGTGTGCGTTTGTATGTGTACTCACCTAATGCTGTCGCAATTAATGCGAGTCCACCGTGTCGTATGATGAAAATACGAAAGTTTATTACCCACAATTGGAAAAGTTTTGTATGTAATTAAAAGTTCCAAAATCGCTTCCAAGCATGTGGATCTTATTTGAAATTGCTCCTGCTCGTCAACCATATTCTCATCGTAAACTTTATTGATTAATAGCAGGAATGTCATAAAGTACTCCTCGAATTGTTGACGTGTGGTAAAGCCAAAAATTGATAATCTGCAATAATAGTAAATTATTGGTTGGTATTAAAAACGCCACTAACACAGGCATACGTACATGTGTATACAGCTATAGATACAGTAAATATAAATATATAAATAATATATACAAATAAATGAAGCGTTAATTGCCGCAACTAAGTTTGCGTAAAAGTAATAATTACATAGTTAATAAAATTAATGAGTCAATGCTATTGGCGACACCAGCTAGGATACCCTACAGACTGCTGCAGGAATTAATAAGCGCAATTATGCCATAATGATATTAATTCACACTCGAGTAAAGAAAAATGTGGGCAGATCTCAAAAAGAGTATAAAAATTCGATGTGTAGTAGAGAACACGCTGCAAAGTAGCTTATATTGGAGAAGCGATTAACAGCCTATTGCATAAGGCAAGCGGTGTCTTATACATACATATAGTAGCTGATCTACTTGCCCGGCAACTGTAACAGTATTTTGTATTTCGTATGGCTACTGATGGCATATAAATGAAAACTGTTATCAGCTATTCTTTTTTGTATTTTTGAAGACCTCTATTTAAGGGGTATTCTGGTTAAGAAATTAAAAAGAGCGCTCGGGCACTTCAAAGCGCTCGGGAGCAGGTAGCCAGCGGCAGCTGCAAGAAAATTTAAATGCGATATGTTTTTGAACTGGTGACAACTGCAACTCGAAAACCGCTCAGTAGATTTTAATGAAATTTATACAGCTTTTAGAATACATAATAAACTCGGGCGTGATTGGAACCTTTTTTTTGATTTGGATTTTTTAAGACCAATTAACTGTTTATTTTTTCCCAAAAATCTAGAAAAAAAAATTTTCTGAGGCCATTTTGTTAATTTTTGAAAAAAAAAAGCTCTAATCAGGCCCAGGATTATTACTATATAAAACTAATTTTTTCTATCCGATTGATTTTAGATGAATCTTCAAGTACTTATGATTGTCACCGCAAGGACTTTATTTTGGAACTGGGTCAACACAGACAGCTATAACTTTGGGAATTAAATTTTTTATTTTTTTTTAAATTTTCGGGACTTTAAGTCGAAACATTGTATAATAATGCCATATTACTACTTTTATAAAATAACATGATTTAATAGCAAAAAAAAGGCAAATTCTGGGCGTTTTTCAGCAAATGTTCTCACTTCAATTTGGTTTCGGTACAGATGGCACCCGATTTCCTTTGGCATGTACACCATAACTTCCACCAATATACGATGACTTGCGTCTGACGCGCGGTTCGAATTCTGGAAGTCTTATTTGCTCCAGTACTGTCACTTTGATAGCATTATTTTAATTATTTGGACAATATTTTATGTTCTTACAATAACAACATGTTATGATTTGCTTCCATTGATTTTTGTCCATATTTTGTACGGTTATCTTTCAAATTTTCTGCTTTCGCAGAAATCATCGCTGCAGTCATCTGCTTGAAGCAAAACCATCGCCTAGAAACACCAAGAGAACTTTCATACAATACGTCGATGAAGTACAGCAATATATCGACGTAATTGCGGAAGCGACTAACAGCAGACGTGTACTGAATGCCAATCATAATGGAGCTATTAACACTTTCATTGACTCCCTCGCAGTAAATGCCGTCCTTGGAGTCCAAAAACCACCTATGCATGAGCTCGAGTTGCAGCCTGAAACCAGTGTGACCTTCGCGTTCTGTATATTGTTCTATACTACTTCAATTAGTTTTGGATATTGTTGTATACCAAACTCTAGACATACACACTTACCTAACACTATTTTCCCTAATTTCCGACCTCGTCGAAATAGCCCGTTTTTTAGACCTACTGAGACCTAAACAGAGTATAAGTATTCGCTACAACAACAACGGAAGAGGGAGAAGATCACTTTATAAGACAACTTCTAACAAAATGAAACACGATTGGCATTACCATGCATTCTTTGTCAACAAAAAAAATTTTTTCTAAACCAATAAATACTTCGATAAAGGTTTACTTCTTGAAATACGTTAAATAGGCGAAATGTCTACTGACAAAACAAATATTTTTTTCTGCTTTTCGAGCAAGATTATTCCTTGAAGTTCAATTTTGTTTCTATTCACTAAGAGTAGTGAAGAAGAAAGGTATACATTTTAAAGCTACTAAATATTATATAATATAATATATCGAAAACTTAAAAGTCCTAAGCCGATACAAAAATTTCTAATCTACAACCATTTTTTGTAAGCATCCTATTTTAATAAAATAAAATATACATATGTGCGCATCTGTGTTGCAACAACATGCACATGTTGCAACAATGTACAATTTGTCTCTCCTTTTCAGTGCACGACTTCACACAATTCCGTGTTGTCTCATGTTTGCAGTGTCACCGACATTTTGACAAGTTGTCTCCAACAGCAGCGCTACTACTAGAAGCGGCAACAACAACTAAACCGAGACCAAGACATGAAATATCAGAATGATAAGAACCATGTTGTTGTTGAGATGCGGTTGACAATAACTTTGGCAGCCGAAGTAGACAAAAGTGAAACTAGTCAACTAACGGTAAATGTTAGAGTATGAAATTTGACTACTGTGATAAATTAACCATTTTCATAAGTTAGAGTCTCTAGCACCTCTCGAAGCAAAAAGTCCCACATAACTCATTTCACGTTACACTATGACCTTAAAAATAATAATTTCCCTGCATATGATGTGCTTATTAAGCTGAGGCAACAGCAATGCAATTATGTAGCTCTACTTTCAGAATTAACTTACAGAGAAGAAAACTTGCGAAAAATGTAATGTATGAAGAGCCGCAAAATTGAAGCTTACCTCTTCACGAATTTCCGAAGCACATCTACATCACTGAGACTTTCCACGGGAATCGTTGGCAGCTTGCCACTCGAAGCTGCTGCTGCCGAGGTTGTTGTTTGTGACATTTGGCCAGCACGTTTGGCAGGTGACAATTGTTCGATACGCAATTCGCGTTGTTGTTGTTGTATTATTTCGAATGGCGTTACGGCATATGCATAAAACTGATGCGTGCGCAACACCGCGACACCAATCGAGGACAAAATGTGCTGAAAAGAGAAGCAAAAATGAGGTATGAGAAGTATTACAGCTACTGAAGACAACCAAAACAAATACCAAAAAAAATAATAATTTTTGCATTTCTTATGTGCCACTAACTTACCATTGGTATTGGGGTGCCACATGCGTTGCTACCATTGTCGAACTCCGTACGTACACCACTCGCTGCACCACCACCAACGGCACCCGTAGCACCTGCGGACATACCCATGCCACTGCTGCCACCGCCATTCAATGCACCACCGGCACTACCCAACGAAAAGATGCCGTTACCTGTGCTACCCGTGAGATAAGCGGCTGAGAGGTGTGCTGCGCCAATCATCGTCTCTGCCGCGCACATCTCTATCAATTTCGCTATGAAAACAGCCTGCGGTGCATAAGCTTGCAACAACCGTCCGACGGCAACATCATTGACTTCCGCTTCCTTGCTTTTTGTTTGTAAAGCGCCCTCCAGCGCCGTGGCAGCCGCTGCCGCAGACAAAGCATTGAAGATATTCTGCTGTTCACTGTCAATGGGTGCATCGCCATCGGCACTTCCTCTGCCGTCGACCAACATCGCTTGTTGCTTGTAATGCTTGTAGAAGATGGTGTGTTGCAGCGACTGTCTGGCGGCCAACACCAAGACGTCCAGCACACGGGAGAGCAATAAATTGCGCTGTTGAGGCGACAAGAGACTGCCAGCAGTGGTGGGATTCGACGTAGTGGCATTGCCATCCGGCGTTGCTGTTGTTGTCGGTGCGGCGCTTGGCTTTTCCATTTGATTAAGTTCCATCCAGACGAAGCGCTGTTGCAACAGCGCCGCAATACATTGCAACAGTGCAAGCGTAAATTGTTGTTGTTGACATTGTTGCTCTTGTTGTCGTTGTAACAGTTGCTGCGCTTGCAAGCAACACCAATTCAAGAAACCTAACAGTGTTGCCATATGTTCGTGCCGCAAAAGTTGCTCACGCACAAATTTATCAATGAATCTGGACTCGATGTAAAGCAACGCAGTGTCCTCCACTTTCTTTACATGCTCCAACAGTGTGGCCACACTGTCGCACAGATAAAAACCATCATCACTTGCCACATGCACCTGAGTCTCACCGCTTATCGGCACCACCTCCGCTGCAACACCTGCGCCCAGTGTTGCTATAATTGGTATGTATAAGTCGCCGCTTCGGCTGCCTGCTGCAGCAATTTCCTCGCTAATGCGTGTCATCAAGACGGCCAGCGTAACACGCACTAATGGATTCGGTTGCATGTAGTGTATATGTGAATTATGCTGTATGCAATTGTTGCGAAAGGCGGCCAGCATTGCTTGCATTGAGCTTGCAATTGCATGCGGCAACACTCGCGCCACCGCAAACTCACTGCTGTTGAATATTTTGTAGAGTTTTTGCTCGGATTGTATCTCCAGTAGTATGCGCGATAGTTGTTGGGCGCCATAGTCCGATTGTGCGGAGAATTTAATTAACTGCGAGTGGTTAGCGGAAAGAAAACGAGCCGTCGAAGTGTATAACGGAATGGCAATTTGTTTGCGAGCAGATTACAAGAGGAAATATGGAAACAAAAAAGAAAAAGAAAAAGAGAATATATTTGTTTTAATGCAGGTATATAAAAACATTAGCAAGCAATTAATAGCTGTGGCACCAACCCACGTAAAATAAATGCATTCTGAAAACAATCGGGTCCACATGATATAATTCATGAAGACACTTTGTCCGCTAGAGTTAGGAAACGCTTTTTGAATCATAGAATCATCGAACCGGAGAAAATTATTCAGCTCTGAGCAGTTTAATCGGCGGGGAAAGGTAGTGAAAGGGCCGCTAACTATACAATCTCTTGCTCTTCGATTGAAATATATATTATATTTTCTATGGGTAAAGAAATATATGCTTTTATGTTCTCAACTACAAGCGAAACCAGTGGACGCATCTAAGAATTATACTTCACTTTATGCAATATATTGACAAAAAAACACGTAGGCATTAGAGATGTCAAACTCGATTCCGATTCTACTCGAGAATCGATTTGTATCATAAAATAATCGATTTTTCGGAGTCGACCTTTACCTTCCGAAATCGATCAAGAATCGTTTCCTGGCACACGATTTTACGGTTAGGTAACTAGTTTGAAGTTCTATTGTACATACCATTATAATATCAAACCGTGTGATAGAAAGTCATACAAATATATATTGATTTATTTCCAGTACTTATTATTTATATGATTACATCTAAATTTTATTCTTTTTGCAATATATTTTTTTAAAATGGAGCCTAGTGCTGTGTGAATTTATTTTAAAAAAGTAAATACTGCATCTAATGTTCAGTGTAATAAATGTGGGAAGCAACTGAAGTGTATATATAAATGATTGATCTTTTAAATTAGAATCGATTAAAATCGAAAGAATCGATTCTTTTGCTCGATTAATCGATTCTTAGGATCAAAAAATATAAAATCGAAATCGTAATCGAGAATCGATTCTTTATAAAATTTTTCCATTGCTAGTAGGCAAACTTATGAACCTGACTCGGGTTAGTGGCACAGTATCAAGTTAATATGAGGACTTGTTCTTTCTTACTACAATAATCTTCATTTGCAGCGCAATCACATCAGAGTACTAGCGCGAACAACAAATACGTAGTTTCAAGAGGTAGAAAAGCAGAAGGTCTTAGAATACCTATTGTTTGTCCAGATTATAAATATTACTTAACCTAATTTATTATGCAATAAACTTGACAAATTTTTTTATAGTTAAGAAAGTAACCAATATTTTTTTAACTGTCTAGACAAAGTTTTCGAAGATCAGGTCGGTTATCTCTTATATTACTTTTATCATTACTATTCCCTTGAATGGTTGCTTCATGCTCGTCTTGAAAATATCGAAATACGTTCACATGATAATTGAGTTTTAGGCACTGAAAAAATGGTGTATATCTGACCCTAAGTTAAACGATGAAGAAACAAAACCTATACATCTCCTCTCTAAGTAGAACTTTGGTGGGATTCAACATATTCCAAATCATGTTTCTCAAATTTATAGATTTTTCGGGATACGACTATAAGCTAAAAATGAGAAACATAGATTGCATTGAACTTTACATCTCAAAGTTGCGAAAGGTGGCAGCAAAAGACAGTAAAAATTATTTTCACTACTCTATATTGAATATCATCGATTAGACAAACATGTAAAAAAAATATGATATATGTATATACTTTTTGTTTTTAAATACCGTTAAGTTTGTAAGGTTAAACTTTTCTAATTTAAAATGGTATTGCCAGATCGCTATTTCATATTTTCAAAATTTTGAATATTTAATGCAATTTTGAAAATCAATGCAATGGACAGCTTAATTGGGTATTTCAAGATTGACTGAGAAATTTGATAATATTTTGTTATGATTGATTTAACAATATTTACTACACATTTGTATACCCAGTACAGGTTATATGTATTAGGTATGCCACGAAGTTTGTAACACACAGCAGGAAACGTCGGAGATCCAATAAAGTATATATATTTAAATGATCAGCGTGACGACTAAGTAAGATTTAGCCATGTAAATTTTTCACACGCCCTTTTCTGCTCAAGAAACCGTTTTTTGTCAGATTTATCTACATCGAATCACTATGTATATCATATAGCTGTCATAGAAACTGAACGATCAAACTCGAAAAATACCTTTGTATTTCCAACAATCGGTGCAACTGACGTTTACAAAGTTTTTTTTTTTTTGTTTTTTTTTTTTTGTTTTTGGTAAATCCTATAAAGTAGAAGCCTTAAATCTAAAATCTACAATTATATTGAAAACACATTGTTTAACGATTTAACGCTTGCAGGTTGATAACCATAAAACACTAAACACATAAACCAAAAATAAGTTAAAAGCATGAGTTTCATGAACACATGCTTGCCACCGCAATAACAAAACTTTAATTGAAAAACAAAATTTAAAAATATAAAAAAAAACAGCGTAACATAAAACAATTTTAGAAAACTTAATTAAATTATGGCAGCACTGAAAAAAACTGAAATATGAGTGAAGTGATTTTTATTAATTTTTAATTTTTTTTTCTGCTTTTTGTAAGCAAATTGTAAAAATTATGATTAAAAACGGCAAGCACTTTGTATGCGTCGAGTGCTTGATTTGAAAAATTCGTTTATCTGAATTGGGGGAATTGCATTTTTAAATGCACAAACACAGAATTAGTGGCATAAAATATTGAATCAGCAATTTACTTAAGCACCTTGGTAATTACATGCAAACGCAGGCTTGCCAGCGCACATTTTTTTGTTTCGAATAATATTTTCAGCGAATTTATTGAAGAAAAAAGCACAAGTAAAACAACAACTTGTTAAAAATAAATGCGAAACGTGATTGCGCCAAACTCGAAATATGCAAATGAAATGCCATACTGGCATTACAACAACAAAACTAGCACTAAGAGCTACTAATAAAAACACTCCACTGTATAATCAATGAAATAATTGGCAAATAACTATGGATACGACTAAAAGAAATACAATACATGCGCAAATGCAAACGGAAAGCACTTAAGGAAAATGGAAAAATGGAAAAAAAACAGTAAATATTAAAAATAAGATAAACAATACAAATATTAAAAAATTACAAAAAAAAAAACTATTTATAAAAAAATATGCATAAATAAGTGCTTGCAACTAATGGCGAACAATTATTCCAAGGCAACAGCAAGAGGCGGTGGACACAAGCATGACAAGTGAATGATTTCAACTCATCACTGCTTGAGCGCTGGATAGACCGAAGTGCCTGATGGGTAGAGGGCAACAAAGCGGAAGCGTACAAGTAGCGCTCAAGCATGCTAGCGATAAACTCACCTGGCTCAACAGCCACTTCTCGTCAATTATGCGCTGCTGAAGCTGTTGCTCCTTCGCCAGCGATGCTAATGGTTGAGCAGCCAGTTTGCATTCTTGAGTGTCCAACAACAACTGCTGCCAGCTGCTTAATAACGGTGAAGCATGCGAAAGAGAAGAACAAACGCTGGTAAGTAAGAAATATGAAAAAGTAATAGGAAAATACAGAAAAATTAAAAGACTAAAAAACTATATATAAAAAAAAACATGTCAGCAAATCATTGAATTGGGAAAGAAAAAGAACAGTGAGTGATTACTGGCACTCAAGTTTCTATATTTTCAATTTTATTAAAATGCACTCCGCGCTGCGTCAACTTACAAAGTCGTTGATGAGCTGCTGCCAGTGGCCGTTATGCGAGCCCCAGCCAATTCTGTCAATTGCTGCAACAACTGCTGACGCTGTAGTGGCGCAGCGCTGCAGCTTAATACAAGGCGGCGCGCTAAACGCTCCAAACGCACTTGCAAAGCGCGCGCATTGTTGTTGCGTGTGTGTAAGCGCTGCAATAATTGTAAGCTAAGTAGAGCTATTTGGAGATTACAACCGGTAACGGAGGTCCTTGTGGCGTTGCATAAGCGCAGCAGTAGAGGCGGAAGCGCGCGTATCGAGTGCTGTGTCAAGAAAGAACAGAAAAAAAACATTAAAAAATGATAGACAGGGATAATATTGAAAATAAAAATAAATAAAATAAAATGCAAACCAGAACAAAAATTAAAAACATAAAATGTTTAGCATACATACCTTGTTAAGCGCGCTGGCATGTTGCAGCAGCGCATTCAACCATAATGCGTCCAACTCGACAGCGGCTTCGCGCGTCGCTTGCGCTGCTGTCTGCGCGGCGGCCACTTCACACAAATCGCTGATTAATTCGAAATTCTCCGTAATTAGAAAATTCAAAAAGGTTGCGCCGCCCAACTGCAGCAGTTGGTGCACTTGTTGCATTGACCAGTCGCGCGGATTCGGCTATAAGGCGAGGGGTGTGAAAAGATTTGGTTGAAAATAATTATTAGACCACAAATTGAGTGAGAGCGTGTAAAAAGTGAATGCGCAAATTAGTGTACGAATCCAAATCTTCGGCTAGACAGGCAACGCGCACGCGGCGTATGCGGTCAGAGGAAGGCAGTAACTGTTAACTAGAGCACAAAGCGTTGTAGGGAATAAAAAGCGAAAATTCGCGTGAGTACGCAAACGATTCACTGCATGCGCGACACGCGGGACGTGGTCAGCACATCTTCGCAGTCTAAGCTCATTCCAGGCCTTCACTATGGGCGATGGCGTTATCGCCGTCGCTACCGCCGCCATCACGTGGCACTTGAAATGGCGCAGTAAACGCGCTGAGGCACAGCTGAGCAGTTAGGACTTAATTAAAATAGTTTTCTATGTGAACGCATAAATCAGGAAAATTAGTTTGAAGTTCACTTACTTGCATTTTTAATGAGCGCCTTGCAGGGTGTATTGAGTTTTTACCCAGCAGGCTTGGTATTTTTTATAACTATTGCGGGAATAACAAGAATAAATCGAAGTTAATCTTTAATTTATAACCGATTTTTAAATGCAATACATAAATAATTTTATAGTCCACTTTACCTTAGTTTACTTTACTTATAGTTTACTTTAATTAAAGTTTACTTTAGGTAAAGTGTACTTTAGTTAAAACTATTTTTTTTTTTAGAATATTTTTGTTGTGCACAGTTATAATTTTCATTAGTTATATTTTAGCTCAGTTAAAGTTGACTTTAGTTATATTTTACTTTAATAAAGTTTTTTCTATAGAATGTTTTTGTTGTTTTTGTTACTGGGTTTGGTTTCATTAGGCATTTTATTTTTTAAACTAACCACACATAAAGCTAACCGTCGGTTTATATATTTTCGAAGAATAATCGAAAAAAAAATTGATAAGAATCAAGATCGTCGTTTAGATGTAATTCAACTAATAGAATGCGTAACAAAGAGTTGAACATAAATTTGGCAGTTTTCGTGAGTACACATGTTTTTTAAATAAAGCAAAAATTAAATAATTTATGCCTTTTTAAATTGCTAATTAAATTTAAGTTCTTCTCAATTTTTTTTATTTAAGACAGAACATTGTCAATATTTCTAAGAACTTGTCAATTAAAAATCGTTTGAAATCGTCAATAATTTTAAAATGCTGTAATGGCTTAAGCGGATATACCCACTTGTGAATTTAAAAAAAACAAAACGATTTTTTTGCATATATATCAATGTACGTACATTTCAGATTGCTTTCCGAAAAGTTGAAGTTGAAACGGCAAATAGGTTCCGAGATTTGTGCGTATTTGTAAAATTGTTTTATCTAGAGTAATCGGCTTCCAAAACTTTATACGCGTTTTTTTTTTTGCAACGCTAATTTCAGAGTCGGTGAGTAAAATTTCTTGTCCGAGACGACTTGTCCTATGGACTTGAAATTTTCACACGATCTTCTTAAAATTATTTGTCAGATATTGAACGTAGGCATAAGTTTTTGATAATAATTTCGATTTTTTAAGCATCTCTGAAGTGAAAATTTTGTCACAAAGAACGACTTTTTTCGGAAGCTGCCATTTTGTCACAATTTATTGTCCTCGATCACTACTATCTATAGTAAGCATACATTTTTTTGTATTTGAATTTGAACAAATGTTAAGCAGAAAAATATTGTTCACCGACAAACACCTTTTTTTCAGAAGTCCTTCTGGAGATCGGCTGCGGTATTAAGGTAATCAAAAATTTTTCAAAATGAATCATCGATTTTGGAACTACATTAAATACTGTAAATGTACATTATTTTTATTTATTTATTTCTTTTCCTCAAAAAAAAAAAAAAATTAAAAAAGATTAATTTCTTCTGACTTGTAATTGGATATAGCCCTTTAAGAAGTGGTCACATGTAACTTTCAGTTAATTACAAATAATTCTAAAGAGACATTATTTCATAAATAGTACTGAATTAGTACCAAAACGTCACAGACTTGTTCATTAGATAATTAAAAAAGATTTTACTCCGAGTTATTCGCTGAAGAAATTACATTATAATCCTAAGTAGCCTCAAAATAACCCATAATAGTTTCAAAATAGTTCTGTATCAAACGTAAATTAACTATTTTTTATTTTAATTATTTTTATTTATATTTATTACTAATATTTTTGAACTTGTTACTAAAGCATTCTCAAGCATTCATGAATTAAAATAATGTGCTGGTATAAATGTGCCTGATATGAAATACTAAATCTCTTGTAAAAACCCATAATCTGCTTATGATTGTAACAAAATGATGTATTTAACTACAACCAACAAAATGGAGAACATCTTCAATATGAGCCAAGCTAAGGGCGACCAGACACAACACCGCATCTCAATTGCGCATAAATCACAAGCCAAAGCCAAAGCCACAAAATTACAACTTTTACGAGCAGAAGTGTTTAAAACTTATTAGACTCAGTTGTGCCGCACTAAATAACGGGTCCAACGGTTGACATATTTACATGTATGTGATTTTACCGGCCTATTCTAGGCAGAATAACACAATTTGAACAAAATTCAAAATTAATTTAATATGCTACAACTGGCAAAAGTGGTGCATGGGCACACATACATGCACACTTTTCTCATACAAACTCATAGAAACTGTGTTGCACACGCACGCGCGCGCCCCTCTCTATCGCTAGCCGAGCATATAGGCACCACCAAGCGCCTTTGTTAACAGTTATCATCAGCACTAGCTGGAGCACTTACATTTTGCTGGCAAATTTCACTCAAAAGTGTCCGCTGCATGTTGTCGTACCACTTCAGTCGCTCTTTATTTGTTGCCATTTGCTGCGCATGCTGCTGCTGTTGTTGTAGTTGTTGTAATGCGTTTTGTTTTTGTTGCTTTAGCAATTGCAACATCACCACCGGATCTAACAATTTCATGGCCGACAAAAGTTTCAAGACTTCCAGCGCCTGCCCCACCAGCATCGTCGTACAACATTTATACGTAACAACGCTTGTGTCATGACCATCGTTGCCAGCATCTGCACCCACGTGCCCGTCGGCATCCGTACTCTTTCGCCACTGATCCATCGTCAGGAAATTACAGTACTTATCGAGCAATGCCGATTCGGCCAGGACCAAACGGAAAACTGATTGCAGCGCGTCCTTGTGACGCGACCGACAGCAGACGTCATGTAAAGCGGCAACGAAACGGCACACCAACTGACAGTAGGCCAAATCGTCACAGGGCGGCACGTTGTCAGTGCCAGCGCCAGCTACAGCGTCAAAGCAATGCTCCAGCTTCTCGCATAAAACTTTTGCGAAATAGTTAATTTCACTTATGCCACCACCCGACGCCGCATTCGCCTCGGCTACTGGGGCGTTGAGGGCGGTGGCGGCTGCACGCGCCGCTGCTGAAGATGTCGATGGGCCGTCCAACAGCCAGAGCGCCGCAAGCTGCTGTTGTTGTTGCTGCTGCTGGATGCGTTGTTTGTGCGCGCGTTCGCGCTCCTGCTCCGCCACCGCCGGATGGTTGTTCAAATAAAGTTTGATGTGATTTACTAAATAAATTTCCTCAGTTTTAAGAATTACATTCGCCAGTATGATCGTTGCATGCGCCAAGGCGGAAAAGTTCTCCACGCCCTTTTTTGCCATTCGCCATTTGCAATTTGCATTTTGCATTCACCATACACCGTTCACCATTTAAAATCGGTTAGGTTTGTGTGCGCACATATGGTGAGCGAGCGTTGTGGTTGTGGGTGTGTTTGAGTGGCCAGTTCAGTCGCATTTACGAAGTTGTTGTCATCATCGTAGTCATCAGCGCAGTTTTTATTATTGTTGTTGTAGTTAGTGTTGCCACAGTTGTTGATTGTTGATTTTGATTGCGTTGTGTGTTGGTGTGCGTGCATGTAATGAAGAAAGAAAAGATAAAAAAAAATAGAATTGTAAATACAATCAGTTTATATTACTTTGCATATATTTATAAAGCAACAACAACCCATGTTAGCCACATACATATACATGTATGTGTTTTTGTATTTTGTAGACGTAATGAATGCATAACGACCACATCGCAACTTAATATTTAATGTCAATAGTTTAGAGGAGCATTTCAATTGCAAAGCCAGTTGAGTAATAAGCATTATTGCGGAGCTTCACATTCTAGTAAATATGTGTCACACATACAAGTACATATGTTTGTATGTTATTAATATAATATACTACGAAAGCTATTCTAAATAACTTAGTGAAATATATGGCTAGTAAATCCAGCGTTGAACATTATATAAGTTAGGTTAGATTAAAGTGTAGATTAGCATTTAGCACTTTAAGGGTTATATCTACTTGAGGCTTTCAAAATACATATATCGAATGTAGTTATATCTGACAATATTCTCCGAAAATTTGAAGTTGGTCCAGCTAATAGTTTCGAAGATATAAGCGTATTTGTAAGACTTTTTAACTTAGTCCAAACGGCTTCCAAAACCTTAAAATCCTGTAATCTAGAAATACCAATAAAAAAAAATATATAAAAAAATACAAACTGGTTCGGAGGGAGCTGAAACTTTATACGCGTTTTCCTCGAAACAGTATTCTTCAAAACGATACCCACGATTTTCCAGTTTCTACTGGACCGATTTACCTGAAATTCTTAGAGAGTCTTCTTGTCCTATTCCAGACTTGTCTATGTCTGGAACTAGTCATATCCTTAAATTTAAATTTTTACTATCTTAAAAAAATTTGTTACAGTCGAAAAACGCGGTACAAAAATTGTTTTTTTTTTAAGCGGTCGTCATTTTATGAAAGAATTGTTTTCAACTCTTCCGTAGCTCCAGATATTGCAAAATTTTTCACGACTAAAAATTTTTTTGTTTGGTTCCAAATAACTAGGAGGATTGAAATCGTAGGTATGGTCACGTGTAAATTTTTTGAGACACCCACTTTATCAGCTGCAAATTTTTGCTATTTTTAACTTTTTTAACTTTTTTTTATTTTTTGATATTTTCCTGTATTTTTATAATGTTAATAAATAACTAATAAAAAAAAAATGGATGTTAAAAATATTACTTGCTTTGTGTCACTTTAAAAATTACCTAAAATTCATGCCTCTAGACTAGAATACCGCCTTAAACACGTTTTTCTCGAAACGCTGTTTTCAGAGTCGGTGAAGAAAATTTCGACGAAACGGCTGGACCAATCCACTTAAATTTTCAAAAGACTTTCTATGATATATTTGTCAGGTAATGATCTAATTGAATAGTGATCGGTTACGGGATCTAGGGAATCCAAAATTTTCAAAAAGAATCACCGATTATTAAAATTCATTAAATTTATTAATTATTTTAAGAAACCTCTACTATTGACAGACTCCTCTCACTATTTAAGACAATGCTAATCGTCCTGAGCCATTTAGGAGAGATATCATTTATAGGCAATTTTCGACCTTGGGTCTCCAAAAAATCGGTAAGGCAATAGGAATAACTAACCATTATGTTGTTGTTGTTGTCGCGGCAGAATTCTACCGAGTTGACAGTCCTTGGCCGGATAAAAATCTAGGTCCGTTCCGGTTACTTAAAGCCGACTGTCATGGGTCACATTATCGTAAACTTTGACTAGTACTTAATATATTTCTTTTACTACAAGTCTATTTACTACCTGAAAGTTGATACTAGAAATTTGAGTCAAAAAAATTTAATACTAAATTTTCAACTTAAAAATTAATAACATAAATTTAATTTATTGATGACTTCAGTCATTGAGAGTGTCTTAAATTCGAATTATGCTCAATTTATGCAAAATTAAATCAGCAAAGTGAAGTGAAGTGCATTCAATAATGAAGCTGTCCTATCCAGACCTCCTCTCAGACAGACACATAAAGTTTCAAAGCTTCAACCAAAAAGAAATACCTACATATTTCAACAGGCTTTTTCAGCTTTGCATGTCTTTACTCTTTGACTTTATTTTGCCACAGCCACTACGAGTCCATATCTGCAGACTTAATATTTATTCATACTAGATTTTTTCAAATCTTATCGAGCTCGTTAAATCTCCAAGTACATCTACATACATTACACCCGTACAAGCTATCTGCTAAGATTGACTAGAGCTGGCCTCGTGTTGTAAGCGAACGACAGGTGAGGTAAGATGAGCGAATGTAAGGCTGCCTCATTGCCGGTGAACTCATATTCCATTGTATGTTATTCACTTGAAACTTCTAACTTTTGTTGTCTTTAACTTCCGTTCACACGAAGCTTTCTGCAATCATTACCGTTGCACTGTGGGTACGAAGTGGTCTTTTGAGTAGCAAAAATGGAAATGATTCAAAATTGCGGAACTTTTTTCGTAGAAGATACGTTGAGGAGGAAGCTTATATATGTGTAGAAAAGTCATAAGATCTTCAAACTTGGTTGACAAAAAATACAGAAAACTGTGAAGGAAAATTTTCTTAAAATAATTTTGTAGAAATATTTGAAAAATATTCAGTAAATTACAAAATTGTTATTATGGCCCACTTTTAAGACCTTTCAGCCTACTGTTTCTCACAGACAATTCGATTTTCACGCCTTTTTGCACGCCTAAAAGTATGCAATACCGCACAAGTGCCACACAAACACACTCAATTCCGCCAGACTCGCATTGATTTCATATTGAACTTGAAGTTCATTCACTATTTCTTTTCGCTAGTTTTTGCATCGCACACCCAAACGAACGGTAAAAAAACGCGCATAACTGCATACATCCTGCCGCACAGGACTCGCAGTTGGAGTGTATAATTTAAAAGTGCATGCACTAGAGCGCAGCACCACACCTTTTGCGTCGGCTAAATATTCATACATACTCGCACATGTATAGGAATACATTCGGCGCATTAGTACACGTATATAGAGTAACATTGTGCGGTATCGAACAATTATTGGACTTAAGAATAGCTGTGGTCCAAAATGTGAGTGGTAGTCATTCAAAAGGGTCACTCGGTAAGCGGAAATTTACTTCATGGATTTTATAAGTTTTTTAGATTATTTTTATAATTTAATACCAATAGAAGTCGCTCAGTTCGCCTAAATGTAGGCAATAGTTTATTTGCGCAAATTAGTGTGAAAAGCAATTTGACTGAAGTGTTGCCTACAATCAGGAGTACAACTAAATTTATTATATAAAATATGCTTATATATTTTAAAATAAATATTTATTTACAATTATTAGTTTCTCGCTTTAGGTCGCATAAGAATTTTTGTAGAGATAGTAAATAGTTTTGTTTACCTAACGGTTGTTTGTATCACCTGCAAATAATCGAGGTAGAGGAGTAGGAGATCAATCAATAAATCCGAATGCAGCCTTCTGCGAATAGTGTCTTTGAGATGCGCCAACTTATGACCAAAAATTGTCTAAATCGGACCAAATGTATTCAAGCCCCTAGATATCGAATATGTGGACCCTAGTTCCTATATATTGCGAACTTTTTTATCGAAAATATATTTAGAATATCTATTGGTAATGGTAAAAGAAATGCTTCTACCAGAAGACAAACTAAAAATAAAAAATTATTTAAATTTGTAAAAAATGTCCGGTATAAAATTATAGGTAGGAAAAGTGACATTTGACCAAAAATCATATATGCCAGGCAAGGATCACTATGTTCGCGCTAAACATTGGAAATGTCATGTCTAAATTTACAAATAAATAATTTTTGAAAAATTTAATTCCGCCAATTTTAGCAGCACATGATTGGTTATCCAAATATGTTTAACAAAATTCATTAAGAAATCATTTTAAAAAGCAAATAACAGCTCCTCTCATGGATATCAATTATACCTTCACACTATCTCAGGCCATAGTGACTTTTAGTGCTTCCAATTCGCTTATCGCGTATATATTTTGGTCTTAAGGAGCTATATTTTTCACATGGTCATACAACAGATAGCCTCTTCTCTTCATTTGTTTAAGCTCACAAGAGTTAACTATATGGTAATCATATAATACTTTCGAGTAGTCGCCAAGTAATGAAAGAAAACGCTAGTTAACAACCACTATCCGTTTTTGGTGCTATTAATGTCAACGGCTGGGTCTATTCACATGTGTTTGACAGCGAATATGTGTGTGTATATTCATACATATGGACGCATTTAAGCGCACCTTCGCATTGAAAGCAGCAGCTGAGGCATTAAGCCATTGTCGGCCGAGCACTTTTGCGCTTTTCACCTTTGTTCGGAGACTTCTTTTATTCTGCGTGGGTGTTTTTGTGTGTATGATTGCGTCCCTTTTTTTTGTGGAGAGAGCATTTTTGTTTTAGTTTTCTTGAATACCCCTCGCTTTGCGTTATTTCATTTCGCATATTTGCTGTTGTTGTATTTGAATTTTCACTTTACGTTCGCTTTGAATGCCGCGTCAAGTGGCGCAAATGTTTTTGATTTATTTTGCGGAAATTTGGCGGCACAAAAGCGATCGGGAGCACAGCGGCAAAGCGAAATTGCAGACTCGCACAAAAGCGTATCCTCGTATTCTCCGCTTAATCCTTTGGCAATATGAATGAATTTCACTTCTAGTGTTTGTTGTTTTTTTTTCTTTTTTGGTTGCTTGTTTTGCTGCCTTCGGTTTTTGTGTATTTAAAAAAAGCTTTAACGTGATTCTTCATTTCGGCTCTTTTACACGCAACTGTCACACCGAGCGAAAGACATGAGAAAGCTGTTGCACAATTTTGTTGTAATTTTGTTTTTGTAATGTTTGCTGTTGAATGGCGGCACTATTTTGGAAAAATAGCTGCGATCTATGAGTCATTTGTTGCCCTTGTCCTGTTGCGTTATTAAATTAAATTGCTGTCATGTTTACACACACAAATTGGAAACATATATACAAATATAATGTTTTCAATGGTGGTTTTTGTTATTTTAGGTTTTCTTTTTCAATACATTAAATTAAGATCACCTAAGGTGGGCTATATGCCATATATTTTGGACTTTCGAATATTGATTCCATTGCCTAGCAAGTGCTGGACAGATAGATCTCGTGTCTGCCTTTACTTAACCATAGTTAGGAACAGGTAGTAATGACTTTGTGCCATGTCCGGACTATAAGGTGGATGCCTAAGGATCTACCCAACCTGCTAGAGTGCTTGGCGAGTGGCGATCGACTTGTGTGACTTCGCATTATCCTGAGCCACGCAATTAGTATGGCATCTTATCTTTCTAGTGTCATACAGTGTAACAATATCGCACCTATACACAAATTACTCAAACGATCTGTTGGAAAATTAATGGATTTATTTTACTAGACTCTTATGGCTTTACTAAGATAACCAAGCCAGGTTTTGGAACTTATCGAGTTTCGCAGCGCTTGTTACAAAAATAATCAAATGACTTCATGAAAGGTTTCTTATGAGTGATACTTAATGAGCATTTCCTTCTATACCAGAAATAAGAACTCAATATTTTCAAAGAAGTTAAGATACGTTTAGAGAGTTTAGAATGATCAAATAGTTTTACGATGCCCTAAACTCCGGCTATAAAATAACCTCTAAATACTTTGCCAAGATTTAGTTTAATTCATATAAAGACAGCTCTTCATAGAACCTTTGAATGGAAAACTTTCATTTTTTCATACCATATATTATATATTTGGTATATGTATAAACTACGTACCAACATTTTGCCGTTTAGATTTTGTCAGGCTATCACTCGAGTTCGCTCGAGGTTACTGCATGTTCCCATAGATCTACAGTAAGGGTAACATTCATAGTTTATAGCGACGCTGTGTTGTAGTTTTCTGAAAGCTTCTTTACATTGATTCGACAGAATCGCAAGTTAGACGAATTATTGTTTAATAAATTTCATGAAATGGTTCTAATACTGCAGGAAATAATATAAAGAACATCAATATATGTTACACAACGATCGCATTGTGTCAGAGAATGTCCTTAGGAACAGGGAGGCAATAGATAAGGTCACTACCAGAAAGCGGCTGCATATAAACTGGGTTCTGGATCCCAATAAATAAATAACCGATGAAATTGCCGAAAACGTCATCTATTTGGCTACCGAACCAATACAGGAAGTACGCAAGTTGGAAACAATTAAAATTCTGAAAGGGCAGACAAACGAATCAGCATGAGATGGAATGTCTTAAAGACATGTAGGAGTCAAAGAATCATATGCAAGGGAATGGAAGGAAAGCACACATGCTTATTACACACATATTGTGGGATTAGTTATGAGTCACAACTTGCTAGCATCACATGCAAGCAAATATAGGCATTATTAACGATGATACATTAGAAAGTGCTATGTCATCTCCTTTGTTTCTGTGCGGCTGGATCTAGAACTCAGCTTAGATATCTAGAAGCTACGCACTTCAAGGGACTAGATAAAGTATCAGTATTAGATATTAAATAGCAAAATTTTACAAAAAGCATTGATATCCTGTACGACGTAAACTTCACTTTGTATTAAACTGAACCTCCGTCTGGCATGACAAAAGACCTGTAGGTCTATGTACGGCGTAACAGCCAGCCAGTATAACCTGACCTAACCTAAATGTGTTCCAAAATTCCTTTATGATCCCAATATTGCCAGTATTCCAACGAATGTTATTCTAACTTTCTTTTACAAGTACTCTTTCCCTAAGAATAACAAAAAAAAGTTGTTTTCTGCTTTTATGAAACCTTACTTTGAGTTAACGAACTATAAGTCCATTATATGTTATAAATCTTTTCAGAAGATCCGGCTCACTCTGAAACTGAAAAGTGGAGGATATTTCTATTAATATTACGATCATACTTAGAAAGAATTTTTTGTTGCGTGCACCAACCAATTTTTCAAACTATAAAATGAAAAAGAAAAGAGATTTTTTTGAACCAGCCTATACAGTATTATAAATATACTGACAATTATGAGCAATCGCTCCATAAAGCTTACATGATCATTGCTTTGATATGTTCCGATCTATTGATTTGTTTGTAACGCTTTTTGTCCATCCGCGGGCAGGCTTCCTAAGAAACTGTTTGTATGTATGTGACTCGTACACATTTGGGGATGATATTTTCATTGAGTCTACAGCAACAAATCGTTGAAGTGATTGCACGGATTCACAAATGAAAATTCGTTCATGTATGTATGTATTTAATTTTGTTCACCATTTTTTTCTTCTTTTTGCACTAAATCTAGAATGGATGTGTTTATCTTTATACTTATGTACGAGTGTGTGTGCAGTAACCAGCAGCTTCACACTGTTCACACCACCATCATGACCACCGATTTCAATATGAACGCCGCTACTCTTTTCCATTAGCGAGATTGTTTGCTTGCGCTCGTTTGTGACTTATGCTGGGGCTTAGCGCTTGCTGCGTGCAACAGCAACAACACCAGTAAGTGCAACAACAACAACTAGTGTGCAATATTTAGCATGCAACATTGCAAATGCTCGTAAAATCAGTGAGTTCAGTCTTTGGCATCAACGAGCCGCGCTGGCGACTATGGAACACCACCGGGAAGTTATATTAAAATAGTTGTCTGTCAGAATTTTTTGTACGCGTTTTTACCACCAATATAGCTTATCGCAGCTTTAAAAGAATTTTAAAGTTTAATAAATACATGCTTTGGCGGAATAACGACTATTAGAGCGAAATTCTCATGTGAACCGCTGTGAATGGGACAAGGCTTTTCACATTAGGATGGGTACTTGTATTTGTTTTTTTTTTTTTTGTACAGTGATTTTGATAAGTTTTTGTTGAATTAACATCAATATTAAAATGAATGAATGACAATGAACCACCCTCCCCCCAAAAAAAAATTCTCCATCCGCCCCTGCTCAAAATAATTAAGATTATTGGATGAGAGCTTTAAATCCATCGCGCATACTTAGAACATAAAGCTCTAGTTCTTTCATGTATTTCGAAAAAAATTCTATTATGAACAAATTTTATATTCAGTTTTCTCTATGTGCCTTAAGATTATGATCTTTCAAGATTTTAATAAAATTATTAAATATTTTTTTATTGAACTCTTATGAAAAAACCTTCTAGCATATAAGTTGACCCTAATATGAGTAGATTACCTTGTTGGTTGTTTCAATATACTGTTGAGCAATATTGAAACGAAAAGTACTCTCAATACTATTTTCAGAACCATAGACGAAGTAAGTTCCAAAAATTTTGAGTACTAAAAGGTACTCGATACTTCACTACTACAACAACTCAAATATTTATATATATATATACGCCATACGTGGTATGTACTCGTACATACGACTCGTACAACGACTTAATAAATGTCAACCAAATTCGGTACAAAATGTTGTATTATCCCGACATCCTTATGTTAGAGTATGAAAATCGGCGAAAGCGGCCACGTCTACTCCCCATATATCAAAATTTCAAATTCCATCTGATTCTTTTACTTTTCAGTATACAAACCAAGCAACAGTGAATTTCTTGACATAAAACAAATGGTGCCTTTTAAGTATTACATCTCAGTCTACAAATAGTCGAAATCGCACAATAACTTTTCAAATCACCAGCTACCGATAATGTGGACCGCAGTACCAATAGCTGATTTTTTACTGAAAACATCGGGAAAACTCTGTCCCCCATGGTTTTCATGTGGTTACTAAGAACGAAAACTCGTTTAAAGAAAGCTTCCATTTAGTCATAATTTGATATAGAGTTACGCCTATTGAATAAAATAAATCGCATCAAAAAATGTAAAATCGAGATAAGTGTACAAAAAAAAACAAAAAAAAAACGTCAGATTCGGTTACACCGAAGCTATAACAACCTTCACAAATACAAAAGATTTCTAACAAGAACTCTGATCGGTCAGTTTGTATGGTAGCTATATGCTATAGTGACTGGATTTGAACAATTTCTTCTTCTGCATCGTTGTCTTGGAAAATAGCTCACGCAAAATTTCGTGCAAATATCTCTTCAAGTGAAAAAGTTCTCCATACAAGCACTTTCTGCCGATTGTTTAGTTTGTACGGCAGCTATATACTATAGCGGTCCGATTTCGGCATTTCTGACAAATGAACAGTTTCTTGTTGAGAACAGAACGGGTGCAAAATTCTACATCGATATTTCAAAAACTGAGGGACTAGTTCGTATATATACAAACGAAAGAAGTCAGTTCTCGACGGATGGACAGATAGACGGGCATGACAAGACTTAGCTCGTCACCCTGAACATTTATTTATATATATGTGAACAGGCACAGAGTTGCCACCTATAAGAAAATTAAAACTAGAAATATTGAAAAACTACGCAACATTAAGTGTTAGCAACAGTATTGATTGGGAGAAACCCAACAATAAAAACCTAGTATAAGAGCACCCGATTTTGTACAGGAAGAGAAATTGACTCAACATAGAGTTCTTTGATTCAGGTGATGTTAGTGCGAACCGAACTGGTGGTGAATGGGGGTCGGGTGTACTCCCTGACGCGCTATGCCTTCATTTTAGTCACAATATGGCATGATTGGACCATCCTAGGGCTTCAAGCTTTAGCGGAACCGTCGTAGAGCAACATTCTTTAAACCCAAGAATTTTTAATTATTTTAGTTTTAGTACAGACAAAATAGATATTATGGTGAGAGAGAGAGAATTTAAATTATAGATCCGAAACTTAGGAGAAGAATCCGCAGGGATCGCAAACTATATATCTACTTTTCCACCTTGATTTCCCACATGAGAATTTAATTTTCATACAAACCCGTATTAGAATAGAAAACTCTACTTACCTCCGTTAAGAATAGTTTCAACAATGCGAGAAAATTCTTGCTATCCGCCAGCACATACTTGCTATAATTCTTGAAACACGACTCCAATGTGTAAAAATCACGCCAGTTGTGTACGCCCAAGCGTCCGTCGCACATGGCGCGGCAAATCAGCACATAAACCACACCGGGATCTTGCAGTCGTGTCGATTCCAAAATGCAACTGCTTTTCTGTCGCTCCACCGCAGAGGCATCATCGATTTCCATGCGTCGTGCTAAATCACCACCGTCCATTTGCTGGGCGCAACGTTCGCGCAACAACAACAAAGCCACAACATGCTGCAACTCAGTGGCATCCACGAATTTCTCCAACATGCCCAACACAACTTCCTTCTGTGTATCCAACTCGCGACTATTCGCCAACAGCGCTTCAGCAGCGGCAGCAGCGGCGGCTGACTCCTCAGCCGCGTGACGACGTTGTTGTACCGGCGAACGTGTGACAGGACTTTGGAAGGGTGCCCGATAGTCGGCGAGCGTGTTGAGTGCGGCGCTGCCACCCACGGGCGGCATGAAGAAGATCTCGTATGAGAGCGATTTGAGCGCTAGAACAGCACAGTCGAGCACTGCATTGTTGGCCAGCAAATTGTTGGTGATGCTAATGATTTTCGGTATGGTTATAAGTTTGCGATCACTCTTGTGTGTCAACTGTATGAGGAATTTAATCATTGGCGGAATGATGATCGGACCATTTCTGTAATAGAGGATAGCAAATAGTGTTTTAGAAATGTTTAATTTGAGCTTATGCTTTTATTATGCCTAAATAGCTAAGTTTTTTGAAAAAATTACTAAGAATTTTCTTAAGGGATAATATAGGATTGTGTTTTCGAGGCCAACAATTTTTTCGCTAAGTTAATCAAATTTTTAAAGAATATGTTTAAATCCAAGTACCAGAATTCCGGATTTCTTCCATAGGAAGATGAAGTAATGCCTCACTTCCAACAAGCAGGACAAATAAAAATTTTACATATGATGTTAAAGCACAGATGCTATCTCCATGAAAAGCGAACAAATAGCGAACAAACGTTTTTTTGCAGCACAATCTTTTTTAGAGAGACAAAAATCAGCTACATTTTCTGGAAACATACGCTTATTTAGACAATCTTAGACGCTTTGAAGCATTCAAGTCAACAGTTAACAAATTGATTCACTCTTTTACTGAAAGCGGTCTCTGTGGTCGAAGAAAGAGGATTGCGAACCAACCACTTCCGTTTCTAGACCATACCTCTGACCTCCATTATCACAAATTGAACAGCATAATTTTTAAAAATAAACAAATCTATTGTGTTTAAGAACTTGTCTAAACCGTGTCTGCAGAATTAGTTGTATATATTAGACAACTGTCAATGCCTTAACGCGTAAGTATGTGTCTATGAATAACCAAAAAATTTATGAATACCGTATACCAGAAATCCAACCCCTATCCCTCACCGTCTTCTGTGTTCCAAAACAGAACTGATCTAGCACACAAAATCGACAATGCTTCAGACTTTCACGACAGTCGGGTCCACTTAAGGTAATTTATATTATATTACCCAGAATTTTTTTAGTCATATTTTATGCCGGTACAATAACAACAGCAATAAAGCTCGACAACATATCGACATTGATTTATAAGACACAGCTTTGTTTTTCATTTATTTTAACGTTATATAATTATCTTTAATGACCGTTTGGCAGCGAAACCGACAAAAAGGACACAGTTGCTGTTGGTAGGGTAAAACTGATAAGAAATCTACTAAATGGAGAAGAAGCTCAATTGAAAACAATGTCTAAGTATCAAAATAGTATTATATTAGCAGTTGAATCTGACCATCCAGTAAACCAGTAGATATTAACGGGCTTTGTAAAATCTCCCCTAAGATAGAGAGAAAGGTTATTCCACACAATTAATTAAGCGGTTAGATGAACTTGTTTTCAAAAAAAAAAAAAAAGTATTTTCATATGTATTGAATATTTGAGAATATTCTCCGAAAAATTTAAACTGATCCGGCAAATAACTTTGGAGGTATCAGCTTATCTATACTAATTTTTAACTAACCGAGCCGTCAAAAATATTTTTTCGGTGTCCTCGGATATAACCCCTTAAGATATATGTATGCACTCAAATAAAGCAATTCAAAGATAAATTATCCAACATAGACTGTTCGATATATATCTTTGTTTATATAGAACTTTCCGTAACATTATGGATAGGTTCAAATCGTTCGCGAATGCTTTCGCAGAAATCGACTTAGGAAACAGAAAATTATGTCGAAGGAAATGGATATATCGCACTGATCTATGTAAAGACTTATTCGAGATGATCTCCACATGAAAGCATACCGTCGGTCAACTGGTCATCTTCTGACAACGCGCTGGAAGCATATTAGGCTTCAACAGATGCAAACGGTTTATTTAGTGGCACGCGATCAACGATCATGAAATTATATTTTATACAGATGAAAAAGTTTTAAAAATTGAAATTGAAGAACTTTAATAAGCAAAATGACAAAATCGATGCATAAACTTTCAAAGACGCAAAAAATGTTATACCAAGGCTTTACCATCGTGGTCACCATTTAGCTGCTGTAATGATTTGGTGGGGAGTCTCCTGTAAACGCATGACACCTCTTCGCTTCTGTGAAAAAAAATTTAAAACTGGTCTAAAACTATACCACCAGGATGTTTTAAAAGGCGCGGTAAAGCAGTTAAGCAATACTCTCTTCGATAAAAAGCGTTGGATATATCAACAAGATTCTGCTCGAGCACCCAAGACAAAAAACACCCAGTAGCGGCTTAAAAGCAATATTACTAAATTCATAGCTGCAGATGATTGACCGTCTGGAAGTCCAGATAGAATCTATTGACCCACAGTTTGCAGTCAGAGTTGGATGAGATAGCCTGTTGAATACCCCACAGAAATTTTGAGAGACTCAAAACATCTTTCTTTTCAGCAGCCTCATCAATACCAATAGAAACTGTGTGTGCAGCTTTTGATTAATAGCCGAATCGAGTTAGGGCTTGTGTGAAAGCAAATTATATACATTCCGTATATTTTTCAGAGAAAAAGAAAGTATTGACATATTATAAATTAAATAATTTTATGAAAAAAAAAAAATACAATAATTAAACTGATTCACTTTTCTCTTGCAGCATTAAGAATAAAATAATTTATCGCATATTTTCATGCATAAATTTTCACTCGAACTTCAAATAGCGATCTTTTATTGTTAGCAATTAATATTTAATCGCTTAATTCCAATTTGAATGACTAATTTCTTTTAAGCTTTAAATTTTATCGACTATTTACAGCGCGGCTTGCATATACAATACATATGTATGTATGTGTATATGCCTGTGTGTGTAAGCTTAAGTGTAGACAAACTGGCTAGTCTAATTTCCATAGAAAATCCTTTAAAATGTTTTAGGCTCACTTCACCAACCAACTGCCACAACAGAATATGTTTGTATGCGCCTATTGCTGCTATACACACGCGCAGACACAGATATTTGAGTGATATTTGAATTTCAAATGCGTCAGCGTCAACGCCGGCTAAAGATAACATTTTATTTTCGAATTGAAAACGAAAATAATCCTGCAGCTTCAGCCGCAACAACAGCACGCACACACACGTACATCGTGTACGTTTAGGTGCACGGTGTTTTGGTGTTTTAGAACAGCAACCAAAACCACAACCACAACCACGCGCACCAGCACAGCAGACAGTCAACAAACAGGCGAATTTTCATTGTTTCCGACAGCGCTTCCTGTTTCCTGTGCCGCCCTCCATCTGCAGAGCTCATCACTCACACACACACACACACACATATACTCACACATAAGAAAATAAATAAATAGTCATCAACAACTATCGGGTATACATATATGTAGATACATTTGAGGGATGCCACAGCAACAAATCAACATGCAATATGCCACATGCAACATTCAGCATTCAGCATTCAACACTCACCTGACAATGCTATTTTCAATTAAATCCAAATTGTTTAAAATCTGATCAAATATTACATTTTTCGAGTCCAACACACTGTAAGTGACATTGAGTTCCAGCAACTGCGACAACAACTCCAATATGGGCGCCTGGACACGTGCATTCGATTTGAGGAAAAGCTGAAAATATGCGAAAATTTACAAATCCAATTTTATACATTCATTTTCCTACTTGTCTATGTTTAGGGGCATGCGTGTGTGTGTGTGTGTGTGTGCATAAATCAATATATTAGGCAGTAGTTAGCAGTGTGTAAATAATAAATGTTTACACTGAAAGCTGTGCGGCAAATCTGTTGAGGGATCATTTCAATCAGCTCTCCAACTCTCTGTTACCACACAGGCACCAACACAGCTGGCAACGCTTGTGGCCTTTTTGATTATATTAATGGCTGTCTGGCCAAGTCAATGTTGCAACTTGTATGCCACACACAGCAAATGAGTATTGTAGTTCAAGAGGAAGTAGTGTAGGAAGTGAACTCGAAGAGCAGAGGCTATTCACACCCACCTAATACCGAAGTTTTGCTGTGAACGCTCTAATTTATGACGGGAGATAAGGACATGGAGGATGAAGATAGGTGCCTACGACCACTGTGAGTTGAATGCAGAACGAAGACGCAGCTGCAAAGGGTGGAAGCTTGTGCAGGCAGAAGAGAGTAATTCGGAAGTGATTGTGTGCTGTAGGTTCCACTTTAAGCGCTGAAGTTTCAAACTTAATTTCGGTTCTTAACTTATCTGTTAATTTGTTGCGATTTGCTTGTATGTATTCAATACAGAATTTACCCACAAAGCCGAAAGTTCCAAACTTTGCGAACAATTTACCTGTGAGAGGCAGTAGTACAAATTTATGGAACCCTGAACCAAACAAATCGGAAGAACTTTAAGGCTTTAGAGGCTTGAGCCTACTACTACATCTAAAGACAAAGCTGCGAACTCTAAACGACTCTTTTTTAGAATGTGCATTCTAAAGCAATCAGTAGATGTGTGAGGTAGACGTCTTATGGAGGTTCGCCAAGAGCAAATTCTCTTGTGGATCCGTGACGTTCATATTAGACGACAAAATAGTTGAATTGGAATGCACAAAAATTCCAAGTAGAGGTCTAAACTTCAATATCTATGTTTTTTGATGAAGACTATCGCACAAGAAGAAACTTTTTGAATATTACGAGAATCAAGTTGACTGAGAACACTTTCCATATCGATACACATTTTATCTGTATACTGGCTTCACAAAACACTAAAACCCGAAAGGGTGAATATAAATTCAACTAAGTTTTTAGTATTCAACGTTTAGTTTAGGTAACGAGGCTGATTCTTGCGACCGAGATCACGAGAAACCTACTTGGGCTGTTGAAAACCGTTCTTTTGTGATGCTAAGAACTGCTAAGTAATGTACTAAAGACCCTCGTCTATCGACCAAGAGCTTTAAGACTGTCATAAATTGTAGAGTCGGCTATTTTCATGTCCAACCGCTGTAGCTATAAAATCGAAAGCATATCACGTATACAGTTTAGAATCAGAGCACTGCAAATTTTGAAACACAATCAGGTCTAATTAAAAATATGTAGTTCTATACGACTTTGAAAAAATATATATATTTATTGAAAACAGCTAAAATAATAGTTATACTGAGATTGTTTTCGGCCGCAATAGGCCTTAAGTGTTGACAAGGCACAGCACTCATCTGTTGAATGTATGCTAGGGATTCGCTAGCTCTATAAAATTAATGGCTGAAGAATAAAAATTTCTTCGGAACCGCTGTCTCTTTGGAATAATTTGGTACACTAATTTCGACTCGCATTTTAACTTTAAGGTAGGTTCAGACTACTTCAATTGCCCGTTCTTCGAAATCACACTTTAATTTCTTAAAGTAAATTGGCTAAATCAACGTCTCGGGTGCAGTACCATAGTAAGAATTCACCACAGTGAGTGTGAAATTTTGTTGATTCAATTATTTTCGAACTAACTGAAGATTGAAGGTTTCCACCACAGAAGTGAACTGAAATATTGCTCAAGATCTATAAATGGCACACAAACAGCTGCAGAAGTGTACATAGAGTCAGTCAGCAGGTACGTCGTTCATTTCACTACCGGAAATTAACATATGCACGCACACTTACACTCGTACATATATATATATATATGTTTGTATGTATTTATGCATGCATCATTAAGCGAGAGCGTAGTAAAACTGTACTCACCATGAGACAATAGATAACTAGCGGCTCAAACAGTTTAATATGCTTGACACAGTCACCGACACGCTCCGACTTGGCAGCTTGCAAATTTAGGCCGCTCGCAAATAATTCGCCCATCAAGCGATAATACTCCGTAGCCGACAAGTGCAGTTGATTGTGGTCGTTGCCACTAGCTGCAACAGCTGCGCCACTCACGCAGCCTCTGGCATGACCGGAGTCAATGAGCGCCTGACCACGGTTGGCATAAGTCGCTTGTGCTTGTGCACCAATTACATTTAGCTCATTGTGTCTGACAGTTGACGTAGTCATTGTCGGGGTCGACAAACCATCGCCCGCCGCGCTCTTTGGCGCGCTGGTTGAGCCATCACTTGTTGTTGCCATTGAACTCGGAACTCCACCCGCTGCGTCCGTGGAAGCCAATGTTGTTGCCGCATTGGAATTTATGGCATGCAACATGGTCATTGCCTGTTGGTGATCGCCACTGGCTTGCGTAAACTTACTGCTGCTGCTGTTGCTTCCTCTACGGCTACTTCCCTGCTGCGTTTGTTGCTGTTGTTGTTTGTTGTATGTTGGCCATTTTTGTTGTTTCTGCGGACTCCGCCGCTGCTGCTGCTGTTGCTGTTGCTGTAGGTGTAGTTGCAGCTGTTGTCCTTTGCTGCGCACCACAAAATACGGTCTTATGAATGTGGCATAATAGTCTCGCTGCTGGTTGCCATAATTTTGGCCAAATAAATATTTCAACAGTTGCCGCAGACATGCGATGCACTCGCCGGGCGCATAATTTACGAGCTTGCTCAAATATTGGAGAATTTCTTCAATTAATTTTAGAGTGGCGTTGGTTGGGAAGACTGCCGTAGCACCGCTGCCGCCGCCAGGTCCAATGTTGGACGCAATATCCGCGCCACTGCTACCCGGGCTGTAGCCGCGCTGCCGCCCATGGCTGGGAGTATGGCCGGTGGGCGCGGCAGCGGGTGTTGGTGTGGTATGTGAGCGCAATTCAATGCACAAGCCCAAAGTGTTGAGGCACGTCCGGAGTAGCGAAATTAATAACCTGCCGGATTCTTGATTTATCGTTATCTGTATAGGCGACGGGAGAGAATAGAGAAATAGACTTTACTACAGTATATCTAAGTATATGTGGGTACAAATGTGTATGTAGGTGTTTATAGGATAAAGCAAAGTCTAGAGCAAATTTGGTTAAAACTAACGCGTGGAATTAAGTGCAATTAACTACGAGTATATTTTATGCAGCGAAAGACTTTCAGATTTTGAATTAGTTTTTTTCTTGATTCACGCTTATTTAAAGCTTAATAGCTTAAACACTATACGGGCGACGCCGTTGGAAGAATGCCGATTTTTGCCGAGTGTTGCCGCCGTGTAAAACACAATACGGACGAGTACTCCGCACTCAAAAATATCACAATAAATAACGAAACTAAACACAAACAATCTTTGTTGGCAATATACGCAGACATTCTCTTAAATTTTTTTGGAAAATTCTTAAGATCCATACTGAAAATAATCTTTCTTTAATATGGTGAGCCGTATTTGCAGCCGCGGTCGGCGATAAAATTCGAAATAGCTCAAGCTCAAAAATCATCATGGTCCTCGAAATTCGCCGCCGTCGCGTATTGTGTTAATTTTCATATACAATCGTGTGTTCTAATCACCGACGGCGTCGCCGAGTACTACGAATATTCGTCGTCGCCTCTTGTCATATCACTTAAGATATCATCAAAACTATTTACATCACATCATTCGAATTTTTTTTTATATCCGTCACCATATCGCTGTATCAAATCACGCATCATCACTAATTATCATCACATGAAACTAAACATAATCTCTCTGTATTTCACATTATATCAAATCATAGCATATCAGCATCACAACACAATACACATTTTTACATGCGTCACATCCCATTCCCATCAATTTCTTTCATAACACATCACGCCATATCAGTTTACATCACATCGCATATCATCACATCATAATATACCAATTTATGTCACACTTTATTTTATCATCATTATATCAGTAAATAAACATTGCTCTTCTCCTATGAGATTCCTAGTGGCAGTTTTTAACCTAGTACCAGACTTTTCGAAACTTGGATACATCATTACACACCTAAGTTCAATCGAAAGCTGGCTGAATGTTTTTTTCCCGATCAGAGTGATCCAAAGCGACCGAAAAAGCAACAATTAGAGCCAGTATTTTTTGAGCTAGGTTATGTTACGTTAAAAGCTCGATAAAATAAATGGATCCCACTTGGAAAGCTGAGAACGCAACTGCATTGCAATACCTAAATACTCCTAAGTATTGATCGAAAGGACTATCAAAAGTCGACAAAGGAGGATATTCCGCTAGGTTGGCCGAAGATATGACTATCAAGAGGTTTCAACCTCTGTCTTGCAAAAGCTATAGAATGAAGGAGAAATTGCGTCGATTTTTCCGCCTCACCTTCCTCCATACAACTTTGACAACGTCCATCAAAAATTTCAACCTTTCCTCATGTACGCTTAATGTGTAGTGAGAGCTCCTACGATTTCGTTCTGCATTAGGCCAGAAGAATATCTTATTTACACAGGAGCTAGTTGTTGACTAGCGCTTGCTAAGCTCTCGGGAAGTATTAAAATGCAGCGCAAGAGCACATGAGACTACGCAAAAGAACGCTCCCAACCCAATGTAATTGGCCCAAGGTATCCTTTCTTGTAAGTTCATCGGTTTTGCAGTTTTAAGCAATTTCGCTATGACCGGGCACCAGACGATTTTGACAATATAGTAGCTTGAATGCTCACCTCACTGAAAGAGACTGCACTTCGTAGCAGTACGTCTAATGCTACCTTAATGGCAACTACCACGGCTTGAAATACGCTACTGTGATACGGTAGCCTCAAAATAATCTTGAGCTTGAGGGAGAAAATTTCAGTTTTTTAGGATCGGATCACAATGAAATTATTTTCGAAATAAACAATATTACTGTGTGTTTTTGAATTGACTAGACTTCGAAATCAAAATATCTCGAGCCCATGTATTGCTAAACAATTTTTCTATGAACCTGCATTTGTTGTACTGATATCACCTCATTTCTAAAAACTAAACGTACAAATTTATGAGCTCACACTTTGTTTCAGAGAGCCATAAAATGTCGATCGGCACACAGCTCACAAACACACTTATCCATTAATATAAGAGCATACATCTTTCACACAGAGAACTCCCATCTGCCGTTTGTCAACTTTATGTATCATTTCTAGTATGATGACGGCACTGCTCGGTGCATTCTCTTAGTTTTATACTCAAGCCCTTAAGCGTATCTGCGCAGCTATCTGGATCATGATTGGGCAACACGTCCAAGCGTAAACCCAAAATAAACTGTCACACAAATTACATTACCACAAAAGCTTTAAAATGAAAATGCAGCCAGACAAATAGAACAACAAGAGCAACGCATTAAGAAGCGCAACGAACGGCAGGCGACTGAAGCACGCAGTCAGTGCGTCCGTCAGTCGGGGTTAGCTATTTTGGGAGTCGTTACACCCATTGTAACTTTAAATGCTGCACAAATTACCACTTTGCAAATATCAACATGAGCGCATATGTATGTTTCTATGTTTGGTATGTGTGTGCATACATATATAAAGTAGATACATATGTTTCACTCGGCATCAGTTCGTGCGCGCATTTTGAAACCGCGCTACTTCCCTCCTCATGGCTGGATTGCTTGTCTTTATGATTTCTGCTAGTTTGCAACTTTTTAAACCACAAGTATCAGATACTAAAAATCCTCGCAACCCACGCGAAAAGCCACAAAATCTCGCTCACTACATATTCGACATTCGTGCGGTTGCACAGTAGTGCTACAACAAAAGCAGATACGCGGACAGCTGAAGAAGTCAATGATATGGTCACTTAACAAGATATGTTATTCACTGAAGATGGGCAAAGTCTTGTGTTACCGACTAAAGCCATAAATACTTGGATCAGAGAAACTGAGGATAAGCATACAAAAGGAATAATGGAAAGGTACGACTTGGCGCATTTTACGTTGAGATCTTAAATATAAAATAGAGCTTGAAGCCACTCGACCTTCCCAAGCGACATTGCTTCGCTCTACAGGCTCTTGAAAAGTTCTAAGAAGATCCTATTGATATACTCAAATGCCCTCGTAAGTAAGAGAAGTACATAACCAACTGCATGTGGCTGTAAGCAATACCCAAAAAGCCCCACGGGATAGTATTTACATACCCAAGCACAGAGCGCAATTTCTATAAACATGCAAACACACACATACATATAATCACAGATTCACACATTAAATGCGTAGCTACAGATAAAGTCTCTTTGAGTCCACAATCGAAATTTAAATTCGCGAAAGAATAAAACAAACTGACGGGGGTCAGACAAGTTTACGCAGCAAAACAGAGAACAAGGAGCGCCAACACAGCGAGAAGCCACGAGGAACTTTTACAATTTACGTAATGTTCAAGAGTGAAGTCACTAATGCGCGTCAACCAACAACTAAAGCTGGCCGACCAAATTGAGGGATATGTACATGTGCTTACGTATGTATGTATAAGTAAGCATATCCACACACACACATGCGGTATTAAAATATGCTCAGCAATTGCATTTGGACTCGAAATTCCCGGAAAATAGTGGGTATTGGATGTGAAGCTTTCGTGCTACGTGGGCACAACAGTATTATATACATATACAAACTTACATACACGCATACTACATTAGATACATACATATAAATGCAGTTGTCTAAAAATCCGCAAAATAACAGACGCACTGAATACAGATTGTATTATTCTTCACTTCACTTTTCGCTACTGTCTGTCCGTCTGTCTCGGGCTGTGTGTGAGTGTTGCATGCAACACAATTACGCTTACCTTGTAGCTGTCATTAGCACTTCTTAAAATGTTGTAAAGTTTTATATAAATGTAATCGCTGCCGAAATATCCGACGCTCTGCACTAGCGCCAATTCTTTCGCATTGGCGAACAGATCACTTTTCTGCACTTTCACAAATAGTTGGGGCTTCTGTTGCGTAATCAAATGATAGTAGATGTTAAGTATCTTCATGACGTGCACTAATAGTTGATCCAATTGTAATTGCAGGGAGCGTTCCGGTTGATCAACGGTTAGCGTAGAAGCGAGCATGTAACCTGGAAGTAAAGAGAAAGTAGATGTTGGTGAATATTTATTCAGAGAAACCAAATCTACAAATTTAGTAATTACTTAAGAAATTAGTTGAAAAAAAAATTTATGTTTTCTTACATTTTAGCAGAGGTCAAGCTCTTTTGATCATGAAACATTGCTGTAAACATTGTAGGAGCTTTTAGATATTCACCGTCGTGGATAACCTTTTTATAGGTTAGGTCGTGGGTTTGATCCAAAATCGATGAATCTCACTTGGACAGATATTTGTACATTGTGTTACCCATTAACTCCTAAAGGTGGAACACCAGATCATCAAATTTATTAAGGTGGTTAATATCAATGCTTGCAACTTCGCTAGGTTCACCAAAGATGTGTCTACCGAAGTATTTAAATCTCAAACTGGGAAATAAAGAAGGAAGTGACAAGATGATTCCACCTCACCTTCCTCCATACAGCTTTGGCAAAGAACGTCTCACAGAATTTTTAGCCTAATACATACTCTCTATGTGTACATTTCTCATAGCAACGGAATAAAGGTTACTCAATGACGTAGAAGTCTTTTAGGACGATCTTGAAGTTCATTTTGAACGAAAATCAAGTCATGCAGCGGCCATGCAAGATAAAATATGGAAGAATTTCTTTTAAATATCCAGAATAAATTGTTATGTTTGGATTTTTCTTTAGGGCAACAGAGTAGCCGCTGTCCTGTATCCTTAAACTATGCGAGCCATATTCTGATTATAAGAATTGTAGAGATGTGTGTGTGCGCTAACTACGAACTTTGGCCTCAACACTAATTGCTTTTGTTTGTCTGATCAGATTTTTATCGATTTATATGAAATCAAATATTCCAACAATTAAATAAGCACCTCAAAGGGTTAACAAAACTCGGTGAAATAAAATTTAAAATAAATGTATTAGCATATTTACCACAGTTATTTTATGCTATTTTATTTTATTTGATTTATTTGTTTTTTTCTCCGATTTAATTGTTAACATTTTATGCAGTATTTGATGCATAAATAACTGCTTTCCGCTATAACCGTAAATTAACAACAATAATTGGAAATTATGGAATTATTCTGTGAATAGCAAAAAGAAAAACAACAAGTAAGAAAGAGCTAAATTCGAGTGGAACCGAAAATTTTATACTCTCACAACTTGCAAGTATCAAAGCAAGTAAAATACCCTCCGGTTTTAGAAAAACTTTTATTAAAAAATTTTGCGGAGCAATTCAACATATGGGTCATTCCATGACAAATCGACAAATAGTTGGACGCGACCCCCATCGAGTCGACTGAATTTTGGTGGAAAGTTTTGTCTTATCATAAAACGAAGTTCTGTATATTAAATAAAAAACGCTGATGCGTTTTCAGAGGACGCTTAGAGGTATGGGAAACAAATTTTTTAAAAATTACCAAAATTAAAAAATTTTGAATTTTTCAAAATCGTAACAAGTAAACAGCACCAGAAAATTTGGGCCTCAAAATTTTTAATATGTATATATATACCTTTAACTCTGTTTCTCCTTCAAAGATATTAATTTTTGAATTTTGGCAAAATAGTTTTTTTCTATTTTTTCAGCAACGCACCAGTGTTCTTTATTTAATATAGAGTAGTTTCTGAAATATTAAATAAATAATATCGAAGAAACAGTGAAGTTTTGGATTTTGCATAACTCGTTTGAAAAAATTCAGTCGAATCGGTGGGGGTCGCGTCCAACTATTTGTCCATATATATATATAAATGCATATGTATATTTACTATTATTAGAAACAGACTCTTTCCGAATCGCAATATTATATCTCACAGATTGACCGTTATTTCTGGTAAAAAATTAGGATATAAAATTAAATGTCTCTGCAGCTTTTTGTTATGTATTTATCGCACTTGTAGTAGTTTTTACTAAAACCGTTATATAGTCTGTGGGCGGAGTCATCATGCGATTTCATCTATTTTCACACTGTCGAAGAAAGTGTCAAAAATATTTAGTCTGTGCAAATTGGAGTTTATAGTTTGAATGTTTAGGAAATATATACATTTAACTTAAAAGGAGGCGGAGCCACGCCCACTTTTGAACAATTGTTCAATCATAAGGGGCATCTATGGCCCTCCCCAATACAATCTACTATATGAAATTACTATTATACAAATATCTTAATTTAGTGCTTAGTTTTCGATTAATGGCGTTTTGTGGGCGTGGCAGTGATCCGATTACGTCGATCCAATTATTCTGCATTACCAACTAAATTAAAGATATCTCAATTTTTACTCAAGTTACAGCTTGTACAGGCGAACGGGCGGACGAACAGATAGACAGTCACCCGGATGTCAACTCGTCTCTTCATCCTGATCATTTATATATATATAGCCCTATATCTAACTCGATTAGTTTTAGGTGATACGCACAACCGTTAGGTGAACAAAACTATTATACGCTGTAGCAACATGTTGCTAGAGTATAAAAACAATAACATGGTAATTATTTATCATGCTTTGCATAAAATTTTAAAATGTCTACAAAAAAAATATTTGTATTATTGGTTTTATTAAATTACAAAAATGCCGAGCGTGATTATTTAAATGCAACTGCTGCAGGTGGGCATATGTAACGCTAATGCTGCGCGTGTATGTGCGTGTGTAAATGCTAATTGCAAATGTCAATTGACAAATCGTAAATCGAAATGTTAAAGCAAATGATTTTATTGCGGTTCCATTGAATTCGATTAACCCGAGGCGCTTGTGAAAAAATGAGCTATTATTAACTAAAATATTGAATAATATTTACCAATGCATTACCATATTGGTACTTATAAATAAATCAATACATATGTAAGTACATCTATAGCGTTGAAGTTGGAAATGCGTTCAAGCATTCCGGCGACCAGGCGTCAGGCATTCGATTAGTTAGGCAACCAAACAAACAAACATATGCAACCTTAATAAGTAAGGAAGGGTTAAGTGCGAACACAGTCGAAATATAATATTTTTTTGCAAATGTAAAAATTAAAGGCTTGTCTACAAAAGCTAATGTTAAAAAATGTTTGCAATAAATTTGACATTCGTTATAGGACGAATTGTTAATCAATTACAGTCAAGTGTCGAACTGGGGTAAGTCATGGACCGATTTCACTCTACCAACTATAATATTCTCAAGAAAATACATTCACTTAATTTGGTTAGGATGTCTTGCATATTGACCTATACATAGATATAAGGTTGTCAAATATCTCCCTTCCGTTTTTTTGCTCTTCATTCAATGCTTTATAAAAAGTGTTACAGTGATCGGATTTAGTTAAAATATGCTCCGTTTTGTTCGATGATCTGTTTCCATCTAGACAGCAACTTCATAATACCTTCCTCGTAGAAGCCCCCCTCCTTATTTGCGAAGAATTCGGACAGCCACTTTTCACAAGCCTCTTTTGAGTTCAACTTCACACCACCAAGGGCATTCGCCATGGACAGGAACAGGTGGTAATCACTTGGCGCTACGTCCGGGCTATATGGTGGATACGATAAAACCTCCCATCCGAGCTCCCGTAGCTTCTGACGAGTCATCAACGAAGTATGTGGTCTGGCGTTGTCCTGGTGGAACACTACACCTTTCCTATTAGCCAATTCTGGACGCTTCTGGTCGATCGCCTGCTTCAAGCGGTCCAGTTGTTCGCAGTAGATGGTAGAATTAAGCGTCTGGCCATATGGGAGCAGCTCATAGTGAATGATTCCCTTCCAATCCCACCAAACACACAGCAAAACCTTCCTGGCCGTCAATCCCGGCTTGGCCACTGTTTGGGACGATTCACCGGCCTTCGACCACGACCGTTTTCGCTTGATATTGTCGTATGTGATCCATTTTTCGTCGCCAGTCACCATCCGCTTCAAGAATGGGACGAGTTCGTTCCGTTTCAGCAGCATATCGCAGGCGTTGATTCGGTCCAAAAGGTTTTTTTGCGTCAAATTATGCGGCACCCAAACATCAAACTTTTTTTTGTATCCAGCCTTCTGCAGATGGTTCAAAATGGTTTGGTGACTAACTCCCATCTCCTGAGCGATGTCACGAGATGCCATATGCCGGTCTAACTCGATGTGTTCCATGATTTGATCGGTATTTGTCGTCACAGGTCTTCCGCCGGCTGGCTTCTCCATGGTGTCGTTTTTACCGGCTCTGAATCGTCGAAACCATTCCTCCGCGGTTCGAAGTGATAGAGTACCATCCCCCAAAACACCATTAATCTCACGGAACGTTTCTCTAGCGGATTTGCCTTTAACGAAGGAAAACTTTAAAATAGCGCGAATTTCGGCGTTAGTGAACTCCATGTTTACACGTCTATAACTGTTGAACGCAATATCCAAACTAATCATAACATAGCCGCGAAATTCAAAAGACAAAAAAGCGGAAGGGAGATATTTGACAACCTTATATAAAGTCAATAGCAAGTTTTAAAATCATTATAATAGGTATATTGGGGCTAGAGAAAGTATTATTTGGATTTTATCAAGTTTATTCCCAGACCAACTTTATTGACGGAAAAGGATGACTACCTCATTTCATTAAGAGATTAAGCAAATCGATCGATATTTTCGTTATCCAAGGGCTTGGCTATCTGGCGATTGAAAAGGACCGAATTTAACTATTCGGACGGATGGACAAACAGGCGGACAGACAGACGGGCGGACAGACAAGCGGTCGGGCGATAGGACAAACGAACGAGCGAACAAACAGAAGGTCGGAGAATTGGACAAACGGACAGACGGACAAGCTGACGACCGGACAAGCACTATGTGGGACAAACGGACAGACAAATAAACTGATAGACGGACTGACGGGCGTACATCCGAATTCAACTCGTCCGATCAATTCGACATACAAAACTCTATACATGTTCTCGATTAATTAAATATGTTATAAACCACTGTTAGGAGAACAAAACGACTATACTCTATGCCACATGTTGCAAGAATTTAATTCTGTAAATTAACAATAACAACAAATAAATGCAACAAAAAACGGCTCGTAATCGAACTGAACGCAAATAGTAATACTAAAATAGCTTAACTTGCATGAGTAAATTGGAATCGACAACCGAAACAATCTAATTAACGCTAATGCACATACATATGGATGTAAAAATTGTATGTATATATGTGTGCAAGAGAGCGTGCGTAAGTGCATTCGTGTGACGAAAGGCAATGCATTAATGTACATTTTATGTTTATCGCTTTATTCAATTTAGCATATTTCCATATTTGTGCACTATTCAACATTTGCGGTACTTAAACGATGCTGTTGGTGTGCTGTTGTTGTTTTATTTTGTCAATTACCTCGCTAGTTTAAATCATTGTTTTAATGTTTATTTGTTTTTCGGTAAATATATTCGGCAACCGTAAGCTAATATTAAATGGATCAACAAGTGGCTTGAATGTGGACTTATAGGTATTAGAAACTATTTGAAGCGATTGTTTAATATTCTACAGGTTTAAAGCTCCAAGATTATAATCCACGGGAGAGACAAAGCCGCCTAATCTTATATTTGGTTCGGTTGCGACGATGTTGCGCAATATGAAAATCATTTAATAAGCAAGGAATTATTCTCAAGCCACACTTCAAGATTTTTTATATCTCAAAACGCTAAGGAAAGAGAAAGATTACTTGAGAATTTGCTCAAAGTCTTTTAAATGCAATATGAACCAATCATGCAAAGCACGCATTGCTTAGAACTGAGAAGGCAATGGCGAAATAAAGTTCTCTTTCGGCGATCAAAGCTGATATTATAAGTGACTTTTCTTCTCGCATAAAACACAGCTACACTGACTTGGACCAGTAAACCGAATGGATGGACTTAATGCAGATCTAAATTTTTTTAAGCTATTGCTTTCTCGTCTCAACCCACTTTTTGCTAAGGCAATAATATAATAACTCATTCTTGAACTCTGCAGATTTCGTTGCCCAGGCGGTTATCAATCTATTTAAGAAGCAGAGGTTCCATTAATGACGGATGTTTACAAAAGGTTGAAGGTAATTTAAAAATGCCTCTCTCACAGAAAACCTTGTCAAAAAACTGGGAAAGTCGATTTTCACAAGCTCCTCTTGAGACGAATGCCAGATGGAACACAATTCCTCTACCATTGACTAAAGCTGGCCACTTCTGGGCGGTTGCCTAATTCAGACTGTCCAGTTGCTGTCAGTACGGGTCCGAATTAAGAGTTTGGCAGTAAGAGAGCAACTTATAGTAGATGGTTCCCTGATGGGCCAACAAACACATATCAAAACCTTCCTGAGCGTTATTCTGGCCAGCGTTTGCGTCGGCCCAGCGTGATTTGACCACGACCGCTGACCAGACCCGATGTTGTCGTAAATGACCCATATTTCATCACCAATAACCATCCGATTCAAAAATGCATCGATTACATTGCGATTCGCACATAAAAGTTCGGTTTATGAGGTTTTTTTGTGTTAACTTCTTTTATGTCCAGCCTTATTTAAATGGCTGCAACAATTTTTTTGTACGAACTCAACGATTTCTACGTTTGATCTCTCAGAGCGTGGTGCATTTTTACAGCAAAATTATCGGAACGGATTCGATGGAGTCAAACATATTTTCTCTTTGCTGTTGCCCATCTTTGACGGGTGTAATCTCTCTAACGCCATATAGAGATATGAGTGATACAGTTGATTAAAGATATCTTTTGAAAAAATAATGGATTTATTTTTTTACAAGACTTTACACAAAGAAATCGTGTGTGCTCTAACTACCATTGAAACACATCTCAAAATCTGTGCTCAAACAAAGAGACACATCTTTGACAGCACAACAAAATCATTTCGAATTGATTTCTTCCTAAAAGTAAAAAGGAAACAGTTTCTACAGATTTTTTTTTTTTGAAAAACTGTTTTATTTAGTTTGTTAACATTATTTTTTTTCTAAAAAAGTGCAACTTGCTGAAAAACGAGCTCATCTTTATGCCGTTATTTAATAAATTTAACGGTAATTGGCAATAAAATAACTCAGAATGCTAGCAACAATGCTAAAATATATAAATAATTTATATTTAATATTTATAAAAAAATATTATATAATAAATATATACATAAATGATATGTTATTTATGATACATACAAAAAACAAAGCTGGTAGTCAGATTTTAATTTTTATTTATGCATTTTTAAGTCACTTGCCCGTTTTTGTGCGTACACACATACATACTCGTATATGTATATTTACCTGCACATACGCACACACTACCGCGCATATTATTTTGCTCTTTTGTGCGTGTATTTGTAAACAGCCCGTGCACAGAGAGCCAATAATTCATATATAATTTTCGCAACTTCATAAAAACGGCATAAATTATTATTATTTTATTACCAGCTGACATATGTGCGGTCCAACGAAGGTTGAACGAGAAGGAGCGGTAAGAGGGGCAAGCGTGGTAAATAGCACTAACAAATGTATGAAAGCTACACGTAAACGAACTGCCAGGGAATTAAGCGAATATCGGTCAGAGCGCAAGCATACAACGACAACAACAACAACAACAGTCCCATATGGACATTTTTGTATATGTATGTGTGTTGCCGTTCAATGCACCAACTTCCGGTTATATAGGACATCACCGTTATATTTATGCTTGTAGCTCTGCGCACCACTCTCTATTTGCCACACAGCACGATCCCGCCCGCAGGCTTAGCCGTCTATTCAGTTCTACTTATGAATTTCCACGTGAAAATCTCCACACAGAGAATTTCGGATGAAAAAACAAAACTTTATAGCAAAAGGTTTACTATAAATTTGAATTTAAAATGTATTTTTGTTTTTTGTATGTGTGTGTGTGTGTGTGTGTGTGTGTGAATATCCACTTTCCATGTTTGCCTGAGTCGCATTAAAAGCGATTGTATACACATTATTTGCTGTGGCTTTTTCCATTAAATATTTATTTAATTAGCCAAATATAAATATTTGATGGCGCTTTGTTCGTTTAAAAGCACTGAAATATGGACAATGAGTAGAATTTACAATTTTTATATTCACGCACAATTTGCGAGACTTTGTGAACAAAATTTTTGGATTTTTGAAAAAAAATAAATTTTTTCGTGATAAAATTTTCCCACGATTTTCTTAGGCATATTTGTTTGGAGGAATCAGATTCTTGATAATAATTTCGATCATTTTCAAGCCACTCTGAGATGTAAATTTTTTCACAAAAAAACGACTATATTTTGGGTAGCCAACATTTTGTCAAAAATCAAAATTTTTACTAGTCTTCAATCATTACTTGTATACATGTATTATAATAAAAAATTTTTTTTTTTTTGGTTTTTGAAGTTGATATATTTTTAAGCAGAAAAATTCTGCTCACCACGTGACAGCTTTTTTCGGAGATCGGCTACGGGATCAAGGGACTCCAAAGTATTTCATAACTGATTGTCGAATAATAAAGTACCTTAAATTCGGTAAATGTACATTATTTTTATTTATTTATTCAATAAAATGGCTATTCAGAAAAAAAAATATTAAAAAAAAAACGATTTTTCTTACTTACAAGTGGATATAACAACTTAAAGGACCACTTCCAATGTTTAAAATATTTCTGATAATGGTTTTTCGGTAGTGACTTCAGTTCTTTTATAATAATTGTGGAGCTGACCATAGCTTACACAAAGCTTGGATATCGGACTATTAGTATAGTCAGAGTATAGCAATTGTAATATTAAGAAGGAAATGTGAGAAGCCAAACGATTTTATATGATGAATCCATAAATACTCAAACTGAGTTCCAAATTTTGGCAGGTAATATATCAATATAATTAACTTTTGAAACTAAAAAAAAGTAAATTCTCAAATTTGTTTGTGCAGTCAAATTAAGGATTATATTATTGTAGAAATCGATGTATATTCACATTATAGTTTGTTTTTATATTTTTTATTTTATATGCACACATTTTTATCTCATTGGTTGCTTTAAAATAATATATATCGATGTATCAACATATAATATATTTTCCCATTAATTTTTATATCACACATTAATTTGCTATATAATCGTACATACATATACACAAACTTATATAAGCGATTTGTATAGCGTATCAATCCACTTTGTGGAAACATTAAAATGTTGCTTGATCTCATTTGAGTATAGGTCAGTACAAGAGAAAATATTGCAAAAGCACATCTGTTTATAATTTTGTATGTACCATACATGCAATGAAGCTGGCTTTATATTTGATTTTATATTGCTTTTCAATTTACGTTGAAATGTTTTATTCAAACTTTATACGCACACTTATGTATATTTCATATGTCTATAATATAATCAATTTCAACATAATTCAAACAATGGTTTTCATATTTTATATTTTCATTGTTTCCAATTTATTTTAGTAGCACTAATTAAAAGTGAAACTTTTTGCTATGAAGTTTATTTCAACATTATTTTGCCAAATGACTTCATACAATTTTGGTGAACCGATTTTTTTTACATTTTTTATTTTTCATAATTTCATCAATAAAAATTAAATTTAAAAATAACTGCGTTATCAGAAATTAATTAAAAAACAAGTAAAGAAGGGCTAAGTTCAGATTTAATCGAATATTTTATACTCTCGCAAACGTTATACTCATTTGAGATTTCTTTATATATTTCGCTTGATATGCATAGTGGAAATTGAAAGAATCAGATGGAATTTAAAGTTGTGCTATATGCGAAGACGGCGTGATTGTTGTCCAATTTTTCACAGTGCGTGATAGGAATGGTTGGGTAACCTTGTGGCGCATTTATTCTGTGAGTTTTCAACATAACTGTATGAAGGCGTGCTAAAAAGACTTATTACCAGCTAGTTTAGTTGAATTAGCTTCAACGGTTTAAAAAATATGTTCCTCAAAACTTTTTAGGGTTAGCGCCACTGCCACTAATAAAAATAAATGTTTACCAACAAGTGTCTCTTGTTACTGCGATACCTTATCCCAAATTAAAGTTATGTATCTTAATTTAATGCTCAGTTATGACAAGTATTATGCTCTGTAGTAAGATGTTTTGAGAGTATAATAATTATAATCAACTGAATTATTATATTTGCTCGATTTAATTTCGGTGATATTTTTCGTGGCATTTTGTGTCTACTATTCACCACATCCTTGCTTGCGATTCTTTAAGCAGTTCTTATCAAAAACTAAATTTTTTCTAGTTGGACTTGCCATAAGAGATTATGTTCTCACAACATTGATGTGGCATAACTACTTGTTATCTCATCTCTATTTGATTATCCTAGTATATGTGAGTTTTACCAGTTGTTTGCTCGATTTGCTACTCTTCAAGGCTTGTTGAATCAAAAACACTCACGATTAAATATTACAGCTAGCGAATTCGAATAGCGAATAAAAAGGAAACTTATCAGCAATTCTCTATAAGTAACTAAAGACTGAGTATCGAAGATGAAATATGAAATCTGTTGCATTTACTAGTATAATTTAGACTCTGAAGAAACAATTTTTTACGGAACGCCTTTTTGAGAACAAGTCGGAAATTCATATCAACACATAAAAAACTAATTTTCAAGTCTTTATTCGTAGTAAGAAAGGAAAATTTTTTTACTGTTGAAGAACAGATATTAGCTACTAACACTTAACGACGCTAATAAAACACCTCAAAATCATCTCAAAAATGCGGAAAGGTTTAGAAAAATTTTAAAATATGCCATACATATATAATCGATAAAAAATATAAGGTAATAAGTACAGTTGATCAATAAGAAAATAATAATATTCAAAGCAGGACATTACATCTAATAGCAAACTGAATGCTTTAAAGGGTTATATCCACTTGCAAGTCAGATTTGTTATTATTTTTTTAAAGACATTTTATTTAAAAAACATTGGCAGAATTAAAATAAAATTTGGATTTTCTTGATCCCGTAGCTGATCACCGAAAAACAGTGTCGGGTGGTAAGGAAGATTTATTTGCTTAAAATTGTCTCAAATCCAAAAACCCAAAACATTTATTACTACCATAGATAAATATTTTCGATAATATTATCAAAACACTTATTCCTTCGATCCATAACTGGTAAATATATCTAAGAAGGGCGTGTGAAAATTTCAAGTCGTTCAGTCCAGCCGTTCGGAGAAATTTCTCTCATCGACTTTTGAAAGCCGATTACACTAATTTAAAAGTTCTCACAAATATATTTCTCCATTCACCAGTTGCCGGATCAGCTTCAAATTTTCGTAGAAAATTCTTAAATATTATATGTACATAAAAATCGATTTTTTGAAATTCGCAATCGGATATAACCCCTTAACCTAGTAAATCTTTTAATTCGAAAAACATAGAAAATCTATGCCAATGATGTTGACTGACACTTCCTAGGAATTCAGTATGCATTGTTTTCCAATAAATCTCATGTAAGCGCCCTCGTAGCGGTACGTAGTTAATTGTAGAGGCACCAGCACGGAACTAGCAAATTTCGCAAAAAATCTTTTCGTAAACAAATCTTTTCGTCTCTTCATAGAGCAAGCTCAAACTAAGAGAACAAATCGCTATATATAAAAAGATCAAACATGCCACTCGTCACATGTTGCTTTGCGACTAATCGCGATTCATCCCGATTGTGTCACATTTCATGAAGGGGAGTAAAGAGTGTGCATATGCACTCATTGACATACTGATTGATTGACTGTCTACAACCGATACTAACGTTAGAATATTTAGACGCAAATCAATGAGGAATGTTGGCAGTAAGAAAGCCAGCTGTCAAATATTGCTACTATAAACATTAACTTAAGCATGCCTATCATGCATTATAAATATATGTATATGAGAACTAACATCTTACAATTAAACACACACACACACAAGCAAAGAGAGTAATCTTGGCAGTTGCGTCTGACGGTTACTAAACCTCACTAGTGCGCATTTGTTTTTGCTTAACACACACTCATTTCTAAATACATATGTATATAAAAGTATATATGTTTGTGTATCCTATATTTGTCTTTGGTGAAATTGCAGCACTTACCTGCCATTAGTTTGCCGGTAACATCAATCAAATCATTCTGGCAAGTCAAGTCCACGGCCGTGGCATAATTGTAGTAGGAGAATTTCTGGCAGATTTCAATGAAATTAAATTCCATCCATGCACGTTGATAATCAATGAAATTGAAATCTTGTAGCAACATTTTCAATGTGTAAATTATGCCGAACTGTGGAGCGCCCACGTGTGTGGATCGATTGGTGGGTTGCATGTAAGTAAATATAGAATTGGAGAAATTGAGTGGCGGGCATTAGAGTATGACTACAAATACGCATACGCATACTCATACGTAGGGCACACGTAAATTCTATTAAAAATTAAGTCGGGGCAAACAGCATAGCATAGCGTAGAGTTTAACAAATTATTTCGAAAATCGTTGCATATCTTTTGGCGCTTTTGGAATTTAAGCAATTTCACATTTTATTCTACACGTAGGTGTATTTACAGTTATAAAATTTAAGCTGAATCTCTTTAGTTGTATTATTTTATTTACAAACGGTCATACGTGTATGAACAAGTGATAAATCACTGTGTGAATTGCAAGCAATTCGGCAGTAATTGTAGCCTCAAAATATGCAAAACATTTCCGTGGCGCAAAAAGTTAGATTTATTTAGTATTTGGTTGTGTTCGCGCCGTTTCACTTGTATGCCAACATTTTTTACCATAAATAAAAGCAAAATGAATCAAGTAAGTAGTTATGCAAACTATGTGTAGTGCTTTAAAATAATATTTTTGTGCTTTCTACTCATCTATGTATTTATAAATATTTACATTTTTCGAGTTTTTGTCAGTGATGCTTTCGCAGCTATAAGCAGATAGAAATATAAACATTACCCTTTACAAAGAAACCCATGTGGAAATATTGTACAAAAAATATTCAAATAATACGCCAACAAAGTATTATCCAAATCAACGATGTAAATTACTGTGCCCAATTCGTGTAATTTTCTATTGAGAGCTGTGATCTTGCAAATGACCCCAACAAAACGCGACTAATATTCTCACAGTGATGAACAATACTACCGAACGCTTGACATAAAATAACTGCAGGTTTAGAGCGACATACTTATATTCTCGAGTAAAATTGAGCATCCTGAAGTAACGTTATCTGCGTTATTTGAACCTCACACCACAAACCATAACTGATTCAGTTTTACGGATACAATTGAAAGTAGCAAAACTCTAGTAAAAATGTGGCTTCAAAACTTCATATGGAGCATATAGTACTGACTATAGACGAAACCACTGAAAAGGCATAGTATCTGTCATATGAAAACATGATTCATTAATTTTATTTTGGGCGATTTTGAAGTTGATGAAAAATAGAGAGGATCCATTATTGACATCTTTTTTGAACAGCATGTAACGACAATTTTGTACCTATTCAACCAAAAAGGAGCTTCGTCGCTAAACAAAATCTCGTTATCTCGTTTAGCGCCCATTTACCGAACGTCCGCCGCGCTTGATGGTGATGTATGGCGTCTCTGAGGACGCGCATTATTCACTAGAGTAAACGTAGAGCAAAAGCGATCTATAATTGCTCTAATTTCCGACTCTATCGACAACCGAACAAAAAAAAAACGTTAGTATTATAATTTTAAGCGTGTGCCACCTTGAAATTGTTAACCTTATTAGATTACACTTTAATGAACCAATGATCTACATATCTACTACGGTATAACAAACGAATGGAAGAAATTGATGATTCCGGTGGTTTCCAATGTAAAAGGGCTAATAGCGTTTATACGAAGCAAATTTAGGAAAAGTTCGGTTAGATTTTGAATACGGATTAAATGAAAAAATTAAAGAAATATTTCGAAAAATAAATTAAGTAAAAGGGTAATGGGTCTTCGAAGGTTAAGACTTTCCGGTCAATTGATGTGAGGCTGAAGTTTTTCTTAAAAATTCCCTTTTTTTCAATTAAGAAAGAGAATATTGTTATGGATTCTTCAAGCACTATTAATACAAAAATATTTAAAAAAAAAAAAACATCTTTCGCGTAAGTGCATTTCCCACTGGGCAACTGTCAGTCACCAGAACCCAGACACTCACTCACCTGTGCATTTTTATCCTCAAGCTCCATCAGTTTATTTGTCATGCGATACAAAACTTTGGCCAACAATTTCTCCTCTTCCGCGTGATAACGTTGTGGCAGCGCATCTGACAAATCACCGTTACTATGCAACGACAACGACGATGCTGCTGTTGTGACTTCTGTGGCAGTTGTAGTCGCGAGCAATGTTGGCGCTGACGTGGCTCTGAATAAATTACGTAACGGCAATGGCAGACCGCTAAACAGACGATAGTCGAAAAAGTCCCAGAGCAAATTGAAATTAGTCTCATAGGTGGCCGGCGAGACCGATTTGTCGTCAGCAGATGTAGCAGCGCCAGCCGCAGGGCAAGCAGCAACATCAAAACCAAAACCGAAAGGCGCAACGCCCGAGTATTCAATTTTATTCGACGAGGTGAGTATTTGGTGGTTGGAATATAGTTGTTGTTGTTGTTCTTGCTGTTGCTTGCATTTTGCATTTTGTATGATGAAGCGGCACAGACAAAGAGCGGCATTTTCTCTGACACGAAAATCATCGTTGCCGATCAATTGCAAAAGTTCATCCAAAAATTGGGACTGCAAAGAGATATAGAAAAGAAGTGATGAGAATAAAAAAATAACGGAGTGCAGATAAATAATATGGTAGAAAAGTAGAGCAGAAGCGCGGTAAGAAATCAATATGAACACGATGAAGAAATATATAATGGCAGAAGATTAACTTTTTGAAAATGAAGAGTGGGCGTCTTGGGAGCTCATGGAGGTCCTGCGAATGGCAACTTAATCACTGTGTTTCTGTCTTGACGCCATTGTAGGCGTCAAAAAAAGGCCAAGTAGAAGGCGAAAGTCACTTCATTTAATGAGAACACGTACAGCGTACATACACACGCATACATACATACAAATGTATATAGTAATATAAATATGTATTTTCGTATGTGTGTGTATGTATGAATGTACAAGTATATGCCTGTGTGTGTAGTGTGCAAATTGAAAAACAAGTAAATGTGGAAAATGAAAACTTTTAGTAAAGCGACCTAAAACGTCTTCCGCTTTCCCCTCCTCCACCCGCAACAGAAAAAGTGCGCTCAAATGAAGCACAAACGCAGAAAAACGAGGCGAATGCACACGAAAATCAGGTTGCGACTGACATGAATACATTGCGTGCGCGCGATGTCCTTGTAGACGAAACACACACACACATTCACATATGCAATGTTAATATATATATATATATATATATATATATGGTGTATATGTATGTGTTGCGTATGTGTGCGCGAGAATGTAATGCGTTCTTCAGGTGAACTGATAACTCATGAGCAGAGACAACTTGGGGTTCAAAAAAAAGAATGAATGAAAAAAAGAACAGAAAATGGCAAAGGCCTTGCGAGATTGCGAAGGCATACTTAAGTACAAAAATACCCCACATATACATACATCTAAACATAAGTACATATATGTCGCTTGTAAATAGTTCCTTAATATACAAGTATTTGACAGAATATGTTGAAGAAAGTGTTAAAAGCAGCAGAACCCTATAAAGAATTGCCTTAAATGCTTATCTTATTTAGAATTTAAAATTTTTTTCTTGTTGTGCTCACTTTTAAAGCGCTAGGAAAATTTTTTTACGGTAGAAATTGTTCTTAATTATGAAGGTGTTAAGACAGTCTAGGATTTAAAAAAAAAAAACGATTTTTTAGCTTAAAAAAGAGTTTAGAATCCTATAACCTCTATCTAATATAGAATAAAAAAACATTTCCCTACACAATACGATGCAAACTCGAAACGTTCGGATCAGACGATTTCAGCACGGATGACGATTAAAAGAGCTCATCGCACGTATCCACTAGAGATTTTAACTGTAACTTTTAGTAAACTATATATTATTATTTTTGTTATTAATGCAACTTTGTTATTGAAAACAATTATTGATTATCTTGCGATAAAAACATTTTAACTTTTTTATAAATTCACCATTTTGCGACATATTGATCGAAATCAACCGTACATTATTTACTAGCAAGTCTATTGTATATAATGTTTCAGCTTTTCACTTTATTTGAGTTAGCACAAGTACCTAAACTCAGAATCGTCCCTAGAAACACTTTTTGAAAATGGTGATGCCGAAGATTGGCCCAAGGAGGAAAGGTATAACCTATATATATATATATATATATATTTTAAACAATTTAGAAGGATTTAAGCCAGGGAACACTTTTAGTTGTTGGCAAAATTTTATCTTAAACTAGGAAGAGTATTGACCACATTTCATCCATTTTAGACAAGCGGATGCACTGTTCTTAGCAAGAGATTATTTCTGAATTTCATTATGATTATTACATATTTACCGATGGATGCAGTATAAAGTTAACCGGAAGTTCGAATATAAATTCCATATATCAGATATATGGGGGCTAAAGTAAGAAAACATATTTAGCAAGTTTCATCAAAATATCACAATTTTTACTCATGTTATCGCTTGCACAGATAGACAGTCACATATCGCCTCGCCATCCTAATCATCTATGTATATATAACTCTATACCTATCTCGATTAGTTGTAGGTGATACCAAAAACCGTTAGGTGAACATACTCTGTCAACATGTTGCGAGCGTATAACATTTTTTTTTAAAAGCCTAAAAAACCGAAATTCAAATCCATTTTCCTAGACTACCGAATAAGTTCGCAAAACTAGGCCTCTTTAAAACTCTGACCTAATACCTTAACGAAGAAAAATCTTTTAATTTGTCTATCAAAAATACTCACTGAGTAGATTTTGTTATTGTTGACAACTGGTTTTAATGTTAAATAGAAAAAGAAAATTTGTATAGCATCAAAAAAACTTTTTTATTAACTAGAATATTTAAGTTTCAAACATTTTGATACACATCTTCGACCTTAACCTTTTTTATAAAGTTGTTGCCTAGTAGTTGTGGCGCATTTATATTTTAGCAAAGACATGCTCCTGATCAATCATGTTATAATGAATAAGTTACTCTGGCAATTGCTGCGTCAATTTAATTCAAATAAATAAATACATCAAATAATTTTGGTTAAATTTAAAGGAAATTATACTACTACTATACTATACTCCTACTACAGCATTCGAAGAAAAGCAAATCTCACGTCAAACACGGCTAGAGTTGGACAGGGTCAAAGAAAGAAACTACTAGATAACTGCGGGTAAGTTGTACAAAAATGGATTTGTACTAAATAATAAGTTTAACCAGGCAAAGGTATTTTTTAAAGTGAGCTCTGTTAGATCTCTGTTAGATGTGAGATGATCAATTTCACAAAAAATATGCCAAGGTGATTCGATAGCAAACGAAAACGTTGATTCTAGCTGCCGCAAATAAGAACACTAGCGCTGTGATGAGGAGTTTTGTAAATTCGGTACTCGCAGCTGTGAAGCCAAAGCAAAAACGCATAGATAAACTATACGTAACAACTTCAGAAAGACAAGACAACTCCTGGGTTGAATGACTGAGCATGGAAGCAATGAAAAAGATATTCTTCAATATTAAATAATAAAATCTTAAAGGGTAATAGATATCCATAAATATATACAAAAAAAAAATAGTTTCCATACAATATTCCACAACAAATTGCTGCTACTGATTGCAATTGTCCTACTTTAAAAATTATTTCCGCTTAGAATTATTAAACACTCTTCATTAGAATTAATTTATACAATTTGAAATTATCGGATATAAATAATATTTTTAGAAAGTTATATTTGTTTTCATATTGATTTGTATAGATACAAAACGCCAGTCGAATTTAAAAGGTTTCCTAAACGATAAAATACATACATACATATAAATAAATATATGTCCGGCCAGGACAAACTACTCAGCAGCATTTATAATAATTATTTGGAGAATGCTAAATTATTGTAAAAGTGATTTCTCTTAGCGAATGTGGCACGGCAAGCAATAATAAAACTTCGAGTGGAATTCCGCAATGAAGTTTTTTAGAAAATCCATTCAGAGGTCCATTGTAAGACCCTTTATACTGGTGAAGAGTTTTACAATTCTAATCATATGTACAAACATACATACGAATATGCCTTCACGAGGCAAAATGCCGACAAAGTAGCTCAAAATGAGCCAAATTTGTTCGACCATTATGAGCAATAACAAAGACGAAGTAACTAAGGCAAATATGCAGGCTTTTATGTTAGCACACATACAAGCGCATGTTAAGCAATAGTTACAGTGCAAAGCAGCGTGCAGTTTAATATGAACATGAAGGCAGCAAAGTTAAATGCGGCGCTGGGAGCAAAATACCGCCTAAGCTCAAGGATTCGAGCTGCAGAAATTGACTAAATGGCAGAGTGATGAAAAATTCTACCAAAAATAAATAAAATAAAATAAAAATACGCGGAGATAATAGTACATATGCATGCGTTGTGTATGTGAAGGCATGGAAGAGCATGTAGCGGAGCATAGAACGCGTTAATAACAGACTGCTGCCGTTCTGTGCACTTTGACACACACACAAGCGCAGACACATGTGAGAAGTTATGAGCGTGGCACACTCAATGTGGGGCTCAGTTGGTGCGCGGGTGCGTATGAGTAACAACATTACTATGCTCCATGCAATTTTTGACACATTTCCGTTTAGAGAATTTCGCAAAAATGAAAGCGGAAACGAAACTAGCGCAAAGCGAGCAACACACAAACAAAGAGAATATACTCATATATACGCACACACACATACCAGCACATGCACGTCAACTTGCTGCGCGTTTGTGCGCACGTAAAAAGTTTAAAGTGCATAAACGATTTTCCCCTGCACTTTGACGCCCTTTTTTCGGATTCATTTCGCACTCGGCTTTTATGCATGCCGCACATAGGCTTAAAAGTCTATTTTAAGAATTCGAGAGTAGTCGTCAAGCAAAAATTATTGTATTATCCTTGCACAAATTGCAACGGCTAAGTGAGAACGGAAATTACATATGCATGGCGTTGACGAAAGCGGCTTGATTGGGAATAAGAAGAAGCTAAAGAGACAAATCGAGTGAAAAAACACGAAATTGTAGTGCAATTTGAACGAAGCGAAATTGGCATTCAGCAACTGACACACTAAGTGAAATGGCGGAACAGCGCCGGAAATGAAAGCCTACTCGCCGCCTCTCTTGAAATGTGTAAAAGTTGGTGTAGCAGCAATTTTCTCACGAGAACAATATATAAATACGAAGGCCTGACATTTTATAAAAAATAATTGTTTTGTAGATGGTTGATTATTAGCACTAAGTTATTAAATTTGCAAATAAAAAGTCAACAATTAATTTAGAGAAAACTGAAAATCGGAAATGAAAATAAAGAATAATATAAAAAAAAGTTGTCAAATGGATTTATTAAAAATAAAAATAAAATATAAAAAAATAAAAATAAAATATAAAAAAAATAAAAATAAAATATAAAAAAAATAAAAATAAAATATAAAAAAAATACAAGAAAAAAAAAAAAAAATTTTAAATAAGAAATAACTTTAACTTCAGCTGTGATACAGTTGCTCCAAAACCAGGCAATTCCGTTGCTGAATTGGGTGCCCAGAGTGAAGGCATCAATGCAATTGAAAATCTGTGTGCAATAACAACACGAGCAACAACGAGTCATGACACTCAAACCGAAAACAGTGCACGATAAAGTTATTCAACAGGAATGGCAGAAAATACCCAATGACATCTGCGCGGATTTAGTGTCATTCAAGCCGAGAAGATGTACATCCGTAATTTCCCAAAATGGATACCCAACTAAATATAAAATAAGTAAAACAAATACGTTTCTTTTTTTTCATATTACTTTCAAAATTTTATAACATTTTTTTAGTGTTTTTCAGATGTGTTAATCTCTTGACCGAACATTGATTTTTATACCCTGAACCATACCCTGTTCCCTATTTGCCACGATGTTTCTGATGTCGAAAAGGACACGTCAGAGACCCTATAAAGTATATACAGGTTGGCTAAAAAGTGTCTGCTTTCACCAAGAAATAGCACTACTAGCTCCAAATTTTTTTCTCAAGTTGGTACATCTGTCGAGAGAACACACTCAAAGTTACAAGTCATTCTGTCAAATAATTCTTTGTTTACAAACCGTTTGCAGTTGACGTGTCAGAGTACTTTTTTAATATGAAAAAAAATAATGAGCGCTTAGTGACTAGATTCTTTGTTTTCAAAGGTTTAATAGCAAAAGAAATTTATGAACAATTGTTAGAGGTGTATAAGGAGTCCTCACCTTCAAAATGCACACTTGAATTTTTGGCTGGTGAATTTAAACGACGAAACTAATGAAGATGATCCACACGAAGGACGACCAAAACCACAACCACACCAGAAATCCTTGAGCAAGTTCATGATATTGTTAGTGAAGATCCAAGTTTGACTAAGTGTGAAATTGGTAATGCCATAGGCAGCTCAGAAGAGCAAGCACTTCATATTTTACTTGGAGAATTACAAAAGCTGTTTGGAAAGTTAGTGCCGCACACGTTAACAAGCTAACAGCAGGTTGTTCAGCTCCAAAGCAGGTGAAATCACCAAAGCAAATAAAGTTATGGCATCATTTTTTTGGGATGCAAAAGGAATTTTGTTGCTTGATTATCTGCAGAAAAGTAAAACAATCAAGTCTGAATATTATAGCAGCCTTTTGGATCAGCTGAATAAAAAAATTCGTAAGAGAAGACTTGGTTTGCAGCACAAAAAAAAGTATTTTTCAGCAAGACAATGCACCTGCTTGTAAAGGTGTCTTAACAATGACAAAATTCAACGTATTAAAGTATGAATTGCTTGAGCGACTACCACCTCTTCAGAAACCTGAACAATTCGTTCGTGAAATGCGTTTTTCGTCGAATGAAGTAACTAATACAGCCGTAGAGGGTTATTTTGCTGAGTTTCCGGAAAGTCACCATAGGGATGGCATAAAATTATTAGAGGATCATTGGAATAAGTGTATTGAAGTTAAGGGAGTTTATATTGAATAAAAAAATGTATTTCGTACCAAAAACGGTATTTTTACATTTCGAGCGGAGAAACTTTTCAATCAAACTGTATGTAAATGATCAGCGTGACGATCAGTCGGGAAGCTATGTCCGCCTGTCCGTCCGTCTGTCTGTATATATGCTAATTAGTCCCTCAGTTTCTTAGATATCGATCTGAAATTCTTTTCTAACCAAGCAGCTGCTCATTTAACTAAACGGTTCGATATCGGACCACTAAAGCATATAGCTATCATACAAACTGAACGATCAAAGTTCATGTAAGGAATCTTTTGTATTTGTGAAGGGTATTCTAGCTTCGTTGCAACCGAAGTAAATGTTTTTGCTTGTTTTATGGTTCTATTATGTTCTTTTTTTTATTTTTGTAATTACTGATTTGTTTGCCTTAAGCATTATTTTTTTTTCTAGATATTTTTATTTTTGTCTTAAATTTCCTGTTAATTTTAGTGCACATGGGAGGGTGTGCCAATTAGTGTGCCACCCTGGTATAAAATGCTGTTAGCAAACCTGAAGGATTTGGATTTTTCGGGATAGTCTTGTTATCAGTGCTAAATGTAAGGGACTAACCAAACTGTAAAATTATCAGATACAAAAAAAATTAACTTGAGTAATAAAGTAGGGTCAATTTCTGCTGGAACCAAACATTATATATTATTGTAGTTGTTATTGGATCACGTTGTACATATATCAACCATTTGTCATAAAACGATTCCCGTTATACTCAAAAGGGACCTCGTTATTAGTTGATTTTGTGCCACGAAATGCAAATTTTTTAACTTAATTGGCCACAGAAATATGGTACTTTGCCCTACTTTGATAACTTAGATAATATTTTGGCGAAATTGGTAGTAGCTATACCATGTTATACAAATATTATTTCCTGCCACACTTTATAAGGCCACATGTGGGTCGCTCGTGGACGGACAGGAAACTGCTTACATAAGGAGGAACGCATAGCCAATACCAAATGACAACAAAAAACTTACATATGTATGTGTGTGCTCAACTAAGAATGCAATAAAGCTAAATTCGAAATAAATGCGCAACACTGCATCGCTAAGTGACTGAAAAGGACGTCGTTGGCTTACCTCGTAAATGCATTCACTATCGTGCAAATCCTTGTATGACATATCCACCCCACACGCATACGCAGTGGCAGCACCCTTGGTGGCATCAACGTCGTCAGGCAATGTGGTATTAACGGTATTGTTATCAGCAACGAAGACGTCACAGCAGTAACTGGCGGCGACGCCGGCATCTTTCAGCACTTCAGCACCGCCAATGTCACATGCACAGCCAATCGCCGTGCCACAACAGTAGCCATGGCAATCGTTGCATGCCGCATGTAAGGCAGCATAATTTAAATTCGAAATAACTTCGGCGTATTTATTTTGAACTAACCAATATTTGTTGTAATGACATAGACGAAGTTTGCTCAACAGCAATTTTGGTGAAATGCGCAAAGCGGCCAGCGGAAGCGGAAGTGGAAGTGGCTGTGCGAGTGGATCAGTTGTATTGCTGTTGCCTGCCACGTCTGCCGTCTGCGGCTGAGTGGCAGTATCATTTGTATGCTGGTCGTTTGTGTTGGTGTTGTCGTTGTTGCTGCCGTTACGATTCGATTTCGATTGCAATTGAAAATCATTCAAAAGTGCAGCTATAAGCGCATCATTATCGTTGAAAAGCGTTCGAGGACATGTCTTAGCAGCAGTGGCATTTGCTGCCGATTTGCTGCCAACGTGTATGTAAAAGCTTGATTTTGTTGCATCGTTAGTGCGCTGCTGCGGCTGCTGCTGCTGTTGTTGGGTTTGTTGTTGTTGTTGTTGTTGTTGCTGTTGTGGCACTTGGCCAGCGGCATTAGCATGGCATTTCCGGCCACTCTTATCAACTGCTTCAGCTGCCTCAGCTGCCGTACTTTGAGCGCTGTCGGCATGTGTTTGTTCATGTTGTTGTTGGTTTTGTTGCTTGTGCTGATGATGCGCTGCCGGCAATATCAAATATTTGGACACCACATACGGAAATATCTTCTCGAATGCATTCAACGCCTGTATGACCACTGTGTGTATGTCGTCCTGCAAGCCCTGCAACGAAGTGAACAAAACATATACATACATACAAACATATATACACATATATATATAGTTATAAACAGCAATTATATATATTAAAGTGTGTGTGTGTGTGTATGTGTAGAAGCAATGCGCACAGAAATGAATCAAAAAATATCCAAAGTAAAATAAAATGTTTGCGAAAAATTGCACCGCACACCCGCTCGCCCGCTTGCGCCTACGAGCTGTTTGGCTGATATTAAAAGAATTTGCATTTTTTTTTTCTATCTTTTTTTGTTCGGCTTGTTAGTGCAAAGCTTGCATGCAGCCGCTCAGCTACTCTAATAGGCCAAGCCTGAAGGAAATTGAAAAGGCCAGCTGCCGGCAGGCGAGCGAAAACTTCAAGCGGATAAGCATTTTCAAATGTTTGCAAATCCAAACAAATACGAAATACTTTCAGCAACTTAACTGGCAGTTCAGTTTTCTTTTCTGCATTTTACTAATACGTAATAAGTTATAGATAATTGAAGAGCGCACAAATATAGCAAAGGAAATTGAACTTTTCTCGTAGAACTCATCTTGTGATGTGGGCATTAGCATAGATTATATTCTTAAGAACATTGTACTGCAGTGAAATTCTAATAAAACTCTACAAATTTTATCAAGATGTATTAAAAACCTGAATAAACGTTAACTTCGGCTGCACCGAAGCTAGAATACCCGTCACAAATAAAAAAGTTGCCCTACAAGAACTAGATTTTGATCGTTCAGTTTGTATGGCAACTATATATAAGGTTGGAAGGTATCTCCCTTCCGCTTTTTTGTCTTTTGAATTTCGCGGCTATGTACAAAGCGCTACAGAGCTCGTATCTGGCAACACTATACATAATTTGAAAGGTCTTGACATAACCTACAAAACAACAACAGTTATAGACGTATAAACATGGAGTTCACTAACGCCGAAATTCGCGCTATTTTAAAGTTTTCCTTCGTTAAAGGCAAATCCGCTAGAGAAACGTTCCGTGAGATTAATGGTGTTTTGGGGGATGGTACTCTATCACTTCGAACCGCGGAGGAATGGTTTCGACGATTCAGAGCCGGTGAAAACGACACCATGGATAAGCCAGCCGGCGGAAGACCTGTGACGACAAATACAGATCAAATCATGGAATACATCGAGTTAGACCGGCATATGGCATCTCGTGACATCGCCCAGGAGATGGGAGTTAGTCACCAAACCATTTTGAACCATCTGCAGAAGGCTGAATACAAAAAAAAGTTTGATGTTTGGGTGCCGCATAATTTGACGCAAAAAACCTTCTGGACCGAATCAACGCCTGCGATATGCTGCTGAAACGGAACGAACTCGTCCCATTCTTGAAGCGGATGGTGACTGGCGACGAAAAATGGATCACATACGACAATATCAAGCGAAAACGGTCGTGGTCGAAGGCCGGTGAATCGTCACAAACAGTGGCCAAGCCGGGATTGACGGCCAGGAAGGTTTTGCTGTGTGTTTGGTGGGATTGAAAGGGAATCATCCACTATGAGCTGCTTCCATATGGCCAGACGCTTAATTCTACCATCTACTGCTAACAACTGGACCGCTTGAAGCAGGCGATTGACCAGAAGCGTCCAGAATTGGCCAACAGGAAGGGTGTAGTGTTCCACCAGGACAACGCCAGACCACACACTTCATTGATGACTCGTCAGAAGCTACGGGAGCTCGGATGGGAGGATTTATCGCATCCACCATATAGCCCGGACGTAGCGCCAAGTGATTACCACCAGTTCCTGTCCATGGCGAATGCCCTTGGTGGTGTGAAGTTGAACTCAAAAGAGGCTTGTGAAAAGTGGCTGTCCGAATTCGCAAATAAGGAGGGGGCTTCTACGAGGAAGGTATTATGAAGTTGCCGTCTAGATGGAAACAGATCATCGAACAAAACGGCGCATATTTTAACTAAAGCCGATCACACTTTATAAAGCATTGAATGAAGAGCAAAAAAGCGGAAGGGAGATACCTTCCAACCTTATATTATAGTCGTCCGATCTGAACAGTATGTTGGGAGATTGAAGCATTGTAAAATTTCGTGAAGATATCTTGTCAAATAAAAAAGTTGTCTATACAAGAACTTGATATTGATCGTTCAGTTTGAGAAAAGAACGTTTGCAAAATTTAAGATCGATATCTCAAAAACCTGATTGGACTAGTTCGCGTATATACAGACAGACAGACGGACATGGCTAAATCAACTCAGCTAATCATGCTGATCATTTATATTAAGAAATCGTTTTCGGAAAGCTTTGACTTCTCAATCTGTTATTATTTTTCTTGTGCTAGAATGTTTAAGTAGTTTTATAATCAAACTTCTCACCAAGATAATACTCAAAATGTGATTTTTTTCGAGAAAAATCATTTGAGGAATACTGGTTTCAAGAAGACGACATATTACAATGCGAATGGAACTATTAAATTAAAAAAAAAATGTCAAGGGGACATTAACTATCCACTGAGATCTACAGATTTGACCATCCCGCCAGAGTTCTGTTTGTTAGCTTTTTAAAACTAAAGTGTACGTCAGAAATTATCATTGGTCTAACCTCGACGAAGTACTTCCTTTATGATTTACCATTAGATGATATCGATGCCAACATTTGAAACATAAACTTAGGCAAGTTTCACCTTTCACTTTTCTTGGTCTTTCGATTGCTTAAAGTAAGTGTGTGAAGGAAAACTTACACTGTTGCGAAATTTATACTGGGAACAGCACAATTAATTGCACGTTGCTTTGAGTCATTCAAATAGTGTAAACACGAAAATTTTCTAAAAAATGTTTAACGACTCCAAAAATAATACACGAAAGGATTAGCTTAAACACTTTCATTGCACACTCACCTTAACAAGCATCGCTAAGAGATGTTGCACATTCAGCTTTAAGCTGACACCCAAGTCCTTAACACCCATCGCTTGCAGAAATCCACCAATAATTTGTTGTACACCACCACGCAGCATCGGGTCGCTGTGATTATAGTAGAGTAGCACATCTGTCAATTGTTGCGGTTGTTGTAAAGGTGCGTCCGGTGCTGGCCGTCTGCTGAAATGCTCTTCAATTTGCATCAGAGCAGTGACCGTGGCTGTAGCGGCTGCAATCGATTTTCGCTGTGATTTCGTGCGCTTAGGCGGACGCGGCGGCAGCATTTGTGGTGGCACATCCTCTACGGATTCGGTGACGCGGTAAGGCGATAACTGCGACTGATTCGGCGCGCGCTGCGGTTGCTGCTTCTGCAACGTTTTCGATGCAATAATTTCCGATTTCGATAAGGGCTGTTGCGGGTGATCCGTGACCCGTTTGCCGGGCGTGTCGCGTATTTGTTGTGGCATCAGCACCGGATCGGCGCTCTTGCTGAGCTCCGTTGTGGAATGCAGTAAATAATCACAAGTACTTTTGCCGAAATGATCGTCTTTGATTTCGAGCAACTGCAATTCAGCGGGCAAATCATTAAGCGCCGCTGTGATCGGTTGCGCGCTGCTGCTTTTAATGAAATCCACAGCATCCAAGTGCTCATAATCTTTGCCCAGATTTGAACTGCTGCCGCTGACATCGTCGTCGCTTTGAGGACTGGCGCTGGCGCTCGAACTTTTCGATGAGGTTTGTATGGTTGCTGTGGCGCCGAGCACGGGTGACTGTTTGCTAACATCTAGCAACTCACGCGCGGTGATCTCCAATGGTAGTTGCAACACCTCGGGATCGAAGCGCACACAATGCGCCAACACTGACAGCGAAAGACTCTTGATGGAGATGCGTATTTGTGTGTCAGTCAACAAAACGCTTGCTTGACCGGCAAGCAGGAAACGCGCGGCTATTAAGCGCGCCGTGTAGCGTACGAGGGATTGTTCGAAGGGTGTGCCTATTTTTAAGCTCAGCTGCGATGGTTGACCCATAGCAGACTCTACTAACGTTTTTTCGTTCAAGAAAGGATTTGCTGAAAGAAAAGGTGTAAAGAGGGAATACAGCAGCGTTAGTAATGAAAAAAATGTGCTCTCTTGTTTTATGAGAAACCGAAAAAAATAACTTAAACTTACCATTTGGTACGCGTCGCTCTCTTCCCATCGACTCAGCCTGTGCAGTCGCCCTCTCCGTGTCATATTCGCTCACGCTATGCAAACTTGTGTCCACCAACAATGCCGTGGACACTGTATCGTCATGCATGCCCAAAGAGGAGCTGGCAATCGAGTGTGTGTATGTGTGTACGGAGTCAGATTGCGGATCAGCTGCGGCAGAGTTACCTGAATCCAGCGCTTTATTGCCACTACTCGCCGTTGATATCAATGAAATACTATCCACTGCTGGTGCCGTGCTGGTCGCCGCCAACTCGGTGGAGACGACATCAATTTTATCGTTAGCGATGGGCGGCGCGCTTTTAGTAGGTGTGGCACGTGCAACTGAAGATGGTCGAAACAGTTTGCTCATCGATTCGGAGGCTAAAAGGATGAGATCAGAGAGATGGAAGCAAATAATTTGATTTGTGTTTGCAGCAAATAGTGGAAGTTGCAGCAAACCAAAAGCACACATAATAGATATAAAAGTAAAAGGAGGATGATAATGTGGTAAAAGTCGTGAATTTTTCGGAAAACCAATTTGAAAAAGTTTTAATGTAGTTTTGCGTTGAAAATTAACGAGTGAGTACACACTTAACTAAAACTTGTAATTTCGCGCATCCTGTGCAATACTTGCAACCCAAAAGTGAGGCTATGTATGCATACATTCGTGGTAGTGGAGCATTATTGCCCAGATGCATGTTAGTTGTGGGTAGATAAATGAGTTGCTGCATGCATCGAAGTTTATGCGGTTTGACCAATGACCAAGTTGCACGCAACCACTATACATATTGCAGCATTACGGATGCTGATGGATGCACTTAAAGGTCTAGCAAGATGTGATAAATATCGGATGTGAATGTTAGTGATTATACCCAGTAAGCGATAATAAAGGATAATTGGAAAAATTGGAAACAGTTTACCGAACGAAATAGAAAAGAGAGTGGTAAACAACTTAGTTCGTTTTATATAAAGGAACGAAATGGAATGGAAACATGATGGAATAAATTGGAATTAGAGAACGGATTGGAATGAAATATTAATAGTGATCGAAAAATAAATAAGATATATTTGTTCGCTTTTATATAAATAAACGTATTAGAATAGAACATAATAGAACAAATTGGAGAGAAAAGATTTGATGGAGAACCATATTAATAATATATAGGTAGTTAGAGATTTAAAAGACTATGAAAGACATATTAGTACATATTTAACATAGAGGAACAAAATGGAATAGAACATAATTGACAAAATGGTATGAGTAAATAAATTTGAATCAAAAAGTGATCGTTACTGATCGAAAAGGCAGGGAGATATATATTAGTTAGTTTTGATATAAAGGAACGAAATGGAATATAAATAATGTAACAAATTGGTATTAAACATACCAAAATAAGGTGGTGTGAGTTTAAAAAAAGTAAATTTAAGCAAATTAATGGAAAAAAGACAGAAATGAAAGTAGTGGAACATAATGAGAAGTGAAACCAAACAAATTTGTCCGTTCCTGTATGGGATACAAAGGCCTGGTTATGCATACTTAACACAACAAAATAGCAGAACGCAAAAACTAGCGCAAACAGATATAATGAGATTTGATTGGTGCGCTTCCTTAACCTTTAATGTAAACTTCTGAGAACAAATATGATCTTGCCCTAAGGCGACACAATAATATACCACATATTATACTAATCTTACGACTGTGAAATAATGATAATAAATGTTATTTTTGAGTCTTCAGAGTTGTCAAAGGCATTACATACAGTATGCCACAGACAAACAGTAGGTACTAAAACTATGAAGACACTAAACGTAAAATAATATGAAGTCTAACTATTTGTCTGTTGGGTATCGTCACCAATACAATCAAACATATTTGCCACATAAGTAGTTGTGTTAAAAATCTCGCTATACCACATTACATAACATAGTTGTACCCCTTTACTCCCCACGCCACAGAGGGTACACGGAGAGAGTACAGGAAGACATGCTTCCACACAACTTTTATACTTGATATTTCGTTAAACTAAACTATTTTTGTGACGAAAAGATTTTCGAAAACTTGAGCAAAGCAAAAATAAAGAATAAGCTTAACAACACAATAGAACAGTTACTTTGATGGCCAGCAAAAGTTGCAAGTTGAGCGCGTAGTTAAGAGCGGAAATGCACAGCTAACACATCTAACTAGGATAACTTTGGACACACTTTTGCATTGACAAATTCGCTGACTTTTAACTAACTTTTAAAAGCAAACCAACGGCGCTGAGATTCGTTTCACATCAAGTGCAGAGTTACAAACGACGAACGTCGTTATGTGGCAATTAGCGGGATGCTAACGGAACGACATGACAAGGCCTAATGGCAGCTGTGTCAATGCATTGAATTTAGAGTGTGATAGAAAAAAGGAAATGGCAAATAAAAAGTTTTTTATTTTAAAATTATTGTGTATTTATTTTGTTGAGGGAATTGCTCTGAAGACAGAAATCCTACTTTATAGTTGCTTTGAAGGATTCTTAATCACATTTCCTATGTCCATCTAATGGAATACCATTTACGGAGAAAACACTTATCTAGTTTTTTGAAGATGGCGACAAGGAAATAATTTTAGAAAATGATGCGATGAAGCGATTTGAAACTAGTCGGGTCCAGTTACCTTAGACCGAAGTGGGAGATAATTCACCTCTTATTTGCACTTTTGTAGGCGGACAATATCGGATTCCGTCGACTGTTTCACTTTCTCTGATTATTGATTCTTAAGCGTGGAATAAAATTTCATGGATCCCAAAGCCAAATGTATCGTGCGTTGTACAAGTGTGATCATTACGTTACGTCATATGGCGTTAGAAATATAAGATTTCGTATTAAAAAGACTTATAGGACTGTAAAGGGAGCTTGACTGAGAATTCTTAGAACAGGCGTCAAAGATGGACACCAGCAAAGAGAAATATTCAATATTTCATAGTTCTTTTTCGATAAAGACGAAAACGCAAGCCTGGCGGCAGAAAATGTGAACAGTGTTTATGGTATTGATACTATAACAGCCAATGACGCGAAATATTCGCTTAGTCGATGGAATTTTGATGTAATTTTGATGTCTAGAAGGCCATTTGTCGAAAGTATCGATAAGAATATTAGAAATCGTCGAGTGCGACAGTCGCACAGCATTGTTTCGTTAATGTTATGGATGCCACAAGAGTTAACGCAAAAAAATAGATCCATTTCTGAATCGGATGGTTACTGGTGAGTCACTTACGTAAATACAGTCGTGTTCGAATTGCTGTGAGCCGGCGTAAACAGTGTCCAAGGCAGGATTGAAAGTCAGAAAAGTTTTGCTATTTGTTTGGTGGAATTGACAGGGAGTTATCTACTATGACCTACTCCTTACTTCCAAACTATTAATTCGAGCCTGTACTCTCAATAATTGGACCGTCTGAAAGGGGCAATCGCCCAGTATATATAAAAGAAATTGTACTCCATGGACCCTCGCCAAGCCAAACGCATCGATAGTTACTCGCCAGAAGCTCCGGAAGCTTGATTGGGAGCAGTTACCTTCAAGGTGACAAAAGTTATCGAACAAAAGCGTGCATATTTCACATCACAAATCAGATAATTCTAATTATGCTAAATAAAAATGTCAATTTAATGAAAGGATTATGGATTTTTTCTTAACTACACCATAAAACCATTGACAAAAATTGGCAACTATATTGAATTTTCAATAATCAACAAAGCTTTTCGTTTACATTGATATGGAATTTTATAAAGAACGACTAATGATTGTAAGAAAAGTGTAATTTTCGTGGGCTTAGGTCAGATGAGTCAAAGTTTTATCAAACTAAGCCGAAAATGTTACAGATATGAAGGACTTCTCCAAAAACAATCTTTCCCAATCGGATGAAAACAGATAAAGTATCAGATTTGATTGCTCAACCGGTACTCAAGAATATTTCTCTTTTCTGTAGCCACAACAGTGATGTATCCGTTCCAGAACCAAGGACGCTCAACCAGGGTTGCGAACTTTTTAATACAAAAATTTGGGATTAAAAATTAAATTTTAATTTAAAAATTCAAAATATTACTTTTTAATTTGAATGAACGCAAAAAAATGTTAATTTTAAAGTAATTTTTTTTTAATTTTTAATTATATGCTTAAGAATGAAATTTTTATTTTTTATTTCTTAATCCAGTTTTTGGGATTAAAAACAATAAATAAATATAATTTCAAAAAATTATAAATAACTTTTTAATCAGGTTTTTTTTTTAATCCGGTATTGGGGAATACAAAATATTACAAAATAAATTAATTAAAATGTTAATTCAATTATTTTTTAATGCATTATTTGCAACACTGCAGTCAACTCGACTAACTTAATCAATACTTTTTAAAGTATTTTTACTGACAATACAACAATGTTTCATTTTCATAAGTATATATAATATTTAGTACCTCCAAATATCTAAACTTTGACTTCTTATCAAGCTATTCACCTAATATTATACTTGTATGTAGGAAAAGGACAGCATCAGTAGGAAACGGAAACCAAACTTTTCACAAGTGAAGTATATCAAAGCAACAAGGTAAACAATGATAAGGATACCAGTAAACTAATATGAGAAGCTGAAGTTGTATCTTATTGTAAACAATAACAAAAACATGCAGACAAACAAAGTAACACTAGTTGTGGCAACAACAATAAAGAATCACACAGACTAAATAAAAGCGGTAATAAAAAAGTAAAGTAAATGAAATAAAAATATATATACACTTAAATATCAAAAAACATATATACATATACACACATACATATATACATATAAATAAATAATTTTGTATGTATGGCCAAATAAAGTACATGCATCACTTTGTTGCACAAACAGAATGAAAATTAAGGACGAGTCAAAAAGCGCACATGCACACATGTAAAATACTTGTATATACAAAAAAAAAACAAAAACACAAATGCAACAATAAAGCGTTGGCGTAACCACGCAGCATGCAAACAATTGTTGTACATAAACAAACAACAAAACACAGACTTTTTCCACTCACTGATACGATTTGAGTAACCACATTTTATCACGTAACCCATTTGTCTTATCCAGTTTGCTGCTTACTTACAACTACTTTGTGCTGTTGCAACACAGGAACACAAAGCAAAAAAAGCAACAACGACTTACAAACAAGTTACAACAAAAAAAAAAAGTATTTTAAAGAATGCAGCAGCGAAGCAACAGCGACAAAGCACCGACGCTCACTCTAAGTCATGCCGCATGTTCGTGGCAAGTATATTTTTCGCCAGTCTTTATGCCGTTAGGAGGCATGCACGCCCTTGCTCCGAGACTCTATACACGTCAGACGTAACTGTCTGCAGAGCCATCAATCGGCGGTATTAAAGTTGCATTGCGGATGTGGCAAATGTAAGCGCACGCCTACAAAACTCAGCTTAGCTCAAGCTGCACCAAACAAATCCTTTGCAAGCGCGTGAGAATACGTGTATGTGTTGTTGCGTGGTGCGTGGGTCTGCAGATTTTCCGATTTCCGTTTTACCACACACAACAAAACAAAAAAAAATTCAACACACGAATCCCGCCACTTTAGTCATTCTGCGTTCTGCGCTGTCACGTCGCGTCGTCATCATGCGCTTAATTAGAGCTTTTGCGCCACACCCGTGTTCTCTATTCCTTCGTGGAGTCTGTAAGATACTTAATGCTTGCTTATTTTTTTTTTTTTGGGAACACTGTTTGTCTGTTATGTGTTCTCTGCATAAACCACAACACGCCTCAAAGTGCAGACTTTTAATCTGTCAGGAAGCGTAGATAAATACACCGCAAGCGCGGATAATTTTTGTGGCAGCTGCGTGTTTGTGTTGCACTGTGTTCGTTGCTCTTTAAAATCATTAAAATTTCAAACAAATGAAGCTAATATAAATGTCAAGGTCTCAAATTCAATATTCGCTAGTATTAAACTACAAGAAAGAAAGTGTTGGCATGTCTCTATGTCTCTACCATAATTTCAAAAGCTAAGTTAGCTGAGGTTTGCCCATCATGTTGTTGGAACTCTTTTCCACTTTAAATTTACAAATACTTAGAAATTTAGCACAATATATTGAGAGCGGTCAGACCGCATATGGATGAGAGTAAGATATTATACCGGAAAGCTTTGAAAAGCATATAGTCTGACGCGACATTTAAAAACGTGGTTGAGGTGAACTTCTTCAATATTATTCAGTGTATTCTAATTTCTTTCTTTTTGAAGATTATTGCGCGGAGCTAGATCTCAAACGACCCTAAACAGACATGCTTTTTACTCGCACGGTTTCGAAAAGCCGTCCTGCAGCCTAGTCAACAGTCACAACTAACTGGCATCACATGCGAACTGTATGCGCACGTCCTATGCTGCTGCCCGACTTTTCTAAAACTCGGGTTAGATATCTAGGAGATTCGCAGTTCAAGAGACTAGATGGAGTATCAGAATTAGATATTAAATCTATATTAAAATTCGCAAAATGGGTTGACTACTTGTACGACGTAAACGTCAGCACATATTAACCTGAACCTCCATCTGGTATTACAAAGGACATGTAAGTCTATGTATGGCGTAACAGCCAGCCAGTATAACCTAACCTAACCTTGTAGATCAATCTTAATTTTCGAGTCTACTTAATTTTCGAGTCTACTTGGTCAAAATGATAACAGTACTTTAGCAGGATTCTTAATATTAGTAAGACCTTATCAATTGTTATTACTTTTTGGACTTTTTTGTATATTATGCTTTCCACCGTTTCAAACTGCGGCGATAAGTCAAATGGAAATTGTTCATCACACCCTCACATTTCTCACTACAAATGGTATGGGTTTTGTGATTGTTAATAACTTAGCTTGAAACACACACGAGAATACTAAAACTTATTAGCTCGAAAGAGCTGTAAAGATTCTATAATGAGTCAGTCTGGGTTCTGCGTCAAACTTATCCACCCAGAACTCAAAATCCAACAGTTTTTATATTTATCGGTCAAGCCTTCCTTATCTTCTATAGTTTGATATTTATATTCGGAGAGAGTTATGTAGTCGAGAGGAGAGGGCTAACAATTGAGTTACATGAGATTGTAGTTACATCAAGACTCTTCTCACACAGAATATTTGCTGTAAACGATATGGAAGTTTTATCTCTTATAATCACTGAAACTGGGCCAAGATAATTCTGATATGTGAAGGTGTTGCAATAACTCGCGCATGTTTGATTTAAAGAGGTCCTGCAAAATATGATTAAATGTCTATAATTAAGGTTTCCGCCTTTAAGCGGCTGAAAATGATCGGTTTCATGCCTCTAAGGGGTATCTAATTTTAAGTGAATGTATACTTAAGTAGCGGTAAGCAAGGAATTATGTACATATCGCTCCTATAGATTGTAGCTTTATTACAATGAGTAGAAAAAAACCAGCAGCAACCAAACGAGCGAATGCAAATAGACATAAAAGTTAAATTTTAACAGAAAAATAAATACGAATTTTCAACGCAACCTTCAACGCCAACAGCAACAATAATCAGGCGCTGCAAACGCAATGCAACTAAAAATGCGTGAAAAAATAAACATGCAACCAAAAAACAAAACAAAAAAGAAGAGAAAATGGAAATTTCTGTACAACTACAACTACAATTTCAACTGTGCCATTTCAACTTACGCCCGCAGCATCATTACTTTTGGCTGCTTCACGAAGAGAAAAATCACAACAACAGAAAAATAGCTCACCTGCATTCGAAATCAAATTGTTGAAGAACGAGCCAATTGTGTCACCGCTGCTGCTCAATTTGTTACCGGCAGCGTATTCGCTGGCTGCAGCCCCAGCAGCTGGCGCTGTATCACCGCTTATACCGCTTGTTGTTGTTGTTGCAAGCTCCGTATTGCTTTTTGTTGGCGAGCCATCCGCACTGGTGCACGCCGCGCCCGTCGTCATGCCCGCTATGGTGATTTCCGCCTCGAAATCAATGCTATTGAAGGATTCATTGTCGATGTCACTCAAATGTTGTGATTTGTCATCGCCGCTGCCGCTGCCGCTGCCGCTGCCACCCGCATCGCCGCCAACACCAGCAACGCCACCACCACCGAATCCGACAGCACCAATTTGCGAGAAAGCAGTAAGCAAATTTTGCGGCTCTACCTGTCTTTCGTGAGACTGCTTCTCGATGTGTTGTTGTTGTTGTTGTTGTTGCCGTTGTTGCTGTTGCTGTTCGTTTAGCGGTTGCATGCCTTGAATTTTTGTTTGCACAGCGCCAATATTAGTGCAATTGCGATTGCTAGTACCGCAGCTGATGCTGGTGCTGGTGCTTCTGGCGGCCTCCGTTGTTGTTGTCGCGTCAATTGCATCAATCAGATTATCAACGTCAATTGTTGTTGTGAGTGCATACGATGGCGGCGCCATCGCAACTGCTGTCGACGCCCTAAGCTGTTGTGGTTCATTTATTTCCGAAAGTGTTGTAAAGTCATCGTCATCTACATCGACAAGCACACCGGCAACGCTATCAGCATAGATAGCTGCTCCAATGGCATCAGCATCAGCATCAGCATCGACATCAGTATGCGCAACGGCAACTAAATCTGTTGACAATGCGGTTCTATGCGTCTCATCATCATCTTCGTCAATAACACATTCACTGACGCTGCGACCAGTAAATCGCATATTCGGTGCTCGACGCAGTACAACTGAAAGGATGAAAAGAACATACACACACATGAGAGGCTATGTAAATATGCAAGTTGAGTTGGAAAAAAACTTGCTAGCTAAATCACGCTCCGATTAGTGGAGGGGTTCCGTAAATGTTTTAATAGCACTGGCAATTTAAAGCTGAGATTGGTCTCTTTACTTCAATACGAAGATTTATTAAACAAGTTTTGTGGAAGATAGTATCAAAAATACAATAAACGGTATTAACGGCCCTCCTGCCTTAAATACAGTATATAAGGTCTAGTACTTTGAAGATAATTTTATAATACCACACGCATAGAAACCCACCCATAGGGACACAAAATTGAGAAAGCCGCTTTTTATACGTTTCTTTTGAAACGAATTTCTCAACAGCAAGACCGTTCGACTTGGGCAGGAACAGGTCGTAATCATTTGGTGCCAGGTTTGAACTATAAGGTGGAAGAGAGTGGCGGCATAAGAACCGCCCAACCAAACTTCCGGAGCTTCTGGCGAGTATCGTTGAGTTAGCATGATGGAACACAATACCCCTACTATTGACTGCCGCTTCTGGTCGAGTGTTTGCTTCAGAAGGCCCAATTGTTGACAGTACAGACCCGAATTAAGAGTTTTATGTAGCACCAATAAATCGAGCTCATTTTTGTATCCAACCTCATTTATTAGTTCAAAATAGTTTTTCGTGCAATGTTTAGTTTCTGGGCAATCGGAATAGCGATTACATAACGGTCGAACTCCATGATTTTCAATATTTTATGTTTATGTTCAATGATTGGTATTCCAGAGCTTGGTGCACCTTTGACATCAACATTACCGGAAGAGAATCGACGCAACCGAAATTGCGCGGACTTGACTGTTACAATACCAGAACCATAAACCCTTCACACGCCATAAAGCGTAATCCGATTGCACTTATACAGCGAGATTTAGATTACTAAAGCCATATAATAAAAAAATAATAGTTTGCTTTTTACTTGACCTTACATAAGCCAGCGTGGTATAGTATGAGAAATTATGGGTTTTAAACTCCGACCGACAAAATTTAAAACTTAAAAAAGTGTAATTTCAGGAAGAAAGCCCACACACACGGAAATAATTCAAGCATAAAAAAGCTTATGGACATTCAGCAGGTCTTTGATGGCGGTCTAAACCATATAATATCAATCCTGACATGATAAATATTTCCCGTATAGATATTTCCAATACATCATCAACAAATATTATAAATTTTTTTTTAACCGCTACACCCAAATAGGTAATTTACAAAGAATACATTCGAGGATAGGCATCTTTGAGCCTTTATTTCTGCTTTATTCTTCTTCATCTTCATTATTCGATGGGCACCCCTCTCTCAAAAAAAAATTCCCATGCTTTTCGAAGATTTCGTAGTCCACTTTTAGGCGCGGTACAGTAAATTCGAGACTTTCTCATTTGATGAAATAGTTCAATACGAATTCGTATAAAAAATCCGCGAAAAGAAGCTTTGTAGAATTCAAAAATTGAGATTACTCAAATAATACCTTTAAATGCATTTATCGGATACACTCGATTAAACCTCAGATGACACGTCAAGAAAAGAAATTCTAAGTAAGTTCCTTTTAGATTCCGACATTTTCTTTTTTTTGGCTTGCGTTCTTAACTTGTTTGAATTAGTAACTAATATTGAGAATGATTTTGGCAGAATAGATAAAATAACTGTCTTTAGTTTAGTTCTCATCTGAAAATTAAAGTATCGTATAAAAAAGTTATCGATTTCTAAAATTTTCTTCAATTACCTTGGTTCGAATTTTTAAATTGTAATTTATTATATAAAACTGCTCAGAAGCAATAGTTACTTTGATTTCATTTAAAAATTTACCAAAAGGCTCTCAGATAAAACAAAGAGAGCGCCAAATAAAATAACGTTTCGCAACGAATGCTAGAAGTTTGAAAGAGATTATTATATCAATAGGTTATCGAATCATTAAGATTATTTTGTTTTTGTAGACACAGAAAATATTCCCAAAGTAAGTTTGAGAAACGTTGCCAAATTCACAGTCGTTCAGCAGATAAAAATTCGGGTCTGTTCCGGCTACGTAGATTCGATTGTCATGGATCAATTTAGATCTACCGTTCGATCGGGAGCAAACCGAAATGTTTATTTGACATTATTTGTGATGAAATTTGACTTCGAAGAAAAATATGTTTTAAAATACAGTTATTTATACAGTTTACAGTATACAGGGTCACGAGCACTTTCTCAGCGAAATTTACATATAAAATAATGTACTTGTAAAATCTTCTTAATTTTTTTCATGGAAGAATTACAGCACACTTACACTTATCGTGAGTTGGAGCGTCGGGCTGTTCACTCTCCGCTCTTTCAGCTTTAATATTAAGGGGGTATTACAGTGTAGAATTTCAAAAAAATCGATTTTTATTTTATTTTGAAAGTTTAAATATTAAAAACTATGTCTACGAGAGAATTTTTGAAAATATTAGTTTTTGTTGGAGATATAAAGTTTTACTGACTCGGCTTCTAAACTCGTTCGGCTATATTTAATCGAACAAAAGATTTTACGCGAAACTTTAAATGCGTTTTTCTCAGACCAGACTTTTTCAATACGATATCCACGATTTCTCGAGTTCTACTGGACCGATTTACTTGAAATTTTCAGAGAATCTTCTTTATAGACCTCTCTCAAGTATGAACTAGTACCATCCACAAATTTGAATTTTTACTATTTTTAGAAAATACGAGAAAATAAAAAATATATTTTTTTTCAAACAGACGCTATTTTGTCAAAAAATTATAACTAGTTCATACATTGCAACATCATTGCAGAATGATAATCTTTATTTTTTCATTTCGGATGACTAGGAGAGTTGAAATAATGGGTATGACCATGTGCCAATTTTTTGAGACCTCCCACTTCATCAGCTGCCAGTTTTTTATATTTTTAACTTTTTTTTCATTTATTTCTGTACTCTTGTAACATTAATAAATAACTGATAAAAAATCGATAGTAAAAATATTGATTGATTTTTTTTAAGACACTTTAAAAATTGCCTAAAATGCATGCCTCTAGACTAGAATACCCCGTATAGCGTAATAATGCTTAATGATCGAAGTTTAATTTATTAGATTTATTATATAAAAAAGTTTTTTTTCTCCAAGTAGAGATACAGAAGTAGTCTTCGTGATTTTACATATAGCCCCGAGCTTCGTACAATCTGTGAACGTATGTATCTAACATGGCTCTATACGACTCTACGTATCTCTATCTTTGCGCAATACCTGGCTTTGCACAAAATCAGCTGAAGCCACCGTTTATTTGCCGTTCCTTTTTGAAGAATTCTTGATTACGTAATTCACGTTCCTTCTTGAAAAACTCGAAGTCGCTGCAGTGTTCTCAAAAAAAGAACGCTTTTCATCCTAGTGCAACACTGCTGCTAAGAAACTCTTATATAAGAGCACTTTATAGTTACTTACTTCGCTCGTGCATTTCGGTATTTTTGTTACCCAAATATAAATGTCACGTATCGTATGCACGTTTGTATTTTAATGTCACGTCACTTGTAATTTCATTAATAGCAAGTAAATGATAAACAAGCATCAAAAAATAAACAACAAAAACAAACAAGAATGATTTTCCACAAAAAAAAAACGCAGAAACGCATGAAAATTACAGTTAACAATAACAAACGAATAGCACACAACGAAAGCAAGCATAAACCAAACCACTCGTCCTTGGCAAACGAGCGCACACGAGCATGCAAGCGATGATTGAAGTGGATGATTGAAGCGAAGAGGTAAATAACTCAAATAAAAATACAGTAGATTTGCCGTTATTAGCATTATTAGCAGCAGCAGCACCAGCGAGTCAACATCATCAAATCAACAAAAGCGACACGAGGACACAAATTCATTGCGGTGCAAAACTATCAAGCCACCATCAAGCTAACAACAGCAATAATATTTGCGAGAATGTGTCATCACGGACGCCGCTGCCAGAGGCGCAGACGAAGTAATTGCTGCTGATCAACTGGCGCGCGGCAGCAACAACTGCATATGATTGCTTTTACTCGTATGTATATGCGTATGCAATTTTTTTTTTACCGTTACTATTGTGGCTGTTCTCAATTGTACATTTGCAATATTTTGCATTTCTAATTTATATGCTGCATGTGACAAGACAACAACAACAACACCAACACCAATATAACCAGCACCAATACACCAACCTCACCAAACACCCACCCACCAAGCATCCAAAAGCAGCGCAAAGCAAATGCATCATCATCACTTGGCTTGACTTACCTTCACCTTCGCTGTCAACATCTTTTACAGTAAATTCATGGAAATCACTTGGAACGCCACCCCGCTGCTGCCATGCAGGTGTCGGCCCAACCGTTGCTGCGGCTGTCGCTTCGTAATTTCTCAATTGGAATATTTGATTCTTTAATGATTTCCTTCGCCGCAGATACTCGGCATGTTGCAATTGTTGATTACACAATGCTGTTTGCAAACATTTTAAAATATCATTGTTGTTGCTGTTGGCTTTGCCGTTGCCGTTGCCGTTGCCTTGGTTGCTGTTGTTGGCAGCAGCATCGAGTGCCTGCAGCACTGCATTGATGACCTCAAGTGCGGCATTTATGATGGAATGCTGAGAAGCACTGCTGATGTTCAACAAATGCAAACAATAATCGAAAATTTCAATAATTTGCCTGCACTCTGTGTTGATTGGCATTGCAGTTGTTTTTGCTGCTGCTGTTGTTGTTGTTATATGCGCACCGCCTGCGCCTGTCTTCATCGGTGTCGTTCGTGTGTTTGCCTTGCCTTTATTGACTCCGGCGTGTGCTTGTGTGCTGTGGCCATCATCGCAATCGTCCGGACAATCAGTGCTGAATCCATGTATGATTAATGGCAACAGCAAGCGCAGGAAGCCGAGCACACCGACCACGTTATGTTGTTGCTGGTCGGCAAGTAGAAATTCTGTTGAAGAAGATATAAATGGAAACGAGTTGGAAATTAAGATATTTTCATGTGCAACTATTTATCATTTAATGTTAAAAATTCGTTTGAAGAGTACTTGAAATAGTAAAAAAGGTTAATGTGAGGGTGCTACGTATGTAAAAGGTGTACTTGAAAATTTTTTGATTAGAAAAATCTTTTATAGGTGCATTTCTTATAACATAAAAGTATATAAAAAGATCTTAATTGTATAGGTCATTTGGTATGGAAGCTATATGCTATGACGAACCATTCTGAACAGTACGAGATTGCAGCGTAGTCTTCGATAATTATCTATGTATGGCAGCAATATGTTACTAGTGATCCGATATCGGCGGTTTCGACAAAAGGACATTTTCTTGAAGGGAAAAGGACCTGTGCAAAATTTCCGATGGATATCTTAAAAACCGACGGATTAGTGCGCGTATATAGAGACAGACGAACATGACTAAATCGACTCAGTGCCTACTTTATAGGATCTCCAACATTTCCTTCCAGGCGTAACAAACTTCGTTTTAAACTTATTACACCATGTTCAGGGTATAACCCTAGAATCATTCATAAGCATCTTGTAGAAGACACGTACTCAATTCAACCGGGCATAGAACAAATATCAAACATCGTGACTTACAAACAATTACTAACACCTTCAAGCACTAGCGTCTTGTGAAGGGGTTCAAAACAGTACCGACAAAGACAAAGCTTCCAACCGTATCACAAGACATTCAGGTTTCGTAACCAGAAGCTATACCGAGTTTCTTAACCTTAACTTTCCGGTCAACGACAAAACAAGCTCAAATTGTTTATTCTTGTACAATAAAAATCAAGTTTTGGATATTGTGGTAGGTTTAACACTTTCATAAATCGACTCGATCCGAACTTATCCAAATATAACTTACCCATCACACAATATATTGATTCAAACCCGTCGAAGCCTCCACAACAAATGTCTCCCAATAAAACTTTGACCATTTGTAACATAAAAAACAAAAAGTTTTCACTGCCTTAGGTGTGTAGCAGACTTGTTGTTGGTGTTGTAACGGTTACCTAATCCCCGTTTGGGTGATAAATTCTAGATTCGTTGTCGTCGAGGTCATCTAAAGGAAGGCCCAGGAAACGAGCTGTTTCGACGGGATCGGACCATAGGGAGAGAACATCATCATCACATTTTTTTAGTGTAGCAGACTTCATTTTGTTTGCTTAGAGCCGACTAAAACGATCTCGAAGCAGAGGCATGGAAACACCATTCGTGATTTTGCATAAACCTCCGCGATAAGTTCAATTGCAAACTAGTTTTTCACACGAAAATCTGAAGACGTGTTTATTGCTTTCAAACCAGTTGTTGTTAGATAGCAACATTTTCTAAAACTTCATACTTTAAGATCAGGCCTAGAAAAGTGGTCAACATTGAAGCAAATTGGTCAACATACTCATAATCTTAAAAATATTATAATTTGCGTCTTCAAATTTGACTCATTACGTTTTGTATATACAAGTAATGGCGAGATATTACGGCGGACCTGGGCGCGATCTTTATACCGATCAATATCAAAAATTGTATTTTCTAACAGTGCCAAATTAGATTGTGACAAAACTACAAGTATGAGCAAGTTGCTCACCTCAAGATAGAGCAAAAGCTCGGCTTAGCATCTAACAGAGATATGTTGGTATATTAAACGGATTTTTGTAGATAATGAGAGTTAATTGAAATATTTACTGATCATCCTTATGCTATATACAACCAGTATGAAATTAGTTTTTTTTTTTTTAATACAAATTTTGAATGAGAAAGTAAAAAATATTTGTTCAAAGTATTGACCATTGCAACAGGTATTTCCACATTTCGCCCACTTTTCTGACAATTTGTGGATACCATGTGTATAGAAATGTGAATTCGTCTTTTGAAGCAAACCAATCAGACACCCAATTTTCGACTTCTGCGTAGGAATCGAAGTGCTGCTCAGGCTGAAAATGTTTGTTTAACATGGCAGCCATTTGCTTTTGACTCAAAGTATTATCTTTATGCAATATTGCTTGCAGTTCGGCGTCTTCAAACTTTTTTGGCTCACATTAAAATCATTATCTCTGAATCGTTGAAACCATCTTTTACATATTGCGTCTGATAGATCATGATGACCATATGCCTTGACAAGTAATCGATGCGACTCGGCAGCACTTTTCTTCAAATGGAAACAAAAAAGTCCTCACTTTCCGGTACAAATTTTGACTTTTTCAACACAATGAAAAAATATGACGTTGTTTGCTCAATGATTGTAAGGTTATTGAATATGTTTGACAGATGTCATGCCAACCAAACAGAGAAAAAATTAAGACTCGTACACAACAAATGTTCCCTAATAACACATTTTATCTTAACGCTCACTTCATATCGGTACGCTGGTATACTTGTATAGGTTGTGTACTCGATGTATGCAGTTCTGACTGACCTTAGTCCTCTTTTGTATATTTTTACAAATGAACTAATTCTAGTAAGAGAGTTGATGACTTTCAAACTTTCATTTTATTTGGATAGAAAATCCGAGACTTTGACACTGTTGCCATGTCAAGCTTTGATTTTGCAAGGCTGCATGTCAACGCTTAAGTTGTTGTTTCTGTCATTTGAGTTGTCGAGTTCACTCTCGCTTACAAGGCCCTCTACAACTTACAGTGTTACGCATATTTCGGTATTTTATGCAGGCGAGCAGAAATATGTATTTCATGTAGCTGAAGCTTTGGCAAAAACAACAGTAAACCAGCAACTAGATAGCGTTTCATAGACAAGATGGCGAAGTGGTGAAAGTGAGGCACGAAGGATGCGTAGTTATGTGCATAAGTGAGAGTATGGCTTGCAAAGAAAGTTTAGTATTTTTTTTGTTTTTGTTTTGTTGTAAGAGGAAAATGTTTGCAACAAATTGCCGCCAATTAAATTTATCTTGTTGAGAAAAGTTTTAATGTAATATTTATACACAGCATATGAGCTCAATGCGGGTGCGGCAATGCAGCCGAGCACAGTGTAGGCACACAAATGGGGAACAGAGAGTGTAGAAAGACGATGAATGACTGGCTGTGAAGACCTTCGAGTGCCAAGGAGATAGTATTATTGTCCTGCTTTGTATGCTGTATCACTTACAAACGCCTGCATGGAACTTAGAGGGTAGCGGGTCTGGCGGCTTACATTCCCTTCTTGGGAAACTCACTCTTGAGAGTTTTAATGGAAAATTTTAACTGGCAACATGGTTTGTATCGAGACCGTATTTTCATAGAGCGCATAGGCATATCAGTGCAGGTATATATGAACACCTGCATACTAGAAATATATCTCGGAACGCATGAAACTTCATTACTCAATTAATTACCCTTTTACAGTTGTTTTAGTTGCTAGAAAGTGTGATAGTGTGTGAGTTCACAAGCAGCAATAAAATTTGGTATTTTCTTTAAGTTAGTGGTTGCTTTATACAAAGCTCAATTGAAGCATTTTTCCTGGTTGAAGTTCAACGAACCTTTGGTATATGGGTGGCACCATATGGACCTTCTTTACGAGTGATATACAATTTTGACAGCAAAAACTTTTTTTCACTTAAACATTGACTAGAAATTCACTGTTATATACGACAAATTTTCTACCTTGAATACGCATATTTGATATATCGGTGGCTCTCGGTGACTATTGCTATATTACAATGCTCTTTCATTTGCAAATGACAAAACGGGCACAAAATCATCGAAAGCAAGTGTAAAATTCTCACAGAACATACTATTATCGAGAGTTTCATTTATTTATTTTATTATATGAATTATATAATATATATAAATTATATAATATATCTTACACATTGACCGATATTTTCGGTAGAAGGTCAACTATAGGCACTGGGGTCCACATATTCAGTACCTAGAGGATTGAACAGTTTTGGTTCGATTTAGACAATTTTTGGTCACAAGATGGCATACTTTAAACACATTATTTACACAAAGTTTTACCCCGATATATTCATTGTTGCTTGATATGCATGGTGGAAAGTGAAAGAATCCGCCCGGATTTCAACTCGTTACTTCATTCTTTTATGTATATAATACCCGACATCTAACTCGAGTAGTTTTAGGTGATACAAAAACCCATTATTTGAGCAAAACCATTATACTCTGTAGCAACATGTTGCAGGAGTATAATAAAAACATTTTTCTGCAGCTTCATGCAAATTGGATTGAAGATTTTCAAAATTTAAATGTAGAAAATAGTTTTTAGGGAACTGCAGTTTATAGAAATGTTTGCAAACTGTAAACAGCGTCTAACCGATTAGTACTGAGGTGCAGAGATACAGTAAAAGCCCGCTTATTGGAACTTAAAAAGTGACAACATGTTTAATTCCATTAACAGATACTCTTCGAATTTTATAAACAGTTAATTTTATACCAGATGGTACTTGAAATAGTTGAGGCACTAGCTTAATAGCTACTTACATATAAAGATTTACATAATATTGACAAGCAAGTTAAGCCATGACCGTCTGTCTGTCTGTATACTAACGAAGTAGTTCTTCAGTTTTTGAGATATCGAGCTGAAACTTTACACACGCTCTTTCCTCCCCATGGAGCTGCTCGTTTCTCGAAACCGGCAATATCGGACTACTATAGCATAAAGCTGTCATACAAACTGAATGATCCAAATCTAGTTCTTGTATGGAAAACTTTTTTATTTGACAGAATATCCCCACGAAATTTGTCATTGACAATAATTTGAGGCAAATTTACAATAACCGAAGAAATTGTTCACATCGGACCCTATAAATATTATATAAAATATAGCTGCCATACAAACCGACCAAGCAAAATCTAGTTCTTGTATGGAAACTTTTGTATTTGCGAAGGGCTGTGGTGCAACCGAAGTTAAGGTTTTTCTTCATTGACACATCAAGCATCCCGATCTTTAGCGGGCGTATTAGGTATCGAAGTCCCACTGTACTTAGAATGAATCCATCCATTACAGCCATCAATAACTCAACACAATGCAACTAAGAGTGAAAATAATTAATTATTGAAGAGACGGAAATTCGTTTGCAACCAGCCGCATGCCAACACACCTGGACCAAAGGCAGAATTACACTGCGCTTCCCGGGGCAAATGAATTTGAATTTGTAAATGCATGTGTGCGTGTGTGTGTGTGCTTTGTGGTTATCGGTTTGCCGAATTTCTGTCTAACGGTTGTCTATTGAAATTTTTCGCCTGTTAATGTTGCAACAAATGTGTAAGCACCGTTAACTATGCAACAACGCCGGCTACGGCCCAACAACAATCCGTGTAACGCATGCATTTTTCATGCTAAATTGCAATTGTTTGCCAGCGCAAATGGCCATTGTGCATTCGAAATGCAATACGATTGATTTTTAATAGCGATTTTCCGTAGGCTGGCCACACCAACCCAGCGCCAGCGCATGCCCCAAGCGAGCAGGGGCAGGTAATGGTTGTGTGTGCGAAGCTGTTGCGCTGCGCGGAGAAGTATTAAGGGGCAATAAGCCGCAGTGTTTGTTGAAAAACTCGCATATCCGTGCAGTATTTTAGCAACCTTAATGCCCTTACTTAATTTTTTTTCATGCCAACACACACACACATGCATACACTCAAACAAGCGTTGCATTACAACTTGGCATTGCTGCAAGCTTTATTCAGCTGCTATTGTTGTTGTTGTAACATATCAAATATCACAGTGTTAATTGCAAAGCTATGCATTGAACACACATACGTGCACACGCATATTTACTTAAATCCCGTTATGCATTATTAATGCAAATTAAGCGCAATTTCCATGTTCAGTTTGTGGTTGCAACGCCAAAGAGATTTTCCGCGATTTTTCCCACAGATTTTCAATGCATACAATTTTGGCAATTTTTTTCGTGGATTTTTTTTTTTTTTTTTTTGTAAAGCAAGTAATTGATATTTATAATTTTTTGATACCCTGAACAGAGTATATTATGTTTGCCACGAAGTTTCTAACGCGCAGACGGAAACGGTGGAGACCCAATGAAATTAAAATAAAAGTTGAGATATCGATCTGAAATTTTGCACACATCGTTTTCTTACCAAAAAGCTGCTCATTTGTCGGAAACGCAAATATCGAACCACTACAGCATATACTTAGGTTTCATTCAAACGAATCGATCAAATCAATCTAGCGCTTGTATGGATAACTTTTTTATTTGATGAGATATCTTCCCGAAATTTGGCACCAATTTTTGCTCAAGGCAGAAGCAAAATCTCTGCATAAATTGTTCAGTTCGGATCACTATAGCATATAGCTGCCATACAAAGTAACCGCTCAAAATCATGTCCTTGCATGAAAAACCTTTCATTTGACAACATATCTTTTCGAAATTTGGCGTAGATAATTTTCCAAGGCAGCGCTATAATCTCCGAACAAATAGTTCAGATCAGAGCACTATAACATATAGCTGTCATACAAATTGAGCAATCAAAATCTGGATAAGGAACTTTTTATACCCTTTTATGCTATAAAAAATGCACATGTGAAGGGTATTATAGTTTCGGTGCATGCCGATGTTAACATTTATTTTTTCTTTATTCATTTTTTATTCCTTTTTTGAATTAACACGCTTTTTTGAATTAACACGTTTTTTTTTGTTGGCACTTGTTAGAAAATGCAGACGCATGTAAAAGCGAAAGCGTGTAAAGGAAAGCATAATGGGTTTTTAATATCATAATTGCTTGCAGACATATGTATGTATGTATGTATTAATATATATGTATCATTTAAATTATGCATTTGCATGACAGTGTTGTTTTATTTTTTCACGCCACTGTATTATGCATGTGCTTTTCACACTAATGCCGCGGAAGTTAGAAAAAATCACATACACAAATCCAAACATACCTAGATACATTAAATTGCAAAAAAAATAAGCAAAATTATTTAACGGTATTTTTTAGCATTTCTGAAATTGTTAAATGCTATTTTTATTGACGAAAATTCCATTTATGTTTGAGTGCGTCAGCTTAACGCATATTTTCATTAAGTAATGGATTATATTTCTAGTGCAAAAATTCGTTTGTCATTTGAAATAAAAATTAAATATATGCCAAGGTGCACAAATATTTTTATAAAGACCTTTTTTCTAAAAGTCGCAAAAATTTTATGGAAATTGCTTGGAATAGCAAATACTAAAAAATAAATTTTGTTCAAAAAAATAGTATTTTTTGAGAGGTGTTGTTGTATTATTGGTAAACTGTTTGTGTGCGCATAAATATTTATTATTTTCAATCCATTACTTTAAATTAAAAATATAGGCGCTAATGTAAATACTTCCACACAATTTACGATTTTCATTCAAATAAGAAAAATAAAACTTTTTTAAATGAATTTAGATTTGTTAGTAATTTTGTAGCGGTGAGTGATAGCCTGATATTTAGGGTCAAGCTTAGATGTTAACATCGACGTCATCTAACGATAGGATCAAAGAAAGGAGATAGAGACGACAGTAATAGCAGGTGGATGGTTTTAAAGGGTCTCGTTTCATGTGTCCAAACTGAAAAATTAGCGCTTCGCCTACCGTAGCGAGTACCTAAGCCCTGTCTTCGAAGTCAATTAGCGGTAAGACCAGGAAAACGTGATATTACGACGGAGTCACACCATAGGGAAAGTGGTGTTAAGTGTGTGGGTTTGGTGCGGGGGCTCTTTGAATGCAGAAAACATACATGTTTAGAATATATGGGTCGATTCTCGATAAGTAGGAAGGTAGTAAGTAGTAAAGTTTTTCCCGCCCGAAATTACATCGTACTGTAGTTCGTCGAAGTCTTGTGGGAACGTTTACTTGATGTTCCTAGAAGAATTTCTAGGAAACATTCCTGCAGAAACTGCTTGGACAAAAATACATACGGGCCTCACTTTGTAGGTGTTTGATAGGAATCATCATCTGTGATGTCCATCTCATCTTCAGCTGCGCCCTGCCATATCCAGGCGACCATGTTTGCGTTGGTCTGCCGCAGGTGCTGCCGCCTTGCCACTTGAAAATTCTATTGCTTTTCTGTACTTTAGTAATATTTGCGATCGTATTTGGAGTGAAAGTGAAGGAGTACAGACTATCAAACGTAACACCCAGAACTTCGGAGTTGTTACTTGTCGTAGTTTTAGCGTCATCGACAAAAATGTAGAAATTTAGTCTATATTTCTTCGTTCTTTTAGTAAACATGGAAGAAGAGAGTTTTGAGTAACTTGCAGTGATAAACCGAGAAAGGTATTGTACATGCAATAGATGCCAGTACAATCATCGGCGTATGAGGTAGTGGAAATTCACCTTTGGTGGTTGAGGGAGTTTTAGAAGATAGCAGTTGAACAGTAGTAGGGAGAGCACACCACCCTGCAAAACTGTCTGCATAATTTTTCTTAGCCACGAAATAGTACGGATGATTGACGACGATTGAAAAAACAAACTGAATAAAAATAGTTCCAGATAAAAAAAACACATTATTTGTTTATAATAAGTACGAAAAAAAGTCAACGTATATCTCATTAGAAAGCTGAGAAAAAATCTTAAAAATAGGCTGGCTAGTTATTTTTTTTTTTTTATTATGAAATACTTTTCTTCGTATACGCAAATGCCAAAAACTTCCTTTTTTTAAAATTTGGAATTTTGAAAATCATAACTCAAAAATTTTTCATATTGAGTCGAGATGACCCATATATATTTTTAAGTTTTATCTCAATCAATTAAAGACCAACACCCATATTTAATTTGTCCCGCGGAAAACGTTTTTAATTAAAATTAGAAAAGCACCGCCCTATTTAATTTAAACTTCTGTGTATGTGTGACTACCACTAACACTTACCAAATGCCTTGCTTAGTCCATGTTTGGCCATCAAACTCTTATTGCGCGAATTTTCAATTAGACTGATGCAATTTTGCGCAGAGCAGCGACGTTTCACCGCGCACTCGACGCCAATATTTGCCATGAAAGCCTACAAAACAAACAAAAAAACAACAATTAAAATCAAACAGTAAAATGCTGGAAAAGAAATAGCAAAGCTGTGGAAAAAAAATATGAAGAGTCAAATGCAATTATGAAAGATGCGCTTCATGTGTAAAAAGTGGAAATATGTCGCCAACACAGCCGCGCTCACCTATAGTAACTAAGAGGAAATAGACATAGTGAGACTTATTTTTTTTTCTAATTGTTTGCGTTTTATCTGCTGTCTGAAGTGCTACCGTTTGATCTACATGAAAGGCAGCAGAGGAAAGAGTATATATTTTATGAAAATAACTTTGCAAGCCATCGGTAGCTCACAGCAGAGCAGTTTTTTTTTTATTATTATCGTGGAGATGGTGTTTAGCTATTAACGCGCCACTGCTCAAGACATTTGAGTTAACGTAACTTTATTTTCAAAAAGTCTACGTAACGGGAGCGAACCCGAATTTCTAACGAGCAATAAATCGTCATCTCGACAGCATTCAGCATTTTTAAGTATCTCACATTTGGAAAGTTCGTCAACTTTGGCATGTGACGCGAGTAGCAGTTAATACAAATCAAAGTTTAGAAACATGTTACTACCGATTATTTGAATTTTAGTCAAGCATACCTCAAACAGCTTACAGGATTCACTGTCCGTCAATCCCATTTGCAAATATTTTCCAAAATTTTTCACAAATTCACATAGCGTTTCGGAAAGCTGTGTCTCCTTACGTTGCGCTATGGTTTGTAGACAAGGCAATAAACGTACAGCATACCACTTAATATTGCGTTCTCTTATTTGCGGCGCATAGTAGGCAAATAGGTTCAAACAGATGCGCAACGAGCTGAAACGTAAGCAAGCACAAATATTATTTAGTTTTATGATTATAAGAAATGCACTAACCGCTGGTTCCCATTGCGCTTTATTTCACCATATAAGTCCATAAGTATGCGACTGACACGTGTTTTTTCCAGCGCACGAAATATACGATTCAGATTCTCCTCCGCATTCATGCGCACCACAGGATCCAGATCCTCACAAAAAAGCAACAGCACGGTGGTCGCCGTATTGATGTGGGTGGCATAGTTTATATGGCCCGCTAGCCCTGGCGACATAATGCACTCGGCAATATGCTGGAAGTACGTAATCTTCTCTTTTTGACTACAATAATGTTAAATTGGTCAAATTGGTGGCAAGGGCATATTATTGCATGAAACTCACCTGCATTCCGTATTGCGTAGCTGCTCAACAAAGGAAGTGAACTGATTCAAAATAGATTTGTCCATATTAATATTTTGTTATTAATACGAACAAAAGCTGATAGTTTAAGTGTTTAGTATCTAGTTAGGCATTTCTCCCCGTTTTAGGTAAATAATTTTACAAATTTACACAAAATTACACAGAAATATTTAGTGAGTAATCTGATAATTGTTGCACACCTTTCGTATTTTTAAACAATTTTCGCTTTGATCCGGTGGTTCGTAGTAGTGAAGCCAGATCAAGAGAATTTGAAGGTGTCTATTTGAAGCCGTAAAATATTGTAATAAAAAAATTATGAAAATATTAGTTCTGCTAAATATCAAGTAAATATGATTTTTAGTTATAGCTTTTAGTCCAATAAACAATATAGTTAAGTGATATTAACATGCATTTGACAGACAAAATGAAATTGGTACTCGTTGTAAGCAAATTTGCGAATATTTTGAGGAATTTTCGTGTTGCAGGATTTTAATCACAGCTGATTGGAATGAAATGGCAATGAAATCAATAAACAACCACAGCTGCTGGAAACAAAATAAAAATAAATAAATAAATAAGAATAGGCCATTCACTGTAAGTAAAGTAAAAGTGTAATTATAGTGTTAATTGTTAAACATAAGATTAGTACGCGGTTGAATATATCATATATCTAAAACCTTTTTTAATTATTAAACCAATTATTAATTGCAGAAAAGTTTGAATTTTAATGAAAAAATATGTTCCCAAACGTTATCTATGGTTCAAATGGTGCCGAATTTCTTACATATAAGGAAGTAAGTCGTACGTATAGTTGAATAGAAATGCAAAATAGGAATCGCCACGATCTACGATGTCTCCAAAGAGCATGTGCTCCTTGACTCCGTATACGACTGCGATTATTGTCAAAGTACAGAGCCGCAACAAAAGCCTCAAGTCGCTAGCCGGCAGCACCTGGAGAAAAGACAAAGAAACGTTGCTGGTCGCTTAGAAAGTAATCGACCGGGAGATCATACACTACGCAGCTGCAATATGGTCACTTAGGTGAAGCAGGAAACAGTTGAAGAGGATGTAGACATCTCAGAACACCGCATTCCGGATTATTACACGATGTCTCTTGATGTCCCCTTTCAAACACTTACATAAATTATGAGACCTGCATGCTTCCGGTTAATAAACACATTGTACTCCTCATCAAGCAGTCTGTTGTTGTTGTTGTAGCGGCAGAATTCTGCCGAGTTGACAGTCCTTGGCCGGAACAAACCCGGGTCCGTTCCGGTTACGTACACCCGACTGTCGTGGGAGCGGTCATCAAGCAGTCTCTTCTACGATGTTTTCGCTGAAATCATGCCTACAGTCGTCTGCTTGAAGCTGAGCCGCAACCTGGGAGCATCAAAAAGACAAGATGCTTGTACAATCTCAAATGTTCCTTCATATATGTGATTAATGCTCTAAACTGTATATTTACAAATAATTTTTGAAGAACTTTCAACGGGATGGCAGACGTTGAAGGCTGAAGTTAGCAAATTAACACTACTTAACCCAATTTTGCGAGGTATCCTGTTGAGATATTTTTTTTCTCAGCCAAAAAGGTTTTAATGCTCTCAATTTCACGCATATTTTAAATTTGTGTGAATGTTATATGTATGAATATTTTAAGCTATTGTGAAAATATTTTCAGAAACTAATTTTCTTCATATATACATATGTATAATAAAAAGTACGTGAGAAGGAAAAATAGTTCGATATGTGCATAACTAAGAGATATGCTGTTTTTTAAATAAATAATTAAAATCTGCAATTCATCTGATTTGATAAAGACAAAGTTTTTGTTAATAGAAATTTGCATTTGATTAACTTGTAAATATATATGTTTGGTATATCAGAACCGACTATTGTAGAAAGCAAATACTAATTTGTTGATAGTCTCTTGATAAGATTATTGATTGATGTTTTTTTGTCATTTTGCTACATGTATCTTTTCTTAAAACTTATCTTAAAACCATAACTGTTTATTTTTATATTGAAATTTAAATTTTTTACGATTTTGATATTTTTCACGCTTGTGCTACGCCAATTCTTGGGTGTAAGTTTTGTGCTGTCTCCAATCACAATAATTATTATTCTAAGTAGGCGATAATTATATAATCAGCCTTATTTAGAGAACAATAATCTTTTGAAGTACTTTATTCAAGAATACAAAAGTGTTTACAATATCTATACAATATGTACATATGTACATGCATTTGTAGATAGCATTCAAAATCAATCACTTTTTTACTCATGAGGTAATCACGCGCCAATTAATAAATGTGTAATTATCCGGTGGTGCAAGTACTTTCAAATATACTTACTTATGCGCCAAATAATTATATTAGTTTGATTGCTGTAAAAAAAAATTTATAAAATGATAGATTGGCAATTTTTTATTAAAGGGTTAAACCAGCCTAAAGCCCTCAAAAAGGCTTAACTTTAATTGCCTATTATGGGAGAAAAAATAATTGGATTTTTATCTCTTAGGCTCGATTAAACATGTATTTGATAAAAAAAAAGATATATTGACATTTCGATGGCGGTTACAGGGCCAATCTTCGGATTCATTTTTCTCAGGAGGGCCTGGTAGAGCTATTCTATAAACTGGAGCTGTCTAAAAAAAAATGTGGAAAACGGTTGGCCTCAAGGGCCATCCCTGCAATTTCCCTCTAATTTCATACGCTAACGTTCAAATTTCGCTTTTTTCACTGCTTTTGAGTTCTTCGAAATTTTTCGTTTTCGATATCTAGCAAGTAAATCAACCGATTTCGACCCGGTTTGCGGCAAACGATGTGTTTCTTCAAGGTTTAGAACTGATTAGTTTTTGGTGTCGATCGTTTTTTTTTGAGATTTCTCGAAATCTACTGGTCCGATTGGGTCCAAACTTACACGAAATTCAAGTGCAATGAAACCCTTTGGAATGCCGTTTAGTTTATTCAAATCGGTTGAGCAGTTTAATAGTTATAAGAGGGTCACATACATCCACACACACACACATACATACAGACATACGGACATCATCGTAGAAATGTTCGGGGAAGCTTCCTCGACCCTCAGAACGTCGAGATCTGTTGAGAACTCGATTTTTGCAAAATGGGGTGAAACCAATATCTTCCCGATTTTTAGAAAATTTTCCATTTTCTTAGCGGGAAGTTAAAAGCATAAATGATAATCCACATACAAATTTTCAGTAAGGTACTGCGTATGTACTTTACGCCAATTTTTTTTCAAATGTCGCTCCTATAAAAGAGATCACTTTTTTTACCCAAAAAATTAGTAAATTGTATAAAAAAAATTGCAATAATAACAGAAAATTCAAATTTTTACAAGATAATATTATTGTGACACTACAGTTAAAATTTCAACTGGATACTTGTGATAGTCCCGAGTACCATCGCGATCTGATTTGAAAAATGTAGTTTTGACAAAAGTACACTTAAAGACGTTTTACGCACTGAGTTTAACTGAATCGAGCACTATAGCATATTGGATCACCATTTTTTTCACCAATTTAATAATATTTTAATTCCATAAAAATGAATGAATGAAATGAGTATGAAACCCACTGTGAGAAAAGTCGTGATAAACAAACTCAATTCACTACGGGCACCTAAACATACATACTATATAATGTATAAAGTATGTGCGTAGAATAGCTTTGCATCTAAACTTAAGATGCTGTTCATACCGTTATTTACTCAGTATGATTACGCTGCCTTCATTTGCTGTAAGCAAAGCGTGCATATAATCACAAAATTTTCCGATATTGTTATGATATAAGATATTCTTCTAAATCACATTCTTAGAGCTATTGCGAATTCTCTTCGTGATTTGTTGCTCTATGCACGTTTGTGGAATATAAATCTTTGTTTTGTTAATTTACTTAATAATATTATATATTGTTTAAAATGCAATAGCTTTACACAAACTTATATACTTACATATATATAATTAGCATTCTGATCTACATTCTCACACGAGAATATCAATTGGTATTTTGAAATTTACTCAGAGCAGAAGTTTTTATGCACAATTGACGCCTTCTAAAAATTCTGTATGCGTAAATTAATGAAATGAATTGTGCAATGATTTTATTATAATTAATTTTGAAAAAGGAACTACAAGCATTCATTGCAAATACCTATATGTACATACATATGTGTCTTTCGTTGAGCACGTTCCAAGCTAATTAAACCTAAGTCGCAATCATCATGTTGAGCAATCGTGTGTCCGAAAAAAAACGTCGTATACATGCTCGCTATTTAAAGCGGATTTATAAGGAATTAACGCCATTAATTGATTATGCCGCCCAACGAACATGGACCTGTAAGCTAATCAACGGCTTTCAAAAGATGGATGTATAATCACTTAACATATGTAGCTACTATAAAGCCATGGTTGTTTTATAAAAATATTCATTCTGTCGATAGTCCAAATTGTCCAAACTACGCTGATACGTATTTCAAATCGTGGAACATCTAACTTTCTGCGATAATTAGTTCAACAAAGAGAGAAAATTATTAAAAGGTGTCTTGGAGAACCATTATACCAATGCGACAGGTGGCACAGTGGCTCAAGGCACTTTCGGGATAACAAAAATTGTCTAAAAAATTAAATTCTTGTGGTCTTGAGATGCTGACCGACGACCAAACGAAGCGACTGAGCATCGAGCTCATGACCGCCTCTTGACGATATACCAAATCCGTGAGACCAAAAGGCCAATTCGTCGAATATTTTAGTAGGTTAAAGTCGTACGCTAACATTAGGTTTTTTCAGACGATTATCAAAAGCAAATCCGTAAAGGAGATAGTGGGGATTGATGGGATGGATAAGTTCGATATTATCTGACGTGATTATCTTGTACCCTAAAACTTTTTTTATTAAACCCCAATTTTTGTTAATCTAAGAATGCGTACACTAAAGAGACACCGTTAATAATTTTAAATTATTAAATTTTTATTTTAAATTATTTTATTTGACTTTACTCGTATATTATATAAAGTAATTGTATTTAATTACATAGGTATTTAGATATGTATTTGTATTGCTATGTAATCATATGTGCAAACACGAATGCATTTTGTATGCAAACATATGTATGTCAAGCGTCAAAGAATTCAAAAACCAATAACAGTAATTAAGTATTTATTATATAATTTCATTACATATTTCTTTTCTTGTTTACAAAAAAATTCAAGGAAATTAATATAATCACAGTCCTTTTGTGTTAGATAATGATAGCGAAAAGACTCGAAAAATAAAAATAAATATTTATAGAACATTGAAAAGCAGTGCAAAAGTCGAAGTTCAAAGTTCGAAGTTCGTTTCATAAGAATATTAAGCAAACAAGATCGTTCGGGCGACACGACTGCCGACGTAAGTTAGATATGAGTATAGTGAGAGATTAAGTTAAAGCGAGAACGTGATGGCGCGCATAAAAGAGAGAGTGTGATAGCATGCATAAGAGAGTGCGGTAAAGAGTAGGTAGAGAAGTAAGCTATATTTCGACTAATTCGTTGTTGTTGTTGTTATATTATTTCTGACTTTTTTTGTTTTTGTTATTTTTGTTATTGTTTTCTCTTTTGTGTATTACAATAATGCCTTCTTTAAAGTTTTTTTCCTTTTTTTACTTAACGGCTTACATATTGGAAATTGCATACACAACTATTTACAAAGGGAGTTATAAAACTTGACTTAAATTAAGAAGAAGATAATCGTAATAATTATTATTAATACAACCTAAACCTTAAATCATTGCTAAATTAAATTACAATATTTTGTAAAAAAAAAAAAATACATTTGTAGTGAAGAAAAAAACCAATAAACTAGGAAAATCCTGCACGCACACACACTGCCATCTGTGTGTATTAAAGTGTGTGTTTGCAATATCGAGAAAGCCTGCCAAGTGTGCGGAGCGCTTTCTTGCTTTTATGTTAAAAATAAGTTAAGCTGCGCAAAAGCTACAATATTTTTGAAAGCATTGCCAATTTGAGTACAATTTTAGAATAGTTTGCCATTTACTGAAATTCGAAAATGTAAGAATTTAATATTTTAACTTTTTTTTTTTAAATTTTCTAAATTAATGAAATATACTTGCGATCTTTTTCTCACACTTTTTTTGAAATTTAAGCTGTTCTCTCCACACTTAATTTTCTGTGTACGTGCATGTGGGTGCGAAATAAACTAGATAGTATGCTTAATATGAATTAATGCTAACATTAGGACAAGACACCTTAAACAATTGTTGTTGTTTTTTGTATTTATATATATTTTTTGCTTTGTTGTTGTTTTTTCTTTAATTAATATTTACGCGCTACAACTAAAAACTCAGCTACAATTCGATCGACACTTTCCACTTTACACAAGATCTCTTGTGCGATCTGCCAGCCATATGCATATACTACATACATATGTACATACACAGATACAGTTTTGGATTTTTCTAGCAATCCCATTTTTTTTTTTCTTTGCTCTTAATTTCATTTCTGTACAATTTCTAGTATCGTAAGTTTAATTAATAAAAAAAAAAATAATAGATATTAAATTAATTTGTTGCTTCCAATTTGCTGTTGCAAAAACACGAAGAGATTCTATCCACGTTTCGCTTGCAGCACCACCAGCGTCAGTATCAGGAAGCCGAAAATCCACGCGAGCGTACTCAGGAAGCCGGAGTACACAGCCATCTCGGTGATCTGCCAGCCGCGCGTCAATATTGAGCGCAGCGATGTGGTAGCGAGTGTTAGCGGCAGGCAAAGCGATATGTATCTGTACAGTTTGAGAGCATAAAAATTACAGTTAGGGATCAAATAAAAATGTGACTAACATAAATAACAGTTACAAAGCATATTAGAAACCATTAGGAGCACATAAATTGCACTTATAGAGAGAGAGAGAGAGAGAGAGAGACTTATTATAGGTAAGAGAAATCTATAAAATTCCAACTCACCGCAGCACAATAGGCATGCCTTCGATGGGCCAAATCACTCCCGATAACAGCAATGTTGGATAGAATGAGCCCAACGCCAATTGTATGGCGTTACGTTCCAACTCACATACCGATGAGATGAGAAAGCCAAAGCACATGCCGCACATACCCTGCAAGAGTGTCAGCACAATGACCCAAATGAGTTCGCCATTATTTGTTACACCAAAGACGACCAACATGAATATAAGTACAAGCGTTGTTTGGCCACACATGACGACGAATTGGGTGATGACATGCGAGAAGAGTATCTCACTGGGTGTGACACCGGCAACCCAAGAACGATCGAGTAAACCCTGGAAAAATTTGGAAAAATTTAAATTAAAGCACCATAGTGGAAGACAAACTATAATTTTTTGCAAAACGTAGAGTTACATATTTAATCTTTTACTTCAGGTCCATTGCTCAGTCAAACCAAAAATGCATTTACAGTACTACTAGTCTAAAAAGATTTGAAGTCAGTCTAACATCTACTAAGATTGTCCGTTAGACACTGCATGCTCTACCCAACCCTGAATCTTTAATGACCCTTTTAGTCGAATGCCAAGACCTATGCGTACCAAATAAATTAATTTTTATAGTACTGTTTGGAATCAAAAGTTGGGGCTGATGGTTGCTATATCAGAAAAAAGAGCCCATTACAAACAAGTTCAGATTTCGTTACCCAATCGGCTAATATATGTAAGTCAACACTTTCACCAAAGTAAAGTAAAATTACTCAAAGATTTCCCAATTAGGTAAAATATAAAAGGTTTCGGGGGGAACCGACATTTTCTACTCAAATATTTAATAAATATCAAAGAAAGAACTAAGAAGCGTCTGTCCAAATATCTGGACATCGCCCCAGCTTTTGTATAAAAAAGGTAATTATGGTGGAATTTAAAATTGTTGCCAAGAAATCTCTAGAATATATGGGGTATATCGTTAGAAAAACTTATATTCAAAATATTTCTTAACTTTTTGTAACATTTTGAAGTTAAATCTCTATTCGAAAACCAATTGTACTAGCGTAGTACACTCTGAAGTCAGTTACTTTTTATTTAAAGCTGGGAAATATGGCTGCAAGACTTTTGAGTTATAGATATAAAGATAGCGTTGGCCTCGGACCCACATATGCTTCAGATATCATCTTCTTTTTAAGATTTAAGTTTACAGAATATATAGTAATATTACTGAAGTATAAAGATAAAAAAGTGACTAAAAGTTATTCTAGCGCTGGTGCCAATATTTCTAGTTTCTCTTATATTATGAAAGAAAGGTATTTCTTAAGTTCTCCAGCTCACCAGCCTGATTATTATCTATAAATTTAGTTTTTGGTTCATATAGGTTCTGAGGGGCTGAACAAGATAATGAAGTGAGGCAGTAAAAAATAAAGCAAATCAACTAAGATTTATTTTTATTCCACCTACGCCATATCTATTTACACTACACGTAAAAAGTATGTACTCACCTCAGTGCGTTCGATGATTAAAGCGGATGACGTCAATGCAACAGCCAAGAAGAACACAATGCTATAAATTTCGAGGACAAACAAATTAAATTAATAGAAATAAACATGACTTTCAATGCATTTAAACAATAAACATTTATGAAAAATTAAACAAAAAATAATAAATGTGTGGATTTCCTTTAAAGTATACACCACTGCCGCTACTTACGTCAATATCACACCGGGCGCAACGAAATCTGTGAATGATGGATTCATTGTGCCATAAATGGGATCTCTAAATTGTATTGGGACATCGCCGAGCTTGGGATTGTTGCCGCATTGATCCAATAAGTTCATGGCGAAAGCACGATAGGCCAGCTGTATGTCACGATTTAGCATAATACCGATTTGCTGATTAGACATATCGAGCCACACTCTTATTTCCGACTGATCAATGGTCTCATCATCCGCGTCACGTCCTACAGAACGCAAAGAGAAGCAGAAACGGAAAAGTAATACAAAATAATTTTAAATTAATAATTATTGAATAAAAATGCATATGCTTTGAACATACCCAATGCAACACGCGCCACAAAAGCGTCCGTAAAGTTCTCCGTTATGTAGACCACACCCCAAGCTTTGCCCACACGCACCGCATCTTTGGCCTCTTCCAAGTCCGTGTAGTATGTCTTTTCCATGGTGTCATTTAGATGGCTCAAATAGCGACAACCGAGATTCGTGAAGTGACAAGAGTCCTCCCAATGACAGATGCTCTAAAGGTAAAAAAACAAAATAAGACATTTATTTAGAATTGTCATTCGATGACTTGCACGTTGATGGAACTTAGACTCACTGTGTTGTTCATTTCACTGTTGACGATTGCCAAGTTCAAGCCAGTGGGATCACGTCCAATTGCCAAACAGAAGAGTATCACTTGCATAACGGGTAAGGCGAATATGAACAGCATAACGCCGACATTACGCCACATACGCAGGAAGTTCTTGGTTAGCAATGCCTTCATTTTGCCCTTTGTTGTGACCTGCCAGTAAAATAATTCGAGGAAAATATTTAAATAAATGAAATATTAACTTTTCGTGTCTGAGACTCGACTTGATCGCTTGATTAGTGCTTACCTTACACAAATTCGCATAGCAATCCTGGCAGCTCTCTTCATCATTGGGTTTGCTGCGTTTTATTTGGGGCGGATCGTAGGGTTCTTGATTTAACTGTGTGTGTAAAAATAGTGGTTGTGGTTTTGGTTTTTTTTGATTTTTTATCAATATTTAGTAAAGAAAGAGATGAGATGATATCAATTGTATGTGCTCTTTAAGAAATAATGCTGCATAAATTAGTTAAGAATATCTAAGGTAGCTATGGGATTCTGACAGATGATATTTCAAGAGCTCCCTTTAAATATTCATTATCAATCTCTATATTTCGAATTTTAAGAGATGAAAACGGACTCCCTATATTTTAAAAAGATTTCAGTGATAGTTACCACGAAACTAAATATGGAAGTCTTCTATGAATACTTCAAAATTATAAAGTGAATCAATCTTTCATTGAACAGTATCATTTTATTTTTTAAATAAAGTTAGTTAAAAATCGTTATTTTTTTATTTTGTTTTCATATCAACATTCTAAAAATAGTCGATAATATCGCAGTTTTATATGAAACAAAAACCATTCATCAAAAAACAACAACGATTACAAGATCCAAATACTAAGAAAATGTGATTGAAAAAATTAAAGATTTGGCAAAAATGTGTTATCGGAAATTACCGATAACTTAAAAGACTTAAATAAAACAGAAAAAAAATTATATTAACGATTACAAGGTAAATAATTCTCCATACATGTGGTTGGAGAAATGACTAGTCTGGAAAAAATCTGTTATTGTAATTTATCTATAACGATTAACGATTATATAAAATAAGTATGGAAGGGCTAAATAACGGTATTACCGAACATGTTATACTCTTGAATTGAACATTTTATAGCCTGCAAGAATCAAAGCCGGGAAAATACCTCAGGTATTGGCATTATTAAAAACCTTATTTCATTTATACGATATTGAGCGCCAAACCATTAATATAATTTTATAACTTAAAAAAAAACGTTTCCACTTAATTTTTATTAAAATATCACACATTTTGACCAACCAAAACGGTTTAAAGTCAGAAATCATTACATAAGCATATTGGTGGCCGAGAAATGAAAGGACTGATTGTAATAATTTTTCCCATGGTTCAGATATACTTGAGAACTAATTTTCAAGCAATTTTAAAAGTATATAAATATAAACATATACATATATGGAGTAAAGTCAGCCGGATGTTTTAATTTTAGGAACAAAGATACATTAAAATAACTCCCACATTGACCGATATATGTGGTATAAAGTCAACCGAAAGTTCGTAAATCTTTATATTAAATATAGGGAGGCTAAGAGAAGTATTGACCCATTTTTAATATATGGGTATGTTATTATCATAGAAACATTTTAGCGGAATTCCAGAAATATATCACTTAGATTGACCTACATTTTCGACTAAAAGTCAGCCATACGCACTGGAGTCGATATATTCGGTATGTGGGGGCTTGAACAGTTATGGCCCGATTTTGACGATTTTTAGATTCGAGATTGCATATTTCAAAGGCACTATTGCAAAGTTTTATCCGGATACGGTTATATGGGAAGTGAGCGTGGTTGTAGTCCAATTCCGCTCATTTTCGCGCTGCAATATACGAATACCATAGTAATGCAACATGCTGAGTTTGTTAAAATCGGTCGAGCAAGTTCCGAGATATGGGTTTTAGCCTAATTGTGGGCGGTGCCACACCCACCGTTCCATTCCCAAATTGGTTTTCAATAAAGCTCTAATGTATCATCCTGGATGTAAAATTTAATGTCTCTGATGCATTCAATTATTGATTTATCGCGTTTTTAATAGTTTTGAACAAAACCGTTATATGGAGAGAGGGCGGGACTATAAACCGATTTCATTCATTTTCAAACTGTCTGTAGGAGTCTTTCATTTTCCTAAGTGAATTTGGTTGTTATAGATTAAGTAATTTAGGACATATGGACATTAAACTTACTAAAGGACGGGGCCAAGCCCACTTTTTTTAAATTAATAGCCAACAGGTGCCCCTTGTTCCTGCAATCCAATGTACCAAATTACAAATTTATATATTAATTTAGTGCTAATGGTCTGAGTGCGCCAATCTACATTACTAAACTTCTTAAGGTGCCAAGGTGCACCCGGATTTCATCGCCACGTCATCCTGATCATTTATCTATATATATATATACGGCCCTATCTATCTCAATTAATTTTAGGTGATACAAACCACCGTTAGGTGAACAAAACCATTATACTCTGTAGCAACATGTTGCAAGGGTATAAATATGTAAAAACAAATATTATTAATAAATAAATAATTCTATAAATTCTATAAATGGCAATTAGGGCATTTCATTGATATACTAGTAGTTTGAAAAGTAACGAATAAAATTTTTTGGCGAGATATGGAAAAGCTGTGCTAAAACTGGTAGTCATAAAAAATTCTCGATAATAATTAACAATCGTTTGTTCACAATTTCTTCAGACACACTTTTCAAATAATTCTTTTTTAATTATCGGAGTAATTGGTATCGATAACTTATCGATTTAAAGATACATTTAAATTATCGATTAATGTTTCTCAAAATTAAAAAAAATTATGTGATCAATGAATTGATTAACAAAAGTAACTATAATTTATCGATAAAATTATTTGATTTGATTTGGGAAAAAATTCAAAAATTTGCTTGTAAAAACAAATAAAACTTCCAATCATGCCGGTTCAAAGGGTTCTCACTGAAACAGAAGATTATTTTCAAAAATCGATTAAACCTGCTATATTAAAATAAAATCTTCCAATTCAAGTAATATAATAAATGATAAACTGTGAAATAATTATTTTTCTTGTATAACAAACCGTAAAGACAGATCCATTCGTTTCGTTGATCAGCACTTCTTTGCTCTGATGGAAGTTCAATCCGACAACACCGCCTTCTTGACTCGAGCTGGGCTTATCCATTTTACTGCCGAACGCCATGGCATGTAATGAGATATTATTACTGTTAATCGATAAATCACACGAAATGAGCATAAGTAAATCACAACAACCACAAAATGGAGATAAATCGATTGCATCGTGAACCGCATGAATAAAATGATCGGCACAACGAGTGTTACCAATGCCATTAAACGAGCGATGAGTCACAAAATACGAGCACCCGCATACATACGTACATATACATATGTGTTATGAGTACATATGCAGTTGCATGCATACGGATATGTAGATGGATCAACACAGTGAGGAGCACAACAGCAACAACAACGTGGATGCGCACATCACATATACAGGGTGAGTTGTAAATATGCATTAAATATGTGAAGAATAAGATAAAAACGAAAAACAAAATGTACATATGTATTAATTCATATTCATGCTGTGGAGTACAATGTTCGAATGACAATGATGGTTAGCTACAACAAGTACAAACACACGCAAATACAAAAATGGCCAAAAAACAATGTCGAAAGTGCAAAAAAGTATGTAAATTTGAGGTTTTTAGGGGTTTTTGAGAGCCCCACAATGTGTTGACGCGTCCTCGCATTTCTCTGCGTATGTGTGTGTGTCTGTTGAGTGTTGTAAGTACTTGTTGTAAGACAAGACTATTAGTGGAAAATGTTATGAGTAGTTACTTTTCACCAAAAATGCTAAATTCTGTATAAATTAATTTAAAAAAAAAAATTAATCAAGCGAGACTCACCTAAAGTTCACATTCGAGATTTCACCCTTCTGACTTTGTATGCGCGACAGTTTCAGAAAGACCTCCTCCAAACTAATACATTTGTACATGGATAGCAAAACGCTTGGCGACTCTTCGGCCAACAGATGACCCGAACGCATGAGACCGATCTGCAAACGATACAAATATATAAATAAATAATATGAACTACAAATCTCCCTTCTCCAACATATATTAGCGGCACCCATTACTTTCCCCCTCCCTACATAACAGTCATACGCACCGTGTGTGCCTGGCGCGCCTCCTCAATGTAATGTGTTGTGATGATAACTGTTTTTTGGCCAGCCTTTGTGATATGCACCAAATGATTCCAGATACTCTGACGCAACAACGGATCCACACCAACTGTGGGCTCATCTAAAATCAGCAATTCCGGATCGTGCATCAATGCCACTGCGAAGGAGACACGTCGTTGTTGACCACCACTCAAATTCTTTACCAAACGCTTCTCCGAAGGTAAATCGAGAAAATTCAAGAGAAACTGTAGGCGCTCCACGATCTCTTTAGAGTCCATACCGAATATCCAACCGAAATACATCATTGTCTCGCGTATAGAGAATTCGCCATATAAGGCGATCTCTTGTGGCATGTAGCCGACACGTTTGCCGGGCACACCCGAACCGCGAGTGCCTGGTTTGCCACCGAGCACGAAAATTTCGCCCGAATCCAGGCGACGTCGACCGACAATGCACGAAAGTAGTGTGGTCTTGCCACAACCTGAAGCACCCAGCAGGCCGTAGCTGGAAAGAGAGAAAAAGAAAAATAGATTAAAAAGACCGTTACAGAAAGTATTTTTTACATTTAGACTTTATTAAATAGTTTATACAGTTTAATATTTTAGCTTAGAAACTTTAATTTAAAAAATTCCAGTCAATAATCGATCTCGCAAAAGAGATTTGATAGCATAGTTATTTCATATAGATAACTCTCAGACTTCTATCACTGGTACTGAATTCTCTAGTCGTTAATGAAATAAGTGGTGGGTAATTGAAGAGCCTCAAAAATCCTTTTCGAGTTTTTTCATTGCTGCCCATGAGTTCATCTAGCAAAATGTAACTTGGAATCTGTATTTCCTAGAGAGATTTTCGTTTGGTTAGCAATTTAATCTCTGCTTGCTGTATATCAGATCTTTCAGATGTTCTCCAACCTTCCTCTATTGCAGATTAAACCAAAAGCATATTGCTCTTACTTGGAATACTGTCCAAAATTTCCCTCTTTCACTATAGTTCATATCTGGCACTTAAAAAAAATTTAATACTACATACATCTAGCATGACAAAGGCTTTGAAATACATAAATAAAAGTCTTTGAAAAATGTAGTATATGAAATATAGTTCAATGTATTATTTAACCGCAGACGAACTATATACCATAAGAGCAATCTTATAGAGTCTTATGGAGAAGAGCAAGTTAATTAATATACTCGTATGAGATTTTATAGTATTTGCAAATGTTTCCTTTTCCATGGGAATATTAAATTTGACTGGGATTGATTGATAAATACAAGTAGCGCGCGCAAACCGAATCGATAAAAAGATTACAAAAATATAATACAACCTTTTTTTAACGTTCGTGGGAAGTTTGATTTCCATATGACAACAACAATTTATCTTGCAATTTATATAATGGAGAAACAATTTAACAATAAGTTGCTTGAAATTCTGTGTTTCCAATCTGTGAAGATCGTGAAGTCATTGAAAACTTTCCTTATGCGAGTCATCCATCCATCTCTGTTTATGAAGATAGTTAAAGAAACAGCGCTTAAAAATCATCGTGTTGGCATCAGAACAATAGTAGAGAATCGCTACAACCCTTATGGATCGACTCAACACATTTTGATTAATGTTTAGGGTAAGAAGCGTGTCAATGATAGATTCGTAACAAAGTACTTGAATCTTTTGCAAAAACGAAGTCGAGAAGAGGTCGCAAAAGAGTTGTTTGATCAAAACTGTCCAACAATATAACAAATGGCGTTCCCAAAATTTGCGTAAGGCACTGAAGGCCATCTTAGCCTAAGCTTATAACCAATCCAAATTAGATTTTTGGCATAATGCGTTGTTCTTTTTTTTACTAAAAAAGACTTAGCCAATCGAAGAGTGCATCATTTTCGAAAAAACCGAGATATGTTTATTATAAACTATCGAATTCGTTTGGTCAAAGTAAAATCCATGATAGTGTCTTTGTTCAACCGTAAATCGAACCATAATTTTTGTATATTTTTAGTGAGAGATTTCTGAAAACATATATCTTCAGATATACTAGAATATTTGTACTGTTCGGAGAATTCTAATGCAACGTTATTTTTATTATGAGTCAATTTCAATCACCAAATATTAAGCTTAAATGCTTGGGTTGGTATATTGGGTTGTGAAATCTCAACGGTGCCTTCGTGGCACAAAGTATTTATTTTAAGTTATTGCTGCTTGCAAAATTTATTTGTTGGCACTATGTGAGAAATGCAGTTATATAATATAAAAAGGTAAAAACCATTCCGCTAACGGACTGGATACTAATATTATTATTAATTTTTTTTTTTTGGTAAGAAGAAAATTACAAGCAATACAAAAATAAAGCAATTTAGGTAAATTTAACTAAGACAATTTTCAAGCAAAATGGAGGCCTACATTTCAGTGCCTGTTTAAGGGTCGCCGTTTTTTGTACATACATATGTATGTAAGTATATAAAATGTTAAATGCATATTTTTAGTAATAATTTTTTATGCATTATACCATTTTATTGTCGAAAATTATTATGGTTGTTAAAATAAAAACTGTAAAATAAATAAAATTTAAATGTAAGGTAAAGGTTATTTTAAAGTTATTTTAGTTTGAATTTTTTTGGAAAAATATTACTAAAAAATTAATGAAACTACTTATGTATGTGCGTTTATAGAGTACATTCCTGCTTCATGCCATTGCGATTCAAAAAAATTTTGAAATACGAGGCCCTAACAAGCCGTAAAAATCTTTTTTAAATACATACATATAAACTGAGTATAGTAGATACCCACATACAAACGTACAAAACATATATTTCTGCTAAGATTCACATAGATATAACTTTAACTTGAACATTGACATGCACATGCGCGACTCAATGCTAAACGATACAGTTCAAGTTGAAATTCGGTTCAAGATGACAAGAAAAAAACCAAAAAACAAAAATAAACAAAAACAAAAAATTAAGAAAATGAAAAATAGAAACGAAAAAAAAAACAGCAAAAAATAATAAATGGCCAGCTAAACGGTTCGACCTACCGACCAGCGCAGATAAACCGCATCAATGCATATATATATAATACATACATATGTACATACAGCAAATATGATTAAAAGCGTTGAAACAGCAAAAAGTACAACCAAATAAGCAACAAAGAACGCGAAGAAAGCAAATTGACACCGTCAAGAGACACCTTGAGTTTGCAGCACATATATACCTACATACATACATAAATCAGCAGAAAATGTAAATTTGTATATTTTTCAACAATAACAATAAGTACCGACCTAGTCAGTTTCGGCAACTTTTTCAGAAATCTTTTTGAACAGTAAAAAAAACCAACAACAACAAATGTCACACATCTGCGGCACTTGAGGGTCTTTTCGGCAACGGCACGTATCTTGCACAGGGTCTATTGTTTATTGCTGTTGTTTTAATTGCAGTTCTACAATTTATTATATATATAATTGCAAGCGATTTTCCCGCTGATAAAAGAGCATTTGAGCGCAAAGCAGCAAAAAGGCGACAATACAAGAAACAAGTGTGCTATTTTAAGATATATAACACATATATGTATACAAGTATATATGTAATTACACGTATGTATCTATTTATATAGATAAATGTAAATATAAATAAAATAGCCGAGTTCTTTAATTAATTTGTTTGGCCAGCAAACTGTTTGAGGTAACGGCAATGACTCACTGCCCACTCTGCGCGCTGCTGCTGCTGCTGTTGCTGGCGTTGGCGTTGGGGTCGAAGCTGACTTTGTTGCTTTTATTTCTTGTTAATTTTATTGTTGCTATTTTTTCACTGCAGCTTCGTTGAGGGTCAAGCCGTTCAATGTATGTTTATATGCATGTTTGTGTTGTTGTTTGTGTGTGCGTTTGCGCCGGTTGATTGGTTATTTAGTCGCCCCATAATGCCACCAACAATCGACACCATTTATTTTTGTTGTGTTGCTGCGTTTAGCTTTTGTGACTTAATCACTTAATTCCCAGCTGATGATTTGACTTGATTCGCACACACCAATACACTCATATATATATATATATATATATACATATGTACATTACACACTAGACAAGTGTGTTATCTGCTTTGTGCCGCCTAAATGTTGATGGCAGCAATGCAAAAACAATTGTGTTAATGCTGAAGTGTTAAAATTAAAAGAGTGTGACTCAATATTTCGTAATTTATTTAATTGTTACTTAATAAAAATTTTGCAAGTTTTTGTATATTTTTATTTTAATGTTTTATATGTAATTTATTTTTTATTTTTGTTTTTTTTTTATTTTTTTTTTTGTTATTATTTTATTTCGTTTTTGGCGCACTTGCAATATTCATGCCATTAACGCCTTCAATAATGCATGTGTGTCAATGTTTCGCATTCTTCATCATTTTCAAACGATTAGAGTGTAAATAACTGTTTTGGTTTTGTTCAAAATGCATAAATATTTTTTGTAGGAAGTTTCTTATTATTGCAAAAGTTGATCGTCAATTTGTTCGGAGGTTGTACCGTTGCCTTGGACAATAGTCCATGTCAAATAAATTTTGTGAAGAGATCTTCTCAAAGAAAAAAGTTTTTCGTACAAAGACTTTATCTGAACAATTTTTTCGAAGATTATACCTTGTACAATAATTTGTACTAAGTTTCGTGAAGCTAATTTGCAAAATAGAAAAGTTTTCCATACAAGAACTGCGTTTTGATCGTGCGGTTTGTATGACATACATATACACGCTAAAGTTTTCCAATACCGGCGGTTCTAAGAAATGAGCTGCTTCTTAGAGATAAAAAGACGTGCGCAAAATTGCACAACGATATTTCAAAAACTAACGGACTAGTTCGCGTATATACTGATAGATAGCTAAAGCAGCTCTGCTCGTCACGCTGATCATGTATATATTATATTATGTATATATATTTTATAAGGTCTCGAACGTTTCCTTCTGGGTGTTATTAAAATTTTTATTTTTTATTCTTTATCACTTTTAAGCTCAAATTACTTTTAAGCAATGATTATTTAATGATACTTGTTTCTCACTTCCCAATATTTCGTCACCTCAGCGCAGTTTCACCTTACAAATGCTATAGGCGCTTCCATGCGCTCTGTTCTTTACACTCTTTAGGAAACAATAAGCACCGCGTTCACACTATTAATAGGGAAATATTTAATTATCGGAATGCCATTTAATGAGAGTCGTAAAAACGCACGCGCCGCAAATTGATTGAACAAATCGCCAAGCAAAATATTCGGAAGCAAAAAATGGCTTTTTTAATTATTTTCAATTTGTATCGTATGCAAAGCAGCATTCAACGCACATAAATAGTATAAAATAAGTGAGGCGGCAATTATCGGCATTTAAATTTGCATGCAAATCATCTAAGGCGAATCGAAGTGAGGAACTAAAAAAAATTTGAATTACTAATGCAAATGTTTGCATATAAAATTTTATTTCTTTATGAATATTAGAATTATTTTTGGTGCATTTTAACAAATTTGACGGAGCGCACGCCGACCTTCAGAGAAATTTTTCGGAGTTACAATGGAAACATTTTTCGCTCGCTTGCCCATATTTCAATAAAAAGTATTTACAACATCTTTTTATGAGCTAATTAACATAACGCACCCATTTTTCGAATCACTTGCGCATAAAACGCTGCTGTAGGCGCTAACTAGTTAAGTGCCCTATGTTTATGCAACTCCAGGGCGGATTGTGGCAACGACATAAATTTATAAATCAACAGCTTCTCTCAGTTGTATGCTTAATTTCTCATCGCAAGCAAAAAAAAAACTAACTAAATAAAAATAATTGAACTTACTGCGTGCTATGTTTTGTTATGCGGTGCTATGTTATGTTGTGCCGTGCTAAGTTAAGTTGACATTTCTTGTTTACACATTTCATTTTGATTTGTTAGCTCATTGTGAAAATTTCAGGCATTTGTCAACGCTCATCCACATAAATATAAATATGTATGAAAGCGGGTATGTGGGTATACACAAAGGGGTATTTAGGTTATGTCGTTGTTTGCTATGCCACAATTACTTAATATGACGGGTTATTGGGCAGACAAAGCAAACAATTGTCAATAGTGGGCCGAGTTTTCGAAAAATGTTTGAACGCCATATTGTCAGTACAAATTGAAGAAGGTACTGTTATGTGATTTTAAATCACTTTTTGGTTATATTTAATAGTTAAATGCATGTCGACGAGTGTTTGGCCAAAGCTAGTTGGAACGTGGGTTCAAGAATTCAGTTGTTTAAGCTATTATCTAACAAAAATAATGGGTTATATACTTGTATAGCATTACATTTATAAAGTTTTCACTTCCTTTAGAAAAAATTAAATATTTCTTTGTTCGCAAAGATAATAATTTGACTCACATTGTGCCCTTTGGTACAGTCATCATTAGATTATTCAACACGGGAATGGCATTCTTCTTCTTGCCGTACGTTTTGAAGGCGTGTCGCACTGATACGGCAGCCTGTGAGTTCCGATTCCATTGTGCTGGTGTTCCGCCATCATTATTTGTGGCCATGGCGGGTTCACTGGAACTGCAAGCAGAAAATAAAAAAAGTACTGATAAGTTATTTAATAAATAAAGGTATTATATCTTAAGTTGATTATCTTCTTTTTACATTTTACTAAGATAGTTTATTTAGATAAAGAAGCAGTGTGTGATCTTATACTTCGAAGATAAGGTAAAGCGAGTTCGTTGCTTAAATCTTTTGTTGCTTGTTCATAGAAAAAACGTTGTTGTGATGCAAATTTTTATTTCTTTATAGGGTGCATCAACAAGGAGTGTTAAATTGAATAATGGGCACTTGAGTCGATAGGATTTTTTGGCGCGAGTTTATCGGTCTTTTTGTTAATAATAAAGGAAAAAAACTGAAATAAAATCAAATAAACCTATACAAAATAAAATTAAATAAAAAAAAAAATAAAGTAAACTGAATAAAAAATTGAATATAAAAAATAAAATTAAACGAAAAAATAATTTAGGTAAATAAAATGAAATAAAACTAATAATTTGTAACAAAGAAAAAAAATGTATATAAAGTAAAAAAAAATTATAATAAAATAATAATATACAAATTATAAAATAAAATGAAAAAATAAATAAAAAAAATAATATAATGCAATAAAATATTATGTATGCATTAATTCGTGCGGTTTTCTAAGAAAGGGCTCTACTAGTATTATTTCGCGTCGTATTCATCTGTGGCTGTATTCATTTCAAAGGTACTGCCATTTCGCGCCGTTTTCAGTAGATATAAATTGTTTGAGCGTGAACAACAATTTGTTTCATTCATTTGAAAATGTCGAAATTTGTACCAGATAAAGTGTTTTTGCGGGGAGTTCTTCTTCATTATTTTAACATGAAGAAAAGTGCTGCCGAAAGCCATCGTATTTTACTGGACGTTTATGGTGACCATGCTTTAGCTGAACGAACGTGCCAAAAGTGGTTTGCACGGTTTAAAAGTGGCAATTTCGACTTAGACGACGGAGAACGACCCGGACAGCCAAACAAACTTCAAGACGAAGAATTGGAGACATTGCTCGACGAAGATGCATGCCAGACGCAAGAAGAACTTGCAAAAGTATTAGGAGTTGATCAAGCAACCGTTTCCAGACGATTAAAATTATTAGGATTCATCCAGAAGCTTGGAAATTGGGTGCCTTATGAATTAAAGCCAAGAGACGTCGAACGTCGATTCTGCATGTCGGAAATGTTGCTTCAACGCCACCAAAAGAAGTCGTGTTTGCATCGGGTTGTCACTGGCGATGAAAAATGGATTCATTATGATAACCCAAAGCGCAAGAAATCGTATGTGAAGCCCGGTCAACCATCAACATCCACGGCAAAGCAGAATATCCATGCTGCTAAGGTGTATGTATTTGGTGGGACCACAAGGGTGTGCTCTATTATGAGCTATTGAAATCGGGTCAGACGATCAATGGGGACCTCTACCGAAAACAATTGATTCGTTTGAAAAAGGCCATCGCGGAAAAACGACCAGAATATGCGACCAGACACGAATCAATAATTTTTCATCATGACAACGCTCGGCCACATGTTGCAAGGCCAGTTAAAAACTATTTGGAAAACTGTGGGTGGGAAGTTCTACCTCACCCGCCTAGCCCAGACATAGCACCTTCCGATTACCACTTGTTCAGATCAATGCAGAATGCCCTCACCGGAGTACGCTTCCTTTCAGAACAGGGTATCAGAAATTGGATTGATTCTTTCTTGACATCCAAGCCGGAGAAGTTCTTTTGGGACGGGATCCACAAACTGCCAGAAAGATAGGCAAACAGCATAGCTTCCGATAGGCAATACTTTGAACATTAAATGTATAACAATTTTTTCACAATAAAGTCTTAATTTTCGTAAAAAAACCGCACGAATTAATGCATTAAAACAAAGAAAAAATTTTATAAAAAGCAAAAAAAAAAACAAATAAAATAAAATAAACAAAAGTTAAATTAAGTTAAATTAAATTAAACAAAATAAAATAAAAAAATTTAAAATAAAATTAAATTAAATAAACTAAATTAAATTAAATGAATAATAAAAATAAAAACAAAGTAAAAAAACGTAATAATAAAATAAAATAAATTGAATCATATTAAATAAAATAAAATAATTTTTTTTAAATAAAATCTAAATTTAAATAGAATTAAATGAAAAAAATAAACGATTATTAAACTGAATAATAATATTAAAATATAAAATATAGAAAATAAGACCCAAAATCAAAAAAAAATAATATAAGTAATTCGGCGATTATTTTATTTTCAAACAAAAAACTAAAAGCAAGAGAAAAAGTTCGTAAAACACAACAAAACTTAAAAAAGAGTAATATAAAGTTAATTTAGTAAGTTATATTTCGTATAGTAAAATTTCTAATTACAAAAATTGAAAATAATGACAGCTAATTTATTTAACCACAAGCTACATTCAAAGACCCGAACCAAGCAGATACGTAAAAAGTACAATCTAGCTATAAAAATTCGAGCCAAAAACTTCATATGATTGAAGTAAACAACACAGGTTTGAATAAGTACACAAACACATGTAAAATATCCAAAACCATTTTTTATAATAAATAAATATTTCTGTGCTCCCTTTTCGCACTTAACCTATTAATAGCTTATACAAGTCTTCTTAAAACAATCGTGGCATTTTGCTGCTATTTATTAAATAATTTCGGGATCAAAAAAAAATAAAAATTAAGATAGCCAAGAAAAGAGTTCACTATTTTCTTTTAAAAATTATAAAAAAAAAAATAAAAAATACAAATACTATTCGACAATCTTCTGGCTTTATTAATAAATACATTCACATTTTGCCTTCTTTTCTTAAATTACTCGCTTCGAAAATCATTTCACTTTTCATAAACAGTCGTCTGACGACTATTATGCCACAATTCGTGGCACACTTGCGATGCAAACAAAAACATTAAAACGAATTACTTACAACAGTATATAGAAAATGCACAGCAACCTCTACATTGGCAATATAAGTATTATAACTACACGTGCTTATTTTTATTATTTTCTATCAGTTTCTTTACACTATTTGTTGTATATTTCTTAATACACCACAACGGTCTACCAGCGCGCGCTTGCACTTTGCATTTCTATATAAAAGTTACAACCAACAGAGCGACCACTACAGCGCTGAAGACTCGCGCAAGCCACGAAGCACGCGCAAGTAACATTGCAGCTGAGCGGCAATGAGAAAACGAAGAAAAAAGTATGTCAACAATGCAAAAACTGGTGTTGTCGGTCCACCGCGCAGCGGCGCGCCATTTGTCTGCGTCACTTTACATTGCGGCAGACGTTTTCTAATCGCCAACTACTAAAGCTCGTGCATTCACGCGCTCACTAACAGAGTTTTTGTTTTTTGCTTTTGCCTGTCTCTGCAACACTGCGCCGCACTTGTGACCACAACAGGTGGGTGAATATTGTCAACAAGTCGGCCAGCCAAGAGATTTTGGCAAAGTGTCATAGAAGCGCCGACAATCAACAGCCGACAGTTTTTAACCGTTGCGACGTCGCGTGGCGCTCGGTCTGTTGGTCGTGTGGTCGGTTGGCTATTCATTTGAGGCATTTCTTAGACAGACAACATTAAACTCACACTGGGTTAGTGGGTTGCTGCTTCGTGACATATTTATTGCTCTCTACATGTGTTTTATATATTTGTTGTTGCTGATTGCAGCTGCAAAGAAATGCTGTGACGCGTATCGATTGCTCAATAAATATTTTTTTTCATGCTTGTGCAGCGGAGAGAGGAGCAGTGGCTGGTCTATTTGTGCAACACCGCTTCATTTGTGTGTATGTGTGTGTGTGTGTGTATGTCTCATACTGGCACACAAGCACGTGTACATTGTTTTTATAGTTTTTGCGAATGCTGCTGCGAAAGCGCACGATAAAAGCCGATGATGAGAGATAAATGCAAAATCAAATATATTTATTTAACGGTAGTGGTAGTAAGTTGCATGCGATTACATAATAATCAAACAAGTTTGAGCATACATATATATATGTATATGTATGTATATATATATATGAAATTTACAAAACTGTAGATATGTATACAAGCATGGAAATATGATCATTTAAAATCATAAAATAATAATTATTTTATATGTAAGCTTATGTATGTGTGTGTGTGTGGCAGTTACGAGTAAGTGCTGGCTGCATGCTACTAAATGTATTTATGTGCTTGCAACATGTAACAGTGCTGATTTTTGTGTAAGCGCTTTGTCTAAATTTTATATATTTGGCTTATTAGCACGTATCGGAATAAGTTAAAGTAGAAGATTAAACACTGATCAAAAAGTTGAAGGGAAAATTATTACCTGCACCAATGCTATAATACCCTTACAGGCGCATTTCTTATAGTATGAAACGGTATACAAAGATTTTTATTTTGATTTTCATCGGTCAGTTTGTATGGCAGCTATATGCAGCTATATGTAATGATATTTTCTTGCATTTAAGTCAAATCTATTAACTTCATAGTGGGGTCTGTCTTTGCCATTTGTGAGAAAACTTATCCCCAAAAAAAAAAATACATTGTTTATACCATCAGAAAATATAGATTTCAGCAAACATAAAATCTACTGAGTTTTTAAAAAATTTTATACTTTGACGTAAGAACTATTGTTTGAAAACTACGTTTTTTTTCGATAATGACTTAAAATAAGCAGATGAAATAAATAGTTTAACTAAAAAAGTAATGCAATATATTTAGGGCATAAAAAGGTAAGTCTAAGCTCAAGCAAGTCTTTAAAAAAAAAATAAAAGCCCAAAAACTTGGATATTTTAATTTTCCACATACATTTTGAGGTTAGGTGCAAGAGCTGTAAGTTGTAGTTCTTTTCGTTATCTAAAACTTTGTCACATAAGTTTTTTCGTAAGGACCCTTTGTTTTGGCGGAGAACGAAATAAACCCTTTTTAACCCTTACAAATTCAACCATGCCCCTCCCGTTCCACTTTCCGACCCAGATCGACAATCAGCTATTTTTGCTTTCATTTTTGTTATTTAATCTTCATTTACCACTGGATTTCCTCTTACTATGATTTTTTACGCTTTTTACTATTTTCAAAAGCTTCTGCATTGGCATATACGTTTTTGTTCTCCGATTAATGTGGAAATAGGCATTTTTATTACTACAACAAAACATGAGTAGCTGGAATTCGAAAGGAAAATCATGCTGTTTCAATTCAATATTAATATTCCGGCAATAAATGTAATATATTTTTTTTTTGTTAATTCATAAATTTGAAGCTATTTTCATAAGTTGAATTCAAATTTACGAAAGCTTAGAGCTTCAACTCGTTTGGGCACTGGTTCTAGTTTGAACTACACGTTTTTGTTACTGGTTTTTATCTTTCTGAAGGCAGTATCCAATTGTGATAACATAAATCTTAGATAAATGCAATCATTTTAAAAGCATAAGTCACCAAAAGCGAGATTTAGCATTTTAAAGAAACTTTATTAAAATATAAGAGGCCAACAGGCGTGGAGGCTAACTTCAAAAAATGGAAAAATTACTATTTTGTATATGACTAAATATCTTGAAACAAATTGTTTCGATGCAATATCCATAAAAAAAAAAGTTAATTTTACCAAACAGTGTCATTGAGTATAAGCCAATATTAAATTTGAGCTCGATTCGATTTGAGTAGACTAGCGAAATTAATACAAACTGAATCATATAACTCTATGAAATTTCATATATTCGTATGTATGTATGTATGTATGTACGTATGCGTATTTTTACTTGCATTAATACGCAATCGCAGAAAAGTTTACACAATTAACGAACAAATTATCGATTTAGGTCAAGGTGAAGGTGTATGTCGCTTTTATTATTGCAGAAATTCACTTTCGCTTTTGCAGCAAATCGTCAAAAGTCAACGCACTCAAAATACCACAAAATTTACCATAATTATATTATAATATTAATGTATTAATTGTATTGATAAAATATCGAAATTTCTTTAAGAAAATGTGTTTTCACTCGAAAATGCAAAGTGTATGGCATTGTTTTTGGATTTTTTTTTATATTTTATTAATTTATTTTACATTTTTCTTTTTGCTACCTTTAGTAGCTGTAAAGCGGTCAATAAAGTTTTGCGTCGAAAAAAGAAACTAGTTCAAGGTCAAGTATTTAACGCGTTTTCATTAAAGCAAACACAATAAAAGCGTATACGCACTTGGGTGTGTGAGTGTGTGTCTGATTAAGTCGAGATTTTGTAATGACGGTAACTGGCGATTTACTAAGTGATCAATGGACGCTATATACATGTACGTATACAAGTATATACATATATATACGGATACATATATATATATATATACATAAGTATAAGCTCTGGTATTAGCTGGCATTATTAGTAGCTGACAGCGTGCAGCCATTAGCGCTAAGCTGAGAAAATGCACTATTATATGCAAATTAATATGTGAATGTGCGTACACAATAAACCATAAACACAAGCAGTCAATGGCTTATACAATTTGACATACATACATATATTATATATTTAAATAAATTCATGTGTAGAAGTATTAAACTGAATGCACTGGTTAATTGCGCTTGATTTTTATGATAACGAAATAAATATTTTATATACATATATGTAAATGTATATGTATATACAAGTATATTTATAAATAATATGCATACTACTAACCATTAATATTAATATATTATTTTTGGTTTTTTTAGTCCATTCGCTTCATGGCTCTTACACACACACACACAGCCGTTAACATATAAAATATACGTAAACAGTGGTCGAGCAACTTGCCTCATTTTACTCGTATCTTGTAATAATATGCTGATGCATCGCCCAAAACCGATAACCGGTCAAGTAATTGATGACTTGGTTCGGCTATTTGAGTTTACTCTTGTTTAACGATAGCAAATAAACACAACACATGAAGAAAGACTTTTAATATTTGCGGACATTTTAAGGCTATTGATTCTGGTTGAGTTGTTCGAGGAAATTGCTATGAGTATATGTAAGTATATATATAGCTAGGGTTGTATATATACATATATACGTACATACATAATGATAATAAATGTAAGCAAATATTTGTATACGCACAACTCCCAACGTCCCTAAATAGCATGAATTAAGATAAGTAAGTACTCACATACATATGTACATATATAGTAGGGAATAGGTACTTTTTATTTTCTCATGCTTTACCAGTGTATATGAAAAATACATATATTTGAGTTGAAGCCACGCCCAAATGTTCATTTATCATGTAAAAACTGCAATTTATTATTGCTAAATAATATTTAATAATATATTACCGATTCAAAACAAAAACAAAAAATAATTCCAGTTGAGTATAGTGGAATTAAAGAAACCGCAAATGTTTTTAATATGGTAGAAAAAAAATTCGTATCAAATAACATCGATAAAAATTATATGATTTAGTACTAATATATATATTATTTAATATAAATAACAATATACAATAGATATAAAATTAAGATAAAAATAATATAATTACACTATAATTAATAATTATACTTGTATAAGGTTTTGTCATTAACAGCTAATATGTTCGAAGCATTTAGCACTTACCCAGCGCTTTTTTTATCTTCGCGCTAAAATGTATGCTATACATAGGCAAATAGTTAAGTCAAATTATTTGACAAAAAATTATGCTTTATATTAAATGAAAGAACTGAAGAATTGAGAAAAATTACTAAGAAAGGTAAAATATTCCAGTATACCTATTTGGGTGGGCCAAAAACAAAAATATTTTTTTTCGCTTGGTACTCTGAATAATAGGTTCTTAGACACCTCTACGAAAATCTCTCCAATCATGAGTTCTAGATTTGACCCACCCTAATACCAATGCGATCTAACTATTTGTAACTAATTTAAGTTCACTGTAATTAAGATTAGATATACGCGTATGATAGATATTACGTGGCCTACTTTTTGGCGCATTTTTTTATTTAAAACATGGTACATCAGATTTGTGAGCAACTTATCTTTGATTTTTTATTGCGAATTATTATATTTAGATAAAATTTGTGTGTATTTTTCACAAAAACACACTTTTTTTGGGAAGCCGGCATTTTAACAAAATTCAAAATTTTTAGTACTCCTTCAATCATAATATGTATTCATTTATAGTTATAAAAAGTTTTTGGTTTTTGGATTTTAGATAATTTAATGGTCCTCCTGGTCATCGGTCATGGGATCAAAGGAATCCAAAATTTTTCAAAATTAATCTCCGACTATTAAAGTGCATTAAATTCTGTAAATGTCAAAAAGATGCAGGAAAAACTCGTTTTTTTCTGATTTGCAAGTGGCTATAATCACTTAAGATATTTTATTTTCTACGCATTTATCCCGAGAGTTCAAAACGTTAGCATTATTTAAAATCCGCTTTACATTGCAAAATGATTTTATTTTTTCTATTAGTGTTTTATTGTTCTCACTCTTCCACATTTCTCTTAAAATTGGATGAATACCCAGATATTCTCTTCGATATCTGAGCAGAGCTTTCCATATATGTATGGGCATAATAATAAGAACCACAATAAAATAATCTGCTTTATTTAAAAGTGCACTTATTTTAGAAATAAAACTTATATAAATTTAATAAAATACGGAAATCTAACCGCAGTGTATTATTACAGGTATATTATTACTTCTCTCGACTATATATTGGAAAAGGAAATAACACAGCCATAGCAAAAATAAAAGTCCAATATTTACATTCACAAGCGAATAAGCAAATAGACTGTTATGAATATGTAGTAACTTACACGTAAAATAAACAAATCGATCACAATATATTGACTAATTGCCTTTCTGACATATGTAAACAACTGCAAGAACAACAACAATGACGATATTTAGTTTAGAGGTTATCTAAAAGGTAAGCAGAGAAGATATGTGTAGATGACAATGCACAGCATCGAACTGAAGCCGGGAATGCCGACATTCGTACGTATGTAATTGTTGCTTTGGCATATTTTTGCTGTTATTGGTTATTAATTTTTGTTGTAACAGCCGAAATGGCAATGAATTTCTAAATGATTAATTGGGTAACAAATATTTTGGGCATGTTACAATATATCAAATGATTCAATGGAAGTGGGCGTTGTTCAAGGAAGTTTGAGGAAGTTTGGGGAAGACAAAAATAACGGCAAATTAAAAATGAAAGTGAAATAATAGTATATAAATAAATTTAGTTTTATATAAATGCATTTTAGCTAAAATTTTAAATCAAAAACCGTCAAATATTATAATTTTCTGCTCGTTTGCTGCAATTTGGTTGCTGTTGTGCCGCCAACCGCCTTTAGTTACACGCAAATAAAGAGAAGCATGACATATTTATGTTTTTATACATACATACTTATGAATGCATGCATGTGTGCTTGTACTTATGCTTATACTAAACCAAACAAAAGGCCGATTGACCTTGCCGCTTGCGATGATACGAGACGGCGAGCGGCGGCGCTCAATAAATAAAAGCTTGAGAGACACGCCAGTGCTCACATATGCTACTTTTATGCGTGAAACATAACTATAAGTATGTTATATGCAGCTTATTCATTTCATTCATTTTTGGAGTAAGGCTTTGCGCAAGCGCTTTGCGAATAAATAATTATAAGGTGAATGCGCAAGAAATTATGCATACATACATATACCATATATAAGCCAAAAATATATGCATATGCATGAGAGTATAAAAATTTAATAAAAAAAAGTCGAATAGCAGAGGAATAGTAAATACAGTCATACATACATATATGCGTATTGAAATACATATATACATATATATGTACATCCACCTGCGAAGCTTAGCAACAACTAGCTAGTTATAAGTTTTAATACAACTTTTAAGTTTTACAAAAACATGACGTGCATAGAGCCGCATCAAAAGTCAATGAATAAAATATTAAAGACTTAAGCAACGAACTTGAAATCATTTACACTCCCTGAATAGCCGACGAGTGTCGGAAAGGAATGCAAATTATGCAATTACAACAATATGACGACAGTTTGGCAGTCGTTAGTATTGACGTCTATCGTTTATTGACTTAGGAATGCTTGAGGTGAATTTATAAACAACACATGTCATTTATATGTATAAGTATGTATGTGTGTGGCTTGTGCGAAGAATTGCAAATACGCTTTAGAAGTTTTGATAGATGAATATGTTGCTAATTTTATATTTTGAAGAGAGCTGAACGATATTTTCGCAGCGGTTTGTTTGAAAAATTATTTATACAAAAATAGTTTGAATAAAATAAAAAATAAAAGTAAAATTTTAATAAAAAATAAGTTTGTTAAAAAATATAAAAATACAAAAAATGAAATAAAATTTATATTATAGTTTAATAATAACAAAAAAAAACTTCTCTAAAAGAATAAATAATAGTAATGTTTAATCATAATATATAAATGAATTAAATATAAAATTTAAATAAATCTTCAATTTAAAATGTTCTTAATTTTTTTTTTCAATTATATGTATAGTTTCATAAAAAACATAAATGAATAAAATAAAATAAAATTCAACACAAAAAAAGCTTTGCCAAATAAATAAATAATATAAAATGTTATTGCAAGAAATACATATAATAAAAATATTAAATTAAAGCAAAAAGTTTAAGTTTAAAATTTTCTAAATTTTTTTAATCAATTTCATAAAAAAAATATGAATAAACTAAATAAACCAGAAATTACATATTGATAAAAAAAACGTTTCTAAAAAGTAAGTAACAGTAAAATCTTATTTAAAACATATTATTTATTAATCATATAATATTTGAGCAATTTTTTAAAAATTATTTTCCTAAAAAACATATATAAATAAAATAAAATGAAAGTAAAATTTAAAAAAGAACTAAACAAAATCAAAGCAACATGTAACTGTAAAACACACTTTTCTAAACAGGGAGAAAAAAATAAGTTTCGCTGATGTCTTATGTCTAAAATGTATGAGAAATCAAAAAAGTATGTTAAAAATCTCTATTTATTGTTGAAAAAGTATAAATAAATAAATAGAAAAATTAATAAACAAATTTAACAATTTAAATTTATCAATTTTTTTCCAGAACAATTTCCAAAAAAAAATGTCTACAAAAAAATTCCAGATTCCCAAAAACTTAACGCAAAAATATATGCTTTGAAAATTTTTAATGTGAAAATCATTATTTTCATCGCTTGAACTTACATATATGTAAACACACCCTAGTGTGAATATTTCAATCTTTTTATCAGTATTTCAAAGCATTACAATAAAAAGTGACCTATCTTACTGGCGCACCTTAATAAAATGTTATGCAAAAAGTTTATTTTTTTGTCTAAAAAAATCATAAATATTCATACATACCTATATACATATGTATATAAATATAGCATACCTTCAGCCATACAAATAACTCTGCTTGCAAAGTATTAATTATTCATTCAAAACCATTTGTAGCACTCACATGACACCTTTATAACTGCTCGCCAAAAGTCGAAAAAAGTCAAGGCTTCAGTCATGCAAACATTAAAAATATTATGTGTTGCGAATTCGGCACAACAATTTTAACGAAAATATTTAAAAATATTTTGGCAAAAAATTGTTGGCTTGAAATCGCAACTCAGCTGCACAGCTGCGAGCAAAAATTGAATATTCTAATAAATTACTAAGATCATTAGAGCAGCGGGTAATAAATAAATTGCAAATAAATGTATGCTTTATTAAAATTTCAGCATACGTGCCTTAAGATATATAAACATGTAAATATGTGTGTGTAAGAGCAAATTACGCGGTAGGTAAACACCGATATTACCCCGGGGGAAACATGAAATTAGTGTAAATAATTGTATATACCATACAATTGGAACTTTGAATGTTTTTGCACTTGCAAAGTAAACCACACATTAGGGTGCGTCGCATGTATTAACTATTGGATGCCGTGAAACTATTTCAACCGCAAGAAGAGAACAGCTTTTAGAGAGCTCGATTTAATAAAAATCCTTCGTAAGCACCGTTAATAATAAACCGTTGTAAATTTTTTTTTTAATTTTTCGTCGCCTCTCGTACTTAAAGCAGTTTGCTTTTGTTACGAAAAATAATACTACACAAGTACGAGTGTATAAAACTATAATATATTTTTGTTTTTATACTACGCTTGCCTTTATAACGTGCTCATCCTTGTTTGTTGTATACTTCATTTTTGGTTTTTTTCGTTTGTATATAAATATTTATTTGATTCTCGCTTCTACATGCAATCACACTTATGTATATGTCGTTCTTTGGTACTCTAATCGCACAATTTTGTATGAAGAAGAAGCAGATTTTTTGTTTGAGAAAATGTCATATTCATAACTAGAGGCAATTATCTACCTATAATCTTTTATTTCGACTTTTAACAGAATTTTTTATACAGCTGTTGCATTATTCTTAACTTTAAGCAACTTCGAAGAACTCATTGTTTATTTGAGCTGCTTGTTCATACAGATATATACTTGGAGTCACTAAATTTTTAAGCATTTTTAAATTACGGTTTAATTGTTTTAGAAACCTGACTGAATAACGAAGATTTGAACTTAGTAAGCATTTGCATCAATCATTTATAGTTTTAAAATTCCATTCCTTCTAATGAGAGCTTTTTTTCTTTCAATACAATACCAAATTGCTTTTACTGAGCGCTAATGTCCAGTTTGGTAAGTCTCGACTTCGTCGCTAGCTAAAATATAATCTTAATTTTTGATGATCTTTTAATAAACTCAATATTACTTCAATATTAAATCTCTTAAATTACTGATCTAAAGACTTTTTATGTAATTTTATAGAAACTTTTTTTTGATGGCAAATCTTTCAACCTAAAATAATATTTTCCAGATTTCATTTGAAACTCTCCAATTACGACATACTCAATGAAAAAAGTTCACTGAGCAATTAGATTGTTTTGTTGTTGTTGTGGTGATAAAGAAGAGTTACCAAACAACGTGGCCATATGCTACCGAGTTTAACGCCTTTGAACATATATATACAAGTATATATAAATATATAAGTCTGTTCTTATTACACAGATCCGACTATTGGGTGGACGGTAGCGGCAGCTGGCAAATATTTAAAAAAATATAATTCAATACATTATAGTTTACTTCATCATCTTAATTTCCATACAATATTTCTTTTGCTGCTGCATAACTAAAAGTCTATCAAGGCCTTTTGCATCAACTTTTGACATTCAATGTTAGAAGTCAATGCTTTAATGTTGGATAAGAAATTTTTCATTAATAAATCAGTACTAAGGTAAAATATAGTATATGGTACAGTGCCCACCATATATTGAGATTTTTACAAATAAAAAATATATTGAACTGTTTAAGTGAGTATAAACTTCAATTAACTGGTGTTATGAGTAATAATAGAATTTACAAGATTATTTCAAGAAATTTTCAAAAAATATATACAGACATACATATCTATAATGAAGAGACGTAGAATGTAAGAGGAATTATATTTGAGTTAAATATTTTCATAAAAGTCATTCTAGAAACGTTTGAAGTCTTTAATAAATATTATAAAAACAAAACTAGCATAAAGCTAGAAGCGAAAATATGACGAAGAACATTAAGAAATATCACTTTATAAAATCTAACTGAATAGTATATTCACATGAATATATAATATAAACAAATATACTTCCTTAAACCGAAAATTACCAAATCAAATTGCGACTTCAAAGAGTATAACTTATTTATCATTTCTATTATATCAAAATACTATCTTTCCATTTAACAGTCATCGTATAACTTCAGAAATTCAAATAACAATTCGCATACAAATTCACAAATTGTGCTCACCCAAAGTTGTATATGTGTGAATCTAATGGTGGTCTGCCTGCACGCACCGAGTGGAGGCAGTAGGAGAATAAAAAGCCCATATTCCTTCAGTAGACACGCCGACAAAATTTGACAAAACTCAAAACTGACAACACGTGATGCGCGAATAATTTCAACACGAACTGGCAAGGCACACACACATCAGCATAAAGAGCAAGCGCGCATATGCAAATTAGTTTTAGAATTTTTCGAGATTCGCATGCGCGTAATAAGGAATTCAATTTACGATTCACATTTAAATAGATTTTCGATATAGTGGCAAAATAGTTTAATGGCTTTTTTCTGCGTTTCAAATGCTGGAGACGTTTGGTGCACAGATGTGAATTTTAATGTTTTTTTTTGTTGTTATACGCGTAGTTTGTGTGAAAAAACGCGGCTACTAGAACAAAAGTTAAAAAGGAATACAAATATCAACACAAATAATTTTGCCTGAGTTTATGACATGTTTGCATTCAAAAATTGTTATTTTGTTTTTGGAATTTTTTATGCGTCAGTTTTCTGGTGTTGCTGGGATACAGGGCGCCTCCGATATCAAATTAATTTAAATCAAAAATCAAAATCAGCAACAAGAAGAAGTGTGAGTGGTAAAAAGTGAAAGTTTAAGAATTATTTATTAATTAAAAAATTAAAAAAAATAAATAAAAAATAGAATTTTTAAAAAGAAGATTGAAATGTTGAAAAAAAAAATGAAATTAAAAATTTGAATGTTTTAAAATTAATTGATTTAGTTTATTAAACAGTTATACTAAAATTTTTTATATCAAGCGCCGACATACATATATGAAAGCTTATTGAAATATGAAAAATATGGATATTTAATTTAACCGGAAGACATTTTTTTTGAGAAATCGCTCAGTTTAGTTATGTCAATTTCGACAAAACATTTTATAAAATTTTGAGTGAAGTTACGGCTGCCCTTGTAAATTTAAAACACAATAAAAAAGTAAAATACAAAATCATTGCCTAAATTTTAGCGGATTTCATAAAGCAGACAATTTGTAAACAATATTATTTTGACCATACCTAATTATTAATTTAATTTAAACATTGTACCAGTGTATTTTAAAAATATCAAAATAAGTCTAAAAAAAGTTTAAATATATTTACCATATTTCTTTGTAAAAAAAATTAATTTGAAAGGCAAAACAACATTTTCAAATATTTTTTGCTGTAATCAGGCGCTTAAATTCATCTTCGAATTCATTTTGCTTCCACTTATCAGCAAATATAGTAAAATCATCGCTGACCGAAATCACTGCGAATACGCGTCATTTGTATCTACAAGTATTTGCTTAACCCGCCATGTAAGTGAGGCGAGGTTGAGCGGCATTATTTACATATCTCTACATATGGTAGTACAACACCACAATTGCTTGCTAATTCCAAAATGCCCACATCATTTTAATCAGCACGTTTTCGACACATTTTTCATCAACGTTCAGCCAACCCTCTCACCTTTCTTCTCATGACCAACATTCGCTCGTTTGGTAAACCTTTCAACACCTACAATAATGGGCGCGACTTCGACCGCAAATATTTAAATCACAAAAAAAAAATAACAAGTGTACTGGAAATCACATCAAACGCATTTACTTGCGTCGAAATTTACAAACAAATATTATGCAATATTTAAATTTCAATTTTAACCACAGACATTTGCATTTTTTATCGGATCTTTTTTATAGTTGCACCAAATGTCTTAAATGAAGTTAGCTATACCTTGGGGGCCAGTTTGTGGTGATTAAAATTTTGGTTTGTTAACTCGTTGATTTCCTATGAAATTTTGGACGGCAGATAATGGCATGTTTGGTACTGAAATCATTTGGAAATATTTCTAGTTTGCAAACAGGATATAAATATTTATGAAAATACTTAACTATTGATTTCTATTTTCAAAATAAAAAACTTTAAATTACTTTAATTTTGCTTAGTTATAAAATTAATTAAAGTTATAAAAACCAACTATTTTAATTTCATTTAGACAAGATGTTAATAGATTATAAAAATGCATCTATTATGTTACGGTATTAATAAAAAATTGATGAAGTTTTCTAAAAATTCACAATTCTAATCTAGTTCACATTTATTTAATTTGTTTACTTTATAGAGATAATAAAGTCATTTTCATTGATCCTTAATATCAACTTATTTTTTCGCACAAAGAATCATGGCTTTTTCTTTAATAAACTTAAATTGTTGCCTACATTTTGGCGTGCATTAAAAATTATGAATTTTCCAATATATTCAGTTATTGATATTTATGATATCATATTCAAGACAGCATAACGTTATATAGTTGAAAGTTACTTCTATGCGTGTTCTCTCAATTATTGTATGCCAGCATGTAACAGAATAAGTATTGCCTATCTTTTGGCTGCATATCATAAAGAAATAGATATTCAGAATAGTAATTTGTGATTACAATCATATGTTGTTATCATTTTTCAGTTAGATAAAGACACTTAGTTGAAAATTTCCTCAACTGAATACTAGTGAGTTATGTATAATAAAGATTTGCAGAATCAATGTTGCCTATCTTTCGGCTCCAAAACATATACAAAAAAAGCAACATCATTGTACTTGTATTAATGAAAAAATTGTGTATTACAATAATTTGTGAGTATAACTTTTATAAAGAGATATTTTGTCAACAATTTTATTTTGTATCACAAAAGGTGATGAAAAAATGTTGCCTACATTTTGGCACTGTAAAAGAACAGATACAAATTCTATTACTTTCTTAAAGAAGAATAATTGGTATGATGATGGTAAGACGTTTCTATTCACTTCTAAACGCTGAAAGCAAAAATTAAATATACATACTCTCATATAATTTTAAATGTTAATAACTATTAAGCATTTGTTGAATATTACAAAAATGGTTGCATAAAAATTCTGTTTCCAAATTTTTAAGTATGTTTTTGTAATCAATTATAAAATTATTATTTTTTAATCAATATAAAATAATCTAAAAGTGTTTTTATTCATTCATTCTAAATAATTTTTACTACATTCATTCGGTTATTTAGTCACTCTATTTCATCACTGAACTCACCCACTCAACAATTTTGCTTTCATTATTAATAGAGTAGTTAATGATTTGCAAAATGTTGCACAAACTCATTGCCATTACATTGGTGATTACATCATTACAAAACTGTGCTGAATTCATCACATGCTTTCAACGTAAATTTCATGCTTTTTCTGCAATTTCGGTTTCGGTTAATTATTTGATGATATTTTGTTTTATTGCTTTCTTTCACTCGCGTACAACAATTATGCCATAATTACCATATAAAATTTTTATTCAAATACAATAATACTGAGCAGTGTGAACACTTCATAAATCATATTTTTAGTTTGTATGAAAAATACATTTTTTTTACTTACGCTGTTATCAACATTTTTGTTGAGCTTTATTTATTGGTTTTTATTAAAAGATCTTCCGTCAGCTGTTGCCGTTGCTGAGGGATTGTCTTGACTGCTTTGATACTAATTTGTTTATGCTTTCTTGCAAATAAACAAATTAGTGTTTTTTACGAGTTGAAAATTCTCAATTACAATTTCGCAGTCATAGGCACTTAATTTGCTGTTTGCTCGCGTATCTAAATCAAAAATGAATGTATACGAAGATATCACTTCGGTGACATGTGCAGTGGGTTGATGAACGAGTATGGTTGCTGTAAGGAGAATTGAAAAATATTGGTGAAGATTAATAAATGTATCAGGTGGTTCAAAATTGGCGACCTTTGTGTAAACCATAATGAGGAGACTGCTGCTATATGTTAAAAGCGTCTGCATAAATCTTTTAATCATTGTAACGCTTTTAAGACTTTTCGCACAAAGAAATTAACTTGTTTTTTTTTAATTTTTCTTTTGTGTTCATAAAATTTTTAGATTATGATAGTCCAAATATTGACGTTACCTAATATAATATTAATAATAAATTCAACAAATTATAGTAGTTTCATTTCAAACAATTAGGAGAAAATATAAAAAGATTTGAACATTTATTTTTTTAAAAGAGAGTAATAACTTCAATCTTCGAAATTCTTTAGGTAATGTTTTCTGTCGCTAACAAAACAAAATTACTGATAATTTACGATCTCTACAACAACAGTTAAATTTTGATTTCTCAAAAGACTATTAGGCATAAATGACATTTAACTAAACTCAGCAAGTTCTTTTAAGTTTTTGTGCGAAACATTTTTTTTATCTCTAAAACAACAAAATTAGCTGAAAATTTGTTTTCTCAACAAACTATTGAGAAATTAAACATTAGTAATAGTTTTCTCAACTGGCTATTGAGAAAATGTGTAGCGCTGTCAGTGTGGCAATTGATTTGTTAATACTAGAGAATTTTGTTATTTTCGACTTTGCGTTATCTATTTTCATATAATATATATATTTTCATTCAGTACACAAGATTTAAGTTAATAATTGATTTCGACCAAAGACTGCGCACTTAGCTGTATTCCTCAAAATTAATTTCAAAAGTTTTTCTGCTGCTGTTTTCTGAAAAGTTTATTTTCTCAACAGACTTTTGAGCAACTTGGCATAAGTGATAGTTTTCTCAAATTTCGTTGTTGATATGAAATAAATTTGTTATTTGGACTATTCCTTTGACTATTATAAGCAGTATCAAAAACCAGTTATGCAGTTGTTATGATGGTCGTGGAAAAAATTTATTTCAGACACCGGTTTAATTTAACTGTCAATATTTTTGTAATGCAAACTTCTGAAATAAGTTAAACGCATATTTATTTAAAAAATTATTATTCTGTTTTGTTAGTCAATGTATAACACGCTCCAATTAGCACTCATATAATTGAATTATAGTAGAAGTTCACCTTTAATAACACCTGTTTACTGTATGTATGTATGTAACTACAGATATATACTATTATATTTCACTTTGGAAATCAAAAATGCGGCTTTTTTTCTATACGGCTTAACCATATTGGGTGAATTAATATAATTACTCATAGTGCGAAATATGGGTATATATAATTAAAATGATATGTGTAAGTTATTTTTTATGTAAAAAAATCATTATTTCAGTTAGTAAGTTCACCACATAACGGCTTAGAATAAATTGTATATTACAAAAAAACAAAAAAAAAATGATTAATTTAATTACAAAAACTTTTATATAAAATTCGTCATTAATTGGAATAATTCTTTTTTAGATTTTTTCTGAAGTACAATCTACAAAGAAAAAAAAATTTTATTGAAAAAATTTTTTTATATACATTTATGATTAGAAAATTGCAACTTTTATGCTTTATTTGGCGCATTTAGTAAACGCTTTAAAATCTTTTAATTGTTTAATTACTGCTGACAAGCGCAAAATCACTTCATGCCATTGCACATTTAATTTTAATTTCCAAATTTGACATGTTTACAATGTGACATTTTTCACTCAAAAGCACACATTCAAACCCACATATACCTGTACACATGCGCATAGAATGAGTGTTGGTGTCGATGGCACAATTGCTTTGTTAGGAAACACTAAACAAATAATAAAAAATACATAAACTCAAAACAACAACCAAAGCAACAATAGTATTTTTTGCGCTAGCACTTATTTTGAAGGCAATGCTTTTGCAATAACATATTTACAAGCGCATAAAAACAATGAAACTACTTACGAATCACAAATAATTGCAAGTAAAACGCGGAATAAAAATAAAAATAAATGTCACGAATATTAGCTCATTTTCGGCAAGTTTTTAGAATGAGTAATTTTTATTCGTACCTAAACTAAACCTAACCAATTCAATGCGACCCTAAATGTAGGCAATTTTTTTCTAAATAATATTATAATATGATATTGTAATTCCAAAGGTGTACAAGGAATATTGATTGCAATAGTACATAAAACTGTATAACCATACAAATCTATGGCCAAAGGTTCAAAATACCTAACAATAGTGTATTTTGTTACAGAAGCCAATAACATAGGTGTCTAACAAAATAGATATATTTAATTACATAAAATACTTCAAGTTTGACTAGGTCAAAATAGCGATTTCAAGCAAAACTCGCTTGAATCACATTGCTTAAGAAAAATCGCATTACCCGTAAGCTGATATTGGAGATGACTAAATGCATTTGAAATTCTAAAACAAATGACGAGTACAAATAAGCTGAGGTATGGAAAGTATTTCGGTGTAAGAAACTATGGCCTTGTCAGCAGTTTTGTACAAAGCGTACCATTACAGTTTCGTCTAATAATTATTTTAGGTTACTTTTGCAAGTGCTTACATATTTATACAAATACTTACATACAAATATATACACATATGCTCGTCTATACTTGCAGGGCATGGCCGCTCAAATTATCACGACGGAGTAATTGTATACAATATTAATAAATATTTTGTCGGAAATCGCAGCAAGTCATCGTTCAAAAACCTTAAAAGTTAAACGGGTTTGCTGAGCCCTTTCATATTTTCGCATTTTAATTCTATATTTATTTAAAGACAATGCACTGAGGACATGTCCAACCAAGGCTTCGTCGCTACTTCCTGTGACAAAAAAATATTAACTTTCCAATTCTCGCTGTGCTAAGGTCGTTTGAGTGCTTTAACACCGTCTTCTTATTATTCTTGAAAGCTGACTGGCAGCCACTTAAGCTTGCACTGATTTTTTGAAGCGTGTTTTTTTTTAGCTTTATCCTTGAATAAATAAAAAAGTTTCAGTGCTTTTACGTGAATTTCCCAAGCTGAAGCGACTTTTGAAACTTGCAATTAATGCATATATGCACAGTATGGGCTAAAATTAAAACACACATTGCTATCAGTAAGCAACGCATTTCACAAATGAAAGGACAATTGAAGATAATTATTTTGTTTATAAGCAATGCTTGCTTGTGGATTAATTTTATTAATTTTTATTTATATATAACATATTTTTTTGGAAATATCTTGTATTTTAATAGATTTTTTGAAATTCGAGATACATTTTTTACGAAAAAAACCATAAATTTATAAAAAATAGAATATTTAATATATAATTTGTATATCTTTCTTGCTAATATATTGTATTTGTTTTATTAAGAGATATATTTAAAAAAAAAAACAAATCGCAATTATTATAAAATAATACTAAGAAATAATAAGTTTATAAAAAAACAAAAAAAAATTAAAAGATAATATGTAATTAAAGAAAAAAGTAAATAATTAATACAAAATTTATAAAAATGTATAAATGTTTACATGAAAATATTAAATTTTTTAAGAAAAAAAAATTCTAATAAAAATAGTAAAATTATTAAAATAAAATTTATAAAAACAAAATGTTTATAAGAAATTATTAAATTTTTCATGAAATATTCAGGTATTTTTAAAGTTTATAAATTCAAAAAATGTTCACAAAGATTTGCTTTATTTTCATAATTTAACTAAATTAATAAAAAAAACTTTATTATTTATTTATTTTGTACTTTTTCTCATAAAATATGGCCCTTCAGTTTGCAATATTGTATAGATATTTCAATAAAAAATAAATAAAACACAAATATATAAAAAACATAAAATGTTTATAAAACAAGTAAGGTTGGGCTAAGCTCGGGCGTAAAGAACATGTTACATCAAAGCAGGGAAAATACCTTCAAGTGTTAGAATAACTTTTTAATAAAAAATTTTGCGAAACAATTCAATATTCTTTATTCGATGAAATTGTAAATGGATTGCAATCAAATTTGGACTTTTACTAAGTTATATTATAGGTCATAGACACACTTAGTTTTATTACTATATACCTCCCGTCAGCTAAAATTGTATTATAAACATCTTCAAATGAGATATATGGGATATAAACTGAACTGAAGAAGCTAAAATTAATATAATGAGTTGATGTGAAAACGTCAAACAGAGATCGCAATTCCTTATTTTAGGCATATAAGGTAAGGTCGAGACCAATTTCAATCATATTCCCACACAATTTTTAAGAAAATTCTTCATTTAATTTTATTAAAGTATCACACATTTTGTCAGGCAGAAAGTCGGAAATTATTATACAGTCTATATTGGGTTAAGAAGAAGGGATGGGCTAATTAAATTCCTTTACACACTGCTGAGGTATATCAAGCAATTTGATAAATATATAACTCACACAATGAACGACAGATTCGGCATAAGGTTTGTTATAATAACAAAAATCAATATACATATGTACTACTTGAGAGTTTGAGTAGTTCGTAGACAAAATTCACATATTTTCGGCATTAAACTATAGTATATCCAATATTATACGTTTCGTGAATTTTGCTAAGATATCTTACACATTGACTGATGTATATGGCAACAGGTCAACCAATTCATTGAGTTTCATTAAAGTGCCTCACATACCGTCACCAACATATATGGTATGGAGTAAAATCAACCGGGTGTTTGAAAATTCGGAGATTAGTTATATAGGGGATAGAGCAAATTTTCAGCCTATTTTACTTATTTTAGGTCCACAGATACACTGTTGTTAAGAAAATAAGCTCTCTCATTTTTATTGGGATAACTCACATATTAGCTGATATATGCGGTATAAAGTCACCCGGAAGTTCGAAAATCTTTATATTAGGTATATGGGGGCTAAGGGAAAGATTGACCCGATTCAACTCAGTTATGACACTCAGACAAACTATTATCAGAAAAGCTTTCTTCCTGAATTTCCAATGACATATCTCACATATTGAACGATATTTTTGATAAAAAGTCAACTATAGGCACAGGGGTACACAAATTGGGTACCTAGGGCTTTGAACACTTTTGGTTCAATTTAAACAATTTTTAGTCATAAAGTGGCACACTTTAGAGGGACTATTCCTGCTAAGTTGTATCCCGATATACATAAAAAAAAAAATAAGAAAAAAAGTCTTAAAGAAAAAAAATTTTTGCAAGAAAGAAACGTGAAAAAGTCATTTAACTGTCATGCTTTTGACTTCATTAATAAAAAAAGACCCCGAAGTAAAATATATTCTATACCATGAAATCCTCGGATTGCAGCGATATACATATGTATATATTTATATATAAGCCTGTTCACCTAGAAACCTAACCAATCACCATTAATTGTATTTTTATATGTACGCAATGTGCGAATGGAATATTTTACAATTTTGCAATGATACAAATTCAACCGGTTTAACTAGCCGCACACATGGCAACGCATGACACATACAAACAAACACATATACAAAAACTAGCATCGATAAGCGCGAATTAAGAAAATCGCAGCTGAAAAAGGTAGACCAAGACAGGCCAGAGGCCAGAGAATTGCGCACAGTGTCCACTAACAGCATAAGCTACTCGATTACATTTTAATTAACCGCATATATATGTGTGTATTTTTGTATGTGTAAATTTGTCGATGTATATATGCATGTATGTGTGTATATATGCGCGTTTATCATCAGCTATGCGTTTATTGGTGCAACTGCATTTATTCTCTGCTCCACAATAACTCAAATGATGAACCGACTCAAAGTGCCGCTGAGTGCAAGCGAGTGAGTTTTGTTATTGTTCGCAACGTAGCTCAACGCTCAACAACAACAAATGAAAGCGCGTACAAAGTTCGCAATTTTATTATAATTATATTCTATAGATTTCGCAGTGGTATCGCATGACATTTCTAGAACTTTTTGATTGCTAAATTGTTTGCTGCGTGCGTGTTGCCAATACCAGTGTGCATGTGCGCCTTACGCAATTCACAAATAACGTGGCTTGCATAATAAGTCAGCTTGCAGCGAATATTTGTTGCTTTTCAGCATTATTTGTCTTTAGAAAATCATTTTCTGCTTAATCACCGCTGACTCATTAGCATCGCGCGCAGTGATTTGCTGGTCTAGTCCCACAGATATATGTACATACATACATATATGTGTGCTGGTGTACGATGTCTTTGCCAATTCAAAAAGTATTGCTTTTTGACACTTTTTGCAATCGCATTTGTTTACAAGTTTCAGTTTAAAACGTGTTCTTTCAACCGTCACTTCAAATTTTGTTTACTTTTAATAATCTAAATGGCTTTTGGTGAAAAATTTGCATGATAGACATGTGCTTATATAGTATTATATAGTATAGTAGATTAAAAAAAAACATATACGTTTATGTATGTCTATATTTAATGTAAAAAAGTAGGAAGGAATAACAAAAGGATTACCTAACTGCGTGACTGATCAGGTGCTGCGGCAGCTTCGATCTGACTAGTGCTTCTATTGTTATGGAAATAAATTTTTTTTCGAGTTATTTTATATAACTTGCGGATTTCTTAAATATTGTTGCATTTGCTTTGTTTAATAATTAATGAGTTGTGAAATAATAAAATTATATACAAGAAAAAACGTTAACTCTTTTGCACCGAAGCTATAATACCCTTCACAACAAAAGTTTGCATGCAAAATTTCGATTTTGAGCGGTTAGTTTATTTGTCAGCTGTATGCTATAATCTTCCGAACTGAACAATTTCTTTGGAGATTATGTCGTTGGCTGGAAAAATAATATATGTGAAATTTAGTTGAGATATTTTGTCAAATAAAAAGTTTTCCTCAAAAGAACTTGATTTTGTTCGTTCAGTTTGTATGGGGATCATATGCTATTGTGGTCGAGTCAAAATAATATGTTCGGAAATTGTAACGTTGCTTTGGGGAGTAATATATGCCATACTGCGTGAAAATATTTTGGCAAATAAAAAACTTTTCCAAACAAGAACTTGATTCTGATCGATCATTATATTTTATATCAAACCTAATATGTCACGTTCAGGGTATAAAAAGTGTATATGACGATTATAATATGAAGGAAATAATGCCTTTGCCTTGAAAACACCAGTTAAAATTATTATCTTACCTATTCAGTGAACAAAAATACTACAAGACCATACTTTAAGGCGGTAATTAAATTATTTTCCTACTTATAGTATATTTTGGGACTCAAAATGGGTTAGTGCTCATGTAAGTAATGAAGAAGCAGAGCCTTTTACTATCAGTGGTTTTAAAATCCTCTTAAAATTAATACTGTTTTCTCATATGATAAATGGTAAATTAGGTTCTCGTATCAAAAATATTATTGTAATATTACTGTTTGAAGCGCTGAAGTGGGAGAGAGAGCTGACAAGGACAGCACTTCATGCTAGACGCTTGAGCTGCTTTTGAAAAATTTGTCTCAGTTTTGTGTGAAAACAATTTTAAATGCCGAAAAAAAATCTTAAAATTGACAGTAACAAAAAACAAAAATATATTTTATAAAAGCTCCGCCAAGCAGAATGCATATGCTTATGCTGAAAAAGCTTAAAGATATATTCAAACTGGCTTATCAGAAAGTCTTCGGCTAGTAGAAGTGAGGTGTAGGCATACGTTTTTATATTTTTGAAGCTTACTCTGAAAGTAACAACATTAATATTGATGACTAAGCAAGAAAATATTTTTGATGAGAAAGCAAAGTCCATTTGTTTTTGGATACGCTTCGCTAAACAGTTTGCTGCTTAATAATTTTTTCACTAAACTCCGTTTTTTGATAGACTTTATAATATAAATGTATCCCACCTAAAAATTATTCTTTCGTTTGTATAAAATAATATGGCATACTAAGATTCCTTTTAGAGAATTTTTTTAATATTGATCCATCAAAATTTATTTGAGGCACAATACAGCAAAGGTTGTAGTGCACACTTTCCCATTAATCAAATTCAAATTTATACTCATATGCATATAACGCCTAAAATATTGTGTAATCACATGAAAATATATTCAATGTTCTATTTCAAGTCACAATATACCAATTAAGCGTTAATGGTAAACATGCGAATAAACCCACAATATAAAAAATGCGCATAACCGTTAAGCATTACCAAAATGGTGGCTGGGAAATACCGCCAAACAATGAGCTACACGACAAAAACATAAATATTGCAATCACATAGGTGGGCAATGATGCAGTTTTGCGCTAAAATACACACACCACTTCAGTCGCGCACAACACAAAGAGGAATATTTCAACCACAACACCTTGGAAATTTGAAAGGAACAAAATTGAAAGCCAGACAAAAATATACCTCAGTATGCGCACATAAACGAAGTGAAGATGGCCCGAGCAATTTAAGGCAGCAGACGGCACAAACTTGCTTAATATGTATCAAAGCGCATGTGTGTGTGTGTGTGTGTTATAAATCGACGGGCAGTGCATTTAGCGTCGCTTACAAAGTGGTCAGCCTTGAGATGAGGTAGTCCAGCTGACTGTGACAGGCGAGCGAGTACAAAAATAGAAACAAAGAGCCAAGCTGATAGGTCAGGCCGTTGGCAAACTAATGCACGTAAGTCAGACGAATAATACTTGAAAATTCAAAAACAAAAAAAAACAATAAAAACATTTGCTCGAAAAGGGCGCTCAGCAACAGCTCAAGAGCTGAACTTAACACGCTAACTAATAAAAGCGAAATAAAATGGCAACTAAACAAAATTATTGAAATTTTACGAGCGGCGGACTGAACAAGTCAGGTTTGTGCCTTAAGTCTTTAGTAGGTATGAAGTACCGTGGTATGGCGGGGAAGTTTCTGTCTTAAGTCCTTAGTAGCATGCAGCTTCGTTAGTTTGGAAGACAAGTTTGTGCCTTAAGTCTTTTGAATTTTTGTATTTTTTTAATATAACCGGCAAGTTTGTGCCTTAAATCTTTTGATTTTATGAGTTTTTTTAATATAACCGGCAAGTTTGTGTCCTAAGTCTTTGTATTTGGTAAAGTCTACTCAAATAATATAATATAATCTTTTGAAAGAAGTCTAAAATTCAATGCTGATGCATTTTTCGTTTAATACTCACATAAAACAATTGAACAGACAAGTTTATTGTTTTTGTTGCAAATATTTTTTGAGTATTGAGCAATTCTCTTTTTTATTTCTTCATCAGCATTTTCATGACTTTAATTATGCTGTTGGCTGTCAACATTTTTGAAGTAGGCCGTGTGTAGCTACTGGGTTTGAATTGATTATTCACATAGCTTGTAGACCTAGCGATAGCGATGGTAGTAATTATAGTTATTACGGTGAAGCAAAATGTTATACAAATAAAAAAAACTATTTATAAATTATTATCAAATTCTTTTTTATTACAATAAGTAAACATTTTTTTGTAATCAAACTTCAAACAAATTTTATATGGCGCCATTTCTACACCCATATTTGTCACTATTTAGCTTTAGTAATATCTAATTTTAAATATTTACAAAAAAATATATTTTTAATTTTTTCCCCCTCACATCTTAATAATTACCCTCATAAATGTCAAAATTGCATGCGTCATTGTTGGCATATTTACTTGTATGCACTTAGCATTAAGTCAGCTTATTGTGTAATAAGTTTAAGTTACTCATCAACTTTCTTGTTAAAAATATTTAAAAACATTTTAAAACAAATACAACAAAAATAGATGGGACACTTAAAATATGAATAAAAAATAAAATATGTGCCAACCTGTTAGGTGCTCAACTTTTGTGCTCAAAATTGTTATCTCATGGGGTTTCCCTGCATCGACAGCTCCTTTTCAGCAAAGATTTACAGTTCTCGCCCTAAAAGTGTTTTAACTATGTTTAATATCTGATTATTAAAAAGTGCTGTGGGCGTTTTTGTGGCTTCTGCTCTTACGATATTTACGAAGTTTTAGCGAAAGTGGTTGACTCATACGTATATTGCCAGTTGTTTTGAAAATTTTGACATTCGATAATCTGGATGAAATATTGTGGCGTTAATGGATGAATGATGACTACACACCTCATTTTAGGTATGCATACTTAGGAGATGATATCAGGAATGCCTCTCGCTTTTTAATTTGGCATTTATAGGGTATATACAAAAATAATTTATTTTCACTTAAAATATCACAAAGTTTCGATTCAATTACTTTTTGTTCATTATTAGAAGGAATACTCGTGCATTGATGAGCTTTTAAGAAAACTTACAATTAATAGAATTCTTATATTTTTTGTGATATCTTTTCTATCCGATTTTCAAATATGATACTCAAATACGAACTTCGAAATGTATGAAATCATGATAGAAACGATAAACTTGCTCGTGCTAAGCAAATAAATAAAAAATTTCTTTGAAATTTTTATTCAAATTAAAATAAAGCGTATAAAATAAACATACCGAGTGTGGCAATATACTATATTTTATTCAAAATATATATGTTATATTCTAGAGAATAGTTTATTTGTCTCCGTCTAAAATGACAGTTGATCCAAAATAGGACACACGTAGTATGGAAATAAAAAATATCTACTATTTTCATATTTTATATATAGGTTATACTCCTAAAAATAACAAACTAAATTTTTAAATTGACATTTCAAATACTTTTTGAATTACAAGCTTCTTAAGTGCAGCGTCTTTTGTGAGCAAGCCAAAAACGACCAAAACTGTGGGTCCGCGCCGTTTCGACAATTTTTCATTTTTTTCGACCGTAAGTTAGTACACGGAAAATATCTTCTAAATAGATTTTTTAGGTTTCAGCCACTGCAGCGGCTACGAAAAATATTTAATTTTTTTCTACAACAATATTGCTGTGTATTCTTAAACTATGTATAAGTATACCCTTACAATTAACACTTAAAACAGGAGTTTTTTTTTAATCCCCAACAATAACTTTTTTATAGGCTGTCACTCTGGGTCAACTACTCCCAACAACAAAATCGAACGTTTCATTTATAACAAATATATGATGGTCTGGCTGTTAGGCGAAATAATGGGATTAAGTGTAGTAGGGACAATATATTATATAACGGTTGCATTTATATAATACTGTTATGACTTTAAGTCCTTATATATTATATATTATTTTTCAAATTTATTTAAAAAAGCGTACCAATAATTAAATTTCAGCCTTCTCCGAATTAATTTGGAAATAAATCTATATAATTTTACCTTATTAAACTTATAGACTCTTATACATATGTATTTTTAAATTGAAATTATATAATTTGCTACTCCATAAAAATCCTTAAAATAACTTCATTTATTAAAAAACTTTATTTAAACTTATATTTTGGTATTGGGAGAATTTATATTTATATTGATATTTTTTATATCGATTCGGTTTGCACATCTAGTTTAAATGGACTAGTCCGGGTCAACTTTGTTTAGTTGGTATATCGAGTAGAGAGAATCTTAAAAATACTTTATAAAACAAAGTATTTTTTTTATTCTGCGAACTAAACTACTTTCAAGTTAAATCACTCTAATCTTCAAATTCACAAAAAATATATGGATACATATATCCACAAAATTCGCGGATGGTCGAACAATAATGATAAGAATGGCTAAATGAAAAAAAATTCCAAACTCTAATTTTGGTATTTTTCTAAATCAAAACAAAATGTGTTATTGCCGAAACTGGAATTTTTTCAGCTCTTGTCGCCTTATTACTCAATGGTATGATGTATATGCAACATATCTGTTAATGTTCAACTACAACGGTAATAAGCTCACATATGACGCAGTTTTTGTGGTAAATAGTTAAAAAATACTAAAAAGTATAACTAATTGCCGCTAATTCCAGCTAAATTTTTTTATGAAAAAACCAACGTAAAACCTAACAAAAATACTCAATGCAAATAAGAAAAAGCTCTTCGAAACTTATAGAACCAAGCTTTGACGATTTCAACGCGTCATCCAAGCGATTTAAATTCAACAAAGCGGCGCCGTGTGTTGCATGCATAATTCCAAAGCAACGAAATAATGGCGAAGCAAAATACATCGCTCACTGGCGAAATTCAGTGACAGCCATCAACACCACTACATATATACTCAACATACCTATGTAAAGGAATGTGAGTAAGTGTGGTCGCAAATGGCGAGAGCAGAACGTCACAAGTGCGACTAACGCAGCGCTGAAGCCGCAAAAGTGCGACATGTGCGCCAGTGGATGATGTGACAAGTGTTGGTTATATACATATACATACATAAGTATATTTAGCAAATGTGTAATTGTAAGGAAAAATTGGTTTGTTATTTACTTGTATATGTATATATGTATATATTTGTTTATATAAGAATCTATATAAAGGAAAATTCAATTGAGCACTTCACCCGCTAACAAAGCGGATAATTTCCTTTGACATCACTACTTTGCCGCCACTTCTGTTTCCACATACATAAACACACACACACACACAAGTTGAGCGTCGAGCTCAATTCACTTTCGCTAACGGCGCCTGCGTCATCGTCGCCGTTGCGGTAATCGTTGCATTGTGCGGCGTGAAACTGTGACAATCGGCTAAATGCGCGAATTGCAATGCGAGGCGAAGCGGTTTTGCATGCAACATTAGCGAGCGCATACAACATTCACCACACACACGCATACACAGATGCACACACACCGATTGGTGGGCAGCCAGTCGAGCTTGCAACCAGGTTTTTCCGCTGATTACGTCTTCGGTGGTTACAAGCGCGCGTCACGAGCAAGCAGAGGAGGCGGTGAGTGGAGCGTAAAACCACCGTTGTGCTCGTGTGTGTGTGTGTGTGTTAGCAAAAGCAATTTATCGACTTGCAACATCGGCTGCTCTCTGCATTTAACAGCAATATTTGCAGTGGAGACGCTGGTTTCTGCTCTCAGCTGCCGCATTTCTTCATTTCTTGCTTTTTAATTGTTTTTGTATTATTATTACTTTTTCTTTTTGCACCCATTTTCATATATTTTTTTTGCTGTATTTTCGCCGTGGATACGCGATGACATAATTTCATGAACGTACCGGCCGGTTTTGTGGGCCACTCAGCCAAGCGGCCAAGCGGCCACTCGTCTAACCAGCAATCAGCAATTGTGCTAGCCACCAATAACAATAAAAATCGATTGTTCATGTTTTCAGTTAGTTTTTCTGCGCTTTTTCTACGTTTTTCTTTTGCTGCAGATTTAACTTTATTTTTTGGTTTGCCGCTTTTTCTTTTCTCACCACTGTGACTAATTTGGTAAGTTGGTAATTGTTTTACGGTTATCTTGCGTTTATTGCATATTCTCGCAAATTGTGTCATATTATGTGTATTTCTCTTTTATATCGTCTTCATTTCTGTTGCTTCTTGTAATTCGCAACTCTTAACTCTAACGATTAATACTGAGTTGGTCTTGCTAAATAAATAACTAATGCTTACTAACACATATAAATTGTGTGCGTATTTGTTAATATTCGCTCTGTAACTTTATAGTTCGCACTTCAGCTGTTGCTTAATTTTATTTCATTTATTTATTTTATAAATTTTCCATTGCTTTTTCTTTTTGTTTGGCTTACCATCGGCTAATTTTTGTATTTTCGTGTGTTGCTTAGCTCTAGCTATTCTGTTTTAGTTTTTTATTACTAAGTGCTTTTGCAGACGCCCAAGTTTTTGCTATTATTACAACATTTTTATTGCTTTTCTCTGTTTTGTTGTGGTGTCCGTCGTCCGCTGAGTTTTCGTTTTAAGCACGGAGACGTGATAAAAAGTTGATACAAATATACTCGTAGATCGTCTGTATATATATATATATATATATATATATATATATATATATATATATATATATATATATATATATGTATATGCTAACTAATCATTAATAATTATTTATTAAAATTACAACAAAAGAATTGCATAGCAAAAAAACCAAAAAATTACACTTAAAAAAAAAAATTTTTTTTTTGCATATTCATTTTGCATAAAAATATACCTAAATTTACATGAACAAATAATTAAATAATAAATTTCATATGAGTATTGCCAATATTTTTTAAGTTACACGCTTCTAAAGGGTAGCCACTCAGTTCAATTAGCTCTATCAGTTTCAGTTTATTATTAAGGAGCACACCTAGTGTGTTTTTTATACTTTCTTAGGTTATACCTCTATGTATAACATACTAAAATTTTCAATAGATATGTCAAACAGTTTTTGAGTTATATCCTTTTAAAGTGTATCCGCTTCATCATTTATTTCTTTAAACGCGCATGTTCTTCTGATCTCTATGAAGAAAAATCAAAATTTGCCAGGCCAAAAACGCACAAAATTTTGACTAAATTTTAATTTTTTACGGTTTCATTTTGTCAAGTTTGAATCTTTTCGTCGGTATGGCATTGTACGAGCAATATTTTTTAATAGAATTTTCTTTCAGTTTTTATCTACGGCGAAGACCGAATCAATTGAACGCCTTTTTTTAACACCATCGCAGATAGAGTGTTAGAGCTCAGTGCCTGAAAAACTGAAGTCAGAATAAAAGATTAGACTTTTAATTGCCTATTGAAAGATATAACACAAAAGCATATCATTGTTACCAATACCGTTAAAAGTTTATGAACCTTACGAACAAATTCTACTAAAAAAAACATTATTTTTAATTGGAAAGAACCAAGCCTGGTGAATACCGCGCGTGGTTTAGCAGCTTCCAGTCAAGTACTTTGTTTGTTTCCTGAGCCGATTAAGCTTTGTATGCAGATGAATTGTCGTGTAACAAAATTACTTTTCCATGTCCTTTGGCCCATTCTGGTCATCTGTAGCGATTACTATTAACACTTTCATCAGGTATTAGAAGCGCGTGATATACCACACCCTTCTCATCATTACCGAATCGATCTGTTATTGCATTCGATGTTGATGGTTATTCCAGATTAAGAAATGATTTTATCCATTTAGAATTCTTAAAGTAAATCCATTTTTGATCGCCAATGACCATTCGATGCAAAACAGATTTTCTTTCGTGTCTTTAAAGCAAAATTCCACAAGTGTTTTTTCGGTTTTCCATTTGTCTTTCATTAAAATCATGTGTCATCCATTTTCCACACTTTTGGATCATTCCCATAGCTTTCAAACAGTCTGAAATTGTTTGTTGTGTGTGCAACATTTAACATGACTGCCATTTGCTTTTGACTCAAAAGTATCATCTTCTGATAGAGTATGGCAAGCATTCGATGCGACTCTACAGCACTTTTCTCCAAATGGAGATAAAAAATTAATGCTTTCCGCAAATCATCAATTTCATTGCTAATCGAGTATTCGCTTAAGGTTAGGTTAGGTTAGGTTAAAAAAAAATTTAAAAAAAATCAAAAAATAGAATGCGTCTCCGCTTTTTTGTTATACAATATTTCTACTTGAGAAAAACTTTAACTTACCAAAAACAGTTAATTGACTCTGGATTCTGAAGTTTTTTGTCTCGATAACTATATATAATACATCTGGAGACTTATAATTCACATTTTGAGATTTGGATGTCTCAAACACGATATGATTGAAAAGAGCCTTTTGATATTGGTCAGTAACTGGGTAGTTTGACATACTATCTCCTATGTCCCTCGCGTTTGCTAACAGCCCAGTGTGCGGGATCAAACATGCTTCGCAGCGATGGAGTACGAACAATCAAGCGTTCGAAACGCGGATGATGAAGATTAAAAATTTATTGCGGACGAAGTTTCTAACGGTGCATTCTAAAATTTATACAGTCGTGACTGAAGAGCCTAATGTACATATTTCATTAAAAAAAACTGAATAAAATAATTCAAAATTGAAGAAAAAAAATTAATTGTTTATAAAACTGTGTCTTTTGTTTCCAAAAAAAAGTCGAAAATTTTAAACTTATATATCATTGGAAAACTGGAAAAAATCGTAAACAATAGGCTGACTAGTCATTTTTATAATGAAATACTTTCCTTCGTATACGCAAATATTTAAAGGAATTTTTTTTTTGAACGTTGAAATTTTGAAAATTCATAACTCCAAAGTTTTGCATATAGAGTAAATAAATGTTTTGTTCAAAAAAAATTTTTCTATGTAAATTTACGATGGAATGACCCATATATGTACATATGTAATATTGTTAAATAACATCGCAAATGGGGTAACTGAATTCAGAACAGTACAAAATGCTTTGTTTTTCCAATTAAGTATTAAGAATATGCAGCAATTGTTTCCGTATCTATGTACATATATCATCATATTACTTTCATTCATCATCACGAGCCAGCACCACCCACAACAAGCTGCGAACAGTGTTTGCGGTATTTATTTTTTTTTTTTTGTTGTAATTTTTTTTAGTGCGGTCACAAATAACAGCAACAGGGCTGAGCTGTCAGAGGAAGCATTAATTCGCTTGTAAATAAATGAATTAGTTTGACCAACCACCTCTGCCCCACACACTTGAACTCGACCGCAACATAGTCAGCTTTATATAGCTTTAGCGCCTGTGAAATAACAAATGTTTCTGACAAACTCAATCAAGTCGTAATTAAAAAGCGTACATTATTATTTCATTACTTAGCGATTTTATATGCAAATTCCATGCCGATTACTTATCTATAAACAATAAATAATTCGCCGTTACGAAAGTGCAAGAATACAAGCCAGTTACCGTTGGTACATATGTAAATGGCAGACAAAGTAAGGCAGTGCATATGCGCGGTGTGGTACTGATGCAACGAGTCAAACCGCAATCAAGTGTCGCACTAACAAAAAACACATATCTTAGAGTGCATAGAGAAACATATGTTTGTATGAATGTATGTATATATGTACATATGTATATATATATGTATATAATTGGTTAGTAGTTAGCAACAGAAATTTAATATGCCAAAAGAGATTATGTCGGAAAATCAATATGTGCTTGTACATACATATATATTCGTAAATAATATATATACATACACACATATATATATATATATATATGCATACGCAGAAAAGTTTGAAGCGGCAACTTTGTGAGTGTGTCATTTGCCGTTGTGCCATTTCACGCGGCAAAGTCAGCTGTTAGTTCACAGCTACTTGCTCATTGTTGATTATTTACTATGTAAAATATTTATATGAGGCTTTTCTTCTGAAATCTGGTCGGCTTGAATTTTTCATTAATATAGGCATAAACAAAAACATGTGCAGCTATACCCAGAATGAAATGGTGCAAGACTGTTAATAAGTTTCATAGTTTTCTTGGCCTTAAAATAATACTTCACATTCATCAATACATATTTTTTAATTACAGAAATTGGCATTTAATTAGAAAACTAAGTAAATGTACTGGCAAATGTTTAATTTTACGTGATTGTGCTACTGTTTATACAAAAAACATTACTTGTGTGTTTACAGGGTGAACCAGAAGTTTTATTACCGAAGAAATTTGTAAGAAAAACTTACTTCCAATTGTTTTTGCTACAAGATTTCAATAGTAGTTTCCGTCGACGTTGTTCGTTTTAACAAGTTGGTAACATTTTTTACACCATCGCCAACGCACATTTCGTAAATTAGTAAAATATTGATTTTTTAAGCAATACTAAGAATCCAATGAGGCGATGGATTAGAAATTTTTTTGGAGATAACGCGAAAATTTAGTTTTCAAAAGCAAGCCAGCGTTTCTGAAGGGATTAAAAAAAACATTTAACATAAAAATGAAAACTGTCAACTGTCAAACTGGCATTAACAAATCCATTTCAGGGATAACCAAAATATGTAAATTTAGCTGCCCAAAGTAGCTTTTTCTAAATTTCTAAAATATAAAGCTTTTATTCGCAAATGCATTACTTCTGTGGAATTAAAAAAAATATTCGCGAGAAAATACCAACTGTCACCTGTCAAACTGACATAGAACAAGTTTTTCTGCAGCATGCAGCAATGTCAGAATATACAATTATTATAAATTCATGATAATGTAAAATAAAATCTCTACTTATGCATTTTTTAAACAATAAAAAATATTGATTTATCTGGTTTTAAGCTTTTTATAATTTTTTTTTAAAAATTAAAAAAAAACTTATTTGTGTTCACTCTGTATATACAAGTACATAGAGGTATATGTATCCATTAAACTCAATGTAAAATCTGACATAAGTCATTAAAGTGCCCACAAATTGAATTGTCATTCTACAGCTGTAATAATATATAATATTTTCTCTTCGAAGCGACAGTCACACGCCATTAATTCAACTAATCCCGCGTTGCAAAGTCGGGCGTTAATTAATATTCTTGAAATATTAGTTTTTAAAACTGTCTGCTCACAAAGAGTACTGCGCACGCATATACTAAGAATTTTAGCTTAATTTATAATTTTTACATTGACGAATGCCGTTGCTAATGAGATTACGCTTGAGCTCTTTTAGAGGAAAATCTTATATGATTGATACATCAAGGTATACAACGTCTTGATAATGCTTAAATGCATAATTACAATAATTAGATGATAGAGTTTAAGATATAATATGCCGTGTATTTCTGAAGAGTGTTTAAGGTATCAAGCTTCTTATAGATTTTTTCAAAAGTTTCTACTAACAATGCTTTTTAAATCGATATCTAATGATGATTTTTCGGTTTAGAGTCTCAGTCTTAGAGAAAAATTAATATCTCAATTAATGAAACCAAAAATATTGGTTTCAGATTTACATGTTCAAACTCATCCCCAATAACTCAGCTCAACCCTACGGTATATACGATGAATGTTTTAATAGTGGAATAAGTCAAGATATTCTAAGCAGAACCTCCGCTGGTATGAACTAATTCCTGTAAAATAACCTTTCATTCAGTCTTACAAGAATATTCTGTAGCAATATAATGCTTCCAGGTGAATATTTTGCAAACAAAGAGATAATTTTCTTTTGCTTGACGAACACAACATTAATACACACTACTCTTACCCAAGCTAACAAAATCTAACCCAAAAAATATAGTCAAATTAATCGCAAAAACAACACTTATTTTGGCTAAAAAGTATCTACCCCCCCACTATTCAAAAATACATCACACTGACAAGTCAATGCATTACAAAAGGTCAATTAATAAGTAGTTAAGTCAATTAGGTCGACACGTGTGTGTGTCGCGGTGTCAGTAACATTTTTGCAGAGCCAAAATTTGTGACGAAACTTTTTTCGCACACAGATAAAAGCTTTGTGTCCACATACAATTTACAAGCCTGCTTTTAAAGTGTTAAATAAAATCCGTAATTTTTGAGTAAGTCGGTAGGTTCGTGTGTGTATGTTCGTATGTGAGTCACATGTGTCTACTATCTAACTGTCCACTTACAACGCAGGCAAACGCTCGTCCAACCGGTTTTGTACTATAAATAAACTAAAACTTAAATTTTAAGCGTTTAGTAAGTTAATACTTGCTGTTCGTTAGCATTCGCGTATTTTTTTCTCAGTTTAATCTACTGATGGAATTAGTGTTGGCCAAGAGTTGCCGTTGAGGTTACTGGTTGACTTAAGTGAGATAAAACTGTTTTAATTACAATGTTTTTTACTCAAAATAATAATTAGTTGTTTTAAAGTAAAAGAGTTAGAAGGTTGCCATATGTTTCACAATCGAAAAAAGTTCTTAGTAAAATTTTAGATACAATAATTTGTGAAAGAAAGTGAAAATGTTTAAGAAAACTTAAAATTAAATTTACTTTTTATGAGAGCTGCCACCTATTTAAAAAGAAGGACTATAAAATTTTAAAAACAAATTTATTGTAATATGGGTTACGAACTAAAAGTATTATGCAAATTTTAATAGATTTAAACATTTTGGTGGAGAGATGCTAACTACTTAAAAATTCTAATAAAATTATAAGCTTTATTTACCAATAAATTATTGAAATTTAAAATTTAAATCAAAAATATTAAGATTAATTTATAGTTGCCATCATTATATTTTTTAATTTACGACAGAAATAGATCTCAAACTAAGGGAGAAATTCTAGAGTAGAGTTGCCAACTGTTTGGAATAATTAAATTCATACAGCAACAAATATTATTATGGCTGCTGGAAAAATACTGCACTGTATAACATTGCGTGGAAAAATTCTTTAGAAAAAATTTGTATAAAATTAATAAAACCCACTTTACTAGAAAGTGTATCATGTGATTATAACTTTTTATTATATAATATTAAAAATATGTAGTAAATCATTTAATTGCAAAAATTTCTGGTAAATAAGCAGCTAACGGCACTAGTATTCGCGCCATCTCAATACACTGGCACAACTTCTAATTAACGCTGATGTCACTAAATAAACTGAAATCGGCGTAAACACTTGTAAATTCTTAAGTGCCCCCATATGCGTACATGCATGATGTGACTTACAAGCTGGCGCAATTTGTTGGAAAGCGAACGAAAATCGACCTCTAAAAAAACGCGTAATATTTGCTAATTGAATTTGCAAACGATATTTGCTTTCGATTTTTATTATTTTCAAATAATTTTTTTTTACCGGTTCTTGTATTTTTTGCTAAATACACTTACAAAATTATTTATGCCCCACGCTTGTGTAGCTCTGTGCAATCACATCAACGTCAAATGCTGGAATTTTCATTGAGGCGCGCAATATAAGAACGAAGAGCGTACAAAAGGTAAACAAATGTTACATTGCACGCTGATATTTAAAGGTCTAACAATGATATGTGTTTATAAAGTAAAATGTATGCTATTTGTAGTACATACTGCAAGCATTGGTGATAGCAGTAAGATAAAATCACGTATACGCACTGTTCCACATTCTGTTGCAGTGGCGCGTCGCTCAAATATAAGCTGATAAATATTTTATCTACGCAATGCATTGTCGGCAATAAATATTTGATGTAATTACAAATTAAAAATTAATAAACAATAAAAAATTTCAATAATATTAGTGAAAGCCTTACGATTACGATAATTTGACTTGCAAATATAAAAACTAAATTTTTCTTCACTTCAACCAAATACTAAGTATTTTAGTACAACAATTTTTACAGAAACATACTAAAACTGGAAAAAACGTCAACTGCACCAAAGTCGTATTAAAGGGTGTAAAAGACTTTTGTCTTGATTTTAATCGTTCCGTTTGTATGGCAGCTATAGGCTATAACGATCTGATCTGAATAAGTTAATATATTCGAACATTTTACCAATGTTTTGAACAAGAGGTTTTTATACCAGATATCTCCACAAATAAAAATACTTTCCATACAAGGACTTGATACCAATCGGTCAGTGTGTAAAGTAGCCATGTGCTATAGTGATCCGATCTAAAAATAATTTTCGAGGATTGTCGAGGATCAATGCCGAATCGTCATATAAAAAACTTTTCCCTACAAGGCCATCAATTTGATTGATCAGTTGGTATGACAGCTATATGCTATAGAAGACCGATATCGGCGGTTTCGTCAAATAATCAGCTGCTTGGTGAGAAAAGGACGTGTACAAATTGCCAAACGGTATCTCAAAAGCAGACGGACATGACTAAATCAACTCAGCTCGTATACAATATATACTTTATAAGGTCTCCGACGTTTAATTCTGGGTGTTAAAAACTTCGCGGCAAGCTTAATATACCCAATTAAGGGTATAATTAATTTTTTATAATGTCTACTTCAACTTTAGTACTAATTAAGTTTTTCAAATCTAAAATAAAATTTATTACTACTAAAGCTCACATAGTTTAATTTTAAATATGTTTTATTTCATTTCAATTCCGCTCAAGATTTTGGTTTCAAATTTAGTACAAGCCGCTTGATTAAAACAATACTTTAGTACAAATTAAATTTTTTAATTTTAGTACTAAAAAGTTATACGCTGTATACTGTTTCAAAATTTCTTACTAAACTAAGTGATATTTTTCAAAAAAAAGCTTGCACAAAGTAGATAATAGAGAAGTTTTTGTGAAAAGGTTCATTTTCAGTAAGATTATTCAGAAGACTATTTGTGAATAAATGACTGGAAAGTACATTTAATATTAGTGTAATGCTTTCTAAAATTTAGTACTAAATTATAATTTACGAAATATATGTATACTAAATTAGAAAGAATTTTACGAAACTTCTTTATAAATTTTAGTACTAAACTGTGTTTTCGAAATTGGATGGTTAATTGATTAAAATTTTGTTCTAAACAATTGTTTTCGAAATTTATTTTAAATTAAACTAAACGAAATGCTTTGTAAAATTTTGTACTAAATTGTCGTTTTCGAAATTTGAGCTAAATAAGTAAATATTATATGAAAATGCATTCTAAAATTTAGTACTAAACTATTTTTTTTCGAAATTTGTACTAAATTATGAGGTATTTTACGAAACTATCATGTAAAATTTAGTACTAAACTATTTATTTTCGAAACTTATTTAATATATTTTGAGTTATTTTACGAAACTGATTTTTAAAATTTAGTACTAAAGAATTGGAACCAAATTCGTACTAATTTAACGATATTTTATAAAATGTTATGCGCAACCACTTTTTGTAATATTTGTACTAAAAAGTACCATTTATGTATCTATTTAAAATTTAGTACTAAAACTATGTACTAAACTTTATTTTTACTTACAATATTTTGCCTTAGTTTTATTTTAAAAAAAAATTTTTCTGCTGTTTTATTAAATTGGTTGTAAGTATTAACATAAAAAAGTTATTTGCTAGCAATTATAATTAATTATTTTGCAATTACTTAAAGTGCACATAAATGTGGAATTGTTCGACTGCACAAAGTAGAGCGCTCTAACTATCGCGGAAAGACATTGAAGGAGTGCGATAAAAAATAGAAAAAGATAACTATTTAACAATGCGTTACAGTATTTTAATTGTTTGTTAGCGAACATTGCTTAGTGAATACAATTTAATTAAATAGTTACAGCACTCGGTGCACTTAAACATGAATTAATGTACCCGCAATTAACCAGTGGCTGCTCAACTGCATAAAAATTTTCAACAATTTTTTTTTTTTCAATGTAAAATTATGATTGGCTGCCGCTAATGGAGAGTTGTTATAAAGTGACATGTACATATTTATATAAGTTTCTATGTATATATGTATGTATGTATATACATATAGCTGCATATGTACATGTGCGTCCTTCAGGCGAAATACCAATGCAAATTTTTCGTTTTACAACTTTTTATTTAAAATATAATAATAATTGCTGCAAATGAATCGACAAGAAAGTGTAACAACAACAACAAGAAAAGAAAAAAATTAATTACAAATATTGTATATGTGTTCGAACACTAACATACACTTGCTACCCAAAGGAATACCGCCGCGCTAATAACAGTCGTTGAAAATTTGTCAGCTGACTGCTCATTCAACTGCAAAGCAATCAATTTAATAGAACTGTAAGTGGTAATTTGTGGCGAGTTTGCTGTGTGCAAAGTGCAAATGTAGCCTGTCTTTAGAACCAAACGACTGAGTAACAGTTAAATGCATGGAAAGAGCCAAGTACACGGAAAAAATTCTTCAAGTAAAATGTGTGTGCGTGTGTGTGTACATGTGTATGCATTTTTTAGACTCACACATAGAATTTTTTTTTTTTTATAAAAAAAAAGTTGCAAATACTGCGTATTGTGTGCTCAAAAATCTAGCTTTCAAGTAAATTCAGCCTCTTTTCTAATCATTTTGAGATATATACAAACACGTCAAATAAGTATATATGTAAGAATAGAATTTGGTATCGCAAAGACGCAGCTTTTATTTGCAATACAAGTACAAGTATGTATGTGCTCACATTAAATATATATATACTTATAAGCCTACACTAACATCATACACTTGCTAGCACTTACACACACTTATATCAATATTTACAATATATTTTCCTTATATTTATTTTATGAATTCATTTTTCGCTATTTGCAATCACTAATGTTCGTATCTATTACATATAGCACGGTATGTGTTGTTGCTGTTGTTGTATTGGCAAACATTGGAAATGTGGTCATTTATATGCTGACAAGCGCAGAGCAGAGCTGCTATTGTCGTTTGCCAGCACTATTATTCTTTATGCATACCTATTTGTATGTATGTATGCATGTAAATAAACTAATATAATTATATATTTTTATGCGTTTATCGATGGCGCGCAATGAGCTGTTCAAGCGTTTTTGATATGTTAATTTCGCAAACAGGATATTGCGTACAAAAAAGGTAGATGAAATGAAAGGAAAGGAAACTAAAAGCAAAAGTAAGTGCACTCAACAATTCATATGAAAATTTTATAATATTTTTTTTTGTTTCTTAGAAAATAATTGCATAGTTGAGGAAATGATGAGTAATGCTCATTATAATTATGTATTGTTACATCTACGATGCAAATTTCAAATAGATATCGAAAAAATTTAATACTTTTTATTGCGTGAATAATATTTATTCGGTAAAACGAGCGCTTCAAGGGTAAAAATATGTCTAGTTTCTCATTAAATCTAGAGTGAAGTCTACAAGTATTCTGACATATTTCTTTAATTTTAGCGGTTATATTATTATACCTTACTCTGTAATATCAGACCGCTTACTGACGATTATATTTACCATACGACTATTTTTAGGGCGTAAATTATTATAAATTAGCCTGAATCATGCCGAAGAAAATCAAAAGCGACGTCGGTGATAAGCAAAAGCAAGAGAATTGAGAGTTTCCCTAACAATTTGTGGGTGAAAAACTCCGCGACAAGAACAAGTTCTAATATCTACAAATATGAAGCAGCCAGCTCTCCTTGGTTTTAAATAGTTATAAAAATAACAAAAAAATATTTATCTCAAAGCTTTTCTGTTTTGACACAAATAAACAAAAGTTGATTTGAAATAGAAAGTCTCATCTTACTTATTGAAAAAATAGTTGCTTAAACCGAGAAGCATAATTCAAATACTAAAAGAGACACACAAAAGCCAATTAACACCTTCATATTTCTTATAGTATTAGTAAAAACTTCTAACGCCATTTTTTTAATATTTTATTTAATGTTAGATCACAGTGACAGAGCAATAAAATTAAATTTCTGGTTCTGTTTTTAAGCAGACAAAAATAAAATTATATGACTAATTTCTTGACTTTTCATAAAAAATTTTGTGAAAAATTAAAAAAAAAAAATTTTTTTTAATTAAAATTTTTTTAATTAAAATTTTTTTTTTTTAAATTAATGTAATAAAACACTCAAATAATAAAAAAATATAAAAAAATCTCAAAAAACTTACATATCAAAAGAAAAAATATACTAAAATAATAAAAATTAAAATTAAAATTAGCTCACGCTAAAACAATTTATATCTACTGAAAACGACGCGAAATGGCAGTACCTTTGAAATGAATATAGCCACAGATGAATACGACGCGAAATAATACTAGTAGAGCCCTCTCTTAGAAAACCGCACGAATTAATGCATTCACCCAATATATAAAAAAAGTTTAGTATTATATTACTAAAAAAAATTAAAACAAAAAACTTAAAAAATGTGTCTGTAAATAAATGTTAAAATTTTGATTTGATTAGAGCGAACAAAATAGCTACTTCTTTAATATAATTTAAACAAAATTTATTTGAATATCAATTGCCTACTTTAAAATAATATAATTACAACCTTCAAGGGAATAAGTAGTGGAAAAATAGTGCTATAGTCAAACATAAAATTAAAAGATATAAATACTAAAACAAATATTTATTATAGAAACAAAATCACTGAAAACAAAATTTTGTGACATTTTTAAATTATTATAAACAAAATATTTTGGTCTTTACATATGATTTTTTTTTCAGAAAATTAGATAAGAATAAAGTCACAAAAATAAGGTTTTTGATCACAAAATGTAACTTACGATTACTCATAATAAAAAATAAAAAGCATTTGCTTCCAAAAAAATACCTCTCTAATAACATCATTTCAATTTCGGCAAGTCATGCATAAAAAAATTTAAAATTAGTAAGCACTTCTGCAATTCAAAAAATTAGAGCTAAAGTTGCGAAATCCATATAAAAATAAAATTGAAAACCTGCTTTGAAGCCGTTTATTTTTAAAAGACTGGAAACTACCTCAACGGCAATATGGAAAATGATTGTTTACATTTTTGTCGAATTTGTTCCAAATACATTTCGTTGACGAAAAATTCCCTTTTTCTATAACATTTAAGCGGTATTATAATTTTTTTCTATTTTGAGAACAGCATTTATTCATCTTTTGGTTAACAGCAAAATCTTCGTTTTTTACTGACATGAATATTTTTGGTCGCCAATTTCAAGAATCAATTTCATTAATTAGCACTTACGTTTTGCTTTGCTTTTGCTACAGCGACTATTTTTGATGTTGTAGTTAGTTCTATGTGAGTTACTGCCAACACGTTTTTTTCACTTTTCTATCACCTGTCGTACTCCGCTGCGGCTGCCACTATTGTTGCTGCTGCTGTTTTATTTAAAGTTGCCGCTTTGTTGTCAAGGCTTTTTTTTTATTGTTTTTGTTTGTTCGCACGAGAAACTAAACGAAAAATTTACCGAAATTTTAAAAGAATATATATTATATTTATTTTTTTGTTGCTTTTATTCAGCGTATTCTTTGTTGCACAGTGCTCTGCGGATATTTATTGCTCCATAATATAGCAATAAGAATCGCAGAGTTCAAAAAACAAAAGATTGTGGGCACAAACTTGTTTCTTCTTAGTTTGTTGGGAGCATGGTGGCATTGGCACGCGGCGGTTTTTTATTTGCTTTTTATATATGTATTTAAATTAACGCAAATTTTCAAACAAAAGGCAGAAACCAAAAATTGTATTATTAAAATTTGGCAAATTTTTTCGCCCGCACACGTTTCACTGTTTTTTGATGTTCAGGAAATTAACTACATATTTTTGTTCACCACACTTTTTGCGTCGAAAATAGTTTTTTATTTCGCGAAAAATATAATGAAAAAGTTCTGAAAATGTTTTTTAATTTTTTTTTTAACTGCAATACATATTTTTTAATAACATAAATAATAAAAAAAGTTTGGAAAATTATTTATAGTCCTCTTCTTGCTCACCAGAATTTTTAATTTCTAATTGTTTGTTATTTCGAGAGAAAATAAAAAAAAATTTTAAATAAATTTTTGAAAAATTTTTGAAAATTTTTTTTATTAATTGTTAACTTCAATATTTATTTTTCAAAAATAAAAACAATATACAAAAGTTTTGAAAAGTATGTTTAATACTTTTTCAACTTATGTAATAATTATTTTTTCGGCAATCGCGTCAAAAATACATTTATTTAAACAAAGTTATATTACTAAACATTCTTAATTCTTTCTCTTCATTCATTCTTTTAACAAAATTCAAGTTCAACAAACCATAAAGATTTTTTACCAAAAAATTGTCACTTTTATTTATTTTGCAAATATGCACATGTATAAATATTATATATTTTCCAAACGCACTCAAATTCACAACTCAAAAACACCAATTCTTCACTATTCCGACGTCAACGGCGTTATCACAGCTGCACTTGCGTTACGCTTAACCGTCCAAATCGTACTGAAACGACAGCCAGCTAATTTCCATAAGCTCAACAGTGGCCAGCAACACGCAAAATACTTTGAGCCCACTGAACGAAGTGATTTCAACTCAAAACAATGCGCGCCGATCTTTAACTCAACCAACCAGCATTGCGGCTCACTGTGTTGTAGTTGTTGTAACTTATGCTTGTCGGCTCAGACTTTGCACCAGGTGCTGGTTAAACGCGCTGAACAGCATAAAAATGGCTGAGAGTGAATAAATGTACTTTAAAAATGTTTATGCTTTCATACTGAGTAATTAAATATTTCCAGATTGCGCAAGCAAAATCTATTTGTTTAATTACTTACATTAAAATATATGCAAACATAATTTCAAACACTAAAAAGTATGAAACTTGATAGCACAAAAGCCCGCTTTGTACTTTGATACCATAATATTACAAATGTTGAGCGAGTTGAGCACAAATACTTCTCAAACAGTTGAGCGCTTTCTGCAACGATTTGGACTTTGCGATTTGTACAACGAACAAAGGCATTAAACTCATTGGCATAGTAAGTAAACTTAGCAAATAGAGTGAGTGGATTTTGTACACGGTAAAAATTTGACTCTCTCACTTTGAGCGCACTCACTCGCTCGCTCGCCCACTTAGCTGTGGTGAGTTTTCATTTCACCTGTAAAGTATGTAAATTTGTGCTTAAGGAAGAGTAGTTCTTATTGCCAGCAGACATATACATACAAACATTCATATGTTTATACCCGTGTTGTTATACATTCGCGTGTGTGGCGCTATGCGGAACCCCTAGGCGTATTAGTGACCCGGTGCAAAGTTCGAAATCAATAAAAAATATGTATATAAAAATGCACGCAACGAAAGAATTATCTCAACCTTATTGGTAAGTATATTAATTTATATAGTTTTTTATACTTGAATATATTTCTGTACATGTATTAGTGCATTCGTTATTCTTAATTGCAAGAAATGTTGTGTTGTATAGTGGCAATTTGCTGCCATTTAATTACAATTGAAAGCAATAGTTTTACATTTTAATGCAACATGTGGCTGGAATTTTATCAAGATCTAGATGATATAAGGTATCTTTAGCTCATAAATGTTGGAGAGAGCTAAACAAGTTAATTAAATTTGCAATTGAATTATTTGAAATATAAAAATCGCTAAATATTACTGAGTTTTACGGTAAAAACAACAAATTTTATATATTTACCTCCTGTATAATAAATATCTACTTTTTATAATTCGAATATTGCTTACAAAATTCCTTTTAGCTCTTTCTTATTCTTTGCTTGACCGCTTAATGCTGTAGCGGTCTGATCAAAACAATTTGTTAGGAGATTATAGCGCTCAGTTAGTATGGCAGTTATATGTTGTAGTAGTCCTATCAAAACAATTGGTTCAGAGATTTAATAATCTGCGCCAAATTTCGTGAAGATATCTTGTCAATCAGCTTGAGTCTGATTCTATTACAAATTATGTTGTAGGAACTTAATAATCTATTACTTTTTTACTTTTACAAGTACTTTGTACAATTGATTTTTTTTTTTGAATTGTACTTTGTATTAATAACAACATAACCAAATCCAATATTTTGCAATCATGTCGACCTAATAACAATTAGAGCATTAGTTTAACTTGGTTGCATTATTTAATGAGAGATGCTGAGTACTTACGTGTGTAAATAAATTATCTAAATGCTCAAGTACTGTAATTATTTCATTTCTATATATTCAAGTACATTTGCATGATTATTTAAACAATCTATTATATATTATATATGATATCTATGAAAGAAAAAAATTATATTTCCTACAATTAGTTACTAATTAATGTAAAACCCTACGTAAAGCTCTACAGTAATGATTACTAAGTAATTGAAATGCCCATTAAGCACTCTCATAAACTAAGCGCTACGATTTTTCATTTGTTTGTTTGATTAAAATATGCTGTTGTTTGAACTTGGAAAAAGGTTATGAGTATAATAATAATTTGTAATCTTTATTTAAAGAAGATTTTATTTTTGTATTGACAAGAACACGTTAAAAAATAAAGACATGTTGAAAATAATTATGCTGCTGGTTGGTGCTATAGTCGGCTTAAATCTCAAATATGGACCAAAAAATATATAGAGCACACAACAATATTCTTACTTATATACTTAGCTTTACAATAATATATTTGAAACGATTAAATGTTTTTGTTTTTCGCCTGACAGAAAAATAGTTTAAAAAAAGTCTTAATTTTGTCACAGTACCGGAAAGCTTAGTCAACTTTGGACATAAACGCTACCACCGTAAAAAATAATAAAATATGTTGCATATAGGTGGATAGATGCTGAGAGATAAAGAGTTGCCGCGTCAGAATTATATTTATGATGCAGAAGCTCTTTTAACCGAAAAACTAAAACTATGATTAGGGAAAATATAGCGAATATTTATTGGTAATGAATACCTTCAGATTATTTATAATTACATTTAAACGGATATATAATGGCCTTGAAAGTGGAATAGTATGATGTAAATGAAAAATAGCGGAGTATTTTGAGTTGAATCGATGCAATTTGAATATATTATAACAACTTTAAGAGCAGACAATGTATTCTTAAGGCGAGACTCTTTTTATAAACTCCATTTTTTCAATATTTCAGTGGGTTATATCTTTAAAACCAACATATTAAAATTTTAAAGCCATATCTCAAATAGATTTTGAATTATAGCCTTTTGAAATGTAACCGCTCAGTTCAATCAGCTCTATCAGCTTATCTTTAAAAGTTTATAAATTAGCTTGAGTGATTACAAATACTTCGATTAAAAATGCTGATATTTTTTAAATTTTCATTTTTTTCGAGCTTATGTCATTATAAGGTTTCATTCACGGAGAAGGCCAGAGTTATTGCAGCAGTGAAAGACCGATGTTTTTAGCGCCATCAGAGATCGCGTGTAGCTCCAAAAACATTTAATCTTTTTATTTTTTTTGAAAAAGTTTACTTTGTACACATAAAGTATGTCTAAGTATACCATACTCTTAATACTTTAAAACAAATGACACAACAGTCTTTTTCTTTTTTATTCCCAAACTGATATTTTTTTAACTGTCACTCTAGATGTGCCCCTTTTTCGGAAATAATATTGAGTTTTCTATTCTTAATTGAATTGATATGAGCCAACGACGGTATTTTCAATGTTCTATTATAATTTTTTTTAAATGCTTGTCATTTTTGTAAATATATATAAATAATTAATCTATCCGATAGGAGAATTTTTACATACAACGTTTGAAAATGGTACGAAGTAATTTTAAACCGCCTTTAGTACTTTAGCTATAATCATATTTATTACTTAAAATTTAAAAAATAATCTGCACTAAGTAACACAATGATTTTGAATAGAATTTTAGAAGCATTTCTTTTACGAATCGATGTAAATATTACCTCAAACATTCTTACTACCCAATAACACCATATCTACCATCATGATCTACCATGCAACTTACCTTTAATCAACCAATCATATTGTTAATTAGCATTTTTATTGGAATATTATCGATTGATGATAGGATCAAAAGATCAGCGCAATTAAATAAACTCAGCTCTACAACCTAGCGTAGACTCACGTATAAACACACGTGTAAATTAAAAAGTAATTTAGTTGCATAAAATGTCTATAGAGTCAAGACTAATTGTGTGCTCAAAGAACTAACAACGTAAGCGACGTAATCTAGCGAACTTTGTCCTGTAGTTGAAAGCATTTTGTGAATAACTTTTTATTACCAAACAATAAAAAGTGTATACACTTTTTAATTAAATTATGAAATGATGCAGAGGCTTAGTTTACGAGTTGAAAGCTTTCTTAGCTATAATAAAATAAAATGGAATAAAGCACATATTAATATATAATTTATTATTTACATTATAAATATTATTAATTACAAGAAATGAATAGTGCCGAAGTCGACAATGGCTGCTAAGTGATTTTGGTCGCTAAATAAGCAGGTATGATTTTTTGTAAAAAAGGAAAAAAATGTTTCAATTAGCGATAAAATTAATGAGCTTATTGTCGATAAAGAAATTGGACTACAGCCAAACTAGTTTATTAATATATGAATATAGGATGGGTATTGCTTATATATCAATTCGGACCATTGCTATACCCACTCAAAAATGTTTTTTTTAAAAACACTTTTTTTTAAATTAGGTGGCGTGGTCCACCTAATGGTTTAATGTTTTTACAGATTTCTCAGAAAATTTATTTGATATCAACACCCTACGCTGGTATAATAGACATTAATTTAAGACTACTTTATGTGCAATAACGGCACGCCTACTCTTTATACAAAATCATATTCAGTTCGATTTATATATATCTAATTTGTTGTTGGCTCTCACCTAAAAGTAATCGATGTCAGACTATAGCTTTTCTAGCCTCCAGATACCGAATATGAAGACCTTCGTGTTTATATTTGAATTTTTACCGAAAATATCTGTAAAATTTAAGAGGCTTCATAAAAAAATGATGTCAGCATATTTTCCTAATAAACATGTGATATGATGAAAAATTAAAGAAATTCCGCTTTTTCCCATATAACCTAATTTTTTAATTAGATGTATTGTACTTTAGGTATAGCATATGGAGATACCTAATATAATAATTTCCGTCTGTACTTCCTTTAGTGTTACAGAACTCTGACCTTTGCACATTTAACATATTAAATATTTTATTAATATCATAATTTATATTCTACTAAAACATTATCACTAGTTGATACAGAAAACGTTCTGCAAGTTCATTCTCATGCACTTACTTTGCATGGCCACTATGAGCCTAGTACGGTTTTGGAACAAAAAAATTTCACTATTTGTCAAATGTAATTGCAATTAATGAGTTCAAGTACAATATAATATATGTTTATATATGTATATTATACGTATATACCATACGTATCTATGTACATGTGTGCTTAAACCATTTTTGTAGCGCGGTTGTCAAAAGATCAAGTATGCGAGTCTAGATAAATGCCTGATTATTTTTTATTTACACGTGCGCTTTGAGACGATCAGGTGTCAGGTGATTTCTGTCACACCTATTCACACATTTTGTTGAACAAATGTTTATTAAATGTGATAATTAGGAACTCTTTTCCTGATGAATTCATTATAACTAGGGTCGCCAGTGGTTGAAATTCGAACAATAGAAAATACAATTTATTAAAAATGAAAATTGTTAAAAAAAAAAAATTTTAAATGAACTATCACACAATGCACTTTAAATTAATCTAAAAATTTCTAACTCATCAAAATGAAACGAATGATATCAAAGGTTACTCCACTTCAATGTGTTTTTTCTTTTCACAAATAATACTTAAAATTTAATGTGCGCTAAAAATGTATTGTAACAAAATTAAGCATTGCAACACGCAAAGTCCAAACACAATTAAAACTGGAATAAAATCGCAATCCCAAATCCGCCGTAAACGATACAAAACTATCCAATATATGCATTTGCAGCCTACATAGAACAGCGACGAGATGTACTTCTGTATACGACTGTGTTAAGTGTGACGCGCAAAGAAGAAATAACATCGATAACATCACCGCGCTTGTAGTTGTTGTAGTCGCTTAATTTGCGCCAACGCGTTTTTACCTGTTTTCCCGTTGCGGTGAACGAAAAAATAACGTTGTGCACTTTTGCACGTCGTCTTCTTTACAACGGTATACATTTTATCCACATATGTCAATGGTAACACGGTCAAAAAGGAAGCACAAACTTTTGTTAGCGCAATTATATATAGAGTTTTCGCACGATGATCCAACTCAACCCTTTGTAGTTAATGAACCATCAAGAAAGGCTATTAAAAATTCTAATTGTAGCTATTTATTAATTTTTTTTTTGATGAAGCATGGAACTATAATATTTTTTTAGACTACAAATTAGTTATATTTGAGGTTTAATAAACTTTTGATATTTTCTATGTCATAAAGATTTAATGAAATAGTGATTTCCTATGATTTATGGTTTAGTCTAACTATAATTATAAAATTTAATATTCAAATTCAATTCATAATAAATTTGATATTCCAAACAAACTAAATTATTTAATTTAATATTGGTTAAATAATTAAAATAAAATTCAGCACAAGAAATAATCATAATCCTCGCTTCTATTTTTACGCAGCTTTCATTGATTTAAGCTGACCTTGAAAGCTTTCCAGACTTTTCTGTTTACTCACATTTTAGTAATTTCAATTTCAAATAGTACTGGTTTTCACACGCAGCGTTGTTATCCGTTATTCGTTATTCGAAAAACTTTTACATGTATGATGTTCTTGTAAATTTAACAAAATGTCAGCTTAACGAATAGCACTTCAGCGTTCCGGCAGCTTTGAAAATTACTTGTCACTCCAACTGAATAAAACAATTGCGAGTTTAGCTCTATGATGATTCCTCATTTGAATTCACTGTTGATAGCTGATTAAATTGTGGATTTACTCTTAACCCTATAAATTATATACATAAATGATCAGCATGATGAGCTGCGTTGATTTAGCCATGCCAGTCTGTCTGTCTGTATATATATGAACTATTCCCTTAATTTTTAAGTTTGCACCTGTTCTTTTCTCACTAAGAAGCTGCTCGTTTGTCGTAATGGCCGATATCGGACCACTATAGCATAGAGCTGCCTTACAAACTGTCCAACTGGAATCAAGTGCTTGCATGGAAAACTTTTTTATTTGACGAGGTATCTTCACTTTATTATATCGAAATCAAGTTCTTGTGAGAAATCCTTTTATTTCTCAAGAGTATTATAGCTTCGGTGCAACCGAAGTTAACGTTTTTTTTTTGTTTTTATAATTTTTTAATATCAGCTGTGTTGAAAAAATTTAACGATTAACAACGGACGTAGAAAAGTGTATTCACAATTGATAAGCTGTAACAAATTTAACGAATAACAAATAAAAAATAACAATGCTGCGTATGAAAACCTCTAGTAAAATATTATCATTAATCGACTGAGTCATTCGAAATATTTTTATGTTGGGGTTTTACGCGAACTTCGGCTGTTATTACAAGTGGCAAAAAAATGCTGACGCTTCTGCGCTATTTACATAATAAACAAGTTTTTTGGTTTATTTCACACAAAATTTCGAAGAATGTAAACAAAGCCTGCAATTTGTAATGAATATACCATATATCAACTATATATATATATTACAATATATACCCTATATACTCTATATACATTAAATATGTGTAAATATGTATACATACTTTGTAATTTTAGTAGCACCAAAAACTTACTGACTACAACTAGCTAACTGCATCCACGCATACTAAAACAAGCCTCAGTCTCAGCTAGTCCCATAGTAATTATAATGCAACGGAAAGTTTATAAGCTGACCGAAGAAACGCAGTCAATACCTGTGGTTAACCTTGAAGTGGCAACATTACTGCTTTTACTGCACGGCTTTAGGTAGTTGCGTATATAAATTTTCACAGTAGCGGGCATTGTAAAGTTACCACGAGTTCAATTAAGTTAAAAAATACTTAAATGTTTATTCCTCTATTTTATGAATAATATTGAAACTATTTTGCGGCATCAAGGTAATCCAAAATTTTATAAAATGACTGAATGGCTCACCGATTATTAAAATACGTCAAATTCTGTGAAAGTACAGTATTTTTATTTATTTATCAAATAAAATACCTCTTTACGATAAAATTTACAAAATTTTTTACTTTTTCTGACTTGCAAGTGGATATAACCCCTGAAGACAAATGGCCTTACCCAATCAGTTATACAAGGTGCGTTTCAAAGTAAACAGGACTTTTAAAAAAAGTCAGAACAAATGGTTTTATCGGCAAAATCAATTCATTTTCTTCAAAATAGTCTCCTTCTGCTTTAATACAGCTTTTTGCACGGTCCAAAAGCATGTCGAACGAGTGTTTTAGCTCGTTGCCCAATTTCCATCTTCGCGATATTCGAGCCGAACACGTCGAATACGGCACACCAAATGCTTCAAAACTTCAAGGTAGAATACCGCAGTCACGTTTTGGCTGGGTGGAACAAAACCCTTGGTATCATAAAAACAAATCAGCAATGTCTTCACTTTTGACTTCTCCAGGCGTGATTTTTTGGGTTTCGGCTCATTTCTCATTTATGTCCTCACGAGTACTTTGAAAACGTTGAAACCACTCGTGCACTCTGCTACAGGATAGGCAATCGGTAAAAGTTTTACCAATTTTAAAACAAAATTTAATGTTGGCTCTTTGGTTGAAGCTCATTTTCGCATCGATGACAAAAACATACTGACTCTTAAAACGCAATAACTTCACTTCCAATAGATGAAATGTCATGAAATTTTTACTGAAAGTCGATAAAGGATAGCATATTCTGGTCGACATATAGATGGCGCCACTAGAGTGTTCTTTGTTACCTTTTTACGGTTTACTTCGGAACGCACCTTGTATTCCATGTAACAATAAATAATTGAATTTATATTAAAACATTATTTTTAATAGTTATACATTTTATATTCTTGCAACATGTTGGGACGAATAGAAATGGTAATTTGAGTAAAAATTGAGGTATCGTTATGAAATGCATTCCTTGGCAAAACAGTAAGGACGACTTCGCAGATGGGCGTAATTGGATCACTGCCATGCCCACCAAACGCCATTAATCCAAAACCTATAAAACCACTAAACTCAAATATATAAGTGTAATTTGGTACAGAGCTATCAGTATCATGGAGCACCTGTGGACAAGAAATTTAAAAAAAAATGGGCGTGGCCCCACCCACTAATAGGTTTACTGTTCATATCTCCTAAACTACTAAAGCTACGACAACCAATTTCGGATAGATTCTATAAGAAGCCCGATTGACAGTGTGCAAATAGATGAAATCGGATTATAATCCCGCCCTCTCCCCAAATATCGGTTTTGTTAAAAACTACAAAAAGCGCTGATAAATCATTAATTAAAATCGTCAAATTCAGTCCATAAAATTACACTGACAGTCTTATGTTTCATTAGGAAAATGAACGCAATCGGATTACAACCACTCCTACCTCCGATATAGCACAATTAAAAATTCCATTGGATTCCTTCAATTTTCAGTACTCAAATCAAGAACCAACGAATATGTTCGGATAAAACTTTAGACAAATAGTGCCTTTGAGGTACGTCATCTGGAGTCTAAAAATTGTTAAAATCGAACCATAACTATTCAAGCCCCCACATACCGATGTAGTGTGTACCCCAATGCGTATGGCTGACTTTTCGCAGAAAATATCGATCAATCTGTGAGACATATTATTAAAATTCGGTGAAAATGTGTCAAAAATAGGTTGAATCGGATCAATAATTCGCTTAGCGCCCATACAACTAATAGAAAAATTTTTAATATGTGATTTATCTTAATGGAATTGAGAGAGGGTGTTTTTCTAATAATGCTGCATTTTTGTGATTTATATGGATAAACTCGGGTGAACACTTGCTTTAAGCCTTATATAACTGATATTCAGAATTTTGAAACATTCGGCTGACTTTACTCCTTATATATTGATAACGGTATGTGAGGTACTTTAATAAAACTTAAAGAACATCTTCTATTCCCCGGCTTTAATCCTTGCAAGTTGCAAGAATATGAAATTTTCAGTTACACCTGCATTTAGCGCTTCCTTACTTGTTTTGTATACATATATGTATGTAAGTAAATACTTTTATTTAGATTGAAATTAAATATTCTAAATTTGTTGCTTGTTTTGAAACAGTGTGGTATATTTAACTACTCTCTTTACATGGCTTTGAGTTTCTGAAATTTTAGACACATACGAAACCACAATAAAAAAATGTTCACTTCTTTTATTGCTGCTGCATTCGTCGTTCCTTATTTTTTTACAATCCAAATTCGCTTATGACCAAAAAAAAACCTGTATGATCACCAAAAACACAGTAAACATGTCGAAAACCGAAACTTTGCAAAAAACAATAGCAAAAATACCGCACAAGGCAATAACAATAACAATTGCAATTTTTTATTGCTATTGTTGTTATTCATTAATTTATGTTTTCTGCTGATTTGACCGATTTGAGTCGACAGTCGACTATCTGCGGCGGCTACCAAGCGTCTTCGAGCATACACAGACACCGAGGCGCACACATATACAACGACACATACATTCCCAGCCAGCAGCTGTATATGCGTGTGTATGTACCTAGTTGTGTATAATTTCGAAAAAATTTGCGCTGTGCAAGACCGAAAGGAAATACTTAAAGCAAACAGCGGCAGAGGCCGTCAAATTTACGACAAAGTTGCAAAAGTTTTTCCGGTCGATTTTCTAAAGCATCTTTAGCGGCGCATCATCATTTCAGCCGTCAACACAACGCATTAGCGGTAAACTGAATTACCTGCCCACATACATATAAATACATACATGCATTTACATTTGTGGATTTATGACGAGAGTTTTGCAAGCCAAGTGTGAGTTATTATTGTTTACGAGGCTTTGTAGCCGGCTTAAGCGCACTTTGCAGCGTTTGTAGGTCACATTTTAATGCGAAAGCAATTGAATGTAAACGACAATTGCTCGGGTGGTGAAATATTGTTGCACTGGTGCAATCAGAGTTTGCTGCGGATGTGGCGATGTTTGTGGAAAATCTGATTATATTGAAGTTGTAATTAAAGTATATTAATTTTTATTAAAATAGCGGATTTTTACATGTAGTGTATTCTATTCTATTCTTAAATTTTTTTTAATAAATACATGGTATTACCAATTGTACATAGTTAGTACGCCAAATGTATTTATATTAAGAATGCATATTATAGTATTTAATAGCAACAGGAAGCGCTTATTATTCAATGAATTCATATCTTACTTCGAAATAGATTTATACATATATAGATTTATGGTTGGGTAAAAATATGTGTGGAACAAGAAAAAACGGTAACTTCGGTTGCACCGAAGCTATAATACCCTTCACAGATACAAATGTTCCTTACAATAACTTGATTCAGATCAAATTTCGTGAATCGGCATAAAAAAATAAAATAGTGACATAGTGATCCGATCTAAGCAATTTCTTCGGAGATTATATTCTTACCTTAGAAAATAACTCATGCCAAATTTCATTAAAATACCTCGTCAAATGAAAAAGTTTTCCATACAAGAACTTGCTTCCGATTGTTCAGTATGTATGACAGCTATATGCTATAGTGGTCCGATATCGGCCGCTCCGACAAATGAGCAGCTACTTAGTGAGAAAAGGTCAGGCACAAAATTTCAGGGTATAAAAATATATATTATATAATATATTAGAAACATATTGTATAAACACATGTATGTATGTGTGTATATAGTTAATATAAATACCAAGCCGGATATAAAATCAATTATACAAGCAATTTATTAGCAACTGCTCTAAAGTCCAGTTTTCTTTATAGATTTATAGATTCTATATATATTTATAAATTTTTATAAATATAACGCTGATTAAATATTTTCGATAATATTTAAATATATAAAGTATATATAAATAATTTAATAATATGCTAGTTGCATTACATTCAAGCAATGTGTAGTGTAGTTTTCGATTACGACGAAGTATATTTGCCCAAAGCTAACCGGTTAGTCTAGTATAATAAAATCTTTGTGGATTTTTGTATATAACAGCATATAGCATTTTTAGTAGGCGAAAGCGTGAAGCTAAGAATAATGCAAATTTTCAATCAAAAATTACTTGATAATAAAGCTAGGCTCAACATCGAATTACAAAATGACCATCCATAATGTTATATTGTACAAGTTATTATGGATTACATTTTTGTTCGACTTAACCTCTAAGATCCGAATTGTCAAATTTGTAGTAAGTATAAAACCAGCTGAAACCGAACTCTAACCACAAACTTGATTATGCACTTATGCAATTTTATGTTGCGTTTACGTAGATTGTGAAGTTTTCATGAATAATAAATGAAGTAAATGTGTATGCAAAAGTTATAGACCGGAGTAAGATTGGGTATAGTATGCTTTTAAATATACGCTTGATCGTATGTTCCATAAAATTAATTTTGCTTCTGAATTTAATAAGTATGACGAACTTCCAAACGAAATTCTTGTCAATACATATTAAAAAATGCTGGAAAATACATTTCAAATACTCAGAAAGTTGGCTACATAGGTTAAATAGAGAGAAAAAGAGCTCGAAACAAAGCTAAAACCGACTGCTAAACAAACCTTTTGGTATCGAACAAAAGTTGTTCGCTCAAGAAGCATTTCGATGTAACTGGTATGTACCATACATTGGTTTGTTGTTATTGTGGTGAACATTGTAAAAATTTAAAGAGTGAACGAATTCACAAAACAATTTTATTAATTAAACCAATCAAAAAATGAGATTAATGTATCAACTTCTACTTACTAATTTATTTAATCAACGATTACCCACGAAAGAAGAACTAGTTAAATTATTAACGTTTATGTATCGTGAAGTTATCTTGTCAAAACAAAAAAGTTTTCCATACAAAAACTTAAGTTCGATCGGTCAATTTGACCGTGAACAAAATAACGTGTGAACGTGTGCAAAATATCAGATCGATATCTTAAAAACTGAAGAAGCACTTAGTATATACATATACTAAATCTTGCCATAAATTCTGTTACAAAGTTTACAATGCATACAACGAGGAAAAATTTGCAGAAAAAAGTACTGTTATTTTTTGTTGTAATTTGTATGCAGTTTCTACATATATGTAATAACACTACTCAACAAATCTGAAGCGAAAATTTTTGACTGATGTTCCATCATGTACATGTCATTTTAAGTATATAGTGACGATTTGACCCTTGAAGGATTTGATTTTTGAAGGGGGCACACCCCTTGACTACAATAGATACAATCCTACGTGTTAGGAAATTTTTACTATCATTTACGGTTTTAGCAACCCAAAATTAGCAAGAAACAGCCCTTAATATCACACACCAATAATGATTGTAAACTAGTGTAATCAGTTCAGTGTTTGCTTTCGCTTATTAACGCACTCCATTGGAAAATTGTGAGGAGCAGTGATTGCTTTACATAAGTGTGGAAAAGGCGCAAAGGAAATTTATGAAAACTTAATATTTCGTGACTGTATGTTTATCACACTATTGATAAGTTTTCCTAAACGTTTACAGTTGATGATAGAAAAAGAAGTGGTCGTCCTCGCATCGATCGAATCAATTCAACCATAAAAACTGTTCGAGAACGCATTCGCAGAAATACCCTTAGAGAACAGAAAATTAAGTCAAGGAAAATGCATATATCGACCAGATCAATGATGAAAAAATTTACTGAAAAACGTTCAAAATCGCAAATAATATTATTCCAAGGGTTCAATGTGGTCAGCAAGCAGGTTCTATAATGGTGTGGTGTAAAGTCTCCTTTAAAGGCGTTACACCTCTTCACTTCTATGGCAATGATTTAAATTGATATTAAAGACCTAAAAACTGAAATTGAGGGGGTCTTCGCAAAAAAAAAAGAAACTCAATTTAGGAAATAATGGACAATAATAACAATATAAAAACAAAAAATATTTTTATAGGACTATGTTTATATTACAATAACTTTTGCATGAAAAGCAATGTTAGATCAACGCATGTTAAGTACTTTTCTATGTTGAAGAAACCTTCAGACCTTGCCAAATTTGTGAGCGATAAACAGCAACAACAATAATGCTTGTTAAATTCATAAAATTTAATTATAAGAAGTCTTTTATGCAAGCGCTTACAAGCTTTACAAGGTGCCGTTATATGCAGAAACACATATGTGTATAGGTGACTGTATTCGTACTTCAGTTTTATAAATGTTTATTTTATTTCATTTAATTTTATTTCATACGCCATTTACCTTCAACCACGTACTTGTGTTCCTATGCTGGCGCGCTTGCCGATTTGTGTGTGTGTGTGGTGTTTATTAATATAATTTAATGCGAGCATTTATTTCTTTGTAGCACATTAAAATGGCTTGTAAAGGCGAGTGTAATAGCAAAAAGCAAAAGCAACAACAAGTGTTTTACATTAGCTATGCTAAAGCGCATTGCCAACTGGGGTATTTGCTATTTTGGCCATAAGCTATTACAACATAGCAGAGAGACTAACTAAAATATATAAAAATATAAAAACAACAATAAAAATATTTTTTTTTTATTTAATATGAATGCAAGTGCTTCTTTTGTCTACGTTTTGTTGCTTGTTTTCTTTTTTTCTGTTTTTGTATAGAAGCCAAAACAGCGTTCAATGGCCAATAAATAAGCGAAGCTTATAAGCCAAGACAACAAGGCAGCCAACAAAAACAAGCGAACAGTTAGCCACCCACAGGTGTAGTTATGCATATGTGTTTGTTTGTATATATGTGCATATTAGCGCATATAAAGCGACTAGGCCAATGGCCAAATGCACCCACACACACACACACCGATGCAACCATAGCTATGTGCTTGCATACCAAGAAAAAAAAGCAATAAAAAACCCACGCCACCAATTTGATGATGGGCAAGCATCGACGTCTAATACAAGTCGCTTCAATTTGCTTTAACTCGTAGTAAGCGCCGTCGCCGCTGCCGAATTCGATTCAGGTTTCAATGTCACGCTTGCGCAAAATAGCGTGCCTTATTGCCAATATGTGCTCGACGGCATTGTTGTTGTTGCTGTTGATTTCATTTACAAACCATTCAACAGTCCAACACACAATGGGCATTACAACAAGCTTACAACAATACAATAAACAATACATTAATGAGCCGCAAATTGAATTGGACTGCTTGCATGTTGTTGCTATTGTAGCGTCCATTTAACGCTTGCATGAAGACTGTAAGAGTAACAGACGAAGACGAAGTACAAGTGGTAGAAAGAAGAGAGCGCCACTTCTCTGTGAGCTATTCAAGCTTAAACCACTTTGTTTGTATATACATAGTTGTGTGTGAGAGAGAGGGGGGAATAGCGCGCAGAGGTGAAGTATGCGACCCTTTGGCAGTTACTTTGATTTGCTGCCTTCTTGTTAATATTTTGTAATTTTTATTTTTTTGCTTTTCTTTCTTGTCAATGTGTCTTCTTTGCGTCGCCAATGATGGACATATTGACATTGAAACTATTCAAGGCGACTTTATGCAATCGCTGTCAGCCACTGCATATGTGTGTATGTGTGTGTGTATGTTGAGTGCATGGCAAAGCAACGCAGGTGCATACATGATTGCAATTCAGCTGACCCATGTATTTATTGTGTTAAAGGTGCTAAATACTTTGTGACTCAATCATTTTCGCAAGCTAATTGGATCATTTTACTGAGCCGTTCAAGGTCATTGCATTAACACTTTTGGTTATTGATTATGATGCGTATGAATGTAAAAATGATTGCCTTTTGAAATAAAAACAAGAAAAATACCCTTCATAGGTGCATTTCTTATAGCATAAAAGGCTATAAAAAAGGTCTTCATCTTGGTTTTGATCGGTCATTTTGTACGGCAGCCATATTTTATAGTAATCCGATCTGAAGAATTTGTTCGGAGTTTGTATTGTTGGCATTACCAATAGTAGGGGAAATATTTGATATTACTGAAGCTTACTAGGTGTTTCTGACAAAAGTCTTGAAGAACAACATATAGAAATGAAAAGAGTTCTGTTACAGAAAAAAATTTAATACTAAAAAATTTTTGGTGGAAATTGATTTATCAAAGTCAGTTAGCTTCGCTTAAAACTATCATAACATTTTAAGCTTTTTTTTACTGTTACACTTACTATGGGCTTATTAAACCATCATAAATTCATCTTGAAAAGAAAATGGACAAAAATGTGTGGTTCCGCTTGCTTTGACCGCTTAAAATAATAAATAAAAATTTTTAGCTCCTCTATAGATTTTTTTTGAATATTGAAAGTTGGTGTCGTTGTAAACAGAAACTATTTAGGTGAATAATGGAATGACGGTAGATTAGAAATCAAGGGCTCAAGGGTATTATAGCTTCGGTGCAACCGAAGTTAACAATTTCATAATTTTTATTTAAAACTGATGTTAAATAAAGCTGTACTAAACATTTTATAATTTTTGGATGAGTTTTTATCTTAAAAATTATATTTTCAGAGCTAATTTTATTAATTACATGGCCGTTTCATTGTAAAAGTTATATTATATTATATGAAGCAAGGAAGATCATAACTAATGTTCATTATACCTTTGGCAGTATTAAAAAATATTAGCGACAAATTAAATTCATAAAATTTAATGTGTTTATTAAAATTTAGAATAGCTTTAATATGATAGCACATATATTTCTTACATACATTTTGTAAATTTAACCTCAACCGCAAAGACCTGCTTTCTATGCCAACGCGTTAAGCAGACACATGTCATCTTTCTTAAATTGTTTTAAGTGTTTTTACTTAAATTATACATTTTGAACGCTAACAGTTCATCAGATTAAATGACGGTAATATGTTGATTATGATATTAGTAATGCGAAGTAATGTGTTTAGCATTAACACAGACTGCTGAGTCGCTAATATATTGCCTTATATAAAACGATTTCCTTTCTTGAAGTTCTAACAATTTGAAAAAATTATTTTTCATGTATTTTTAATGTCAAAAAACGTGACAACTCTAATAAAATAATTATCGCGATTATTTGAAGCAAATAACATATACGCTTAAACCATAATATCGCGAACGTGCTAGATGCTTTTGACTTATGTACACATAAGCACTTACGCATATGTCTTCTCTAATTTTTTTAAGTACCTTAAAAGCTTATCGCTCTGTAGGATCCGAAGCACATATTGTATCTTCTTCGGCAGCAACAGGATGTAATTGCGCAATATTATTGAAAGCGACAACTGTCGACACATACACATGTAAAGTTCATCAAAGGCAATTAAGTTGGTTGAAATATTTTTTTATCTCTAAGGAATTAATCAAAGTATTAAGGTAAACAAAAATTTGTTGTTGTTTAAAAAATGGTTTTGGAATTTTTTCACAAGGTTATTTGTCTACAATAATTTTTTAATTGCTTAAATATTCTTAAATTTGTAGTATGATTTTAAAAATTTTTGTTTACGCCATTTTTTATTTTCTTCAGATATATTATATATGATGGAGCACTAGCACATAAAACAGCAGGCTTCTTCATTTAAAACACTCAAATTGAGTGTAATTAACATATGTGGAATATATATAAAAAGTTTTAGCTAAAAAATTTGGAAAAGTACAAGAACTTTTATTTTTATATTATAAAAAAAATTTTGTTTATTAAACTGTGTGTCAAAAAAAAATTAAATATTGGAAACACACTTCTACATTTTAATAATGGCATTTCCTTGAGTGAAAAAATAACGGAATAAATTAAAATAAGTTAGGAAGGGCGAAGTTCGGGTGTAACCAAAAATTTTATACTCTTCCAACGGAAAAAAATTAAATGCCTTCAGGTGTTGGCAAAACTTCATATTAAAAAATGTTGCAAAAGAATTCAACATTCATTATTCGACGAAATCGTGATTGAATTACGATCACATTTGGTATTTTTCAAGTTATATTATAAGTGATCGACTCAATTAGTTAAATATATAATATAGCGATTAGTTATTGGTGATACAAACAACCGATAGGTGAACAAAGCTGTTATACTCTGTAACAAAATGTTGCAAGACTATAAAAACCGAAAACCCAAAATAAAAATTAAAATTTCCAATCTAGTAAAACAAAACAGGGTCGCAAAATATAAACGTTCGAAACTAATATTCATCTCGAATGTACTTTTCTTGCAAAAGTTTTTGTTGATTGATTTCAATTAGATCAAATGCATTCAATAATATTCAGCACAAGATGGCCCTTAATAACATGAGATATTCTATGTTGGATTTCCAGACAAATATTGTTCTCAACGTTTATGCTGGTTGCTGGATTGAGCAAACTATCACAACTCCGAAGATACTGAAACAACGTTGTGTTATTTTATGCCCCTTTCGGTTACCACATCTTTAACTGCTCCTCTATTCAATAAATGATAATTTGCTAGGCCAACTTGTAGCTTTCCAGAACAGTACACGCATATGTGTTTGTTCGCCGAGAGATAATATTATTGGAAATAATTTCTGTAATATTTTATAACACTTTGCTAAATTCTTTATGCTTTTTTATATCCAAAACTATTCATAAGATATTATTTCTACAGACAGTAATGTATTTATCAACTTGTAACAACAAATGTGTGTGGTGACACCAACCAACGTACATGAAAATATAGTAACGAAGAAATGAACTTGACACAAATCCATGCCATCGCAAGTAGTTGAGTGCTAATTAAATGCTACAAAGAGCAATAATATTTACACAGAGACGTGCAATTTTCTCTTATTTTTTACTTTTTGTACAGCAAATTTACTGTTTTTGTATTACTGATAAATTGGCGAAGGTGAGATAGACGAAGAGATTGCTTAGCGATTAACCGACAATATATGTCTGTATATACTCGTATAACTATTGCTGAAAATAAAGTTAAAATTATGCGCAAACGGAATGTAATTATTATTTTTGAGGAGCTTAGTCACAAGGCTAAGGAGGAAATGCTTTAATTTGCTTTTTTAGACTTTTTACTTTTTCTTTGTACATTTGATCTCCACATGAAAGCATACCGTCGGTCAACTGTTATTGCGTTAAATGTTATTTCCAGGGTTTCACGGTGACTACGTGCTCCAATGGTTAAATGAAAAGTCTCCTATAAAAGAGTTACACATTTTCACTTAAAAGCAATATTCCTGGTTTTATAACTGAAAACTGAACTGGTTGTCTGGAAGTCCTGATTTTAATCCATTAATCCATCCTTCCACAATTTGTAATCAAAGTTGAAAAACATGGGCTGTGATATACCCCACAGAAATTCACCCGAAAGCCAAAGGTGACCATTTTGAATAACTTTATTGAAAAATAATTATTGTTTCATTTTTACAACGGCCTCAACTTGTAACAGAACTTATGGCAAGACTTAATATTATATATACTTACATATATGTACATATATATGCATTTGACACCACTTAATAAAAAAACCGAAGCGATTATACTTTATTGGAAACTAGTTTTTTTATAAAAAAAAATTTGTATTTGCATGCTAACACAATTGGCATACATATTTATAGTTCTATCGATTAAATTGAAGCAAATTAGCGAAACTTCACACACACATACTTGAATATAAACAATACAACTTATTTAAAATACGAAAATTTGCTTTTACTTTCAAAACTTAACTCTAATATGCATATACATTTACAAATCTTTATAATTTTCATTTTTGTATTTGTTGTTGTAGTAATTTGAGCGCAAAATAGACCGCCGCAAATGTACATACGAAACTGGTTGGCCATTACATGCGCACAAACAAGCCTAAACACAAGCAAATCTATGTAAATAAAGCTGATATTTACAAGCTTGGATTTGGTAATCACCAAAATGCCCAAATACTTATACATATACATATGTACATACATATGTTTGTAGATAGTATGAGCAAAGCCTACATTGTTGCCGGTACGAGCAGGCGTATGAGTAATTTTTCACAAACTTCTCGTTTCTTTGGCATTTCACGAGTATTTCGCAGCCACTTCAACGTGCAACGCCTAACTGCATATATATATATATACATACATTCTTTCATACTTACATACATAAGCATACATACCACATAAATATATATCGAAATATGTTGCGCGATTTCAGCAACAATAATTATTACAAACAAAGTAAAAAAGAAGTGTAACAAAATAAATAGTTTTGTTGTTGCTGTATTACAGCTTTTTTGAGCCGCGCGAATTACTTAGTCATTCACGTTGAAAACTTTTATGTAGTTTTAGTGGTTACGCTACCAGTTTTGTTACTCTATTTAGTTTATTACTTGACTGAATCACTTCGAACTTTACTGTTTATTATTGCAATTCAAAAAGAAAAAGAAAATAAGCCTACTGGTAGCTTTTTATTATACTCAGAACAGGTTATACTACTAAGTACGCCAGGAAATTTGTAACACCCAAAAGGAAAGGTCCAAAACACTATAAAATATATATATACCATAAATGATCAGTTTGACGAGCCGAAAATATTTGGTCATGTTCGTCTGACTATCTGTTCGCCCGTCTGTATATATGCGCATATGTGAACTAGTCCCTCAGTTATTGAGATATCGATCTAAAATTTTGCATACGTCCTTTTCTCCCTAAGAAGCTGAACATTTGTCGAGGCCGCCAATATCAGACCGTTATAGCATGTAGCCGTCATACAAACTTAACCTCTCATATTCATGTCCTTGTGTGGCAAGCTTCTTTTATTTGTCAAGAGATCTTCACGAAATTCGGCACAAATTGTTATCCAAAGCAATAGTATAAGCTCCGAAAATAGTTCAGATCGGACTAATAGAGCATGTAGCTGTCATACAAACTGACTAATCAAAATCAAGTTCTTGTATGAAATATTTCGTATTTGCTAACATTTTTCCCTGTTTTTTAATATATTTATCAAATTGAGGAGTGTTAAATAATCATAAAACATATTTTTTAAAAATATTTCATTAAATTTGTTATACAAGAAAATTGTGTAATCACAATTTACTCTTTTACTTCTTCATAACAATTTTCTATAAAAGCCTCGATATCTCGTTTTGAAGGCTATTTCCAAGATTTCATAAATAAAAAATGATTGCCAAAATTTCTTTAAAGTGGTATTTCACACAAAAACCAGGCCTTTTTCGATAAATATTGACTGAAGCGTGAGCAAAGTAACTGGTTAATACAAAGTGATGTTTTGACAAGTGAATTTAATAGAAAAGTAATAAAAAGTTGATTTTAATAGTAGTTGAGTAAACAAAAATCACACACACGAGCACGTACTCGTAGAAAGCTAAACAAAAATTGGTCAACCAAAAACTAAAGCAATTGTAAACAACGGCTTAGAGGAGTAGAACACACACATATACATGTAAAGACCAGAGTTATATAGCTTCGAGCGGGTCTGCGTGAGTGACTTTGTAAATACACTCAATTTAAATGTTTTGAGTTGGTAAATTACTTGAACAGCTATTAGGCCAACGCTGAACTGTGAGCGCATGTAAGCTTAGTAGCGGTTTCCAACGCCAACTAGCAACGATTTTGGCTTAGCACAAACATTTACAAAAAAATTTTATTGAATTTCATTTTTTTATTGACATTTTCATCAAATATCGCTTGCGGTTTGGTTTCACTTCAACACTTTGAGCATTTTACCAGCTAAAGAGACGCTGCTCACCGTTGTTTAATTTTTGTTTGTGGTTGTTGTAAATTCGTGTATGCTTTTCTGTTGTGTTGTTGTAATTGTGCGCATCATCAGTGTTGATTTCATTGATCATACTTTGGCACTTTTGCACGTTTACTTGTGCCGCTCGCCACAGCAATCTTGCGGTGGTCAGTTGCATGCAAAAACAACAAAAAAGAACGCTATAACAGCAATAACCACACCACACACAACTTGTTTTCCAACCAACTCATCAGTTTCTTTGCAACATCTTTCATTCACTTTCAGTTTCTTTTGGCATTGTCACCTATACTCACGCATAAAAACACACACACACATATACATAAAAGCATACACACACAAAAACATAGCAAAGCTTGTCATGCATTTTTAGTCGCTTTTCACCCAATTCCATCGCTGCTGCTGTTGCTCTTTGCCCTCTTCTCTTTTTTGGTCGCCTTTTCCTTCACATTTTTATTGAGATTTTGATGATTTTCGGTGTGATAACTGGAACAAGGTCGACAACAAAACAACAGCGCAGCAAAATGTGCTGTTTGTATGTGTCAGTGTATGCATGGTGACTGTGTGATATCAAAATTGAAGCAAATCAGCCAAAAAAGTGAAGTAGTTGAGCCGCGTCTACAACAAAAAGTACAATACGGAAGCTGTGTTTTATACATGCGCTGCCGAAATAAGGTTACACACTGCAGCGGCGCACTGGCTGGCTGCTTTTATGCGGCTATTGTTGTACTCAAATGACTTTTTGCGCTTCGCTGAGTTTTTGTTGATGTTGCAAAACTGAACTTGAATATGTTTGCCTGTTGCAAGTGGCAATTTCAGTAAAGCCCTTCTGTGAACTACTTTCTGAATGGAAAATAGAATATTATTGAAAGTTTATATTATTGTTTTATTTAATTTATTTTATTATTATAATTTTTATAACCTGAACAGTGTATATAAAATTTGCCACGAAGTTTGCAACACCTAGAAGGAAACGTCGAAGACGCTTTAAAACATATACATAAATGATCAGCATGATGAGCTGAGTTGATTTAGCCATGTCCGTCTGCCTGCTCATATGTCGGAACGGCTGATATCGAACCACTATAGCATATAGCTGCGATACAAACTGAACAATCAGAATCAAGTGCTTGTATGGGAAACTTTTATATTTGACCTAATATCTTCACAAAATTTAGCATGAGCTATTTTCTAAGACAACAATGTAATGTCCGAAGAAATTGTTCAGATTAGATCACTATATCATATAGCTGCCATACGAATTGAACGATCGGAATCACGTTCTGTGAAGGGTATTATAGCTTCGGTGCAACCGAAGTTAACGTGTTTTCTTGTTTACTATTATTATTATTTTTAATAAAAAAAAAAACATCCTAATTAGTGTTAATTTATTATTGAAAAAATATAAAAGTGAGCCTCAAGCAATTTTTTAATCAATATTTGAATTTTTAGTAGAAACAGGTACTTTAATTTTCTTTTTAATTTTTAAAACTTAGAAAGGAAATTTTTATAAAAATATTTTAAAAACATATCTGATTTATGTATTCTACGCAATAATTTACTTGTATATATCAAAAATGTATGAACAAAAAAAATTTATACACGGATATCCAGGCAAATTAAAAAAAACTAAAATCAATTTTAATTTTCTGATTCTCTTTTTTTACTTTTTGATTAAACGTATAATGTCTCAAAAATAAAACAAAAATATAATAAAAAAAATTTTTAAATTTTCAAAACAATAAAAATTGTTAAAAATATAACTTTCAAAAACTCACTGCAGTTATAAGGCTTTTCTTCAAATTAACATTTTTTCAAAATTTATATTTTTTTATTTATATATAAATATTTATTTTATATTTAAATATTTAGTAAAATACACATGTAAAATATATTGATTAAAAAAGCCGCTCAATAAAAAACTTCGATATCTTAGTTAAAAAAATTTTATGAAATTAATTAAGATGTTTTTTAAATTAAATTTTTTATTATTTCATTTATTATTTTTAATATATTTTTTCCAATATTTGCAACAAAAAAAAAATATTTTTTATGCAAAACCGCTTTGCCGAAAATTGCTATCTTTAACTACTGTAACATTTCCAATGCAAGGTTTAACTTTTATTTCACTATTTCTGCAGATTCAGCTACAGCTTCCATTTCAACTACAACTTTAGTCGTCACACTGTTGGTGTTGTTGTTGTTTTTGCATCATCAACAACTGTCGATTTTATTCGCCAAGTATTATGCAAGTCTTCAAAACAAAATATTCACTACACACACATACACACACCCTAGTAAGTTTATTTGTGTTTATAATTATTGCTTACATGTCCGCATGTGTTTGTAAATATGTTTATCAGTGTTGTTGTCTTCTGAATTGTATTTAAGTATTTACATTGGAATTTCGACTCCTTTTGCTCAACACTTACTTGCTGATTTTATTTACAAATTACCAAAAGAAATACCAGTTTTGAGTATAATTTCGTGATCGCAGTGAGTCTTTCGGTGAGAAAAACACCTGGCAGTTGTTGGAAAAACAGAAAAAATTGTTTTAGTTCATAAAGCGGTTTCGAGTGAACATTGTACATGCTGAATAGTATAGAGTAACACATACTAAACTTTTTAGGCTTTCGTTTGAAAATATTTTTTTTTAATATATTTTAATTTACTTTAGAATGGGCTTTTTATACCCTGAACAGGGTACATATATTAAGTTTACCGCGACGTTTGTAACACCCAGAAGGACACGTCGGAGCCCCTATAAAATATATATAAATGATAAACGTGACGAGCTGAGTTGATTTAACCATGTCCGTCTGTCTGTATATATGCAAACAAGTCCCTCAGTTTTTGAGATACCTCTCTAAAGTTTTGCACATATCCTTTTCTCTTCAACAGGCTGCTCATTTGTCGGAACCGCGGATATTGGACTACTATAGCTGCCATACACATGGAACGATCAGATCCAGTTTTTGTGTGCTAACTTTTTTATTTGTGAAGGGTATTCTTTTTCTTGTTAAAATAATATTTATTACAACAGTAGTCATTACTATTTAGTATGTAATTTTTTTTATATCTTTAATATTTTAAGTATGTGCCATTTTTAATTGCATAATTTTTAATAAACGGCCTTTATTTTAATAACTAATTCAATTATTTTTTATTTTTACTTCGCTGTTTTATAAGAATTTTATATCAGGGAATAATGTTATTACTACCTTCAACATGATTATACAAACAATTTGAGAAATATTTCAACCCAATAACAACTATTATTTCTTTTTTTTCCGTATCACTGATAACATTGTGCCGATATATTATATAATAAACCGCCAGACCGGAAATGTAGAGGTCTTCGTTTCAATTATTTTAAAATTTACTTCAGTAATTAAATACTTTAATGCCAAATACTCTACGCTTTAATAAGACAATCAAACTTTTAATTGATTAACGCATTATCTTTATTATAGGTTAGGCACGTGCTTAAAAATGCAATGCATCAATGAAAATATACATTGAAGTAATGAAATATTTACTCAGATCTATTAAAATTCGCTTTGCTTCCGAAGTGCTAATGACTGCCAAGCGAAAAGTATCTGAAAATCTATTTCATTATGTGCTTATATAATTATATGTGAATAAGCATATGCATATAATTATTCAAAATAACCCATACAATATATATGTAAATTTGGTATTTTAATTAAGGATGTTCTTAAAAATATTGGATATATGTTTTCGCTATAGTTTTTTGTGTAAGGCACAGATCTTTTACACTAATCTTTAAATTATAACAACTACACAAAAGAATCAAATGTTGGAGAAGTGCTAATTTAAGAAAATTGTTTATTTTTTGAGATACCTCGTATGAAAATTCAATTATAAAAATGTTTTTTTAGAGGCTTAAAATTTACTAAAGAGAAAACTGTCAAAGTAAACACATATTGGAGGATAAGTCCGTTACCGTCAATAAGTGGCACTAAAAACCTATGATTTCTAACTTTTTGGTTCTTCTAGTGATTCCCAAAAATTAAGCTATTCAGCACTAGAAATTGCCACTTTATTGGCATTAACTTTTATTAACCAAAACATAGCAAGAAATGGTCCAGTTGCCTAGATCACATGATATCATGTCATTAGACTATTTTTGTGAAGAAATTACGTCAGCAGCGACTGACCCTTCTACTTTCGTCGTATTATTGGCGAAATAAGTCTAGCTATGCCGGAAAAAGGGGTAGTATTTAACTGACAGCATGATCTTCATTAATCGTGAGAAGCACATATGTGAAAGTTTATTTAAACCACAAATGAGAATAAGTTGAAAAATAGGCATATCTAAAATTAGCACAATTTTAATTTAAATAGGTTGCAATATCATCTAATGAAATTTGACCCGCACTGACAAATCTTTATTAACACCTACAAAAATAGGCTTAGTAAAAACCTTGGCTAGGAAGGCCTTTAGCAAATTTTGGTTTTTTTCGGTTTCGGCACCATATTCATAAGCGTAGGTCTCTTTTGCCAAATATTCAAATATTCAGATATTTTAGTACGAGTGTAACACTGACACGCTGTAGACCCAAAACCTTAACCGAAATGAGTTGAGTCCATGCACATCTCTCTGATGCCAAAATAACGGTTTTTAAGCGCTGTTTCTTTAACGTTTTTGATGTTATCGTCAATAACAGAGGTGGATAGACAACTCACATGAGGCAAGTTTTCGATGACTTCCAGACCTTCACTGAATGCTTTGTTCCACTCTTATACCTGTATTCGTGATAAAGTAGATTTAGACAATTTCAACGATTCCGCAGCTGTAATTCCATTGAAATCACAAAACTTGAAGCAACTTCGTGGTTCAGTTTTTTGTTTTCATGATAAAAATCGTAAACAAGCAGCATCCAAGCAAACACTAATTGGCATATGGAGCTCAAACTTCACACGAACTTAAGTAGTGGTTGTGTCAATTTAGGAAAGATAATTTTGTTGAATTGATTTGCGCAGTTTGGTGATGGTAAATCGCATTAATTTAAACTATTAAGTTCAAAAGAAATGCACACCCCTAATGTGCAGAGCATAAAAGGTTGCTTCAGGCACACATCTACTACAAAATACATAAAATTCATTGCGTTTTGCCATTAAATGTATTGAAGAGCTTAAAACGATTGCAAAAAAGTGAATTCTCATTTCTCATGCGTTGAAAATGTACGAAATGCGAAATTTATTGGCATAACTGGAGCATGAAATGTGCTGGCGATTGGCAACACTACTAAAATTTACTTTGTTCATCGGCCAATTGAAATGAATATGTATGCAAGTCGGTTGCTGAGAAAATAATTGCATTTTATGCAAAATAGTACGAAGTATATAGAAAGATTTTCCTTTGTTGAGTTTTAACGGTATTTACCGATTTTCGTGTAATTTGTTATGCTAGAAGATATATAACTGCATGATCGGGTATATACATATATTATGTAACTGAACTAAAGTTTGTAGTTTATTGGCAGTATTGATTATTTGTTTAAATTAAAGGTAGTTTTAGAGAAAAATTTAGTGTATTTTTTCTAAATTTTGATATTACATCGGCCAATTAATTATGTAGTTATACATGTGTATGCATACCTATGCTCAATATATCATACTTGTATATGAAAATTATGTTAGTTTTTTAGGCTATTTTTTGTTTTAATTGATTTTTTATGTAAAAAAAAAATTAAATTTTATTTATCGATAATTAAATAAAAATTAAGTTAGGGGTTATCAAAATTTGGCGTGAGGCTACTTACTCAACTCACATATACATATATATGTATTCAGCTACAATTAAGATGGATACCGGCTTTCATATACCTCTACAGCTAGATAGTCATACCAACTGCGGGGTACACAATGCCAAACATTTATAATACCCTCAAGGAACATACTCAAGTCAAGCATGCTTAGTGTAATGATATTTTAATTGAGACGCATTTTTTATTGTAAAAATTATATTATTCTCTTACCTTCAAGCAAAACTATTGCGTGATATCTTGACCAAATTAAATTTGAAAATCTATACCTATCATTTAAATATTTTTGTTCATGTAATTTTGAGTCCATATCAATGCAATTTAATTTTCAAGTATTTTACTCTATTACCTTAATTATCGCGTGTTAAACTTTATTTAAATTTAATAACTAAAAAAACACACCTTCAGAAAAATGAGAATAAGCTGATTAAATTATAATTAACTATAAACCCGCTAAAGAACATCGTTTTAGTTCAACTTTGATTTATTTATAGTCTTATAACCTCAATAACAATGATATATGGTATATCACGTACTTCAGTTTTAATAATGATAATAACTATAATAATCTGTAATCGAAATTTCTACATCAGTTCTAGTTTGTAAATATAACACATATATAGATAGATAGAAATAAAGTGAGGCTTGCACTGTGACCTAAGATCTATAGTGCCCTTCCCTCTGTCACACAGACTCACATAGGCCCAGCATTTGATAAACTCCAGGATCCTGCTGCAGTGCTCAGTGTAAAGTAAAAAGGATAGTCGGAATTTGACTGAGGGAGGTTCATTTTACTTCTGAATCTAGTTAAGTTATAACTATCCTTAAACAACTTTGCTTGGCGTAAGCCTATAGGTACAGAATTTCAATACTACCATCCTGGAAGCAGCCGCAGAGTGAGTAAGAGAGTAGGAAAGCTCGTCAGCCAGTTGGTTCCCGGCTTCCTCATTGCAGACTTAGAGGTTGTTCAAGCCTTCTATAAACTCCTGCACCAATAGGAATTTAACTTCGTAGGCTGATATCGCTTTAAGTGCCACTTGACTAACGCTGAGTATGGCAATACTTTCATTGCGATAGTTGTGTTGGTGATTTGTTTCTAAACACCAATGACTTCTTTCGTCAGCGCCGTTGAAAATTGCGTGTAGCTCGAAAAATATTTAATATTCTTCTAATATATATATGAGTAAATCCTTAAAATCTTAAACCCATTTATACAGTAGCTCCTTCTTTTTAACTCATAAAAATCGGCATGTTTATGCTGTCACACTAGTTGTGCCCTTAAGTGAGGATGCCATGCAAAATTATTGTAAGATAATGTAACATAGATGCTAATAATGGTACGTAATATAGCGTGTTGAATAAATTGTACCGTTATTATTCTTGAAATTGTTTATGTGTTTGCACTTTATGATTCTGAGAAACTCAAATTTAGAATCACTTTAGGAAGTATTTCGAGGCAATATTTGTCACTTTCTGTGCGCAAAAAATTGAATCAGTGTTGCTCCTACTTCAGGACCATTTGAGCTTTAAAAAGAAAATATCTTGAATGTTATTCATAAATGTCTGGATGAAAAATGTATTGAATTTCTGCAATATTTTGTTTACAAGTATTGATTTGTTTAAATAATTCATTTTTCAATTTCCAGGATCGATAATTAAGAATTACTTATATATACACCCAGATGAATGCCTGAATTTTTAATCTACATCAAGCATAAAACAGAGAAAGCACAAACAACAACGTAAAGTGGAAAGCAAATTATAAGCTGTTCACCTCAACAGAAGGGGTAGAATATCTAATTGCACCTCGAGGCAGCGCTGAACATGCTTTAATGTTCATAAAAATTAGAAATAGTCTCGGCCGAATAGCGAAATGTAACAGCTCAGCTCAGCAATCAGTTGGCAATTAGCTGGAAGCAGGCGCAAAGTACAGGCGATCAAGCAGAAAAGGCTTTTAAGCACGAAGTCACAATTTCACTTGAAATTTGAGGTTTTATTTCTTTCGGTCTTATACAAAATATGTTGAAAGCATTTTTCGAGTTTGGGGTTATGTAGAATCTTCTTGTTGGAAAAGAGGTGTTAGAAGAGAATTAATGAGGTTGATACCTTTTTATTGATTTTGCTAATTTATAATGCCGCCTCTTAATGAACATTTCGCACTTATCTAATACTTTACAAGTAATAACACACACACACATACATGCAAACATAACATATATACATATATTGTATTAACAACTTAATTCTGAGCACTTCCTTTTCATGTCAGCTTTTTACTAATTTTTCATTTTTTCTTACTATTGTTGCTAATTTCTATTTACTTACAATAATAATGTGTATATGTATGTTTGTATATATGTGCGTGTGCGTTGTAGGCTTACATGTAATTTTGTAGTTTGAACGGCCATTAGCTGACCTTTTAGACGTTTAGCCGCATACCTAACTAAAATTCATTGTCAGGCAATAGAAATTGTTTGCTCACACACACAGCCACACATACGCAAACACTTGTACATATCTATGCATATATATATATATCTTCCGTGTATAATTAAGCTTAGGTGATTTTTGCAATTTTCTCCGCTTACGACGCAAAGTACAAAAGTCACAGACTTATCTGACGTAAGTCATAGAAGGGTTAATGCATTGCTCAGCCAAATGTGAGCATTAAGAAGCTTGATAATGTGAAAATGGCATAAAAATAGCAATTTCAGCGACTAAAAATTGTAATAGTGATAGTAGTATTAATAAAAATATTAATAAACAAAATGCGATGATGCGGGCCTATTAGTTCTGTTGTAGGAAGAGGATATGCGGGTTTTAAATGGATTTGAAGTTTTTTTTAAATTAAAAAGTATTGACAAATAAAAAAATAATTAAATTTAGTAATAATAATAATTTAATTTATTGCACAATGCTGGTCTTTTGGAATATAACTTTATTCCGACGGTTTAACAATAAATGGCGTAACTTCAATATTCTTTCATTGTTCCAAGATTTGCATTCATTTGAAACATGAAAAACAAAAAAATTTTTTTTTTATTCAAATATGTCGAACTTTGTGCTTGAAAAGCTATTTTTGCCGGGAGTTCTTAGCCATTACTTTAATATAAACAAAACATTAACCGAAAGTCATCGAATTTTAATGAAAGTTTATGGTAAACATACCCTAGATAAGTAAACGTGTCAAAAGGGTTTTTCACTTGGAAATTGAAGAACGTGGCCAAAAACGTTTGAAGATGAGAAACAAAAAGAGCTTGCAGAATCTTTGAGAGTTACGCAAGCAGCCATTTCAGAACATTTAAAAGCAGCCAAATATATTTAAAAGTAAAAAATTTTAATTCCATATAAGTTGAGGCGAAGAGACGTTGAACGACAGTCTGCATATCAGAAAGGCTGATTGAGCGCTACAAAAATAAATCGCTTTTACATCGGATTGTGACTGGTCATATAAACTGGATCCATTACGATAATCCTAAGTGCATAAAATCATATGTGAAATCAAGTCAACATCAGAACATGCTAACATAAATTGACTTGATTCAATCTTGGCCGCACAGCTGGCGCAGTTCTTTTGCATTGGATTCCACAAATTGCCAAACAGTTGGGCAATACTTTGAATAATACTACAAGTATTTTAAATGGTTTTCTTAAATATATACAAATATTTTTTATTGTTGATATACATACATATGTACATATATACTTAACCATATATATGTATATAAGTCAATCATTGTAAGCGCGCTCAATAGCTTTGAACTCGTACACGTCTTAACAAAAACACAAAAGTTGACAAGTCATTTCGACAAATGTGCCGCCAGCAGCATCAACAATCACCACAATAGCAGTAACAACAGCAGGCGTACTCGTAATAATAATGATAATAACAATATTGATGTTTACACGTAACAATTTGATGCATGCAAAGGCATTTTGTATTTAGTCACTTTTTTCTCATTTGCATTCACTTGCAAAAACAATCAAATGTTTTCTTTACTAACCTTACATTTTCCTTTAGCCAATAGCATGACAGTTTGTTTATAATTTTGTATTAAACTTTTTCTTTAATTTTCGCATGTGTGGCGGTAATTTTTTTTTAAGTAATTGCTGTTTTTTATTACGGAAATGTTGAATAACAAAAAATGTTATACAAAGCTTGTATTTTGTTGTTGTATGCTTGTTGTGAGATTTAGTTTTAAAGTCGAAAAATTATATATGTGTACGTGCGTGTAGTTTGTAATTTTTTTTATAATTTTTGGCAAATAATTTTGTATAGCATAAAAGTACGCAAAAGTGAGTAAATTAATTTCCGGTGGAATCGTTCCTTCAATGACAATTCATTGAAATTACGAAGTACATAAATATATCAATTTCGAAAGTGGAAAATATTGAATAATTAAGAAGTGAAAAGTAGTGCAGAATAAAACTAAAAAATTGGGGGACAGTATAAATAATATTTATAGAATTAAATTTAAAAATGCAAAATATATAAAATATAGAATTCAGCATACACATTTTATTTTGTGAGTGTACTCATATTATTTTGTCAGCACGCTAAATTTTTACGAAAGTAGCCTTTGTTTTTTTTGTACACTAATCCACTCTGCGTTAACGGTGGAGTAGAGTTTTTAATTTTTTTTCAAATGGACTATATGTATTGCAGAAATATTTTGTGAGAATTTCAAATCGATTGTGGCAGAATTGACGAAGTTATGAGTATTTTTTTATCCATACCTTATGAATGTTTCAAAACTTTAAAGACTTTATCCTACAAATCACGTATTCAAAGTCGGTGCCTTTAATAACTTTTAAGCTACTGCAGCGATTTTTCAAAAATTTTTAACACTATTTTTGTACATAATTTGTTTGGTTACGGCTAAGAATTATTTTAAATTTTTTTGTAAATTTTATTGTACTTTAACAAATTAACTGATTACCGGATAACCGGCAGAAGCGTTCTTAAAAATTAAAAATTTAAATTTCAAATCACCATGCTCCCACAGCGTTACTTGGGGAAAACTTTTATCTGACAAAATAAACTTGATTTCTTGATTTCAATTTAACTTTTTTCCGAGATTCCAGAGTAATAGCAGCCATTGCCGTATTTTAAAATATTTCTCAATGCAAATTTAAAAAAATATTTAGCATAACAAGAAAAACGTTAACTTCAGTTGCACCTTAGCTATAATACCCTTCACAAATACAAAGGTTCCCTACAAGAACTTTATTCCGATGTTTCAATTTGTATGGTAGCCATATGATATAGTTATCTGATCAGAACTATTTCTTCGGAGAATATATTGTTGTCTTAAGCAATAACTCATGCCAAATTTTGTGAAGATATTACGATAAATATAAAGGTTTCCCATACAAGCACTTGATTCCGATTGTGCAGTTTGTATCGCAGCTATATGCTATAGTGGTTCGATATCAGCCGTTCCGACAAATGAGCACACAGACGAACATGGCTAAATTAACTCAGCTCATCATACTGATCATTTATGTATATATTTTATAGGGTTTCCGACGTTTCAATCTGGGTGTTTCAAACTTCGTGGCAAACTTGCTATACATTGCTCAGGTTATAAAAATTATAATTATATAATAAATTAAATAAAACAATAATATAATATAACCTTTCAAAAATATTCTTTTTTACATTCAGAAAGTAGTTCAAAGAAGAGCTTTAGTGAAGTCGTCACTTGCAACAGGCAAACATATTCAAGTTCAGTTTGGCAAACTGAAAATACCCTGTTCAGGGTATAAAAATGGGCCTTGTTTTACACGAAATAACCCTACGCCCCTTTAAAAGAGTTACATCCAATAGTGAATTAATATAGGTATATTCATTTATATTTTTAATATGATGAGCATATTTATAAGAATTTATAGCTTAGTGTAATCGGTTTCCAAACCTTTAACCTTCTTTTTTCTTGAAACATTTTTTTTAAAGCTTTCAAATTAAAATTTTATTACGACCATCTTGGATATATTTATCAGGTAATGATCGGAGGTATAAGGTTTTCACAATAATATCAATTTTTTAAGCCACTCTGAGGTAAAAAATTTTGAACAAAAAATGACTTTGGAAGCTGCCATTTTGTAAAAAATTTAAATTTGGATATTCCTTCGATAATTACATGTATTCGTAATAATAAATGTTTGTGGTTTTTATATTTGAAATGATTATAAGCAGAAGAATCTTCCTCACCGTTAGACACCTTTTTTCGGAGGTCCTCCTGGATAGCGGCTACGGGAACAACGGAATCAAATATTTTTCAAAATTAATCACCCATTTTTAAAATGCATTAAAATTTTGCAAATGCATATTTTATTTTATTTTTAAATTAAATTGAATGCCTCTTCAAAAAAAAATTCACAAAAAGCGCATTTCTTTGAAGGAGTCGACTCGTTTTTGTAGATTGTTAAATTCCCTACAAAGTAAAGTTTTCATTTTCATTATACAATAGTTTGTTCAAATGCATAAACATCCGGACAAATTAAGAAAATATTCCCATGTTATTGATATGGAAAATCAAAAATCACAATGTGCCATCTTTTAATATTAACATTACGAGCTCAAGCTTTGCCAGAATTTTTTTTGTATGTCATTTTGGACGTTTTTTCGGTATCTAAGGAAAAAAGATAATAGTTTTATTTTACCAAGGATAATACTTATTGCCTGTTAACAGTTTACTAATTTTACATCATACATAAGTTTTCGAGCTAAACTAAAGTTTTTTATAATTTTTATTTTTTAAATAGATATATTGTACATATTTTGTTCAGAGCTGCCTTAAATTTCCATTTTGAAAATATTTTGGACATTCTAGGACGCTAATAATTTTTCATTGTTTTTCGTTCAAAGCAATTCAAATTACACTTAACTTATCAGCGTTAGAGTCTTTAACAGCCACTTATAGCTAGAAGCTAGTTTATACTTTGCAAAATCCCCAAAGCTCAAATGGTTTAAAATTTTAACAGCAAGCCTTGTCCAGGTCAGTAAAACGGAGCTTTGCACACCTTGTAGTACATTAACCGAACTTAACTGTACATTTCTAAATATAACTGCCAAGATGTCGAACATTCATAGATGCATGGACGTAATTGCACATGTGCGGTAAGTACCTATAGTACCTCGTACACATGAGCATATAAGTACATTATGTGTTGCATGTACCATTTTAATGTGTCAAGGTTTTGCTAATGTAAGAAAATGCCACGCTAAGCAAAAAATTTGGGCATGCATGCACACATAAACACATGTGCCATAGATTTGTAACATTAGCCAAAACGACATTTCAGTTAAATGCAATTATGATGAAAAATGAGAAAAAAACTCTTTGTTGTTTTTACTCCAGTTTACTCCAAGTGTATGCCTAAGCTATGTATGTTGTTGGTTTAATGGTAATTAACTTCGTGTATTTTTGTAATTTTTCCTGCTGGAGAGAAATAGACTTACTCAGTTACCGCAGTTGTTACTCTGAGTTACCACTATTAAAATATTGTAGTTAAAATATTATATGCGTATATGTGTCGCCAAAATAAGTATTTCAAGTTTTTTCCGCCAATTTTACTAATACTATATCAATGCCAGTGCAATTAACTTAGCAATCAATAAAAATCTCATACAATTCATTGCCCCATTTACATATAAAAAAATATATTTATATATGTAGTTATGTAGAACAAACCACATGTGCGCTCACTTATCAATATTTTCATATTTTATTTCATTGAAGATCAATGCAAGTTACATTTCTCGATTCGCAATTTGCATTAGCAAGTAGTTTTTGCTACTGACCAGTGACTTAATTACGATAATTACATTTAAACTTGACGTTCGCAATTGTTGCAGTGTGTGCAAGTGTAAACTAATGGATAGTGATTACGGAGCATTACATTAGAATAAATAATAACAGAATGGAATTAGAGTAAGTTGTGGAACTGGTTGTAGCTTTGAAATCAACAAGGATGAGTATAGCGGATTTGTTGTTTGTGTTTGTAATATAAATTATATTTTTGAACTTAGATTTATATATACGGTTATCGGCAAAAAGTCTTGAATGCATTATTTACCTAAGTAGTTATTTGAGAAATTATAGGAAAACGGAAATTTCCTCAGTATAAATAAAAAGAATTTACCATTAGCAAATAATATACAATAAACATTGCTTAAAGCGATTTACTTTTATTTTTAATATTTTACTAAACTCTTCAATTTTCACCTCAATTTCACACTAATTTATGTCATAAATTTGGACCACGGTATATTTAATATAATTAAAATATAATACTACTAAGGATACCTTGCCTACATATAGGCGAATTTCTACACAGTTTATTAAAGTCAGCGCAAAAAACAAAGGTCTTCCACTGAAGATCTCCACTACAAGATATTATTCATACAATCCTCAACGATCGAAAAAATAAAAAATTTACGACGTTTTTAAAAAAAAGTTGAATTTCATCCAACTTGTTTGCTCGTTTTGGCTTTACAAATTCGATTTTTTATCAAATCAAATAACGGGTAGTTAATTGTAAGGAGAACTATACATATATACAATAAATGCAGAAAAAATCATAGTGATCGTACCATTTGTCTCCGAGTAACCACTTCAAACAGCAAATTTGAAAAATTTTGATTTGAAAAAATCGTGGTTAAAGATAAGCTGACAGAGCTAATTGAACTGATTGAACTAAGCAAATACCCTGTACAAGCATATTCCACATTAACAATATATATATACTGAACAAGAGTATATCGCAATAATAAAAATATACTCTCGCACTAACAAGATCGCTTTACAAGTTATCGCACAACTTCTCATCCAAGTCACGCACCACAATCTAGCATGTTGTATATCAATTAGCTGTGCTCACAATAAAAGCTTTAACACTGAGCTTTTTGTATCAAACAAAGGGTGTGTCATGTGTGATAAAATTTGTAAAAGTAAATAGTTTTTTTTTCGTTTTTTAAGGCGTAGTTAAGATAAGACTAATGAAAAGCAGTAATATTGTGTAAGAAAGTAGTAACAAAAGACTTAAGCAACGAACTCGTTGAGAAAGTGAAATGGAAGTGTGTGAATGGTAAATGAATACATCATTTCAGATTTTTAAATAAGTTATATCATAATTATGTATTAACACTAATAAAGAAATTTATAAGTTTCAAAGCTCAAAAAATTTTTTATAAGAAAGAAAATGTTTAGATACTAAGCGCAGCTTTATTAATTATTCTGCGACTCAGATGACATGGCCAACTGAGCACAAGTCATTGTGTCATTTGTGCTCTAATATCTTATTAAATTGCAAATATACAAAAGCTGAGAGCGATATTTGATCTAATTCGATGGAGCAATAAGTTTTTTAAGTTTGTTCAGAATGTTTTTTGTCTTCGTTATAGGTGTACTTAGGCTGTGTACTCTCAACTGCATTACTTTCTGGAGCATATTGGTTTCTGGCAAACTTTTGTGAGTGCTGGGCAATTTACTGGTCAAACTTTTTCTAAACAAAAACTAAAGTAGATAAAAAAAATTAATTTCCACCAAGTGTATTGCTGAAGCTCATTATTGAAAAGAATAGTTTCCAGATAAATATGGCCTTCTCTCACCATTTCTAATTTTTTATGTGAATTATTTCCCAGATTTTTCCAAGTGTGTGTTTTGCATGCCACAACGGCCATTAGTCGTAAAGAATGAAGCGTGAAAACTTTTATCACAGTGCCAATACTGTCCCAGAATATCAATTGCAAGCATCAATTGCACTTTGTATTCTCTCCTTATAAACAAGATCGCTCCATATTGAAGCCAAATGTGGTTGAAACATGCGAATCGTCTAATTATGAAATTTGATTGCTGATTCATGGCGAGCATGTAGGCAGCAACTCACGCGCTTGTTATTACAACAAAAGAAGCAGCACAATTAATTGTTATTTATTTATTTAATATCAAGCAATCGCTTTGTAAACAATTAAGCTTGCGTGTGTGTGTATGTGAGAGCTTAATAAACAAAATAATTTGTAAACAAATTTTGATGCCGCTATTGATTAGTGTCGCCTAGTGCTCGCAATTTGCCCAATGCGGAAGTTGATTGAAATAATTTGCACTTTTACGAGTAACTACTCGTAGATCAAAAGTGACATAGGGCAACCGGAAAATATATAAACTATAAATAAATACATAAATGGATATAGCGTGGTATTAAGAACTTATGTGAGCTTTCAACTAAAAATATTAAAGAATATAATTGTAATAATTATGAAAAAGCTTAACATTTAATTTTTATACCCTGTTTAGGGTATATTCATTTTGCCACGAAGTTTGTAACACCTAGTAAGCAACCTCCCTATAAGTACATATACATTACAGTAGAGCGAAAAAAAATTATTTTTTGGCTAGCCTGAGAGTAAAATTTGAAGATTATAATAAAAGAAAAATTTTAACATCTAGTGGGCCGCCTACTCAGTTTTAAAGTAAAATTTCGAGTTAAAATTTGTATTTCGTAAAAAATTTTTGATAAGTGTTCTAGAAGCTGTGGAGAGTCCTCTTTTCGGCCAATTAAAAGTTATAAGCTTAAACAAATTTTTTGTAGTCATTATTGGAGTTTTAAAAAAACTCTTAATCAACAGCATGCTTTCCTAAAGCGTTCAAATAAATTTTGAGTCAAAAACCGGCACATTCGGTAATTTTTACAGAAATGTAAAGAGTTTAAACCAATGTAAAGAATTTAAACCAAAAATAATTTTTTCTTGTCCAAAAAAATTTTAACTCGAAATTTACCTTAAAACTGAATCGGCCGCCTCTAGTTCTATCCGTCTGTTTACACATGAACTAGTCCTGCAGTTTTTGAGATAGCGATCTGAAATTTCACACACGCCCTTTTTTCCCCAATAAACTTCTCGGAGCCATCGTTATCGGACCCCTTAGCATTTAGCTGTTATACAAACTGATCTCTCCAGATCAAGTCCTCGTATGAAAAACTTTTTTATTTTAGATAGATTGATTATTTTTCAATTCAACGCTACAATCTCTAAATATATTGTTCAGATCAAACCACTATATGTTAGCATATAGCTGCCATACAAAACTGGCCGATCAAAATAAAGATAAAGATATTTTAAATTGTTTTATACTATAAGAAATGCAACTGTGAAGGGTATTATAGCTTCAGTATGATCAAAGTTAACATTTTTTCATTTTTTTTTTGTATTCTGGTTATTTTTTTTTTGTTTGTCACAGATCCATTCTTCTACTTGCAAAAAACTATAAATACAAGGCGTTCTTGAAAAGCTTTTGTGCGCTTTCGAACTAACAATATAGACCAATATGAGTCTGTTAATATTAGAAAATTACAGCTTAATTATCATAATGTTTTTTTTTTTGTGATTTTAAATTCATTCTTCTAACTCAAAGCTATTTACGGTCATAACACTCAAAAGCAGAAGTTATGCCATAACTTTGCTGCAGACTCATTCAACTACACAAGCATATAGAAGCCAAACGATTAATACCCAAACCCATAATATGGTGTGCATATTTACTCATCAATATTCGCATAATCTTCAGCGCTTACCAAAGCCGAATGGTAAAAGACGACGAAAATAAGTTTCACAGCACGCGCTGGCTGTTGGCAACTCGTTAACGGCTTTAAACAAGCTTATTTGCCTACACACACACACATACACACTTACACACTAATAAGCAAATTTGGTAATTTCGTAAAACTATTTAATGTGCTATTAGTTACATATTTACTCGCTTATATGCACTAGCATATGTAAACAAGCACATACCCAGTGGTAAGTAGGTGATATTTGCACGCTCGCCGTACTTGAAATTGAAACTGATTTGCTGGTTTTCATTTTCGCACTTTTGCAATATTTTTAACACTTCGCGAATGCGTAATTCTTTTCGGCTATTTCGAAAGCGCTCATAGGTGCTAATTTGTGAAAATTTCGCAACTTATTTACACACGGATTTCTACAACTTTTTCCAGCGCCCCTAATCAAATACTAGTATGTCTAATAGTTAGCATATTTAAATGTTTTCACCTTGAAATATGTAAATACTCATGCATACATATATATTTTTGTTTTAGTTGTGCTAACAAAAGTGTGTATTCTGCAATTAGAGAACCTAGATACAATTGGTAGATGTTTCTATTAGGGTGCGAATTATTCTTGATGTTGCAGTTGAGGTTTTTCAATATTATTTATATTTGCAGACTTACACTTAGAAACTTTAAATTTATGTAGTATTACTTGAAGTACTTTTTCTATGACATTGTTAGTAAACAGTGATTTAAAATTATGTAATATGACCCTCTCTTCTTCAATCTAGCGAAAATCTAAAAGTTCTTTCAAATAAAAATCTGAACGATTTCCTCTCTTATTAATTCAAAAATATAATTCAAAGCCTTAGGAATACTTTCTTTCACCAATACCTCTCTGTAGCGTTCCTTTGGTAACACCATGGAAGATTTCTTATGGCAGGCCAAAAACGACCAAAATTTTGGGTAAAATTCAACTTAAAAACAAGTAAGGAAGTGCTAAGTTCGGATGTAATCGAACATTTTATACTCTCGCAAAGTCAAACGGTATACTCGTTTGAGATTTCTTTATATATTTTGCTTGATTTGCATAGTGGAAAGTGAAAGAACCAGATGGAATTACCAATGGAATTATATGGGAAATAGGCGTGGTTGTAATCCTATTTTCCCAATTTCGTAAAACATAGAAATATGTTAAAAATGTTTTGTACCGAAATGGGTTGAAATCGGTTAGGCAACTCCCAAGATATGGGTTTTCCCCTAAAAGTGGGCGGTGCCACGCCCACTCTCTAATTTTGAACACGGTTCCAATAAAGTCATTTCATATCAGCCCAGAGATAAAATTTCATGTATACAGCTTACACGGACGGACCGTTAGGTGAACAAAACTATTATACTCTGTAGCAACAGGTTGCGAGAGTTTAAAGAACGAAGGCAGATTGTATTTTTTTTTCGACCGCAGGCCAATGTAGCAAAAGAGAATATTTTTAGCGGCGTCGGCAAACACGTATAATTTGAAAAATATTTATACATGATTTCTAAAATATACCCCTAGAATTTTAAAACAGTTGACACAGTAGTTTTTTTTTTAACTACGAAGATCTTTTTTTTTTTTTGTTTTCACACTAAGTACTCTTGTCCTGAAACTGTATGCAATAGCGATCAATTAAACTTTATTAATAAAACAAATTTTAACCTAAAATTTAAAATGTTTGCAAGTTTTACAAAATTAATTAATAGAAGATATTTTTCAAGTTCTTATAACAGGGCGCACTCTAGTGGTAATTTTTTGTAAAAAAAGAAATTGAAAATTTAAATATGTAAAAACTGGAAATTTGTAGATCTTTTTACAGATCCAAGGAATTTTGTACGCTTCTTAAAAAGATGTACAATAAAATATTATTTTATTATAATGTTAAATTTTTTTCGGTTCGATAAGTGGCAACTCTACTACAAAATATATAAAAAATAGAAGAATTTCCGGTACTTATCTGAAAGTTTCTTCAACACCTTATATGTTTAAAGAAATTCTGCCATGCTTACCATTTTACCTTTTTTAATAGGTGGCAAGTCCATTCCTAAATATGTAAAAAAACATTAAAGAATGTTTTGTAATGGCGCCATTTTATTTTAACACATTTTTCACATATATTATTTTAATTTTTTTAATAAAAAATGGCAACTCTATCCCAAAATTTAATAATAAAAAATTGCAGACTAATATGCTATAACTCAATTTTTTACCATAATTTATCTATACCAACGTGAGAGTTTCAGTTCCTCAGGAGAAATATTCAGGTCTATACCTCGAAAACCGGTTGAGATGCCGAAACAAACTCTTTTCCTCTCTTTAAGCAAATGATTGATTTATTTTAGATGAAAACTTTTTAATTCAAGGTTTGAGCTCTATGGATAATGTACGATCATGAATTTCTGTCCTTACAAAGCCTTTGTCTTAACTCCAAAATTTTACCAACACAAGACTAAAATATACCTAATACTCTTTTTTATTTTGATAATTCAGTCTTAAAGCAAACAACAGCAACGAACAAAGCGTCGATTGAAACTAAACTAGTTATATAATCAGGCTATGCATATGTAAAATACGTGAACTTAAAGACATACACACTTATTATCTTTATATCCTGAACAGGATATATTAAGTTTGCCAAGAAATATGTAATACCCACAAGAAAATGTCGGAGATCTTATAATGTATAAAATTTTGTACATAAATGAGCTACGTGGCAACCTGAGTCCATTTTGCCAAGTCCGTTGTCTGTCTGGATATGTCTGTCAATATATACGCGAGCTAGTCCCTCAGTTCTGGAGATATATCACTCTGAAATTTTGTGCACATCCTTTTCTCTTCAAGAAACTGTTCACTTGTCGCAATCATATAGCTTTAGTACAAACTGCCAGATCAAAATCAAGTTCTTGTATGGAATACTTTTTTATTTGATAAAATATCTTTTTGTAACTTGGCATAGATTATTTTTCAAGACAGCGGTACAATCTTCGAATAAATTATTCAGATCGGACGACTATAGCATATAGCTGATATACAAACTGACCGTTAAAAATCAAGACAAAATTATTTTTATATATTTTTACGCTATAAGAAATGCACCTGTGCAGGGTATCATAGCTTTGGTACATCCGAATTTTATTGTTTACTCCATTTTTTAAAAGTGCTACCTCTGGCACTCATCTTTAAAAAAACTTAGACACTTATTTCTTTATTAACTTAAATAAATGGATCCGCATAATTTAGAATTAAAAGTGGTATAATTACATAATAATTTATGCGCTGCTATTATGGAGTACAAGTTCACAATTACCGCCAAAGCTGTTTACCCATTCTCTAAGAAGTTGTGTGTGTGCCTTTACTAAATATGAGGTGCTAATCGAGTTAATTAAAAAGTTTGTAATTGTTATATTACACTGACACAAATATTTTGCTTATTGAAGTTTAATTAACGCAATGTTCTCATTGTGCTATTAATGATTTTTGCACATTTCTCTAATCAATTGTCGTTTACTTTTAGTCAACTGAAATGTGCGAAATCTTATATTTTTATCTACGAGTATGTATGTATATAAAGAAATCATCATTATTATGCTAATTGAATAATTTGTCATTTAATTATTAATTATTTTGATAATTTGGGTTATGAGCAGTCCTGACACAAAAGTTAGTAAAAAAATTTATAAAACTCACGAAGTGGTTTAATCACCTAATTGAGGTCAGGTTCTGTTTAAATAAATTTTTGAAGACCTTTTAGAAATCAATTGAAATTAAAAATTGATTTATGTTTAAATATATTTGCACAATTTATTTTTTTTCTAAATAATTCTTCAGTCCAATCGAAATTTAATTTGAATTGACCATTGAGACTTCTAACATATTGTACTTTCTAGGCCTGAAGCAAAGGCTTAAGATATATAAAATCTTATCTAAACTTAATGCAATTAAATTCTTAATGCTTAATTAAATTAAATTAAGTATAAAATTTAGACATAGTTCAGCGTTTTTCTTAACTTTAAGTTTAATTTAAATTCAGGATTAGTTCAGTCTAAATATGGCTTATATGCATTTTAAAATTGATTCAATAATCTGTAATTCTGAAAAACTAAACAACACTTAGTATGCACAAGACTTAGTATACGCACCGCTAGCTTTAAGCTTTTGAAGTTAGAATTCTGTTCTTACATAAAATAACTTTTATCTATGGGTATAATCACCGTTTAAAACTTTAACGGCTTAATTCAATGAAAGTTTGGTTTAAGTCCGAGCCGTAGCCAAGAAAGTAAGTATTATATGTTAGAGCAATTTGAAATTTTAAATTGCCATTAAATATAATTTTTTAATAATCCGGAAAGAACCTATTATATTGCAATATATTGCAATGCTTTTATAGGGGAGGTTAGACTCTATGACTGCTGCTGAGGATGGGGATTGCACTTGGACTACTATATATAATTCTTTGCGAAGCTTCTGTAATTAGAATTTGTTGGTTGACAAAGCGGTTTAAGGTCATTACAAATCTGCTTAGGCATTTCATTTCTATTCCAAATTTTTTACAGAGTTGTTTGAAAGTGTGACTTCCAAGGTCTTTAGCCTAGATCTCGCAAAGGCGTGATAACCAGGAAGAAGTGGTTGAGATTTTGTCTCGACTTCTTCAAAACAGCTTCTACACCTGCTATACTCTAAAATTATCAACCTTGTAAAATATTCTAACTAAACATTATGAGCAATTTTGAACAATTTTTATAAAATAATTAATACAAAAAAAAGTAAAAAGTTCAAATTTCAGCCCCGTCCCCCTCCCATCTTATTACATCCAAAGCCTTTCTTCGAACAAAGGACGTTAAGTAGTAACGAAATAATCAATTTAGAAATTTGATACAACGTTTAAAGACGTATGAATAGTACTAGCCGAAACTAGTTCAAAGAAGTTCTAATTATATATGTAACTAATCCGTAACTAGTTCATATATGTCCACAATTATTAAATTTAGAACATTTTTTGTGCAGTATTCCATACAAAGACTTGAGTTCGATCGGTCAGTTTGTATGATTAGTTATAGATTTCCGATCTGAGCAAATTCCTCGGAAACTGCATTATGGTTTAAGCAATAATCCACGCCTAATTTCGTGAAGATATATAAAAAAGTTTTTCAAGCAAGCACTTTATTCCGATCGTTCAGTTTATATGGCAGCTATACGCTATAATGGTCATATATCTTTCCGACAAATGAGCAGCTTCATGGTGAGGAGAGGACGTGTAAAAAGTTTCAGATCGATATCTCAAAAACTGAGGGACTAACGCGTATATCAATAGTGTGAGAGACGGACATGACTAAATCGACTCAGCTCATCTCGCTGATCATTTATATATATATATGTTAGAAACTTCATAGCAAACTTAATATACCCTGTTCGGGGTATAAAAGTAGTATTCCCAAGCATAAACTAGTTATAGGTGCGAATTCAATAGAAAGCGAACCACTTTAAAAAACTTGAACTCCTTTACTGGGCAATACATATAAACAGAAGATTACAATATAAAACGAAGTTTAGTAATTTGAGATCACTTGTCATCATACACACATACACACACAAATATACAGATTAACGCGCTATATATGTGTTAACACCAACAGACAAACTTTGTATATATCTCACATATCACATTTCTCAAACAAGATTGCTCATTAAATGCTTAAGTTATTTACTGATGTCGACGCTTGAATTTCTTGATATCATTTACATTATATTATATATCTATTTAAGTGTATATATATGCTTAAAGATATGCGAACAAGCGCAAAAAATGCCATTTGACTTACATTGCATTTGGATCGGACCAGCTGAAATGTCGCTTTATACGCTCGATATCCAAAACTTGTTGCTGTTGTTGTTGCTGCAAATTCAAGGTTGCTTCTTTCTTGGGAGCCATTACAGCGGCGATTTCCTTTTATGCTCAAATAGGCACAAAATTAAGTGAGCACATAAACACACACACACACGAACACAGGGTCGCACTGGCTTTTGGTGCAGATTCTTGTAAGAATGGTGGACAGCGCGCTATAGTTGTAGCACCGGTTTCTTAGTCGTTATTGTTGTTGTAGTTGCGTTGGTAAGCGCTATTTTACGAAGTTACTTTTCGTTTTTTTTTTTGTTTTTTATAAACTAAAAGTGGTTAGTTTGACTAGCTTGACTTTTGTGAGGTATGCACAGATGTTTGTATGTATGTATATGTGAGATTCAAAACGCTTACAACCTTAACGCTGGTAAAAAAATGGTAAAAATTAGATAAAATGGAAAAATTATTTAACACTTGTCATGTGGCGCGTAATTGCGAAACAAAAGAAAACCGTTAAGTAATAACCGAATGCGCGTGGCAAAAGCGAAATGCCGAATTATAAGCAAAACAAGCCGGAAAATGTATTGCTATTGACTTTTTAATTGCACGTTTTGTTGTTCTTTTTTATAATTTCACTACTTTTCACTTCGTTTTGCTTTTTAAATGCACTTTGTTGGTAGCTTTACAAATTTCACACTTTTTTTTGATTTTCGTTTTTTGCAATTTGCTTGTGTTGTTGATTTGGTCGCTTTTACCGCTCTTTCACATAATGCACAATTAATGCATAACCAGACAAAGTGCCCGGGCACATGAACCGCAGCGCCGTGAAATAATTGGCAATGAGTTACTGCCACGTTTTATAACTTTTATAAAAAATGCTTGAAATATTTGCCTACACACGCTGGGGATTAATGTGCGAATGCTTGTGCGTGAAAGTAATGAGGAATGAAGTTAAGTCCACAAGAATGTGTTGTAAGATGTAATAAAATCAACCAAGTCTAAAATTAGGAGTCTAAACACAAACTAACTGCATAGAGTGTAAGTCAGAGTGCATTCAATATTTTCGAATTTCATGCGTTATTCAGAAGATTCTTATGAAAAACGGTATGTTACTTTCGTCCAACGAACGATAACTTCATCAGTCGCCCTTAAATTTAAATAAATAACCAAACTCAAAACGAATTTACAAAGCCTATCAGCAAACTCGCCATTGAGTTACTATTGGGGACAAAGGGACAATGAGTTTACCATACAAAAATAAATTCTTTAAACTCGCATTAAACTCCATTTTTTATTCTTTTAGTGAATTCTTGAAAATTTTAGTTTATTGATGATTTTGTTGTTAAGTTACTATTGGAAAGAGGTATTTAATCACTAAATAATATCTTTTAACTTAAAAATCCTATAAACTCCACTTTGTAGGTAATTTTTGAAGCCTATCAACAAACGCGAGTTTATTGATTATTTTGCTAATGAGTAACTATTGAGGACAAAAAGTTTACCATACAAAAATAAGTTCTTTAAACTCGCATTAAACTCCATTTGTTATTTTTTTAGTGAATTCTTGAAGCCTGTCAACAAACTTGAGTTTATTGATGATTTCGTTGTTAAGTCACTATTCGAAAGAGATATTTTATAAAAAACAAAAAATCTTTTAACTTAAAAATCATTTAAATTCTATTTTGTCGGGAATTTTTCAACAAACACGAGTTTATTGATTATTTTGCTATTGAGTCACAGAGGATATTGAGAACAGGAAGTTTACGACGCACAAAAAAAATCTTTCAACTCCAAATAAACTCCATTTTTTGGTGATTATGAAGCTACAAAGATGTTTTCGAAAAATTTAGTACACTGCAAATCTCTGTATACTTTCTTTAATTATATACAGATATTTAATCAAACTCAGAGTTAAAAAATACAAAATTTTAAACTTCATTTTATTTTCATTTTTTAAATTAATTTTTATGTTATTTTACTAAATATGTTATTTTTACTAAACGCAAAACAATAACTCGAGTTCATTAAACACAATATATTCAACTTGATTTTTTTAAATTAATATTCATATATTATTTAACTTAGAGTTTATTAAATACAAATCATTAAACTCGAGTTTATTAAACACAAAATATTAAATTTAATTATTTTAAATAATTTTTATATTTTATTTAAATTAGAGTTAATTAAACACAAAATATTAAACTCGAGTTTATAGCGCTAAGCAAGATTATATTTCAAACTAAAAAATCTTTACTACTTCAGAATTTATCTCTTGAAAACATACTCAATATCTGTATAAGTAGCCTTCACTATCGAGTTGAAAATGCATTTGGTTATTAAACTCTAAAAATATCAAGACTATATTTCATCCGAATTCAAGATTGGATTTTAGTGTTATTACATATACATTTAATTATGTCTATGAACAGTTAACCACTTTAATATATTCAGTTTGAATTTAATTCAAAAGTGATGCCTAATATACCATATACGAGTATCCTTAAGGTTTATAAATAAGTTCCAACTTTTCTATTGACGCCTACTTGGCTATATCCGCTGAATATGGCAGTGAAATATTAGACAAAAAAGTTAAGTAACCAAAGAAATATTTAGAAAATAAATATGAATGACTTCTGAAACTAAAGGCTTGAGTGCTTTTTCCATTTCTTAATGGGACGAGTATAACTTGCTTGAAGTGGTTGGATAAAGAATAGAGTGCAATATTGCTACATTCAAGAGATCGATAGCCTAAAAATATAATCATTTTGTATAATATTTAGGGAATCATTTCTATGAAAAATGGGACCACAGTCATACATTAAAGTCTATGTCAAAAATGTAGTTTTTTTAGATAGAGATTGGTCACTTAAACTCAATCTGAAAAAAATTAAATTGCAGCTTTTGATATAATTAAATAATTGTAGAAAAATAAGTTTTTCCATGCGCAATTAACCAACTCACTTCACTTCACGACTTTTTATAAAAATAAAAAAACAAAAAAATAAGTCAAGAATTCAAAATGAAGCTTGAAAGTATCAATGTAATCAACTCTACAATAAAGTATGAAAGAACTTTATTTCCAAATAAGCACATGATTTGATTAGTTTTTCAATATCTCAGTTTTCCAGTTATTCAAATTTAATTATCAGACCATTACATATACCCAAACTTTGTTTTTATGTGTAGAATTATAGATATATGTACACTCCAAAAACAAGACACTACAAAGTTCACTTTCCATGCTAAAAATGCCAATTATTCTTATAACTCGTGTTTAATAATCCAACTTTTGTATTATATTTCTTTCTTAATAGCCACTTTTTTATAATACTCGCACACAAACTTCACTAGTTAAGGAAATTTTCGTTAGTTTTTAAAGTATTAAATTTTTACCGTTATTGCAAAACGGCGCGCGCGCTGCTCAGCTGTTTATGTAAACAAAAACAAAACACTACGAAATTTCAACTTCGATATTTAAAAGCAAGAAAACCTTTGGAAATTCCTTATTTTGCGATTGAAAGGCAAGACGCGCTATAAAGACTTCACCAACGGCACAGCTGAAGCACTCTAGCACCTAACAGCAACTATTAGCCGCCACTGCGTTCAGCGCAAGACTCACCGACAGCCGATATTTGGCTGCAGCGTTTATTGGAAGATCGTGCAGAGCAGAGCAGCGCGTTCACCAACACACGAGCAGAAAGAAATTGAAAGCGAAAGCAAAGTGGCGCGTCTACTTCTGCCGTGCTGTGAAGATAATCAGCACCGAAAATCGCCAGCTGAGCGCCATTAACCAACTGAAATTCAAAATACTCCAAAATCAATGACAAAACAACATGCGCCAGTGAAACGCTTGGAGAAGTAAACAGAGAGCTCTGTTGTAGAAAATTAAGAGTGATAATTAATAAAAAAATTCAACAGCTTGATAGCCGAGGGCTGGCAGACGAGTTAAACGGCAGCTGATAAACAAACTGCTGAGCAAATTTAAGTTCATCGTGATGTGTGTGTTTGTAAGCAACTTAAGCGTCACTGAAGCTTCGACGCAAAGCGGAAATGATGCAGAAAATCATAGTCGACACTCAAGTGTTGTTGTTGAAGAGTCGCTCTCAAAAACTGCTCATAGACTGAGTGCAGGTAAACAGCAGGTGGCACGTTTGAAATTGAGAAAGAGAGTGCATATAAAACTAAAAAACTTATCACAAAAAAATAGTAAAGCAGAAAACAGGAACGACGCTGCCGGCGATTGATGTGAAAACACAAACATCAAAAAATAATCAGGAAGTACAATACAAACACAGTGTTCAATATTACAAGATTGGTGGATAAAAAAATTTGTAATATGACTCAACTATCAGTAAATACTCTGGGAACTTTAGTGCAAAATAATATTAGACGGTCTGGAGCTTAATTCAATTTAATTTAATTTATTTTTTTGTAAGAAAAAGAATGAAAGGAGAATCATAAATTTTCAAGTAAATTTTTTTTTTTTTTTAAATATATTTTTTTGTTGTGAAAGCAAAGCATCACTACGATTTATTAATTCGGCTCCACTGCTTAATTCAAAAGACTTTCCAAAATGTTTTTGTTATTTGTCTTAGTTACTTAGAGCACCGTTAAGCTCTTCTCTTTCCTCATACTTAAACAAAAGCTTTTTACTGTAAACAGCGGAGGTACTATCACGTTCAGACCCTCCCTTTTATTAGTTCTTTGGCTTTCAGAATATTATATTTTATCTATCTAATGTAACTAAGCCTTTTTACCAATTTGCGAATTTTTTTTTATTTTAATTATAATAAAAAATTATTTTCACTATAAGTGAATGATCGAAGGACTAACCTCTTGGCTTCAAAAAAAAATATTTTTTTGTAGTTTAGAGCGGCTTAAAAATCTAAATTATTATCAAAAATATATAACAACAAACTTACAAATACGCTTATACCTCAAAATTTAACGGACCGTTCTCCTCGAAATTCGATAGGTTGATGCAAATTGATCTGCAGAGCTTTAAAAAAGGAAGAATTATAGAAAAATAGAATAGAAGATTTTTATTACATTTATGAAGGACTTCAAATTATTTTCAAATTTACTTTGACTGTGGTTTAAATATGGGATAATAATTTTATTCCCTTCTTGTTTCTACTCAGTCTTCGACCAATTTCAACTATTAAAATAAATTCTTACTGTTATTTTTACACATAATATTTACTATTCTTCTTTTACTAAACCCTTTTTCTAATCTTACATACGCTTCCATTTCCATTTAACTTCTAACTTCCTTTTATTATATACTCGCTCTAAATCCAAACTTAATCTAACTGCAATAACTACTCTCAAATTGGGGCTTATGTTCTCTTCAATAGCTAGAAGTTTCAAAAAGCGCTTCTGTATACTTAACACACATATATTTTATCCCTTCCAACAACGTACATTTAAATATTTCCCGACAGAAAACTAGAATAAATGCAGAGAGCAAATATAGATATAGTTATAAAAGACTTAAGACACGAACCTGAACAGAATTTCATAACCAAACAAGTGTTTTTACACCCAAAGATCCACAGAAATACAAAATTACCACATAATGATTGCATGACACTCAAAGAAGAAGAATAAAAGTTATATATATACGATGCCGCCAAACTTACCAACGCGGGCACAAAAAGCCACCAAGGCGAGTCATGACAGAGTTCATTGCAACGGCAATAAGCAACTAAGCAACCAGCAAGTCATTTGGAATTTTCTTAATCTCGGTTTTATTTGTTTATTGTGTAAAATTACGTTTACACATGCTTAGTCAAACGTTTGCAGAGGCAGACGGGTTCTTTATTGCACAGACAATTGTAAAAATGGCGTGGCAAAATAATACCGATCAGCGTCATTGACCAACATCAACTCGCATTGTGTTGAACAATAACATACTTACCGCCGATAAAATGCCATAAACAAGTTATTGCAACAACAGCGAATAAAAAAAATTCTAACAGCATGCTGAGGTGAGTGGTAAGCGAGTGGATGCATGGCTAACAAGCGTTGATTTGTGCGTTCGAAACCTGGCGGAAGCTAAGTTTATAATTTTTCGAAATATTTTTTACACTCATCGCCTCTCCTAAGAGCTTTTTTTCATTCGTGAAAACTTGTCTCACCAAATCCTTCATTTGGTTGTTCTATCATATTAGATGGTAGTATATTGATTGAGAAGCGCGGTCAAAGTTCATCAATGCTTTGTTATATTCTCATATGAGGATAAGCGGTTCACTACACTCAGCGTAGAATGTCGAACCGCTGTTGTGACAAATGAAAACCACAAACACGTTTTTTTTTGTTTTTGTACAATTAATTATTTTTATTTACTTAATGAACTCAGAGAATACCTAATTTAATTATTTAATTAGTAAAGAATAAGTTCATTTATATTATAATAACAAGTCAAATTATTTAAAATGTACATATATCACATTTGTTTGTTTCACCTAAAAATAATCGAGTTAGATATAGTGTTAGGCACCCTTATTTCACTGCAGCGTGATTAAGATGACGAAACGAGTGGAAATCCAAGCTGTAACTAAGCTGTAAAAATATATAAATTATATGTAAACACGTGTTCCTGGGCAATAAAGTAAGGTAGAGTTCGTAGTTGAACGTAATCGGACCACTGCCACGCCCATAAAACGCCATTCATCGAAAACTTATCAAATGCCATAACTAAGTACCAAATTACTTGTAGTTGCAGTAGCAATGGGCACCTGTCGGCCAAAAGTTTTGAAAAAATGTACACGGCCCCACCCTCTAAAAGTTTTAATGTACATATCTCCCCATTAAGGCTAAATTAACCAAATTCGCTTACGACAAATCCTTTAAGAACACCTACCGGCAGTGTGAAAACGGACGATAACCACGACCACTCCACATATAACGGTTTTGTTAAAAACTACTTAAAGTAAAACAAAAACAAATAAGCCAATAGCTAAATGCTTCAGATACATAAAATTTTACATCCGAGAAGGTGTGTGATGGCTTTATGTTATAAGAGCCGGTGTGAAATTCGGACGATGGACGTGGCACTGCTCACATTGTTCAAATCGAACTATAACTTTTCAAGAACGCAGACGACAAATATGTGGAGCCCACTGCGTATGGCTGACTATTTGACGAAAAGTACTAAAATATAGCAATAAAACTAAAGGAGTCTATGACCTATAATATAACCTAAATAATATCAAATTTGTTTGTAATCCATGCACAATTTCGTCGAACAATAAAGTTAACCATTTTTGAATATGGAGTTTTGCCAACACCTGAAGATATTTAGCCGACTTGGATTCTGCAAGTTGCAAGAGTGTAAAATGTTTAGTTATTAAAATTAAATTAAATTATACTATTGTATACATAAAATACATAAAATTTTCCAACGCAATTCAAGCGACTCTTATAAGTATATCACTGACTCCATAACAGTATCTCAAAATAACGCAAGTTTCATCATTGAGCTTTGTAAGAAGTGTGTGAAAAATTGTACTAAGCCTTAGCATGGCTTAAAGGGGTCCTATTTTGAAGGCGCTAATAAGTACTAGTATTAAAATATTTAAAATTTTGTTTTTTTGTCAACCTGGATTAAATTCGATGGTATAAAATCAAATAGCCGTTTGGAGGTGGATAAAAGCTTGCTAAAGACGAACTACACTAATAAAGATCTCCAAGCTTAATATGTCACAAATTAAATTCATAATATCTAATTAAAATATTGTATCTGCTCTTCTAGAACATGGAGGTCATTTAATAACAAAGGGTTAAATAAACTTTTGTAACTTTTAGTATATTCATTAGAATCATGATTGGATAGTAACCCCGAGAAACAATTTTTGGTACTAGAGTATTGTGGAACGATAAAACGACTATAAATCGTATCTTTCTATTTCACCCAGTTAATTAAACAATCAACGATTAAAATACTATAGTGTGAAGCGAGAAATATTACATACATATAATTAAATCTCTCATTAAAAATGTTTGGAATTTATAAAAAAAAAAACAAAAAAAAATATTTTATTTTTTGAATAAAAGAAATAAATTTTTTTTAATAATAAATACATTTTTTAAACAAAAAAGTGTTTTGATTTCGAAAATACGCAATTTCCGTTTTGACACACATGCATATACACTCAGAGAAAAAAAAATCCACGTTATCGAAATTTTTTTATAATTCCGATTATACGAATTTTCATTCTTAAAATCATAAAAAGAGCAGTGGGCGTTCGAAAAAAATAAAACCTTGTCATGAATGACAAATTAAACGGATGCGCATTACTGATCGCTTTCAACATGCTGGAACAATCAATGCAATATTTCACAAAGCTACTAGGGTAAAAATAACTAAAATGAAGAAGTTAATAAAAATTATCTTCAACGCTGGTTTGAATACATGCCTTAACCAATAGTATATAATATAATAATATTATATATTAATATATAAACGAATATTATATATTAATATATTATTAGTATTTTTTAAGTATTTTTTTCTAACAAATAATTTTATTTTGCTATATTATCTATTCTATTATTAAATACAAGATACATAAAACGTGAAATATGTAAATTAAACTGTTTAAAAATTGTATTATTGTTCATAACACACTATAGTACTATGTGTTGTTAGGAGTGTGTGTTTGCCTTTTTCACTAAAACAAGTGTTAAACTATAAGTTTGTTATATTATGTAAAAATGCTTTAAATATGAAGTAAATAAAAAAGGTTGACTCTCAAAAAAAAACTGTTTAACCTAAGATAACATGAACCTAAGCTTTGCGCTATATATAGTCACTCTGTAAAGTGCGTGGATTTTTTTTTCGCTGAGTGTACCTATATATAAGCATATATACGTACTACCTGTTTAAGCTCTTCGACTAACTTACATCCAACCAGTTCCCACACAGCTGAATGAGTTTTCAAAAATTAATATGTATTAACATGCTTGTCATTGAAACGGCAAACACGCATGCACACACACATACACACTTTATTTATATACGAAAACACCGCTATGAAACACTTTTCACTCCCCACCAAATGAAACCAATTGATTCGATTCACTTCTTTGAATGATAATAGAGTTTACGTAATATGTATTATTATCTACACGCCGCCGAAAGTCAAATATATGCATATATTTACAACAACAACTTATCGAAAAGAAATCTGTAAATTGTCTACATATATCACACACGAATACCTGCCCCCACCTATATTTATAATAACAAACGGCGCGTTCATGACTTCGTTCCAAAGCATTGTCCATTACGTGATTCACAAATGAATATCTTTCTTTTCTTTCTTTTTCACTTTTTGTTTAATGTGCCACAATCAGCTGCTTCCAGTTCAATATTTACACCACTTATGACTGCGGCATTCCGGACGAAAACGTAAACGGCAGCGACGCCGACGACGACGCCGGCGCCGACACCTCTTTAACTTCCTTCACACTTAATTTGCTCGTTTACTCATTGTTTGCATTTGCTGGTCGAAATTAATGAGGAAAATTCGGAGTGAAAGTTGTGATAATAGAATTTTGCACTCAAAGCAAAAGTATTTTTAAGTTAAATATGTAATAAATAAATAATTTAATTTAGAAAGATTATCAAATAAAAACAAAAGAATAAAAATAAAAGGAAATGCATGAACCTTTATATTTCAAAAATTGGTCCGTCAGCGGCGTCAAGCTTTTGGCTGGCAATACTTGTATATTACTTGCCAAAAAATAAGCCAACAATGTATATATATTCTTAGTAGCAAAGCTAGATAACAGATTATTTTATTTTTTACTTTTTAATTTTTGTTTTTTATTTAAGTTTTTTATATCTTTCTATTTTGTTTTTTTTTCTTTGCAAATTCAAAAAGTTAAAATCTCCATCTTTAATTTTATAGCCATTTCCTATGGCTATTTAAGCTCCGAGTTTCCGAAAGAAATATGCCAAAAATATGTGACTATATAATCGATGAAATCCAAGATTACCGCTAACATGCATACATACACACTTTTTAAATACATATTACTATTTCTCCGACTTTTACTTTCTTTTTCATGCTTAATCAACGATTTAACCATCACATGCAATTTATTACTACGGTCCATTATTTAAAAAAATAAAAATAAAATAAAAATTATATAAAAAACAAAATTAATATTAAAAAAAATGTTAACTTCCGCTGCATGAAAGTTATAACACCTTTCACAGACGCATTTTTTATAGCATACAAGGGTATTAAAATATCTTTATTTTGAGTTTGATCAATCAGTTTGTATGGCATCGTTTACAAAGAAATTGCTTTCAAAAATTCGCAAAGGGTCCGGCCTTAAAAAAAAACTATAGTTCCATTATCGTCTTCAAAAGTTCCTGAGCCAATACAAATATGCCAACGCTTAATCCACTTTTTCCGTAGACTTGTTATAAGCTGTGGCTGACCTTCAGTGCCTTCAGCATTTTTGTTTTGGTTTTTTGTTGTTGTTTTAGCTCATTTTTGGAACGCCAATAATGCCTGCCATAGCACAACAACTATTAGAAATGAAGCTTTTTTTTATTTTACAAATTTCTCACATACCTTCAAAATACTTTTATTAATGTCCACCCCTTTTTGCAACATAAACTTCCTATTATTTTCCTAATTTGTCACCCTATTTCTATGCGAAATTCGCACCCGTGTGTATATGTGTGTATGTACTTATACCATATATGTATGTCAACCAAGTGTAACACGTAATGCTTTAACTATGTATCTAGGTTTGTTTACATACATATTATTTATTATGAACATAGTATATATGTACATATATGAACTAAAAAACTACAACCAACTCGAAAATGATAAATCCACATCATCTTTCCCCACATTTGAAAGACAATAGCAGGTATATTAAATTTAAAACACGTGCGTCTGCAGGAATGTAGATATGTATGCATATTTGAGTAAGTGAAAAGTGCGAAATAACTGTAACGAGCATAAAAACTCAATCAGGCAGTAAATTTAGACAAACCCCGTTAACCGCAGACCCACCGCCCGACCGACCCTACGAAACAAACCAAAATTAATATGAACAAAAATATTATAGCTAAATATAAATATGCACAATATACACATACATACATACTAATGTGTGTGTGCGATATTTTCACATGGCAAAGAAATGGAATCGAAGAAAGTTGAAAGCCAAGCCATTGCTCGCTGCGTCATCTGGCGTTGTCCGTTGCGTTTAAGTGACATTTAGTTGAATATTTCGGTTCGCGAACATGGCGCGCGCCAACTCACAGACATATGTCAAACAAACAGATACATGTGTGTGTGTGTATGTGCCTGAGTAACTTTGCATATAAAAAATGTATAAACATTTGCTCATTTAAGCAATGCATATGTGTATATGTATATGTGTGTGTGTGTCTACAAAAACATGTTAATAGAGTATTACAACAAAAGCCAGCAATGTCATGGCTACCGTCAAAAAGTGAGAGCGAAAGCGCGACGCCACCAACGCAGTCCCAGTCGGCGCAGAAGTCAACGCCTGTTGCATGCAGCTGTTGGCTGCGATTTGCTGCTTTCGTTGAGTGGGAAATCAACTACTTTTTCACTACTAAACACAGTGCCGTTCATGCCGGCATATTGAGCAGGAAGTAAAATTTACTATAATTTTGTTTTTGTCATTTTTGTTGTTTTTTAATCAGTTTACTATGTGAGCGTGTTGGCGCGAGCTTGGTGAAGGTGGTTACAGTCGTTTTAAGCGATTTGTTGCTCATAAACTAGTTGTTATAAAAAGAGTAAAGCATTGAAGAGATATGTGGAAAAAAGAGCATCAAGAAATGGTATAAACAAGCGTTGCCAGAGAGATTATGGAATATTATTATAAAATATTTAGGACGAAGAATAGATATTATTTCTTAGATTTGTTGCAAAAGTGTTAAGAACGTAATATTTTAATATTTAAAAAAATAGATGGTACGCAGTGTTTTAAAAGTAGCTTCCAACAAATTAAATCTTGTTATTTTGAGTTCTCTGCACAAATTTTAAAGGGTTATATCCACTTGTGAATACCCTGAACAGGGTAAAATTAGTTTGCCACGAAATTTCTTACACTCAGAAAGAGAGAGACCCTATATATTTTATATATAAATGATCAGCATGACGAGCTGAGTTGGTTTAGCCATGCCCGTCTGCGTTCCATTCGTCCGTCCGTCTGTCGGTATGTACGCAAACTACTCCCTCAGTTTTTGAGATATCGATCTGAGATTTAACACAAGCTGCTTAATTTTACTGAAGCTGTTCATTTATCAAAACCGATCGATCAAACTCAAGTTCCTGTAAGGAAAACTTTTTTATTTAACAAGGTACCTTATAGTGCTATTATAGCTTCGGTGCGACCGAAGTTAACGTCTGTTTTAGTTTTAAATTTATACTTATAAATCTTTACAATCGGTAAAAAACTCAAATTTTTAAAACTAAACATTTTTTGAGTAGAGCTTTCAACTGACTAAAATGTTTATCTAAAATTATTTAAGAAAAGGTTGCCATTTTTATGTGTTCCAAAAAAATCTCTTTGGAGAAATTTTTAAATAAATTAAAATAAACATACTAATAATACGAGACGGGTATAATGAAATGAATGGCAACAAGTTTACGAACAAAACGGCGCATATTTGACTTAAATCGGACAAATGTACACAAAGTTATCATCTTTTGAAAATTCAATAAAAAACCGAACGAACCTTGTACTTGACCTAATATAATCAAATATATTTTAGAAATATTTGTTAAAAGAAATATAAATAGTGTTGCCATGAACTGTCATGAAACTAACTAAATAAAGTTTTGTGATATTTCGGTATAAATACCAAACCATTGAATTTAAAGGATGTTTTAAACGGATATGTTTAAACGGGTAACCCTGCATTATTGAAATTAAACTAAAATATAAATATTACATTTTTGTAAAATATGTAATTTTAATGTTTTTTTTTTTAATTTTAAAATGTTTTCTTTCGTTAACATATTGAAGTGTGTTGCCACCTGGAAAAAAATCGAAATATTGAAAAATGTATAAGTCGCTAGAAAACACACAATACCTCTCTAAGCGACTCACTTTTCAACTTGTCAAAAATACCGATTTCACTTACTTTTCATGCGCCATAGAAACGTAATATCCTGTGTTCAATGCGGAAATGGAGCCATAACAAATAATTTTTCGAAAAATCTTCATAAAAAAGTATGAGAAAGAACTGAATGTGAAAAGTAATGCTTGAGAGCCATAGTACTTACATAATAAACTATGTGCCCCAAATGCAACCGAGGCGGAAGTGAGTTCGTGGGAGTCACATTTGCCTTTACTGCATTGATACATTTACACAAACAACTAATTAAACTATATGAAAGCGCAAAAACAACAATTTCCTATTATAACGCCATGCATACTTATGTATTAGAGTGGGAAGCCAAAAGTTGCGATTATGTAGAGTATGCCAATAAGTTAATTGGTGCAAAAGATAATGTGACATACAAACACACATGCACACAATAATAGGTATGCATCCATTATTTTTTTAACTTTACCTTTGTTGTTGTAAACTAGCTTATTTGACCACATACCCATGTAAAATTGTATACATGAGTGAGCTTATATATATGTGTGTGTTTGTAGCAATTGCTTTCAGATGACAGCTGTATGTTTGTTTGTTAAAATTAAACTCAACCAGTCACTCGAGCGATTCATTAATAAGCGACATAATGTCATAGTTGGCATTACAGGAACACAATTTACCCGGCATGCGTCCAATTGGTGGGGAGTCAAGAGAAAATTTAAGCAAAATAGCGAACCGACAAATGAAAATAAAGAAAATCTTACAACAAAACCAGCACAAGTCTTTCCACTTGTTGTTGTAGCAATTTGTTGCAGCTCCAGCCAACTGCATACATAAGCTCATACATATATATGTAAATGTATATATATTTTAGTACGAGGGTGGGGGTACGAATACAAATATCTTCCCATAGCTCTTAATTACACATTATCGATATTTGAGGAAACTACTCTTTTTTCATACCTGACTGACTCTTCATAAATACGGACTACCTCGAAAATTTAGTGGTCTCAAGTATTACATTTTGTAAAAAAAAATTTTAACACCGAACTCAGAATTATAAAGATAAGGATTCCTTCTTTGTGGTCCTGTCGTCAAAAATAAATGCCGAAAGAAACCATCTCGCAGAAAAAGAGAAAAAATTAGAGTCTTCTGTGATATATACATTGTGTCTTTATCAATGATCAATCTATAACTAATAATAAAATTTTCGAGGTACAACAGTACGAGTAAATATTACTATCTCATCCTGAGCTTCTTTTTTGTTTCTAAATTTGAAGAAGTGAGTCAGTGATAATATATTTTTCATTTAAACCAATATGGAAGGCGAAGTCAGAGTGGTCAGAGATCAAAGTCGGAGGCACATTTTAATAAATAATTTTTCCATACAAGCACTTGAGATTAATATTATATAAGGGGTCGGGGTTAAGACCGATTTCATTCATATTCAGTTAGTGGTTAAGAAAGGACTTAATTTCATTAAAATATGGCATATATTGACCTAAATAAACTTTTTAAAATCAACTGCATAGTTGAAGAATTGACGCGAATATAACCATTGTCGCCACAATTACAGACAATAATCATAGAAAGCCTATATCTAACTTTAATTAAGATAACTCACATATTGACCGATATATGCGGTAAAAAGTCAATTGGAAGTTCGCCAATAAAAGTTGTATTTTGATGTCTTCATTGGTTTTTGATTAGTATAGTGGAAAGTGAAAGAATCTTATGGAACTTAAAATTGTTGTATATGTGAAATAGGCGTGGTTATAGCCAGATTTCGCCCGTTGTCACTACTTGTCATAAAAATGTAATTTGTATCTTAATTTGTGAGTTAATTATAGCATTTTATAAATTTTCGATTAACAGCATTTTCTTCGATACCGCAAATATGCAATACCAATATCTCTTGGGAGCCAAGGAACACATGTACCAAATTTCATTAAGATATCGCAATTTATACTCAATATTATTGCTTCCTCGAATAAACAGTCACTCGGAATTCAACCCGTCTTGTCAACCTGAACATTTATATATACTTGTATATAAATCTATATCAATTTTACTTAGTTTTATCACCGATTAGGTTCGATTAATTTTATTTAGAATCACCGACTTTTCGAACAACCCTTGTAGTATATACGAAGAGAGTGGTACTCGTTTGAATGACGCTTGTTAGAAAAGGCTTTATGTAAACAAGTATACTATGAAGAAATGTGTAACACTTCCTTGAAACAATTTTCTTATTGTCAGTGGCAACAACAACAACGAAACGAATAACCAGTTGCCATAGCATGCCATGGCCAAGAGCAACAAGCAAGCAATAATACCGGCATTGGCAACAGCAAAAAATACCGTTATTTAGTCAATAAACATTTTGTTAGAAATTAGCTGAATAGAAAAGCAGCCTGCAAATCGCATAACTATACTAAAGATCTTCTAAAAGTTAACAAAAATACCGTAAAATCATTAAAAATGAGTGCAGGTTCCAGAGCTTCCGGTTCGGATGACGAGCCTTTGGTGCCGGAAGATTTCGATGATGATTTCTATACAAAATTAATGGACAAAGTGCCAGAGGTAACGTTACTTTCTGAGAAAAAATAAATAAAGCTTTATTTTGGAGCATTTTTGTTTTTTAACAATCTTCGCTAGATAACCAAAGCGCTGCGCCAGAAGGATACCCACGATAATGCCGATAATGTCCAGCGCATGGTAATTTGCTCCAATCGCTATAAGTCCGATTGGCATATGGAACAGTTACATGGTCAAGAGCTCTGCGAAGAGATAAAACGCTTGAAAGACCGACTCGATCATGTAAATAAATTGAGTCGAATTGATCAGGATACGATAGCCGAATTGCGAACCGTTATCGGTGAGTAAATAAAATGCTATATTTTTCATCGATTTATTTAGAATCCATATATATTGTGTAAGCAGAAAGTGCGTGGATGCAAAAGGACGCGGCACAATCACGTGAGCAAGCCGCCCAGGAGGAAATGCTGAAAATGAGAGAAAAAGTAGATTCTCTAGAGCAAATGGTGGAGCATTTAAGCGATAAGCGCTCTGGACTGCAGAGGTGAGTTGGTATTAAGAAGTCGTAAGTATTAAAAAGTCCTTACGCATTAATACGCTCGGATGATTCTTTTCTTTACTTTTTTTTAAAGAATCGATCTAACTGTTGTCTTCACACATGTTCTCTTCTTATCGAGTGGGCAGTCTGAAAGCCAATAAATGTAGAAAAAATGCTGATGGCTGATTTAACCTTTGCAGCAAGAGTGTTCTATAAGTTTAGGCGTTATATAGTCAGCGTCCGAACTCACCGATCTTTCTCGTTAAATACTGACAGTGAATAGATAAAAAGTTATTGAAGACATATTCTCCTAAACCTTTCAATTTTTAAAAATATATACTTTCCTCCGAGAAGAAAACCCAAAAATTTTATTAAAATAATTATCAGGAAAAATAAGTCTGAACAATTTCGCATTCCAGAGAAATAGGTCAAAAGTTTGACTAAAAAAGCATACAAGGTTTTAACAATTTTTTATAATTTTTAACTATTTTCAAAGTAGCTGTTCGGGGTGACAGGGGGGTACAAAATACCAAACAAAAGTATTCAAGATGGTAGATCCAAAAGTATCATTAGTCTCTCAGCGGGTCACTTACAAAAACAATATAGTGGCAGTCATCGAAGCCAAAGCCACCAAAGCGGTTTTGTAAGTTATCGATTATTCAGAAACGAAAATATCATTAACACAGGTAATCCGTCATTTTTAGTTATGTTAAAGTTCACGAATCCTGTTGTCATATCCTTAATACGAGTTCTACATATATATAGTACTAATAGTTTCATAATACAAATTATAACAAAACTTACTTTGAATAATTTATCTTCTTATTCACCAAACAGTAAACGCGATGAACAAAAGGAACGCGAAAAACTTAACAATGAGATCCGTGATCTCAATAAACGTCTGCAAATACAGCGACTATATACCGCAGAAGTGGAAGCCATGACACAAACGCTGGAGGAAAAGAATAAAGCCATGGTCAAGTTGCTCGATGTAAAGTTATACAATTGACTGAACCAAGAGACTCCAGCGATTTTTGCAATTTTCTAAAATCTCAACTTTTTCCAGGAAACATGCAACGAGTCCTACAATAACCGTAAACGATTGGACGCGCTTGAAAAAGAACTGGCACAAACTCGGAATGAAGAGACCAAAGCCAAAGAAAAAATCCTACAAATCAAAGTACACAATGAACAGTTAACCAAAATGAAAGTACGACAAAATCTACAAATACTCTCATTGAAGACCAATCTAGACCATCTGCAGACGCAACACAACACCGTCAGTAACAAACTGGCAAAAACTGTAGTCGAACTCGAGTATGCGACCCAAGATCGTGATGAGAACAAACGAGCTTTAGCACAACGCATCAGTTTGCTCAAAGTGAGTAGTAAAATATGTGCGGTGACAATTTAGATACCAAAACGGTACTTTCATTATAGATGCGCGAGGATGAAATTATCAAGCTAAAGCGCGATAACGCAAAGCTGCACAAAACCGAGGAGAATACAACACGGAAATATGCCGCGTTGAATGATGCGCGCATCAAGGCTGAGGAGGACAATGTGCGCTTAAAGTGAGTGAGAGATTATTGTAAGCCTGGAAGTATACAGTTTTTTTTTGGCGTGATTTAGAAATCAGCTGAGCACACAGGATAAGGAATTAGAATCAATGCGACGAATTGTACATCAATTCGAAAAGAACAACGAACATCTTACCAAGGAAAGGGACAGCCTGAGGAGTGACTTATTCGTAGAACATCAGACGGCCGAACAAACAGACGAGCAGTTCCAAGAATCACAACACGAAATAAAATCACTAAAGGAAACTATACATGCTATGGAAGTACGTCAGAAGAAACTGCATGACGACTACATGAAATTGAAGAAAGAGCAAGTAAAGAAAGTGGATGAAATACAACATTTAGTGGATAAAATCGATGCACTGCAAAGTGAGTACAATAATATTAATTATTAATTAATAAACCAACTTTCAAAGTATGGTGCACGTGGTCTTCATTTTCTTAAAAAACTCCCAATTTTACTCACAGATGAAATACAACTAAAAGAAAACTACGAGATCGAGCTTAAGCGCACTATAAGCGACCTCGAACAGAAAGCTAGCGATCTACAGCGTCAACACGACGCGTTATTAAATGATAAAAATAGTTTCGCTCGAAATCTACAAGCCTCTGACGATAAACATATCAAGCTAGAGAAGCAAATCATCAAACTACAAGAAATCATCGAGAACTACAAGAATAAAGTTATATTACGCGAAGGCGATATCGGACGAATGCAGGTCCAAATCGACAAACTCGAGAAAGAGCGTCGATTGCTAAAGACCGAGGTACATTATGCACAGCTTGGACATCAACACACACGCTGTGAACTACAGGAACGTAAGAAAGATTGCGACAAGTACTCGAAATCCCTACAGGTCAATTAACATACAACCCAGCCAATATGGTCGTAACGAATCCCTAACCATTTATGATTTTAGGAAGACAACCAGAAGTTATCACAGCTCAAACGTGAAGTCGAACACCTGAGGGATGAAAAGAATACGGTCTCAGCGACGCTAACTAAATGTAATGAAGAGAGTGTGCAGTTAAAGGATCAACTGCAAACCCTTCAAATAGCTTACAATCAATCGGAGAAGCATTATGCCCAGTGCCAAGAGGACATACGATTGATGCGTGTAGAGATCAAAAATCTGCGTACCGAACGTAATGTCTTGCGTAAAGATCGCGAGAATTCGGCAGATTTGCGGCAAGAGCTACTACAAATGCACAGGCTGCTCAATCAAGAGCGAATAAAGGCGCGCGCCATGCAGGAAGAGATGATGACACCGATGAATATACATCGTTGGCGCAGTCTTAAGGGACGTGACCCGGAGAAGATGGATCTCATATTTAAAATACAAACGTTAAGAAAGTATAAAGAGAAAATAGGAAGACACATGCTTTACGAAGTATAAAATTTATTCAAATTTCAGACAGATTCTACAACAAAATGTATCTGCGCTGCATCAGGAGCAAGCCCTTGAGGAATCACAGCGTCTATATGAGGCTCTGAAAGAATTCATGCTCAAGCTACCGAGTCACAAAGTACGCGCTGAGTTGAACAATGTTAAGGTGCGTCTGACATCGACCCCGTGATCCTTATATTGCATGCTCTTTACGATTTCGTGTACACTTTCAGGCTACTTTGTCAAGCAAAGAACGCAAACTGAAGGCGCTCATGGCCGAGCTGCATGTTAAAGATCTGGATGAGAGGAATAATACACAAAAACTGGATGAGCTTAAGTTGCATCTCACCGATGCCAAATCGCAACTTAATCGCGAACGTAGACAAAAACAAAAGCTGTTGGAAGAACATCAACTACTCGTACAAATGCAGGCACAATGCTTTTCGGCACCACCCACAATGCAACGCACGCTTGGTGCTGGTTTTAAATTGATAAGTGGGGTATAAGCGGATGAACATTGTCGGTTTAGCAACATATTTTCTTTTTTGAAAGATATTTAATAAATATTAATGTTTCCCCTTTTTCTATTACTCAGAACCAACCAAATAAGTGAAAGGCTGTTCTATTTGTCACTGCTCAGATTAGAGACGGGTTTTGGGATACAATACATTAATCTTATTCGAAGTAGGTAGGTAAGTTTTTGAGCAGAGTACATTGAAAGTTTATCCAACACTTCATGAGTTGGAGGTTCAAATCTGACCCGAGCAAATATCACAAAAACGGGTTCCTCTAAAAACTAGCAGTCCTTGACAAACTTGAGTTGAGGAAAATTTCCAAGACGTCTTCCTGGTTTCTTCTTTTAAGACTGTTTCAAAGCAAATATTGGTTCCAATTATTTCGATTGTATTACTATTTTATTTTTTTTATTTAGATATCTAAATCCCTTGGGTCGATTTAAACTCTGAGAGCAGAGTGTCACGTAATCTACCGAATCTTAAACTGCTGTCCGAAGTGGTGGACAATGCAAAAAATTAGTTCCAGGAAGCAGTTTTCCAACCTTACGCAAACGGTTCAGGAATCCTTAGGGTTCAATGAACACAGTTGACTACATAAACCCGATTTTTATAGTGGTTATGTACGATATTACGTATATTTCAATATCGGCACTGTGCTAATTCTGATTCAAAAAGCTCTCCGAAACTCATAAACAAATCGTACTAATACTGGGAAGTCGAAAATACTATGCATGTATGATAATTACAACATCACAATACCAATGCGACTATTTATAAAATTTCGAAAGAGTTCTTCAATCAAATCATTGCACTTCTTGCCAAAATTTTTCATTTGTTTTTGTTAGGATGTTCCTTTTACAATGGGTCTACCATGTAAGTGGCCATCTCTACCACGGAATGAGCACACATTGAAATTTCTGCTTAAAAACATAAAAAACTATGGATTCGGCATCGTTCTTAAACAGTCTTGAGCTCCTGCATGTCTTGACTATGGTCGCTAGTCTCAATAAATATACAGTCCATATAATTATCCTGACTGGAATAGGCGTATGGCACTACGGCGCTTGAAAGGGCAGACTGCGTGGGCTGTGTGATGGTTTCTTCTTCACAGTTTTGTTGCTGCTTTGTTTTCTTTAGCGTCTCTTTGAACTCGTCAATAATGCATTCGCGCGCTTTCATCTCAATTTGATTGATCGAGAGCTCGGCGCTAAGTGCTTTCAACTTCTTTAGTTGTGAGCGATTTATGCGCTAAGGGTTGAGAATGGAATGAGAATGAATAAAGGGAATTAGACAGAGGTTGTTGTTGTGCTGTTGTTGTCTCTTCAGTTTGAACGAAAATGGATGAAAACTCACCTGCGTTACAACAAGCTTTTGTTTAACATCTGTTGTTGGTAGATTCTCCACAACACGCTTCAGCGTGTCGCAAACACGATGGGACTCTTCTAGTTTCTGCTGTAATTTCTCTTTTTGTATCTCTTGTTTTAGATTACGTCTGAAATATAAAGTTTTACATTTTTATTCAGAGCATTTACGGACCAGCTTTGAAATAATTATCATATTCATTCACAAATATTTCACTATGTAGCTTAACCTCACTTATATTGGGTATAAATTTTGAAATATATCATTATCATATTATCATACATGTATCTGAGAGGGATCTCAGTGATTAAAGCGTATGAAGTTTCTGATTCCAGTAGAAACGTCTGTTTTATCTCAATTTTCATCGCTCACCTTTGTAACATCTGCACTTTCTCCAGCAACTGATAACGATTTGGATCTTCTCCTTTAAGTATGCGCCAACGATGCACACCAGTGGGCGTCTTCGCATCCTCCGTCAACGAACGTACTTTGATTCGTTCTTGATTCAAAGAGCGCTGCAATCGTATGATCTCTTCACGCATATCAGCTGTACTTCTAATGGCGCGCGTCAAGCAGTCACGTTCCGTTTGCAAATTAGTTATTTCCATTTTCAACAGGCGTATATCTTCGACGCGCTGATTATACTGGGTCTGACCTGTGCGGAAAATATTTGTTTAAGTAGCATAGAAGAAATGCTTATGCATCTGTTGACCTTGATCTAGCGCTGTTTGCGTATTGTTAAGCTTATCGCGTAACACTACAATCTCATCGTTGCGTCGCACCATCTGTAAACCAATCAGATTCTTCTCCTTGCGCGTCTCATCGAGATCATTTGACATTTTCATGAGCTTCAACTCATCTTCGTGTATCGTCTTGTGTAGATTTTCATTTTTCGTTTTCATTTCACGCAAATCTCGACGTACGCTCGCCAAAAGGTTCTCTTTATTTTTCAACTCACTCTGCAGCTCTTTTTTATCGTTGTTCAAACGCTCTATTTGCAGATTGAGATTGGAGATCTTGTTTTGATTCGACATAATTTCTGCAGTGAGTTGTTGAGTTTGATGATTGGTTTTCTGAAAGATTTAAAGATAATTAGTTTTTATCACTGTAAGGTGAAAAATCACAAAGACGCTTAAAGAAAGAATATTCCGAGTTAACTATCGGGTCATATATGAGTAGTTCGAAGATTTGGCGATCAAAAGTTGGTAGGAAAAGGAAATCATGACTCGTTCGGCCACGATTAAAGAATTATCTCTAGATTGAGTAACTAGTCTCTAGTAAGTACCAACCAAATTGTTCACATACCGTTTGTAGTATTCGGAAGTTATCACGCTCCTGCGTGCACGTTTCCAAATTTCGTCTGAGAATCATTTTTTCAGAGTGCGCCACTTCCAATTGTTTTTTGACGTTGATTAAGGAGACGTGTTTTTGTTGTAGTTTTTCACTCAGATCCGTTACTTGATTCGATTTTAGCTGAATTTGCTCTAAATTGAAAAACATTTATTTTTTAACAATATACTATTAACACAAGAGGTTTTAAATTTTGAACTGTTAATTTCCATTGAACTCATTCCTGTAATTTTCTGTTTTGTTTATATAAATTCATTTGGTTGAATTGAAAAATATTTTTTTGACATTGACCTTCGCCATACTCTTCTACTGTATATCTATTGCTATTGACAATTAAAAAACGAATGAGGCAAGGGCTCAGTTCGTATGTAACCGAACAGTTTATACCCTTGCAACTTGCAAGAATCATAGCAGAGAGAAACTTATAATTTTCTAGATTTTTGTGTTTAAAGTTGAAAATTTCAGCTATTTGAAATACGTAGTTCTTCAATTTAAAATGAATTTAAAATTTATATTTTTTACTTTTATATCCACTAACACTTCACTAATTTGTTTGTACAAATTTATTTCACATTCAATTATATCTACTTAATTATATCTACTCACATAATAAAAAAGGCTGCATATCGGGTCAAGAGCCCCTTTGTTTACATAATGAGGTCAATGACTCCTTTACACTTAGCCAAGTCCCCAACTTTTGTTAACATATATCCAAGTCAACAACCTTTGTTTACATTTTGCGTCTATACCCCTTTTGTTTATACAATATTTAATGGGGTCAGTGAACCCTTTGTAAATTTTTCAGATCGGTAAATTGACCGATCAAAAACAAGTCCCTGTATAAAAACATATTTATTTTCTTCTTCACGCAATCTGGCATAAACCAAGGCAACGAAACAATCTTGGAGCAAATTGTTCAGATCGTATCACTATGCATACAGCCGTCGTACAAGCTGACCGATCATGTTAGCTTAGGCCGTTTACTCTTATGATAATAGCAAGTCGAATTTACGTACTTCGCCAAATTTTTTTCACTTCTGCCAATAATTTTTTATTACTTATAAATTTAATATTATTATTACTTTGTTTTATTATTTTTTCCTTTAATACTATTATTTAATACGAGTATAATATTTGAAAAAATAGGCAGCTATTTGCGATCTTTCTTCAAAAGTATTATTATTATTTCTTTTTTAGATTGAAAATATAAAAGTAGTAATTTGTTTTTAAGTACTTTTTTATAATCTTTTGAAATATTTAAAACCTGAGCAGGGTATAATAACGCCTCGAAGTTTGTAACACCCAGAAGAAACGTCCGTTTTAGGCGCAAAGTTATACCGTTATTAGAAAACCACACTGACACACTTTTACTAAAATAGCTCACATCTTGGCCGATATACCATAGGAGGTATAAAGTGAGCCGGAAGTTCGAAGCAATATATATTAGGTATATAAGGCTAAGGGAATTATTGATCCGATTCAAACCATTTTGGCACACAGACATACTATTATCAGAAAAGAGTTCTCTTCGAATTAAAATTATATATTTATCTTGCACATTGACCGATACGTTAGGTAAAAAGTCAGTCGGTAGTTATGGTTCGATTTTGACAATTTTTAATCCTGAGGTAGCATACTTTAAAGGCACTAAACCTTGTGCAAAGTTTAATCTCGATATATGGCTTGATTTTTATACTGGAAAGTGAATGAATCAGATGTAATTTAAAGTTGTGCTATATAGGAAGTGGGCGTGGTTTTGGTCCGATTTCTCCTATTTTTACATTGTATCATAGGAATGTCACCAACGAGTTTGGATAACATTGGTTGAGTAGGTCCGAAGGTATGGGATTTCACCTAACAGTGAGCGGTGCCACACCCCTTGTCAATTTTTGATACCGGCTTCTACTAAGCTCTCTTGTATCATTTTGGGAGTAAAGTTTTATGACACATTTAATTTATAAGTTTACCGCATTTTTAGTAGTTTGTAACAAAACTGTTTACACAGTAAATTTTCCAGGTCTATAGCCACAATAACAAATTCCAATCAGTTTGCTGACGATGGACTTCAGTTTTTCACACACTATGCTTGATAGGACCTCATATGCGTTTGTGAGATCCTTCTTTTTGTGAAATGTGCAGAGCACACTTAGATTCCAATCTTTGGAAATGCTTTTATCCGACCATATCCTGCAAAGAAGCTGATGGATACACATTTTCAGCTCTTCGCCGCTGCAATTAAATAGCTCGGCCGGCAATTCATTGGCGTCTGTCGCTTTGTTGTTCTCCAGGCGGGTAATTGCTATTCGAACCCCTTCATAGTCGGTTATGGATGTTACACTTTTACCTCCAGAAATTCAGTATGCTCTGGTGGTGAAGGGCGTCTCAAAATATAGAAGTTAAACAGTAGCGGGGAGAGGACACCACTCTGCTCTGGTGAACAGACGCTACAATTAGACTTCAGCGATCCCTTAAACCGAATATGTCGGCGTGGCTCCGCTAAAGATTCCTTTCTTTTAGCCGTAACCCCAAGCAAAACACAGATTGGGTACCGCATCTTACACAATCATGACTACACCCCAACTAAATCAAAAACGCTTACCCTGTTGATATTCGATGCGTTCGTGCAACGTCTCCACTTCTTGGGCCATTTCGTCGCGCTCTTTCTCCGATTTCGATACATTTATACGCGCTTCATCGAGTTTCACATTCAACTTATTTATATCGAGTTGCAGTCCATCAATATTGATTGTCTGCATCATGATCGTGTGTTTGAGATCGGCGATCTGATTGTTCAATTTAATGATCTCACTGCGCAAAGCTTCACGCTCGTGTTGCAAATTTTCCTTAACACGACGTAGCTCGTCGAACTTGTATGTGGAATTAAGCAGATCTTTTTCCAACGCGTTAATTTGGTTTCTGAATGTTAGAAAAATAACATCTTTGTTAGAAAAATCGGAATACGATATTCAAGACTCTACCACTCACTTTAGACGTGAGATATCTTCACCCAGTGTGTGATTCAGCCGATTCAATTTGTACAGTTTTGATGAGATAGAACTGTGATCTTGTAGCGTCTTCTTGTATTTCTTGGTCAATTGAGCGATCGTGTTAGCTTTTACTTTATCCTCCAAACGCAGCATTCGTATTATTTCGTCATTATCACGTTGATCCTTACGTAGTTCAGTGATCTCTTCATCATTCTTCAGCAGTTGTCTGGTATTGATCGCATTATCATTGCGCAGTTTCTCCAAAATGTGCTTCTGCTGATCATAATCAGCTGCTTTCTTCGCTAGTTTCTTTTGTGTTTCGGCTAACTGGTGAATAAAGTTTTTATTAATTATTTATAAAACTGAAATAGAAAGGTTATAAATAAAATTAGTTTACCTCGCGATTTATAGCCTCCATCTTTAAGGCCGTACGCGAATTGATCTCCTTCTGATCGTCCAGATTATTTTGTAAACTTCGTATTTTTACTTCGAAATTGCCTTTCTCTGTCTCGAGCATACGCAAATTCGCATTTAATTTCGACATACTTTCTTCGTTGTTCTTATTAATATATTCGAGCGATTCGGAGTAATATCTTTGAAATTGCAAACGTTTCTCCAGATCAATCACTTCACCATTGAGACGATCGCGTTCACGTAAAATTATGTTTTTATACTTCGCTAAATGGCCAAATCTGAAGAAAGCGATTATACGAGTATGTAGTAATATTATTTATAGATCATACTTGAGTTTGTTATTGATTCTTAAGAATAAACTCACTCTGATGTATCATCCTGTTTCTTTACTTCCTTACTCTCTAATCCTTCACATTTAATCATAACCTCTTGCAAGCGCTCTTGTGTATCTTGTTCTCGCAATAACGATGCATCGCTCTCCATCCAGGCCTTACCTAGAGTGGCCAATAAGTATATGATTATAATACGCAACTTGCAATATTTTATCAACAATTCGACTTACTTAGCGCCTCTCTGAGTCGTTCCATTGCCTCCTCTGAATTGGCAGTCAGCTCCAATGCCAAGCGCAATTTATTCTCTGCGCGTATCACTTGTGGCCGTAGCACAGACGTCTCTTTCACCTCTTCGGCATAATAACGATGTAAATTGAATATTATGTCCACATATTTTTTCATTTTCGAAGCTTCATAAACGCGACTCGCTTCCATGAGCTTTTGTATGGTCTGAACAAATATATATATATATATAGTATATTAGTGACTATGTTCGCCTAAATGTACGTTTCTATATACCTGATTGGCTGTCGAGAAGAAGTCATCATTCAAGTCCTCCAGCAAATCTAAATCACGCTCACGAACGGAAATTTCAGACAATTGAATTTGTGGCTCCGGTATTGGCAGTACGACCTCCTTTTTCTTTTTGCCTTTACCTTTACCCTTTTTCGGAGGCATTTCGATATCTTATGCTTTTATGGTAGTTTATTGGCTTAAAAATCGTATATATAGTCTTTAAAAAATATAATTTTTTCAGTTTGATAAATTTATTTGCCATAAGTGATTGAGTGAAAGCAAATTGCCAATAGGGTCGGTAGGAATAACGGAAAACTTTCTAAGCATTTGATAAATTATACATAGTTCGATATACATATTTTTATTGAAGTTAATTTTTATCAATCGGAAAGTATGGAAACAAAACTTTAAACTCTTTTACAATAAATATTCAGCTACAAATTAATGGACTGATCCTTGAATTAAGTCATTCTCGAAAATCCCGAAATCGAAGTTGAAGTAGCAGTCAAGTATACCTACTTAAAGTCATTATTTCCCAAGTTCCTTGTGCTTGGTCTGAGACAAAGATTGAGATGTCGCTGATTAAAGAATATTGGCTGACCGCATTTGAAGCCTTAGATAAATCAAAAGTGATCAGATCATAGCAGAAGGTAGTGAGAACTGAGCTAGCACTGTAGCTTATGAATCTAAACCGACGGTAGAGCGTAAGTGTTTTATTAGCAATGGATAAATAAGCGTCTCACTATCTTTAGATACGTGAGCGATGAAAGTGATTGGTAGTTCCCTCAAGTTGGAGTTTTTATACCATGCTGTTTCTACGGTACCAGAATTGGCCCGGTTTCATCTGTCCAAGGGATATCAAAAGACTCTTTAGTTCTTCTTACTGCCTTTAGTTATATCCTGAACAGAGTATATTATGTTTGACACGAAGTTTGTAAGACACAGAAGGAAACGTCGGAGACTTATCTCTTTTATCTGACGAGATATCATCACGTAATTTTGCACGAATTATTGTTCAAAGCAAAAATATAATTCTCGAAGAAATTGTTCAGATCAGACCACTATAGTATACAGCTGCCATAGAAACTTATCGACTAAAATCCAGCCCTTGTATGCAAAACTTTTTAAAGTGAAACTTCTATGCGCTCGTTGAGCTGTAATTCCAGTATCGAATGAAACGAAAAAGCGACAGGAAAAGGGAGGGTATGGCGCGCGTGGTGGGGCAGTCGGACGGAAGGAGACATGGGAGAGAAACGAAAACGCGACAGATACGGAGTAGTGTTAATGTTAGGGATAGGTTAATGCAGATAATGTTAATTATATTAATGTTAATGTTAATTCTCTCATTATTCTCCCTAAATTGCCAAATTTTACGAGCTCACACAGTAGACTTGACGGTCGGAATATTTTTTTATTGCCGAAAACATGGATAAACAATGAAGGAGCTGTGGGGTGTGTGTGTCCATTTCAAACGTCCCAATGTAAGAGTTGGTGGGGTAGCTGTCTACCTTAACACCACTTACAGAATAAATATTGTCTTTCCCCATATGATTTTGAATTTACAACAAATTAACTTTTTGGCTGTGAATGCGGCTACAGTTGAAGTTATTTTTGTGTCATAGAAAGCGGACAGAGTGTGGCAATTATTGTTCTTTACAACACTCCGAACCTGAGAATTAACGATATAATAAAATTCATACATAGAGCATTATTGGCATATGCTCCCTCTAGTGCAGCGGAATTAGGAGAAGATTGGCACACTATGCCAATGATTTTAACCGGTGATTTTAATGTCAAATTTGCCTTGGAAGAAGCTCAACCACTTGTACAATTTTTAGAAAGTAAATTTAAAAATGAATAATTATTTCAAGACTCAACAACCAGATCAGGCACGACAATAGATGCAATTTTACCAAGATATTTAAATGATTTACAATCAAGAGTTTGCATTTCATATTTTTCATACCACAAACCAATTGAATATTTTCTTGAACATGAAAGTATGGAGTGAATGAATAGATTTTTTATAAATGGAGGCGAAAACATCAACTATCTTTTTGCATTAACCTAACACCCTTAAAAATTCCGAATAATGAATAGTGGCTTCTGTTATCGGAGAAATATTTCTATCTCATAAAACTTGCTGGCTAGGGTGAGTATTTTCATTTCAAGCGCCCATCGATTTTTCTAGGCTGTTTGGTTTTTTATTTGGCGAGATATCTTCACAAAATTTCCCATAAACTGATCGATCGCAATCAAGATAAAAATCTGTTTATAGCATATATTATAATAGCCATATAATATAGCTATAAGAAATACCCTTCACAGTATAATAGCTTCGGTCGAAGTTAACTTTTTTTCTTGATTTTCTTGCCCACCCCCCGTAAATTAAACATGCCGTTCCTCATACATTGTTGTGTGTATAATGTAAGTATATAGTACTTATTTTTTTATTTATTTACTTCTCAACAAATTATTTTGCGATTCACCAGCTTTCAATTAAAACATGGAAAATCCTTAGTGCTGTTCTCTTCCGATTATTAATAAAAGTAAAATTGTAAATAAACTGAATAAAAGTAAGCAGATAATAGATCACAAAATCATTGAATTACTTTTGGAAGAAATTAATTTCAAGCAAAATTATTTTTATTTTTTTTATTTTTGTTTTTATTTATATATAAATACATTCGTCCAATAGAATAATAATAATAAACCTTACAGTTATTTGTAGCAGCTATTTTCGGCAATTTCGTACATATTTATTAAAAAAAAGTATATAGTTATTTCATTTGCAGTTGGTGCAATTCCAAAAACATAAACAAATGCAACAAAAATGGTTATTATTTGTTGTTTAACTTTTGCAAACATTTTCTAAACAAAAAATCTTTTATTAATTATACATTTCAATAGTCAACAGTAAAGTAATCATGTAGTAATTATATGTAATGATTAGCTAAACATAAGAAACCAACGGAAAATAAAAGCAAAAACAATATGAATTAGTATAAATACAATTGCTAAGACACTTCAGCGAGTCGTACAAATAAAATGGTAATTACCGTTATTACAAAAGCAATGCAAGAAATCTAAGGCTATATGTGTGTAAATAAATGTTTTATCTCTCTCGCTACTACGCTTTGTTACAATTTTTTTTCCTTTATATTTTTTTTTTGACACAGTAACGCAACTTGCAAATTATTTTAGAATTTTCGCTATGCACTAAAAGCTAGTTTTACAATTTATCTCATTGTTCAGCATCACACATCTCAAAATAAACACAGTTCGGCAATACAAAACGGTTTTGCGCAAGTTTTGCTACTTTTGTTTAAATTACTATTATTATTATTTATTATTACGGGAATTTATTTAGAAAATTATTCTCATACCCTCGTTTACTAAAAAATACAATACAAAAATCTCTTATTGCTACAAAACTAACAGTTGTCTATGTTCTTTTTTTTAATAATATTTTTGTTACATTTTTTTTATTTTTAGTTACTAAGTTATACAAAAATATACCAAGTTTTAAGTTGTACATAAAAAATACATACATACACTGTGGTTGGTGACTTTTTATCTATGCTACGAACCCTTATTAAAGTTCAGTTCAAAAAGGGTTTAATTGTAAAAAAAATTAAAAGCATTATGCAATTGTTGGTGTAGACGGTTTGCGACAGGGGAGTTTGCGTTTATAAGCTACAACTGAAGATCTTTGGTGTTGTAGCTGAAAATTTTATTTTGTGCTTGCGTGGTGTATTTTGTGGAAATCAGCGGAAATGGCGGAGACGAAGATAAATTTTGAAGATATAAACATTTTTAATGTAAAAGTCAATGAATTTTGAACACTTTAACATACGATTTTTTATCACAAAATTTCGAATATCAAAAAATATATACATATATAGCTTATTTTTTGGTTTCTTATTGAAAATAATTGATTTTGTTTTAATATTATATATTTTTTATTCAACATTTTTATTAAACATTTTTATATTATTATTTTGAATTCATATGTATTATGTCTTTTCATTTGTACATATGTATATAAATTATTATTTGTTTTTTGTTTTTAGGTATCTAATTTATTTTATTATTTTGCAATTTTTATTTGTTTTTCATAATTAATTAATTGAGACGATTTTTTTTTTATTTGAACAAGGGAAGTATTTTCTATCATATCATAATTTATTTTTTACAATTATTCATTGTTATTTATTAGTTGTAGGTTTTCTTATATCGTTGTCGCAAGTGAAAATGAATTTTGAAAATAATTGTTTTTTCATTGATTATTAATAAAACAATTAATTTTGATTTTTCAACATAAGATCTTTTTAGCACAAATTTTCAAGTATCAAAAAAAGCAAATATTTATATAACTATGTTTTTATAACTTTTTATATTAATTTCTTTTATTTTTTAGTATTTTATTTGTATTTTGTTTTTCTTAATTAATTAATTGAGATGACTTTTTTTGATTTTAACAAAAAAAATTTTTATCACAAGGTTTGAACTATTAAAAATATACTTAAATAATTTAGTTTTGGTTTTCATATCATAATTATATAATTTAATTATGCAATGGTTCTGGTTGTTTTATTTCAATTAATTTTATTTTTTTTCTCATTAATTTTTTATCATTTTATTTATTATTATTTATGTTTCTTAACTAATTAGTTTTGTTTATTAATATTTTTTTAATCAATTTATTTTTTTATATGTTTTAATTTTTATAATTTTATTTATTAGTATTTATATTTTCTAATTTTTTTTATTCATTAATTAATAATTTTGATATTTCAACATAAAAAATTGTTATCACAAAATTGCAAATATTAGAAATGTACATAAATAATATATTTTCAAATAACAGAAATATACATAAGTAATTTATTTTTGGGTTGCAATTATCCATTTTGTTATGTAATAGTTTAATTTGTATTATTTCAATTGATTTTGTCAGTACTTATTATTTTTATTTTTGAATTTTATTTATTACTATTTGTATCTTTCAACTGATTTCTTTTTATAATTTTTATAATCTTATTTATTATTATTTATATTTTTTAATTAATAAATTAGTTATTTTCATATTTTCCCATAAATAATTTTATATCACAAGGTTTCAAATATTAAAAATGTACATACATATATAATTTATTGTTGGGTTTCATATATAATTATTTAGTTTATTTCATTTATTTATTTTTTGTTGTTATTTTTTAAATAATTTCAATTATTAGCTTTTTTTTTTAATTTTTTGATCAATTATTATGTTATATTTTATATAATTTTAATTATTTTATTTTTTATCATTATTTAGTCAAAAAAGATCACTTTTTATAGATATTATATGTATGTATATGTTTACAAATCTTCTATGATAATAATATATTACTTGAGGCGCCTAAAATAAAAAAAAAATAAGAAACTACATTCTCTCACCTTTTTCTTCTCATTTTATAAATTGTGGATATGTTTTTTTTTCAATTTTAGCTCGTTTTAACAAGCTTCGATCTTATACTCGATCTTTGATACATACAAGTATAACTAGAAAGTGTTACGTAATGACAGCTGTCTAGTTTTTTAGTAGTAAGAGACTACTAAACTAAAATTCAGAGTGCAAAAGAGAAAGTTTAGAGAAGAAAGAGGAATTCAGAAAATAATAATAAAAATCATCAAACCCATAAAAAAAAAGGTGAGCGCCAACAGTCTTTAGAAAAACTAAGCTTGATTTCAACACGACGCAACGTTTAATAACATTATATGTATATAATCACAGAAAATCCCACTCCCCAACGCAAACGTCGCGATTTTGAAAGAATTTTTTTATGGTTGATTAGTTCGAAAAAAAAATTTATATTAAAAACATTTTAGGCTTACAACAAACACACAGTTGTAATTGTCAACTAAAGGACCAATACAATTCATACTTTACACATTCGCATTGTGTAACTATTCATTACGTAAAATTTTAAAAACAAAAAAATGGAAAATGCTGCACAAATGTATGTGGCAACTAAACAGCAGCAGCAGTAGCGCGCGCCATGCATACACTTCTCTAACAGTGCCGTGACAACTCCACGTCCGCCAAATTCAGTTTTGCAACGTCGTGCAATGCATGCTTCTACGAACCGCCAGCAGTTGCCGCCGCCGCCGACGCGTTGGACCGCGGTGATATGGGCGGCGAGCGTGCGGTGCTGCTTGCGAGGCTAGCGCTAGCGCGCATCTCACTCACATAGCAATCGCGGCAAACGCGTACCGCCTTTGTCAGTCCATATTTGGGCAATGGTGCCGTTGCATTGGAGCAGACACCGCAGAATACGCCGCCACAGTTGCGACAATGATGACGCCGCCGGAATGCGGTGAACTGTGTACGACAGCCCATGCAGCGTGGCGCCTTATCGTCTGGCACCCAGGCGGGCGGTGAAATGCGTACATTCACATTGGCGTTGCGCATCACGTTGGAGGTGGCTACAGTGGCAGCGGCGACAGCGTATGCGTTTGGTGCTATGAGCGCGCTGGACGGTGGTGATGCTCTGCTGCCTGATGTATTATTATTATTGTTGTTATTGTTAACATTGTTATTATGATTGTGACTGTTGACGGTGTGCGGCATTGATGTGCGCTGGCTAATTGGCGAGTTATTTTCCGACGAGCCGGATGATGATGACGACGACGATGATATGGGCGATGTGCTGCCCACCGAATCGTTACGACTTCGTCGCTGTCGTTGACCGCTAATGTAGGCGCTTAAGCGGCTGCTCTGACTGCCGACAGTTGTGGCAGCGGTGGCAGGGGTGGATGAGGCCGGCGTCGCGCCAATATCACTGTGATCTTGATCACCTAAACTGCGACTGCGACAAACATGCACGCGACCGGCTGGTAGACTAGACGGCGTTGCGTTTGACTCAACTACGTCTATGGTATTGCCACGCTGTATGGCGCCGCTAAGGGAATGCCGATTATTGGTGTTGCTGTCACCGCCGACACTGCTGCTGCTGTTGTTGCCACTACCGGAACCGCTGCCGTCGCCGCCATTATTGTGGAATACACTGTCCAGCTCGGGATTGACTTCTTCGGCTGAATAAATGCTCTGATTGGAGCCGGCATTCTCCTGTATCACATCTTGTTCGGACGCGCGGAATTCAAATAATTCCGATTCCTTTGGTTTTTCGGGTATATCCAAATCCTCCTGTGCCGGCGACATATTCATGAGGAATACGCTGCGCAAAATTTGGCGTAAATCGGCGGCGAAATTGGTCTGCAGCTGATCAGCCACGCCGGCTATGCATACGAAGAGGCGATGCAACAGATTTTCAATACTTCTATGAGGAAAATAGAGTTAAAGTGAAATTCTCTAACTAAAAGAAGGCAAAACACTTACTTAAAACGTTTGCGCGTAGCCACTTTTATTGCCTGACTAACTTCACTGGGCGCTTGTAGCGGATGTGTAACAACCTCCGACAACGAAGATGCGCTGCTGCTATCTGCGCTCGAGGTGTTGCTTTGACTGGCGGCCGTTTTAGACGTCTTATTCTCTTTCACATCACTTAGATTCCCAAGTTCCGCCGAATTGGCGTCACTACTAACACTTTCTTCAGCAGCGCCGCTTTTCGCCTTCGTCGTTTGTTCATTGCGGCTGCGATTATGCCGATGATGATGATGATGGTGATGGTGGTGATGATGGTTGTGGTGATGATAAGGATAATGGCGACCTGGCGGACTTTTGTGACTGTGCGCGGTGTGTGTTTGCGCAAGCGCGCAGCTACTATGGTCATGATGATGATGACGATGGTGTTGATGGTTACTGCATTGACGCTGTGTTTCCTGCTTCCCGCTTGACGCACTGTTGTTGCTGCCTTGTGTGGACGAGGATGAAGAGGAACTTGCAGGTTCACAACTGCATGCGGACATTTGATCACTTCCATTGGGACTGGTCAGATTATCACTGCTACCTTGTGAAGGTGGTGATGACTTTGGTGAGAGTGTTGTGGTTGTTGTTGTTGCAGCAGCAATTATTGTCGCTTTAACGCCACTCTCAATGGAGATTTGTTCAGTTTGACTGCTTAGACGTAGACGTCTTAATGCTGCACTTGTGGTGGGTTCATCTGGGTAGGTTTGTTGATCTTCTTCCAACTCCACATTGGCATTGCTGGAAGCATCATCTTCACTGGCTATGAAATTGCCCGTCAAAGGAACTTCTTGTGGCTGCAGCAAATTGCCGAAATTTGTATTTGGAATGAGATAGCCGGTAGCACAGTCGGCTGATACCATGTCTTCGTTCTCACAATCACCGATCACAACTTCGTCATCGTCAGTTTCGTCAGCTACACCTCCGTCAACGAGCATATCATCATTATCATCAACGTCACCTTCTTCTTCATCATCATCATCATCCTCATCCATCTCATCATCGTCGTCATTTTCGTCATCATCCGTCCAGTCTGCTGGTGAGGTAGTTGAACTATTCAATACTGCGGACGTTGTCGATGCCAACGAATGTGATGGAGTCGGTGAAACGGCGGGTGTCGAAAGCGCCGAACTATTGCTAGAGGCCGACGACATCGAGCGACGGCTGCAAGAGTCACAATGGGACTTATTGCAGTTGTTGGATGTGTCTGCACCGCTACCAACTGCTGTTTTAGCAGTTCTCAGAGGATGTTTTGGACTCATTGTGCTGGAGTTGGGAGTAGGAACTTGCGTCTCCCAGGTAGTAGCGGTAAGTGAAGTGTCGCTTAAATTATTGTTTCGTTGTTCCAGAGGATGCGCAAGAGTCTCCTCAATTGTGCTACTGGCAGGATTTTGTGTGATAGACGCATTCGTGCTGGTAGTGGTGCTGTTATTGTTCCGTTGATCCTCACTCGGCGCTTCGATGCTGCTGGTGCCGACTGGCAGCTGAAAGTGGGGAGAGAGAAAACGATTATTAGTAATATTCAATGAGAATTATTAGAGATTATTTGAATGATTGAATGATTGATTTGATGATTGAACAATGATTTTGTATGTCAGCTACAGGCCTTAGTGGCTCGATATCGATGGTTCCGGCAAATGAGGAGCTTCTTATGGAGAAACGGGCATGTGCAAAATCTCTGGACGATATCTCAAAAACTCTCCGACATTTGCTTCTAGGTATTACAAACTTCGTAGCAAACTTAATATAACCTGTTCAGGGTATGAAAAAAAACGTATATGTATCTTTGGATCACACTCACCGTTAGCTGAATATCCTCATTGGTACATAACAACTTCTCCAATTGTTGCAACTCACTTTTACTCAGCGTACGCAGTAGATCGCGTATTTTGATGAGAATTGTGCGAAATGGTCGAAACATCTCCGACAACTGATCGGCCGGCATATCCATATTGAGTGGACCTTTGGGAAAAACTACTAAACCCGTTATAATTGCCAAACGCGGAATGGAAAACATTAAAGCCGGATCGAATGTATCCACTTTGTCCTGATCGATGAGACCCAATTTGAGCGCACGTTGCAATGTCTCCGAGAAGAGCACACATATCATTTCTTGCATCTCGTACTCGTCCTTTGTTTTCACCTGCACCATAGCGCTGACATAACGCAATTCGAATTCGGCAAATAAACGATCGAATATTTTCAAACTCTCATACAATTGCTCTGTGGTGGAATCGTTTATATCCAAATGTAGTGTTTTGCTATTCGGCACATTATTTCGAAGGCACTGATCACGCAACAAGCTGCGCACATTACCCAAACTCTTTGTGACCGCCTGCGCCAAGGGACGCATCTCTTTGCTCTCCTGTTCGCGATGCATTATCGATGAGCCGGCAGCTAGGCACTCGGCGCCAAACCATAACTGACCGGCCAGATTTTCCTGTAGCACTTCTTCGGGAAATTTCGCACGAAACGCACGCGGATGACGTTCGTCGCCAAGCAGCTCTTCCATTATTAAATTAGTAATGGAGAGTACTTTGTCCTTTGAGAGAGAAAGGGAGATAGAGAGAGAGAGAGAGAGATAGAGAAAGAAAAAATAATAATTATTTGTATAAGCTCTTGGTAAAGTAAGTGCAGAGATACTACCTGTCCCTGTCGCAGCCGGCTGACAAGACGTGAACAGCGATCTGGCTCTGCGCGCCCATCGAAGCTGTCCAATTCGCTGGCGACGGCTGTGAGTGAACGATCTGCATGATAGAAGCGTGCTAGTAGAGATTTGTCATCTGCCTGTAAGTACAAAGTGGTGGAAGTGGCTATAAGAATCAAGTTGGAAACTTTAACTTAAATAAAGATTATATGTTTATAGGTTAGCATAAAATAAAATAAAAATTATAATTAAACAATGTTAATAGAAAAAACAAAATTACGAAATTTCCAACAATAATTACCCTACTATGCAATTAATTTGTATTCTGTAGACAAAAATTCAATAAAAGTATTTCTACACTTGACAGTCTAAATAGACTGACAGTGAAATGATTGACTGCCTTGCATTATCAGCGAGAGGATTGCAGGCAAATAATACATATATAGTTTGACAGTTTCTTGTATTTGTGGGACGAATCAAAAAATATTCAGTTCCAAGTCTAGAAAATTCCATTATAATTTTATTATATGTACATATATATGTATGGAATATATATTATATGTTTATACTACTGTACGCAGTGTAACTGTTAAATGGGTATGTACATACATATGTAATTTAGTGAAATAAGAAATTCAAGTTATAGAATATATAATATCAACACGAAATAATTAAAATAAAATAAAAATAGTAAAATAAGGGCAAAAAATATTTTATACTAAGAGAAAAATTCAATAAAAAAAAATTTTTAAATATTAAAAAAAAATTAATGAAAAAAAATTTTAATAACAACAAAATTTTTTTTAAAAAATTTATAAAAAAAAATTTATAAAAAAAAATTAATAAAAAAAAATAATAAAAAATATAATAATAAAATTAAGTTAAAAAAAATTTAATAAAAAATAAATATTTGATAGCAAAAAAAATTAAACTGAAATTAATTAATTATATATAATTGTCTTAAAAAATTAATAAATAAACTGCAATAAAAATTTATTTATAAATATGTAAAAGTTACAATTAAAAAATGAAAATAAATGAAAAAAATTTTAGGTCGGTGAAAATAGTATAAAGCACAACTTATCTAATTTTATCAAATTCGTATAAATTGTGTATTATTTTACGTAATGCCTAAATGTATGCAATCATTTAAGCTTCATCCTCAGCTATGCTAAAAATGATGGAACTTTATCTATTATTTTTGGTCTTAACCTTGACTTTTTATCTGTTAAACGGGCGTTTCTATAAAATTTTCTATCCAGAGTTAAAATTTATTACAGGGATCAAAATGAGGACCCACGGTATGGGCATCTGAAACCAGTATATAATGAATTGAAAGAAGTTTACATTTAGCGGCATCTTTAAAAGGGTAAAGGGTAGAGAGACGGAAAAATAAGAGAGAGAGAGGGAAAGAAAAACGAGAGACAGAAAGAGGAAAAGAAAAAGGAGAGAGAAATACAGGGATGATGGAACAAGTTATTAATATGTGAAATGTCAATTATAGTAGACATAACTAGTATAGTGGATTGTAAGCGTAACTTAATACTCAAGACATTGAAATGCTTTCAAAAAGGAGTTTGAAATTAAAAATATACAAGTATGTACATATATAAAAAAATAATTCTTTGTTTATATATTCGTTCACTATACTCTATCGCGCATACTCAAGAGCTCAAGTTTTTCCAAACGCATATTTTTTGAAAATGTATACTTTAAAATACTACGATTTCTTAACGTTACACGAATTAATGATTAAATCTTTTTTCGAAGATTCAGAGAACCTCCAGTAACATAGGGATACTCCAGGATAGCGCAATTAAATATTCATTCCAGTAAAAATATGTACATACATATATTAGGGTAGACCACACAAAATCTATCTATCTAATCAACTTGAATCGCTAATGAAAAAGGTATATTAAAAACTCCAAAACACCCCAAAAATAAAAATAATATTATTCTTTTTTTCAATCGATAGTTACTTCTGTTGTCGAAGATTTCACCATTAGAAATTATAAAATTGCAAATTTCACTGGAATTAGTAGTAATAGTAATAGAAATATAAATTTAAGAACACCCCTAATGTTGCTATGAAACTAGATTCTTAATTTTAACAATTACACATATTTAAATACATAGAAATTTCAAAAGGAAATTAAAATATGTACAACTATCTGCGAATGCCCACACGCTTTCCGAAACACGCACGTGTTCGCTAGATAAAGACAAAATCTATGACTTTATAACTATCAGCTATAAAGTAAAATTATCAAAATTCATCCGGCATATAATTTGCGAATTTATAGTCAAGTATACGCAATATATTTACAAGTGGGTGTGCGTGCGTATGTTTATGTGTATGTGTGTGTATGTGTATGTATGCACACATTATTTTCATTCGATTAAATAAAAGTGTTCAGTAAAACTATCTGATAATTACGTGCATATTTACACACATTAAATGTAAACAAACGCACATACACACACACACACATTCTTACAAATGCCGCCAGAGTCTAGATGCTTTAGGTAAGCATATGGTGCGAGTATCGAGGGCAAACATCGGGTCAATAAACACTGGAATTAAACACACGCGCAGAAATCTGAACAGATGATTATGTATAGATATGTGTGTGCGTATGTACATATAAAGGAAGGCATCTTAGAGGAAGGCGTAGTAGCGACAACGAGCAAAAAATGGGCGAACGAAATACAAAGTAATGAAATCTACAGCAAATTTAATTCGAGTGTATGAGTAGAAAAGTAAATAATATTATTAACATTGCCGCAAATTAGTATGCAAACAAAATTACACATACATATATACATACATACAAGGTATGTACATAAATACATGATATGTACATATATACTTATATAAGTATATGGTATGTTTGTGACGTGCGCAAAAAAATCACAGAAAGCGAAATGAAGCGACTAAAAGACCAGTTTGAAGCACACATGAGGCGCTATGCTAAAAAAGAAGAAGAGAAAATGACCTTGGCGATGCGCAAAACAGATGGCAATCGGATAAATAAATAATGATAGTTAAAATGCAACAAAAGCGGTTCATTATCATATTTATATAATATATACTTGTATTTACATGCTTGTAGATAAATTCATACACATGAAAACTATTTGTATGTATGTATACTTGTATGTACATATATATATGTATATATAATATTTGAAAAGCACATAACTGGATGAAAATACGAAGCTAACAGCCAAGCTAACGGGCTACGTTAACTTCAACGGAATATATATCAGGAATAAGCCGGACCGCAAATTCACGCTTTATCGCAATTGAGTAGAGAAAGACATAAAAATGAATGGTGAGACAACGAAAATTGAGGTAAAAGGAATATTAAAAATTATTAAAACTCGAATAAACACATTCAAAAAGAAACGCTAAGTTACATATGAAATTGAAATTAAATAAATGAGCTGAAAAAGAGAAAATACTCATAGCAATGTGTGAACGAAATTTTTAGTGATCTTCGATTCTGCCAACCTTGGGCAAGAGTGAATCGACAACAAATTAGTCTGAATCGCATAAGCTGGTGTAATTAAAGGGAGATAGAATAAAAAGCATACATTTTTTGAAAGAGCGCAAGGGCAGAGAGGAAGGAAAGAGTCAAACAAAGAGAGATAGAAAGTGAAAGTGCTTGCTTTCAGTTTTGGTACCAACTTACAATATTTACATATACTAAACAATCTAAATATTTATTTTAAATATCTCTAACATTTTCGATATAAGTATATGGTATAAAGTTAACAGTAGGGGCACAAATAATTTTGTTTGGTGGGCGGGGTCTAAGGAAAGGTACGCTTCGATTTCATCCCTTTAAAATATCTAGGGGCTAAGAGAAAATAATGATCGATGCTGAATATTTTTGATATATTTCAAATAACATCATATGGAAAGTAGACGTGGTTGTGAAAAACTTATAGACACTTGGAAACTTTAGCAAAAATCTCGTCTTGAGATTGAGCAACATTTGTTCCAAATCGATAGAGTGACCGACACATAAAAATAAGTTTAGGAAAAATATAGTAAACACAAAGTCAAATTGCTACAAATATATAATTAAATTAAAAGAAACAGCAAAGAGATTGACGCCGCTTTAACATCTGGGTCACCGCCAAATCAAAGTGTGCGCTAAATGGGGTCAACACAAAGTAGCGGCATAACGGATACGTAACATATTTTCAGCTGTGACTTTTTAACGGTGCAGAATTTAGGCACAAGTTACAAAAACAAAATGGTATTTGTGTTTGTTTGGAAGAAAAAGATGTCGCGACACCTTTTAATCACACTTACTAAGTGGTGTTGTTGCAACAAATGCCGACTAATTATTCGCTGCCACCGTGCGCGATAAATCAACACAAGTGACAGATGTCGCAATGACGATAAACTGTTGACGCCTCTGCTGCCAACAAGAAAACAAAAACACAAATTGAATCCAGTTATGAAAAAATTTCCAAGCGCTAAAACACACACACACACAGCAAAGTTGCGCATGAGTAAAAGCAGACGGTTTATCAGTTTATAGGGTTATTGGCGGTCGATCGGTTTTGCAGCTCGCCACAAAAAAAAAATAAAATTAAAAAAACAAAAAAGTAAAAAACTAAAACAAATAATAAAAAATAAAAAAATGTAAAAGAAAATAAATAAATAAAACAATAAATAAATAAAACAAAACAAAAAAAAACAATGCATACACACAAGCAATCACAACATAATTGAATTTCCTGCACACACTCATGTGTGTATACGAACGCAACAGCAAAACTTAGCGAATAAACGAAAAACATAAAAGAAAAAGCGCGCTAAAACGAGCGAGAAAATTAAATTGAACTTTTGTTATCATTTTTTTAAATTAATATACCTTTTTTATATTTTTCTTCGGCTTGTTTTTTTTTAATTTTTTTGTTTAATGTTTTTTTTTTTATATTTTTTTATATATATTTTTTATATATTAATTTATTTTAATCTTTTTTTTTAGTTATTATATTTTGAATTTTATTTAATTTTTTTAAATTATTATTTTTTAATTTTATTAAATTTTTTTTTAATTATTCTTGCTTTAAATTTTTTACAGTTTTGTATTATTTTTTATACTCGCCACTGTTTATACTTTGCATGAACTCCAGTGAAAAATACGCAGAAAGGCATAAAAGAAAAGTTTAAAGTAAAATAAAAACGCTTTTGAACTTGTTGTTTGCAATTTTAATTTTTTTATATACATACATACTTTTTTGTTTATATGGTTTTATTAATTTCTATTTATAAAAGTTTGTTTATATTTTAAAATTTTTTTTTTTTATATACTCGCCACTGTTTAAACTTTGAATTAGCTTCAGTGCAAAAAGCGATGAAAAATTTGCACACAAACAACAAATAAGTTCAGTCAATTTTGCATATATGTACTTAAATATAAATATGTAAATACATATACTTGTATGCATGCATAAGCGTATATGAATGTATATGTGTGCGCGCTAATTGACTAACTGAACTGACTGTTTTGCTTGCTCGCTGTTTAACTTTACAGGTTGAACGCTTGGCCATTTGGCAGTTATTTGGCTGATTGGTTAGCGGTGAATGCATATATGTATGTATGTATGTGTAAGAGTGCGGGGCATTTGCTCTTTTATATCATTCGCAGTCAATTGCGCAGTTCACAAAACGTTATTCGCACAAAAACCGGTAAATGCAAAGCAAGAGACACAAAAAAAAAAAACATAAAGGTATGCACATATGTATGTGTCGATAATGATATAAAATGCTCAAAAACGAAAGCCTAGTGGTTAAAAATGAGCGTACATCTGAAATTCGCACATCAGATATGTACGTAAATGAATGGCAAAAGTAAATGCGGTTTGAGGTAAGTTTCAAATATGACAGACTTTGAGGCACAAGTTGTCTATATCTAAACATGTGTAAAATCGTTTATGCAGAAGAAAAAAAAATTGTGATTTTGTTAATTGCAATAATTTGGCTTTAACCGAGGCTACCGTCAATTATGACTAATTCATGGAAAAAATCTTGCCATTAAAGATAATGGCCTCTTAGATTTCAGTCAAAATAGAGCTCACAACTATATCACAGAAGAGAAAATATATATTTATTTTCACATATAACATTATTATAACAACAATAATAGTATATAATTTTAGCAACTTATATAAATATGTAAGAAACACACCAACTGATTTTAAACTTTTTGTCGAATAGAGGTCACTTTGAAGAAAAAAATATTACTAATTTGAGAATTCAAAATGCTAAATTTATATTTAAAATGCAAATTGGAAAAGACCTGAACTCATAAGTTCTTACATATGCCACATATATTTTTTGTCGAACGAGTTGCTTTCCTAAAAAAAAAATATATTAACTGGAAATTCTTTTAATTTAGATTCAAAATTAATTCGAAAAACGTACGACTGATATTTACTAGAAACGGTTGCCATTTACAAATATAATAAAAAAATAAATCATGTTCCAGGAAATATTTTTGTAGAAAAAAATGTTCGCTGCCACATCATTTTTAAGTTTAATTTACTAAAATTTACGAAAAACTCTCCCTGGTAGCTAGGACAATAGTTAAAAACATTTATTAAACTTTTTTAGCGGGAAACTTCCTGTGAAAGTAACGTTATTGGCCATGTTCCGGCCGACACTTAATCACGAGATTTAGGCTGTTGAGTAGACTATCTCACTGATCTAATGGATTTAGACAGATTTCGTCACACAAAAATAATTCTTAATCTCGTCACCGAGGTGATTTGAATGTAATCTACTCGAAATCTCCCTGCATAACCCTGAGCGCCATCTGTTTGCCACATTTTGTTTTATCATAACCGATTTTGACACTACAAACTGTCAAAGTGAACAAAAATTAAACAAACCAATAAAATAAAAAAAGTTAAGCAATATCAGATAAATAAGTGAAAATTGCAGTAAAAAGTATCAAAAAGACTAATATGGAGTTAAAAAAAGTGTAATGTGGGAAGAAAAAATGCCACAGCTTCGATCGGCTTGTCAGAAACAGCTGTTTTATAAATCTCCAATGGCAGTGAGGACAGTTAAGATTAGTGAACAAATTAAATGTAATATAATCACTTAAAAATTTTGGTGAAAACATAATATAAAATAATTTATTAAAATATTTCACGTAAATAAATATAATAAATTTAAGAGGCCACTCGAAAAAATTGTACTCACTATCAATAATCGAATAGGTCTCTCTAAAGACCAAATCAAGGATTAAGTTATGTTTTTGCTCAGTTTTATAGATGATTAGATTTTTTTCATATGGTAAACTGAAACTGCCAAACAATTTGAAATAAACAAAAATTTCGCAGGAATATAAGGACTTTAGGCTTCGTTTACTGAGGCACTCCCACTGCTACAGAGGCGTAAACGCTTCTAAGTTTTTTCATAACGTTTTTTCGAAAATGCTACGAGAAATATCTTCTTTATATACATACATAAATTTAATTTTTTAATTCCATTTTCGTCTGAGTTTTGCAATTATAATAAATGAAACGCAATAACAATATGAGTTACTCACACAGCGAATTGCTTGTTCCACATTTTATCTACGACATAACAACAACAAAAACGTTCTATAGAAAAAGTAAAAAAGCGAGCTCTGCAAACAAATATTCTATTTGGGGTGTCTAACTGCCCTTGAACTTAGCAGACCATGTAAGAATGCTTAAGAAGTGGCAATCTAAATTGATTACAATTCATAATCATAAGCAATTACGTCACAAAGACACGATATGATAAATATATATTGTGTATACGAATGGAGATGTATTGTTAACGACTTGGAATGTCACGAGTAGCGGCCGCTCACCTCAGCGCCTGTTACCTTGGCTTACACTTAGGTTAAGCGCACGAATCCGCAGTCTTCATGTGAAAAGTCTAATCGGAAAATTCGCTGTCACTTCGAAGCGGCACGCAGAGAGAGTCTTTACTCTCGCAGCAATTTTATATATGTATGTGTAAATATATTAACGTATAAACAGTAATTATAAACAATAGAACAATAAATAAACATTTTAAATATACAACAAATGTATATATATACGAGAATATGTTACAAGCCATAAAAGCTTGAGAACCAAATAAACACACCTAATGAAGATATCAGCAAGATAGAGAAGCTTTTAATCAAGAAACAATAAAGTTCTCAGACAGAGATGGTGTTGAAAATAAATACTGAAAAAAATATGTTGAAAAATATATTTATATATAAAAAAATTAAAAAAAAAAATATACATAAAAAAAATTAAAATTAAATTAAAATATTAATATTAAGATTTAAAAAAAAACAATGAAGTTTTCGAACATATTATTATTTAAAATATAAGAATATGCAAAAAAAAATATTAAAAAAACAAATTTTTTTTTAAAGAAAATTTAATTAAAACAATAAAGAAAGGTACCGAAGCTATAATACTTTTGACCAAGAACTGGATTTTGATCGGTCAGTTTGTATGCCAGCTATGTACATATGTATATACTATAGTAATTCAATTTGAACAAATTGTTTGGAGATTTTACCGTTGCCTTGGACAATAATTCATGCCGAATTTCGTCAAGATATCGCGTCGAAAAGAAAAGTTTCTCATACAAAAACATGATATTGGTGGTTCAGTTTGTATGACACCTACATATATGCTATGGTGTCCGATATCGGCGGGTTCGTCAAATGAACAGCTTTTTGGGAAAAAGAGCAAATTTAAAAACTGAGAGGCTTGTTCGCTTTTGAACAGACAGACAGACAGCTAAATCGACGTCATGCTGATCATTGATATATTTTTATACGTTTCTTTCCGGGTGTTACAAATGTTGGCAAACTAAATATTAAAGTATAAACATATTTGAAAAAGTAAAAAAAAAAAATGGTGTTAAGTGGTAAATGGCCTGATATTCCAACTGTGCGCCTGATTGTTTACGTTCGCTGTAATAACAAGTAGTTAGCTGTGTGTGTGTGTGTGTGTTAGGCAATTGGCCTACACTGTCACTGAACGTTATTGACCTCAAACCGAACAAGGCGCCTCACGGTGCGTGACTCATGTTGTTAGCTAATAGCAGCGCTGAGCAACACCTCCTGCGCAATGTCTGCGCGAGTGTCCATGCGGCAGGCATATATGGAGCTGAGTATGTGTGTATATGTGGGTGCTGCCAACTCATAATATTCATAAACACTTATGTTAATACTTAAAATCGTACAGTTTTTGTTTGTTTTTGTTTTTGGGCAACACTGAAGTGGCTGCCTTATGGAGGCAATAACCCCCAAATATCTTGCCAATGACCGTTCCTCGCCCGCCTCGTGTGGCAGATTACGAAATCGAAGTGGACAAGGCTAAATGGCAGGGACAAAATTTACGAACTTCGAACTTATTATGTGATATCTATGTATGTATGTATGTGTGTGTGGCAGTATGTACTTGTACGTGCATACAGAAAGCCACAAGTGTGTGTATGTGTGTGGGTGTATTTTTGACATGCGATGACAAACGCATGACACATACCTACTTGATCTGCAGTATGAGAAAATCGACATTGCTGTGTCATTAAATGAAAAAGGATGAATTTTATGTTACTGCAGAAGTTTCTATTTTTTTAGCAATTTTTTTGTCATTGCTCAATGTCAAACCTTTGACGGTCTTGATATACACACATATAATATTTATACAAATAAGTTATATTAATAAAGAAGAAAAGTGTAATTTGACAACTTTTCTGGTGCTGCATTGAAAAACAAATTATCTATACTTTTTTTTTATCAATTCAAAGTTATCTTTTGACGGTTAAAAGTTATCATATTTTGTATTGATTATAAATTTTCTGAATCTTTTCTTGTCGGTTAAAAGTTAACTAACCCCTTTTGATCAATTGAAAGTTATCTGAATATTTTTTTAAGGTTAAAAATTATCTAAACCTTTTCTTTAATTTAAATCCATCAGAGTCTCTTTTGACAGTTAAAATTTATCTAAACCTGTTTTTATGGGTTAAAAGTTATCTGAATCTTTTTTATCGATTAAAAATTAACTAATCCACTTTTAATTGACTAAAAGTTATATTAATCTTTTTTATCGATTAAAAATTAACTAAAATTCTTTTTATCGATTCAAAGTTAACCAATCCTTCTTTAATCGACTAAATGTTATCTGAATCTTTTTTTCGATTTTCGGGCAAGATCACTTTGAGTGATAAGATTAAAATCGCTAGGTGGCGTTGTAGTCGTATTATTTGAAAAAACTGCATTCAAGACCTTTTTCAGCCAAAATTCGAAATATGTACATATAGTATTCAAAAAGATCTAATATATATATATATATGTATATATATATATAGATATGGCGAAAAAAGTATATGCATATACTACTTTCAAGAGATGAATCATATTCTTTACCCTAAGTATAAGTCTTCGTACAATTTTCGGTAGATCGAATTTTTCGAAAAAAAAATTAAAAAACACAAAAGTTAATGATTTTTGGTACATTTTGTAAATTGTTTAGCAGTGTATACTGAATTTTCAAATAGAAATAGCTATCAGAATTTTTTTTACTTCTCATATTTGTCATAAAAATAGTCGCTCTAGAAGAGTATTAGCGATATTTTTTATTGGTTTATCCGGTAAATTTTAACACTAATAATACTTAGAACGCAAGGTTATTTTAATTTAAAGCCTTACAATGTAAGTGCCTTCTGTTTAAGAAACAAGACTGTAAAGAAACTCACTATTTACCGTTATATAAAATTTAAACTCAACCTATCAATCTATTTTCAAAAGCTTGTAAACTTTGAATAAGTTTAAACGTTTTGCTTTTCTGCAATATACTCGTATAGAAAGTGCACGGTCTAGTGTAATTTTGTATTCTATTCGATAAAGTATTCACTTTTATACAGTAATCATGAGGTCTTCTGATTACTGTTTATTAATCGCTTTCTAACGTGCATCTTTGCTGTTTTAGTTTCTTTAAAAGTCAACAAATATGACAGCTAAACGTTGCCTACAATTTGGCGCATAAAAAAAAAACATTTAACGCAATCGCAAATTTAGTAAACTTTCATTAAATTTTACAATTCCCTGAAAAGCATTAAATTTTATATGTTTCCAGATATTTTTAACAGAAAAATATTTCTACCCCACAGTTAATGATTTTTGAGACAACTTTGTTTTGTTGTTTAAGTGTAAATATTATTTTTATTTGTAAAATGCATTTCTTATTTACTCTTAATGGTTTCACATTAATTTTTTATAAAGTAAAACAAGTTTTTTACATTTTAATCGCCAACAACATTTCGCAATTCAAAGCGGCTTAGATGTTTACATTTAAATACCTGACATAACGAAGTTTCCATAATAATTTATATGAAGCAAAATCCGCTATAAAATTACCAGTTAATAGCAAACTAACGGGTTACAAGTATTATGTTAATTCCCATGAATAAATTTTTTAATCAAATGCGGTGACATCGCCGTTATAACGACGAAAGCGCAGTATTTTAATGACGAATATTTTTTAAAACTATATTTGTTTGACATGTGACATGTGAAGTCTTAAATTTGTTGTACGCCCAAGACCTTTATTGGTTATCGTAAGCAAATACGATAACGGCACACAAAAGCATTGTGACGCTAAAAAGTCTGAAAAGTTGAAGATTTATTGCACTTTTATTACGTATTAGTGAAATAAATTGAAACTCGACATATGTGTTGTAAACGAAAAATTGAAAAATCCCCCACGACAACGATCGGATAATTATTTCATAACAATTAGCGTGAATGGTTGGAAGTGGAAATGAGTCATTGCCAAGTTGTAATGGACTGGAAAATATAATTTGCTGCACGAGTACATGTTTACAACAAAATTGCACAACACACAGATACATACCTATAATATCTTTGTGTGGGTACCATATGTAAGTGAAAATCCAGCGAATAATTGCGGTAAAAATTTTAATTGAAAAATTAAAGCAAATTTTGTATATGTTTGACCTGAAGCGCGGAATTATTTAGTATGAAAAAATGCTGGTCTAAAACTACAAAAAAAAAATACGAGTCCGAAAAAAACCAGACCTGTAACTATGGTATTGAGTTATTTAGAAAAGTGTGTTTTTTTTTTATTAAACATTAATAAATTAATGCAATTTAGAACACAAAAAAGCAATAAGTACTTGAGAGCAAGCCGACATTACACCAAATTTCGAAATATGTATGTATATTCGAAAAAATCAAATAAACTTTATGTCTACATTTGTGATGCATAAAGCTGGAACCTATCCATTGGTTACTTGGAAAAGTAGAAATAGATTTCTTTAGCAAAAGAATAAGTCTCGGCAGACCCATTTTTTTTCGAAAACTTGTCCAAAAAGCTTATCGAAATTCTAGATATAAACTTTTAAATGTAAGAGATTTACAGCGATTTATTTTTTTATGTCCTTGCAGTCTAAAACTATATTTGATTTATTGACAATTTTGAAATTTTTTTATTTTACAAGAAACTATGTGCAATATTTCGATTGATCTCGCACACGACTGTTTTATGAAAAATGCGAAAAACAAAATCTGCGAACTAGTTCAAATTGAGTTAAAACTAGTTGTACGTGGTGTCGTGTAGTTCATTTCATGACTAGGTATTTACGTAGACAGCTAATCAATCAAACATAACAGGAAATGGCGTGTTGCTAAATACATAAAAGTGTGTTTGACAAGTGTTTAGGCCAAGATTTGATGAGTTGATGGATAGTTTTGAAAATCTGTGTTCATCCATTACAAATAGTAAACTATTTTTGAGGCGGCTCATTTGTTGGAACCGTCGACATCGGGCAACTATAGCATATAGCTGCCATACAAATCGATCGATCCAAATTTGGCATGGATTATTGTTAAAGCATCGATACAATTTCCGAAGAAATTATTCAAATCAGACAATTATAGCATAAAGCTGCGAATTAAACTGGCCGATCAAAATCAAGATAAAGATCGTTTTATAACTTTTATGCATTTGTGAAGGGTATTATAGCTTTGGTACAACCGTAGTTTACGTTTTTTCTTGGTAGGGTATTTTTCTTGGTTTAGATATTTTTTATTTAATTTATTTTTCATTTCAAATATTTTTAATGCAACAAAAATCGAAAGTGCAAAATCAAGTCAGTGCTAAATCATTAAAAGTACTGAGTAAAAAAAGGGGCGAAAATTGTGATAGCCAAAAGCAATCAACGTAAATGCAGCACTAGCCGCTGCTATATCAATTTCATAATCACCCAGAGATAGCCCTTGCAGCCACAAGGCTGTCATGAAAATGATTGCGATTTTTTATTTCCTTCACAGCCTTGAAAATGCAATATTTTTATGATTTCACGCCGCACAGCGTTGGTCATTGAGCACAAGCGGCGCAGCAGAAAGAGCGTGGAGAGCTACTATCCATCACTCATGGTTGCTTTCCAATTTTCACTGGCACTCGAGTTTCTTTCGCCAAAAGATGATTTAATGGCAGACAGACAGCTTTCGAAACGGTCACCTACATACAACAACAAACATACATACATACAAATATATAATATATAAAACAACAAGCAAAAAAACCTGTGTGATTTCGCAAAATGTCTTTTTTTTTTGGCACAGGCGAAGTGGCGCGTGCGAAAAGTGCTCCCAAGGCAGACACAAAGCAGCCAAAACAAAAAAAAAAAATAGAAGAAAAATAAAAAATCGCAAACAGTGAAAAAAATTAAAAACCGCTGCACCAGCTGATGCGACCTATTAGTGCAGAAGCGGAAAATTTCATTCATGCATTCGAATTACAATCGCTCTAGCTCGCCTGCCGTCTAGAAACGAAAAATCACGTATGTAATTGTGGCGAAATTGCATGCCTACCGATGATGAGACACGCCTATTTGCGTGCGGCACACAGGGGTCTAATTAAAATTTATAGACCAAGCGTGTTTTTCGGTGACAATTAGATAAATAACAACTACCAGGCGGTATGAATGAGGTGAACACAGATTTGACACAGTTTCGAGGTCACTTGTAGTAGGCATAGACAAATGTGAATATAGTAATTCAAAGCTTTATTAGGAAGTAAAGGTCAAACATTTCAACGAATGAGTACACAATGCTTAGCCTAAGCTGAAATTAAAAAGAGTGTTAAAAAATTAATGACGTCATAATCCACGAAACAACGCAAGTTCAATTGGTAGCACTCACATGTAATTTTGTTTTCTGAAAACGAAAACCTGGTATTGGTTTTGTAAAGAAAAAGATAACCAAAACCTATCATCTATGCAGTAGTTTAGGAGGAAGCTGAAGTCTGTCGAAGAAGATCTTCTACCACCCTAAGCTTATCAAACATAGAGCAAAGATACTCGGTTTTTTAGTATTCATAAAAGTGTTGTGTAAATATTCTCAAATTTGTGTTGGTTGATATTATTTTTATGAGAATTATTTTTATACCCTTGCAACATGTTGCTACAAAGTATACAAGTTTAGTTGTCGCCATAAAACGGTTTTGTAAAAAACTACTAAAAGTGCGATAAATCAATAACTAATGCGCCAGAGCCACCAAATTTTACATTCAAGATGGTGCAAGAAAGTTGTATAGGAGTTGGTGCCCCCGCCTATTCCCATATAGCATAATTTTAAATTCCATATGATTCTTTCACTTTTCGGTATACAAATCAAGCATCAATGAATACATTGGGATAAAACTGTGCACAAATAGTGCCTTTTATGTATGCCATCTTCAGTCTAAAACCGAAAATATCGGCCAAAAGTGTAAGATATATTATAAGAATTAGGAGAAAATGCTTTTCTGTTAATAGTATATCTCTGTGCAATCGGGTCAATACTTCCCTTAGCCTTCCTATAGCTAATAGAAAGATTTTCGAACTTCCGGCCGACTTTATACCGCATAGGTATATCTGACAATATGTAAGTTAGCTCAAAAAAATACTTTCTGATGGTGGGATGAATGGGATATACATTTCAATGGTAAGTTTTCTCGCAAAATGCAAAAAAGAGACCGCACTAAACGATTCAAAGCTGCATTTTTATCCAACTGTTATTTCGGGGTGCCAGATGTATGCTTATAAAGTTGTTTTATTTCTTTTTTGTGATAAAAAAAAAACGTCAAACTCTCATAGTCATATCTACAAGAGATTTGCAGTGATATTAGCAAACCATTTTATACTTTCGCGATAATAAAATCAACATTTTGCTTTTTGAAAAAAAGCTTACACATTTAAGAATTCAATTAGTTGATTTTAATATTCCACGATAAGCACACCTACTTACAACGATACAGAATACAATGATAGATTAAACTAATTACCAAACATTTAAATCCGTCTAACGATCGTTGTAATTGACACATGAAACAAATTACGAAAAAAAACTTTTTAAGATTTCAGCATAAGTTTTTGTCAATTATCAATTAGCCGACAAGTCGGCGAAGCTAAGCGGTGCGGTTTTTGGGTGGCAATTAAATTAACTTTTTTTTTCGATGGGTGACAAGAAAAGGCAATTAAATCACATAGGTACATATATGCACTTTGCCACACAAATATATACTCGTACATGTATCTAAGTGTGTATATAAAAAGCGTAATACATACACACAGACATGCAGTTAGCTGAGACTCAAGTGCTTGCATTACTGTTTTTTGTTGTTTTTTGTTTGTATTGCACATATGCCAGAATTCAAGCAACACACCGCGGGCAATTTGCCATAAAAGGGGTTAGGCAATGATACTGCTTTTTTTATTTCTCTTATTGTACTGACTTTATAATCGCGGCAGTAATCAAATTGCGAGTACAAATACACATAAATTACTTTTATATGCAAAACATGTCGCCGCTGTCAATGCCTTGACCATATCGATATTCTATATAACATATGTGAATATGTACATATATGTATATTGTATATGTGTGTACGTGTGTTTATGTGCTCGCCGATTTGATTTGTGTTTCCATTTTCTATTTTCAATTTCTGCGACTTGGCTTAATTCAATATGCCTATGCAATATATCAAAATTGCAAATTATTGAACAAAGCTCGAATTGAACAGTTTAATACCAGCATATAATCTATATTTAACAATATGTATATATGTATATACTTATTTATCAATATGGAAGTATATGGTAGTTTTGTGTGTTTATATATAAGTCTGACTTAATAAATGGCGGCAGATAGCTAATATAAATAACAAACAACGACGTATTTGCTGACAAAATCACACGATACAATTTATATAAGCTTTTTACGAATACATACATATTTAAATATATGTATATACAATACAAGCACCTATATCTAAACATATAGATATATCAATAAGTAAATATATACCAATTTTGTGAATATAAATTTCAAATATGTGTATATGTATGTGTATGCAAGCATGGATGAGTATATGTAAGTACATACATATGTATGTGTATGTAAATGTTACTGGGAACTTTTTTGTTTCTGTTGTTCTTGCTCTGAATGTTTTGCTACTTTGCTACTGAAGCGAAAGAGGCTCAAGGGCACCATTATATGTACATATATTGTCAAGTCAACATTTATACATAAGTATATGTATATATGTTTAAAGCGACGTTATCACTAAGTGTATGCTCTTTGTCACTTTGGCGTTTTCATTATTTTATTGCTGTTGTAATTTAAATAAGTTTTGCTTTAAATAATTTGCCTGTATTTGTTTGCGATTGTCTTGTTTACTTTTTTTCTTCAGCAATTACAATGACTATTAAAATGACAGAAATGAAATATGTACCTATATGTATTTAATCCTACTTGTAAATAAATACAAGAAAACGCAAAATTGACGGCAACACAACGAAGATTTTTTGTTTCTATGGCAAAATAAATTATATCGCAATATACATTTTTATCCCTAAATTTTCTCTTTTTTTATTTTATTTTTATTTTAATTAAGTTATTGAAAATATTTTTTATTATTAATTCTATTATGAATTTTTCAAACATTTATTGTTGTTGCTTATTATTGATTTTTTATTAAAAATGATCGATTTAAAAAAATAAAGCGATTTTAAACCAGAAATAGTCCAATTTGTATAAAAAATTGATTGTATACTTATCGATTTTTTGATTGATTAACTATCGATTATATATATAATTTGTATAAAAAATTGATTGTATACTTATCGATTTTTTTATTGATTAACTATCGATTAATAAAATCTTTCAAATTCGGTCAAAATGTTATGATTATTTTCAAAGAAATTATCATTTATTAATAAATTATGTTTATTTTTTGGAAGAAATCATTAATTTTGAACAACAATAAATTTTGTTCAATAAACTCTACTTTTACGAAATAAATTCTATATTTTATTCAATAAATTATCGATTTTGTACCAAAATTTTCAAGTTTGTTCAAGAAGTTAGGAATTTGTTACAAGTAATTAACGATTTTTACACACAATTAACGATGTTAATAATAAACTATCGGTTTTTACATGAAATTATCGATTTTTTACACAAAAAATTATCTGTAAAATTATTAACTTTTAGCAAGAAAATATTGATTTTTTAAAAGAAAATATTGATTTTTTAAAAGAAGAAATCGATTTTTTAAAAGAAAATATGAAATGTTTTCAATACTTGGTGTTGATCAAACAAATTATAGACTTCGAACAAGATTTTATCAATTTTGCTCAATAAATTAACGATTTTGCAACAAACATTTAAAATTTTTTTCAATAATGAGTTTTGATTAATAAAATTGACGACTTTTAGCAAGAAATTATTTGTTTTGAACAATCGATTTAGTGCAATAATAATATTGTGGAAAATTACGTATTTTTAGATATGCAGTTTGATATTTACTATCTTTTGGATTTCGTTTAAATATTTAAATATTTAAATTAAATTAGTTATTTAATTTTTATTTTTTATTAAATATGTTAGATTTACATTTTTAGTTGTGTTACTTTTTTATGTTTCTTTTGGTTTATTTCTTTTGTCTGGTCAAAATAACAGCGCATGTGTATGGTATATACATACATACATATGTATATATACATACATACATATGTAGGTACTTACCATATTCTAATTTTTTCCTTTCCTTCACACATTTTAAATTTATTTTTCAAACTTGCTTCACTATATTTTTGCGAATTTCTGCTAATGTAGCTAACACATTTTATACAAATTTTCCATAACTTTTTCGTTTACGTTTTCAATATTTCATTCTATTCTAACATTTGTTTGCTTCAGCCAAGCAAACACAATGCCCGTGTGTATTCAACTTGCAAAAAGCAAACAAATAAAATATATCAAGTCATTGCTACACACCGCAATGAAGCAATGAGAGTAGAATAAAGAGTCACGTGGAGCATCCACCTATCTAAAGATGATTTAAAAAATTATTTTGCGAAGTCAGCTGTTGTGGCTGGACCGTCACGTGGCGTTGGGATGTGAACTAAAGTCGACAAGAGAAAAAATTTGATGAAACTTGAATCCATACAAGCATACAAATTTGAATGAGGAGGTCTTTTATATAATTTGCAGAGTAATTCTGATAAAACAAACACGCAAAACCAAATAAACAACAGAGAAGTGTGTTGAAATGTTTGTATTCGGTGTATCGGTGTTGACTTGTAGTTTCGTAGTTTGGTAGTATAGATATATTAGTAATAGCAAAAACAAGAACAAAATAATGAAAGTAGGTTAGGTAGAAAAACGTGTTTACAACTATAATTACCAGATATTTATTGTACTAAATACTAGTAAATTCACAAAGTGGTTTAACAAATTAATCGTTAAACGAGCAAGTAGTACACCAGGGCGTATGAGCACTGTCTCTTAATTGTATTCGAATTGTTGTTTCAATAAAACCAATGGTACATTATGTCGATTCCGAGAAGCACTCCTGCCTGCACACGACACAAAGGGCATGTGTACATAGGTATACATACAAACACATACATAGATGACAGCGATGAAATTCAACCCTCTGAAACGATTTCGGAGAATCAACAAATGAGGCTTACGTGCCACAATGTGTGCTGGCAATAAGGATAAGTTTATACGTAAGTTATCTAAACATCAATTCCCACATACAAACTTCTAGTAATGACGTCACTGAGTTCAAATATTTTTTCAGCTACAGGTAGGAAATATTTTGCACATGACTGCACAGGCACAATGGGACATTTAACACTCAATGACGTCAAAAATTGATAGAAGTGTAGAATATTGTAGAGTTAAAGCCGAAAAGCAAAGACAAAATAAGTCGCAAGTGAGAATATGCCGCCTAAAAGCTTGATTATAGAGGTGTTCTTCTAGTAATCAATAAGTAGATAGAGGTTTATAGCTGTGCTTGTAAATATGAACTTAAACTAATGACGGAGATAACATAAAGTGAACGTTGTGTTATTTCATATATAATGTATGTTATGCTATGCTATGTTATGTCATATTACGTAATGTTATTTTATATTATGTTATATTATGCTATATAATGTTATGCTTTGTTATGCTCTGTTATGTTATATTTATGAGCGTCAGCATTTTCCTATTTACACTAACTAGTAATATTTGTATAACCCTTAAACCATTATTAACCGATTAACTAACACAAAAATATTTTGAATACAGTTTAATTTAATTTTATTTATTTTTATTATATTATTTAATTTAATCAAGCTTAATATTTAGCTAGTAGCTCCTTAGTTTGCAATTTAATTATGCAACATTCCCCTTTTGACGTCATCATTTACAGAGCTTGAGCTAAAAATAACAACTTCAGCTGATACAGATTGTTATTTAATAGCCAGCGGTGCTGTGGATGGCTATTAAAAGCAAATTTAATTGATGCCAATTTAATAATGAGCAGAATCGCCATGATAAGATTCGTGCAGCCACAAAGTGGGGAGCAAAAAAGATGTACAAAGTAGCAAATTTGTGCATATGTACTCGTATACAATAAATACATGTAGAAAATGTGAACACAGAGCTTTAAAGTAATTAACCTAATTTTGAATGTTGTACTTTTCCAATACTTGGAATGTGATAAGGAAGAAGGGTGTCATTTGCATGTAGTACCTCAACGAAATTTATATTGGATCTTTCGCTGCATATTCCGCATTAAAGTCATTTTGTGAAATAAAAATATTAATTTTCTTTAATTAAAGTATCGATATTAAGCTGTTGCGATAGGAGCATCATCCAGAATTTCATCATTTATAATCCTAATATAATAGATTTTCAATAAAAGCCGCTAGTGATCAATCAAGTTATCGAATGCGTACAATAAAGTTAACAGTTTTGTCCTACGGACTTATCGATATTGAAGTAACGATTTTGAAACATGAGGTAAATGATTAATGTACAGTTAAATAATTGATCTCTGCAAATAAATGATCAATTTTGCAGTTTACTTATTAATAATTTTTACGGCTAAATAATAGATTGATGATCTCATTGTATAAAATAGTAACTTTAATATCGCTAAATAAACTGCCGATTAATAATAATTAGATTTTCGATTTTCGATAGATAGAAATTGAATAAGTAAATTATCAAGTATTTTTTAGTAAATGACCGATTCATCGTCAGCATTTTCTGATCGATTACTAGTAACTAAATTATCGATTACTAATAATTCAATAATCGTCTATAAATCGTTCCATTACCCATAATCGATTACTTATCATTACATTACCGATTATTAATCATTAACTCATCGAATACTAATTATAAAAACACCGGTTACCTCACATTATGACATTGTAGATAACTAATACTTAAATTAACAATTACTAATAATTAAATTATCGATAACAAAACATTAAATTATTTATACTCATTACATTATCAATTGCTAATCATTACATTACTGATAACCAAATATTATATTGGCGACAATAGAACATTAAACTATCGATAATAGAGTATTGAATTATCGATAATATAACATTAAATTATCGATAATAAAACAATAAAATTTCGATTATAGACCATTAAATTATCGATTTTAGCACATTGAATTATCGATAATATAACACTAAATAATCGGTAATAAAACACTAAGTTATCGATAATAGAACACTAAATAATCGGTAATAGAACACTAAATATCGATAATAGAACACTAAATTATCGATAATAGAACATTAAATTATCGATTAACAATCATTAACTTGCTAATCTCATGAAATTTTAACGTATCGCTACAAAAAGTTTGCAATGTTGATGATTATATGTATGTATGTATGTATGTACACACAGATGTAGTTGTTGATATTACTATGTAGTATGCCAACGTAATTTCCCGACCACTAACACCGCCAAACGAAGGTCAACAAGTGCGTCGACATTTGCGCATAAATTTTAATAAAATAAGCATGACTGGTTTGAAAATGTTTGCTCCAAGTGTACCGTTATATTTAATGATGTGTGCAAAAATGACTAGGAACATGTGTATGTATGTATGTTGTGTTGGTGCGAACATATGTTGAGTAATTGATTTTAATAGCAAATTCACACAATTCATTTGATTTGTGCTTGTTTGAATGCCAGCATTGCCAGCTGAAATTGTCGATTTTCTTTCTATGCTCTTTGTAATTTAATGTGCAAATTAAAGCGAGCGCCTTGCAAACACAATCAACACATACTGGCAAAAAATATATAACATACACACATACATACAAATGTATGCCGGCATTTTAGAACGCAGTATGCTACATTTTTCCACACATCTGTAGGTACATGCATATGTAATTACATATATATACATATATATGCTGCAATTTAAATTGGTGACAATAATTTAATATTGAAAAACAATTGCTAGAACATTGCATACATACTATGTACATACGCACATACATATGTATGTACCTATATGCAATTGCAACGCTCGGCGAAATCAAATAGACAAATGGCTGACATATATACAACAACAGCAACAACAAAGCGCGTAACAACACGTGCGATTGATTAAATTATCTGCAAGAAAATTATTTAGCTATGTACATAAATACATATATCACTTTAAATTCATTTGAGGGAATCAGTCGAGCCCACTTTATGTATGTATGTAGTTGCATAGAAAAAAAATCATAAATTAAATTCATAGAATTCGTCTAGAAATTCAAGTTAGGCACACAACAATAACAAGAATTGCCGGCGCTGCGTCGCGTTTTACGGTCAACTAATTGCAGGGTCAACTGAGTGAATAACTGTTTATTTGTAGTAGCGCGGCTTGTTAAATCAAATAAATAGAAAAAAAACAGCAAACATGAACAAAACACAACTTTCCCTAACGGGGCAAATGACAGCTGTTCGGCAGCCATTGCCTGCTTGTTGGCCATTAGCGCAAAGCTGTAGCGGTGGCAGTGGCAGCATCGGGTAGGTCAAAACGCATTAACTGGACTTTGGCCTTCGCCAGCCGCGGCTAGCAAGTCAAGCAATCGTTTAGCGCATAAATATTTGTATAGGCCGTTTTTCATAATGACTTTTTGGGCTTTTGTTCTTGCTAATTTATTCGTTTCAGCGCGAGTGCGGCGAAGTGACTTTTGAGGCTAGGAGCGCAGCTCCGAGTGTAAATTAGATCACAGCAGATTTGAGCAGCAGCAAAGAAGGCTTTGCTGAATACTTGAGTATATAAATATGCCATTTCAAAATTGCAGTTGGCGGTTTAACTATAAATATGCTTGTTTGTAAACATAAGTAGCTTTAAAAGAACTTTGGCATTGAAAAATAATTTAAATGATTTGGTTTGTAAGCAAACGCAGTAGCACTCAAGTATTAAAATATGAAATCTTTGTGTAATTTAATACTGGAGACTACAGAAAAAATATATAGTTATATACCTTGTGACCAGAAAGTTTCCGGAAATTGTAAATACAACAAAAAAATGTTTACTCTTCATTAAGATTACGGCCTTAATCAAGTCAAAACGGGCTCCACGGACTGGTAATTTGAGTTTTCGAAACAAAAAAAAGTCGCATGGGCCAAGAGAAAAGAGAAAAACATACATATTTATACCCGAAAGAGAACTGAAATTTACTTTTATGAATTCAGTCAGCTTAGGTTAGGTTAAGTAGTTTCTTTATTATTTTCATAATTATTGTTGAGAGAGGGACTAATGCGAGGTTAACAGTAAAGCAGTGTAATACGAATGTAAATACATAAGTGTGTATTAGTTGAAAGTCAACAGACCTTAACGAATGTCTACTATTTTACTTATCCAAATATATGTATAATATATTTAAGTATTCGCCAGGCATTTTGTTTGCCTCTGAAAGCTTACCTGCAAATATAGAAAAAAAATTGTTTTATTAATATGAAAACAAAATGGTATGGCTTATCAAGCATTATAAGCATATTTATATTTACACATAGTAATGCGATCGATGAAATTTTAATATTAACAGAAAGCATCGAAGTTTTCGACCTTCCGAAAGGCTGTGAACCTTTCATGAATGTAAATGTGGATTATTCTATATTATACATATATACATACATAAGTGTAACAACAATATTAATACTTATTCATAACGAATTTCAGACAGATATTTATATATGTTAACCGATACATAGATGACTTCGCTATATGAACCTAGTTTTCTTTTAAATTGTGATATAATAATGCATTGTAATAATTATAAAATTCTAATAATAATTTGATAAAATTCTGCCAAATGTCAAATTGAATGAAAAGTTATTTGTTGGGTATAAATCCAGGGCATAAATATGAAAAAACGTCAAATTCGGTTGCACCGAAGCTATAATACCCTTCACAAATACAAAAGGTTACTTAGAAGAACTTGAAGTCGATCGTTCAGTTTATATGGCAGCTATATGCTATACTGATCCGATCCGAATAATTTTTTCGGAGATTCCATTATTGATTTACATAATGATCCGTTCCAAATTTCGTGAAGATATCTCGTCAAATGAAAAAGTTTTTCATGCAAGCACTTTATTCCGATTGTTCAGTTTGTATGGCAGCTAAATGTTATAATGGTCCGATATCGGACATTCTGACAAATGAGCGGCTTCGTGGTGAGAAACAGTCATATACTAAATTTTAGATCGATATCTCAAAAACTGAGAGACTAGTTTGCGTATATACATACGGACGGAGCGACAGACAAACGACAAGACAAAATAAACTATTCAGGGTACAAAAAAAACAAAATATATATGTATGTAAATCTAATAGTCTAATAATCTAGTAATCGAGTACCCACTTCTCTACTTGCGAAGCTTGAGCGCTACACTCTAGTCAAAAATTAGCGAATGGAAACTACAGCGAAGTTATTCACTTGAATTCAATACAAAATACTTTATGAATAACTCATTAAAGTGGTATAATTGCTTGGAATACCATCTCTATTTGATTATGCCAGCTTATTTGATTTATGCTAGTTGCTTTTTCGATTCGTTACTTTCCACTTAAGGCAAATTATCTAGTGTTGCTCACTCACTACAGACTATTGATTGTAACAACCCTGCAAATTTTAGCCAAGTTCAACTCGCCAACACGACAGACACAAGCAATCCGTTGTGAAACTCAATGTCAATAAATTGTTTACACGTAAAATGGAAATTTAACTTAATTCCATGTATTTTAACTTATATCGTAATTAGAAGTCATGACGTGCTAAGTACGAACACGCTGAATACACGGAAACTGCTGGACAGCGAACATTAAAGAAACATAAAAGCACACAAAAGGCAAGCACATATTTACTACATAAACACATATACAAGTATATAAGTCATTGTTGTATGTATGTATGACTGATATGAGTGCGAGATAAACGTGTGGAAATTACGACTTAAACGCAATGCACATACATGTATGGATATACGTGTTGCCGAAACTGTTTATTAGAGCAGCAGATAAGATTTCAGAATCACGAGCGAAATTAATCTGTATAAAAAATTAGCAAAAGCGCAATTATTTAGCGGGCTCTGCGAAATACGTGTAATATGTTTATTTGTACGATTATAAGTGGAGTGGTGCTATTGCTAGATAGCGTACTTGTACTGTCCTTCAAGCAGCACTCCGATTTGCCAGTTGAACTTAAGTAGATATCTATCTACATTTTTATTTTACTTTTTTTTTATACCCTGAACAGGGTATAATATGTTTGCCACCAAGTACTAAAACCCTCTAAAATATATACATATACACTAGGGTGAAGCGAAAAAAATATTTTTGTTGCTTAAAAATTTGTAGATTCTAAATAAAAGTAAACTTTTGGAAAACAAAAAAAAACTTAAACTTAAAAATTTGTAGATTCTAAAAAAAAAAGAAAATTTTTGGAAGTCAAAAAAAAATTTTTAACATCTAACTCTTAAAGTAAATTTCGACAAAATTTTGGACAAAAAATATTTTTTTTTTGGTTTAAACTCCTCACATTTATATAAAAATGGCCGAATTTGACGGTTTTTGACTCAAAAATTATTTGAACGTTTAAGGAAAGCATGTGGTCGTTTAAGACTTTATTTTAAAAATCCAATAATGATCACAATTTTTTTAAGTTGATAACTTTTAATTGGGTACATAGAGAACTCTCCACAGCTTCTAGAACACTTATCCAAAAATGTTAACGGTATAAAAATTGTAACTCGTAATTTACTTTAAAAGTGAGTGGGCCGCCTCTAGATGTTAAACATTTTTTTTCCCCAAATATTTTCTTTTTTTATAATCTACAAATTTTACCCTCAGGCTAAGCAAAAATGAATGTTTGTTTTTCGCTCCACCCTAATATACACATATATCTACATATATAAATGATGCGCGTAACGAGCTGAGTCGATTTAGTTGTGTCCGTCTGTCTATATATACGCCAAATAGGCCCTCAGTTTTTGAGATATCGAGCTGAAATTTTGTATACGACCTTTTCTTACCAAGAAGCTGCTCATTCGTCGGAACCGTTGAAATTGGTCCACTAAAGCATATAGCTGTATGCAAAGTGACCGATCCAAATCAAGTCCTTGTACGAAAAACTTTTTTATTTGATAAGATATCTTTAAGAAATTTAGCATGGATTATTATCCTAGACAATGCTACAATCTCCGAACATATTGTACAGAACGACCTGCCATACAAATCGATCGAGTCCATATAAATATATTTGTCTATTAAGTCCATAAGAAATACAAATGTAAAGGGTATTATTTCCACGGTGCAGCCAAAGTTAATGTGTTTTCTTGTTTACATATTTTTTACTTTAATTGAGCATTTATCTGAACACACACATAAAATCACATTTCCAGATAGCGTGTGGAACGCTAACATATAGTGCGATTCTTGTTGTTGTAAATTAAGATTAGTGTGCTGTAGGGAGTACTATAGATAATTTTGCATATTCTCCCACTGGCGAGCGCTGAATGACTTAATTCCATGATATTAAATGCAATAATGAGTCGAACACCCACGATCAGTGGAGAGGGGATCACCCGTCTGCAAATTACGATGTATTTGTTTAAATGGAATCACAAGTATCAAATAATTGCGGTGGGAGCAGCACTTTTCTCAGCAATGCAAAAACAAGAAATAAACAACAACAAAACTGCAAAGCAATTTCTATGCGGTTTTCGCATGAAATTCCTGTGAACTGCAGCGGTTTGGTTTACAAATGTATAGTTTGCTTGAAGATAAATTTTACTTTTTATATGCATATTTTGAAATGAGTAAAAGCATTCATAAACATACTTAAATGCATCAGAAATAATTGCGGCTGATGAGTAATTCGTCCGTTTCACACACAAACATGTGTGGCGCTCTTATCAAATGTCGAAAATATTGAAGCTGCACATGTGCAGACACTCATATATACATATGTATGTGCATAGCTGGGTATGAAACCATATTTTTATAATGAAATATAAACCTTGTATGACTCAGAATAATGATTATTGCCTTATCGTAATCGACATTTATATAATTTATATATTGTACCCAAAGGACAGTAAAACTGAGTTTATGAAAATTTTGTACTAGAGCGCCATCTACCAACCATAATTATTTTTTGCTCAAGGGTTTAAGCTTAGCATGGAATTTCTAATGAATCGGCTTTTAGTACACTTTAGAATCCTTAAAACAATTTTTAGAAAAGTGAAAAAATATTTAATTGCCTAATCCGCTTCAGTGTCGAAGTGTTTGGAAAAGTCAGCAAAATTTGAAAAACTTGTCAATATAAATAATTTTTTATACACAAATACTTGCTTAAAGAGAGAAAATCGAAAAATTTCCTTTACGCCCAGAATAAATTGTCAAGGTCAAACCTTTTTTTCAACACTCTAGTCTGCTGCAACCACTTTAGAAACTATTTATTTTATTGTTATATCATTATGCAGAGTAAACGGCATTTTAAAAAGTATCACGAAGCCACAGCAAAATACCTAAAGGTGGACTTTAAAATCATTCTTTAACAATATATCGATTGCAGCGCCACCTACCCGGAATTATTTAGAAGATGCTTTCTTAACCTGAAATAGGACTAATTAAACCTTAATAAAAGTGCATAGCTTATAGCATTCGTCAGTGATAGGATTGTTGAAAGCGATTGTATTGCTCTTTGAATTTATTGAACTTGTTATCTTTATATTCTGAGAAATGTACCGCGCATTAGTAATGCACTTATAATTGACAAGGCAAAATATGCGGCTTTGGGCTTTCTGATTTGTTTAGTAAACAATCGTAAGCAAATATTTACGGTTCGATGAAAATGCGCTGCATTATAAATCATGCATTTATATATTATATTTATTACTAATTTTGCAATTAATAACAACACAGCTGTATTTGCTTTTGAGCTGTCACGCATTTTACATAGCGTACCTATGTTAATGCCCGAGGCTGTTACGTTGAAAAATTGTAATTAGCATACTTTCAATGTGGGTGCTTGAAAATAAATAATCTATCAGCAATTTGTGTATTTCTGGTTTGCTATTTCTTTATGTTTACATTTGTAATTATTATTTATTCTCATTTTGTCTCTCAGTTTTCGATATATCGATCTAAAATTTTGTACACGTTCTTTTCTCCCCAAGAAGCTGCTCAGTATCAGTATCGATCAATCAAAACGAAGTCCTTTTATGGAAAATTTTTGTATTTGTATCTTCACGGAATTCGGCATGTATTATTGTACAAGGCAATAATGCAATCTCCGACGAAATTTTTCAGATCGCACTACTATATCATATGACTGCAATACAAACCGACCAATCAAAATCAAGTTCGTGTATGGAATTTTTTGTTTTTGTGAAGGGTATTATAGCTTCGGTATCACGGTAAATTTGTATCGTACTTTTTTATTCACATTATACATTTTTTATGTGTTTTCGCTAAGATGTGTGAATTGCATTCATGAAATTGCTAACTTCCTGTCAAACCTTGACGCACGTGCGCAGTCATGCTAATATCTGCGCTGTAAGTGTGAGATCAGGAAGCAATTGTGGCTGTCATTAGCACCAGCTAAAAATAAGCGCATCATTAATGAATGCAAATGATGTAAAGTCGCCAGACAAAAGGCGCAGCAAAAAGTTCAAAATCTCAAATATACAAAGTACATTCGATTCACTTAAGAGTTTACATATCGAAATAAAGAAAAACTGCAGACAATCGGACGTTTTGAAATATCCACAAGTGTCTACTGTTGGTTGAACAACCTTTGCTGAATTTTAGCAATGTAAATTAAACACAAAATTTGCACTAAAAAAAGTAGAAAATAAATACCGAAAGTTGTAAAATTTGTGAGGTACAGAAAATAAGCATGTAAATAAGAACAGGCGCCGATGATGAGCAGTAGCGAGCAATAAAAATAATATATATTGCAATTTATTTAAATAAATATATCGTGCTGCATTTCGCAAGCAGAAAGTTCTATAAGCGCAAAACAAAAGCAAAAAAATGCAAAAATAAAAAAATCAAAAACATTAAATGCAAAAATAAAAAACAAAAAATTAAAAAGAATTTTTAAATGCAAACAAAAAAATTGAAAAACAATAAGAAAAAATTGTTTGCACAAATTGTCGTCTTCCCAAAAATATTCCGCGCGAAATATATATTTGCGCGCAGCACTGCACCTCACCTCTGACTCACTTCAAAAGCAAATTATTAGCCTTTTTCAAATATACGAAATTTAATTAACGTTTTACTGTGGGATTATATGGCGTTCGCGTTATAAGTAATCGCTGCTTGTGTGAACATGAAGTTTATTTAAATATGCCCATTAAATATATATGTATGTATATACGTATGGGCTTGTGCGTGTGCAGACAGGTAAGACGTATAAAAAAAATTACATGTCGCCTTAGATAGCAAGCAATGTCATTCGCATGTTATATATAGCTAATGTAAAGCAAAGGCTAACATGTTATATTATAATGTTGCGTATACGCCACGCCATGCTCCGCCAACGTTTAACGTCATAAAAACTAACAATAAAATCAAAAAATAAAAAACAATGAATAGCATTCAAACGCCAACAACCGCCAATAAAATTCAAAACGATTTTCTCTCACACACCCACACACACACAAGCAGAATAAGAACTGAATAAAATGACATATTTTAAAGTCAAACAACACCAAGCTTTTATTGGCAAACTAGTTGAATGAGTAACGAACTTGAGCGACTGGAGCGTGTTGTACAAATTAGTAATGACGTGTTGAATTTTCGCATCAAGTCAAAATAGCACGAAGTGTCGATGAGTTCGACACGTGTGGGTAAATAATAATAAAAAAAATATGATGAAGAGCAAGCAACAAAAAAAACACATAGCTACAACAACCAGGTATGCTTTAATTTTAATTATCACAAATGTTTCGCGAAAATGTGTAAATATATACACATATACATATGTATCCACATCGATGTGTTCATGATTTGTAGTAGAAATTAGTGTGAAAGAAATACAAAACAAAATGTAATAAAAAAAAAACAGTAACATACAGAAAAAATATCAATAAAAAAAAGTTCAGAAATAATAATTAACTACTGACATAAAAAAAAGCATTAAAAACTTTTTATTAATAATTAATTTTTCAAAAGAGAATTCAAACAATTTTTTAATAACAAATTTTGTAAAGTAAGCTTAAATGCTAGTTACTTTTTGAAAACAAATTTAAGTTAAGTTTTAGGTTCTTTAATGTTACTTAACTCCAAGTCTAAAAAATCAGACTATCAAAATCAGTTTTATGGTCTTTAATGTCCTTTAATTCCAAATTTAAAAAAAGCAGATTACTTTTCTTCGATATATCTTTCCATATCATATATATAAATTTATTATTTGAATATGTTTTATTTAGATATAATTTTGATACTACAACTAACACATATATAATATATGAAGGAAGAGCAGAAGAAGGTAAAAATAAAATATATAATCATAAAGTATCATAGCACAAAGATAAACAAAGAAATAGCGAGAGTCTAGAATGGTTCTTTGTTGGAAAATATTTTCTACACTAGCGGGCAATAAAAAAGTATTAAGAGATAAAAGACGTTAAGAGGTAGGGAATGTTCGGTATAGCACTTGTTATTTCTTTTTTATCATTTTATATCGAAAACAAGAAAAGACGTTAACTTCGGTTACACCGAAGCTATAATACGCTTCACAAATACAAAATATTTCTAACAAGAATTTGATTGCAATCGTCCAGTTTATATGGCAGCTATATGCTATAGTTATCCGATCTGAAGAATTTCTTCGGAGATTGCATCATTACCTTAGGCAATAACCCATGAAACAATTTTCCATGAAAGCACTTGGTTGCGATCGTTCAGTTTGTAGTTCGCGTATATACAGACAGACGAACATGGCTAAATCGACTCAGCTCGTTACACTGACCGTTTAGATATATCTGTTCAGGGATATGTATATACATGAACTTTATATAAAAGATATATGATACAAAAATATAAAAAAAATTATCTAAAAATTTTTTTTTTTAAATTTAGCACATTTTATTTGATCGTTTTTTGCTTTAAATATTATATATCTATATATATATCTATATAATATCTATCTATATCTATATAATCTATATATATTGATATAATATTTAATGTTTATAGTATGAAAATTGTATAAGCTTGTATATCAAACATACTTAGGTAGATGGCAACCACAATTTGTCGCATTTGAATTTCTAAAATATAAGAAAATTTTGTTCAAAAACTTAAACTTAAAACTTTTCAAAATAATTTGGGTTTAATATCTTTTTTTATTTTTTTTTGAGAAAGGTGGCAACATTGTTAAAAATAAAAAATTCTTTAATATATTCTTTAACACCTCACATCTCTTTCAGTGATCTTTACATATTGCCAAACTTTTTTTTTTGAAAAGACGGCAACACTTTTAAAAACGTTCAGCCTTACAGAAATTCTTTACTAGACAGTAATATGCCAAACTATATGTATTCGAACTTTTAAGTTTACAAATAAATAATGCTATGTTTAACAATTAAATATCGAAACATAACAAAAATTATGGAAATACTCTTCAATTACCTTTGTACATATACTATGTGCATTGGGTTGCACTAATCTTTCATTAGATCGGTTTTTAAATTTTTTTCAGATGTATGTTATATATACTCACTAATTTAGTACAAATATCTAAGCATAAGGGGTGCTAGACAAAATTCGTACCTAGAAAGTAGCTGCCAAAATAAACGTGGGAAGAACAAGACAACAAAAATGGGTTTGAGTGTACTCGCCAGTGTTGTACATAATTAAATATTTTAAAAAACACATACATACATATGTACAAGAATATTTTCAAAACTGATTACTTGATTTTATGTGCATTTTGTTATTATTATCATTATCAGCAAGCAATAAACTTATTTTTAACATCTAATCAGCGCTGTCACTTCATAAGCGATTAACCACAATATTTATGGTTCGAATATTTTGGCGCATACGTACTAACTCAGTCATAACAGGAATTAGAACAGAAATCAAGAGATAGCAATGCGACAAGAAACATAGATAAACGAAGCAAAATGCTCGCTAACCCCCTCTCTTGCCACAAAATTCTAGATTAAAAATAAATAAATTTTGAAAACAAAGCAAATTTTTTAATCAAAACATTATAATAATATATTAAAAGAACAAAGGGCAAGAATATTTGCATTTTGCAAATTTAAAATTTTAACCTGCATTAACGGTAATATATGGTATTTAGAAATCAAAATCGATGTTTTCTAAACATCTGTAGTTTTATTTTTATCTCACCGCTCTTTTATAAAAAAGAACAATCAGAACACATAGAAAAAACCTTATACAATATTCATACACTTATCTATATACAACATTACAGATATGTATATACAAGTATATATTACATAAATACATGACACATAAATATATGACATATCTACAGTGGTATACATTTTCGGAACTCAAAAAAGCGCCTACGTGACATTAGTTTATATTGGGGACAGCAGGCCTTATCGCACACGCCGACTAGCTTACTGAGGAAAACCGCATTTTTGTGTATAAGCAATACAACAACAAAACATTGGAAGAACATAAATAAATATCGATATAGTTTTAGATTAAATATCAAATATAAAAGGTAGCAGGTGTCTTTATACCCGACACCTTGTACTTTATGCAGATCCCCAAGAAAAATAATGCTATTACATACATATGTAGATAATGAATATGTATTTCATTACGGAAGTAGCAACTTATGGATAATTTACTATCTTTTTAATAAAAGAGAATTACATTTAAGTGCCTATGAGGGCATATATAAATACAAACATATGTGTCAACAAGGAGAAGCTGTCACAAATATCTGACAAGAACCGAAGGTCGGACATGTTTTGAACCAACCAAAGCATTACGAACGTTATTTTGAAATATTTACTAAGCAAATATATATGTAGGTATACATACAAGTATGTTCACAGATGTATGTAGATGAGTACATGAGAATGATGTGACTTGACGATGGTATGACGAAGAAAAACTACTTCGGTAACGTGGTTGAAGAAGAGAAGAGCAACATTTATACAAATATGCACATATGTATGTATGTGAAATTAATTTCATGAAAACGGTAACGGTATATTTACAGCGAAAAGATAAACTTTCAAGCCATGTCAAAGTCAAAGCTAATACGCAAACTTTAAAATAAAAGATTTTTTTTTGAGTAAAAAAATTGCCAAAAACTTGCTTTTTATTGATCAGTTTGTATGGCAGATATATGCTGTATTGGCTTAGGCAATAATCCAAAATCAAATAAAAAAATGTTTCCATACAAGAATACTGATGGATCTACGTGCCCGGAACGGACCCGGATTTTATACGGCCAAGGACTGTCAACTCGGCAGAATTCGGCCGCTGCAACAACAACAACAAATGATTTGCAGCAATTAAAAAAAGGTTTATTGATACAATCATAATGATTATAAAATAAATATAATAAAATAACTGTACATAATTCATCAGCTGACTGTTATTATAAGTACTGAAAACTATGTATTTCGATCAGTACTCTTTAATTGATGATTGAATCGTCTAGTTAATTTTAATTAACAACTGTACTTTTGTGATTATTGTTACTTCATAACTGTACTATAAGGCAGTTTTAATAAAACAAAAAACATAAATTAGGAACAAAATTTTCAATTAGAATAAAATTTCAAAAATTGTTGCAAGTTATATCAGCTAGCATAACAGCCAAGGTCAACCAGTTTGTACATAAACTTTGTTAATTAATTTTTTTAATGTCTACTACAAGTATATTATATTTTCCCCCACTATTACTTTAACCCTTATGTTAATAACCGGGTACCCGCATGTATTTGCGTGAATAGCTTTAAAAAAATTCAATATTTCGTTTTATGCTCTCAAATCGTCGTTTTTTAACTTATAAGAAAGCTATTTGTGAGTTAATTTTTTTAATTTTTGTTTTTATTCTACGTTGTTATTTGTTTTTCTTTAAATTGTCACTGACTATTAATATTTGAAGATTTTTTTTATTGAATTGGTTACTAACATAAGGGTTAAATTGCAAAACTAAATTGCCAAAAGTATAAATATTTTGCCAAAAAAAATTTTGTCATATATGAATTTTGTGCTACCTTGTGCGTTTTATTTTAATATTTTTTTTTGTTTTGCTTTCAAACATGTGCGCTAAATTTCCGGTTTTCGCCTCATTACAGGCAAACGTGAATGCGAGCGACGCAACAGTGGTGGCCAAAATAAAGTGTGGCAGGTAATTGTTTATTGACTAACAACTTATGTGGTTAAGCTATTCATATGAGCACACACGTACATGTATGTACATATATGTGTGGGTAGGTTTGATTTTATCAAGTTGGCCCCAAAAATCTACATTGTTTGTAAACCAACACATCACACTGGCGCGAGCACACACATAGTTGTTAAGCGCGCGGTTTAAATTAAATTGCATAAGACGCCAACCAAAAAAAAAAATAATAATAATATTGTAAATTAGAAAAAACACAACAAAGCTTAAGGCCAACCAGCGTAACGCTGCGCTCAGCCATGCCACGCTTTCCTTCTTCATTTATTTATTCGCTCGCCGCTCGTTCGTCAGCTCGCTCATTCAGTTATTCATTCCAACGTGCATTACAAGCTTTTAGCAATGTTTAACGAGTTCGGGAGGTAGGCTGGTGGCTTAGTCTATGAAAACAGACGTATTTTAACAAACATTCGTCCATACTTAGTTAGTATGTGTATGGAGGCATTCGTGCATTGAAATTCGAAAAGCAACATGTTCATAAGCACCTACAGACATATACTATATGCATGTGGAGCTATGTAACGACAATGTAATTGAGGCAGAGTCCAAAACCTAAATATTAGGCATAGGAAATGTTTGGCGTAACCGTGAAATTATATAATATTGTGACTTGATAACAGTTATCTAGTGTATATAAGTCGGTTTTATTTTTGCTATGTAATTGAAAAATAAAATATTTATAAAAATTTTGGCGCAAAATCGATAGACCTAAAAAATAAAAATATAAACCCATTGAAAAACTAAAGAAATATTAATAATAATTTTAATAAAATAGCAACAAAAGGTAAAGGAGACAAACCAAAATTATAAAAAAAAAATTAAAAAAAAAAAAATTATTTAAAAAAAATTATTAAAAAAAAATTATAATAAAAAAATTTAAATAAAACAATTAATATTAATATTAAATGTAACAAAAAATATAAAAAATTATATAAAAAAAAATATATATAAAAACTAAAACAATATATACATATATAAAAATTAAAAAATTATTAAAATATAATAATAAAAAAATATTATATAAAAACAACAATAAACAAATTAAATTGTATAAAATTATAAGAATATGCAAATACCCTACTGAAAATGTTAAAATAAAAATATATAATAATAACAAGAAAAAATTACAAACAAAAAAATATATGTAAAATTTTAAAATTCACTTTCAAAAACAAATACGCAAAAATGTAGAATAAAAATTTTAAACACAATTTAAAAAATTAAAATAAAAATTTAATTGAAGAATGAAAAAATAAAATACTAAATAAATATTTTAAAAAACGTTAAAACGATTTTATAGTAAAGCAAAACATAGAAAAAGAGAAATATTAACATATATAAAAATTAATATGAAATATGATTAGAGAAATCAAAAATAAAATGAAGAATAAAAATAGAAAACAATTTAAAATAAATAAATAAATCACCACGGACAATAAAAAAAATTGTAATCAAAAATATACAAAGATATGTAATATAAGATAATAAATAAGTTATGCAAAGACAATAATTAGAATAAAAAGCAATTTAATACATCATAAATAAATACTATAATATAATAAATAAAATATGGTAAAATTACCTTCCCGGTAAATTTAACTAATCTCTACAGTCATATTCAAGAGTTGTTACAACGTCATTTTATTCAATTGTTAATGAGTTTGTGATTTTCTATCACTTCTAAAGCTAATGCATTATTAATTCGTTTCATTATACGGGATTTTCATAAATAAGTATAATTATTATTTGTTTACAACGCAATTTCACTAAATTCTGACAGCCAACACAAGTATTCATGGACAACACATTTTAATTAACTACTACTTAATAAGTTAATTATATTACAGTTAGCACAATTGTCTGCCGCCGCGTATTACTTATTGACCTTGATACAATCTAAAATCTAGCGAACACGTATTTATAAAGTCTTTGAGAATTGCAGTAAAAAGTTAACTACGAATGAAATAACGCAGATATGCTTTTAATTTTGAAATAATATCGATGAAATCATTTTATTTAAAATTACTTACAATGATGCAAGTCTGAGTAATCACCGGACTAAACTACAATAGTTAAAACTTTACTATCAGTAAACTAAGTAATAAAGCTGATTCAAGTGATTGCAGCAAAATTTGTATTTAACTAATACTCGAAATGTATCGCTCTCTCCCAAAGAGCGAGCCGTTCAATACTAACCTAAAGTAGTTTAAAAGTAATTTCGAAAGATGTAAAGTGCCTTTTTCATCCAATCAATCAATTAATATCAATTGAAAAACGTCACACTATGGCAAATCAAATAAATAAATTAACGTTTATATGAGAAGCATTTCCGCATATCAGATAAAGGCAGTGAAACCACACAGTTTACTAAAGCATATGTAAACTTCTAATATAATAAAAAATATTCTTCTGTTTGCTCGCATATTAAAAATCACCATGAAATTACGCGTATTTATGTACATGAAATGTTGCCAGCAAAGTGATGAGCAAATATTGTATTACAATGGCCTTCCACGAGTCGCATAAAACTTTGCACAAATGTGGTTTCGTATGTGGTAAAGCTCACGATTGAACAGCTGCGAATGAGTTACGCGTGACTCTTATGGTTATGACAACTGTTTTCTACTATTCAAGATTATGGCGCCTTTTAACGAGCTGCAGCCAACTTTAAGTGGTTAAAATACATTTTTATTGTTATCATACATAAGAAATAATATGTATTGAGGGTGAGAGGAAAATATGTAGTGGAAACGTAAATAAATAATGAAAAAATATATAAAAATGTAATACATAATATATTATATATAAAAAAATAAAATAGAAAATACATTAAAAAAAACAATATTATTATTAAGAAAACTAAAAAAAAAAATAAACTTAATACATTTTAATTATTTTTTTTTTTTTAAATACGGTTTTTTTTCAAAATATATATATTAAACAATTAAAAACAAACTATTAAAATATAAAATAAAACAAAAAATTAATAATAAAAATTGATTAAGATATTAACACAAACATTTTTATGTGTAATATTTCTTTGTTTCTTTTGAAAAAAAATTAATTAATTGAAAAATATTTTTCAAAAATATAAATTTGTAAAAAAAAAAAGGAAAGACACGTAGATATTTCATAATTCATCTAGGGTCATGTGATTTCTTTGTTCTTTTTTATACAAAAAATAAGGTCTCGAAAATACATAAATAATGGAGAAAATTTTAATTGATATTAAAAAAAAAATAAAAATTTAAATTAAATATACATTTTTTAATTTATTTTTTTGCTTAAATACAGATTTAAAAAAACAAATTAAAAAATATTTAAAAAAAATAAAAATTAAAAAAAATTATTAGATACAAAGAATTTCTAATAAAATAATGATGAAAAAGAATAATATAATGCAATTATGAACAATTTTATTAAGTTATTAAAATAAATTATTTTATATGAAATACTTTTTTCGTTTATTTTATAAAAAACACTAAGTAATATAACTAAAATTTTTTTTCAAATGTGTAATTACCGGAAATACTTTTGTATAGTATAACAAGGCGTAGGTAATTCATAATTATTTTGTGGTTATGTGAATTGTTTACTTTTTTGCCTTTGCTATGTATTTGATATAAAAAATATATATCAAACTGCTGAGCACTTTATAGCGATGGTAAACAATTTGCCACAAAACTCTTATTGCTTTCGGTAAATGATCGTAAATACATAAGAGTAACAAGTCCGATTTAACGAACATTGTGCTTGTAACCGCAGCCGAGTAAGCGACTTTCACTTTTTTGAAACCAGAGTACTGTAAAAAGCAGACAATAAATTTAAAATATTTTTTTTTTTTGGTTTCGAATAGAGTTGAAGTTGAAGTTGCACATCATATAGTAGACCCATATGCAACAATAAGCGTTTATATATATACATACATACATACTTAAGTATGGTGGAAATGTGAATCCAAAAAAATTGCTTTGGAAAAAATTATTAAATAATAGAAAGACCAATTTTCTGTACGTTAAGTCAATATACATATATACAAAAATAATTTTCAGAATACTTATAAAACTTTACCACTTGAAGGTAGAAATTAACTTTAAAGAATTTTGCGTAATAAATCATATTTTAAACACTTAATGTAACTTTTGTTCAAATAAACCGGCAAAAGGAAGGATTACAAAAATTACAACAAAAAAAACTAATATAATAATAAGTATTTTTTAGTTTTTTGTTTAATTTTCATATTTTTTTATATATTTTTTATATACATATATTTTTTTATATTGTATTTTTTTAAATTTTTTTATTTTATTTTTATAATTTATTTTACTTTTTCTTTTATTCTTTTTATTTTATTTATTTTATTTTATTTAACTTCATTATAATTTTTTTTAATTAACATTTTATATTTTATTTTTATTTAATAATTTTTTATTTCTGTTTTTTCTCTTAATTTTAATTTTTTTCTTAACTATTTTAAATTTTTTTATTATTTCTTTTTCATTGTTTTCTTTTGACCCGCCAACAACTCAATTTCCCATCAAAAAAAGTCGTCATAACATAAGGGTTTTACTTCTGCTCAGCTAGCTGATCACTTTGAATCGTGATTCAAGCATATTGCACAACTCAGTTTCACCATTTAGCTGTTACTGAAACTTCCTGAGGTTTTTTTTTCGATTTACTGCATGCATATATACATATACATATACATATGTATATGTACATAAGGACAAATATATTTGCTGACAAAGTTTCCCATTAAATGTTGCAGCGAAAACATGCTTTTGGCACCCACATTCACTTCGTAGAAACATAAACCAAAACTTACTGACTCACACCCACACAAAATGGCAGCAAGAGAAAATATCAACTGGCCAACAACAATGCAACAAAATTGCACGAGAGCACAGCAGAAAAGTGCAACAGTCTGCAGGAAACAAAAGCCACAGCTTCCCTTTCAACGTGTCATCTAAACAGCTTCACAACTCTACTGCATTATTTGTACGCATGCGTGTATGAAAGGTTTTATTTGTGTGCGCATTCTCACACGTGACACCAATATAGTTAGTTGCTGACTTAAAAATGCAAGACGCGTTTGGCACTTTAAAAATTGGCTGGAAATAGGCAATGCCTTAAAAATTGCTGTGCTCACATATCAATATATTTGTATGTATGTATGTATGTATGTAAGCAGATATAGTTTAAGCGATTCGTGCGTTGTGTGCGCCGAATCATTGAGCGAATTGCGGCAGTTGCATCATTTAAATTTCAAGTGTTTTATGGCTTTGTGTATATTACGGCATAAAATTCACAATACATACATTTACATATATACTTACATATTTCTGAATAAAAATTCCACACACGTGTCATACACATACAGTAATGGGAGAAGCACGACTGGCTTATTTCTATGCAAAATTTCGAATAAAAAAGTTAAACAAAAGTGGTGGGAAATTTGCATGCACATTTAGATTTCCTACAGGGCACTTATTTAATAATATTAACAAGCAGAAACTATATGCTAGAAAGATGTCTACCCTTATATTAGTATTTTATACAGAAATTGAGAGCAGTTTTGCTTTTGAGATATATCATTACCGTTTACTTAACACAGTTAATAATATAACACATGTATGTAAACATAATAATAATATATAATATATGATTTTAATTAATTAAAAAAAAAAAAAAATTTCTTTGCTTCCTTATTATCTAATTATTAATTATTATGCTATAAAATTGCTAAATTTTTCACATTTGTTGTAATGCTATAATTTTTCTTGGTTTCGGTATAAAAATAAATAAAAATAAATAAAAATAAAGTAAATTCGTAGTTTTGATAAAAAATTTTGTCTGAATGAAAAATATTTGGCAAGTTTGAGTTTTTTCTTATACCAGACAACACACTAGAATGCTAGAATCGGCTGTTTTGAGAAAACACAACTCAATGCCTATGCTGATAAATCCGCCACAATTACCCAGTTAGAATCCCTGTTATCGACAATATAAAACTAAATATATACTCGAAAAAGATATACAAAATTAATCCAACAGCATGGTCTTCATAACTTGCGGATGCCATATGCTACAAATTTAGTGCAAACACTTCTTTGCAAGCTAAAGAGGCCAAAATATTGGTAACTTCATACATTTGTATGCTTGAATTACATGACTTTAAGTGATTGCTCATATGATTGGTGAGATGAAAAACATAAAAAATTTAAATTCGAATGATAAATGTTGAAAAATATTGAAACTTTCTTCAAGGGACGATATGTTGAAGAATAATGTCGATAAAGAATTGAATTTGATTTAACATATTATATTTCAAAAGGTTGATCCAAGAACTAATTTGATGCAGGGAAATCAGCTCTTTGGAGTTTTAACTGCGGAATTTCAGCAAAAATTGCTCAACTGCTATGCCATGCAGTGATATTAGTTCGACTAACACGTTAAGTTGGGTAAATAAATAGCATGAATCATAAAAAATTTACGAGAAAAATTTACAACGCACCCTACAGAGAAGGAAAGTTGACTCAAAACAAAAAAAAAATATTTTAGTGAAAGCATTTAAGTAAAAAGTGCAAAGTTGGCTATTGAGTCAAATGAAGCTGAAAAAAGACGCTGAAACAAAATCTAAGTAACAACACAAAACAAAAAAAATTTAAGTATTTGGTCAAACATTCAAAAATAGAAAATTGTACAAGGTGTTTCTTAAGAAATTAAATCAAAAGCATCTTCATCACGATGAACAAAAGCAAAAGCTGAATGTGGTCACCCAAAACTACAAGACACACACACAATTATTAGACGCTGACTAACACAAGTATGTTTATAAACAATACACAAACAAGTCACACAACAGAAAGTAGATGCATTTTTCTAAAAATTAGTCCATTGACCTGATTTTCTTGGTAAAATTGGCACAAAAGAAAACCGCAGAGGAAAACTTAGAAAAACACTAGAGACTGTCTACAAATACAAATCATCAGCGGACACTTTTACTTTTTGCGTCATATGACATTTTGCCTGCTAGCTATGCATATCAGTAGTAGATGCCGGCACTGTGGCGCAACAGGTTCCCATTCTCCGTCGCTGCATGCGAAATACATTTTAAACGTTCCGACTCATTGGGAAAGGCAGGCGCCGGTGGTGGCGAATTGAGGATGAAAAAGTGCAGAAAAGGTACAGAGAAAGCAAGTGCGGCATGGCGGTAGACGTAGGCGATGCTCAAAATAAAAGCGATCAGCGGCTACTGTGTCTGGCTGCCTGTCTGCCTGCCTGCCTCTCGAAATATGCAGACAACACACACAGTTACAGTTTTCAGATTTAATTGTGAGGCAGCGCCGTGCGAAGCGCGCCGAAAGCTTTTATTGAAGAACAAAAATTACAAAAATAGGCAGAAATTATGAAAGCGTAGGGTTACAAATATTGTAATTTTAATTTTTGTTCTTTGCTTTTAGTGTGGCAGGGTTGCTGTTATTATGCAATAGGAAAATTCTTAATGAGTACATAACGCAAGCGAATGATGTCTGTTTTCAAGGGAGAAAAAAAAATTAATAGCCATGTGTGCAGCATTTTTGCGCTCGCAAATAGAAATAACATTAAAATATTTGACTTTTCTGCTTTGTACAATAAATTATTTTAGTTTTTCGTTTTACCAGCCTGGATATGCTACAAGTGGGTGAGAATAAATGAAATAAATAATTATTGAATCAGAAATATATAAATATGCTATTTGTAATTTTAAATGATTTACATATTTATTAAAAAAAAATGTCTTTATTTTTTTAAATTCATTTTTAATTTTTGGTTTTTTTTTAAATATTTTTTTAATTGTTTTACCTATTTAATTTCATATACAATTATTTATATATCAATAGAGTTAATAATATTATTTTTCGTTAATTTTCTGAATTAAAAAAATATTTTTAATAAATTTAAAATTTTTTTTGGTATAAATTTAAAATTTTATTTTGTTTTTATTTTACATTTTATTTTTTATAACTTTATGTCATGATTTTCTATATAATTAATTTTCATTATTTTTTAAATGTATAAAATGTTCAATTAAATTTTTTTTAATTATTTTGTTTTAATTTTTTAAAATTAATTTTACTCTATTAATTAAAATTTATTTTATTTTTTATTGTTGAAGAATTTTTTGTTTTTATTTTCAATTTAATATTTTTATAAAACTATTTTCTTTATAATTTGTTTTCATTATTTTTTACAGTATTCGCATTTTATGTAACCTACATTCATATGAAAATGGATTATATTTATATTAATATTTAATATATTTTTAAATTTGTTTTATATTTTGCAAAATATTTTTATTGTAATTTAAATTGTTTTAATGTGTTCCTATTTTTAGTGGGATTATTAGGCTATAAGACTAACCTAACCTACATACATATGTATATACATACATATATAAATTTATACATATATTTTTTTAAATTCCAATTCTATTTTATTTTATATCTTAATTTGTATATTTTTTTGAATTAATTTTTTTTTATTTTATATGTTATTTATAATAATATTTAATTCTTAATTTTTTTGTTAATTATTTTACATTTTTATTTGATAAATTAATTGTTTAAATATTATGAATGTAATATTTATTTGAATGAATGTAATATTTTCAATTTTTATAATTTTTTAAAATTAATTTTCCTCAATTGTTTGTTTTTTATATGTATGTACGTACATACTATATTAGATAATAATTTTATTTCATTTTTATTTTTATTATTTTATCACTTTCTTCATAATTTATTTTCATAATTTGTTTATACATATGTATATGTATATAATATATTTAATTTTAATTTTAATTTTTAATTAATTTTTTTCCTATTTTGCGAATTTGATTTATTTTTTGCAATTGTTTTTGGTTTTTTATTGAAATTACATTATATACATATATTTTTAATATTTATTCTTTTTATTTTTCTATCAAATTTGTATATACATTCAGACGTACTAAGTATATTTTTGTAATTAAATATTTTAATTTAATTTATATATTACTTATAATAATACAATATTAATATTACTAATTTTATTATTAATTTTTTATAGGCATATTTTAGTCTATATAAATTTTCTTAATTTAAATTTCTTAATTTATAAAAAAAAATTTCTTTAAAATTTTTTAGAAATTTTTTTATTTATATGTTATATAAATTTTGATTTCAATGAATGTTTAAAAAAAAAATCGAAAGCATCACTTTTAGTACCATTAACTTAGAGAAACTTCTTGCTGTTCGTTGTTGTTGTAAAACCACATAAGTCAGCTCTAACTTGTCATTAAATAATTGGAGATTATATTTAATTTTTTTTTGTCATTTGTTAAACATTCAGTGCTAGTTATAAGTATGTAAGTTTGTTTGTAAGTTGGGCGTACTAAGTCAATTGAGAAAGCGTGTAAGATTTACGGCAGCGCACAGTGAAATAAAAGTTCTTTACGCTGCCACATTTTCTATAGTTTATGCACATACACATTTAGTATTTAATATTTTATGATTATGTTTTTTTTCGTTTTACATTTCAATTTAATTTGTGTCAGTGCTTTTCGTAATTACGAGCCCAGCACGTGGCGGCCCAAAGGCAGCAAAAAAACACATTTCCACTTCTATATATAAGAACATACTCTTATTATATGTAAGTATATAAAGAAATATCTATATAAATATTGTATATGGATGTGTGTGTGTTAACAGCATTAAGAGCATTTGTGTGACCAGAAAAGAAATTCCCTCAAGCGTTGAGGTGAATGCAAGAAAACCGCTATGGCGAAAAGCGCACCCAAAGCAAAATTCATCAAGTCACCGTCACTGTCGCCGTCACCACTGCTGTGGCCGCTTACCAGTCGCATTCAAAGTGAAATTGAAGTAAACGGTGCACAAACACAACCAATGAAAAGCAAGAATGCCACTCACCGCCGGGGAAGCGTTGAAAAAGTGAATATGCAAACATAAAATTTTTTAAATGTAATGAACTAAAATCCAATAGAGCATCGTAAAAAGCAGCTTACGCTTGGCAAAACAGTTTAAATGCAGTTATTTTTTAGCAGAAAATTATTCGTAAGTCGAGGTCATTAAAATTTCGTATTGATGTTAACTGTTGTGGAAAGTGAAAGGATTTTTTGATGATGAGGAAGTTTTCTAACGCATGTTTTATATTAAAAAAAAATTAATATCTACATGTATAGATATATATTACGTAAAAAATATATATAATATAAATATTTTTATATATCGGACCGTAAACCACCTTAGAAAAGTTGTTTCTTTTTTTAAATTACCTTTTTTTAATATTTTGTGAATACCCATTGCACCGTTTATTCCAAAAAATCATTGCCGCCTCTCGTGCTTATTTATAGCAACAATTTAACGATATTAAGCAATTTATAAATTTGATTCTCGAAAATTTTTCATTCCGAAAACATGCAAAACGTGATACAAATCACAATCTTCGCGTATATACATATATGTACATACATACATACATAAATCATTGCTATTTGTATTTGTTTAGTCCCACATGTATTTCAAAACAGTAACATAAACGCAGACGGAGCTGGGTAGCTAGGTTTGTGAGCGCGACAGAGCGCCATTACAGCTGAATTCAATGTCAATATGGGCGTAAGAAAACAAAACAAAATATAATAAGTGAGCATAAATACCCGGGAGTATTAAAAAATAAAAAAATTAAAATACAAAATAAATAGAAGTTAAAAAAATATTTAAAATTTTTAAAATAAAAATAAATAAAAAATTTTGAAATAAAAAAATTAAAAAACAAAATGGAAATAAATAACTATTAATATTGAAAAAAATATATATTTTAATATAAATAAATTAAATAACTAAAATATTTTAACAATATAGAAATATTGCAAATAAAAACATAAACAAAAATAAAAGCTATAAAAAATAACAACTAAAAAATTTAAAAAAAAATTTTGAATATTGGAAAAAAAATTTTAAAATATTGGAAAAAAAAATTTTCAATATTGGAAAAAAAATTTAAAAATATTGGAAAAAGAAATATTTGCAAAATGAAAAAAAAGTACCTTATAAAAAATATTACAACTAAAGCTGGAAAAAATCGGTTTCTTTAAAATTAGAGAACAAAAACGCGTCCTTCCATCTAAAACATACCCAAAATTTTTCTACAGGGAAATAAATATAGCAACAAATATGAAGAGCGCAAAAAACCGAAAGGTGATGAAAAAAAAAATTAACTTCCGAAGCTATAATATCCTTCACAACTAAAGAAGTTTCCATACAGGGAACTAGATTTTGAACGTTCAATGTGTATGCCAGCTATATGCAATGGTGGCCGGATCTGCACAATTTGCTTGAAGATTGTACCGTAGCCTTGGACAATAATCCATACGAAAATTTGTGAAGATAGTTTGTCAAATAAAAAAGTTTACCATACATGAACTTGATGTTGATAAATGTAGCAATGAGAATTTTGAATTATTATAATTTTTAAATTTAAATAATGTTTTTTTTTTACCGAAATGATTTCATCTCTGTACACTGTAAAAATGAAAAAGCAACTTATTAGCAACGTGTGCGCTGTTGACGGCATATCCAAATAGTCGATGATGACGCTGCCGACAATGACGACGGTGACAACTACGGCCGATGACGACAGTACAACATCAACACCAACAGCAAATCGCGCAATAGCATCGCTTCGCTTGGCCCCAATAAACGTGTCTCATATTGCAAATTCAATATACTATAGGCAAAAAGAGCAACAACAAACATGCAATGCAAACTGCGTCGAACAGAAAAATAAAAGGAAATTATACAAATGAAATGCAGGGATGTGTGAGCATTGAAGAATAAATAAAAATGAAATGTATATAAATTGGATTCCAAATTTAGTACATATTTACATGCTTGGAAAACTTAATTTACCTTGAATAGCATTTACTTGGATCGACAAAAATTATTAAATTTAATTAAGACTATAATCAATCATTTGTATCAAAAATAATATTTTCACAGAATAAAAAGTGTTCTTCAAAGACATTTAAAAAATAAAATAAAATAAACTTTAAATATATGTGTCACCCTATGATACCCCCTTAAATTTAATTAAGACTTATGCCCATAATCAATCATTTGTATCAAAAAGAATATTTTCACAGAATACAAAATATTTGAAGAACCGAGTTTATTATTAAAAAAAAAAGTATCTTTAAATATATGTGTCACCCTATGCGCATGCAGTCTGGCTAAAAAGTGTCACTCTTTGCGTATGTAATCGACTATTTATAGGCCACATTACCATACATACAACTTACATTGTAAGCAAAGATTGGTGCCATCGAATCGCCTTCATCGAACCAAGTAAATTTAAATATAAACGTTTATTTTCGACACACCACTCCCTTGAGAGCAATTTTCAAATATTCATATTGCCTACGTCATCGTCAATGCGAGCCACCACACCAAATATTGTACATTCAAAATATTTTTAGCACCAAAACGAAAAGCCGACAAAACATTTGGACTGTTGCACCAAGTAATGAAAAATAACATTTTAATATGATAAAAACCGCAACAACAGAAGTAATACGTGATTATCTGAACTTACAAATGTTATAAATAGAACACAACGACAGGCTAAGATCAGAGGCTTAACAGAGGCGTAAAACGAATTGAGTCTGAATAAAGTAGTAAAATTGAATTATTTCTGGCACTTTGGGAGAACAGCTGTTTGACCGTGATGTGACCGGAAGAAATATCCCCAAGTGTGAAAATTAAAAAGTTGGAGAAAACAAAAAACCTATGTAAGCGTGTGTGCATGAATATAAACAAGTTCCGGCAGCTTGGGTGTGTGGGCGCAGAATTCAACAGCAGCAAAAATTTCGACAATTTCGTAGAAACCGAAATCTTTCTGCACTTTTTATTTCTCACCTCCATGTGTTTGTATGTATTTCATTCATTTTTCGCCGCATTTTTCCTTTCACCGGCATTAAATAATTACATTTCTATGTTCAGTGATTAATTTTTGCCGCATTTTACCTGTATATTGTATGTATGTATGTACATATGATTGTTGTATGTATGTATGCATTTTGCATTATTGCCAAATTTGAAAGCAGCTGTGGCAGACGGCGTGGGATTGCGTGGCCACCAGCTTTCGTGTATTTTCCCCTAAAAAGAGTGAAAATACAGCATAGCGGCGAGCGTGTAGGAAAAAGTTGGCAATTAAATAGTGTCAATTGATTTCGAAAGGCTTTCTTTAACACATTTATACATATATAAATATACTTGTATAAATATATAAATACGTATGTATATTTATAACGTTTGTGCATTTGTAACTATTGTATTTTTAAACTTTTACTTTCGCACATTGCACTTAAGAAATACTTTTATGCTACTAAAAAATTTTAAAATTTTATTTAACAGCTCTGTTATTAGAGGCTTAATATTTAATAAACAGGAAAAAAAAATTAACTTAGGTTGCACCGAGGCTATAATTCACATATCACAAATAAACTAGTTTCCATACAAGAACTTGATTTTGATCGATCAGTTTGTATGGCAGATATATGTACATACATATGCGATAGTTGGCCGCTCTAAACAATTTGTGCGTATATTGTTTGCCTTGAACAATAATCCGTTAAAAATTCCGTAAAAAAATTTTCCATACAAGAAATGAATTTAAAAGTTTGTATGGCAGCTATATGAGCAGCTTCTTGTGCAAAATTTCAGATCGATATCTCAAAAACTGCAGATTTGCGGGAACACAGACAGAGAGATGGACATTGCTAAATCAACTCAGCTTGTCACGTGCATAATTTATATATATATATATTATAACACCTATATATTATTTTATTATTTGATTTTATTTTTATCTTATATTTTGTAGTTTTTAATTTTTTTTTATTAAAAAACATTTTTCAGCTCTGAGCTATCAAACACTAAGGAAATAATCTCGTGTTGTGCTAAAAATAACCAACCTACAGCCAACTTTCCATGCGAATTTACATCATATATGCTGAAAGTTGGCCAAACACTGTCGACCAAGCGCACGCAACACGGGAAACATGCGGCAAGCAGCAAACAACACAACATACCGACAAATCTATACCTATAGCACATAGCCAGTTAACAGCTACGAGCAAATTCCTCATATCCGGCTTCGAATGAGGCCCAGTTAGTGTGTGCTAAATTGTTGCATGCGATCGACCAATGTTGAAGAATTGAAGGCTTCTTGCAATCAAGTGAAGAGCAACAACACAGCCGAACACATAAATATACTTATATCTACAAAAAGATACACATACAGATATACAATTTGAAAGCAACGTGAATAAATGAAAGGCGAATGTATATATGTATATTCATACATACACACATATATTAGTGGTGTTTACATGTGCGTAGTCCCATTGGAAACAGATAAACGAAGAAATGCCACTATTTGGAATTAACTGGTAAGACAGAGGCAATAGTAAAACCAGAAGTAATAAGCGTGACAGAAGCAACAGAAAAACTGAAGAGATGAGCAAAAAATGTTGCTAATGAGTTTTGCCTGCAACAGTTATTGTGACGTTGCTTCTTGCATGCAGTGAATTGTTGTTAATGTTCAGACCGCATGGTATGCGCAGCAGCCAAGCGGAATCACAGAATGGAATGAGGAAGAAACTCTCTCTTCCGAAATAAGTAGATATTAATAAAAAAAAAGTGTCGTCAGTGGCTTTAAAGTAGCATATCGTTATATATTCTTCTTTGAAGTGAAATTTATCTTCGAAACATTTACTGAAATTCGGAAAAACAATTGCAATAATAATAAAACTGACAAACAAAAATGTTTTAAATATTTAACTTAGTAATTAATTACAAGTTAATGACATTTTATTTAACATAGGCAGAGCAACAGATTCGATTTATTAATTAAATAAAAACCTGAATTCATACAACTCTGATATGTACGTACGTATGTAAGTATAATGAAACGATAACCAAAGTGTTTTTTTTTTTTGTTATAAACATTTTGCAATACCACAAATACTTGTTTTTGTTTATATCTTTATATCTACCTACCTTTGGTTTATTCAGCCACTTTCGAAATGTGTCCATTTTAAGCCTTTATTGCGATTTTCGCAGATAGCTTACTGGTGGCTATTATAGTTGTTGTTATTGTTTGATTTTTTTGTTCCGACTATTCCACTCACTATACACTGTTTACTTATTTATTAATCGCGGCATGCCTTATCTTGGCCAAATTTGTTAGTCTTTTTTCTATTGTTAAAAAGGCGTCGTCCTTCGGCCAGGCGCACTGACGTAGGTTTTGCACTTGTACAGATAGCCAAATTGCAGCAACAATTTTTCTCGAGGTTCCTTTGACAGCCAACAAAAAAAAAATTAAAAGGAAATGTTAAATAGCGCCCGGATGGAAATTCACAATGAAATACGGAAAATGCACATGTACACAATGAACTAGATATAGATAGACATGCATCCACAAGGCATAGACGCACCCGCGTGAGGAACAAAACCAAAACAAAGAAACACTGCCAGACAGGAATGACGCAATGAAGCATAGAATGTAAAATACACTGATTTTCACTATTCCCGCTATATGTGTTGAATTACTATATATTTATTTGCACATACATATGTACACGCTATCGCATAGGCGATAGGAATGGTGTTACTATTACTTTTTGGTGGCCTCCTTTTATTATTCGTTGCACTTCATACGACATAACAAAAACATCCGCTACCACATAACTTCATACGATATATTCACACTTCAACTTTGTACTTGTACGCACAGTTTCCGCCCTACACACATATTATAATACAAATTGCCAAATTTGCACTTGCATTTATATGCCTTACAATTTTTTTGTAGGAATACTTTATTTGCACTGAGACTTTTTCAATATGCTTACATGGAAATTTTCACGTCACTTTCCACCAACAAATCTACAATTATGCACTTTTGTTTGCTCAGATTACATTTGAAAATGTAAATCGGCACATGTTTGGAGTAATAACCGCCGTGGTTTTTCCATTAGAATAGCCAAACGCGCTTATATTTTTAAACTTAAATTGCTCGATCGAATTAAAGGAAAATATAAAAGAAAATTCCACAATTTACTTGTAAAAAAAAAACAAATTGCACTCTGACTTATTCGTGGAACCACACTTGGCCACAACAAAATTACGATTGACGAGTAGTCGACGATGTCGCCATGAACAGGGTTGTATGTAAACGACTGGGGTTATCGAGTATTTATATATCTTCACAATCGAGTTTATATTTTCTTTGCCAATTCTGCTTTAATTAATGTTTCTTTCATTTACAATATTAACTGAAACATATAATGAGTTCTGTATACTGAAATTAAAAAAACATATAATATTAACAAAAAGGAAAAATAAATATAAGAAATCAAATAGCTGCAACTCTGCTTTCCATGTTTGAGAAATTGATTGAAGATAGGCAAGTGAATTTAAATCAACGCCGTCAATGCGAATATACGGCGCTTAGTTTCTACAAAAGAATTTCATAAAGCTTAAAACCAAAACCACGTAAATTAAATTAAGTGGTTTTTAACATAAGATAGTAAATGCTACAAGTTTATATTCTGCAGGCATTTGTTTATGTACAGATATGTTTTAAGTTAATGTTGATTGTTTACTGTACGTACTTTTAATTTATTTTTTTGTTAAACTACTTAATTTAAACAAAACTTTTATTCGGTATTGAGTTTTTACATTTATAAGTTTTTATTTGCAAATTACAACTTTTTGTTTAAATCGCTGTTCTCAATGCTTTTTTGCCTAGAACTATTCGTAACAACATTTAATGTTCAGCGTGCTCCCTGTCTTTGTTGTCTCTTTGTTCTTCAGCATCATGAGGCCAGAATGATGGTCGGTTAATAGGATCCAAAGCTTGTTCAGGGAATGAATCACGGTAGTCTTCCATTGTCATTTGGTCGTATGGCAACATTTGTTTTAGGTGATCAATGTTTTGCTGGTACTGAGCAATGCGTGATTGGGAACCCTTTTTGAAACTTTCGATTTCGGTCTTGGTTTCCTTGATTTCAGCCTCCACTTGTGGGGTTACATTATCAACTGGGTATGGTACTTTCAGTGCTTCATATTGTTTCTGGAACGTATCAACCATACCAGCGACTGGAATCAATTGCTTGTAGTGAGCCCAGTTGATTTGTGGTGGATTTTCGGGATTGGCCAAAACACTACGCAAGTAAACGTCGGATTTGGTTTTGAAAGCACCGAAGTTGGCCTTTTGATTAGCAGGCACACGTTCGGCCAGAGCGGCCCAGTTGACAGAAGTCTGTGCAATACGACGTGAAGCCATTTCAATAACAAAGGATTTCTGCGAAGGGAAAAATAGGTTACGTTAATAAAAATAAAATTAAAATTTAATAAACCAATATTAACGATAGCGTTATAAGAAGCAACTACATAATTTAACGTCACAAGTTAGCACTACTAATTATGTAATTTCTTCAAGCAAACACCTCAACTTTATTTTGTAGAAATAAAAGGTTTTTCGATTTTCCACTGGTTATTAAACTGTGAGGACACTAATAATTATGATTTGAAGAAAATTTATATAAGTTTACCACTTAATAAATTCAGAAAATTAAGTATTGTGTAAAATAACTAACCAATTTTCCGCACTTACCAATATGACAGCTCACTTGGGCGACAACGAACGTCAATTTTCAACGTTTCTTGTCGAGCAGCGAGTTTGATGAAACCAGATCGAATATACATGGTTGCTCAAGAAACACTAGCGGGAAAAAGTTTTGTTATCACATGTTTTTATAAAATATCCTTTGAAATTCTTCATATAATTTTTTTTTTAATTAACAAAAATAAATTTTACTGTTTCCAATATCAAAAACTTTTCTTTAAAAGGCTACAAATATCCATAACGAATGCGCTCCGAACAATCTCCCATCTCTAACTCGTTACGTTTTATTATCATTGCCGAGTGAACAAACAGCTGTTTCCAAGAGCTGAAAACTTTTAATTATATATTTAATTCCTGCAGCACATTTGTATAAAAATCGGATTAGATAATTACAAAAATGCTTCTAAAACATATAATAACAAAAAGTCAGCAACAGATTCGTTGTATCTCATCCGCAACAGCTGCTGTAACAAGACTACATCGCTCCGTGTATTGCCGCATGTATCCTACGGTCGTTGTGCAGCCTGATGGTTCCACAATTAACATACGCTATCACGAGCCAAGGAAAATAATCAAGGTGAGAATTAAGAGAATTAGACGAGACAACTGTCAGTTATCAACATATAATACTTATACCTTTTACAATAATAGCTGCCATTGGACCTAAGTACTTTAAGCGAAGCTGAGCGGAAGGCACGGTTAGAAGCACGTAAACCACGAAAGAAGGTCAAGATTATGGAGGAAGTTGAGGATACATTTAATGCAAAGAAATATATGAAATATATTAAGAAGAAATAATAGTTGAATTTATATTATTAGCAAATTGCAACCAAAGTGAAAATGTACGTCACAATCGCGTTAAAAATTATAAATTTGAATATTATATGCCCTTCAAATCTTGTGTTAATTGAATTTAAGCTTCTTGACTAATCAAACTTCTTGCTAAAGTTAAAGGAACTTTTGCGAATAATATAATGGGCGATGTTGAACAAACAACATTACCTTGAAAATTACGCATACACAAGCACTTTTGTAAATTCTTCTTAACGTGGCTTGTCTCAAACCTAATATTTATTATTACTTATTTTTTAAAAGACTAAATACTATTGAAAAATTTGCCGCATATTTTTCTACCCAAAGTACAGTATGAATACGAAACATAAATTTGCTTTTCATATCCAGGTACAGTACGAATAGTCTACCAATGGGAATTGGGAATTTTGTATAAATCAGAACCCTGTTTAGCAATTATATACATTTTTCAAAAAAATTTAAATTATCATTAAAAGGAAATGTAATAAAGTAGTTCTTACAAGTTATCTATTTATACAACTGCAAATAATTTATTTCAATTTCTTATATGAGCTGGCATCACTATTCCTCTAAGAGCGTTGCCAACTGCGTATGTTTTTATCCAATTGGCAAAAGTTTTCTATTCCGCTTCTTCTTGGAATCTTATAATTTTCTGCTTTCAGTCCGTTTTTTTCGTCCGTAAGTGATGTTGCGTTGATGAGATTCGCCGTCGTTTCGGTAATTATTCGGTAAAATGTACAGACAAGTTGGCTGGGCATTAGCCAAAAATAATAACAGAGCAAATATAAACAAGTGCGATGTATAACTATGCATAGTGAAATTGATAAAGTGCAATAAGTTTATAAGCAAAGTATATACTTAACATACAATAGTCACGAAAATAGTAAAAGATTTCACAAAAAATGCAAGTAACCAATACAAGTAAAGTTACAAGTGCTGTAAAGAAAAGCTATAAAGAAAATTACGAATAAAAATTGAAGAAAAGCAAAAAATTTTCTAGATGATTGCTGCAAATTGGAGTGCGAACTAATGGATTAAGCAACAAACGTAATTGTTTTATTTCTTACCACATATATCGTAATCTAAACAAATTATTTACAAAAATGTTTGTCGTCCCATTCCATAGTTTCATTTCCCGTTCTATTTGTCTACTTTGCCGTCGATGCCGTTGTTTCTTCGTAAATTGTGGAAGCGGCGGCGGCGTCTACGGCGCTACAGCTACGTTACTCCAGCAGTTTCTTTTTCTGCTGCTTTCCTTTGCATTTTCTTATCGTTTATTCGCATTGGTTTTACAACAGTTTTCTTCGACACCATTTGTTGTAATTGCCAAAGTTATTTGCTCATAGATTGCTTTGAAAATCCCAGTGATCATTGGTCACTGGTCATTCATTATATAGCTACGTTGGTCATTAACTCAGAATTGATGCATATTTCGACAGTGTTAAGTCAAATGCAATTTAGTATTTTAAAGCGCTGTGTTATTGTATTGTTTATGTGTACGAAATACTGATAACAAAAATGTTTTCGAAAGTGCATACCAACAGATTTGGCAACGCGTCAGCATTTTGGTCGGTCGAGCCTGGTTGGCAGGGCCACCGAAGCAGCTGCATTTTCTCGTGTTTGCTTTGATGCACAGTATTTTGCTTCTATTTCCTCATCTCCCACCTTTTCACATTGCTGAATTCTTATTAAAAGGCGAGACTATAGAAGTGCGTTAATAAATATACAAAGTATTTTTATATCGTTTTATTGCACGGCATTTTCTATGTGTACCAAGCCGTTTGTTAGTGCGGTTGATTTAGTTTTATTATAGCAGAATATTTCATAAACATACATGCACACCTTATTTGCTCATCTATACCATTTTGAACATATTCACTGCGTTAACAGCATACTGCCTGATCATAAATACCTACCGGTCCAAACAGTGTTAGATTATTGAAATAACTGCTCTTGGTCGGATAAAATTCGTGTTAACGTAGAACCGGCTATTGTGGGAATTAATATTCGTTCCCACAACAGACGGGGCTTCGTTAACTTAAAGAACCCAGATTTTAATCCACACAAGGACTGTAGTCTTGGAAGCATGTTTTCAAATTATTTGGCGAATTTATGCTGCCGGTACAAAAAGAATGAATAATAAAATTCGCTCGCGGTCTAAATGTACACCAACTTCTGTTCGATATATGCAAATCGAAAATCACTTATAACTTTTACTTTTGTTTACACGCGCCGACGTTCTTTATGACTACATATTTGCCTTCACCATCATCTCCATAAAAAGCCGAAAGTGTATGTATGTATATTCATACAAACTACGTAAGATATAATTGCGAAAGTGTTTACTCTCCAGCTGGTGTTGGCGATTCATTGGTCATTATTGTTGGCGTAGCGCGACACTCTTTCCACTATTGAATATTTCATGTACTTATGTGAGTATTTCCAAATGTTCAGTTGTTTTTTAAGCAAGAAAAATTTTAAAGATATTTCACTAAATTGGAAAAAAGAACAGATGAAGAAGCATGTTCGGAAACCAGCTGTCACAAACACTCAAATGACGGATCGGACGGAGGAGCTCGTCAAAATCACTGAGTATCGTCAATACAGAACCGATGTTTTAATTGCAATGAAAAAATATAGATTTTTCGTTTTTTTCGTTACATGGTATTTCGGTGCAGCTTGTTTATTTTTGACAGCATATTGTTTTGACTGCCACATATTGTCATTTTCAAAGTATTTATCATCAGATGATCAGTTGACAATTAAAATAAAATAAAGAATTTTCACTCAAAATAAAAGCAGAAATCATTAGCAAATCTTTTGATTATGATGTGGTATTTTTTTTTAACAATTTATCGAATTACTTTTTGATTGTTCATTCATTAAATTAATAAATTTCGCTTCTGCTTTTCTCCAAAATATTTGGAATTTCGCTTACTTCACTGTTCCGGTCTGAAATAAATGAAAGAAAAAACTAACCCAACACTTTCGCTGTTTTCATTATCAATGTCTGTATGTTTATAGACACATATGCATGTAAGTATGCATGTGCGCAGCTACGCACTAAACACTTGTGCATTTCTAATTTTCGTACAAAAAAGCGTGAGCTGTGAAAAATCACTACATAAACATTAATTCATACACAGAGAAAAAGAAAATACAATAAATATCACTTATAAACAACAACAACACTAGTTGGCGGTGGCGGCAGCTAGCTTGCTGAACATTTGTGGGGGCACTAATGCCGGCCAGGCGCGTCGAGAAAATGTGGGGCACATTTGAATTTTTGTTGCAACCGAATTTGCTACGCTCATAAATTGCCAATAATGTGTGTGTTGGTCGGCAATGGCTGTATGGCTAGATAGTTTGCAACTTTATTACAGAAAAAGATATTGTGGAGAAGACAAACACGCGTTTATGCTTTGGTGCGTAGAAATAAAATTTTGAGAATGTAAATTCCATTTCTTTGATTGTTTTACTGGTTGGTTAGTCGAACAGTTTGACTCCAGTATTTGTTGTTGTAGAGAAAAAAAGCTCTCATGCCCCACTTTTTATACAAAATGTTAATGCGTTAATTACATGGCGCTTATATTATTGCATAAAAATATATTTTTATTTGCCAAAATTTATTTTATTATTAATTTATTTTTTTTATTAATTTATTTTTTGTATTAATTTATTTTTTTTATTAATTTATTTGTTTTTATTAATTTATTTTTTTTTATTAATTTATTTTTTTTTTTACTAATTTTTTATTTGTTAACATATTTTTTTTTTTTTTTATTCATTATTGATGTATTAATTTTTTTTTATTTATTTAATCATTATTTTCTATATATTATTTATTTTGTTATATATTATTTATTTTGTTATATATTATTTATTTTATGATTTATTTATTTTTAATTACTTTTTTTTTAAATATTTTTTTTTATATTAAAAAAATTTGTTTTTGTAGTTATTTTTTATATATTATTTATTACTTTCATATATTAATAAATTTTTTTTTTAAATATCTTTTTATACTGAAAAATTTTTTTTTGTGGTTATTTTTTATATATTATTATTTTTTATTATTTTGTTATTTATTTAATTATTTCCTTTTTATTTATTTATTTTTTTATTTTTTAATTAATTTATTTTTTTATTTATTTCCTTTTTTTATTTATTTTTTTTATATTGTTTTATTTATTTATTTTTTTGTATTGTTTTATTTATTTATTTTTTTATATTGTTTTATTTATTTATTTAAACAATTTTTTTTTTCTTATATTTAATTTATTTTTATTTTTATATATTTGTATTTATAATAAATAAATTTTTTTAATGGAAATGATTACCAAAGTGTCTATTATTTTTAGCTGGAGGGTAGAAAGGGAATTACTAAGTATAATCTTGCTTTTGTAAACATATTAATGCACTTTATTGATATGTATGTATGTATGTTTATGCCTGTACAAATTTGGGGCAGGTTCCGAATTAAGGTAGAAAGAACCTTGGTATTCAATTGTCCAACTAACTTTCATTATTTTTGTATATAAATACATATACGGTAAAACATTAAAATCAAATTAGAAATGTCTAGCACTTTTAAGATTTCTTTACAGAAAAGTTTCTTGAACTTATTTCAAATGATTGCTCTGGCCCAATTGATCGATTCCCGCTCGCCTATAAATATGCGCATGCACACACACTTTTTTGCCCTTGCTCCATTCTTGCTTTCTTTAAAGTTCCATTTGCTTGGATGCAATAATGCGTACATCTAAACTTTCTATATACAAATCTGCATATGCATGTATATATGTATATAAATATGTACTTATAACTGTGTGTCTGAGTCTAATGTATGCACATGCTGAGTCGCAGCAATCTTACTTTAGCTTTTCATTTCGCTTTTCTACGCAGATTCATTCACTTCAAGTGCATCTTAGTTAATTTTAGCTACAACAACAAATATTCGAAAAGCAGTTTATTGCATACTGGTAATAAAATGCTATAGAAAGTATAAAAGTAATGTACCCATGCATGTGTACATTCATATATGTACATATATATCGGTGTATGCAGCTAGTTGTACATACATATGTATGTATGTGTGTATCCTAGTGTCATTATCTATCAGCGGCTTAGCTTATCACATGTCTCGGCATGAATCGGCATTTGCATATACATATGTACATATGTAGGTTTCTATATGGTGACAGTGCAATGTACCTCAATACATACAAACACACATACACGTATATGTATCTTATATGCTTTTACATTTTTCATTATCAATATATGACTGTGTGAGTTGCAATAAAAATAAATACATTTTTACATAACAAAAACAACTGGCAACGTGGCGTCGCTTTGCTTCGTTGCAAAAATAGATTTTGTCACTGCATCGGAAGTGCTGACAAGCGGCTTAATGAAGTTCTAAAAATGATAATAATTGCAATTAAAATTAATACTTTTAATTTTAAATGAATGCATACATACATATACATACATATGTACATATTTGTTTTCTTGATTTCTGAACTTTCGATTCATAAATATTTTTATAGTACACATTTTCAAATATCAATTTTAACTAAATTTGTTCTAAGGATATTTTTAAAATTTATTTTTTTTAGAAAATTATATAAAATTTGTATTCATCTTGTATGGAAATATTTTTTTATATTTAATACGAAATTTGTTATTGTTTAAGGCAACGTTAAATATTCGTAGAAATTGTTCGCATCGGATCACTATCGCATATGTCTGTATATATATGTGGCTGCCATACAAACAGACCGATTTTATACCCTTTTATGCTATAAGAAATGTACTTCTGCCGATTAACCGTTTTTTGTTTTTATAGATATTTCTTGTTAGTTTCTTCTTATTTCAACTCCTATAAATTGCCTACATTTTATTTTGCCAACAACACAGCGCCAGCTTGACTTTGGCAATCATTTTTCGCCATTTTCTTTCTACACTATTTCTGTCTGTTGTTTACTCTATGAGAAATTCCTTAAATTCCCGGGAGCAAATCGGCCTCTACGCTGTTGGCAGCCATTCATTGCTGCTTGCTGCTTCAGCGCCAGTCTCAAAGTGCAGAGCTGCACAAGTAAAACATGTTATTCTATTGCCTTATCTAAAATTTGCTTTCAGCCACTCTCTTTACCGCTCACTCTGGCTCGCGCCTTCTTGCGCTTGCTGACCTTTAATTGAACTGATTTAGTCTTCTGCTGCAGTTTCAATTTGATTTCGTTGATTTTCGTCTAAGGTGCCACTCGAAAGATGCTTCCTGCTACTGTGCCGGTTGTTGTTGCTTCGCTGTTGCTTTCGCCCAATTGAGTTGGTTGTGAATGCGTGTACAACATTTTTTTATTCGCCGCTATGTTTGCTTGTATGTGTGTACTGCTTGCCGAATTCTTTCATTATTTTAGTTTGTAATTATTATTTTTTGTTTCCTTTGTTTTTGTTTATTGTTTATTGTTTTTTTTTAACAGAACTTTCATAATAGAGATTTATGAGCTTTAAATGGTTGGCGTTGCGCGTCACATTCACTTTCGTAGGCAGCCGGCGTAGGTACGCGCATAATTTACTTGACAGCGCAAACTTGTGTGTAATTTTTCTTGCATACCCACGAATGTGCGTGTGTGCACATGCACATATCTACATATATTATGATTTTATGCGTTGCAGAAAAGCTTAAGTGATAAATTGCTATAAACGCATACACTTTTTGCCACTATTGTAATTTTGCGGCTTACCAACGCCAACTCGCTGCTCATATGCGAGCATTTGTATACACACACATCCATACGCATATATGTACGTACGGTGTGTAAGGCATCTTACGCGCCAGCAGCAATCCGACAATCAACAGTGGCAATCTGCGGTTGCTGCCACCAATGGTGTTGCCATTGCCGCCGCGACTGCTGCTGCTGCTGCTTCCGTGTTGTATGTTTCACTTTCTTTCGATTTTCTTTCCGTATATTTTCAATTTACAAATTGGTCAGCTACATGTGAGCAATAAGCACCTGAACTTTATGATGGCATTGATTGTTGCACTGGCGTTGTGATTTACTATTTTAGTGGGTGCAAGCGACACGAGCGAAGTTTTATTTTTCTTTTGCGGAAATTCCGTAAACGTACGCTATTGTGTAGCCAAAAGCTTTTAATTCAGTTTTTTATGTGCCATCGAAATATCGATTGGAAGTAATTGTCGACTGTTTTCCCCGCAAGCAAAGAAGCTTCGACCGAAGTCTCGACAATGGCGGTAATATTCAATTATATATATACCGATGGGTCAATTGGAAAGTAGTGCCAGAGTTGCAGAGCTTCACACCGAACTTGCTGTTCCAATCTGCATATGGATCCAAGTGGAATAACCGTTATTCTTTATGACTTGTATGACCTGTAACGGTCTCTGGTTCTTCAGCCAAATGTTGTTATACCGTTATTCTTTATGACTTGTATCTGATGTTTGAGCAAAATTTACAACGGCAGAAAAACAAAAATTGCTCTTGTGACCATGTTCAGGCGGAAGACCTGGTTGTAAGGCCATTTACTCCTGTCTACAATGGCTATGTTCAAAAGAATGATATTGGTTATATAACTACGAGTATATTCCAGGAATTTTTTTTCTTTCAAAATTTCAACTTTTATTTAAGAAGACATGCAAAATGGCCCATCTGAAACTACAACTTTTTCCCATCTTTCGGATAATTTGTGGATTTCATACGAAAAGCACTGAGCCAAGAATGTATCAAGCCAATTTTTGATACCCTGTCCTGTTGTGAACCGTATTCCGGTAAGACCGTTCTGTATCGATCGGTACAAATGATAGTCAGAAGAAGCAAGATCTGGGCTATAAGCCGGGTGAGGCAAAATTTCCCAGAAACTGTTTTCCCATATAATTTTTAACCCGTCTTGCAACACGAGGAAATATTTTCATGATGAAGTTTCATTGCCTCGTGTAAAGTCGCGAATTCCGGTGTTGAATTAATGGTTTCACCCGGTTTTAGAAGCTTATAATACAGCACGTCCTTCTGATCCCACCAAATACAGAGCATTGCCTTGACGTCATCGAAATTCGGCTTTGCGGTTGATTTGGCAGATTAGCCAGGTTTCATATATGATTGTTTGCTTTTAAGCTTGTCGTAATGGACCTATTTTTCATTAAAAGTCACAATCCGACACAAAACCGACTTCTTTTTGTAATGTTCAAGCAGCATTTATGATATGCAAAATCATCTTATTATGTTTTGAATGTATGCGGCTGCTTTTAAAGGTTTAGATTTGGCTGCTTCAGTGACATTCAAAGATTCTGCCAGCTCTTCTTGTGTTTAACAACAATCTTCACCGAGTAATGCTTCCAGTTCCTCATCTTCAAAATTTTTTTGGTCGCGTAGGACGTTCTTCCAAGTCAAAACCACCACTTTTAAATCGTGCAAACCACTTTTGGCTCCTTCGCTCAGCCAGAGCATGTTTACTATAAACTTCCACCAAAATGCGATAACTTTCGACTGAGGTTTTTTCATATTAATGTTATGAAGAAGAACATCCTGCAAAAATCAATGCAATAAAAATCAAGTTACGCCATCTCTTGGCAACCGCACGAATATACAATAGTTTTAGACCCAATAGTAGTCATTATCCCAAATCAAAAATAAGAACTCAAACTTATCGCCCACCACACTTCAAGTATTCAGAGGCGATGGAAACATTGAAAACAACACGAAAACTAGAAATAAAAAATTAAAAAAATTATTGTATAAATAAGGTCTACTTATTGACTGCGCTGCCTGTTCTGACTAGCGGTTAATTTGGCACTGAAATTTCACGTGGACCCGACCTCTTTTGCGGATGTACGCTTTTACGCTCAACAAAGCGCACTTGAAGCTGTCGAAGATTACGGCCGACGTCTTCATTAGCAGCAACCGTAGGAAAATGGCGTGTCCGAAGTCATTAAAAAATAACTAAATTTTTATTGACTGCATTGAAAATTTTGTCTGTATGTGTGTGTATGCAGGCGGTTGAGCAACTGATATCCACAAACTGCAGGGCGCCATGAGATAACCAACAAAACGGCGTTGCTGAAATTTATATTGATGTTGTTTTTGCTGCATTATTGTAGGGTTTGTTGTGCAACGGCATACAGTTAAAGCAGCATCTTTATTTTTTTTATAATTTTTTCCTCACTTTACTGTTTCGTCTAACTACTTAAGTGAGCGTTTGCTTGTTGTTGACTGACTTCCTGTGTCGAAATTTGTATTCAACCGTTGCATTCATCTTCAAATTAATTGTTTTTTCAATTTTGTTTTATTTTTTGTAATATTTTTTTTTTGTGTTAATTTTTGTAATATTTTTTTTTGTGTTAATTTTTGTAATATTTTTTTTTTGTTTATGCCTTTTTTCGGCAACTTATTCACGCCAGTCATCGATCATGCACCGTTCGCCTCATTTGTTCATTCATGCATTTAAGTAGCCGCCTTGAATCACACTGATTATGCTAACTTATTACCGATATGAATTGCTCTTTGAGTTCCATATATACATATGTACTTATATTTATGTATCTCTTTCCATTTTCTGTTGCTTATTTTTCGCTTTTCGGTTTATATTTATAGTTTTGAAATTTGTTTTAATTATTTTTCTTCTCATTATTGTTATTATACTCATTTTCTCCTAAACGTTTGTTCGCTATTCATTTAAAGACATCTTAAAATGATTTGCTGTTCGTGCAGTAGTCGTCGTTTACAGTTGTGCCAACATTTGTCATTTTAGCCGCATTTGACCCTAATTAACCAATCACCATTATCTGCTAAGAGCCAGCAGTCATCGTTGTCAGTCCGCCATCAATGTGGCGCGCTGAGTTTGGGTTTTTCTTTAGCATATCAGTTGCGGTTGCTCTGCATCCATTTCGACACTGAAAAAGCAAAATATTTATGTTTTTTTTTGTTTGCTGTGAATCAATTTTTTGGTGTTGCAATGCGAAAGTAAAAGTTCGTGGCCATCATTAAGTCAAATTACAGCAGTAATATGATTGTAATATTGGCGAGTATGAATTTTTGCATTGAAAAGTTCAAATTTTTATGTTTCAAATAGAGTTTTTAAGATTTTGTCTTAAATTAAATATTATTAAAAATTTATATTGAATGCATTTTATGTATAGATATAACATTAATATTTATTATATGAATTTATTTATATGTATCGACTGAAAATGTAGGGAAATCCTTCTAGAAAAGTGTAAGTTTTCTTTCATAATACAATAAAATCTAAAAAAAACTGGATATATAGATTTTCGATATGTCATAGATTGTGGTAGTGATAGTTCAAATATTCATCTTTTGGCAACAATAAGTGCTTTGCTGACGTCATAATTCGAAACCCTTTGTTAGCTTCATTTGAAAAAAATAGGCAATATCTGTTGTTCTTCTATCGATGGACCTTACCTAAACGTTGCTAAGATTAGCGATATATTTTTATAATCTAGTTGCAAATGCATTTTTTGAACTTTATTATGATTTAAGCTAGGTATATTAGCCTTGGCACGAAGTTTCCCCAGAAGGAAACGTCGAAGATCCTATAAAATACCATACGTACATACATATATGTATGTATATAAATGATGATGCGCGACGAGCTGAGTCAATTTAGCCATTTCCATCTGTCGGACTGTGGATAAGCGAACTAATGTCACACTTTATGAGATATCGATCTGAAATTTTGCACACGCTCTTTTCTTCCCAAGCAGCTACTAGCTAGCATATAGCTGTCTTACAAACTGACCTATTAAAATAAAGTTCTCGTGTGGAAAACTTTTTTTTTTGACAAGATATCTTTCCAAAATTTTTCATGAATTATTGTTCAAGACAACGGCACAATCTCAGATCACTATAGCTTATAGCGGCAATACAAAGTGATCGTCTAAATCAAGTCCTTGTATGCAAAACTTTTTTATTTAAAGAGCTATCTTTTCGAAATTTGGCATGGATTAATGTCCAGGGCAACGCTAAAATCTACGAAATTAATTTTCAGATCCGACCACGGTGGCATATATGTATGTACCTGCCATACAAACTGAACGATCAAAATCGAAGTTCATTTGTTTTCGTTTTAATTCATCTAGGAACTTTTTAGCATAACCTAAAAGAATTCTCTTGCAAACAAAATTGATTTTTATATTTTTAATTAAACGCCCAAACCAATACTTGCATTTTTTCCTTTTTTGTAGCAAAATTTTTTAACAACATTCGCATGTTTTATATTATATATATGCGCATATAACTCTTGCTCTCATATCACCTTATTGCCTTATTCACCTGAAAATAATTTATTTATCTTATCATAAATTAACTTGTAGAACTGACTTATCACGAATATTTGCTTTTCCTTTCATCGCCGCGACAATAAAATAATATGCATATTGATGAACATGGATAATATGTATGTATATATGGTATGTATATCAGTAGTAGGGTGGTTGCGATTTTCAATATTATTACAGTTTTATTTATTTTTTAAATAATAATTCTTTATCGCAATATATGTTGTAAATACAATAAAAATGTATAATAAAATTTATTTCGTCTATAATAAAAATGTGGGTTCTAATTTTGCAATTTCAGTTAAACTCTGGGTTTTTATACAAGTATAACTCTCATTTTTTACAAGCAAATTTATCTACTTGTACATTTTTATAATTTCCTCTCCTTCACTCTTCTTCTGCATATTATTGCTATGCCTCTATAAATTAGCCAGACTCTGAAATATTGCAGCTGTTGCTAACTATTTCCCCACACTCATTCTCACCTCACCTGTCATTTGGCTTTATTATATAATTGCACGCTAAAACTTTGCTTTCTTATCGCACACATACATTTATAACCCTACAAACGTATGTGCTTACATATAACGGTACATTATATACACAAACCAGGTATTCGCCGATTTACAATCATACAGATAATTTTTACATTAACTCATCAACGCTTTTGGAATTTTCTGATAGTCATAAACATACAATAACAATTTACCACCCCTTGCGCGAACAGCCTGCCGCTTGCGCTCCACCTTATTGCTTTGCATCAGCCATTTACTGTTTTTTTTTTTAGTGTTGGTTGTTGTTAGAAGTGCTGATATGACTACAAATTAATTTCATACCTTTTTGTATGTGTGTGTGTATGCTTATCAGGTGGGTAGTCCCCGCCACTTGTCGCACATTTTGTTCGCCGGCATTTGCTTTTAGGGTTTTATTTTTTGCAATTAACCGCTTTTATCAAACACTAGCTTATGTAAAACAAAAACAATTTGTTATTGAGTTTTTGCTGTTTGCGGCTTTACCTTGAGAGTCGGGGAAAATATGCGCATTCTTGTGGTTGCTTTAACAAACAAAAAACAATAAGAAAGCAAAATTGATAACGGCAAGTATTAAGTCATACAAGTATATACATACATATGTTTGTGGAAAGTTGTTTATATTTGCAATATTTACCAAAAATTCAGATTTTTTAGAATTTGTTTAATAAAGCCTCAAGAAATTTCTAGAAATTTTAAATTATAGCAATTAAGTGCTTAGCATTATATTCCACTTCTGAATTTTATACCAGTTTGTTGTAAAACTATTGCTCTATTTAAGCCACTTATTGTCATTTTTGCAAAAAAATAATGCCTAACCATATTTTTTTTTTATAACTTATTTGCAAGAATTTGCTTGACACGCTGACGTTATTTTGTACCTATCACTTTTTATCGAAGTTTTGGCAACTCCTAGGGTATGTTTCAAAATATATTGTGATCATTTCTTAATTAAAAAATTAAGGATTAAAATTTAAATTTTAAATGTTTAATTCAAATTTTGTGATTAAAAATAAAGTTTCAATTTTAATTCCGATTTTGGGGTTAAAATATATATTTAAAATTTTTCTTAATTCAAATTAAAAATTTAATTTTCAATTTTTAGCCCCAAACATCTTGAACGTGATTAAAAATTTAAAATTAAATCTTTTAATTTAATAAAAAATGTAAAGTAAAAATCAGGTTTTTTTTTATCAGATCACTTATTTTTTGGATAAGACTTAATTTGGTTACCACCCGAGAGCACAATGATGTCATAAGTGCAGCCGTGTGCGGTGTGGCGCTCCTGCACCTTCCTTTACAACCAACTAAATTAATAAAAACTTAAAATACAAATTTTATTTTTAATCCCAAACATTTTGGACTAAAAATTGAGAAAATAATTATTAACATAAAAATTAGAGTAACTAATAAAAAAACATATTTACATATACATATATACTATAGTTAAAAGTAACTCAATATGAAAAATACAAAAAGAGCTAAACTACTTGTCAGGTGTGTTGTGGAATCCAAGACAGATTTGCGCAGTTGTCAGAATTGAAAACCAATTCTAATTTTCAATGGTGTCACAGAATCTGATTGGATTTTCGTCTTTTCGAACATATGCAAAACCAATATTCGAATCAGCTGTTTACTATTGTGACAAAACTTGCAAATTAATAAATTTGGAATGTATAAATTTGTAAAATTTTAAATACCGAAAAAAGTCTACTAAAGTTTGCAATGAGTTTCACTATATTAGCTTTTATTTTATTGGAAGAAAAAAACAACGAAAAAATTAAAAGGAAGATATTAAAATTATGACATTTTTTGTTTTATTCTTATGTTTTTCCTTATAGAAATAACGATTAATTAAATCGCAACAATAATACAAATTATTTTCTTAACTTACATCTGTCAGCGAATATCCCCTGTTGCTTTGTTTCTGATACAAACCCGATAAAATATCTGTTTCGAATGTCAAACCAATAATATCTGAGTTCATGACACCTACTACATTTCCTTATCGGTTTCAATTCTGATACCGACAACTATCAGATTCTGCAACACCACTGAATATATTAATATTTTATTAAAAATAAGCTTTATTTTTCAAAGAATAACACTAAGTAAAATCAAAAAAAATTTCACTTCTAATTTTAAGCTTGGAATTAATTTTGTTTTTTCAATTCAGTATTTGAGATTTTTTTTTGCATTTTTAATTCCGATATTTGGAGTTAAAAATTTAAAAATTATTTTTAATTAAGATGTTTGGGGATAACAAAACACAAAAAAAAAACAAAAAAAAACAGTAAAAAACTACTTCAATAATTTTTTTTTAATGCATGCTTTGCAACCCTGATTGTGCTACACTCCTATTTTATGTGTAGGTTTAAATACAATTGGACCGATGAGAATTTGCGTATACACCAGCATACATACCTAGCATAATTAAAAAAATTAAGGCTAAGAACACATCGAAATCGAAAATAATTAGCCTACATACTTGTTTTGTCTTAATCTCTCTCAATCTCTACTCTTAAACACTCCGCTATAATATTTAGATAGATACGCATAGATAGCATTTTAATCTTAGTCAATGAAGTTGTACAATTTATTGAGCAAACAACTGGAAAACTAGCTGTTAACACAAAAAGAATTGTAGTATAATGTACACAATTATATATGGGCAAGCTCGTTATCGCTGTTCAAACATATTAAAACCATAACACCTTTGCACATAAGAACATGAAAAACGTAAGAACACTTATAACAATTCTAACAATATATTAATCATCTAATTGCAATTGGAGTGGCAAAGTAATGGGTCGGTATGTTTCCATAAACTCAAAAATTAACAACAACAATTTTTAAATTTTCATTGTCATCATGACACTATAACAACAACAGTTATAACATTGACTAATAAATAAATATTTACACATTAATTAACAACTAAAAGCGCTAATCAAACGCTAGTGATAGCATTTAATCAATACGCAAATATTCGAAATGAACTGGAAAATTGAAAAAAAAAAAGCTTTGCGAGCGTTCAGCAAAAAGTTCGACACCACGTGATCACACTAAACACCTTAACAACATTGTTGTCGTTTGTGTGTGAATGTAGAAATGTTTGTGCGTGTGTGAAGTGAGTGATTTTTTGGGCCATTAGCAAACAAATGCAAATCAATGAAGTGATCACGAGAGAACTCAAAATGCAGAAGCAAACTGTCGCTTTTCAAAGTAAGCTGCGCTTGAAAAAATTTTGAAGGTTAGGGGCATACTTTTTTCACGTCTTGACGCTTCAAATTGCCATTTCATGCTGATAATGATAAGTTTGTTAAATATTTAATTTGTTGTCGTATGCGGCGGAGTGTACAGAGGTAAATATGTATATATAGAAATGGCTATTTATTGACGCGAAGCGATAAAACACCAATCGAAATGACAAAGTAAACACTTGCGAATCAGTCACATAATCTCAATTTGGTGGTAATTTGCTTATCAGTTAAATGGAAAGTGTAAGCTAACAAGCTGTTTGTCCGATTGAACGATCAAATTTTGTTCAACGTGTTCGGTGTAATACACTTAAAACTGTGGAATAACGTGTACGTAACAGGTGACTGTCACGAGTTGTCAAAATTTATTTGATACGAAATTGTGCGTATGTGGCGGTTAACGATTCGATATTGCTGTTTGGGAAAGCCTAAATACGTAACTACACATTTATATGTAAATACAAGTGGGTTATAAGACGCTTTACTGTCGTTTTAAATCATTTTATAAAATCTAAATATTATAAAAAAAAAATACAAAAATGTAAAGCACTTTATTACTGACAAAAAGAAATATCAATGTTCCACTAAAAAATTTTACTCTGAAGACATAGTGAGTCGGTAAAAACTAAATATGTATATACCAAATGCGGTGAGAATCTGTTGCGAGCGCGCTTTGGATCTTCATTGCACTGGGTACCAGCTGAAATACTCGTAAAATATTATTTCCTGGGAGTACAAGAAAAAAATTGAGACTGTCATAGTGTAAATTTTTGTTGCGGTATATTAAGTCGTCAAGAGAGAGAGAGAGAGAGGGAGAAATCTGCAGTTAGTTTTAACTGCAATGATGAGTTGAATTATAGTACGTCAATGTCCAAAGGACAATTTTTTGTTGATAAAAAGTAAAGCAACTATGTCGCTCATTATACTCTTTTGTCGTAATTCCGAAAGACTAAGTAAAAACTGCTTAATTAGAATAACAGGCCACTGACACTTCGATCTTTAACTGTTAAAGATACTATACTACAAGAGCGGCTAGTGATTCAATTTAATGGCCATAAAGCACAAAATCGTTAACGAAGAAATAGAATGAAGATGTATTGTATTGAAATTGTTAAACTTTCATAGTACTTGTCAACAATTATGACGTCACAAACTAATGTATATTTCGGTCAAACCAACTCCAACCAAAGTAACGGGTCGAAACTGTCATAATCTAATATTCTATACTGACTACATACTACGCATACTATAATGAAGCTCTGCAAAATACCCGTCTGCGGCTGTAATAGCTTCTTCATTCCACGAAGGAATTGTTTCAGGTTTCTGAAAAGGTAATAATCGCTGGGAGCCAAATCTGGTGAATACGGTGGGTGCTCAAGTAATTCCTACTTTAATTCGTTGAATTTGTCATTGTTAAGACACCTTTGTGAGCAGGTGCATTGTCTTGATGAAAAATAATTTTTTTTTGTGCTGCAAACCAGTTCTTTTCTCACACATTTTTCACCCAGCTGATCCAAAAGGCTGCAATAATATTCAGATACGATTGTTTTACCTTTCTGCAGATAATCAATCAACAAAATTCCTTTTGCATCCCAAAAAACTGACGCCATAACCTTCTTTGCTGATCGTTGTGACTTCACCTGCTTTGGAGTTGAACAACCAGCTTCAGTTTACTGTAAACGTTCTTGTTTTAATTTAAGATCATGGTCGTAAATCCAAGTCTCATCCATAGTTATAAAACGAAAATACTTGGAGCTCGTTGTGCTATTTCTTGTCGAGATCAACCAACTTGTATAATAAATATTTTTATTGGATTCATTTTTATATAAAGGCTCTACCAACAAAAACGACATCAAATGAAATAAAACATTTAAATTTAGTCAAAATGGTTTCTGTTTTTTTTTTGTCCTTTTTTTACATTTTTTTTTTTTTTGGATGCAATTGCATTTCCTGGACCACACAATTATTTGACTCACCCCAATAGCAATAATTTTGTTTGTTGACGAAGCCATTTAGCCGGAAATGGTTCTCATCTGAGAAGATGATTTTTTGATGAACCTGAATTTGTGAACTTTTCAGAAAACGTGAATTTGCGTAAAAATTTTGAAATGACAAATATTACTGAACACACTGACAAAATCCGGCACAAGCTGTCAAAATCTCGTCATCTCTATTGGTAGACGCTGTATATTATATTTCTTACCATATATTTTGTGATTTGTGAATACCTTAAATGTGCTTTTCTTAATCTTATAATAATTAACAATTCTTTTCTTGTTAATTTAAAAATATTCAGTTCATGAATAACACAAATATATTAATTTTTATACTTTCGTTTTCTTTGCAGATTTCTATATCAACTTCAATTTAATTGTGTGCTTCCAGTTACTTTTCCAAACAATATACTTGTTTTCCATGCATTATTCGTAACCTGCATGCGAGTTGAATGAAAAACAAAGAGCAAAAGTAATAAATAACATAAAAAATAATTTTAATCAAAAAAGCCTGCAAGCAAAAATTATCGATAATTTCGCAAAACGTCAAATGTGCAAATTATAAATACATATTTACAGTTAAACCGCGCTACTGTGAGAGAAAAAGAAAATAATTATCTAAAAAAAGTGCTCTCATAAAAATATTTATTTATCTAATAGAAGCGACCACAACCACCACAGTTATAATTGCCAAAGGTGTGCTCCATAAAAACGACAATAATGATATAAATGACATAAATGATTACCCTGTATTTTTTTTCGAAAATCGATGTTTGTTTGAAAATCAATCGATTTGCCTGCGTTTGTGTGTGTCTACAAATAAAATTCGTTCATTTTTGTTTCAAATTTCCGTTGGAGTAAATCAAAATTTTTTACTGTTTATAAATTAGTGCGTGTCTAGGCAGCGATTAATAATTGACGTTAACGCGCGTTACGTCGCCTAAACGCTTCGCGTCGCGTAGTCTTGTGCATACACGATCAGTGCGTGCTTACAAAATACCGTTACCGTTTGAGCCAGCTTGCAACGGCCAGCGCATTTTCGCAGCTCCCACATACAAACAACAGCGATATTTGTTCGCTGCAACTGAGTTCGTCGCTTCGTCGATACTTCGTTTCGTCATCGATTGCGTACGCAGCTGCACAGTGTTTGCCGACGGTGATGAGTTTTAGTTCCTACGCGCTGTCAAATATTCATCACAGCTGATAGTGATGAATCCGAATCAACACAGTGGGCCCGGTCCACCGTCAGCGATAGCAACAACAATAACAACTGCAATGAATACAACAGCAACAGCGGCACAGCATAACTCCTCGTTTATGGGCGTCGGTGGTGTCGGTGCTGCTGCGAGTCCGGGTGCTTGCGGCTTGGTTGGTATCGATCAAGTAGACGCCTCCATAATGGCATCAAAGACATATGCAACAAAATGTGCAACAATGCCATCATCAACAGCAACAACAACAGCAGCAACAACAACTTCATATGTGGGTATGAAGAGTGCTTACGCGGTAGCAACAAATGGTGTTGGCTACGTTGGCAATACGTGCGCTGCTATGCTCAACGGTCAGCACACAAACAACAACTGCAGTAACAACAGTAGCAACAGTAGTAGTAGTAATTGTAATGGTGGTAGTGCTAATATTAGCAACGTTAGTGTACACAATCATACGACGGCACCGCCGGTTGCACGTACCATCTCGTCCGATCGTTTGGTGACAGGGCCATCGTGTAAAGCTCTCAGAACTGCTGTGTCAGCGCTCTACTCTGTGGATGATTTCGTCAAGGAGAAAATCGGCTCTGGATTCTTCTCCGAAGTGTTTAAGGTGAGTGTGCAAGAACAAATATATTTATATTTAATAAAAAAATCAGCAAATAAAAAATTAAACTGAAAAAAGAATCATGTGGAAAATACAAGAAATAGCAAATAAATAAATTTATTAAAATCAAAATAAAATTTAAATAACAAATTAGAAAAATTAAATTAAAGAAAACGAAAAATATAACTAGAAATGGAAAATAATAAAATATAAATAAAAAGCAATATTTAAAAAAAATATAATAAAATAAACTATGTAATAATAATATAAATACGGAAATAAAAATATAATAAAATATATTAACAATGAAAAAACAATAATTTTCATAATTGTGGTTTCTTGTCATATTTTTCTCAGTACCAAAAATAACAAGAATTTCTAAGCTTAGTTTACGATCGCTTGAGAAAATCGTTAGGAAAGTTGCATAATACCGAAAAATAATTGAAATTCGTATTCTAAAAAATTTACCAACGATTACGACATCAATATTAAAATTAATATTTTTCTGTAGACAAAAATCTTAAAAATATATTTTTTTTTAGTAGTTACGTTTTTTGAAACTAAAAAATAATTAAATGGGAAATACAAGAAGTTATATTAAAAAATATTTTATAAAATATAAATACAAAACGAAAATTTTAAATTGAATTGAGATATGTTTAAAAAAGTGAAATAAAAAAGTAAAACAATTAAAAAGAAATATTACATCCATATACATATGTATATAAATACTGACAATAAAATTAATAAAATCATTATTATTATTTTTTTATTAATTACGTTTTTTAAAACAAAAAAAAAATGTATAAATAAGAAATACACAAAATAAAATAGTAAAAATTTAATAAAATCGAATTAAAAAAAAACAAAAAAAAAAACACAAAATATTAAAATGAAATAAAGATAAATACATACATACATATAATATATAAAAAAAACTAAAATAATATATAAAAAAAAATTATTAAAAATGCAAAATATATGTATATATATACATACATACAGATATAAAAAAAAAACTAAATAAATATACAATATAAAAAAAAAATTATTAAAAATGCTAAATATAAACAATAAAAACCTATATAATCTTGAACATATAAAAATGAAAGAAAAAGTAGAATAAATAAAAAATATAAAATTTAAAGAAATAAATATTAAAAATATGTATGGTATATATAAATATACTAACAATAAAAATAATAATATCGTTTTTCTTTTGTTTCTTATTTGATCATTATACAAAAATAATTAAACAAAATTAAAAAGAAAAAATCAAAATTTAAGAAATACATAATTATTTATTAAACCAAAAATAAAAATAATAAAAATCAATTTTTTTATCATTTCCATAATTATGTATTATTATTGTTCCCATGCTACAATTAACCGCCTGCAGCGTACAATTACCTTACGCATCAGTTGAAGTAATAATTAATTGGTTATAAACTGAAAGAAACTTATGTATTTTCATTAATTAATTAGTTGTAGGAAAAAGGCAAAGGCAAAGCTTACAATAAGATTATAACAGTTATTAATGGCCTTCGGTCTATAGAAATGCATCGAATTACCAATTCAGCGCCAACACTTTCGTTTCGGCAACTAAGAAAGCAAAAACAACAACATATATACATATATACATATGTACATATGATTTTTATAAGCGCAAAATGCAACGCTGCTCGTAAAATAAAATTGTAATATTTTCTTTCTGCAAAAGATGCCTGTTGCCTGTTATTTATTGCTGATGCATTTCTCAACAAATCCGTCACATCAAATTAACAACACAATGGCGGCGGTGTTGCAACATCCATCCATCTTCATTGTTGCACCGATTAGTGGTGCGATCCCTGCCCAATGCACCATGTACATATTTATATATATATGTATATGTACTTGTTTCTTGTCTGCAACTTAAATATTAATATATATTTATATATATAGATATGCACAATGTCTGGTTGCATCAACATACATACATCCAAACACATATGTTCAACTTGTTGCGCTTGAATTAATTCCCAACCGCGCCACATTCAACAATCGCACAACAATGCACCCATTCCACTACAGTTGCCGTTGCATTTGCCATTGTTATTACTGTTGTAGGCTGTTTTTAAAAGTGAAAATTATCCAATCGAATAGCAATGAATTGTGGAAAAGAAAGAAATAAAGAAAGTTGCTGCACAATTTACACTTTATGCTTTAAGTGCATACATATGTACACACATGCCTCTTATACATACCTACCATACATTAATATATTTTTAATTACCTTAAGCTTGTTAACTAGGCATGTGCAGCCAGCCAACAGCAAATGCCAGGGTTTTTGTTTCATAAAAACCTCATTGAATAAGTGCAAGCGTGGCGGGGGCATAAATCGTCAAATATTTACTTACAATCGTATAAATTATGCGTGAATTTCGAAAAGAGAAAATATGCGTCTGTAAAAACTGCAATTTTAATTTCATTCGATTGGAACTAAAATTCAAAAAATACAGTTAATTGAACTCTAAATATTATATTTGTTATTGTATACCAAGTGTTGTTGTTGTAAATTTTTAATAAGCACGAAAAACAAGAAAAAACTTTGCTGCATCGAAGCTATAATATATTAATATATATAATGTATCCTTTACACGTTTATTTTGATGTGATCGGTCATTTTGAATGGCAGCTACATATTATATATGCTGAACAATTTGTTCGGAGCAAGGCAACGCACAAGCCTTGGACAATAATCTATGATAAATTTCGTGAAGATATCTTGTCAAACAAAAAACCTTTCCATGCGCCATTGCCATTCCATGCCGTTGACCAAAATTTATTTCAAATTTCGTGAAGATATCCCGGCAAATAAAAAAATTTTCAATACAACAACTTGATTTAACCGATCAGTTTGAATGGCAGCTTATGCTATAGTGATCCGATGTCGGCAGTTGCAACAAAGGATTAGCTTCTTGCGAAGAAAAGGACGTGTTCAAAATTAAAGATAAATATCTCAAAAATTGAGGGACTAGTTCTTGTATATAGATTAAAAACCACCTCGTATGATCTACACCTACTACCACGACTTAGCCAAGCGCAGCCAAAGCTGCACTCAATCTGTATAAAATTGCTATCCAATATCGAGTAGTTTTGTATGCTTTAAGAAGCTGGCGAAATAGCTGAAAAAATACCTTTCGTAGAAAGCACAGAAAGCTTTTAGGTTAGGTTGGTATTCCATTACTAATATGCTAGGATGACTGCAAACCTAAGTTGCTCGAAAATAAGATACTCAAGAAGCTGACAACCGCACGATTTTTAGCCTTACTTCAAGAATGCCTTCGGATAATGACTGAGCCGAACTAGAAAGCGACCCATGCAAGTAAAAAGAGACCAACCATGCTGAGCGCAATGAGCTCCCTACACCTTTTGCGTTTCACCTAACGCCAAAGGAATCTTTGGCAGAGCAAATATTGGCAGCTAACTAGCGCTTACATAACTCACATAGGATCCAGCTGCAAAATAGCAATTGAAACGGTGATAACGGAACTCCTAGCCACAGCAGTTCAATGATAATGGGACGAGCTACTTTTCTTTGCAAAATTTATTAGGTTACTTCTTTCCTGTGGTGGCACTATGACTAACCACTTATATCTTATATCATTTGGATAGAGTCGGTGGTAGTTTCTAGGCATAATAAAAAAAAAATTACTCCAATTCGCTAAACCGGATTTTATGTTAATTTTCGTACCTCTAAGAAGCCTCATTAAAACACACACAACTTTTTCTTCAGCCTCAACTACGCGAGCAATCATCATTTGACAACTTTCGCTATTGTGACGTCAGCAAATATCAGCTGTTTCCAATCACCGAGTTTCGATTGACACAATCCTTGTACGCTTTAATTTGCACACACATAGATAAAGGCATACATAAATATAAACTTAAAATGAATACTCGCTCCAACTTAACTGTCGGTCAAGCCAATTATTTAAATTAATTTGCGCAAAATAAAGCATGGAAATGCAACATTTGTGGAATTTTCTAAAATTATAGCAAACACTCGGTCAACTGAACGGTAAATGAATGGCAGGCACTTAATCACGGCAACTGCATCACGATCTGAGCTGAATGTGGCAAGAGTCTGCGCTGAGTTGGCGTGCTGCGACACGAATAATATAGCCTATATAGCCTATCTATATCTATGGATAGCTGTGGATAGCTGTGGAAACTCTCACCGTCGTTGTATGCAAATCATGAAAGGCTGCAATAAAATTATAAACGAGTAGCTATTTCGATTGTTTGCTCCGCTGATTCGCTTCTGGGCCGTTTTGTTAGGCTTAACCCGTGTGTGCAGCATGAGGTATTTTTGTAATGTGTGATTACTATGAGTTTAATTTAAAATATTTTGTTAGTTTTTTTTTTGGCTCTAGTTTAATTATATGTTGTTATGTGTCTTAAAAGGCCGCAGTTATTTATTTCTAATTTTGAAAAATTCAATTTAAGCTAACTTTTTAAAAAATTAAAAATGTCTCAAATAAAATTGTATGTAGAAAATAAAGCTTATATATAATAAAATAATGCAAAATGTAAATTGTATAAAAATTTAGAATAATATGTGTTGCAACAATTTTCAGTAAGCAACGGGTTAAGACCCATTGTTTTCATATAGCGTGAAGTTCTTTACACACAGGTATTCTCCGTTTGGTATTTTCTTCCAGTTAACAATACTTAAAGCAAAAACAAAAAAATAGTTTATTCCCAACAATACGTCTATTTGCAACATGGTTAAGTTGCACGATGCAAAACGCCGCCATTGTTCTACTACACCGAAGATAGCGAACCGTAATAAAACCAATATTCATTCATATGCCTCAGTCGGGCGGAGAGAAAAAAGGCGGTCAAAAGTGTGAAGCTGAAAGTCGCCACAACCATGGCGGTCAAGCGGCCGACATTAAAGCTTTGTACAGCAATAAAAACGCGCTGTGAGCTTACAAACAGCTTGCACTTAATTTGAGACGTTCGACCGATCGAGCGACCACCTTGACGTTGCCGCTTAAAAAAAGTTCGATTGCGGCCAAGCTGCGCTAAGCGCTTACATGTAGAGTGGCTATTGTTTTCCGGCGGATAGGCTAACCTCGCCATTTTCCACATTTCCTCAGCGCCCGCTGTGCTTGCCAGCGCTTTCCCGTCTGCCTTCCTGCTTGCCCTATCGCTTGCCTGTTGGAGCGTTGCAGCTTCTCACTTCAGCACATCAACAATAAATCGTAAATGTGCAACGTGCAACGCGCCGAAAAACGCTTAAACGAGTCCAATGCAATGCTGAATGGCGGACTGGCTTGACATGGAACTTGTAAACGACCATCTGTGTGTTCTCCAGCTGTGTCTGCATGGCCATAAAAGCGCTGTAGAATTTGCCATAGAATGGTAAAATGAGCGTTGTCTGCCGCCACATTATGTTTCTGTTTAGGTTTTGTTATCTCTATGGGTGTGTGTGTGTGTGCTGAAGCTGTGAATTATACAACGCCGACCTGATGTGGGTGGCTGTTTGTGCAACACCAGTCAAATACTCTGTGCCACATTGTACTGCAGGCCAAAGCATTCTTTTGTTTGTTGTTATTTTTGCTGCATACTTTCTTCAATTGCGCGCGCTTAAATTTTTTGGTGCAAACTCAATTTTCAACCGCTTACAAGTTGCCACATCGTTGGAAAAGTGCAGCCAGACTTAATTGTGGGAGGTAGAAATTCCAGCTTAATGGCCCATTACGTTGAAGTTCTGTTTTTTTTTTTTAAAGCGTCGATATGAACACTGCTGTTTTGCAATACTTAAAAAATATATGAATCAAAATATAAGCAGTTCAGAGGACCTCTTTCGTTCCATTCTTGGCTAGAAAGATCTCGCAGCCGGCACAAATGCTAGTTGTTGACCAGCACCTATTGAGCTCACGTGAGGTTCATTAACGCTAAATCGCAACCGTCCAGATATCAAGGTCTTTTGTATAATACCATCTGATCAAAACTGACCCGGACTGACAAAATTTTCTTGTATTTTAATACAAATCTTTATTATCGCCTTCAAAATATTGTAGGCTTTTTTTTAGACAATATGCATTCAAACGCTTAATCCAATTTTCCATACACTTGTTAAAAGTCTCGGCTGAAATAACCTTTAGTTCCTTCAGCAGATTTTGGTTGTTTTCAGTTCCGGTTAATTTTTGGAGCGCCATTCGCTAGATTGCACAGTTTTGACGTCGTTTTCATAAACCCACGTCTCGTTACCAGTAATGATGCGTGTGATGAATTTAGGGCCCTCAGCTACGTTGTCTTTCAGAGCCAAAATGTGTTGATTGGATCGAGAAGAGATGTTGAGTTTCTCTGCTATCTGTCTTATGCCAAAACAACCCTTTCAGGCACTGTTTTTTTTTTAATTTTTCGTTACAAAAATTATAGATTCGGTTTGCCTGCACAGTTTGAATAGACCAGTCATGTTCAAATTTGATCAAATAGTATTTTAAGTTTCTCGTTTTACTATTTTGATATATATTTTTTTGTATAACGCTTTTTTTTTTAATTAAAAACAAATTATTATTCTTTAAATTTGGATTTTTTTATGTTTTTTATTTTAATTTATATCTTACTTGATACATAGGTATGTGTTTTTCAATTTTGTTAATACATTTTTTTTTTAAATTCATGCTTAAAAGAGTTTCTTAAGAATTTTGCAAGCATTTTTTGCTGGTTTAATTTATATTTATTTGACTTAAGAACCGTGAAATCTTACAATTTATTTATAATAAAACCACATATTTTGTGATTGCCGTCCGACATATGTATCCTTCAAGAAGTCTTCTGCAAAATATGACGAAGCTACTTTAGTAGCGATACTTGACAAAAACTACAATTATCAGCAGAATTTATATTTATTTTTCAATAAATAACCGCTGCATACTGCATACACCAAGCCAAGGTGGACTAGTTACAATCAACGCAATTGTCAGCTGTCATCACAAACTTGCAATCTTATTTGACAGCTAAACATTGCTAATGACTTGATTACTACTGCGCCTTTGTGAAAATGCAAAAATAAGCAATCAGATATTTCAATATTTTTAACGGTATTCAATTACATACAATGTATTCACCCAAAGCGCAAAGTGTTGCATATGCATATCTACTGATCGTATGCATATAAGTGTGTATGTATGTATGTGTATGACTGCGCTATAAATTTGTGCTTTTCATTGATGCATAAACATTACTTTTCATTTTTGTCTTATTAAATTAAAATTTATTTTTCTCGTTTTTTCTTCTGTAAAACACCAATAATATTTTACACTAAATCCAGAACATATCGGCAATTCATGTGCAAATATGTTGCACTCAATTGTGCGCTGATTGTAATTGATTGCATTTGATTTGCAGTTGTACTATTGCATTGTTTTGTGCATTTAATTTCATTGTCGTCATTTTGTGAGCATTTTCCTTCATATTTACACTCATCTCTTTATATATCTATAAGTGTGTATGTATGTGTGTATATGTATACCTTTTCTGTGTAGAAGAAATCTTCAACGTGCGCCAGCATGCAACAATAAAGTGTAGATATGCATTTGCTGACATCGCCAACATTATCAGGCTCATCAACGTCAAAACATTAGCACCGCCGTTGGCGTAATATCAGCAACACCATCGCTGTGCAATGAGCGAACGCCGTGTTGTTGTTCGATGAGTTCGATTTTTATGTTGTGTTGTTGTTGTTGTTGCTGCTACACTCTTTGTCTTGTTGGTTTTGTATTTGAAGTTGTTGTTGTTTTATGCTTGTGTTCGTTGTAGTTATAGTTGTTGTTGTTGCTGGACGTACCATTGTTGCCGCTGTTGTTATTTTTTGTTGTACCCATCATCATTGTTGTTGTTCTTGTTTTAGTTATGTTTGTTGTTGTCGTTATTACTTTGTAGTTGTTGTTATTGTTGCCAATGCTGTTGTTGTAGTAGCAGTAATAGTGTTTGCTTTAGTTGTTTGTTGTTCTATTTTTCTCTTGTACTTGTTGATGTTGAATTGCTGCTGTTCTCTTGCTTTGTGCAACATGTACCCATACAAACTTACACGCATACATATGCACATACATGCGCTCAGTTAAGGTAATATTATATATAAGGTGTTTGCATATAAACATTGTTGACGTGTTGTTGTGTGCCTCAATGCTGTCGCCACTAACACGTTGCAGTTGCACTACTCGCATTTTCTATACTCCTACTTGTAGTAGTTGTTTTTATTGCTGTCGTTTTATTTTATTTCTTTCATTTTTTCTGTTACCCTTTCTTTTTCTCTTTGTTTTGCCATTATGCCTTTATTCCACTGTTTGTTCTTGTGCTGCAAATTGTTTTTGTTGATGCTGTTCGATTGTTGCTGTTGCATAGTTCATTGTGCCACACGCAGTCATCGTCGTGTTGTTGCTGCCTTTTTTGTTTCGCAAATATGTTTTAAGAATTACGCCTGCATTTACACATATATACATACAGACGTGCATACATCTTATGTACATATGTGGAGTATTGAATGAGTAATGCATTACATACATATTTAAATATATTTGGTTCATTGTTGTTTGCAGTCGTTTTCTCTGATATACTTGCATAAATACATAAATGATTTATTGTGGTGGCAGTGGTTGCAATTGGTTCATTGCTCCCTCGCTTCACTATTACACACATACATATGTACGTTTATTCATTTAATCACTATGCCCCATTCATAATAGTCGTTTACTTACTACTTTTTTAAGAGGTGGATCGAAGGGTTGTATATATGCATATACACATGTGTAAGTGCCTTTTTAGTAATGAAACTTACATTGAATGACTTCACACTTTAATAGCTTCTCCAAACCATTGTTAGATTTTTTATATATTGCTATATATATATATATTTAGCTTCTTGAGTCGGAGAATAATGAACTTCTCGATTTTTTCACCAAGTTTTCGGCTGAAATAGTCCTGCTAGGACCAGTCTATAATACATCGTTGGACAAAATTGGCTGCAAACGCTTTTAGAAAATCATCACCGATATCACTAATGATCTACTATTGCCCCCCATATATGTATGTATGTACATACATTCTAAAAATACTACAAAAATTCACACATCAGACCTTGTATTACACTATACGGTAAAAAAATATTATTTTCGAACACCCGACTTTGATCTCTTATAACATCTGTCATATTAACATGACCGAAAAATGTTATACACGATAGAAATCAGAGGAAAACGTGGAAGTTGTCAATATTTTTATTGTTTCTATTTCGGATGCTAACATCAAAAAACGGTGAAATTCCTTTTTTTTTACCTATGACTCAATCTCTGGAAAAAACTGGTTTGCTCGAATACCCAGCCGAATGTTGTACAGTTGTATTTCTCTCGAAGATTACAACAAACAACAAGATTTTGAAAAATATTACTAGTCGAATGGGAACTGTGAAGTTGATGTGACATCAAGAAGGTCACTATTTTCACCCGCCTTTCATTTGTACCGATGTGGAAGTGTGTGAGAGTTCCCTTATTCTCTTGTGATCTAATCTAGAATAGTTGGTTCTCACATTTTCAGCTATCCAGAGTCATTATCTTTTTTTTCTATTAGTCACCTTTTGATGTGCTTAGAACGTTCATATTTAACTAAAATTTTTCCTCTCAGAAATTATTTTAGCCGAAAGGATAAAATGAGAAACGTCAAAGTTTTATCTGCGATCGGGGATCAGCCATAGTTAACACAACCGAAACTGGTCGGAATTGATCAGAAGTGCGTGTACAAAATTCACCTCATTTACGAAGAGTATGAAGTTGATAATTTTTTTATTTTTGTAACATAATTCGCTCCCCTTCGACTTTGATATGCAAATATGTGCACATGATATGTCACTTAAAAATACTGAATAAAAATACTCGTATTGCAATCAATATCAATATTTCCTTTTTATTATTCAATTTGTACTAAATATAAGCGTGTATGTTTTACAAACATTAATGAAGATTTAAAAAAAGAACGTCAAATCTCATTATCAGCGATTATATATTTAAATAAAATTTTCATTATATAATTAAAATCATTAATATTTTGAATGCACACCTGTTCGATCAGCAGCATTCGTAAATTTAAATTAGGGGGCAGATCACATCGTTAATGCTCCAAATCGTAAAAGAGTACAAAATAAACCTTATTATTTATTAAAAAAAGGAAGTATGGGGTATTATTATAATATATTATTAAGATAAATTTAGCATGCAGAGGAAAGGGTGTAATTGATACATACATTCAGGCAAATAAAGTAGATATTGAATTGAGCAGAATTATTAGCTGTATATTTTAGTTTTGATTCTTGCGGCAAGTAAACATGCATTCAATTGAAGAAGGCTAAATAAATTTGAGCACTCTGGGCAGTTATAAATATGCGCACATATTTTTTCGTATGCTATAAAATAAAATGAAGTTTTGCTTAAAAAATTTTTTTTTTCAAAGTAATTATTGTTTTCCAATTTTCTTATACAAAAAAACAATTTTTATTGACTTCTTTAAAAAAAATATTTTAAAACGTTTTTTTTTCGGAAAAAGTTTTTTACGTTTTTAAAAATATATATGCAAATTTTATTCCTGAATTTCGAATTTAAAAAAAAATTTCTTTACAAAAATTATTTTTAATTATCTTGTAAAATAAAACCAAGTTTTGTTTCAATTCCTTTAACATTAAAAGAAAAAATTATAAAATTTCTTATTTTTGGAAAATATTTTTTAATTTTTTTTTTACTATATTCCATTTTTTTTTTATCAATTCGTCATTAAAATATACTCTCGTCTAAAAAATTATTAGTTTATATATTAAACGTTTTTTAATTACATTATTAGTTTTGTTTTTCAATATTATATTTCCAATTAAAAAATACTCCTCAAAATTTGAATTTATAAACAATTTGCGGTAAATATCTCATTTTTTGATTTGTTTCAGCTTTTATATTATTTTTATAGGTTTTATTTATATTTATGGGGTTTTTATCTTTATTTTTGTAATTTTTAAGTTTTGAAAGTTTTTAATTATTTATTCGTAAAGTACAATATATTTTTATGCATTTTAGTTTGTTAATTGCTTTTTTTTTCGCTTTCTATTTTATTACATTATGATTCAAATCAATATTTTCTTACTTTTTATTTAATTTTTAGTTGTATTAAAAAAAGTATTCTTATTAATAAAATTATTTAAAAAATAATTATTAATTGCGTTTATATAAATTGTCGATATTTTTTTTTATATAATATTTTCCTCAATAAAATGAGGTTAATATAATATATACTTTATAATTTACTCGGATTGCATGCTGACGTAACAGCGCAAGCACACATTTCATCACTACTTGAGGCAACTCAACGGAAAGATGATACGTAACACCGCATGAATTCGTGCTGGTACAGACACTTGTCGGCCGACTAGTTTGTTAAAGACTCGCGTCCACTCCAAAAACGTCAACTTTTGAATACAAAGTTTTTAGTATAAAAAAATTATAGAAAAATTAAAGATTACTACCTACATATTTCAATATGGATTGAGTACTCTATATATATGTACAAACATAAGTAAACAAACTTAATATAAATATATGTATGTACATGTGTATGCAGGTACTTATGAGCATGTGTGTTTTGTATGCAATTGGCGATCGTCAGTCAAAGGCTTAAACGATCTTGCCTCAATGGAATGCTTTGCGGTGTTGCGTTACGCACGTATATTTGTTAGTGTGTACGTATGTATTTATGTATGTGTTTATGTATGCTTGTGTATCTCTTTGATTTGTCATTCGTCGCCCAGTTGAGTGAAGAAAAATTGAAAACGATTAAAACTGTAACTGCTTCAACGTCGACCGGCATTCGTGATAAAATGGCTTAAGGCCACACACATACATACATACATATATTGTATATATATACAAAACTAAGTGCTGTTATACCATTATAACGCGAGCATGCGGTTATTTCTTTTTTACCTTTTTTGCTAACTGTTTCGCTACTTCGCATTCTCTTCTTTCACTCGATCACAATGCGCTGACAGTTAACAATCAACAAGCGCACCAAGAAATGCCAAAATAAAATAAAATTAATGAAGCAATCATACTACAATAACAATAACAAATAATAAGTCATACAATGCGCGCTTTCGTCGCGAACAACAGTTGCTTTGCATAATTTATTGGCAATTGAGTCAACGGCGCTGAGGTGATTATTGGTATCATACATACACACACACACCTTCAATAGTCAGCACGCACACGCCCCTATCAAACAGTCTCACAATTGCTGAGTCAGTCGTCGGCTGTGGACAATGAAGCTGAAGCGTCTTAAGTGATATACAATAATTGAAAAGCAAATATTTAAAGTTCCCAAAATATGTTGCGTCAACAAGTTCGCTGCTAAAGTCTTTTTCAACGCACCATGAGGAAAGCAGCGCCGACACAGCGCGGTAACATTCACTTTGTTCTTTGTTAATTAGGAAGAGGTCAATGGAATTTTTACTATTTGGGCCGGGGTTCGACGAGCACACAATACTGACACAGAATGGAATATATATTATATGAGTATACACACACATGCACACACACACATCAAAATCAAGCCCATATGTCGATGGTACGCTGCTATTCCTGCTTCCTATAATTTTTTCAAGCTTTGTGCATGACATGTATGCGTGTGCTAGTACGCATGTGTGCGTTTATGTTGCTGTGCGTTCAATTGTGCGGGTGTTGCACGTTGTGTCCACCCCCTTTTTGCTGTAAATTGCTGCATGATTAGTTGTTGTGTGGCTGCATTTGTTAACCTCAAAGTGCCAGAGTTCAAACTTATGCATGCAACAGCAACAAATCGGCAACAACAACATTCATCGTGGAAACGCAAGCCCGCAAGTGGCGGCATTGACAAGTGACAGGCGTGTTGCTGCTGCCGTTGCGCACTCATATCTATCGTGTAGCGTGTAGCGTGCGGGTTGTGGCATGTGTGCAGCAGCAGCAGCTATTAAAATTGAAAAATCAAAAAGAAAAAGTGAAAAATGAAATTAAAACACAAAGCGTCTGCTCAAGCGATGGGTAATGTATTAATGAATTGCCGACGCAGCAGCTGTGATTGATGTTGCTGGCTACGCTTGTACCGCCATTGGTTGTTGTTGTAGTTTTTATAGTGTTTATTGTTTTATTTTTCATTAATTTCTGTTTGTTTAGCATGGCACTGCCTCTTGTTACGGCTGTTGTTTTTGTTGTGGTTGTTGCTGCAATTTTTGCTTACAATACAATGACTTTTTAATTAAATTGTGTGCATCGCATATTTATATTTTATGGTAGTCCATTAATTGTTGGCCGCTTTATTGCTTTCTTTCGTTTCAAGTTAAATGCATTTCATACGAAAATAGTGCGGATGTGCAAACAACTTGCCAACGAACAGATAGACATTTCGGACTGACGGACAGACGGCCAAAAGTCAATGTACAGCAAACATATTTGGTTTGATCGCTTGGCTTGCAACATTTCTCGTCTTTTGAAGTTGTTATTATTTAATTTGGTGTTTCAATTTATTTATCTTTATTGTATTAATTTCAGTATTTGCCCGACAATTTGTCTATGAACAAAAAAATGTTAACTACGTTTGCAACGAAACTATAATACCCTTCACAAATACAAAAGATAAAGAACTTGATTTTGATTAATCAGTTTGTATGGCAGCTATATGTTATAGTGATGCGATCTGAACAATGTCTTTGGAGATTACACTGTTGCCTTGGCAAATAATCCATAACAAATATCGTAAAAATATCTCGTCAAATAAAGAAGCTTTCCATAAAAGGGCATGATTTGGGTCGTTTGTATGGTAGCTATAGTGGTCCGATATCGGCGGATCCGACAAAGGAACAGCTTCTTTGGGATGAAAGGACGTGTGCCAAATTTCTGATCGATATCTCAAAAACTGAGGGACCAGTTTGCGTATATACAGACAGGCGGACGCACATATCAATTACTTATTTAAAAACTGCAAAGACTTTAACAAGAACAAAAATAAAACTATAAACAAGTCATTTGACAGCCTCTATTAGTCACATAAATTCCATTTTCATAGCCAAGCTATTCTCTCACTGTTAGTTTGCGCTGTTACTGTACATGCTTTAACAGTTGCAATGCAAGGCCTGACAACATAGCGCTAAAGGTGTGATTTACAACGCCATCAAATAAATACATACAACACATAATTTTAACGTCTAAAAATGTCAAAAAATTCCAAGATAAAAAGTGAAAAATATTAATAATAACAAAATATCACTTCCAACTCCACTGTAATAATTATAAAAAATAAAAAATAAATCACGTTTAGCACCCACTTCTGTCATTATGAATTGGCGCAAATTATATGTCAGCTGCAACAACAAAAACACCTACAGACAAACATATAGCTCTCTAAGTAGATCCAGACAGATAGACTGTGGGTATAAATAGTTCGAACGCAATTGGCCGGCCGATTGAAACGCGCGAGTCACACGAATATCGGCACGCTGTATGAATATTCTCACATTTTTTCTTACTCCCTATTCTGGCATTATTTTTTTTTTAACTTTTTTTCCTTTTCTCTTTCGCATAAATATGCCAGTTATTTATGACCAAGTTAGCAAATATTTGCCGTTCGCTACTCGTCGCCGCACCGTTACCCACAACAAGATCGAGGCGCTTACATACTAACCCACATAACTGGTATTTTGCCTTGTATTGTTTTTGTTGACTTTTGTTGCTTTATTTATTTCTTATTTTTCTGTTGCTGCTACTGATTGCTGGCAGCTACCATTCTACTGCCTCTGGCTGTTTCTGCTGACTTGTGGGTGACGGCGGTGAGGGTGCTGCTGATGTTGGCGTTCAGCATAGCGGTTTCCAGCCGATTTCTAACCACTCAATTTCCATAGATGCGCGCGAAAATATAGCCAAATGCTTCGATTATTGACTGGTAATCATGCGTATATGCTTATATTTACTGTATGTATGTACTTGTGAAATATGAATCCATTGAGCCGTTTGTAATATTGCGCGACTTCTGTTTATGTTTGAACTGGTTTTAAAGCAAGAGATAAAATCTGGAATTTTATAGATTCCGAAAACATTTTAAAAATGTTCAAAAAAAATCTTGTGTAGTAGTAGTAGTGCTTACCTGTGAATTTTTATCGTATTAGTTAGTACCGGACAGTGTAAAAAGTTTCTTTCTGTGAGTGACAGTGATTATATTTGGCTCCATATGTTTTATAGTTAGACTGTCGGACTACTGGTTTGCCGGATATGCCAGTTGAGATTTCAAAGAGACATGTTGAACATATTTTTCATCAATATTTGTGAATATGAAATTTTTGTCAAAGTGGGTGTCGCTCGAGCAATGTCACAAATTTATGAAAACAATAGCAAAATTACTTGAATTGATCTTCGGATTGCTGTCGTATCCATTATATTTTTCGGATATGGTTTCAAGGTGATTTGTCGGTTTTCATACCTCCAGAAAATGATCATAGCAAAGAATATTTGATATCAGGAAAGTTGTGTGTGTTAGAAACTAAAACAAAAAAATAAGTGTTAAAGAGGGTTTTTACGGCAAAACTACAAGTCCTATGGAAAAAGCTCTACGTTCTCAAAATTACATATTCTCAAAATTTATGAAAAAAAAATTAAAATAACCAAGTGTTTTCTATTTTTTTTTTAATTGCTTAAAAAATAAATTTGCATTCTTACGCCCAAAACACACTGTATTTTTTATTTTAAGGAAATCGAGGGATAAAACGTTTTTAATTTCCCTGTGTCCTCAGTCCATGTAAATTAAAACATCACAAATTTCAAAAGTTTACTGATTTTCAAACTTGTTAATCGTGCTTTAAGTTTGAGCTAAACTCAAAAATAAATATTTTTCTCCAAGTAATTGAATAACATTAATGTGCTCTGTGGTATTTATACTTTTTACACATATTCCTGTGAATACTTATTAATTTTGCACGACAGGTATAGCGATTTTTCGCCAATATAGCGTTTTCACATGCAAATCGTGTGCACAAATTTTCCATTGCTCATTTCCATTATATGCATGTACATAATACTATATACATATGTATACCTATGTATATAGTTAATAGGTTTGTCTCTCTGTGTTAATGTTCGTGTGTCTGTCGATCTTTCTAGCTGTCTTACGACATTTATTTTGATTTGCTTGCAACACTTCGTAAAGCAACAATTGAAATTTGCTTTATTTGTATTTTTTTTTTTTTTGTGCACAACAATAACAACAACTAACAATTCCATCAGCAAATGGTGCTTGCGTTTTTATTGCCAATTTGGTAAACAATGTATCTCATTTTAACGCCATAAAAATTATTATGATTTAGTTGGGTGTAGTTAAACTTTTATTAAGCGCTTGTTTAGGCGAATGAATTTACCATATATGTATGCATACGTACATATAAACATATACTTATTTATAGTATTTGAATTGTTTTTTGCAAGGTGTGAGTCAAAGTAAATTTTGCTAGGTATAGCCAAATTTTGATCAAACAAAAATTTACCAAATACTATTTTCGAACTGGGTTATTTTTTTATACACCCAATTGAGTTTTTTGGTGCGTATATTTAGCTTTCAAGATCAAAGCACATATCGGTATTTAAAAAAGTTCATACAAATAAAATTTAAAGTGCAAATATTCAAACCAAATAAACTTCAAAGCTTTTTATTTACAAATGTTAAGTGAATTTTGTTTTAATTGGTTCTTGGCAGTTTATATTTGCCTTTAATTTTAATATCTCATTTCTTACCTCTTTTTATACTCAGAAGGAAACGTCGGAGACTTAATGAAGTATATATGTTTATAAATCGGTTTACCCATATCCGTCGGTCTGTATATACGCGTCCCACAGTTTTTGAGATACCGATCTGAAATTTTGCACCTTTTCTTTTCGTTCCCAAGAAATAGCTTACTTGTCGGAAACGCCGATATCGGATCACTATAGCATACAGCTGACATACAAACTGTTTTATGTGACGTGATCTCTTCACGAAATTTGGCATGGCTTATTGTTCAAAGTAATGGTACAATCTTCGAAGTATTTGTGTAAATCGGATCACTGCCATATACGATATACTGATCGATCAAAATCAAGTCTTTGTGCAGAAAACTTCTTTATTTTCCGAGATATCTTCGCGAAATTCGGCATGGATTATTATGCAAACGCTACAATCTCCGAACAATTTTTTCATATTGAATCACTATAGCATACATAGCTGTCATACAAAACGACCGATTTAATCCAGTTCTTGTTTGGACATTTTTTTATTTTACAAGTTATCTGCCACTTTGAGCGCTAGTTAATATGTATCAATGAAAAAAATAGTTTATATGTATACATATTTATTTTGTAATCTGTAAATAAAGTAAGTGTTTATAGTTGCTTTGGATCATACAAATCATTCCTTTCAATCTCGTTAAAGAGGTAATAAAGAGGAAAAATCGCACCAAATTGCGGGCATAAATCATCGTGGGAAATAGAAAGAGTTCTCAACATCACTTATGGAAGACTGGCTATGAAGGGTACCGGGGCCAGAAAAAACCAAAAGCCTTGAGTTTATAAAAATAAAAAAAGAGATCTGTATCGAATTAGTCACGGTAATTGGCTCTTTGCGACTTTTTAGTATTTTCGAGACTTGAGAGGTTCCGGTTTCACGGCTTCAAAAAACTGCCGGAAATGGCCTAGTTTTGAATATTTTCCTTAGAAAATATTACAAAATCTAAATCAAATATTAATCTTCGGAATAATAAAAAGTTTGAATGAAATATTTCATTTTTGTATAAAAAAAAAATATTGAAATCAAACCCATGTAACCCTTAAAAATCCGTTATGGGGATTTGGAAATAAAAGTTAGAGTAACTGAGCTGATTTCGAACGTGTCGTAAAACAATGCTTTAAAAAAAGTCGTAAAACAATTACCTTGAAATTGCGAATTAATTTTTATTAAGCAAAAGATTATGAAAATGTGGTTTTTGTAAGATTTTAAATCAAATAAAAATGTTCTTGACCAATTTTGAAGTTTTGAAACCTTTAAATATTTGTCAGTTTTTCCAATGCTTTTCCAAGAGTAATTTTTGTATAAATATTACGTAATATTAAAATGAAAACTAAATACGTGCTATTAGTTAAAGGTGCCGTTATATGCGTTATGAAATAGGTGTGTTCGTGTAAGAGTTCACACCCACTAAATTCTATACTCAATTTTTATTCTGGCTATTTTCCATTTGACTTTATTAATTCTTTCAACTAGAAAAATATATATTATTATTGCTTTAAAATTTTGTAGTTTTCTTATGTTTTGTTTTCTTCGCTTAAACGTAAATAGATCGTCTTGGTTTCAGAATATTATTAGTCAGCATTTTGAGCCAAGTATACTATGCACTATCGTATATCATAGGCTATCCCCAGTGGCCAACTGCGCCGGCCTTGGCGTGACGCCAAAAGTGTGACCGCACTGACTCAGCTACAGTGTTGCATATGTAATTAGCAGTTTGTCCCACTGTGTGTGCGCCGCACTGAGACGATTTTGAGCAATTTTCCAACCGCCCACGCCAAAAAAAAAACACTTAAAATAAATATATAATATATATGTAGTATGTATTTTAGTGCGTTTATTTATAAGAAAAAAAATAAACAGATTTCGTCACACTCGGTGCCGCTGTCAGAACATTCCGAGGTATGAAGTTAAGAAATAAAAACAAAAAATATTTAAACCGATTTTAGCTTAGCTTTTTGACGTGGCTTTTATCTATGATTTACACTTGTTATTGTATTTTATACTTATGAATCTGGTTAACTTAACCATTGCATATTAACAGTTATTTGCATGCGCCTGTTTGTTGTGTGCTTGGGTGTGTGTGTGGCACGCACAGTAGCACACATTTTTGTTGACAATAAAGCAAAATGCTTTAGCGGCAATTAACGCCTCAACTTTTCGCGTGGGCAAATATTTTAAACATTTATTTTATTGACAAGTCGCAGCAAAGCTTTTTCTCGCATACAAATATCGAAACTTGTTTATTGTTATTGTTGTTTTTTATTTCGTTTATTTTTAACATTTGCGTATATGGAAATAACATTTTGTATCACCGTTAGTTAGGTGCGCTGCGCCGGTGGTTAGTTAATTGGTAATTAGTTGCTAATAGGCCATGAATATTAAACAGCCCTTTTTCGCGACTACAACAACAAAAATAGGTAGCAAAACATATTTCTACGTTGCTTTAAGGTTTCTTTGTTAAATTTTCAAGCTTTGTCTTTGCTTCATTTCATGTTTTTCAGCTATTGTGTGCCCACTTTTGCCAAATTGCAAATGATTTTTCACTTTTTAATGTCTGCTCTTGGCTGTCAGTCACAACAATATTGACATACATTTGTCAGATAAAAAACATGTAAACTGAAAAACTAAAAAACATTTCCACAATTCATCAAAGCTGCACAATAATGTCACAAAAGCAAATGATGTCGTTGTGGGTTTTTCACCATTTGCAGCCTTTAGAAAAATTGCAAATATTGATCGATGTCGTCAAATTTGTGGAATCGCAGAATGTATGTTATGTTTGTAGGTACTTTTAAAGGTATTTCGAGGGCGTTCAAAAGTAGAGCAGAAAATAGCGGAATTTTGTTATGTTAGTCATGCTATTTTATGCAAACACAATATATTCAATGTATATTTCAAAGGGCTAAATAAATAATCAATCCCGGTACTAATTTTTGTATTAAGGCTGAACAGACTTAAGTGATGTCTTCAAAAGTGTGTGGGAATTATCATTCGCCTGCTAGGCTGGAGCTGCAGAAATTGTTTGTCCCTATTGGGCTACATTTTTTTTTTTGAGATTTTCGAAGAATTCACACAAATTGTAAACAGAAGTTTTCAAGTCAATCAACAGTTTACAAATAAAAAATTATCACAATAATAATAATATTTAAAAGAACTAATTTCTCGATGTTTAAAAAACAATTTTTTTTTTAACTTGACTGAACATACTGCATTCCTTTGCCACTCATTTCAAGAAATTGTACTACTAAACTGTTTTCATATAAAAAAATACTTAAAATAAAAAGTTTTTAGGGATTGCTTTCCAACGAAGGCGGGTGATGGTAAAGAGTAGGTTTTTTTTCCCGAAGACGGACTTTTCAGGAAACTCACTGTATTAGAAATTCCTTCGATGAATTACATATTTGTTAAGGTGCATACCTGGTGTGAATTAAAAAGAAAAATTCGATAGATTATATATTTAAAAACAGCATTAAAATTTTCAATCGATATGAAAAATAGTTCTTGCGTTACGGGCTTCTAAATGTAGCCGCTCAGTAAATCAGCTAAATATTTTCTCTTTAAGCGCGTTTTTTAAATTTGCTTGAGTGATTACTCAGATCACTATTTAAACTTTTCTGCTTGTTCTATTTTAGCCAGTTGTTAAATATCGAATTTCGGTAGAACAAAAATGTCCAATTTTTTTTTTGTAAAATCTATTTTTTTTTTGTAATCGGCGCCATTTTGTCGATTTTTGATTTTTTTCGACTGTAGATCATTGTACGGACAATATCTTCTAGTAGAGAACGGAGAAGGCTGGAATCACTGCAACTGTGGAGAGTTTTTTTAGGCTCCGTCGGAGATCGCCCCTAACTTGAAAAATGTTTACATATATTTTTTTTTAATTTTACTGTGTATTCTTAAGATATGTATTGTATAAATATGTTCTTAAAATTTAGAAAATAGTCGAACAGTAGTCGATCGTTCGAGAGCGATCGATTATTTAATAAAATATCTATTTAACATAGATATATGTACATACATATACGTATATAAAACATAGATTTATTGTTAAATATACCAACACGTAGCAAACGGTTTGGAGTACTTTTTCTGGATATATGCATGTATTGTTTTAAAAAGTATCGATACTTTTGTGTTATCGATTATTTAAAATTATTGATTATTATTTTAATATGTTGTGAGTTCATTAAGTATATTATATATAGATGTGTTATCGATTAATTAATAATATCGAGTATGTATGTTACTTTATTTTTTAACAAGTAATCAAAAGTATTAATTATATACTTGATTTAACACAAAAAATTTCCAGTATGTGCACGACTGCGTTATCGATTCATCAAAGGTGTCGATTATGTACTTTCAAGTTTTATCGATTCATGTAAACTATCGAATATGTATCAAAAGTATCGATTATGTACTTGCATGTTTTATCGATTCATTAAAATTATCATATACTTGTATGTACTTTACCGTGTTATCGATTCACCAAAATTTATACAAATGTACTATCGATTATTCAAAATTCTCGAGTCGTTACTGGAATTTGTTGAACATTTATTATTATACATTAGTTAAAACTACAAAATAATATACGAAAATTAATAAGTTATAAAATGCAACATTCTCTTCCCTATTATTTATTTATTTACCTAAATGCCGTGTACTTCGAAGCGCATGATGTCAACAAGCGTCTTTTGTGCAATAATCCCTGCATTTGTCATTTTACAAATATTTAAACAAATCTTTTATGAAAGCTGCAAGCGAAATTTATTAGACACATACTCGCCGGCATATAAACATACATACACACAATCACTTAAATTATATTATTTTCTTTTATATTTCACACTTTTATCTCACTTGAGTGACTTGCTGCAATTTATATTTCTTAATTAATGTAACTTTTGTTTTCTTTTTCTGCCATAAAAATTATAACCGTCACAAGAATGATTAGTGTAATTAAACGTTTGTTGTTTGCGCCATGCGAAATTAAAACAAAAAGTTTTAGAAAATACAAAGATGATTCGGATGACTCGCACATGACGGATATCTATGTGTGTTTTGCAGTTAAATAGTTGGAGAAGCGTTTAACGGATTTTCATGGTCAACGTGTCTAATGTGTGTTCCCGTTATTTAAGTATTGATTATGAACCAGACAGTAATGAAAGTGAATTTGAATAACAAGTGCAAAGTGCAGTAATTAATAGTATTTTTTTTCTTTATTTAAATAATTATATACAATTTGTGGAGGGGTTATATCTACTTGCGAATTAAGAAAAATCGATATTTTGTTTCCATATTTGTATAATTGAACATACACTTAAGAATATTATCCGAAAACTTAAAAGTTGATCCGACAAATAATTTTTGAGATATGAGGGTATTTATAAAAAAATTTTAAACTTAGTGTAATCGATTTCCAAAATTTTAAACACGTTTTTCTCGAAACTTCGTTGGGGAAAATTTTATCGAAAACGGTTGGACCGATCGACTTGAGTTTTTCACACGAGCTGCCAGTTTTTTTTGTAATCGGCGTATTGTATTTGTCAGATATGATCGAACCAATACGATTATGAGAATAATTTCGATTTTTTAAGCCAACTTAAAGAGTAAATAATGCCTGCATTCATGTATTGATAATTTTTTGTTTGATTTTGAGATAATTTTGAGTAGAAAAATCTTATCCATCGTAGAATCCAGTAAATATTGGTCTTATCATAGTAAAATATCCACATTTATATAATTTCTTCATTGAAATTTAAAAAACTTTAATCATTAATAAATTTAAACTTTTTTGCCGGTTAAATGGCTATAAAAATATTTTTAAAATCCTTAAAATCTAGTTTCTGACTTGTACAGATCTGATACAAAATTTTTGTAATATTAAACGAAAATGTTCCAAATATTTATTTTTATTTGTTTATATTTACATCAAAATTAAAAAAAAAAAAAAACTTAAAACATATTTAATATTTCTGTATACAACTACTTTCGTATTTGTTCAGATTTAATTTATTTCATGCGTTTTTTCCATTTGCTATTAAAAATATGCCTGCTACAAATTTCCATTATGCCAAAAATATTTCCACATCCAAGTAGGTGCTGCCAACAGAATTGTGCAATGCAATGCCTAGATATCGCTCGCATTACTCCTGCACACTTCCACTCCAAATAAATTATCATATGAATTGTTACACACATATTTTCTTGTTATTTTTTTTCGTTTTTGTAATATTTTTTCTGTCACCGATTTGTAAGCCTACACGCAGAAATTCTTTACGCGCGCCATCCATAGGCGCTCGAAGGCGGCCATCTATAATCCTATGTGGGTTGAGTGCTGCTACAGCAACAGCAACACCGGCTAAGGTATGCATAATTAAAATATGCGCAGATACGCACACACACACACACATACATACATATGTGCATACACATATAAACAAACGTAGGAATGTATTTAAATGCAATAACAGCAACGCAAACTGAAAACTGAAAGCATAAAATACATAGTTAAGTGTGAAGCAACAACAAAAAACAAACTGGAAAATATAAAATAGTAGCAAAGAAAAGCAAAATGCTGAAATACTTGGCGCTTTCTCAATTCATTCACCCCACTTGTGAATAATTCAATGTGCTTATTGTTTGTTGTTGCAGCAACAGCGAGAGTGACATATTTGTGGGCATGAAAGGGCTTCATCCTCGAATGCGACGACGCATCTCCACTACGCACGCACCAACAACTCGCTCGATGATCGTTCATTCACCACAAAAACTCGCTCACACGCCGCCTGCTTGAATTTTTTCCCCCATGCCCTCTTTTTTTTTAATTCATTATACCCTGAACAAGGTACCAGGTACAAGGTTCACTTGCAATAGATGAAATGTCATGAAATTTTTACTGGAAGTCGATAAAGGATAGCAGATTCTAACGCACTAGTCGACATATAGGTGGCACCACTAGAGTTTACTTTTTTACTGTTTACTTTGACACGCACCTTGTAGTGCGTTTGCATCAAAGTTTGTAGCAAATAGAAGGAAACGTCGGAGACCCTATAAAATAAATATATATACTTGTATATATATTATAATTGATCAGCGTATGGAGCTGAGTGGATTTACCCATATCCGTCTGTCTGGCTGTATATACGCAAATAAGTCTTTCAGGTTTTGAAATATCTATCCGAAAATATGCATACGTCCTTTTCTCTTTAACAAGCTGTTCATTTGTCTTCTATTGAAATATTTTGTATTTGACGAGATATCTTCGCGTAATATGGCATGAATTATTTTTTAAGGCAATGATTTTGAAGTTATTTTATGGAAACGTGTTTATGTGTGAAGGGTATTATAGCTTCGGTGCAAACGAATTTACCTTTTTTTGGTTTTATTTTACGCTTGCGTTTTGATTTGTTTGGTGTCTTGCTGAAGCTGCATTGCTGCTTTATTTTATTGTTTTTGTTTTTCAGATTTAACAATTTTTTTTTTGTATGTGCGAATATTAATAAAATGGAAAAATGTGGCATTAGTTTTTAGACGAATTGCGGCAGCGACATCGACAGCGACGCCACATCATTTGCTCAATCGAGCATCGCATTGTGGGCGGCACGCCACCATCCCCTCCCCCATATGCCAATGAGCGAGCCCTGATCCACCTTTCGCCATTTCTCATAAATATATCAAAAGATATGCATGCATGTATGTGTGTGTGTCGCCTTGTAGCTGTCACTGCATTGAATTTTTGCTGGCGACGTTGCGCTGTTTTCAACTTTTAATATGTCGCCTCTTACTGCTGCTCTTGTTTCTTCAATGCATTTACTTGCTTTTTCCGGCGGTTTGAATTCTTCTGCTTTACTCATTTTAAATTTTTTCTTGTTTTCTTTGGTTTTTTTTCTTTTCATTTTTCGTGCTGATCATTGCCAAATATTTGTGTGCAATCCTGAGTATTTATATATGTATGTATGTATATACATATGTGGTTATGTACAGGTGTTTATTTATATTTTATTTTGTTGTCGCCAAGCTGTCAGCAACTCAAATATTTTATGTAATTATTGTACCATAATAATAAATACATTGTGGCACCATTGTCAACGCGTGGCATTTAAACCCTTAAGCGACGGTTCGCATGCAAGCATTCACGTCTCTATAGCTCGTATGCTTATTTGTTTGTGCGTGTGTGTTAAATTTTTTGCTAAGTGCATGTTGTGTAATGCTCAGCGGTGTGATTAATTGTTTTGGCAGTGCAAATACCGGGTTTAGCAAAATAATATATATTTTTTGCAATGCAAAATATACAAGTATGCCTGATTTCTATAAAATTTAAGTTCTTAAACAACAAGCAACTTGAAATTCAACTATTAAAACAACTAAAAAATAAAAAAAGAAAATAAAATTTTCAGTAAAGAATTTTATAAATTTTATTTTGAGATAGAAATTATTTAACAGATTAAAATTTTTTCTATGCTTATAATGCTGTGTTTATATTATATTTATGTCTAAAAAATAGCAACAATAAATTTCACAAAACATTTTCACTTACCCATTCCCAACTAGAATTTTATCATGGGCAGTCCTCACCTGAAAAGAAAAGAAAAAAGTGTATAGAATATTATATTAAACCAAATAACAACATGTTTGATTTTATATATATTTTTTTCTTATAAGTAATTCAAGTAAATATTATAAATTCTTGACCTTCCATAATTTTTTATGCTTCATAATATAAATGGTGTTTAGAAATGTGTAAACGCATATAATTTAATGTTATAGCCAAGAAAATAGCTTTATAATAAAGATAAGGGTTTGTTATTATGTTTTAAAAATGGCCCTGGAGCTGGCTCGAATAAATTCCAGCCGAGAGATCCAATTTTCGAATACTTTTTGCAGCAATCGGGGTCGTATGTCAGCAATAACGCATCGAATATTCAACTTCTAAGTCGTCAATCGTCTCGGGCCTATCTGCGTAGGCAAGCGACTTTACATAATCCTACAATAAATAGTCCAGTGCTGTTAAAATGCACAACCTTGGAGACTAATGCGCTAACCGAAAGTTTCTTCCAATAAATTGACTATTTCGTTGGCTGTATGACATGTAGCGTCGTCTTGTTGAAACCAAAGGACGATCGCATCAACATTCTTCAATTTAGGTACGTCATTAATCATATCTCTATAGCTTATGGACCAATGATTCTCTCAGCCCATAGAGCACAGCAAACAGTGACACTTTGAGGATGTAGCGACGTCTCAACAATGGCTTGTCAGTTATCACCACTCCAAATGCGACAATTTTGTTTATTAACGTACCCATTTAACCAAAAGTGTGATTCATCGCTGAACAGAATTTTCTTATTTTTTTCCGAAAAATAATTTTTTTTCCGAAAAATTTAAAATGCACAAAATGAATTATTTTTTTTTTCGAAAAATTATGGTAATAAATTTGCACGATTTGCAAACATTGTTCCGGAGTAACTCTGTCCATTATAAAATGGCAAAAACTGAGTATAAATCAAGTAACAGCTGACAAATAGACCAACCACGAAAAGAGTATGGCCTCATTGAAAACTACACATCTAATAAAGACACCCGTTATAATATAGTATGTACTATATTATTGCAATAAAATGAAAAAATTACGCCATAAATTTATTATTAAATGAGCACTTCTTGTTTATTTAGTCAATATTTTGTTAATATCTTTATTTGCAAAATACAACCCTGACATCGTTCACCTCTTTAACCGACAGCGAAAATAATTTTATAATAAAAGTAACACCTAGTGTGATTTCAATTTCAATTACATTATCTCAATTTTTCACCAAATATTTCCATAAATCTTCTAAGAGACTTAAGGCAGTGGTGGGCATTTATAGGCCTCACTTTGTCCATAAAACTTCGATCTTAAAATTTGTTAGTCATCGCAGAAAATATTAAACTATTTCGATGAAACGCAATTCAATTTACAAATGCTGACACTAAAACAAAGCGCAAAATAATAAACTTTATCTCGTTCAGTCGAGAATTTAACTGCCTTTGCGGCCACATATGCGCCTATCAACTCTAACCAGAGTAGAGTATACTCTCCCCAGTGCTTACCACATGTAATTGCTATTACTAGGATTTTGATGGATTCATTCACTTAAGTGGAGTGACGTCGCTAAAGGCACGACTGATTTATGACAACCATCAGCTTGACGGCTATTAAAAAAGTCCGAGTGAATATTAAATGCATTAATGCGATTGAGCGCAAAAAACTATGTAAGAATGAGTTGCAGAGCGCTATGTCGTACGTTCAATGTCTGTGTGCTTCTGTGGCAATGGTGGAGTGAGTAAGTTTTTGCCGCGAAAAAGCATTGAGTCATAAAAATAATATTGCAAAAAGTTGATAGATTCCCAAGACAATATTTCTTATGAATGTATACATGTAGAGTTTACCTATCTTTCTGGGTATGGCGGCTGCTGTAAGCGTACTTGTAATGGAATTTAAAGTATTTTAATTACCACTCAATGCGCGCGCTTTTTTTCTTCCTCGTGCTGTTGTTGTGGTCGGTAATACGACAGTCTGCTGTGGTCGTAAAAATGCCAGCACGGCAGTGAGTTTGCCACTTATGCAATTTTTTCTCTTTTGTGTGTACAATATGTGGTTGCGTTTTTTAAGCGTAAATGGAAATGTCACTAAATGTCGCTCGGTTGACCTTGTCACAGTGCGTGAGATTTCTTTACGTACTTGAAAATATTTACTCGTATGTGTACAGACATCCCTTTAGTCGGCAGATAACGAACATAATATTTTTTTTTACATATTTACTTACATATGTACATATATTCAGACGAATTTCAACTCAAGCACGTTTTGTTTTGCAAACTGTTGAATTGTTTGGCATTTGTGTAGCAAGTGAAACTCCCACGCCCACGCTCAAAACAAAGCGGTTGTAAAAATAAACCACTTGCCACTCTCAACAACATCTTTTCACGCTCATTTGCAAAATATGCTGGTATGGCAGTTTGAAACAAAAAAAATTGTTTGTTAAATCCTATTGTTTTTATTCTTCTTTTTGATTTTATTTTGATTTTATTTTTTTTTTTTTTTGTATTTTTGTGTTTTGGTATGCTTATTCTGGATATCATACTCTTTCAGTTGAATTTATGTGATTTCGCCAAAAATATTTTAATTTACCCCGTTTCACCAAAAAGCCACCACAGAAGCATGGAATCAAAACAAAACACGAAATTAGCCACTTCACACATTCCAAAAATGGCAAATTCTCAATAATGGAGCGCTGGCTTTATTAATTTGTTAATGGTTTTGTGTGGGCGTCAAAAGATTTTACGTGATTAACGGGGTAGTTGTTTATATAAGTTTTTTTTATTGTATTGCTTAGTTTGGTTATTGACAGCTTTATTGCCCATTTATTAGCATTTGTTTGTTGTGCACCTCTTTTGATTATTTAATCTTAGTTTTTTTTATATAGGGTAATCCTTTTCGAGATTCACTACTTATTTTAAAGAAAAAAACACGGAAAATTCAAATCTAATGAGGAATTTGTATTATCATTCGAAAGATCATTCTTTGTCATTTATTTTTTGAAGATTATCTCTTTCAAATGTTGGCCGCGGCTACGTCTCAGAGGGTCCATCTGTTAAGTTCAACTTTCGATGATTCGTTCGAGCATTTCGACTGGTAACTGGCGAATGACACGCGTGATGTTTTGCTCCTAGGCCTGAATCGAAGCGGGATTGTCCGCATAGATTTTAGACTTTACATATCCCGATAGAAAAATGTTTAACGGTGCGATCTTGGTGGCCAATCGACCTGCCCAAAACGTGAAATTATTTGCTTACCGAAGTGCACTCTCAATGAATCCATTTATTGATGCGACGTGTGGGAAGTGACGCCGTTTTGTTGAAACTAAATGTCGCCAAGATCACAGGCTCCAATTTCAGGCATCAAACGGTTACGTTCTCATCGGTATCATTTTTGAAGAAATATGCAATCCATTGGCCCACAAGCTTCACCAAACTGTTGTGTTTTCTGGATGAAATGGTAGCTCTTAAATATCTTCAGGTTGTTTACATACCTAACTTACTTGTTTATGGGGCATAGCTAGTAAGTGTTTCGATTTTTTTTTAATATTTATATTTTACTTTTAAAGTAATATACAAAAATTTTAATAGATATCTCAAATAGTTTTTGAGTTACAGGTTGTTTTATTTTCGAAGTTCTTGAATTGATTTTTGGTGTCGTGAATACTTCTAAAGCTCTCAATTTTAAAAAAAGGACACGGTGAAATAGAGTCTATTTAGGAAATAAATAGGCGGAATATCCTGAATTTAGGACCACTTTGGTAGAACAGGGCTAATTTTTTCCGATCCGATTCTGATCAGCCGATCCAATTTCAATTACATTTAAATCACTACGAGCATTTTACTACACTACCTACCGCTGAAATGCAGATCACAAAGCTTTGCTTAACACTCCAGCACAGCTCCGTACATAAATCTTAATCTAGTGTAAGCTCGAAAGGTAACGTTGATTGATATAGTGAGGCTTCTGGTTTTTTGGTTAAAGATGTAAATATATCGTAAAATATTTTTAGGCGAAGGCCTGCTCTTCTAAAATAATAAAATAATAGCCCACTTTATGTCTCAAAATAAAATCGGATTGTTTGGTCTAATTTTATTCTCCGGGAATCTTAGGCAACGCGTTTGTGAACAAATTTTTTTTTCTTTTTTTTTCGCTTGGTCTTTCAATCATCTTCTCGATTTCTTTACTTTCAGATCTGGCTTTCTATTCTTCCTTTATTTATGATCCCCTTTACTTATAAAATCATTGAGGTCTGGTGGTCTGGTGGTAGAACATACTTGTCTTTTCTAGAGTAGACAATTAAGACTAAAGATCCGCACTATACATGAGCTTTATGGATTAGGTGGAGGTCAAACTAATAATCATTAATTAGTTGTAGATATGAATTCTGTGAGTTTATTGCAAAAAGTACTCCATATCTTTCCTCGTCATCTTGTGACAATCTCTTTCAATGTGATTAGATAAAACTCATACTGATATGATATGTATGATCACACTATAAGAATTATGAAACAGTATAGATGGAAACACAATTTGGCGGTTAAAATCCTGCGAGAGAAGAAGTTTTTCTTCGCTTTAATAGTTTGGGACGTTTTTAAAGGTTGAAGGGTTAATTTTTTTCTGCGTTAATTTCTATTGTTTACAAAATGAGCTCCAGTTTAGAACAATCTCTATAGCTAAAACTTTCACTTCAAAGAACTTAGCGTTCGAGATAATGATAACTAAATGTCTTCAAGTACAAATAAGTTTCGATTCTTTTACTACTCCTACCCCGAGATGGTTGTAAAGATCTTCATATAGTTTTATTTACTAACTTCCTTCAAAGTTCAGTGCCGAAGTGCAATGCTGAAGGAGGCTTGGTGTGCATTTCGCTACATAGTGAAGACGCTTATTACATTTGCGAAAATTGTAGTTCCTTTGCTAAAGCACCATTCGCCAACTGTCTGTTGCTTGTTGCCAATTTCCAATTGCCCATCGTCCATTATTTCCAACCATTTGGTTGCTGTCAACTACGTCAGCCATTTGTGCCGCTAATGGTGATTGTGATGGTCTGGTGTTGATGTTGCTGATGTTGTTGATATTTGCTGCGAAGTTCATCTAGCCGCTGCTGTTGGCTGTTTTTGTTGCTATTGCTGCTGGTGGTTAAATTAACTTTTGCAATTCGCGTGTCATTGCTGACAACAGGCCATAAACAACCACGCCAAATGGCAAAGTACAACAATTGGGAGCGTTCAACTGGCGAGGACGGACGACGGACGATGGACGACAGACATCCAGTCAAGCGAAGGACAGACGAACTAAGTTGGTGCTGAGTTGTAGTAAAAACTACAAAATAGTAAAAGAGACGAGCAGACAAATCAACCAACTGCTTCAGCAGACAGTTCAATGCAGTGGACAGAAAACTCGCACGCCCGTCCGTCCATCCGTCGGTTCGTCAGCCATGCAACAAGGTACTTATGTGCTGCATGTGTAAACAAGAGAGTGTGCTCGTATAAGTAGGGGTGCTTGTAGCGTGCCACAGCCGATAAGATATGTACATTTTTCAATGCCAAGCGCAAGGAGGTAATACTAAACCAAAGCTCATTTGTTGTACTTTCATGCCCTTCAATTCACGAACCAGCGTGCACATAAATCCATACATATGTCTATATGTATATAGAGGTATATATATGTACATGTTGCACTCACCCAGTTCTCAATGCAAAAGCATGGAGTTTGCGGTGGGTAGTTCAGCGCGCGTCCATCGTCATCACCAGCTCAGTCTTCGTGGCTCGCCATCTCCCTGATATTCGTGGCTTGGCGTAAAGGTTCTGTAGACCAACTTAAATTGCACTTTGTAGTTTAGTTGCTTCCTCAGCTCTTCGCTGTTTATACCCGGTTCGTTGTGTATGCAAAAACAGCAGAAAATATATTTTTCACTTTCCACTTTTTTTCTACTCCCCTGACATATGTAGTAGGTGCAGTTTCGCGTATCACCACAGTGTGGCGTAGTAATTACCGGCCAGCGCTCCCCGCACAGCTAAACGAAAGTGCACTCATTTGCAGTGTTTTTTTTTTCATAGTATTGGTTGGCTCTCCATATCTGCGAGCACCCAACTTTTCTACTTCCTCTTCTTCGTCCTTTCTGCTCTACAACTACTACACATTTCCGCCCCATTTTAGCCTGTCAGCAGTTCTCATTTTTCCACAGTTCCTATTGCAATTAAAAGTCGTTGACTGCTTCTACTTTGCTTCCATTCCACAATCGCTACAATATTCCCACAATTAGTACTCGAGAATAGAGTGAAATTAAAACAACTGACAATGGATGAGATCAATGAGTAGTTGCAGACAAAGTTTCAATTTTTTTGAGGGTGGTAATGTTCGATTTTTCAATTAAAAGCGAAAATTTCGTGCTGAAGATTTGTGCGATAGTTGCACGAAATATGTGCGAAGCTTTCCTTTTCATGTGTTGCACGAAAGTGAAAATGACGGAAGGGAGCAAGCCCCACTGGCGTGATTTGTGTTTCCATATTTGTTCACCTCTTCAGTTCGTTTAGATGGGGCGTACGGGAGCAAAGTTTAGTTAACTTTAATCTAGTGCATTTTCAATTAATATTCATTACAGTTAATGTAATTATTGCAGCTGAGTTTCCAGAAAGTTAGGTTTGGTGGTTTGGAGGTTACCAAATTTAATTAACACATACGTAAATCCAATGCTTTATTTAATGAATATAAATGTGGGCTTAATTAAGTTGAGCGCTCAGTTGCAAAAGTGCTACAATCGCCCTTATACTTATAAGTCTAGACGCACGCAGACGCCGATTGTCGAAATTTCAACCAATCGGACTATTAGTGAACACATATTTTAGAAGAATTGACAAATCAGTATTAGTCGGTGATTCGATTCTAGTTTTTGGATGAGAAAGTAAAGTAGCGCTTGGGTGCTGTATTCGATGAGTCTTCTGCTTCGATGACGACGAAAATTGATTTAACGAATTTCAATGTGAAAATTCCAAATTTTCTTATTAGCAAACTACCGATTGAATGTACGCGAGATAGCGGAGGTAGTAGGCATTACATAAAAGCGCCTGCATCATATCCTACATCAAATATTGGACATGAGAAAGCTATCGCCGTTATGTTTGCCATGTTTACTCACTCCTGACAACAATTGTAACCGTGAGTCAACTTCACAGCAAAGTTTGACGCTGTTTAAACGCAATCTGAAGAAGTTTCGATATCGCTTGGTGACCACGGACACGCCGTCAGCCATAGAAGAGTAGAAACAAGAGAATTCACTGGGATCCTGCTTTAAAATGGCGAAGATTGTGCTATCGTCCGGGATGGTAATGACCACCATTTTCTGGAATTTTCGAAAGAGATCACTGTGCATTTTTATAGTTACAGCAAATTTCCACTTCAATTAACTCTATTACAGGCGCACGCTGTTGCACCCAATCCTAGTTTTTTTTTCGCTCGTGTTTTCCAATCATCAAGTTTGCAATGCTCCAGAAAAGGCGAACCGGCATACAAACACACACATATGTTTCCGAAAATAACTTTCAATTAAAATTAGCCATATAGAAACAAATGGGTCTGTTTTCGTTAGTCAAACAAATGATTCACTTGTGTATTTGGCAATCAGCTAACTAGCGACAAAGTAATTAAAATCATCGCTGTTTAATCATGTTAAACATTTGAACAACTGCATTCTGAATTTCGCCAATTTAAGCAATATATCAGTATGTATGTATGTAAATATTTGTTGTTGCCACTCAAAAGTATGCACATTCCTGATAGCAAATAGTCATAGTGGACAATAAACAAGGTCCCCTTAGAGCTCGCTTCCACCGAGGCTGTTGACCCAGACCAGAGTGTGTGTGTTCAACATGGGAAAAATATGTATAGAAAAAAAGGATTATTTAATTGAAATTTTGTTTTTCACATCCAGCTCAAGGCGGCTTTGTTCCCATTTGCCTTTTGATAACAAGCCAGCTACGTGCTTAAATGTAGACATAGAACTATTTGTTGTTGTTGTAAAATGCAGTCGTATATATGATTAAATGTAATCAAATCTAATGAATATGATTCAGCTGAGAAAATAGTAAAGGCTCAATCCACACACATATTTATAGACGTATTTTGACAAATTTATTATACCATTAGACAATATTTAATTTCAAAAATAATACTGTAACATTTTGGAATACAGAATCATATCTTTAAATGATTGGTTACTGTTATATTAGCCATCTTTGGTTTGGTTCTGAAAATAATCTGCTCTTAGGTGAAAAAGTTACATATGCTATATAATATTAATAATATTCAATATATACTTAACTTAATTGGTTGTTCGATTCGTCACTCTGCACTAAGGCTTACAATGCTGTGGTGTTTAAAAAGTTTTAGATATTTACGAGTTTGTATTTCCACTTGTGAATTTTAAAAATTCGAATTTTGTGTTTTCATGTTGATCGAATTGTCAAATATGTACAGAGAACATATTTGAAAATTTTCATTAGCCGCCATTTTGTATTTTGATCGTTATCTGCATCCATCTATTGTATTATTTTGATTTTAGATTTGAGTATTTTTAAATAGCAAAATCTTCCTCACCGGCACTTAGCTCTTTCCGGAGGTCTTCCTGCACGACAGTGTCGTTTCGGTCATTTTTAATATGTCATGATCTGTAATTTTTTTTCATTGTATTCAGTAATGTTTACAATTTTATTATAGAAGGATATACGCAAGAACAACGTTTATAAAGTATTCAATTTTATTATCAAAATAATCGTTCTCCAATCGCCACTTTTCGTTAGCCTCAAGTGCCAATAAGACAAAGAACTATTTATTTATTAATTTATTTTTAATACTTTTAATTTTGTGTTAACTTATTTTTAATTTAATTTGTTAAAACTTTGATAAGTAAGCTCATTTTGTATTTTGCTTTCTATTAGTTCTGTTTTTTCTTAACAAATTAAAAAATTCCGTAACAAATTTGTATGCTTTTTTCCCTTTTGTTATTTTTATTTTTATATTATCAGAATCACGCTTGCTTTTATGGCAGCAAATACCGTTTATCTAGACATTTTCACCTTAATGGGTTAATTGTGCAATTACACAAAAATATACCAAAATTTACTTAAGTGCATGTGATTGAATACCCTGTAGGGAAAACGGGTAACTGAAAATAATAATAATTATATTTTTTTTGTTTCGTTTTTAAAAAAATTTTATTTGATAAAAACATATTTTTAAATATATAGTACTGAAAGAATATTAAACTATTGTCAATAAGAAATTTTTATTTCAAACTATTTTGCAATTTTCATGCAAATTAAAGATTCCTTCATTATTCATGTAAACATTTTTTTGCTTATTTTTAAGACTCATTTAAATTGTAATACCTATAAAATTTTGTTTAAGTTAAAGCAGTGCAAAAATTAGCTGAATTTATGATCAACGGAGTTTTATGTTGACATTGGCTCAAAAATTAAAAAAAAAAAAGATTTTTTTTGAGTGCCAATTATTGTAAAATATATAAATCCTTAATAAAGTAATTTTTTTTATTAATATTAGTGTATTTTACTGAGAAAACTATATCTGTATATATGCGAACTAGTCCCAGTGAGATATCGGTCTGCAATATTGCACACATCCTTTTTTCTATAAGAAGCTGCTCATTTGTCGGAACCACCGATATCGGATCACAAAAGCATATAGCTGTCATACAAACTGAACGATCAATTGCATGTCTTTGTATAGACAACTTTTTTATTTGACGAGATATCCTCACGAAGTTTGACACGGATTATTGCTCATGGCAGCGATACAATCTCCAAACAAACTGTTCCGATCGGAACACTATAGCATATAGCTGTCATACAAACTGAGTGTTCAAAATAAAGTGCTTGTACGGAATATTTTTTTATTTGTGAAGGGTATTGTAGCTCCGGTGCAACCAAAGTTACGGGTTTTTCTTATTTTACAAATAGTTACGCTAGATTTCCCTGCAGGCTACTTTCATGCACATATCGATACGAAGCATGCTTTTCGCGCTTAATTAATGAATTGTTTGCAAACTGAGGTAAATTCCTTTTTACTTTCTTCCATATACCTACCTACACACGGGTATTTACGTCTTATTGTACTTTTCTGCTGATAAATAGAATAAATATACTTTTATATTTTTGCTAATGCAACCCTGATAAGATTCAATTTTTTGCGCAAACAAGCAGCTACGCAGCACTTCTATAGCTAAAAGCTAGGGTATATATTATTACTATATATAAGGCGCATATTTCCGACATTTTCGCCGCGCCCAAGGCATCACCATATTTACCGCTTGTCTCCGCAATTTTCGTCGTGTTTGCGCACAATTTTCGCAATAATTTTCTTTTATCATTTTAATTGTTTCTCAATTTTCTGCACCCACTAACACACACATACATATGCACATATACAAAATCATAAATATATTTGCAAATGCACTGACACATGGGTGCTTGTGAGTGGGCATGTGTGTGACTGGGCGCGTACGTGCGCTCTAGTTCCGTGCGCAATATTTAACGGCGGTCTTTCCCGTTCTCCTTGCTCCAGTGTGGGTGTGTTGCTCTAAATTTACAATCAACGCAATATTTTACGTTCTTTCACATAATTTCCCGCACTTTGCACAACTTTTGCGCAAAACTCTGACAGCATGACTTGATTATTATTGCTGCTTTTGTTGTTGTTGACTTTTTTGTTTTTGTTGCAATTTTCCACTATTTATTGCCGCTGAAATACGGAAATTAAAATGGAATTAATATCGAACACTTTTCGCATAACTTACTTGCAGTGGTGTTTCGTAGGGACGTGTTGAGGTCGTCAGTTTTAAGAGGTGATGTAATAGTTGAGCACTTATGTGGGTGTGTGCGCGTTCATTACACGTGAATTAAATACTAATTGCTGTTACGGTAGGGTGTGAAGTTCTTAAACTAGGCTACGGGAAGGATGTTTGTAAGCTAGGGAAAGAGAGATAGGAGCGGATAAGTGTTGCTAGCTGGCACCAAAAATATAATTTTCACTTGTAGAAAGCCAGCCCCATTGCTATGTATAGTTTCCACTATTTATTATGGTTAATTCTTTTTTGGGTAATCAAAAACTTTTAGGGTATCAATGTTTCAATATTCTGCTGAATGTAACAAACGAAGAGTGCTCTACAGATCTCGAAACTAAGTTAAGAAACACATGTCTAGTTAAACTGTGCTCTAATCAAAATATCTTTTTTCAATATTGAATGCAATTTAACCGATACGAATCTGTTACATTGAAATGAAGGGTATTTCGTCAATCGTCTCCGATCTGCGTAGACAAGCGACTTCCCATAACCCCACAAAAAATAGTCCAGTGATGTTAAATCGCACGATCTCGGAGACAGCACCTAATATATTTCTCGAAGCAGAATTTGGCTAATTCTTTGGAATCCGTGGCTTCCTATACCACAGCTACAGTCTTCGTAAAAGTTTCTCAAACCTCAGTAGCGACGAAAAAAGTGACCAGTATTGGTTATACTTAACCTAAATGCCTCAAGCTTCGTTATGCTAAAACCATAACTTCACTACGCTTCTTCTTCGCGCTCATTAACCTCGTATAACTGTTTTCTTCAAAAAAAAAAAAAAACGCTTCCTTTATTTGCGTTTGACAAATTTAATATACCTAATTAATTGTTGACTTAATGCCGTAAATACATTCGGCTCAAAGGTTAATTAAAAGTGTAAACAACAGTTATACTTGTAAGCACAAGTGCAGCTGTATGCCGTAGAGTGCGGCCCTGAGACACTTTACTAACATATCTATCCATTAATATGAGGTTTGTTTTCTACACTGCGCTCATAGTGATGCGAGAAGATCAGCGGTATACACAACAACACACAAAAACAATAATCGCCATTTTACTAGTTACAGCGAGTTCCAAAAACATCTCCTCGCCGGCGACTTATATCGTCGCTGTGTAAATATTTTTCAAGAATTCGTAAATATTTGAGCAACCTCGCTGATTTTGAAATATTTAAAGTATTTTCTTAATAAAGTACCGTGAAAACGCAGCAGCGCGGAGTGGAGAAATTTAGAGAAAGCGTTGATAAGGTTTTAGCTATTCTCGCGTTGTTCGTTGACTGTCTCATTTCTGATGCTGATCAAAATTTATTGCAAAATGTTGTATTTCTATCTAATTTAGCTATTATATTATAATTTTACAGTTTTATTTTATAAATATGGAAATAATATTTAATTTTTAATATTTTAAATTATTGTTACATTTTTATTATTAATTTATAAAATTTTTGTTATTAATTTTTATACTTTTTATGCACAAATATTTTTTTATGTTTTTTTCTCAAATATTTTTTAAATATATTTGCGTATGTTTTTTATATTTTTTAGTTCACCATTTGAATTTTTTTTTTTATAATTTTCTTCTTATTTTTTATGTTTTTTTTTTAATATAAAAAAATTTTGTTTTGTATATTTGGTAAATGTATAGTTTAAGTTCCCCAACTAAGGAGGCCTCAAAAATTAAATTTTTTTTAAATCGTCTTATTTTTACGGAGGATTACAAATCCGTGAGCGGAAAGTGAATTTTTTCAATAATTTATGTATATATTTAAAAATATATTTAAGGCACGTTGCACATATTTTTAGTCACTTAGTTGTTGTTATTGTTGTAGCGGCATAATTTTGTAGTATTTAGATCAATTAGCTGTAATTACCAGTTTAGCGAGCTAAACATTTTCTTGTGAAAAAAAATAAAATACTGAAGAAATGCAACAGTCACAATTTCTTTTGCGCCGCGAATATGTATCAAAATTTTTTATTTTTAATGCATATTTATTATAAAAATTATAAAAACTTTTTTTTTCCGCTCACGTATTTGTAATCTTCGCGTAAAAATAAGACGATTTACAAAAAAAAATTCATTTCTGAGGCCTCCTTAGTTGGGGTATCTACTCATACATTTACCGTATATTTGTATACATATTTTTGTTATAGTTTTATTTCTTAATTTTTTTAAATTTTTTTTTATTTTTTAATTTTTTTTATTTTTTAATTTTAATATTTGCTTTCTATTAATTTTTAACGTTTTTTAAGTTTTACACAATACAATTTTTACATTTTTAATAATAGTTTTTATTTATTTTTATATATTTGGTTGGGATATTTATATATTTATGTATGTATTTATGTATGTATATGTGTTCCATTATATGTTATATGTTTTTAAATTCTTTATAAGAAACCGAGTATCCCATGTGTGACGCGTTCATTAAAAACTCATTAATTGCGCTTCGAATTTACTATGCTTCTTCGCTTCTCTGCGCTCGCGTCTTTAATAAAGGGCTTAAAATACAATCAAATTAAATAAGAATTATAGCCATCGCGTGATCAGTGCTTGTTGGTTTTGTTTTTGTGTGCGATTACTTCTTAGCATTCATCAAAGTCTTCAACGCCTGTCGCCTTTCATATTAATTTACTATCATTCATGGTCATTTCGATTGTGGGCATAACTTACATACATACATGCATATGTATGTGTGTATATTTATTCTGCTTCTTCATAGGCACTCTTCAAAGTTTACTTTATCAGAACCAAATGTCGCGTGCCGAAAGTGAACTCCACCTCATATTTGTATGCATTTATCCGAGGATGATTCTTATGAGTACTTTGACACGCTTCATTGGCTCGGAAAAAATCGTCATTTACGATTGCTAACTTGACATTTAGAATTTATTTGACGTTTGCCATTATTTTAATTATGAATAAACTTACGTATATGATTACGCGTGGATATAGTATTTATGCTACTATACGCATTTATGATTTGCTTACTAATTAATGGTTTTTCTTTTTCTATTTTCAGGTAATCGAATTCGTTTTGGTTTATTATTGACTACAAAAGTGAAATAAGCAACTTCGAATAATAAACTGGTACAGATACGGTAATTATGATTTCGAAAATTATATACCAGTTGCGTTTAGTTAAGTTTTATGGCTGAAGATCATACTTGATCGGAGTAAAAATATAAAATACCGAAATTGTAAAAATACCAATTCTTTCAGGTTTTATCGAATAGAACAAAGAAACATAAGGAAAGAAAAAATATTATTTTGAGTAAGTTTAGTATCTAAAAATTGAGGCAATAGTGATCGGTTTTGTGTTAGCAAATAAAAACTTTACCTCAAAAATATTTATATTATTTTTTCAATCGACTCTTAAGTCTCATATATATTCTCATTAAAAAAAAAAAAACAATTGTAGCAAAATATTTTATGTTTAAGACTTCAGAAGAACCAGCTTTCTACGTTTTGTATTAATATTTATAAACGAATAGTCATTTAACAAGTATAATCAATATTCAAGATCGATGAAGTTATGTACCGGGAATTGACTAAACGATCAGGCTATGCTGAAAAATGGACATTTTGTAGCCAATTTTTATGGTCGATTTAGAGCAAAATATGAAATACGAATATTTGTACTTCAGCAATAGCTTACCATCTATAGTTTTCGTTAGTATAAGTACTTGAGTTAGATTTATGGAAAACAGGAAAGCACATATTTTAATATATCAACCGCAATAATCTATTAAGGTATTTTATGACACAATATAAACTTAACTTTACATAATCTTCAAACAATTGTGGGTTATCTCATATTACTTATAGACAAACCAATACAAAGTCTACACAGTCAAGTTTGGCAATTTGGTACTCTCATAAATAGATGGCGCAAAATCAGGGGCACATCATAATTTCATATAAATTAAGTAGCTAAGAGAGTTAATCAAATAAACAGCTCAAGTGATTAGATTATGGTTTGAACATGAGATGAAAGTTATTGAGATAGTTTTTATAACGTTTTAATATCTCTTGAAATCTTTTATATGCGAAAAATTAATATAATTTATTGAAACTTTGAAAATGTTTTGTATCTGTATTTAAGTAATAGTTTTGAATAATTTCTTTGAAAAATACCGAAAATATTAGCTACCCCATATTACAGGTCACGATCAAACTCACGCACCTTTCAAACTAACGTGTACGCAAGTTCAAAAAAACGCGTTTGTAAATATAATACCTAAAGTGGCCTGAAGGGGAGCTACTCCTTTTAATGGTTTTTATTATTTATTTAATTTTTACTTTAATTTGCTGATAAACTTTTATGTATTTATTTTTTCACATATGGAATGAGTTGTATGGGTGGCAGCTTTGCCCGTCTTTCTGAAATACGAGTATCGCTATCTATATTGGTCTCGTGCATACCATAGAGGAAGTGCGCTTGCGTTGTTTCTAAAAAGCTGCTGTCAGTTTTCTTTTTTAATATTTATTAGAGGAAGAATAGATATTGAATACATACGTACATGATATCTAGAAGAGTTGCATATATTTATATTGTCTACATTTAATTGTTACAATTGTTGCAAAGTAACTTGCTACCGCTGCATGTGTTGTATGTATGTATGTATTGGAAGTATTAGGACGAGGCACACTTTTGAGGGCATATCTTAAAAAATGCATGTGTGTGTATATACATATGTATAAAAGTGTTTGAGTATATATATACATATATAAGTAAAAATTGACGGCGCGACAAATTTTTCGCTTCTGCAATTACTAAGGAGATTGCGTCCGCTGGCGACGCCGTATATTGTACATATATATCATATACATAAGTATGTATGTGAGTATAAACTCCAGTCTATAAATATAGCTTTCACACCTTTGCGCCCCTTTTGATTCTTATTTCTTGTATTGTCTGTTCCACTGCTGGTTTTAGGCTTTCTTGATTTGGTTTGTACTCTTTTATCTCTAACTGTAATATGTTGCATGCAACATGATTTGCAATTTAAAACAAAACGAACCATTTGACGCTTTATTTCTCTACTTTTCTTGTATGCCTTTGTATGTCGTGCACTTTTGTTCTTCTACATCTATCTACCTACATATGTTTGTGCGTATTTATGTAAGTGTGTGTTTGTGGCACAAAAGGAAGCCATATCGGGCGTAAGCTCTGTCAGCGCATTGGCTTTCTGTCACTTCCTTTGGCGTTTGCTTTGTTCTGCTTTTGTTTATACATATTTTTTTTGTTATTTATATTTATTTTTGCTATTTTGTTTGTGCAATTGCATGCAACACATACACATATACTCATATACATATATGCATATGCGCTAACATGGCATGAGCGGAAAAGCCGTAGCATAAAATAACACACGAGTGGAATAGAATGAATTGCAATATAATACTTATAGAGATGTCTGTCTGTCTGTCGGCTTGTATATCGGTCGGTCGATTTCCATGTATGTCTGTATATATATATATATGTGTGTGTGTGTGCTGCTGCATAATATAAGGAGCAGAATGGGTCACAGCAATATGTTGTTGGCGCATATGTTTGTGCTGTTATTCACGCCTTTCATGCGATTATACGCTGGCGTTGGTGTTGTTGTTGTTGCTGCTGCCCCGATTCTAAGCTGCAGAATACATTAGTTGCGCCATTGTTTGTTATCGCTCGCCGCAGTTGTACGGCCGTCAGCCATTGCATGGTGAGGCTTGCAACATATTGACCCTCCAACAACCGACAACAACAACAACAAAAACAACGGTATCACCCCCCAACAAAGTGCAATTTGGCGCAATATCGCTTACACTGCCGCCCGCTTCGGCTGTCTGCGCAAATTAGCGAAAATTGATAGTGCAACACGGCGCGTGTACGTACCACCGGCAAAGGCTACACGAAATTTCGCACTCGTTTTAGGTAATTTGAATATTTTTTGAGAATTCGTGGCTGCTCTACATCTGTTTTGTCACTTTTTACAAGCAATTACTCGCTTTTTTGCCGCCTTCAATTTCTCTCCAAGCTTTTTTCTATTGCAGGCCCACAAATGTTTCCTTACCGCCAACTTGCCACAAATGCATATCGCATAGAATTTCGTTGCAAAAGCTGTTGAAAAAGAATGCCAACACACATTTTATGAAAATTAGCATGAAATGCCAAGCTTAAAGTGCTCACAAAACTGGGGTAAACTGTTATAGAATCAGGCGCGCAGACACACACACACACACACACACACATACGTATATGGTGTGTATACATATATTGGCGCAAGCCAGCACATAAGCGCACTCACGCTCGTGCACACCCCGTGCAGAAGTGTATCAAGGGCAGCAGACAACATGTCGACTGCGGGAAAATAGAATAAAATAACAAAAACATATTACAAAAACAACAATAAAATGCGCCACTTGCAACCTAAGTGGATTTGTTGCAAGTAATTGTTGCTGTGATTGGGCACAAGCTCGCATTGCAAGCATAGCGCTGTTGCAATGACTGACTGAGCGCCCACCTCTCGACCTCTCCGGCTACCCTTTTAGTTAAGCGCGTATGGTTTTCGCTGCCCGATTATGCTTCAAAAGGTTTTCTAATGCGCGACGATCGATAATTTCGTTTTCTTCGCCACATTTGCTGGCGCAAAGTGCGCACTTACTGCGGCGTTCAGTGCCGGGTGAATGACGTGTGCGTGTGTAAATGTGTGCGCATATTGTTGAGACCCTGTGGCGTGCGTGGGACGTGCTGATAACATTTAGATATCTACAAGCCATTGCACAGTTTTAATGGCGAAAGTTTTACGCTTGCCATTTACTGGCGTTTCTGCTTCACTTTTTTGCGCCTAAATACAATTGATTCGCATAATTGTACACCGATTTGACTGTAATTGTGGTTTCACGAAGTTTCCACCCTTTTGCAAAAATTATTTTCAACACCACAAAGTGTGGTATTGAAAAGTTTTCATTATAAAATTCAACGGTTACTGATATTACAAAAATTATTTTCGTAGTTTTTCAAGGAACGCGTCATAAATTCTTAAGAGACATCATATAATGTTGAAGCATAGAGGCAAACCAATTGTGTAAGCTCTCTCTCTACGCGCTTTTTTACTTTTGTTAAATATAATAAAATTTAAAGCAACAACAAAACTATCGAGATTAATTCAGTGCAGCTGGTATGTGTATAGCTTAATAAATATCACTTTCGAATTTAAGCCAGTTGCCACTTCCAACGTTTCGCGCTTAGAACTTTGCTTAATGCTTGACTGTGTGTCCTCTAATCATTGCATGCAACTTGTTGTTATATGCTTATTGTACCATTTTACAAATTTTAAGAGACTCTTTAATTTCTTTGAGACTGCTTAATAGATGCCTAAAAATTTCGATTTTCTTGAAATAGAAAATGTTCTAGAGATGTTCTGTAATTTCCAGTCGCTTACGAGGCTTGCGCATGAATTTAACTACGAATTATTTATGCAACCACCGTATTCTCTGGACTTGAGCCACAACTATTATTTTTCTGTTATCACACCTTAATTAAGAGTATATATTTTACCGAAATTTTGATCGATCAGTTTATATGATATATTTATGCATTTTTTTGGAGCATTGTTTTGGACAATAATCCATGGCATGTTGCATGATATCTCGTCAAATAAAAAAGTTTTCCATACAAGAACTTTATTTTGATCGAATCTTAACAATATTTTTTGGAGATCGTATAGCCTTGTCTTGCACAATAATATGTGAAAAATTTTGTGAAGATATCTTTTAAAGTTTTTAATATAAGAACTCCATTTGGATCGGTCAGTTTGTACGGTAGCTATATCCAGTAGTAGTCCGATATCGGCGATTCTGTCAAATGAGCAGCATTTTGTGGAAAAACGGATGTACGCAAAATTTCATAACGTTATCTCAAAAACTGAGGGACTAGCTTGGGGGGGTTAGGGGTAGTCAGAGGCACGAAAAAATTTCAGTAATTTAGAATTTTCAGTAATTCTGACTCCCCCTAACCTCTAAATTGACTCAGCTCGTCGAGCTGATCATTTATATACATTTATACTTTATAGATCTTCGCCGTTTCGTTGAGGATGTTACCATTTGCGTAACAAACTTAATGTAGCCTGTTCAGGTTACAAATACGAGTATATTGTCTTATGCTGATTAATGTCTTTCAGACCCTCCAATATTTCAACCAATCGCTTTAAGAGTGAGGCCTACAAATGACTTTAACACACTCTCTCTCAATTTTTTCGCTTATAAATTACACTTTCTTTCATTTGTTTTAATATCCCAGACAGTTTTACTGCCTCTGTGTGCAAAGCATTTTTTACTTTCATTTTCGATTTTCTTTCGGTAGTTTTCACGCAGTCTCCTCCCTCTCCATTCCTCTCTTCACACACCAGTCGTCGATTGGAAATGATGTGACAAAATGGAAAATATTTACACGTAGCCATTAAATAAATAAATTACAACTAATAAACGTGCACTTAACAAGCACGCACACACATATATACATATACATTTGAAGCTTAACTCACATGCCTGCTCACTGCCAAGCATATTTGTAAATAAAATTATTTCAATCAATGTACTCCTATGTGTGTCGGTGTGTGTGTGTTTGCGCGCTTATGAATGGGTTAAAAATCGGTCGGCAATTTTTCAAGCATCGGCGCTGGTCGCGCTGTGAGTGCATGTGGGTTCTCTGCTGTTGCATATGACAGTTTGAGCAGATAACGGAGCGACATCCCATGCGCGCAATTTATATGCGTGGGAATTTAATAAGCTCGTGCATTTTTGCAATATTGCGCATTGTTTACTTGTTCGTGCGCCAATCAACCGCCCTATCGCCCTACACACCACTATCCTCACTCTCTCTCCCCACCCATACTCTTCACTTCTTGTCACTCGCACTCGTCGCAGCGCAGTCTATTGATACTCCGGCCACTCGGTGTTTATGACGCTCGTAATTGTTGGTTTTGTTTTTGTTAAAATTTTCGCTTTTGTTGCACTTTACTTCACGCCTGACCATAAAAAATTATGCATATTTGTCACATGAGTATCTGCTACCCAGGACGCTCACGTGTGCAGCGTCCATTGTCATAGCGGCTGCTAGTTGATTGCTGGCCAAGTGTTGCGAAAATATGTTGCAGCTATTCCAACAAACGAAAAACAATTTCTTTGCGCTCACAATGCATATTTATTACAAAAAAATTGCAATCCTCTGCCACATTGTATTGCCACAATTTTTACTTATTTCGCAGTTTTTTGGCGCGCTTGTGGGTGCCTGTGCATGTGTTTGTGCTCCCACGTTGGACTTTCTTCAACATGACATAATTTTTACAGCTAACAATGTACGATTTTTCATATTACTCACAACAACAATAACAAAAGAAAAAGAAAAAGATGTGCCGCTGTAAAGCGCAACAACCGTTAGAAAGTGAACGCCACTTAGCTGAGCACCTGCATAACTGTCATTTTGACATTTTGTCGCCATGCTCGGGTGTCTGTCGTTATGTTGCTGTCATGCATTGTTTGTCAGTCCCGCATGTTGTCTACATATTCGCACATACTCACTCTCACATAACGCTAATTTATTTGCTTTTCTTTTCTCTCTGGCGCGAACGCGTGGCGTCAGCATCTAATGACGGCTTTATTGCACCTGTCACTTTGTGTGCAGTGTTGTTGCGTTGTATGCTGAACTCATTTTCGATTAATTAATTGTTTTGTTAGAGCGCAAGTTTATGGGGTTTTCTCCCCTTCTCCGCTTGTGTCTTTCTATTTTAACATTTTTTTAAATTTGTTTTTTTGTTTTTTTTGTGATTTTCTTTGCTAGTTTATGTTGACAATTAATTGTTGCCATTGTTAGCAGCTATTTGTTGCGCCAATTAAATGCTATTTTTGTCTAGTTTGATTGTTGCTTAATTAAGCATTGACTTTTCGGCTGCACGAAAGTAAAAGTATTTCGAAACGATTGTTTTTAATTGTCTACTTATTTGTGTATTTTTTCGTCTTCTTCTTCATCTTCTAATTTAGCCGCATTGAAATGTTTCGGTTACAATCGCAATTAGCTTCGAAAGGTGAAGGTTACTAAATGACGTCCAAATTCTTAATTTGTTGTTGTTGCAGTGTTGCAGTTAGTAAACAAAATATAGTATAAATGCTTTACATTGAACCACATATGTATGCATAGTCTTCCTTATCATAAGTGATTTGCAAGAGTTTGGTGACAGTCGTAATTTATAAGTTGTCGTTGTCATATTTTTTGTTACTGTAAACTGTGTTTTATTATAAGTCAAAACTCCCAAAAAAATATATTTCCTCTCTTCTGGTTATTTCTGATTACAAAACGTTAGTATTTAAGCTAATTAGATTGCCTGGCATTTAATTGATATTAAAAAGTTATGCCGTTAGCCAAGACTACAACCAATTCCCAAAACAGCCAGTTTAAAAGGTGCCAAAATCAACCCGCATTTTATCCACCCAAGAGCTGTCATTTTAGCGCTCTAACCCTGTTTGGATCGATAACATGATTCAATTATATAAGGTTGTATTATTTGAGACAGTGCTTCTTCTTACGAAAACAGTTTTTAATCCATTATTTTAAGTAAACTTTTTCATGTTTTTCTCATGAATTTCTGGTTTTATTTTGATGATTTTGTGTGAAATGTATTCTTATTCAGTTATCAGTCAAAAAACACACTTTCATTGACTGCAATGTTAGAAAAATATATTTTTGAGTCATAAAACACACAGTCATCATAAGTCACAGCAAAACAGCTGATTTTGACATTATAAGTTAAAACGCCTTTGACAAATTGCTGTTTTTGTTTTATCGACACCTATATAATTGAGTCATGGATCGGTAACTAGCTAAAGTTTCAAAAGTTCTGAAAAAAAACTCCAAAAATTCAATAATTTATATTGCAAATGTATTTTAAATCCTAGAACCCTAAATTAAAGTAAGATAAGCATAAGCATGTTTAGATTGATACTGCTTTGACTTGATGTTTTTCCATTCACATCGCTAGGCATCAACTTTTGTGTGTTTCAAATTGTTTTTGTTATTTATTCTAACCCCGACGTTAAAGAAGCAATTGGGCTGCTGTGATCCGAGAAAGCTCAAACGGTTGAAGATAATGTGCTTTTCTGGGTAATACGATTGTATTGACATAACTTTATAACAAAACAAGAAAAAACGTTAACTTCGGTTGCGCCGAAGCTATAATACCCTTCACAAATAGAAAGGCCCCTTACAAGAACTTAATTCCGAACGTTCAATTTGTATGGCAACTATATGATATAGTGATCTGATCTGACCAATTTCTGTGGAGAATAATTTGTTGCCTTAAGCAATAACTCGTGCCTAATTTCGTGAAGATACCTCGTCAAATAAAAAAATTTTCCATGCAAGCACTTTACTCCGATCGTTCAGTAAATATGGCAGCTATATGCTATAGTCATCCGATCTGAATAATTTCTTCGGAGACTACATTGTTGCCTCAAATAATAATCAGTGCCCAATTTCGTGAATATACCTCGTCAAATGAAAGAGTTTTGCATACAAACACTTGATTCCGATTGTTCAGTTTGTATGGCAGCTATATGCTATAGTGGTCCGATATCGGCCGTTCCGACAAATGAGCAGCTCCATTGTTAGAAAAGGACAGGTGCTAAATTTCAGATCGATAGCATAAAAACTGAGGGACTAGTTTGTATATATACAGACAGACAGACAGACGGACATGGCTAAATCAACTCAGCTCATCATGCTGATCATTTATGTATATATTTTATAGCGTCTTCGACGTTTCCTCTAGGTGTTGCAAACTTCGTGGCAAACTTAATATACCCTGTTCAGGGTATAATAAACAAATTTTATATATTACCAATATATGTAGGTCAAGTTCAGACCTCTCAGAATGCAAATAATACAGTCTTCTGAAAACTATACTATGTAAAAGCGATATAAAATGGCTTATCGACTGTACTTTGGAGAATATTTTATAATGTATCGTTTTAATCAAAACTGATCTTACATAATTGACAGGGATAACGGTTACCACACTTGAACTGTAAGAATTATAGGTAATCGGTGTTGCTACTACTTATGGGTTAGAAGGCTCCCAAGTGTCGACGAGCTTATCATAAATCTATTGAGCAGTTAATATAGATCCAATTAGTCCCGTTCACCACTGGTATGACACCCAAAATGTTTCAACCTCGCCATCTTCCAAACATTTTTGACAATTGTTATCCCAGAAAGCACCCGGTTAAAAAGCTCTATAACTGCGGAAAGTTAAAGCTCGCTGAAAGGAAGTAGGTCAATGAATCTCCGACGTTCTAATCTGAAGCAGAAGTATCTAGCAATCTGGCTAATGCTAGCGTCAAGCCTGACTGTCTACATTCCACAATTGCCTGGCACAAATATTACTTCCATAACAATGTTTATTGGAGTAATTATGCTCCAAATATTTGTTTATAAATGATTTTTTGTTTAAATAACTTATAACAGCACAAATATAAAAGAAAATACACTCTGTAGAACCTTCAGTTTGAATATACATATAAATTAAAAAAAATTAAAGTTTTCGGTATCATATGATATATCTCTTCATTCAAATAGCTCATGCTAATAACTAATGTTCGAAAAAATAACATTCGCCAAATATTGTAGTTTTGTTGAATACAGTCAGTCTACGCCCGAAAATGTATCGAAATTTCTTATAATATTTGGTCGTTACATATTTTTGTGTTTCTTAGTTCATATTTCAAAAATGCTTTTCCATATACAAACATAAAAATTTCTTTAAATTCACATTTACTTATATTTTAATTTTAGATGTGTTCAAATCTGGGCTATATATGTGTCTTTTAGAAAATTTGTTGTAAATTTTAAAAACTATATTACATCACTTGCAACACCAGGATCATTAAAGCAAACCCAAAACAATTGCGAAATCATCTCATTAAGAGGGTTCATTATCCAGCATACAAAGCAAAGAAACGTAACATCCAGCTCATTAGTCCAAGTACATACATCCATACACACATACAAATGTACATATGAGTGTTTTTAAAAGTTTTTAATAATGTAAACATTTTATAATCACTTTCTCACATGAGTAATGATGAAGCGATGCTTTCAATTATGTAACTAAGCAACGCTAACGAAGTTGAACATATTCCCCCACCAACAAAGAGTTGCTTAACATACCTAATTACCAACTGTTTTAATGAAAATAACTGTAACAACGCTTCATAAGCCAATAAACAATTCGAAACCGTTAACTATGCCAATGCATTTAATTTAGCAATGTTTGTACAGATCCACAAGGTGAGATATATCCAAATCGGCACATATGCGTGTATGTATATCCTTATATATGTGTATGTATGTGCAACACGCAGCAGGCCTTTCATTTATTAACACTTCAAATGAATTCATCGTTTTGTTTATTAACTGAATTTTTTATTATTATTAACAAAAGCATTTATTGACATGAGTTCATTTAGTGCTTGTGAAAATATTAACAGAAGAGCTTGGTAGCTGCGAACAAAGGAACTAAAGCTGCCTGCGCTTCAGAAAAATATTTTGAAATTTTCATTAGGAAAGTTACCACACACCTTGTTTGGCTGATTCGTGCATGGCTTTATGGCGGTATGTTTGTTTATAGATGTGTGGCATGCGTGTACGCCATTTAACGAAATGAAATGATATTTCCAACGGAATTGTTCACCTTGGCATAATGGTGTTAAGACTTACCATACATTGCTTTTGTTTTGCTAGATAAACAATTTTGTAATGGAGAGGAAGAAGAAATAAGTTCTTGTACGGTAAGTTTTTATATGGCGGGATATCTTCTCGAAATTTGGTATACATTGTTCTTCAAGGCAGCGCCACAATCTCGGAACCAATTGTTCAGATCGGATCACTATAACATATAGCTGCCATTAAAACCGATCAATCAAAATCAAGTCTTTATATGGGAAAACTTTTTTATATAAAAATATCTTCACGAAACATTGCATAGCTTATATTCCGAGACAAGGCCAATAACTCCCTCTGATGCTATAAAAAATTAACTTGTGAAAGTATAATAACTTCGGTGTCTTTTTTTTTTGTACAATTTTTTTTTTAACTTTTTTTATTTTTTTTTAACTGGTTTTTAATTTTTTTTTTTTTACTTTTTTATTTTTTTTTTTTAACTTTTTCTATTTTTTTTTTAACTTTTTTTTTTACTTTTTTTTGTACTTTTTGATATTATTTTTAATATTTTTTATTTATTTGTTTGTACTATTTGCTGTTTCAGCAGATTTGTATTATTTACTAGCAATTCATATTTCTTTCTGTAAATATTGTTTTTTCTAGAATTATTGTTTTTGTATTTTTATTCTTTATCCATAAATATTGACATATTTTGTTTTCGAGAAAGCTTGTAAACTCAGTAATTCAAATGTTACGTATACGCCATGTCGTAGCTGCTTCCGTTTTCTTGTAGTTTCGCTAAAGAAGTATGCTTGTATGAGTTATGAACTTTTCTCTTAGTCACATGGTCATCAACACGCAGCATAAACTCATAACGCATTTAAGCATTATAAAGTATGTTGTTGTTGTTGTTGTGAACACTTCGAGAATTTTCGCCTTTGCGGTAAACGATGACCAAAGCCAAATAGTTGGCGTGCAACTCTTCCCTTGAGCAATGTAAGAGTGTAAGCCGCGAGTTATGCTTATTTTCACGGTGCAGATATATGTGTATATACATATGTATGTGTTTGTGCAATAGAAAGTGAGTGAGTGCATGGAACCAAAGCATTGTTTTTCGGCAATTTGTCATTTTTGGTGGCGTTTAAGTTTTTGCTATCTAAACATGTGAGCACATGAAGTAATTTCAATTAAATAATAATAAGCTTTCAAAGAAACACTCACACAAATGCGCATTCTTTGAGGCTTCCACAAAAGCATAACAATAGACAAGACATTTAACTGTATAAATATTATTAAGATGATGTTGAAGATTGTTTTGTTTAATTTTTTTGTTTTATTTTTATTTTGGCCGCATGTTGCACAGGTCAACCAGTAGTCAAAAGCTGGTGTGTGCAAGATTGGTTTGGCCGGCTAAGCGCCAAGCGTTCATTCACACTCGCTGGAGTTCCGCTTAATGCCGTAAAAATTGTCATAAAATCACGGAAGTCGTTTGATCAGCGAAGAATCGAACAATGTAAAAGCCATTCGTTTGCAAGAAAGATAAATAGAAAAATTTACCGTTATCATTCATCTAATTGTTTTGACGAACGAAGCGCGTAGCGAGCGAATTTTGAAAGTTCATTTGCGTTTGCAAAGAAAATGTGGAATTTGCATGTGAAAAGAATAATGTTGCGACCATATAATATAAGTGTAAAAATAGTATATGAAAGCAGATCTAGACAATGTTCGCATTGTTACGCAGACTTTTCAATTGGAATTACATAGTAAGCGAACAATGCTATTTCATAGCTTAGCGTTACATCGGGTCGTGAATACGAAGTGTTTACGCAATTTATGGTTTTTTTTTTTTTGCATTTACATTTGAATAAAAAAAAGTTCGTTATAGTTTTTAATACGATAATACTAGATTAAATGAAAGGTATACTGCCTTATAATAACTAAACTATGGGGACAAATGTCCACCGTTCGAATTGAAAACTTACCACTCTACTTATGTATTTCACCTTTATCTAATTACTTAGCCCAAAGATGATAGAAATACAAATTACGACAGTTTTGCATCTTTAATTTATTGACGTAATGAATGAAAGTAAAGGAAATTGTTTTTGTCTACAATTACAATGAAAGTTGCACATATTGTTCTCCGGCTTGTCCGCCATCAATACTAAGGTAATGGTTTTATAGTTTTAATGTTGCTGGCTGATCTTATGACTTCTTTTATGATCCACTGTTTTAATTGAAACTGTTAAACGACCTTGGATCGTAAAAGATTACCGACTGAAACTCTGGGTCAAGGGATTAGTCTTCTCGAACCCTTTGATACGTGTGAAGTCTACTGCTCCCATTTTTCGAAGTTTATTGTCTCCTATTGTAACCTGATGTATGTTTGAATAAATCGTTGTCTCACGTGAACATCTGTTTTAACGATGAAGACAGAAAAACTCACATGTAGTTTGATAAGGGCACTAAAGTTGACCAAATCTTTGGTGCATTTTCTGTCTTTGACTGGAAAAATGTCTATTTAATAATTTTTCTCCAAACTAATGCTTGCTAATGTATTTACTTTCACTGTCTAGAGAAGTTTGGTTAGATTTTAAGGTTAATTACGGTTCGGGAGATTACACAGACAAATCAAGTTTTATTTTTCGTATACTGAAAACTTCTGAAGAAGTCTTCATAGATCGACAAATAGGTCTGGAACCAATCAGAGATCGAATTACCATTTAATAACATTTTTGCCAGACTGAAAAAAAATATATAATTATATAAATAATAAATCTTTATTATCGACTTGAGAATAGGCTATTGAGCTAATACAAGTATGCCAACACTTAATTAAATTTTCCACACACTTGTTATGAGCTTCGGATGTGATGGCCTTCAGTGCCTTCAACGAATTTTGGTTTTTCCGATTTCGGCTCACTTTAGGAGCCATTTGCTAGATTGTTAGACAGTTACGACGTAATATTTATAAACCCACTCGTCTGGTCACCAGTAATGAAAACTTTGATGAATATAGGGTCCTCAGCTACGTCACACATCTTGAGAGACCGCAACTCTACTCGTCGTCGCTTTTGCGAAAGATTCATTTATTTTGGTAGGCGTCTAGCATTGATGCACTTCGTACCCAAAATATTAACCAAAATGTGTTGAGTTGATCCATGAGATACGTTGAGATCCTCTGCTATCTCTTTGATACCAACACGACTATTTTGTAGCATTGTTTCTTTAACTTTTTCGATGTTATCGTCTTTAACAAAGGTGGATGGATAACTCGCATGAGAGAAGTTTTCGATGACTTCACGACCTTCACAGAATGCTTTGTGTTACTCAAATACTTGTGCTCGTGATATAGCAGACTCCCCAAAATACTATAAAAATCGAAGACAAACATTTCGCTTCGTAAGCAAAGAGCTACCAAGCACCAAATAATATGGAGATTAAACTTCACACATGTACCAATATAGAAAAATAAGTTTATCGATGCGGTTTACGCAGTTTAAATGGCCCAGTCTGCGTCAGATTTAGTATTTCTATAACCGAATTTGTTGATAGCTAAAAAGTTGCAGACTTACGTAGCCCAGCCTTTAAAAGCATATTTTAGCCAGCCAAAATTTTGTCTCACCCTTATGGATGCTGTTCAAAGTATATTAACTTTATCTTCTCCCTAATCTCCATAGAACGTTTAGATTATATTAATATAACCTATACTTAATATGTAATGTTACTACAAGGACTTTACTTTGTTTGTAATTAAGAGAAATTGTCTCTCACTGCTGGCGGTTCTTTTATACTAAGGCAGAGAACAAAGTAGCCAAAAAATTTTAAATTAAAGAATATATAATATATTTCCGAACAAATGTCAATGAAACCTTGTGCCTTACATCCGGCACGATTAAGCTATTTATTTTTGTACCAATATACTTTTTTACTTGGCTTTTCTTTTTATTCGTTTTTTATTTAATTTTTTTGTTTTGCTGCAAGCTACCAACAACTCTGGCAACTTTCCAATCATTTGAAATGTCGCAATGAAAAGTTAAAATCCGTAAATTTTACGAATTTTCGAAATCATGCACTCACCAATTTAATGTCCGCTGCACTATATTTGCATGTACAACGCATTAAAAATTTAATATTCACTGTGAAATCGTGAACAATTAAGAGGACAATAAGGAAAATCCAGAGTGCAGCCAAACTGATTTTCACTGAAAATAGAGCGAAAGTCGCCACTTACACAATATATTATACATATATTACGATATACTTGTGCATATTTACTTACTCTTGTTTATTACAACAACATCTCTTTTCTTGAGTCGTGCGGCAGTCTATTGACGGCCCATCATCCATAGTTAGCTGCAATATCGTTCGATGTATAGTCACGTTACACAATTCAAGGCTGAAAAAAATTGATAAAGATGCGCCAAAGTCGTTGTTGTGCTGCTGGTTGATAGGCACGAAGGCGAACAGGCAGTCGGAGTGACGTTACGTGGCCGCTCCCTCATTCGCGGATGCCAGTGGCGGCTGTCATTGGCTTTAGGCGGCTGCTGCATCAAGTTCAATGACATTGTCTTGGGTTTTTTTTTTAATTCGACATTGCAGCAGTTGCAATTGAATTGTTGTTTTGTTCTTATTGTCGAAAATATTTTATGCACAGATGACATTAACCCAGCCGTGCAAATGCATTCACCACGCGATGATGAAATTTCGGTTTTTTGTTTTATAAGTAGTGTGTGTGACACAAAGTGTAGTTGCTGGGGACATGTGAGTCAAAAAATTTGCTATTAATAGAAAATAATAATTTAATGAATAATTTCATTAAAAAAAATTATATTTTTGCCAAAAACTCGCTCACTGGATATTATAATATGGTTAGCGAGTCTATCGACGCAGCCACCTTGTGGCAAGTGTCATTTCCACCATGTTGCCAGTTTACAATATTTGCTACATGGTTTTATATTTTTGTTTTTTTACTTTTTCAGCTTTCGTTCCGAAGTCTGATGAATAATATGCTTAAATTATTTTCGACATCGCAGCAACAATTCGTGTGCTGCTCAACATGTTGCGTAAATGATAAACATTTTTTCCCCATTTTACAAGAAATTTACTCAGAAGTTAAAGCGAAATATATGAAGCATATTATAACAGATTCATAATATAACATTTCAGACAAGTTAATTCTTTTCTAATTACTATATATTGTAATTAATACTCAAGCAGTTGGTATTAAGTTAATGTTGCAATAGATTGTTACTCAGCAACATTGTTGCAGTTGTTATAAACGCTTATATAATATATTTATGTAGATATATATTTGAGATACTATATAACCTGAACAAGTTTAATAAATTTGCCACGAAGTTTGTATCAGTCAAAAGGAAAAGGCGGATACCTTATAAAAAATATATATATATATTAAAGATGAGCTAAGTCCGAAGCCTGTTTGTCTGTTTGTATTCCCGCGAATTGGTCGCGCAGTTTTTGAGATAACGATCTGAAATTTTTAACACGTCCTTTTCTCCCTAAGAAGCTGTTCATTTGTCGGAACCGTCGATATCGGACCACTATAGCATATAGCTGTCATACAAGCTGATCAGCCAGAACGCAGTCCTTAGCAACGGTACAATCTCCAAACAAATTGTTCAGATCGGACCACCAGAGCATATAGCTGCCCATCGAACTTACCGATTAATATCATATCAAGTTATTTTTATACCCTTTCGGTAACGGTGTTATAGCTTCGTTACAACCAAAGTTAACATTTTTTCTTGTTTTTGGTATTTTTTTTTAACGAAAATTGTGATTGCTTTAATTCTACAATCTTTTATTATTACAATTAATTAAATTATGTTGCGAAACATGTTGCTTGTTACAGCTTCAAAAATATATGGTAAGTACACTACATTAAGCAGGACCAAATTTTAGCCAATGCTTGTTGTTCTGATTGTATGTTTCAGTAATTTGTTGCTCAGCATCATAGTTGCAAATGGCGTAATTTGTATTTTTTTTTTTAACTTATAGTTTATGTTGTTGTTAAACAAACAATTTTATCTTCATATAAAAAGTAAATTTTACAAAATGTTGTTTCTTTTTTTGCTTTTTTGTAGAGATAGTAGATGTGCTGAGATAGGCTTAAGGGCAGCATAATTTATGTTACATGTTGTGCAACATGTTTCTAAGGAATACAAAAAAATAATCAAAGCTTTATGAGCAATAATAATAAAATGTTTTTGTTGTAACAGCTCTTGCATTTTGTTAACAATACTAAACCAGTGTCAAAAACTATTTTTTATTTCAATTTTTGATTCAATATCATCTTTATTATTTTCCATCAATATGCTGCTATACATATGTATATTCAAAAACGAAACTGATAATTGTTATACACCTTTTGTTAAACATTTATCACTCAGGTGTTCTGTGAAACTCTCTGACTTTGCAGCGACATTGTTGCCAGTGTTGTGTTGCGCAACTTGTTGCACTACATACACTTACTGAATATGTGTTTCAAAACCTACGCAATGCGCAATAAATTCAGTATTTCGATATAAAACGATTACCAAAGTCTCGGCAGTTGCCCTTTTATTGCAATATTTTATTGTTTAGTTCATTTTTATCTATTTTGCTCCGATTTCAAAACATTTGCATGTGCACACAGACGACGCGCCCTGCTTTGAGATTATTTTTTTCACAAAAATCTGTTGTACCAACCAGCAAGGCAAACCAAACTATGCCAAACAAATGAAACGTACCGAAATGCAATGAGAAATTTTACTGAAAAAAATACAATATTGTTTGTTGCTAGTATTTTGGGAGCAGCCGCAAAAAATGTGTGCTTTTTTTGTTTGCAAGTTGCCGCAATCATTACTACCGCAGTTGTTATTGTTGTTGTTGCAGTCATTGATGTTTGATGTTGACAGCATTCGTCGTAGATGGCGCCGTCGCCACATAGCGACACGTACGCGCCGCAGCTACTCATTGTAATTGCACGTTATACCAACAACAACAACAGCAACAACAAATAACAAATGTGTGCAACAGGCGGGCAATAACTGCTGCATGCACTAACAAAAAAATAACTAAAGTAAAAAGAACGATAATAAAAATAAGTGCTCGTAAAATGAAGCACAAAGTTGGAGAAGTCGCAGAAAAAACACAAAACAAAAACACACAAGAACACGAATTAAATATACGCAATAAACGTCGCAGTGACACATTTCAAATGTACTAGAATGGGTGCAGCCGCAGTGACGGGCTGCGAAAACTGCAACAACAAATTCAACCTAATACAAAAACAAAAAAAAACAATAACAAAGAGTTACAATAAAAAGCTTACAAAACGCTTTGACAAAATCCAACAAGCGCTTACAAATCGCGACAATAAAATGTAGCATTTTTTGTGCTTAGAGCATGACAAACTTGACGATAGAGCAAAAATAATAATAGAAAAAAAATTGAAATAATAGAGCAGTGCTTTTTTGTTGTTGTTTTTGTTTTCCCTCAACTATGCACTTAGGCATATTGCTGCAATCCCACAACTCTTTAGCCTCTGCCCTCTTTAATAACACTAAATTAAGTTTAACTTTGTAGCGTGGTCGCCGCCATTTGTTGTTGTTGCACTGCACCGACACCACAGCCGCCGTCGCTATCTGCTTTTTCTCAGCGTGTCAGAATTTTTATGAATGAATTTGTAATTGGATACGCAACGCAAACAAATGTTCTGCAATAACAATTGTAATGGCAACACATTAACTACAACAACAACCAGGCAAGCTGGTTTGCATGCGGAGCATGTGTGAGATATGTGTGTAATTGTGTATGATATGTGCATTCATACATATATGATATCATACAAATATTTATGTTGCACATGCATTTGGTCTGCTGGCAATGCAGCGCATAGATCTTCCGGCTTGCAACTGGAGAATTTATGCTGAGTTTGTAACTAGTAAGCGAGTGCATCCTTGCAAGATTTTGCGAGGAAGCCAACAATATTTGTTTTATACATAAGTATATTAACTTTGCCACAGAGGTTGTAACAATCAGAAAGAAACTTCGGGACTCTGTCTGTCCGTCCGTCTATCTGTATATACACGAACTAGTCCCTGAGTTTTTGAGATATCGATCTGAACGAAACCGTCAATATCGGACCATAAAATATGTAGCTGCCATACAAACTTACCGCTCAAAATTAAGTTCTGGTAAGAATAACATTTTTATTTGTGGAGATATCTTTACGATCTCATCAGATCGGACTACGATAGCCTACAGCTGCCATACCAACTGAACAATCAAAACCATGTCCTTGTATGGAAAACCTTTTTATTTGTGGAGATATCTTCACGAAATTTGTCCTGGATTATTGTCCTAATCGACGGTACAATTTTCGAAGAAATTGTTCAGATCGAACCATTATAGTAACTTATACCTACCATACAAATTGACTGGTCAAAATAAAGTTATTTAAGGAACCTTTTTTGTGGAGGGTATTATAGTTTCGGTGCAACTGCTGTTAATGTGTTTTCTGCTTTTGTGTGTGTTTTTTTTTGTTTGGTTTGAATAGTTTTTATAATTCTTTTAACTCTCAAACACTTTAAAATTCTTAATCGCAAAATTTGTCTTTTTACTCCTAATTTCTTTCTGCTGGGTAGTGAATCAAATTTCCACACTCCAGTCACACATGTCTTCTCCTCTTCCGCCTCGTTTAATGTATGCATTCCCAATGAAGATGCATTTCTTGTTGTTGGTTTCGGCTTTTCACCGACCCTTGCTTGCTGTCGCTCAGTGTCCATTACCGCTATGTAGCTGATGAATCTGTTGCATTCATCAAAACAAAATTTATTTTCATTTACTTTAAACAGGAAATGACTAAAAATTCAAGTAGAAGTAACCGAGAGTAGTGCAAAAGAAAATTATTACATAGCGCTGTGTTGCTCAGTGGCTTGTGCGGATAACTAAATGTGAACAGATATATCTATATGTGTTTTCTTTTAGAAGCATTTTTATTTAAATGATTACACCGCTGAGTTGAATAGATTTTTATTGATTTTTCCTGGTAGTTGTCTTTGTAAAGCCGTTTTAAAAATGGTAGATATTCTACCCAAGTACATATTGATACGGTTTTGTAGTGGTCTTTCGTAGATATTTTTTTTTATTTAAACCCTAACAAAGCTGAGGTTTATAGATTTGTATTTTTATTTGTGGTAGTAATTGTCTTTGCTAAGCATTGAAAAATTGTAGTCGTGTTTCACAAGTTCATATTTTGTATTAATATATTGATATGATCTATTGTAAACATTTTTTTTTATTTATATCAATACACCGCCAACTTTAATAGAATTTGTGCCTGCATATCCCCGTAGTTGCCTTTGCTAAGCCTTTTTTGTTTTGTTTAGTATTTCACAAGTGCATATTTCGTATTAATCTTGCAGTAAATTTACGTAGAAAGTATTTTTGACTACACAATACGATTGGTGTTTCTGCTTGCAATTTCAAAAAGTTTGTATTTTCATTTGTTTCTGCCGAAAAACAGCCTCTCTTTGCAAAACGGCCAAATAAAATTGTGCAAATAAAAGTTGTTTCCCTAACAGCCAATTTTTTCGAGCAACCAACTTGTGCTGATAATCAATTGCCATTTTGGCTTTGACAGACATAAACGTTAACATTGCTGTTGACAAAAATGTTGGCGATGTCGATGACGTCTGACCGAGCGAACACACGCTGGCTGGCTGGCTGGTTGGTCGGGAGTTCGGTTGCTTGGCGCATAAGCTGACAACTTGCTACTTGTTTTGTTGCTTGTTTTTAGATACATAAATACATACACACATGTATGTGCGTGTGTGTGAGTGTGTATCTGCTGCTACTTATTGCAGGCGGCGAAAAGAAAAAGTTGCATGGAAACGCTTGCGCCGCTATGTGGCAAGGTAGCGTGCAACGGCAACACGCGGACGGTCAACAGGCAAGCGCGTTTTTCATTTTGTTGCTGTTGTCGTTGTTGGTATTATTATAGTTGTTTTTGGTGTTATTTTAGTTGTTTTTGGTGTTATTTTAGTTGTTATTGGTTTTCTTGTAGTTGTCTTTGGTTTTGTTATAGTTATTGTTGTAACTGTGATGCTGCATTTTGTCGTACCCGTTGCATGTTGTCGTTGTGGCTGTAGCAGCTTTGCGCGCCTCCAGTTACACGTCGGTATGGCTAAACGCTTTTGTTTTTGCCGTGGCGGGTTTGATGTTAGCGGCAGCAACAACAACTGCAGTCGCGGTAGTGGCATTGGCGGCTTAAATCAAAAAGACGCATCCAGATATGTAAGTAATTCAACAAAAACCAACAAGAGAAAAGCACTGAGAATGTGCAAAGTAATAAAAACAGCAGCAGCAACAACAACAACAACAAATAATGAACGCGCCTCGCAGCGACCACTAACAAAATGACTGGCAATGAGTGGAATACCAAAAAGTTGCTACAGTGGCTGCTCGACCAAGCATATCGAAACGCTTGAAGAACCGCCGGCAGAGGAGTATACATATGTATCTATTTGCATGTGTTTGTGGGCAGAGCGGTCTTCAGGCATGACATGCGATGATGCAGACGCAGTGATAAATCAATTGTACAGACACAAAGGAAAGAGTTTTTCAAAAATTCGCCAAATTTAACTGTTTTTAATAAGTCTTAAATCAGTTGCTTAGTGCAGAGCAACATAACCTCATTTCTCTAATGTATGGAATAGCATATAGCTACCCCATATATACATAAATGTATGTAAGTATTATATTATTTCCACACGCTGATAAAGATCGCCACTTCTTGGGCGTTTATTTCCAACACTTATGACCTTTTTAATTTCCTCCAAACCGAATGATTTAATATTCAAAATATACATATGTAAGTTTGTATATACACACTACACACTCATTCACTCACTCACACACACACAAACACATGCCTGCAAGTATGCAGCGAAACCCCGCTGATCAAGCGCACGAGACTTCTAAACCGGATGGTTAAATGCATAAATGGGTACAGCCAACTGTAAACAGCGACCAGTTGGCGGCAAAAGGCAATGGGGCAATGGCACCTGTCGAGCGCTGAGCGCTATGCGTTGAGCATAAAATGTTGAATGGCCTAGGCGTGATTGCAGTAATATTTGAGTTGAAAAATGCCGCTCAGCTCATAAAAAAATTAAATTTCTTGTAATAGATCCCAGCTATGGCATCCGCTTTTGCTGCAACGATTATAACGGTTATTGGTGTAACCTATTCAAATGTTGTTGCTTGTTTACTTATTCTTCGTATGTGTGTTTGTTGGCGTTTTGCGCCCTCCAGACATCTTGACCGCTTTGTTTCGGTTGTCTTTTCGCACCAATTAACACATCGTCATCAGCGCTGCGTACCATATGTGCACATGTGCCGTGTGTGGCAAACTTGTTTTTAATTGTAACTTTTTTTAATTTTGTATTTTTTGTTTGTTTGTTTTTTATTTAGAATTTTTTTATTTTTTTCTAATGTAATTATTTTTTTTTTGTAATTATTTTTTGTTGTTGCAATTTTTTTAAGTAAATATGAATATATTTACAAAGATTTATATATTTATTTTCCTAGAGGGTCAAATTGTACTCCTTATTGTTTAGAAAAATATATCAATCATTGTTTTAAAACAATATTAAAAATATCAAGAAACAAGATACTATCATATACATTGCTTCTCTGTTTTTGGTCTCAACAATTTTAAATCACATTTTGGCTAAAACTACTAAAATTACAGTCCTCGTTTAAATATAATTTTTCTCCCTAGTACTATTTATCATATAAGTAAATTGTTTTTGTTATTTAAAATGTGCTTTTATGGTTTCAACAATTTTCATTGCAATTCACAATTTTTGTTAAAATTTTCAGTTCAATGACTGATTTATCATTAGATATTTTTATATTTCATGTTAGATCACGTTATTTTGCAGAAAAATATTTCAAAATCTTCTTTTCTAGCTTATTTCGTATCGATGATTCCTTTTACTGACCGATATGAAATGAGCATTGTGTAAAACGTTGCACTAACTTCTCATTGTTTTTTGTGCAGAGAGTTCGTATTTTATTTTACATTTTGAAATGTATATCGAGGTATATCGAGAGCACAAATTTCATCACCCTAGTGGTTTATGCTTTTTATATGATGTCTTTATTCTATGTCTTTATTCTAATATAAATTTTTTCTCTACATAACTGTCATACAAATTGATCATTCAAACACAAGTTGTTCAGATCGGACCGTGACAGCATATAAGTAGCTGACTTACAAACTGATCGATCAAAGCCAAGTTCTTGTTTGGAAAAATTTTTCATTTGACGATGGTACAATCTCTTGAGAAATATTTCAGATCACACCAATACCATTTGACGAAATATGATCAAGAAATTCGGCACGGATTATTATCCAAGCCAGCGCTATAATCTTCGCTGAAATTGTTCGGATCGACCCACTAAAGCAAATAGCTGCCATACAAACTGGACGATAAAAATCAAGCTAAAGATATCTTTTTCCTTCGTCTTATTGCCATAAAAAGTGCACCTGTGGTGGGTATATTTCTCTCATTATTGATTTCACTTCCGTCGCGCGTAGCTCTCTGTGCAAATTTTTTCTTATTTGTTTTAATATTGCCTAAAACCCCCGAATATACAAGAATATGCCTAGTAATGTTAAAAATATGGGTCACGATTTTACTACAATTCTTTTTCTGTGTAAGCTAAAAACATTTTAATATATTTAAAATATTCAAAGCGAATGACTCTTTCTTTCCAGAATCTTAGCAAATCGTTTACGCTCGTTTTTCGACTGCGTCTTATCAATTTCACATCGCATTCACTTCATCGTTCACTGGTCAATTCAAGTCAGCCGAAGCGCGTGCAAACCAATTTTCCACTCATTTTGCCTATTATTAATGTTGCCTGCGGATAATTTGTCAAGATGATTTATATCATTAAGCCATTTGCCTATTTAAACTTTCGAGCACGCTTGTTAACCAGCCAACGGCTGCTGAAGACGAAAGAGCCGAAGAGAGAAATGACAGAAAAATGCAGTGATTTGCCGTTAAATTTACCGTCACGTGATAAGCGACTGAGTGCCTCCTGACTAAGTAGACAATAAAGAGCCAGGCAACACACGCGTTTGGCTTTCTAGCTCTTAAGATATCAAAGTTTTTTTTTTCAAAAATTGCTTTTGCTTTTGTTGCATGCGCTCCACTTGCAAGGAGCTTTAAATAAATGTAATAATAATACTTATTTATTTAATAAATCTTATTGAAAGCAGCAAAGAAATGCGTTGGACAATTAAATAAATATAAAAACAGCACAAACAACATTGACTTTTGCTATTGGCGATTGGCTCTTGGCGCTTGGCTTTGTATTCAGCATTTGTGATTGGCATTGTTAGACCCGATTTACCGCAATGCCACCAAAGTGGCACGCAATTGTGTTAACCAATAGCAAATTAGCACGCAACATTCAACATGCCACTCGTACTTGCAACACAATCTCATTCGAGGTGTTTACGTTACCTTTTTCTTTTCCTTTGTTGTTTGAATATAGTTATTTTGATATTTTTATAAACGCATTTAAAAGTGGCAACATAATTTGTGTTGCAAATTAAAATACACGCACCTTGCAACAATAACAACATCAGCGTCTCGCTAGACTTTTTGCCTGCTCATTTTATTATTCTCTTTCGTATGCTACACAGCTACTTGCCACATTCATTGAACTACTCTGCTACATTTAGTGGCACTGCAAGGAAATGCCTCAAAGAAAAAGAGAAGAAACGGAAAACACGACTCCCCAGTGACTCGGCTTCAATGCGCCTGTTTCTACAACCATTTTCCCCCATTTTTTTTTGCATTATGCTGTGGTGGCACATTTCTAGTTTTTTTTTTACGCATTTTACTTATGAAAATGTCGTCAAGTTTTTAATTGTCTGCAATTTTAAAGTCGCTTTAAGGCAAATAAAGTAGCGCCTTGTAATAAATAGTAGCAGCTAATGAAACGACCCAATTTTTCTGCCTTAAATGGCAAACGCTGTGCTCTCAATAGACTGCGCTGATCTGATCTCGGCTCATCGGCGGCGGTCGCTGTCAGCCTCGACAAACACATAGCGATCCGTTAGTGAATGATTTGCGGCGATCAACGTTCCACGATCAGTGATCAGTGTTGAATGTTCGACACGTTGTTCGGCGGCCGTCGCGCCGTGTGTGTTTGTTGGTTCAAGTGCTCGTTAAACTGCGACATTTTTGCTGTTCATTAAAGTAAATCAATCAAAGTGTTGTTGTGTGGCGTTAAATAAGTAGCGAGGAAATATAAATAAAAATGGATTAAAAAATGAGCGCAAATGTGTTGCTGCTGCCACTCAGTGTTTGCACATTGTGCGCTAATTATGACTTGTTATATTTAATTTTTTCCTTGATTTGACTTTTTCTCAATCAATTACAGTTCCATATGATCATCATCAAACAAATATGGTTTGCCATATTGTTTGTATAGGCGAACATGTAAGGTCACTTTCTAGATGGTAAAAATTGTTGAGGCCATTTTTGTCAATTACAAATTCCGAGTGGCATACGTGTGGCCGTCTATCGAATTTTTTCGCACTATTCGCTCTACTACTGGCGCCAAATCGTTTAGTGTATTTAAACACAAGGTGTTTTGCGAATGATTCCAAATTCCATTGTAAATATGTATATATGAGCGGTATGGCGAGTCTTTGCATTTGCAATTTTTTTCCCTCAAACGCATGTCAGGTATGCCTCAGAGTTGAGAAGCTTTGGTTCGATGTGTGTTAATAATCCATTACTTTTTATGAAAGTTTGCAAGTGTTTGCTTTTCACAATTAATTTTATTAATGCTGAATCGATTCTCATTTCACATCCTTATTCTATCTTCTACATTTATTTACAATGTAAAGCGTAATTTATATACCAAGAATGTATCTAGCTTTATACTGTTTATGCGATGAAACCAAAGTTGTGTAAATTTATTTCCACAACGACAAATAAAAATTGTTGCCTACATTCAGGCGCATTGTTTATTAGTAATATGTATTTAGCAAAGTCGCACACCAAAAACGATGATAACATATTTAGTCCACGTTTCTACAACAATCACATGATGCGCCTTATACATTTCTTAAACCACTAGCGAACGGCTAATGGAATTTACTAGATGATAGATTTTCATCAGTAAAATTCATAGCTGTCAAAGAGCGCTTGTTATTGAAAACCCATAAAATCGTCATTGAGGTTTGTTGAAAAAATTATGATACACGACTCAAAGACTGTTATACTCCTCTGAAACCTATATCTGATTTTAAGTGCTTATATCCACTTGTAAGTCAGGAAAAAAACACATTTCTTTTGTTTTTTTTTAAACAGTTTATCTAATAAATAAATAAAAATAAAGTAGGTATATCTACAGAATTTTATGTACTTTACTAAATGGCGGTTCATTTCATAATAAAAAATTTTTCATTTTGATTTTGGTTTTGTCTTTTATCCATGAATACATTAACACAAAAAACAAACTAGGCACATATGCTTATATACCTCTACATATGTATGTTATTTGCGCATTGTTCTAAATAACTTTTTGTTATACTCTCGCAACCTGTTGCTACAGAGTATAATAGTTTTGTTCACCTAACGGTTGTTTGTATCACCTAAAATTAATCGAGTTAGATATAGGGTTATATATATATAAATGATCAGGATGAAGAGACGAGTTGAAATCCGGGTGACTGTCTGTCCGTCCGTCCGTCTGTCCGTCCGTCCGTCCGTCCGTGCAAGCTCTAACTTGAGTAAAAATTGAGATATCTTTATGAAACTTGGTAGACATGTTTCATGGTACCGTGAGACGGTTGGTATTGCAGATGGGCGTAATCGGACCACTGCCACGCCCACAAAACGCCATTAATCAAAAACAAATAACTTGCCATAACTAAGCTCCGCAATAAGATACAAGACTGTTATTTGGTACACAGGATCACATTAGGGAGGGGCATCTGCAGTTAAATTTTTTTTTTAAAAGTGGGCGTGGGCCAAATTCGGTGCGTAACGTTCTTTTCATGTTTCTATGTCATAGTGCGAAAATGGGCGAAATCGGATTACAACCACGCCTATTTTCCATATGACACCATTTTAAATACCACTTGATTCTTTCACTTTCCACTATGCAAATCAGGCAACAATGACTGTGTCGGGTTAAAACTTTGCGTGAATAATGCGATTAAAGTATGCCACCTTGTGGCCAAAAATTGTCTAAATCGAACCAAAACTGTTTAAGCCCCTAAGTACTAAATATGTGGACCCCAGTGCCTATAGTTGACCTTCTACCGAAAATATCAGTCAATCCACAAAGAAATCTCAAACGAGTATACCATTTGACTTTGCGAGAGTATAAAATGTTCGGTTACATCCGAACTTAGCCCTTCCTTACTTGTTTTATATTATATTTCCTTTTATGCCATAATCTCAATTATTCCCACCAATTGTCCGTCCACTCGTATCAATTAATATCTAATTGATTGTCGATTGTCTAAAGGTTGTCTATGTAGTCATAAATATAATATATATGCATGTATCGTAAGCGCTTCTCTATTTATGACTTCTCGGAAACGCTCATCTAAACTGGCGTGAGAACGTGTAGACACTGGCTCACATGTTAACTCGCACAATTCTCCAAATCATGGCGCACATTTGGCATCCATTTCCGTGGAATATAATATTTTTGAAGCGCTCAGAAATCGTTCGAATTAAGACTATTCGGAAAGGAAGTCGAATATAAATAACAAACATACAACATTTATATTCGTATGTGCTTATAAATTTGTTGAGTTCGTGAATAGATCTCCCCCCACTGCCAGTTCAACAACTCACACTCATCATACTGTACGATTTGTTTAACCGAAAAGTCGCAATTCGTATGCTTTGCTCATCTCTTCATTCAAAAAAATATAAATTTAATTACTTGTATCACATTAAAAGTCCATCAATTGTGATATTTGATATCAGCGTTTAGCGCCTGCTTGGCTTATGCGGCGACGCTTCAAGCTACTGGCGTCTAGCAACTGTTCGGCGGGTGCTAATTTTTATTTCTCACTGATCTTGCCAAAGCAATTGGCTACGATAAATCAAGGCACGTTCGATGCGGCGCATATGCGCTTGACACGTTCTAATAAACAAACCGGCAGACGGACGGACGGAGTTGATATCTTGAAATTTATGAAATCAATCAATATTGAAAAGTATACTGTTGTTTTATGTGCTTATGCTTGTTGAATGGTGTGTTTGCATTCAAAGCTGGCTGCTGATCGTTAAAAGTCGTTAAAGTCTTTTGTTGCTGCTCGTTTTTGTGAGGTGTGGTTGTGCTGGGTGTTAATACCGCGACACAACTTTTAGCTTCCATATGTTCCTAACGTGACATACGTAGGCGTGCGAAATCCTTTTTTCTGAAGTTTTTTACTAAAATATACAAATATATGTCATTGTTTATTTATATTGATTTCTTAATATTTAATACAATTTATTATGAAAAGTTCGCTACTTCATATTCATACGTATTTTTGTCTATTTTACTTTTGCCATTGTCTACCGCTGAGCCACATAAAATTTCCAATTAAGATAACAAAAACGTGACAAAAATTATTACTAAAAATTCACAATATATTATAATAAAATCTTAAGCTCTAGAATGTTCATTAGTCATACATAAGTACAAGTTGAATCACTTAGATACGATATTTTTTGTTAGTAAATATGCGCTTATATTCTTTACTACGTGAATTAATATTTCTAACTATTTATTACCAGAACTACTTAGGTATATCCAATTTTTATGCATTTCCTAAGTTAATTGTATGCCTATCTAACTAATAATCAACAGCAGGTCGAAAGAAAACATCGATCTATAAATAAAGCTTCGCAATCGTCAAATAACTTCAACTTGCTCTGCACTGATATTACCAGAGTACCACCATTGAAGTGCAGATTTCTATTAATAAACCAGAAGCGGATTAGAATAAGATTATGCATTTGTCAATTTATTTAACTAATCGATTTGAAACAAAAGTAGCACCCCATAAAATCGATAAAAGAACTAGTCAAAACAAAAACAAAAAAAATAATAATAAAATCACGCCGTCAATTTGAAACAGTCTTTCTCCACTAATGCTGTGTATTTCCCCCTTTTGGCTCCTCTGAGCTAGTACCAGAATGAACACTTTCATCGTTGGAAACAATTTTTTTTGCTTTTCTCCATTTGTAGGATATGTCGTCGCCTTCGCAGCCCCGAAACAACTTATTTTCCTTTATTGCACTCGAACTTATTAAAACGAACTCGACTTATCGGCTATCATCTTATAAGATTGTTTATAATATAAATGGTTGATTATTGGTCATTGATTCTCTCAATCGAAATTACGTATATTTCCTCAATTCGAACACCGGAGTAGATAATAAAACTTCGTAAACAGAAAAAAGTCACAGGTAAGGTGGTCGAGCGATAACTTCTGTTATAGGGGGTCTTTTGTTACAAATTTCGTGGCGACGAACAAAATATTAACGAAAATTTGCTGAAGCGATTCAAGATGTTGAGAACTTATGCACACTTATCTTCTTATATTCATAGCTATCGGAACCACTCAAATGACTGCGGTGTTATCGTAGTCGATTATTCGAGTGACTTTAGAGACTTTTTCGATGATTTCTGAATATTAATACCATTTAACGCAAAACCAAACTACAATTTATAAAATAAATTTAAAGAAATTTTAGAGCTCCGATGCATAATTTGGGAACCGCTGACTTTTTGTATGGAATGGACTGTATATAGGGATATATTAATGATATGGCATTGTTTCAAATGATATCGTTTTCACACTATATAAAATGTATATATATTTGAAAATCCTGTAAATAGTTTTGGATATATAAGCGTATTCGTAAGATTCTTTAAACTTAGTGTAATCCGCTTTCAAAAGTTTGAACACATTTTCTCAAAACGCTGTTCTCATAGTCGGTGAGGAAAATTTCTCCGAAGCGGTTGGACCGAACGATTTGAAATTTTCACACGATCTTCTCAGATATATTTAGCATAATTAATACATTATTTTTTTTTTATAATGATTTCGATCTTTCTAGCCACCCTAATTTTTTTCTCACAAAAAGCGTATTATTTTGGGAATGTACAATTTTTATTTAGTAATTATTCAATATTCGAAGAAAAATTAAAAAAATATCGTTTTCTCTGACCTGCAAGTGGATATAACCCCTTAAGTAAATATTTCTCCTTAAGTAAATATTTCTCCTTATTTTAAATACCTTTTTTCTCACCATTTTTCATTCATCTAAACAACTAGTATTTTTGGTTTTGCTCCTGAAGCATTGAAAGCAATTTAAAATAAGTGTCACGACGCGCCTGAAAATGCAATAACCGTCACAATGAAGACGCCACTGCCATCGGCGCAAATATGCATAGTCATTTCGAAAGCGCAGAGTTAAGAACGCCGATGGCTGACCAGCTTAAAATTGAATAAAGAATTGAACGTCTCGCTGCAACGCAACTTCGTGCAGACATTTTCTTTTGATATTTTCCTCATACACGTCTCGAACGCATTGAAAAGCACTTACATACATGCATACGTGCATAAATTGTATTGTCATTGCCTGTTGAAAGGCAATAAATGTTGGCTTAATGCAATTCCAATTAATTGAATGCGTTCTAACACTAACGGAATCATAAATGCTTACATGTTTATATTGTCTTCTGTTTGTCGCTGGGTATTTGAACGGTCATAAAGGTTTCGTTAATCGTCGCTCTTGTACTGGCGCGTCGATAAAGCTGTTTATTTGCGCGTGCTGTCGCTCGGCCCTTCGTACGTGGCGATCTGTGCGTGGAATGAATGCACTTTTTTATTTTTTATTTTATTTGTGGTTTTAATGAAGTCAGTAGTCAACTTTGTTGCACTCAAATCGGTTATGCAATAATGAACTCACTGTCCGTCCGACCGTTTTAGGCTGCGTGCGCATGCGTAAAATCATGTGCTGGTAATCGAATCATCATCGTTGATACGTTTTATGTAATTTTTATGTCTGTCACGTGCGCGTGAGTAGACATGTTTCTGTTCTTACAGCACACCGTTTCATTTGTTGTTTTTTGTGTGCTTTAATGGTTTGTTTTAGATTCTGATCTAATTGCATGAATTTTATTCGGATTTTTTTTTATTTTGATTCATTTGCATATTCAATCTCAAACGTATGCATATATATATATTTATATTTATTTGTATATTCTCACAATGGAAATCTAAAACTCAGAAATTCAAAATGTAAAGTGACTAACACAACAATAATATTAAGATCCATGAGAAAAACAAATTTTGAACATTTATTTTATTTCGTTAAACGTGAATTTACTGAGCTAAATAATCCTGTAAATCCTTTAGATTTTTCATATATTTCAAGGAAATAAGTTTCGCAGAGTGGTCCTACGACTCAATATAGGTTTAACCTCACTTTTTCGATTCGTCTTAATAAGATTACAGATTCATCAAAGGTTTAGCTAATTTTCCGAAAAAAATTATTTTAATTTCAAACTCTATTCTTCTCTATGATGGTTTTTCATCAGGAAGTACTAAACTCTTCGACCGATTAACTACAACTAGTTTTGTATATGTAATAATTTTTATCTAGCAATTTATGCTTTTTTTCTAATGTTGCTTTCCATTAAATCTTAAGCCCCGTTCGCTTAGGCTAAGCAACATTTTCATGCAAAGCTCTTTATTTTTAAAGCAATTTCTTACCAAACTTTAAAAGGCGTAGGCTCGCATTACATTGAGAACCATTGATATCACCACAATGCGAAATGTTTTCAAACAAAGGTAAAAATTTGAAAAATAACAACACACTCTTCTCTACAATTTAAATTTTGCTTCAATTAAACGTGAAGTGTGCGCATTTTTTGCAAATATTTATTTTGCCATAATAAATTTCATCCGATACGTGAAGTACATTCAATGTCAGGGCTCAAAAAGTCGTGATTTCAGTGAGCCGGTTTGAGTTATGTCAATATACGCACTTGAAAAATCAAGTACAAAGCAGACTAAACAAAATGCTTACTTATTTTCAGATTATGTTTATATTTATTAAATGTATTTATTTTAAAATTTTTTTTAATGATTTTTTTTTTGTAATATTTTTTTAATTTAATTTTTTAGTACATTGCTCAATTTTTTTTAATATTGTGTTTTTTTTGTTTTTATTTATTAATTTTTGCCAATTTGCTTTTGCCAGTGTTGCTCATTTTGGTAAACTCCACATTCTGATTAATTAATACAGAATAAATATCGTAAATATTCGCATTTTTGTTTTGCTTTTATCACGCATTCAAAACATTACGACCACTTATTTGTTGACGTATAACCCAAAGTGAAGGTCGCATTTGTTTACAAAATACAAAATTCATCTGAAAAGTTATTATTTAATTCAATACTTTGTGCTCAGCGTGTCGAAAATGTATTCATCAATGAACAACTGAGCATTTGGATAAACAACTGTATATAAAAGCAGCCACAAAGTACTTACATTTCTATATGAGTACTTACATATGTATGTATATATAAATACTAATCCACTCACAATATTTATTTGTGTGTAACTGATCGTGAATTAGTTCTCACATGTATTCACTCGCTCATAAATCTTCCCATGCGTTGCTGTGATTCACCATTGCGAATTCTATTTCATTTAAGTTTATTTTATGCCATATTTGTTGATGATCATTTTCCATTGTTGTAGCTCTTGACATATATTTTTGCAATTACATCTATTGTATACTTTTTATTTACTTTTTTTTGCATTGTTCATTTGTTGGTTTTGGTGCTCATTCATCAATTTCAGCAACGAGTTGTGTCCGGTGTGTGTTTGTTGTAGCTGATTTTTTGTAAAAAATCTTAAGGGGCTTGTTTGGATTTTGATTCGTCTTAAATATGTGGTTTTTATGTTCTCCAATCAAAAATTGTTATATTTTCGGGGCAAGGTAAGAATGAAGAATCAGTCTCAGTTTGAGAAAACATAAAAACAAAATATATATAACAGTCTGAGAAAATATATTTATTTTTATATTTAAGAACTAATATTTGAACACGATTCTTGTTAATCCAATATGTGCCTATAATTAGCTTACTCAATAATATTATATTTCAAGTCGGAAAAATCGTTAGACCACCAAAACACCGAATCAATGCTTGATAACTTAATTTTTCGCATTATGGATTTGTATCATGTTTCTTACTTATTTTTTATTCAATTTCGTCAGCTTTTGTTACCATCGAAATTTTCTTTGCTACTTTTTTGTCTTCCTTATTCTGTGTGTTGTTTTTAGGTTTACAAAAATATACATTTATATGGGTCCCCACAAAAATTATGTTTATATTTTCCCCGCTATTCCGTCGTATAGATAAAAATTTAGAGCTGAAACTCGGATCGGTCAAAATTCTACTTTTCAGTGCCATTGTGTGTCAAGTTCAACGATAAATCCTCGAACTTGAATAAAAAAAAATAATAGATCAAACACCGTAACGTCAAATTAACATGACAGCACTTGAAGTGAGTAAAGACTTAATCTTTCTCCTTATTTCTCTCTCTCTCTCTCTCTCTCTCTCTCTCTCTTTCTCTCTTTCTCTCTGTTTTATTAATGCTGAATATTTTTCTTAGTATCCCCGATTCCAAAACACAAATCGTTGATTGAGATGATCTTGATATATTTGAAAAATATATTTTCTGCTATTTTCGATGAATGTCTGATTAATATAAATATAATATTATATATTATATATAAGTATGTATATATAAATACATATATGTCTACTTAAAAAAATTACCGTAATTTACCACTACAGGAGACATTGCTTAATCGAAGTTCAGTGATCTTTAAAGATTGTATAATTTGAAGTTATGTGACCTAAGTGAGCCACATATTCACATCATTTACATACATACATATATTCATCATGTAAAAGGATCGGCTTTTTATTCCAAAACTTGATTTCCCGCTCAAAATTAATTTTTATCTTAAATTAAGCTCATTTTTCACAGGCTTTAGCTACTTGGTGGAGAAACGACAATAATAGTTAGGAGTTCCGAAATCATTTCGAACTTGTTAACACACCTTGCTTGTCATTCAAATATATTTATTTTTTCATATTTGCTTTCTTGGAGCCTGTTTAGCTATAAAATATTAAATACTATACTGCATATTAGAGTTTAGCCTGAATGGTTATATAGCGGTTAAAGATAATATAGATTTTATCGTAGTATTATTTTGACTTTAATGTTGTAATAAAAATCAGTCAACTAATTATGCATTAGTTAATACGAAAAGTTAAAAAGTTTCTTGAGTATATAATATAAATTGGGTATTTTTTTATCTTCCACAAATTCCTAAGAGTATATTTCCTTGCAATTTCTTACTTATTTTACTATCGATCATAATATGCAATTTGTGCAGCGCGCAACACTTCCGTTTTCAACAATGTTACCGGTATGCCGATGTGTATATATATGAGTACATAAATATGTGCGTATGTATGTATACACAATAAAAATGCTGAACACGAACTCACCAATGCAGCTACCAAACAACAATCGAATTGCTGGCAACAACAACAACAAGAACAATAGTGGCTATCAGTGACTTGCAACCACAAACTCTGCCGTCAACTGCTAAATTGACGCGGCGAAAAAAGTCTAGCCACCAATTTGAGGTGTGTGTCTATCAGTCTGTCGTGGTGTGTGTGTGTGTGTGGGATATATGCGCATACTTATTAATAATTGCTTTGGTTTGGGTGGTGTAAGGTGGCGAGAAGTTTAAGTGGCCGCACGCAATTACAGCTGCAGTCAAAAAAAACAATGAGAACAACAACAACAACAAGCTTACCTAAACTCACCTACCTACTAATAAGAGCCACAAAGGAGGCAAAAGTCAATTTGCCATGCCACTAGACGCTTGCACACACACATATGCAAGTGCATGCATACAAATACGAAGGTATGTTTGGATGTGTCTGACTTTGGCTCTGTGCGCTTGCAACAATCGCTTTGCGTCTCGATTGCCAATTTTTCAAGTGCAAGTTCAATACAAAAGCCGGCGAGTGAGTCAATTCGCTGCGCCTGTGTGCATGTACATGTACACAAATGTATGTGTATGTGTTTGTATGTTTTTGTTGTTGGCCTGCTGGTTTGTTTGTATGCATATTTGCAAAAGGCCAGGCCAGAGATGAAATGCTGTCGAAATGCAGTTTAATTTCCTGTTTGTCTAGCGCAAATTTACGTTTGGCCAATGATCTGTTTTATATCAGCTTCGTGGCGAACTTCGGGTGGCGAGCGCAGTTAGTGTTATAAATAGATAAGCCGTTTAACAAAGACTATGCCGCGTGTCTATTCCACTAAAGAACTTTGCACTTCTAGTTTGATTGACCACATGTTTTGACATTTTGTTGGGCAATAAAAAAAGGGGATTAGTTATAGCCAAGGCGGGTATAATAAACAATAGACTATGACAAAATAATTTATTGTCGTTATATGAATTACCCAAGTGACACATCGTCCAGGCTATAATAAGCACGTGACTTAGAGAATTATATGTATATCAGTTTTACTTATCCAACGTTTGGTATATGTTTTTCTAAGAAATTGGACCTCGTTTGAGTATGTGAAGCAAAATGGTGGTGTTTAAAAAAGTGGAGTTTTAAACAACGTTTTTAGTCTGCCAAAATTCGATTTTTGATCAGATCAAAAAACTGGTAGGTAATTGTTTGGAGAACTGTACACCGAAAATGCGGAAAAAAACTGTAACTTAATTATTTTTCGCCGAGTAGCCACTGAGGCATATTCGAAAAATTCGTTCCAAATAAACTGATGGAGCTGATTGAACTGAGCGGCTACCATTTTAGAAGCCTATAAGTTAAAAAAATATTTAAAAAAAAACATCTTCTATGAAAATATGCAAAAAATATTAATTTTTTTCTCACACAAGGTGCGCCCTTTAACCGAAAATACTACTAGAAATTCCAAAAATGACAATAAATAAATAATAATTTAAGTGATCAATTAGCGAAGAAAATGCTTTAAACATATTTCAAAGACTTAATTTCTGAGCCCCGGTGTTGGACAACATTAACATTAGGATGGAGCAAAAAAAAATTTTATATTCAGCTTTTAGAACACTTATCAAAAGTTTTTAATGAAATAAAAATTTCAGCTCGAAACTTTACTTTAAAAGTGGCCCACTCACTCTCCTCTAGATTAAAAAAAAAAATTTTTTTTGTCCAAAATTTTTTTTTATATAATGTACAATTTTGACCCTCAGGCTTTTTTTGTCCAAAAAAATTTTTTTTATAATGTACAAATTTGACCCTCAGGCTAAGCAAAACAAAAAAAATTTCGCTCCACCCTAATTTACATTGATACAATCGAAATCAGTGAAGAACTCACTTCATTTTCGAATGGTCGTCCTTAAAATGAGTGTAAGATATACACTAGTACAATTGTTATTAATATTATTATGGATATTATATTAATTAAGATAATAATTATAATAATAATAATTATAATAATAATAATTATAATAATAATAATTATAATAATAATAATTATAATAATAATAATTAAGATAATTTAAATAATTATTAAGATAATTTAAATAATTATTATTATTATTAGGAAAAAAAAGTATCAAATAATTATCAGTTTTGCAAAATGCATAAATGGGTCCTTACTTACAACAAATAAATAATATAAAATCGGTAGTTACATACTTGTATATTAACATTATATATTTAAGTTATTCATATTATATTTAGTCTGTTCCTTATTTTATTTCCTCTCACGATGTGACGCACCGATTAACGTTTCAGTGCGTGCTAATTGAATGCAAATAAAAAATGCAAGATTAATTAAAATTCATATGTATATAATAACTGAGTTTAATTGATTCCAAAAGCCAACTTAATTTTATTGCGATGACTAATGCTCTCATGTCAAGCTTGTTTATATTATATATGTTTAGAAGTAACATGTTAATTATATTTTCTACCGGCACTTTTCGACTTGGGTTACTGAAAACTCGCCCATATGTGAGTTAAAATTTTATTCTTGCTAAATTGGCAGTTAATTTTTAATGCCAAGGTCACGAGTGTTTTATTATGCCACTTTGCGAGCTCATCTTCTCAAAATGTTTACAGCATAAGTTTGCCTTTGGTTTGGTTTATTTTATTTAACTTTGTTTTTTCTGATACGCTTTTTGAGGAATGTTAAAGTAAATTAAAGCAATAATAAGACTATAAACTAATGCCTACTGTTAATTATGTGTATCTTAGGTGATGAAATGGAATCACAAGATGGCGGCAAATTATTTTAATATATCCTCTTAATAATAAAAATTATGTTGTGATGTCATATAAGGTAGAATAATTTAAATAGTCCTAAACTTCCTAGTGATCAAAGCAAATAATATAATTTTGCCTCTAAGAAAAACACTGTTATCAAATCTAAAGTTCACTCAGACCTTTGGATTAAATTTATTGTCAGTCAATTAATGAGTTATAAAAAGTCAGATAAGCATAAGGTTGGATTTAGACTTCTCAAAATGTCTACGTGGTATTTTGATAACTTTGGCAATATGGTGCTATTGTTGCGCGAAATTTAATTTACAAGTATAATATTCACCAAGATATAAATTTGGCAAATTTGATCGGAATCACAGAATTAAGTTGAGAATAGTCTGTCGGGCACAAAAGTTCAATTGAACAGTTTGTTCGATGATTATAATATTGAGTTGGAAAGTAATCCATGTGAAATTTCGCGAAGATATCATTCTTTTTCATAGAAGGAATTGATTTTCAACGCTCACCGATATCGATGGTTCGAACAAATGAGCAGTTTATTGAATAGAAAAGCTGATCGATAAAAATCAAGTTCTTCTCTGGAAAACTTTTTTAATTGACAAAATATCTTTACGAAATTTGGCATGGATTATTTTCCATGGCAACGCCAGAAACTTCGATTATATTGTTCTGATCAGACTACTACAGCATATCGCTGCCATAAAAATAACCGACCAAAATCAAAATAAAGATCTTTTTATACCTTTTAATGTCACAAGAAATTGTCCTGTGAAAGGCAATATAGCTTTGATGCAGCCGAAGTCAACGTTTGTTTTTTTGTGTTAATCGCAAATTGAAGAAAATTTTTATTTTTAAACGCAAAATATACTAAAAACTCATTGCTCATTAATTACTAACTGCAAGATCCGAATGTAATACTATTTGCGGCACAATACTAAATAACGATAGTTGTTACTACTCCGAAGCTCGATAATCGTGGCTGTAAATATATATAAACAGCCATGAAGTAGCAATGTCTGTTAATAATAAGCTGTTGCGTCAGCAAGCGCGCTTTACACTTTACTTGCTCGTTAAGTTAGCTGCGGTTTCTCCAATATTTTGAAAGGCTAAAATTGAATTACCATGGAAGTAATTTGAGTCTGAATATCAGTATGTTTCATATTTTAGAATTTCAACTTATGCACTTATTGCTTTTAAGTACTAAAAAGTACTCGGCACCGGTTAATAACAACAAAAATTATATTCGCATAATCTGCTGTTTATAATGACTTCCGAAAAAATGTTTCGCCAAATTTGCAGTACTCGTATCATCAAAAATATTAAAGCAACCGCTACGCCACACGCGCAGGATGGTCGGTCGGCCGATGTATACAATAAACATCAGTGTTTTCCTTCACGCAACACTTCCGTGAATATGCGAAAACATGCTTGTTCGTTTCCTACTATATTCCAACATCAGTTGAAATTCACAATAACAACAATAAAAGGCAAAAATAATTCACAACAAATAATGTTTACTCCTTGTAAATTGCTGCTGTTTTCATTGCCGCTGCGCCTGCGCGCGCAACTATTGCTGCCTGCGCTTGCACATAACGTGTATGGCCGATATATATTTTTATACCCTGAACAGGGTATATTAAGTTTGTCACGAAGTTTGTAACACCCAGAAGGAAACGTCGGAGATGCTATAAAATATATACATAAATGATCAGCATGATGAGCTAAGTTGATTAAGCCATGTCCGTCTGTCTGTCCGGCTGTATATACACGAACTAGCCCCACAGTTTCAAAGCTATCGATATGAAATTTTGTATCTCACTAAGAAGCTGCTCATTTGTCGGAACGGCCGATATCGGACCACTATAGCATATAGCTGCCATACAAACTGAACAATCGGGAGCAAGTCCTTGTATGGCAAACTTTTTTATTTGACGTGAAGATATTACTCACGAAATTTGGCATAAGTTATTTTCTAAGGAAACAATGTAATTCCCGAAGAAATTGTTTTGATCGGATGACTATAGCATATAGCTGCCATACAAACTGAACGATCGGAATCAAGTGCTTTTATGGAAAACTCTTTCATTTGACAAGGTATTTTCACGAAATTAGACATGAGTTATTGTTTGAGGCAACACCGTAATCTCCGAAAAACTTGAACAGATCGGATGACTATAACATATAGCTGCCATATTAACTGAAAAACTCTTTCATTTGACGAGGTATCTTCACGAAATTAGATCGGAATTAAGTTATTGCAAGGAACCTTTGTATTTGTGAAGGGTATTATAGCTTCGGTGCAAGCGAAGTTAACGTTTTTTCTTTTAATTAAAATTTTTATTTCTGTTTTTTGTTTTCGATTTTTTATTGATTTACCACTTCGTTTTTGGGCTTTCTTCTTCTGTGGTTGCCTCCCCGTTAATTTGTAACATTAAAATTCATTGGCAGTGCAGCTGCGTCTACGCTTGAGGTGATAGCGTAATTGATGGCGCAAAGAAATGGTGGTCAGTGGTGGTTGCAGCGCCGCAAATCGTTGTAAATTGTTGCGAATTTATTTGGCTTGGCGGCGGCAACAACAGTGCACGCTGTTAACTTTACATAGTTTCATTGTGTGGCGTGTTTAATCGCTGTTAATTTTGCAGTAGGTGAACACGAAAATGCTTTCAATACAATTGCACATGTTTGTGGGTATTGAAATTGTATTTATTTGCTATTGATTTGGATTCCGGGTAATGAAAATTCCTGGCGCATATACAGTTGTCAGTATGTGAGCAATAAAACAATAAATATATGTGAAATAGTAAAATTTTAATTGAATCCAATTAAATTCTGGTGGAAGGCGCACACTAGGCTGTTAGTTGCTTTATTATCAAATGAGTTAAGCGAAAATATTTCTATCAACTAGTACCATTTCGTTAAGAGTGCTATAAAGAATGAAGTAATCAATTATTTATACATATAAGGGACGCTTCTTATTTAACTAATAGTAAATACTTAAAATAACTCAACGTCTAATACAGTATTGTTTACATTTTTATTATAATTTCTCTTGTTCTCATAGTCATCGGTTTGCTTAAACCAGCAATTTTTTTAAAGGTGAAAACGACACCCTTTATTTAGTTTTTCAAAAATTTTGCTGGGCCTAATTTTTTTAACATTTATTTTATTATCAAATGTATTTCTCTTGAATTTATTATGACTATTTTTATTGATTGTTTGTTCATGTTCACCAATTTCATTAAAACATTTTACAGTTGATGTTATTGATTCCTTATCCATTTTGTACATTACATAATCAGGTAGACCCATAACAATGAATCATTGTCTGTGTGTCAATAGTTTTATTTATCTCTAATAAAAATCTATCATTTTTTGTGGAAGCTCCTTGAAATTTTTATGAAAATGCATATTTAACTTGTGACCAACCTTTGTTTCCGTATGTTTCACAAAATTTTGTTTCTCATGTTGCCCATCCAGCATTCACTGTACATTTTTTTTTTATCATACTAGTGTACCTATCTAGACACTGTTTTTCAAGCAAATACTTTAATATTTCAATTTTTTTCGGCCTTGTTATACTCTCGCAACCTGTTGCTACAGAGTATAATAGTTTTGTTCACCTAACGGTTGTTTGTATCGCCTAAAACTAATCGAGTTAGATATAGGGTTATATATATATAAATGATCAGGATGAAGAGACGAGTTGAAATCCGGGTGACTGTCTTTCCGTCTGTCCGTCCGCGCAAGCTCTAACTTGAGTAAAAATTGAGATACCTTTATGAAACTTGGTAGACATGTTTCTTGGTACCGTGAAACGGTTGGTATTGCAGATGAACCACTGCCACGCCCACAAAATGCCATTAATCAAAAACAAATAAATTGCCATAACTAAGCTCCGCAATAAGATACAAGACTGTTATTTGGTACACAGGATCACATTAGGGAGGGAAATTTTTTTTTTAAGTGGGCGTGGTCCCTCCGCTAATAGATTTAATGTGCATATCTCCTAAACCGCTAATGCTATAATAACAAAATTCATTGCAAGCAAATTTTTTAGAACCTCTACCTACAGTGTGAAGGTAGAGTGAATAGTTGAAATCGGGTGGCAACTCCGCCCACTCTCCATATAACGGTACTGTTAAAAACTACTAAAAGCGCGATAAATCAAGCACTAAACACGCCAGAGACATTAAATTTTATCTCTGAGATGGTATAAGATGACTTTATAGGAACCGCGTTCAAAATTAGACAGTGGGCGTGGCACAGCCCACTTTTAGGTGAAAACCCATATCTTGGGATCTGCTTAACCGATTTCAACCAAATATATTCTATGTCATAGTGCAAAAATGGGCGAAATCGGACTACAACCACGCCTATTTCCCATAGAACACCATTTTCAATTTCATCTGATTTTTTCACTTTCCACTATGCAAATCAGGCAACAATGACGTATCGGGATAAAACTTTGCGTGAATAATGCGATTAAAGTATGCCACCTTGTGGCCAAAAATTGTCTAAATCGAACCAAAACTGTTTAAGCCCCTAAGTACTAAATATGTGGACCCCAGTGCCTATAGTTGACCTTCTACCGAAAATATCAGTCAATCCACAAAGAAATCTCAAACGAGTATACCATTTGACTTTGCGAGAGTATAAAATGTTCGGTTACATCCGAACTTAGCCCTTCCTTACTTGTTATTTGTTGGTTTATTTAATTTAATATAATTTCTATTTTTAGTTATAGTTATTTTTTTAGAAACAATTGTTGTAAATATATTTTTATTATGTTAAAAAAAATGAATTTGTTATGTTGTAATAATTTTTAATTAATTTATAAATATTTTATATTTTTTTGTTAGTAATATTTATTCTATTCGATTTTTTTTACGAATAATGATTTTTTAATTTCAATTATTTTTTGTTTTTTTCTTCTTTTCATTCAAAATTTGTTTATTTTTTAATTATGTTTATACTTTTTTTAGTTATATTATTTGATTTGTTTGTAATATTTATTTATTTTTAATGAATATTTCTATAATTACTTAATTTTTGCATATATATTTTTTTGCAATATTGTTTATTTTTAGTGATAAGGTTTTGCTTAATTAAAAAAACTTCCATAAATCAATTTTGTCAATTTTATAATTATTAATTCAATTACAATTTTTCAGTATTTGGTTGGTTAACAATATATTTAATTTCCGAATATATATTCAAAATTTTTTATTAATTTTTTAAATTTAAAATCAATATGTTTTTTTTTTGTTTAGTTAGTAATAATAAAAATTAATGATTCTTTAAAAATACTAAAGAAATGCAAGAGACAACGTCAATGCCATGCTTGTCAAGTACAACTGTTTGTACGGACATTAAACAACTCTTTGTTCCACTACATGCATACAAACAACTTGTGTATTTGTATATGTCTTTTTAACTATTGATTATAAAAATGTGCAGCCTTTTCACTTTCGAATTATTAAGTTTTTATGCGCTTGCTTTCAACCGACGGAGATATGTCCCACAAGCACATGTGTTTGAGTGTGTGTGTATGCGTGCCAGCTTTCGTTAGTTTGTTAACATAAAAGTTTTCCTTCGTCATTAGTTGTAGTTATTGCTATTTTTATTTTATTTTCATTTAGCTGAAATTGAATCAACAGCTGGCTTGACAATCCTGTTCACCTTTGTTCAAGGTCGTTGGTTTGTAAGGTCATAATTGTGGCGCTATAACTGCCGTGCCGCAATTTGCTTGAATCATATGCATCATATTAGGTGCGTCATAATATTTTTTAATATTCAAGTGTTCATATTTTATATTTAATTAAAGGAAAAAGTAATTTTTTTAAAGGCTCTTGTAGCTAGATGTGTCAACATACCCGTATGTGTGTGTATTGTCGGTTTAATTCTTTTAGGTTCTAGAAGTTTAACATTTTTGCTGATTGTCAAACCTGTACCAGTGACCTATACACGAACCCTTCTATTCTGGCACGCTTTGCTTTAATCCCCAACCTCCACCAATATCAAAAAGACTTTTCTTTCGACGCATTCTTCATTTAAAAGGACACCTTCATCAGACATTCGAAGGTGGAGACATCACAAAAAAGACAAAAAGGAGAAATATATTTGTGGGTCTAAATATCTGTTGAGCAGATTAGAATACCGTAGAAATTAATGAGTTTTTGTAAAACAAACTATCATCATACGAGTATATAAGCCTTCTTAAAATTAAAGAGGTACTGCCACTAACTATACTTTTGGTATCTCATTGTACAATTCTAATGGACTCTGGACTTATGAAAGTTGTCTGTTCTATTTGCCACTCTCCAAGTTATGGAGTATCGACGACAGTTATTATTGGCTCTCAATAGGAACACAATATTGGTGCCTTGTGAAATAATGTTTAAATTGCCTGCAAGTTCGCCGGTTGCAGCAATGATATAAGTACATAATATTTATATAATTTTGTATGTACGTCGGGACATATATCTACCGATACTCGTATGTACATATATAAGACAACTTTTCGCATGCATCCGTCTCTTGCATACGTAACTGTTGATGGTAATGTCGCGAAACCCGTCCACCCGGTTCAAGCACCGCCACAACACAACAATCGCGCAATATTTTCAGCTGCATTTCCAACATTTCTTTCCACACAATTTTACTTCCAGTTTTCTTTTTTCTGTTTTTTAACATGACTATTTTCAATTTTGGGAAAAACCGCTCACTTACACATACAAATGTGCTCATGCTTTTGCATTCTTCAGTTACAACAAAAACATGAAAATAAATAATTGAAATAAATCCAACACAAAAACGGTCAGGCAAACCGGTTTCATTATATGACACCTGTCACCTGCTACCAAAAAGGTTGCACAGCCGCAAGTAAGCGGCGTTAGCTTCTCTTTTTATTTTATTTTTTAATTTATATCCCTTTTTATATCTGACTTGTCTGAGAGAGTGATAATTCGTCAATGACAGTTCGAGTATTTACAGCCGCCGCTTGATTAGTCCTCGGCAAATTGCTTGTTGCCGCATTGTCCATATTTAAAATCTTCGCATTTTTTTATTTTATTTAAATAAAAACAATTTTATTAGTTCGTGTCCGTAAAAATTTAATTATGTGCTCTTGTTGCACGCACTTCGTTTTAATATAGCCTACTTACCTTGCAACATGCTGTGGCAGCGACTTGTGCGCGTCTATTGGTACCCAGACGTGAGATATAAGTTCGCCTCCATTTACGAAACTGGGTTGGGAAGCGAGTGAGCATTCGTGTGTGGTGAGTGTGTGATAGTTTTAAAGGCCACTGCCGAGTGAAATGTGGGCACAACAGTTGCTCTGTGCTGTGCAACTTGAACTCGAAATGTGGTTCCTAGCTGGTAAGACAGCTGTCACACTGGGAGCAATGGCGACATTGCGGCACATAAAAATTAACCTAATTCAGCGGCGTAGTTAACCAACGCCAACACATATTTTTCAACACTTTTTATTTTTATACCCTGAACAGGCGTAGTTTGCTACGAAGTTTGTAACACTCGGGAAAAAAAATCCGGAACATAATAATATATATATATAAGTAGTCAGTGTGACGAGCTGAGTCTATTTAGTCATGTCCGCCGATCTCTCTGTCTGTATTTACGCTAACTAGTTCTTCAGTTTTTGAGCTAACGATCTATAATTTTTCACCCCAAGAAGCTGCTCATTTGTCGGTAACGCCGATATCGGTCCACTACAGAATATAACTGCCATACAAACAGATCGATCCAAATCAAGCTCTTGAATGGAAAACTTTTTTATTTGACAAGATATATTCACGAAATTTGTCATGGAATATTTTCTAAGGCAACGGTACACTCTTCGAAAAAATTGTTCAGATAGAACCAATTCTGCATAGTTATGTATATGTAGCTGGCATAAAAATTGTACAAACAAAATCAAATTCTTGTATGGAAACTTTTTAAATTGTGAGGGTATTATACATAGCTTCGGTGCAAACGAAATTAATGTTTTTTCTGGTTTTATATATACACATACATACCTACATATTCTTTCTTGCTTTTACTGATTAATTTCTTCTGTTTTTTTGTTTTACTTTTAGGTCACTCATCGTACAACTGGTGAAGTTATGGTGCTGAAAATGAATCAGTTACGGGCAAATCGACCAAATATGCTTAGGGAGGTGCAGTTGCTGAACAAATTATCCCACCCAAATATTTTAAGGTAAGTTAAAGAAATTTTAAGAGCATAATAATAGCTGTGCTTGGTTTTAATTTAAAATTTTCCATAAATCAATTATTTTTAACGGGGTTTTCAACGCTGTTAAATGAAAACCTGAAACAATAAAAAAACTACATGACAATACTATTTGTAAACATTTATAAAGTGTGAGGTACCCAGAGTGTTATTAACTATTGTTAAACTAACTTAATATCACTTTTGTGATACTTTCCAATATATAAATGGCAGTAAATGTCGCTTGTTTCCCCGTAAATATATTGAGTATATTTTATTTATAGATTTTGATTTAGGTTAGGTGGCAACCATAAACTTCTTTTTTTCTGCTCGTAAATATTGTTGTATTTTTCTCTTGTTGCGTACAGATTGTAACGAATTATACATTTATTCATATTTATAAAACATATGGAATAGTATTTTGTACGTATTTCGTCTTCTTAGATTTTTTTTGTACTCGTTAGAAAATTGGCAATCCTATCAAAAAATATAAAATTGATTTGCATGTTCTTTCAAACACCAGTTTTGTCGCAAGATTTTATATACTACATGAGTATGTAGTTTATCACTAAAAATTGTGTAACTTTAGCGAAGTTGGCAACCCTGACCAATACTTTTCTCTATTCAAATATTAAATATCTACGACGACTATTTCGAAAAAAGGTTTCTGCCGGTAAGGAAAATTTTGCTGCTTAAATTTATCTCAAATCCAAAACTAAAATAAGATCTTACAATGGATGAATACAGATAATGATCGAAATACTAGTACAAAACGTGATTTTTTGACAAAATAAAAAGAAATCGTGAAAAATTTTCCATTTAAAAGTGACTTGAAAAAACGAAATTATTGTCAAACTTCTTATTCCTTTAATCAATACCTGACAAATATAATATATCTAACTACACCTGCGGCCAAGCAAGAGTTACCATTCAACATTTTCAAGTGTTACGCATATTTGGCAATACTTTAAAGCGATACTTTTTGCGGTATCGAATTTTTTGACTGTATGTTGTTTATCCAAAATATTAAAAATTATAAACAAAACATTCAGTTGCATAATAAATCATTTAAAGCTAGTGAGGCTTACAAAGTGAGCTCAAAAGATAAGAGACTGACACGCGATGAAAAATTGATAGTTCATTTTTTGTTTTTTTTTAATTGAAATACGAAGTTTAGTCGCGTTTGTCAGATCAACTCAAAATTTTCGAAGAATATTCTCTAATATATGCACATTAGGTGGATAACAAAAACAAATATTTTTTTTCGCTTGGTAATCTGAAAAATAGGTTCTTAAACACCTATAGTAGTCGAGTAGTTGGAAGCGAGATATTAATTTTAATTTAATCTGATCCTTCCGTTACAATTAAGAGCTCACACTCGAAGAGACTTTCTTAGAGTAGAGGTGCCTGTTTTTCAGAGTACCAAGCAAAAAAAAGGGTTTTTGTTTTCCCACCCTAATGCCCATTCAATATATAAACGAAAAATGTTTTTTTTTTTTTAAATTCTTAAGTGGATATAACCCCTTAATACATATGTATGAAGTACTTATGAAAGTGTTTTATTAAATTTTTAGGTATTATTTTCAAAGTTGGCGGCAACCCTATTAAAAACTGTTTTTCGAAAATATGAAGGTTTACATTTATTTAGCAATTTTATATTACAATTAAATTAATCAAAATAGGCGTGCCATTCGTTTCCAATTTTATTACGTTTTCATGTTTTTTTATATAAACATACATATATGTATGTATGTACATACTCCCCATATACATGTGTAATATTTGTCCTATACATACAAGTTTTATTAGCCAGCACATTACGAATTAATATCCCGAATGTTGCTGAATTAACCTAGTTTCTAGCGTGCAAACTTGTACCCGTATAACACCACCTCATAAATGGCAATCCGAAATGCCTACTCTAAATAGTAATTCCTCTATAGAACAAAAAAAAAAAAAAACAACAGTGTGTGCCATTAAGCAACTCCACTACTTGACTTCTTATTGAATCAACATTTTGCTCTTGGCTCTTCACTCTTTGCACAAAAAGTTCTCATCATTAAACAGCGCTTAGTCTCATAACCTAAAAAAGAAGGAATAAGAAGTGTGCTAACAACAAAAAGCAGACGACGACGACTCATTAATTACTGTTTACAAGCACTAACAGGCAATATACTGAAAGCTCACTAGCAGACACATACAGAAGCACCATAAACACCGGTATGAAATAGTTGAAGAACTGCTACTGTCGTTCGTTCGTTCGAGTTGGCAACCAAGAGTACGCGTCCAAGAGCTGGTAGCCGGTTCTCGGGCCGCCGGTGCATTAAAAGGGGGAAGTATTGCAAATTGAAAGCAGCACAATTTCGCGGTTGCTGCTGGCTATATACATACATACATACATATCTATGTATATATATCTATCATGCATTGCTTGCAATGTGTAGCGTATCAGTTCGTTTGACGTACCAATCTCATTCGCTCACTCACTCTCTCAGCCACTGCAGCCGACACAGTTAGAATTTAATATATACCCGTACTCGTACGAGCTTGTCAGCATGGTGTATACTGAGTTGCTATTGTTGTTGCATTTTGATGTGAATAACACGCATTCTCGACTGTCAGGTGAGTGTCATCGCAGCATTCTTGCCAAACCAATTGTAATAATTCTTTGTTGACAACTATTTGCTAAGAGTCAAAGTTCTAGTCAGCTGCACTTAGACACTTACTGGTACAAGTTAGGTAGATCTTGCATTACATTGCATAATTCTTAAACTGTTGTGATGTTTGGCTCATCAAATTATCGAGTTAGGTATTGCGCTATATAAAAGCACATACTACTTGGGCTGAAAAGTCTGTATTCTGCTCGAGAGATTGAGGGACAAACAAAATATTTCATATCATATTCTTAGAGTACTAACCTTAACTAGAACACTGCCAATGAGATTTCATGAGATTTCATCGAATCGTTTTCAAGTTATTATTGCTCTCAAAGCTACGAATCTTTCCTTTATAATTAAAAGAGGTAAATTTCGTGTTTACTCTTTCCCCAAAACAACACTTCGAGTCCTTCATCTTGTTATATGACTGATAAGTTGAACGGATTGTGCTATGTACTAGATCCTGTCCACCGTATTTCATAGATTTGATTGATAGTGAATATTTACTCTTTCTCAGATTCAAAAAGCGGCTCGCTTGAAAAATATTTCACTCAAATGAGGAAGTCAAATAGAAAAAAAATATCATAATAATAGACCGAAACCTATCTAAGTATTTCGTCCCTTGTATTTTTTGCTCTATCAGAAGATATCACGATTATTCTAAAAATTGGCTTTTACCTTGGTCTTAGGCTATCAATCGTGTAAAATGTAAAATCCTATAAATTGCTGCGGAAATTGCAAAAGATATGTCGCAATAAATGTCACATCCTACTGACACGCCATCGCAGCCGCTAAGCTGTTTAACTGCGCACGACACAAAGGTTCATAGCCGCTCGAGAGGTGTTTCGCTTTGTTTGACGCCTTTAGCGCTTAAAAGCCTTTTTCTCTCTCTCTCTCTCTCTCTCTAGTCCTCGCTGAAATGACTTCCGTGAAGTATGCAAGGCGTTCGTTGTTGTCATGTTTTAGTGCAGACTGTTGTCATCCTTTTGCCATATTATATTCTTCTATCAATCTTAGACTATGTCGCATTGTTGGTGTGTTTAAGAAGAAGCTTTCTACTTTTCGTAGGCGGTTAGCTCAAAGCGAAATGTAAGTTGTAGACAAAATGAATGCAAAAAAGGAAGCCGATTGCAACCCTTTGTAGTCCGCTTGCAGGTGTTATTTCTTAGTTTAATATATTTTTTTATGTAAGAGAATTCATTAAAGAAAGTACAGTTTTAATTTTCTTAAAGTCAGTGCTCTCAGACAAAAAGTCTGCAAGCTTTATCTCATTGTGTGCCTGTATATATTGTTAGTTGTTTTGATTAAGTTAAGTTCTTACAAAAAAAAAATTGTTTATTTCTGCCCGATTGGTGTAGTTATTGATTTTCAACAATTTGTTTTTGTTACAATCTGTCTATTCTTTCATCGCTTTAAATATTATGGCTCCATTGAACTTCTCTGACCAATTAAACTTTGTTCGTTTTGAGGTTTTTAATTTCATAGATGAATGCTATTATTTTTTTAATTTTCAGAGGTTCAAGCTCTTACCTATCTATGTAAGTATATATAATTAACACTTAATGCAAATGCATTACTTTCATCAATTACGAATATTTATCTCTATATATTCTTTTCACTGGCAAGAAACACTTTGTGCACCCATAAATTAATTGTGAATCGTTTTTTGTTAATCTGGCAATTAAATTCATTGATATACCGAAAAATAAACATATGCACATATACTCTTTTGTCTTAATTTTTTGCGAACGATCCTCATAAAGATAGACAGATAGTCTCTTTGTTCAAAGGCATTTCCGCATAATCGTAAAATATTTTTCAATTATGCAGAATTTATTATGTTCTCAGAGAAGGTCGGAGACCGAGAAAATTTATTCACTCTACTCACTACCTAGAATAAGAAAAAATATGGTTGTTCATTGATTTAATAAAGATTAAGAAAAAATTACAATAAATATTATTAATTTATGCTCGCGCTTTTGCTGATATTTTATAGGTCTGTAACGAGGTTTTACCATTCTATAGATGGGGTTATAAGAGTCCTACACATTTTAACAGTCCCCGAATACTATTATCGAAGTTGTCATTTGTGCAAAAATATCTCTTATGGACAGCCAAAGGTTTCCACAAATTTGTCAGTCTACAGAGTGCTTGAAAAAAAAAAATAATTTTCACATTGGAGTTCCCTGGGTTTTTCGGGTTACATTCAAATGATAATATTTATAAGATATCCGAGCGGGTAAAAAATTCATATTTCAAAGAACACTTTTTTATTTGGTAAAAGTCTATTCTATTATTCACCATAGTTGCAAATGAGGGCGATACACCGATTATAGTTAGGCGTTATGTTAAAATTTCGTTTAAGAGCATAAGTCAAGAATTACTTTCATTTATATACAACTACAATAGAGGCTCTTAGCATAACCTGAATACATGAATTGTTTAGTCAAACTTCTATTTCTCAATAGGTCTCCCTACTACATGTAAAGCTCTAAACTTTGTTGGCTTATAGAGTTGTTGTTGTAGCTAGTTTTTTTTTTTTGTGATGTCTTCGCTATTATGATATGTGCTTATTGATGTGGATTTGATGAAATCACTTCAGTCTATGACATTGAAGTAGAGGATTGAATAATCAGAACATGCTCATGTAAAAACTTGCATCTCCACAAATTCACGCACACACACACAAATACGTGAATAAACACTACAATGAAGGCGACTGGGTCAGGCTATGCCTTGCTTCGTTTGAACTTATGCTGTAATGTCGAAACTTTTGTTTGCAACTTTTATGTGTTTATGCCTCATGCACTCTACCCCTTTATACTAATCGAATGCCTTATTGTCTACCTTTCATATTTTATCTGCATAAACAAAAAAGGAATGATGCCATCTACATATATGCATACATACACACATACATGTGTGGAATGCAACGCTTTGATCTTGAGTGACACGTTGTAACGTTAGAAAAACCACCAGCAACAACAACCGATAACAGTGCAGTCAAACTGCAATAGTTGCCTTTCGGCATTTTTTGTTTTTATTGTGTAGAAGGTGAGGTCGTCTCCGGCGTTGGCTGACAGCACTTTGTTTTGCCTTCACTTGCCGGCTTTTGTCGTTTGTTGCTTGTGTTGTAAACTTGCGTCATGTTTTTGTTTCTCATATTTTTTCCCGTTCAAATATTTTCATTACTACTCATCGGTATTGCTCACTTGACCCCTGTGGCTCTGCCCTGTGCGCGAGTGTACGACGTCCCTATCAAATTCTATGAAGTTGTCACATTCAACATTGTGATGAAGTAATGAATTTGGCTGTTTTTGTTGTTGTTGCTATTTTAGCTTTTGTGGTTGGGTGCTTTATATGACCGTTTGCGGTTGGTCATGATTCAAATTGAGTTAATGGTTTTTTATGTGCGTTTTTTCTTACTTTTTTATTGCGGGGTTTTTTGGGTTTTTTTTTTTTTTTGTTAGCGCTCGTAACTATTATTTTTTTTTTTTGGGTGTGAATGTCGCTAATGGCTTGAATAAATTTGTAGACTTTCATAAACGAACGAAAAATTTACTTATTTTAAATAAATATTAAAGCATATAGGCTTGAAGGCTTCCAAGAGCAAGCGTCTAATGAGCACATGTACATACATACATATGTTTGGGTGTTATTTTGTTGCAAATTATGCATGTGAAGGAGTGTCAAAGTGACGGCGTTCTGTGTCGGCATTTTGCACTCTGTGCATATGATTATGTAATTCATTAGACATGAATCATAAAATGCAAATATTGCACTTACTTTAGTTGTTTCTATTTTTTTTTTACGTATATGTAGAACTTTATAAAAAAACACGTTTCCTCAAAATTTACATTCAATATATTATATATAGTAGGTGCAGTTTTATTGAGTAATCAGTTAATTTGTAAGCGAAACACGAGAGATAATATGTAAAACACTGTCATATATTTTTGCCGCCACCATTGAGATTAGACTAGAGGGAATTTATTGTACGAAAGTCTGTATAAATAGGAAGGAAACATAAACAGCAAATTAATTTCACTACAGAACAGGTATGATTTCACAACTGTTAGAGGTTTAACAATGATTGAAAATATTAAAATATTTATAAGCAATATGCTTACAAATTTCAATGTTACTACATCATGTAATTGAATCTACTAATTGATTTATGCGCTTATTTAATTTTGAATATTAATTTATACTGGTAAATACATACATATTTTTTTTTCAAATAATTTTTAGCGTTCTGGAACAAGTAAGTAGTATTCCCGGGTGGAAATGTATCAAATAAGGGAAAAGGAGATTATCTAGTCAGTTTTAGTGTTCCAAAATTTTAGTGGTCCGATGTCGGCGGTTCCAACAAATTCGCAGCTGCTTGGAAAGAAAAGAACACGTGCAAAATTTCTTATCTAAATCTCAATAACTGAGGAAAGAAATATCACTTAAATATATGTATTTTTTTTTTTTACTTGAAACATGTGCACATGTTACTGATCTCATCTTTATTTTAATTTATTGGCACTTTGTAATCTTGAGCTTAGAATAAAATTAGGACCAACGAAAATCAGTATCTTCAATATAAGGATACTAAATACGATAAGGAATTCAGTGGTTGCGCCAGTCTAAAACCCAAAAAAATGCCAAGTTTAAACATTCGATTGTGGGAGTAAAGAAACTCTCTCTGCGATAAAATTTAAAATGTTTTGGAGTGTTAAAAGGAAGTTGTATATTGACATTTTGATACAAAATGGCAACTACTGGACAATCTTCCAAGTCACCGTATTTAGGCTAGCATTCACAGCCGACATTGTATCTGAAGCAATGTAAAAAATGCGACCTTTATCTACATAAGACTTGCTAACAAAGTACGTACTTTTTTCGCTTGATAAAATTTGTTCGGAAAATGTCATTCTTGTGAAAAAGATTCGATTTTAAACCGCAAAACCGAGTAGTATATGTTTATAAAAAAATTTACAATAACAACAAGAAAATCTACGTATGATTTATTATATAATGTTACTGGCAAATTACATGTTGATAATTGCGTAAGTCTCCAACTACCATCGTTGCCTGATTTGAAAACTGCAGTTTTGAGGAAAACACGTTTAAATTTTTGCGTGCTAATGCTGACTGACGCAAACATATTTACCAATTGAATACTTTTTGATGATCCTTAAGTGTTTTTAACACCAAAACCTCATGTGGTATTTTAAGAATCATAGCTGTATTGACCCCTTAAGGATATTCAACGTATTCAAACTCCAAAACTAGCAAAATATTGTAGTCAAATGGTCATTTCTTTATACTATAGCAAGTGAATAATATAAAATCTACAAAAATGGCGCCTAACATTCAGTTACGTATGTTAAGTGGACGGTAGCCATGCATAATACACCCTTTTTTGTACGGTTGCCTAGAGTATCCTATACTTACTATAGCAGCCATACACTTGACAAGGGTGTAACTTTTAGCGGAATAAAAATTAGTTTCTTAGTTAAATTGATGGGCTAGAGTATAAAGTCTGGACTGAGATTATCAGAACAAAGCTTGTTTTTAGAGGTAAAAGTTGTAAAAAAATATAATATTCAATTAAAATGTAGTCGGACCATAGCTTGATTTTCTGCTCCTTATTTAATTCCCAGAGGGTTTGTTATTACAATAAGATGATTTTTAAAATACTTTAATATCAATGCTAAACATAAAAACTGACTTGGTTTCAGTGCTTTCAGTGGTTGTGTTTACAAAGTTCAAAAAACTGCATTACTTCTCAGCCATCCTTGATGGTGATAAATGTGTTAGCAAACTAACCTCTCAGCTTACATTGCTTCAATCACCAATTACTCGTACACACAAGCAGTTGGCTAATAATTGCCAATACCCCAAGAGAAGCAGCACTAACAACACTAATTCTCAATCATATACATATTTTATTTCCATCCATCAGCTATGGCTCCAGTAACCGCCAATAAAATTCTTGCAAGTAAAATTTAATGCAAGCAGCTGTGTGCCACAAGTGCAACAAAGGAAAGCCAAGTGTAACAACTAATAGCTTATGCAAAACTTACATGTCCAGACAGAGGCGTGTCCTGCCACATACTCCCACACACGTCAGCATTCAACTTTCACTGTTTCGATATGAAGCGGAAAATTATTGCTTTACATATGGTACTAGCATACCCTTGAAGTTTATGTTTTACTTAGTTGATTGCATGTCAAAAACAATTTCCATACGGACATGCCAGGATGAGTGGTTGGTGGCTATGCTTGCACGACAGCAACAACCCTCACATGTCTTCGTTAGAAGCGTATCCGTGTCAGTTAATGGCACACGCCACTGACCTCACGATTTGTAAGCGATAGGTGGAGTCGCTGCACACCTACTCTCTCACATTCTACTAGTTATGGTATGTACTTGCATGTCTCTCACTCACTTGGCCAAATGCTTAAGTTTGTGCAACTGGCTTTTAAGCCACTTTGAATGTCAAGTGGTGAGTTTAAAGTTTTAATTTAATTAATGAACTTTGCTTTAGGGCGCTTTACACGCGTGAATAAAAGGAAGGTAGGGATATTCTTTTCTGACTGACTAAAGAAGCATACAAAGCTCATGGAAAAGCTCAGAAGTCGAATAGAGAATATGTATAATCCTATTTGGACGATATACTGCTCATTGTGTATAGCAACAGTTGAGTGACACATTTTGATTACTTTTTGATATATTTTCTTTCTTTTTATGACCATCATTTGTAATAAAGTCATTTAAGAACCCAAGCATATCTACGCTGCTTGACCTGTTGACTGTCACTCCCCGACAAAAAGCTCATGCATATGTGGGAGTCTATATCAAATTAACAAGCGCTGGAGATTGGCGCATAAAAAAATGTTGTCATTTGCCGTAGTGTTGTACAACATACATAAATATATCATATTTGTATTTACACACTGCTTGTTGCTGCGACATTTTGCTGTTAAGTCAAAGCATAAGCTCTCCATTTGAGACTTCAACGCAGTTCTATGCCTCGTCTACTTGCCTAAGCTCCACAAAACACCGGCAGATTTGTTTTGTTTTCCATGTTCTGGTTTGTAAGTGCTGTCAATATTTATTAAAGTCCTTTGTGTTGCCCATTGCGCACATATCATTTTTCACAATAAATATCCAACATATGCTCGAGTGTTTTTTGCTAGCGCATATCGTTTTTTATGCGGATACTCATACGCAGTGTGGGTCAGACGGGAGGTAATGACAGCGAATTGGCGGCGGCACAAATAACGATTGTGTCAAAGTGTCTGTAAACAAATTAATTGTAAATAAATGTGCAATATGTTAACGAAAGAGAATATATGTACACATGTATGTGCGTATAAATATTTATTGAGTGTCCTATTTGCAATGTTGTCTGTTAGTTTGAGATTTTTCTTTGTTGATCTTTACAAATCTGTTTTTATGAAAAACGAAAAGTAAGTTTAATTAAAATATTGTATTTCAATTAAGTTCCAGTATACCAAAAATCCGGAACAAAGACACGACAGTGAAGGTAACTCTCTTCCCTTCTTCGGCTTCAAGTCTTTAAAATCCTTTATACAAACCATTTCAAACTTTTTATACTCTCGCAACATGTTGCTACAAAGTATAATAGTTTTATTCATCTAACGGTTCTTTGTATCACCTAAAACTAATCGAGATTGATATGGAGTTATATATATATATAAATAATCAGGAGGTCAAGACGAGTTGAAATCCGGGTGACTGTCTGTCCGTCCATCCATGCAAACTGTAGACATAAAATTTTATCTCTAGGATGATATGAGATGACTTTATAGGAACCGCATTCAAAATTAGAGAGTGGGCATGGTACCGTCTGACTTATATCTTGGGATATGCTTAACCGATTTCAACCAAATTCGGATTATAACCACGCATATTTTCCATATAACACCATTTTAAATTCCATCTGATTCTTTCAATTTCCACTATGCAAATCAAGCAAAATATAAGGTTGGTTCCACTTTTTTGCTGTTCATTCAATGCTTTATAAGAAGTGTTACAGTGATCGGATTTAGTTAAAATATGCGCCGTTTTGTTCGATGATCTGTTTCCATCTAGACGGCAACTTCATAATACCTTCCTCGTAGAAGCCCCCCTCCTTATTTGCGAAGAATTCGGCCTCTTTTGAGTTCAACTTCACACCACCAAGGGCATTCGCCATGGACAGGAATAGGTGGTAATCACTTGGCGCTACGTCCGGGCTATATGGTGGATGCGATAAAACCTCCCATCCGAGCTCCCGTAGCTTCTGACGAGTCATCAACGAAGTGTGTGGTCTGGCGTTGTCCTGGTGGAACACTACACCCTTCCTGTTGGCCAATTCTGGACGCTTCTGGTCGATCGCCTGCTTCAAGCGGTCCAGTTGTTCGCAGTAGATGGTAGAATTAAGCGTCTGGCCATATGGGAGCAGCTCATAGTGGATGATTCCCTTCCAATCCCACCAAACACACAGCAAAACCTTCCTGGCCGTCAATCCCGGCTTGGCCACTGTTTGGGACGATTCACCGGCCTTCGACCACGACCGTTTTCGCTTGATATTGTCGTATGTGATCCATTTTTCGTCGGCAGTCACCATCCGCTTCAAGAATGGGACGAGTTCGTTCCGTTTCAGCAGCATATCGCAGGCGTTGATTCGGTCCAGAAGGTTTTTTTGCGTCAAATTATGCGGCACCCAAACATCAAACTTTTTTTTGTATCCAGCCTTCTGCAGATGGTTCAAAATGGTTTGGTGACTAACTCCCATCTCCTGGGCGATGTCACGAGATGCCATATGCTGGTCTAACTCGATGTATTCCATGATTTGATCGGTATTTGTCGTCACAGGTCTTCCCCCGGCTGGCTTATCCATGGTGTCGTTTTCACCGGCTCTGAATCGTCGAAACCATTCCTCCGCGGTTCGAAGTGATAGAGTACCATCCCCCAAAACACCATTAATCTCACGGAACGTTTCTCTAGCGGATTTGCCTTTAACGAAGGAAAACTTTAAAATAGCGCGAATTTCGGCGTTAGTGAACTCCATGTTTACACGTCTATAACTGTTGAACGCAATATCCAAACTAATCATGCATAGCGTGGTTTTGTAGGTTATGTCAAGACCTTTCAAATTATGTATATTGTTGCCAGATACGAGCTCTGTAGCGCTTTGTACATAGCCGCGAAATTCAAAAGACAAAAAAGCGGAAGGGAGATAACTTCCAACCTTATATATAAAGAAAATTCAAACGAGTATACCGTCTGATTTTGCGAGAATATAAAATGTTCGGTTACATCCGAACTTAGCCCTTCCATACTTGTTTATTATAAATCTTGGCATCAATTGAAGACATTTTCACACCACCTGCTTAAGCTACAATGGGTACAAAACTTAGGATTGCTTTAATGGGACAAACAAATCTATAGCGTTATTGTGCGCCTTAATTGATTTGCAATAATTAAAAATAATAAAACGTACTAAGGATGAACTCAGATTGACATAACCTCAATTCTCAAATGAACTTAGGAAAGAAGAATATACCACACTTACGGAATATGTCTAAAGATCCTGACCAGATCAAGTTTAATCCGTTTATCCTTTCACAACTTTCTAAAAAATATAAATAAATGATCAGCATGACGAACTATGTCAATTTAGCCATGACCATCCTTCCGTCTGTTCGTCTATATGTATATACGCGTTCTAGTCATTTAGTTTTTGAGATATTGATGTGAAATTTTGAACGCGTTCTTGTATGGAAAATTTCTTTATTTGACGAGATATCTTCACGAAATTTAGCATCGACTATTGTCCAAAGGTATAGTGCAATCAAATTGGTCAGATCGGGACACTATGGTGTATAGGCGCCAAGCAATCTGACCGATCAAAATCAAGTTCTCGATCAATTCTCAAGAATCGATTCCGAAAACTTCTTAGTTTTGAAAAAATTAATATTTCGTTTAACGAGTTTATCAAAAAAAAAAAGTTGACAGTTTTGCATTGCTTTGTGAATCGCTTATCCAATTGTCATTTTGCCATCGATGACTTGTTCAACTTTTCGGCCGTCTTCTGCCATGTGGCCGCTGTCATGCGCGACTGTGGCATGTTGCACGGTTGTATCGTGTAGTTGGCAATTGAGTGATGGCATTGGCAGTTGAAGGAAGACACATGTGCAGCACAAGTGTCCAAGCTGTAGTTGATCAGACCGGATTTCGATTTCTTTCTTTTGGTGAGATGGAGTTGCATTCACTTTGGAATTTCAGTTTTCACGGCGTCTGCATGCCGCATTATTACAAAGTATGCTTTTTGGACTACATGTACAATATGTAAATATATTTATATGTATATTTGCTACATATCTGTGCCGTAACGGTATGAAATTCGTTCGTTTGCATGCATTTGAGCCTTTTACAAAAGATGCTCTGTTGGTGAACACTCTGGTTATTCCCGCTTCGTTGCGTTTTGTTTGGTGCCGCCTGTGACATGGATTATGATATAAGGCCAGCGGTTGTGTCAGAAAGTGAAAGCTTCCGTGCTTAAGTGCAATCCTCTCTTTTTTGCTGCATCCGTTCTGTTTTCCATTGTTGTTGTTTATCTCGTTAAATGGATAATTTAGTCAAAAACTGAAATCAATTAGCAAAAATATCATTTAAGGTTAATTACGTTAATTTTGAAGGCAGTGTGTTCAATATCAAATTTTTTCCCTCTTCTTGAATTCAATTAATACCATATTTATTGTAAGCTATATGTATGGAGACCCCTCTTTTGAGTTTACTTAATAATCGTTTCTAAAATTCCTTTAAGTGCATATCTACCTATAATAAAAGTTTAGTTGTCCGAGTGATTTATCGGTTTAACTGTGTTTTCTTTTCTTTCCACGGCATTTTATATCTTGAAGATTGCTATTAAGGTTTTTCTGACGACCGGTCGCTGTAGACTCTGTACGCTGCTTACATATTAGTCAACAAGTCGCTGTAGAGATATTCTACTTATGTACACATTCTGATAGTTAGTATAGTCGTCTACTGACTGTCCGGTATTGCTCATATTCGATTTTGACTTGTGCGGAACTAGTTAAGTCCGAAAAGCTATTCTTCGAGATCATCTTTCACGAGTGCCTTGAAAGCTGTTCAGTTTAATAACATTCACTTTGATACAAATTCCATGATACACTTATGCTTTTAGTAAATCATTTAAAAATCAACCCGCGGAAGGTATCGACAAATCTCTGTGTGTTTCTCTTTTCGTATATGAAAAATATGCTCGTGAAATCTTAACAGCCGGTCAAAAAATACGTGGGAAAGATAATATCGATACATAATTTGAAGCATACATATTGATGTTGTTCATTAAGAAATCTGGCCGACTGTGCATGGTACGACCCATGATAAACCCATTTATTTGATACGATCCTTAAGAGGTATATTTTCACCTGTAATTTAAGTCCTTTTGCAATTTTTTCCCTAACTTAACTTGAGGGAGTATTTCATACTTTAGAGTTCCAAGTTCGAAAAATTTAATATTTTTTGTCGGTGTTAGTTTGGAATATATTATCCATTAAAACTGTTCGTTAGATGTTAAAAATTCATTGGAAACGTGCCTTATATAAAATGATTAAGCTTTCATCTATGTATATGTGATAGATCCTTTACAAATACATACATGAAGACTGTGAATAAATTCGGACTTTTAGAGATCAAAGAAATGTTTTGCTTGGTTAAGAAGGAAAAGCGAAACATGCCTGACCGCAAGTATGCGCACTTGCATCATCATTATTCTTATGTTTTCCTCGGCGAGTCTCAAATATAAATTCCTCAAGTATTTTAATGTAGTTATGGTGTTTTTTATTTTTACTCTCGCATTACGATTTCTTTAAAATTAGAATTTTTGCTTTATGAAAAATATTAGGCCTTTGCGATCAGCTGACAAATGGGCATTCGCAAAGGTAGTGCTCGAATATTTCGGGGTAAATGCCCTGTAAAGATTTGTAATATAAAACTGAGTTATTTCTTGCCTGAATGCATAAAGGTTTTGGTCCAGCCACCTTCTACACTACCTAAAGGTAACAAGGCTTCCCGCCGTATATTTTTAGTGTTCCAAGACCAGTGGTTTTCCTCTAACATATCTTGCTATAATCAACCTTTGAAGGAGGCAAAATATCATTTTGGCTTTATTAGCTAATTTTCCCCATGATTTGACATTGGGTTGTTAAGAAGAAGCCACCTTTTGTTTGTGGCTATTACTTTTTTTTTTATATAAGGTGTTTATTTTGTAGCTATATTATTTTTCTACTTATTTGACATACTCGTCATATTTTGCTGCCACATAAACAATACGGAAGTTGTGTGAAAATTACATATACTCGTATGTATACATATGTACATACATATCGTATCATGAACCAGCATTCAGCAGAACAAATACGTCAACAGCCGCCTGAACTTCAACTTGTATCTTGCAACTCGCAACATGCAGCTTATAGCGGTTTCTGTTTGTTTATGATATCCTGCTCATTGTTGTTGCCACGTGAAGTGAAATATTTGCACTCTGCTCGCCTAGCTCACCGTTGACTGGCTGTCACGCAACGCTTCTTAATGCAAAAGGTTAATCCCGGCTGACTGTATCACATAAATGTTAAGTCGCTGAATAAATAGGATGAGCGGTGAGGACGACATTACCACTGCATTGTATGCCGCCAACTAATTGCAGCAACAACTGCAAAAACAACAAACGCTCAGTCGACAAGCTAGCAATCGGGTCTAGGCGGGAGAGGTGTGGGTTTTCAGTTGTCGCGCAGACTTGCTTATTTACTTTCATAATTCTAATCGCTAAATTATGTATGTACATTGACCTTTTCACTAGAACAACAACAACAGCGAGCGGTTAGTGCCTGGGCGGAAAGCACAAAGCAGACGCAGAAGTGTTTACAGTCTCGTATTCTTGCAGATTTCTATCGCAACAACAGCTAAGTCTAGGCATTTCGGCATGGATTACAAGAGTTACATGTGTAACAACTGCGTTCGTGCGTTCACACACACAAACCCACACATACTTGCCACAAGCAACTGGCACTACGCGCCAACAGTCAGCAACCTTCGTAGTTTGAGCTGCTTGCGACATGCGCTCGGTGTTGTCTTGCCAAGTTGGTGCGATTTGCACTCGATTGTTGCTTGCCGAGCGTTGGCTTTGTTTTCACACACACACTCACATTCATACAGACTCGTCGTTCGCATGCATCTTTCACCTATTCTCTTGAGGTGTTTGCATTATTTATTATAGCCTTTGTTAATCCATTTTGCAGTACACACACACACATACACTTATGTTTATTTGTGTGTTTGTTGCTCTATTTTGCTTTGTGCATCTTTTGATGCGCATAGATTTCAATTGTGGCATTTGCATTTTGTTATCTTTTAATTTCTCTAGCCTTCTTGCTGCTTACATTTTGCGCTGTTGTTATTGTCGTTGTTGTATTAGCTTTTGTTTATTGTTTCATCTCCAACAACCAAAGTGCAGTGCAGTGCAGTCAATATCGTATTTCAAATTCCATTTTTCAATATTCACCCTAAGAATTCTCGGAAAACTTAATTAGAATGCAACGCTTTTTTTTTCTTCTCACTGCATGAGGCGCTGCAGCTTTACAGTTGTAATTATACTCTGAACGAACAGGGTATTGGTATTAAATTTGCCACGAAATTGCAGACAGATTATTATAGTGCTACAATATCCGAACAAATGTAGCTGCCATACAAACTGACCGATCAAAATCAAGATAACGATCTTTTTACACCCTTCTACAATATGCTATAAGAAATGCGAGTGTGAAGGAGAATACAGTTTGGTGCAGCCGAAGTTAAATTTATATTAGAGTGCAGAGATCTCCACCTTCACCCATTTTTTTTTTTTTAATCTTTATATTTATTTTTGTTTCTTCTTTTTTATTTATTTTTTTATTTCTATTTTTGCCGCGCTACTTGAATTTTATTGAAGTGTTTCGTCTTTAAGTGCTTTAGACTAGTTACATTGCTTAAGTGGACCACGGTGCACTTAGAATGGCGCCCCTTACAAATATATTGATATTTTACAGCTAATAATTTTTTAGTGAGGTCTGAGGTAGGAAATACCATACCTTGTAAAGAAAATTTTCTAACCGCAATTAATTTAGTTATTAGCATAACATTCAAAACTACTTGAAATACTCAAATGGCATCAGCTTTACATGCCTATTGTGTCCTCGCATATTTGGTCTGTTGTAACCACAAAATTAGAATATCTTTAAATCATGCATTCTTTTCACGTGCCGTTTGACAAAAAAAAAAAAAAAATAATTGGATTCAAAATTAGTCATTCTTTGAGTATTCTTATTAGGATTACTGTCTATAGTTTTAACAGTTCTGTTATTTTGATGACAGCAGCTTCGCGTTTTCTTCGGTAGATGTCAAAATTACTGCGAAGCTTTCTCTCTCTTTTTGTCTTCCTTTGCGGTTAACTCTTCAATATCTTATGTATTATCTCAAACTGGTTACATGCTTCCTGATCAGGGAGAATTAGTTTTTTATACTTTCCAGAAAAAAAAATTATTGTTTCTGTTTCAAAAAACCGAAGAAATTTTCAACGGGAATAAATGTCGAATGATTTTGAGGGAATAAAAATAATAAGACCAAAAGGTTCTGTTCCAGAGAGATTAAAGGATCTGAAAAGGGATCTAACATTATCGAAGGAACTCATATAAGTATTAGCTTCTGGAAAAAACTTGTTAACTCTACTGGATTAAATCTCAGTTTTTGGCCAACACAGGATGTGTAATCTTGAATGTTACGTCTCGGCTAAGTTAAGGATAATTTTACAAGTGAACAAACTAAACTTTGCAAGGGCCCTAGGATTGCAAGCATAATATATAACCCTATAAATAAAAGTCACGTTAAATCTTTTAGCGACTGTTTGATTTGTTTTAATAGAAATTTGTATGGAAAAATATTCAAATCATGCTTCCAAATGCGTCAGAAAGTGGTTTCTGTTACTTCAAAATGTTGATATGGCCTTGTGGTTATTTGGCAACTTTTTCTCTCCAGACGGTTTATATTTTTTATAACTGAACGAAATTAGGCAGTTGTATGTATGTATATGTGCAATTTAATAGCCAGAGTTATCAATTATATGAAAAGAATTATAATTATTAGTTTTGTTTTCATTTTTTTTTTTTGTTTTCGTTTTTTTTTTTTGTTTTTGCAACGGTTTTGATACACGAGTATTTACGAAGAAAAGTTCTTATCTCAGGTCATAAAAATAATCTTCCATATGTTTATTTCCCCCTCAAATAAACAACTAGTTATATCAATCGTAAAATTTCTTTTATTATCCCAAAGATAAAAAAATGTGGTGCAATATTACTGCAATAATAATAAAAAAGCGTTATTTTTAAAAAATTCCACCAATTTTTGTGACTTGCTACACAGAAATTTATGTTTGAACGTATATGTGCTGACTTGCCAGCCTGTCTGCCGATAAAAGTGTTATGTTATCGCACATATTTGCCAGTTAATGTGTTCTTTATTTATTCAATCTCCTCGTTGCATTGATTTATACATAGATTGATATCAGCAGAGCGACAGACAAACAAACGGTACCGGCAGTGAATAAGTCAACAACATTGCGAATCAAGTACGAAATTGTAATTTTTAAGTATGAGAAAAAAACATGCATTAATGACGCTTTTGGGTACAGTGGCCAACAAAAGTGTGTTGCTTAGAAATACAATTTTTTTTAAAGATCAAAGATCAAGGGAAATTGATTTTGTATTGAATATGTACAGAGGAGGTCTTAACAGGGTAGGCATTAGTACTTATTTTTAAATTCTTTTTTTAATTTTTATATTAATAAATTACATAAGCTGGGGACTTTGTTTATTCTAAATATATTTTACAATTTTTCTTCGATCAAGGCGAAAAAGCAGCCAAAGCGGCTGAAAAAATTAATTTAGTTTATGGGCCCGATACTGTAAACGAATTTGCTAGGTTCCGTTCCGGTAATTTCGATGTCAAAGATGCACCACGCGTCGGGAGGCCTGTCGTCGAAAATTGCGATAAAATGGAAATAGTAGAAACAGACCGTCACGTGAGCACTTATTTAATTGCTTAGGAACTAAAGATAAGCCAGAAAACCGTTTGGAACCATTTGCATAACCTTGGATTCAAAAAGGAGCTCGATGTTTGGGTGTCACACGAACTAACGCAAAAAACATGATGGACCGAATTTTCATCTGCGAATCGCTACTGAATCGCAACAAAATCGACCCGTTTCTGAAGCGGCTGACTGGCGATGAAAAATCGGTCACTTACGACAATATCGAGCGCAAACGGTCGTGGTCAAAGCTAGGAGAAGCGGCCCAGGCGGTGGTCAAGACCGGATTGACGGCCAGGAAGGTTTTGCTGCGTGTTTGGTGGGATTCGCAAGAAATCATTTACTACGAGCTGCTCCCCTATGGCCAAACGCTCAATTGAGCCCTCTACTGCCAACAACTAGACCGCTTGAAGGCAGCACTCATCCAGAAGAGGCCATCTATGATCAACAGCGGCCGAATTGTGTTCCATCAAAACAATGCCAGGCCACACACGTCTTTGGTGACGCGCCAGAAGCTCCGGGAGCTCGGATGGGAGGTCCTAATGCACCCACCTTATAGTCCGGACCTGGCACCAAGTGATTACCATATTTTCCTGTCCATGGCGAACGCGCTTAATGGTGAGACGTTGGCCTCAAGAGAGGCGTGTGAAAATTAGCTCTCCGAGTTTTTTGCCAATAGGGACGCAGCCTTCTACGAGAGGGGTATAATGAGGTTGGCATCTCGTTGGTAACAAGTTTACGAACAAAACGGCGCATATTTGATTCGGACAAATGTACACAAAGTTATCATGTTTTGAAAAATCAATAAAAAACCGAACGAACTTTTTACTTTACCTAATATATTGTTAAAATATACATAATGGTGTCAAATCTGACTGGATAGTGAGTTATTTTTGAGATGTTGTTATTTTATATTTTACCATTTTTAATTAATTTTTTTTTTATATATTTAAATTTTGACTTTATTTATATACTTTATTATTATTAAAGTTTTCACTATCTCGATTTTTTTCCTCTAATTTTTAATTTTTTATGGAAGTTTGTTTGCTACTGGCACTAAAAATTTCATTTTTCGAAGTGTCCGAATACTTTTGTGAAGCATTGTACGCTCGCTACCAGTGATGCACGCATACGTGCGTAATGTGTTCAAATGTTTATGAGCTGCCAAAAATATTTACGGTGATACATTTTTTCGCTTATTAATAAATGTGTCTTCCACTTCTTCGTTTTTTATTTTAGGAATTTTTATCGCTTGCCTTTTAATGCTCGCGCAACAGTATTGGTGGTCGCCGATATTCGCTATTATTTTTGTGACTTGACTATTTTTGGCGAATTTCCGCTTCACTTTGAAGGCGAACAAACAACGGCACACATACACATGTATATGTACATGTAAGCATGTGTATGAAAAGCTGTCAATTAAAAGTTTTGAGTACCTTAAATAATATAAATTTGCGCATGACATCCATTTGACAGAAGTTACAAAAATGACCGCGTTGATCGCTGAGCTGCGCGAGTATAAGCGAATGCATGCATATTTAATGTGTGTCTGTGCGTATATGTATGTGTGTGTGCGTGTGAGTGCGTGAATAAGGTATAAGGCTATGTAAACAGCGCTTTATTTTGTCTTGCCACTCACGTACAGGTTGAACACATTAAATTTAAATCAGCCTTTAATTGCCGTTGTGGTCACATGCAAAAACAACAATTAAAAATTGGAATGAAAGGAAATAAAATGCAAAAACAAAATTGAATAATTACATTTGTATTATGTGTTTTTTACTGTGTGTCCGCCGTCAAAGGTTAAGGACGCGCGCCTGTCAACATTTTGCTCACCGATCGTAAACACATATAATTTGACTTTGACTTGTAAGCTTACACCAGCGAACTTTGTATGAAAAGTGAATGCTGGAGAGGCATTAAATATGTGTGGAGGTATCAGCATAATTTTGCAGAAAAAAAATGTTTCGAAAAATTCCTTACTGCTACTTGTCTGCAGTTTGGTGAAAGTTGGGTGAAGCTGAATACTTTATAGTGGCAAGTATAAGTACATATAGATATGTATGTATACATACACACATAAAAAAATCCATATTTTCATTCATTTTTTTTAATTCACCTAATAATTTTTCAAATTCGCAAGCCTCCCCGCTCCCGCAATACGCAACCGGCCACATCGTGCTGCTGACTGGCGGATAATAATAAAATAATTATTGCCAGTCGTTAAGCTTAAAAACTGTTATTTCACTACTGCAAGTGCGTTTAATGCAACAGCAAAAACAAAAATATGAACTATGTAAATTTTCAAAAATATTAAGTGCTCATAAATAGTTTGGAAACAGTTAGCGCGTGCGTGCAAGGCATTCGAGAAATGCACCAAAAGTCAAAAAATCATAATTCAAAAAATGGAAAAATTTTTTTAAGAAAACTACGCACAACTCACCTATGCTGCAATATGCGAGTGCAAAAACAAAGGTGTCTGTATGCTTTAGGCACTATGAATACTTTACCGTTATCTAAAATTTTGCACATTGATGCTCGTAAAAGCCGCTATAAATGCTCGCTTGCTCGCTTAAGTGCTTGACTATTTGAGGCATTTGTGTATGCATTTCTACAATAAAAGTGTTTATTTTGTCTGAAGTTGTAATCGCGTTTTTTAAAATAAAAAAATTAAAATAGATAAATTTTTTGTTGCACTTTTAGAAAAAAAAAATTTTTTTTTAGTTTTCATTTTGTTTTATGTGCTTGCAACGTCAGCGGCAGGCAGGTTCATTGTCCAATGTAATTGACTTTGTTACACCTCTGGCCAGTGCTCACTTAGTAATTGCTGTTTTTATTTAATTTTCAATTGCCGACTGATTGCACAATTAATTTTTCAAGTACTCCCCATTACTTATATCGCAAAATGTCTACATGATAAACAGCCTTGTTAATTTACTTTTTTTTAATACTAATGAATTGCGCTGGGTTTGAATAAATAAAATATGTTGATTCATAAAGATAATATTTTTCAAGATTAAGTGAGTGAATCAGTTGAACACAAAAACCCGCTTATGCATTCCGAATATAAAAGTTTATGAGGTGGTAAATACTCAACATTTTTGCACTGATATTTCACCGCGAACCGATCTAAAATGAAAAAGTGAGGCGAAAAGGCAATTAGCAAAAAAAAAAAACAACCAAAAATGAAAGAAAAAGCTACAAAAAATCCTTAAATCATTTATAAGGCTCTTCTTTGTGCGATTATCTTCGATATATTATATCGGCCAGTTTATTTAAAACCTAAAAATTCGAACGCGTTTTTCTCGTAACTACTTTTATCTCAAGTTCTAATCAATCTATTTACTTACAATTTGACATTAAAGTTCTTCAAATATCTTTCTATCGTAAGAACCAAAAAAAATTTAACATTTATAATTTATTATATTTGATAGCATCGATTTTTTGAAAACATAAAATCAGCTTTGTTAGTTCATTCCATAATGACTTTTGTACTAATCAAGAATCCGTCATTATTTTGATTTTATATCGTGCCGACAAGGACGCCGCCCTTTTTCCCACTCTACTCCAAAGACGAGAAAATATAACTGTATTTTTTATTATTAATAATATTTTTTATATGAATAAAAAAATTATAAAGAAAAGTATAGTAAAAAAAACTAATTGGAAACGATTACCTAGATAGCAATCAGTTATCATTAAAATTTTAATATTAGAACAGCTGTTCATAAATTCGTTGGGCACTAACTAAGCACCTGCTTTAGTCTTTCAAAATCACCACTACAGTAAGGATTGCTAAACTTAAGGGGTTCGGAGAATTTAGCTTACTCTATTCCAAAACTATTTGAAAACATATGTATGTGTAAAATATTAGCTCTGATTTCGAAGTGGTAGTAATAGGTGGTGGTAGTGGAAGATATTTCAGGTAATAGCCAAACACGTTAATCACGTGTCAGTCGCTTCTCAAAACTTTAAAGTACGTTTTCTGAAAACCAGGTTTTAGCAATTGGCTTGCACAATTGCGCGAAGACTATTTCTCTATTATCAATTTAATTCGGAAAAAAATTCAAAAAAGCGATTTTTTTTTGGCACCTTATCCGACCCCTTTAAGTACATTGACTTTGGATGAAAAATATAATTTGTTCCAACAATGTATTCCTCCATGTAACTTCGTAAAAACAGCCAGATCTGATAATATTCTTAGCCCTCAACATACTTTGATTACTATACTATAAAGAAATTCCCATTTCTAAATTTTAATTTCTAACCATACTTTGTTCATAAAGAAATGATCAAATATTATATTCTCTGTATGTATGTAGTTTCAGTTATGGTTTTACTGTTATAACTATCACTAATATTTTTTATATTTCAATTTTATACTTTTTTAATAAATTTTGTATAACTAAGCAGTTTAAAGAATATTAAATGCGTATCGCATCAAAAGATTTCATTATCTTAATACGAGTGTAGATTGCAACCTTGACGCTCTTATTGATATGACTTGTGAAGATAATAAATTCTTTAATCAATTGTTTTATAACTAATCTAATCCGATAGTATAACATTAAATTAAATTTAGTTTTTTTATTGTAGCAGACTATCACAAAAATTATTCGATTTAACATTGGTTGGGTATAAAACAATAACAAAATCAGCTGTCTCGACTGAAAATCATAAATAAATTTGTGATAAGTTTTTGCTAGCTCATAGTAAGCATTAACCGAAAGAAATATTATTTGGTATATACTTGTATACCGGTTTTTTCTCAAAATTTGAACATTTATTTAAAAAAAAAAAAAATAAATTCAAATTGTATTTTTCAAAGTATTGCCCAACTGAGGCTGTAACATTTTCTCATCTTTCTCGCAATTTGTGGATTCCATTTCCCGCTAAGCGGACAACAATGAATCAAACCATTTTTAGATACCCTTACTGATGTTCCGGTCTTGCAATATTAGGCCGGGCGTTGTCATGATGGAATATTATTTCCTCGTGTCTCAAAATCGTATTTGAACGTCGCTTGGCTTTAATTTATATGGCACCTAATTTGTTTGCATTTGAATGTATTCGGCCACTTGTTTCCTGCGAGCACTTCTTGTGCTAGGCAGTAATCTTCATCGAGTAATGCTTCAAGTTTCTCATTCAGCCCAAGATGTTTTTCGTCTTCCAAGCTAAAATCACCATTTTTAAATTATGCAAACCACATTTGACATGTTCGCTCAGCTAGAGCATATTTATCATAAACTTCCACCAACATACGTTGACTTTCGGCTGAAGATTTCTTCATAGTATTTACTGTATTAAGTACCAAAATTTATAATAAAAATAGGTATCTATTTATTTACTATAACAAATTTTTATCTACTCTTATCAGTAACGCTTTTGTAAATTCGCATTTAATTTTCTTTATTTTCCCAGTTTTATGGGTGTCTGTGTGCAAGAGGGTCAGCTGCATGCCCTCACTGAATACATCGAAGGCGGTTCGCTGGAGCAGCTACTGGCCAACCAAGAAGCGGTCTTGACTGCTGCTATGAAACTAAGACTGGCGCTGGGCATTGCGAATGGCATGGCGTATGTGCACGACGCGGGTATTTTTCACCGTGACTTAACTAGCAAAGTTCGTAAAAAGAATAAAATCATAAACACTTTCGAAAATACTAAAAAGCGTAATTGAATTTATTTTTAGAATGTGTTAATACGAAATATGCCCGATGGACAATTTGATGCAGTCGTAGGCGATTTTGGCTTGGCGGCTAAAATACCAGATAAGCAGTAAGTCAACACTACATTTATAAATATATTTATATTTATATGGAATACCTTAAAATTTTAACAGCGGCAAAACGCGCCTCGACACTGTCGGCTCACCTTATTGGGTAAGCCCCGAGTGCCTCAAGGGTCAATGGTATGATCAGACAAGCGATGTCTTCTCCTTTGGCATTATTCAATGCGAGATAATCGCACGCATAGTCGCCGATCCGGATGTAATGCCGCGCACTGACGCATTTGGTTTGGATTATTTGGCTTTCGCCGAGCTATGTCCCATGGATACACCTGCTGTATTTCTACGCTTGGCTTTCTACTGCTGCCTCGTAAGTTGCATTTTTTAATTTTTGTGACATATATATTAATATTTTTATTTAATTTTTATCACACACTCGCAGTACGAAGCCAAAAGTCGCCCGACTTTTCACGAAGCTGTTAAAAAACTGAAGCTAATAATGCAGGATCATGAGAATGGCTATAATGGTGACTGCAATTCGTCGCTGAATACATCGAGTCAACTAAATTCACTAGAGTTGAATGGTTCAGTTAACGGTGCAGTGTCCGATACTGCACACGACAACTCAACGGCGTGTCACAAAAACGACTGCTTGCGACAATGCTACTCCAGCTGCACACTACAAAACAACTCCAGTTGTTGTGCTTGTCACAAGAGCACCACTGCGTTGAAAGCGTCGGTCATTCAAACTGCGCCCGCGGGCACTGCCTCGACGCAAAATTACAAGGAGTTAGATGAGAACGGCTTCCGTTTTTCTAACGGTAAAAATGGCGTCACTAGTGGCAGCACCACACCATATGAAACACCGAATGGCTCGTCGACGGAATACAACGAATTCGAGGATCAAGTATTGGAGACGCGTGTGCGACGTGTCACCAAAAAGCTGGAAGCCGATCTGCAATTACAGCAGCATCGACGCTCGTATAGTGAAAATATTATACATTTTCCGCTGCACACCACGCCGAGTGACAAGGCGCGCTGTCATCAAATGCAACGGCAACGCTCGTCCACACACTCACCAACACCGCCCGCCTTGTCGCGCATAAATGGTGGCAGCGAGAAGTCCACACAACCGCCATATGTTTGTGTCGCAACTGTGGATGTCACACAAGTGCCGACACCTGCTATAAAGCCACCGACGCAGCAAACAGCCGCACTGACATTGCGTAAAGTTGCCGAGACTATGTGCTTGAAGGATCCACACTACAAACCCATCCGTTCCGATCACAATGGCGTAAAGAGTAATCCTTTCACTACGCTGGCACAGTTGCGTGGCGTCAAGAAGATACTCGGCGCTAATCCGAAAACGTACGCCGCCGGTGTGGGTGATCTGTTTAGTTCGTGTTTTGAAATGTCCGCGCCGTTCTTCAAAGAATTGGCAGCCGAGTTGGCGAAAAGCACAAACAAACAAGTGACAACGAGTGAAGTTGGCTGTGCGGTGGCCGCGCGTTTAAGCGCCGGCGGTGTTGGTCGTGGTTTGCCCGCTACCCCAAATGAACCAAAGAGCTTACCCTCGTCGCCGCAATTGACGCGCAAATTCAGCGTTAGCGAACTGAAAGCAACGGCACCTTGTTCCGTTTCGGCTACAGACTCGTCCGTGGTCGAAGATGACGACGACTGCGATGACTGTGCATCCGACGGTGAGCCCGATGGCGATGGTGGCGGCAACTGCGCCGATGCCGAGTCAAGTAGCGATGATTGCGCTGAGCCACGCGCGCTGCACTTGTCAACGCCTGCTGCGCGAAAATATCGCGCCAATTCGCTTTACACGCATCCGCTTTTCATGTGCAGCAGCGGGAATGGCAATGTCAACATCGATGAGGCTACAGCCGCTGCAAACGCGTTGGCGGCGTCAACAACGGCATCAGCGACGACTATATGTACCCCGGCGTCGTCAGCTTTGACTGTCGATTGCGGCAACAGCACAGTTTATTCCACGTCAGAGGATGGCTGTGAGGAGCCCGATCCACCTAAAATAAAAATATCGAACAATATTACAGCATTAGCTGTTTCATTGCCTACACCACCACCACAACCACAAATAGCTTCATTGGTTGCCACACCGGCCTCCGTTTCGTCATGTCCCGACTTTGAGCTGCATGAAATTAAACCGTGTGATTTGCTAACGAATAAAGGTACTTTAACCCGTCGTGATTCCATCGAGAGCGGGTTTTATTCGTGTTTCAATGAAGACACTGACCCGGCCGTCAACAACTCGACCACATATGTCACAGCCACGGCAGCTTCGACCACCTCTATCGATATGGGTCTAATGAATCGCTTAGCGCTCGACTCGGGCATACACTCGGTGTTGCAACGCAACAATTTCGCTGTCAATCAATTGCTGTACTGCAAAAATCGTACCTCATCCATTTACACCGACAGTTCCGATGACATCAGCAGTTTGGCCGGCTCCGATTCGTTGTTATGGGACGATCGCTCCTTTACCGCTATACCCAGTACGCGTTCGGCACAAATTGCAACAATCGTTGAATATTTCGAACGTAAGCGACAAGTACCTGATGACATGGCGCCGCCTGGACGTGGCGCATTTCTACGCAGTGGCTCTACAAGCGCCAGCGGCAGCGCACACACAACAAGTACGTCAAATAGTGCCGCATCCACGGCTGCTGCCGCTGCCATGGCAGCTACCAGCTCGTATGGACTCAGCAATTTGGCTACGTACGATATGCGACGCTACACCGACTTCAAACGGCATGCGGCGTTAAGTTCGGATTATGAGGCATTCTGCTTCGAACTGGATAAGAAGCCGGCGCAGCAGCGTTTGACAGTGTGCGAGGGTGCTGTCAAGTCCAAGCTGCAAATATTCGATAAAACGAAGCAACAACAGCAACAGCGTATGCAGCAGCAGCAGTCGCAGCCGCAGCAAACGTCATCAGCAACGCAAGCGCATTCGTCTAGTAGTCTGACGAATGGTGTTGCCACAACGAAGTAGGGCGTAAGGCGGCAAGTAGAGAGTGCTTATTTAATGACACTGTGTTTTAAAATCGCTGACAGCCGCGAATATGGCGTTTTAATTTGTTTTTCTGCAATTTCATTACACATTTTTTTCACCATCACTTCATAATTGTTATAGTTTAGTGTGGTTTCGAGATGTTGGCGCAAAGTTGCAGCTGCTCTTAAACAAAATAGGCCGAACTTTAAATGATTTGTATAGTTGCTTGTGGCAGCGAAAGTGAGGCGTCAAAAACTAAACCTAAAAATAGAAAAAATAGAAATATAATACACTTTGAATTATTGGTAAATTTATATATTTAAACATATACGAACGCGACGGATCTGATACGTTGTTTTTTTTTTTTAGAAACCAGTCTAAACTACTCTGTCCCCTATATTGGAAAAAAGAGTCAACGCATATGGAACCCACCTTTGACAAAAACAAAAATTTAGTTTTCCACAACCTCACCTTTAATTCGTATTAATATAATTTGGTCAAACACCAGGACGCCAATGAAATTTTTAAAACAATACAAAATTTGCAAAAAACAAAAAAGTTTTTCATAACCTCACTTTCTATTTGTCTTAAAAAATTTTGTCAAACGCCAATTAAATCTTTAAAGTTATACAAAATTGTTTTCTAAGCCACATAAATATTTAATTTTTTTGTTTTGCGATACGCTTAATTTCAAAAACAGCATAACTCAAAAATGCAGCAGCCACCACAAAGTATAACAAAATATATATATTCAAAAAACTAAGCAGCTGCAACTTTCCCTAACCAAATTGCCACTCAAAAATATGAAAAATAAAACAGGAATAAAGTTTTGCCAACAACCCAACACCTAAACTCCCATCGCTTTTCAATATATATTCTTATATCTTGCAATGTCATTTCATATCATAATTAGAACAACGAAAACGAATGTTGTTTTACCTACTTTTTTGTTCTGTTATGTCATAAAATTATTTGTTAGTACATATATATAAAGAGAAAATGCGCTAAAACAGCAGTAAAGCGTAAGAAATCACTAACTATTTAAGTTTACACAATATACAAATATATAAAATATCAATAATTTAAATTGAAAATTAAAATAAAAAAATAAAATACAACTATATCTTCCTGTTCACAATACATATACATATATATATAGTATATACCCAATTATAAATACCGATATATGAGAAATAAAGTTTTGTACTCGTTAAGTGGTGAACACACAACACAAAAATGAACGAAGCATTAATTGTGTCCTGTAAAAAATATGCAAATATAGCGAATGAGTTGAAGGTGAAATGAAAATAATACAAGTGAAAGCCAAAATATTCTACTAACGTTTTAAGTAAGCAAAGAAAAAGAAAGAAAAACGATCATAAAAAAATAAATATGAAGAGTTAAAAGTTGTTAAGCAAATACTTTTTATCACAAAAAGAACGAAGAAAAAACAAAAAAAATGAAATGAAGTAAACAATTGTTGAAGGTAAGGAATGCAGTATTAAAAGAGAAGAAAAAAAAATTAATTAAACATACATATGTAAAAAGAGAGTGCATTCTGATAATGGCAATTTTAAGACAAAACAAATAAGTAGTTTAAGTTATTATTTTATTTATTATTGCTGTTTATGATTAATGCGCGCGCGCTTAGCTGGTTTCTTAAAAAAAAATTTTTTTCAGAAACAAAAAAACTTAAAAAAAAAATTAAGCGAAACAGCTCGTGAATTGTGTTTAGTAAATTAAAACTTTCGTTTTTTAATATAAAGAATTATAAACAAACAAATGTTGAAAATGTTTGTCGTCATATCTAATGTTGGCTGCTCCCAGTAATTATGAACAAAATATAGATATTTATTCAGTCACTTAGCGGTAAATACCATTTGAGTTAGTTTTAGTGGCATACACTTTATTTTTTGTGCAACTGCAACGAACAAATGCCGTTATTCAAAATGAGCACTAATAAAATGGCCTGCAGTAGCGATGTTCATGTTTCCTAGTCCTTTACACTATATAATTTCAATTCTAAACTTTTTAAATTTAATATTTATGCTGTTATTGTTTTTTATGAACAGATTTTGTTTCTAGACGCCACAAAAAAAAAATAAATAAATATTTGTATATAAAAAACATGATTATGATTACTTTTTTTTTTTATTAATTTCGTTTGTTTATGTGCCGTCATTTGAATGAAATTTAGACGGGCCACTTACATTTTGAAGTTTGTATACTCTAATGGCAAAGCTATAAACAAAAATTAATTATATAAATAATTAATGAATACACGTTTTAAGTATTTATTTGCGCGCTCTAAACATGTTTTTGCTAAGTTATAAGTTCTTTAATTATTTTTTTTCGTAAATTTAATTTGTACTAAAATAATATTAATTAAAAGCGGTGATTTGTAAAGAAATTTTTATTAGTGAGAGGCAAATTTCATTTGCAAAAAACACTTCAACTGCATAAAAACAAATAACTTTTATTATAGAAAATATTAATATTTATAAAAAAAATATTTGATTAAAAGTAGATATTTTGGTAAAATTATATTTTGTTAAAAACAAAAATAATTTTGGTTTACAAAAAAATTATTGATGAAAAAAAAAATAATTTTGGTTAAAAAAAATAATTTGGTATGAAAAGAATACTTTTGCTTAAAAGGAATTGTTATAAAAAATAGTTTTATAAATTTTTTAACCTTTAACGCAAGCATAAAATGCGTGGTGTAGCTAATATCGTGAAATTTCAAGCAGCAGCGTTTAAAAAATTTAATATTCATAGCTGAAGTAAATATAATGAAATCAAAAAAAAAAAAAAAAAAAAAATTCAGCGCATATTAAAGTGCTACAAAATGCGAGAAGTTTAATAGCCCATATTTTTATCACTACTACTACAAATTATTTTGCTTAGAAACAAAAAAACACAAATTTTTTCGTTTTGACTGCACTCTGTGCCGGTTGCTTAATTTCCCGCTATCACAAACTATATAATTATAAAACTTTAACTTTATCTATTATTGCATAGTTAAGTTATTTTGTGTGTATTAAATTAGTTTTTAACTTTGAATAATTATAAAATGTATTGCTGTAGTAACTGTAATTGAGTTAAGGTTACAAAATAAATGAAGAAAATATTTTGAGTTAAATTTTTATTTGAGTTTTGCCTTTTTTTCTTATCATACGTATATATAAGTTGTTAAATGCTTTTGTTGTTATAGTTAATTTTATATGTTGTGGCCAATGTGTTGTTGAAGCAACAGAAAAATTTCTTTGTTAATATTAAAGCATGCTGCCAAGGTGACAGCATGGAACCGGCTGCGTTACAGTTTAAAGAGGGTTTTCAGTTTGTGTGTTTGGTATTTTTAAACATTCAGCTAAATTTGTTTTTGAAAGGAAAAATTATGCGAGAGTTAGGGTTGTCAATTTTATGATTCAAAAATTTTGATTTTTAAAATAGATTTTCAATTTTTAACTCCAATTTCGAGAACATTTTTTAATTTTTAATTTTGATTTTGGGGTCCAAGACGTTTGGGGTTCAAAATTGAAAATGTTTCCAAATCGGAATTAGAAATTGAGAAAATACTCAAACTCAAAAGATTATAAATTCTAAAAAAATTTCTTTTTTCAATTTTCAATTATAAATTGGTTTAATATTTCGTTATTTTTCAATCCGAAATGTTTTACAATCAGGTATTCGGGATTAAAATATTATTTTCAATTTATTAATCCGGTATTTGGAATGAGAAATTCTAAAATTATTTTTAATTAAAATTTGCGGGATTAAAAAATAAAAAATATAATACGATGGTAAATTCAATTTTTGTTAATGCATTATATGCAACTCTGGGGCGAGTCATGTTACAAGAAAAACGAAAAAAACGATCCATCTATTTGTTATTTTATTTTAATGTTTAAAGTTAATTAAAATTTTTTTATTAAGTTGAAACAGTACTTTGTTTTTTTAATAGTATCTACAACAGGAATACTTAGCTTTATTATTCTATTTATTTTTATTTTTTAATTGTTAACTTAATTTTTGCTCTACAATTTCAGTTCATTTCACATGTTTTCAAATAGAATCGCATATCTTCAATATTGCAAGTTTCTTCAATTATTACAGCAAATATTTAATTGAAATGAGTAAAGACTGAAGTTAAAGTAAAAAAGAACAAAAGAATGGTTTTTGATATGAAAATTACAAGTAAAATTGGCGATAAAACAATTATCGGTTATATTTAATGTAGTGTGTGTGTGTGAATGGAAACGTTTTTCAATTACGAAGCAGCAAAGGCCTTATAAAATGCATTTGATTCCAACAAATCACATAAGATAAATTCATTACAATTATACTAAGACTATGCAATGTAAATTGGTAACATTTATGACGGTATAAATTTTGAAAGTCTTACGAAAACAATATTTTGATCATTTTTAGGTTATCAAATAAATTTTCTTCACAAATTACACACTTTGAAAACAATTTTAAGCAAGATTCCGGAATAAAAAGAAATTATGTACTATATATGTATATATTATATAAATATATAGTAAACATACATACGTTTACGTTTGCATATAAGTCCACCTAGTTGTAAGTGTCGTCGCGTGCAATCTTGTAGATATGTATTTTGCATAAGTAAGATTTAAACATTTACATCTGTAACACATACACGTAAGTAGTTAAATTGAGCAGGTCCACTTTATTAGCAGGTGTCTCTAGTATTATATATACATAGTTACAAAATAGTATGAACCATTGTCGTCCATTTTTTTAAGGGCGCTGTAGCGCGAAATTTTTATTATTGTAGTAATCCAAAACTTGAAAATATCTATTTATTTGTTTTTTTTTTTTATAGACCTAAGTATTATGTACATACATGTATGTATGTATGTGAAAATCCATTGCCAAAACAGTGATGCAGAAAAGTTTGAATCTTCAAGAAAGTTGTTTTGCATTTGTTATGACATCTCATATACTCATATCCACATAAGCTTGCATAAAATTGTATGTATATACGTTAAATTAAATATATATATGTAAACATGAAAATTTTTAAACGGTTTTTCGTTCGCTAATTATTTTAATTTTCTTCAGCTCTCTAATTGAAAAAAGTGTCAAAATCGTAATATTGTAACTATATAATATACATATATATTTATCAGCCGAAATTTTAGGAAAGTTTTGAATCAAACAATTAATTTGTATAACTCGTATGTTATATATAATTGAGTAAAGCGGTTATAGAAAGAGGTTATAACGCTTGGTTATAACACATTCACTATAGAATTCAATTGCATAAATTTTTGAGCTGTTGCTCTCTCATGCAAATTTGTGGAGAAAAGAGTTCAAAGACAGTGTGAAGCATAGAGTAGCTGTGTATTGGTATTATATCTAAAGAAAAAGACAACTAGTTTGTTTTCAACTCGTTTTCATTCAACAATGACTTAAGCATATCAGCATTAAAGATGGAATTTTTTAATCTGTTTTTTGTTGGCTGGCTCTATTAAAAGCCAAATATCTTCCAAATTTCGTCACTGCTAACTGCACCTTTAAAAGGAACCTATTGTTATTATTAGACAATGCACAGCAAAATTTTTTAAGGAAAACATAAAATATTTTTCGAGTTATACGCGATCACCGGTGGCTCCACCCGTCGATGACACCTAAAATGAAAGCGACTTAAAGATATTGTCCAAAAAACGACCAGAGTTAAAAAAAAAAATCCTAAAATGGCGGCGTTTAAGAAAAATGAATTTTACCCAAAATTTGTACCGCTTCTGGCTTATTAGATCAAAAAAAAAATGCTATTAAAAAGCTGGAACTTAATAAATATTTGAAATATTATTTTAAAATTTTAGTATATTATTTTCGATAATTTGTAAAATTCATATCACGCAATTAGACTAAAATTAAATATTTAATAAAAAAAAAATACAAATAAAAGGTCTTGTTGAGGATAAAGCACAATATCGAGTTGCGAAAAAATTGGTGCGAAGAATCCGAATTGTCTAAAAGAACTTAAGTCGGCTTCAGTCATTTTGACAAATTTTCAAATTCGTTAACACGATAATAGAGAGCACACTATATTGGTCGAAAATTTAGCGCAAAATAATTGAATGTATTTTTTTTAATTTTAAAAGCAAAAATGTTCAAAAAAAATTGTAATGAAAATATAAAAATGCATATATAATTTATAAAAAAACAAATATTAACAAACTGCAGTGTTAGCAAGAAATTTTGTAAATCTTTTGATTACTGAAACTATTGAGCTACATCCTGGAACTTGAGCTTGTATGTAAAATAAATTTTAACATCAAGAATGAGAATTTGAAATTATAAGTAAATGTATATAAAACATATTTACATAATTTTACTATTTTAAGTATGATTCGATTACTACCATCTGTAACTGAATTAACAAAAAAAAAAGATTAAAATTATAAAAAAATCACTCTTTTAAATGTACATATAGATACATCGTAGACTCATCGTTGCCAAGTCACAGACACCACACGCGAACATAACTATCTCACCAAGCAATCATACATTTAATTATAGGTAAAAACGAAACAACATTTCAAGTAAACATTTTTAATTTTAAATACCGTTATGTAGATTTTCAACTTTTAAAATCGTATAACATGGCTTAATCATATACAAATCCATCAAATTTTTAACTTATTTATTAATAATTTGGACTTGTTTTTAAAAATTCCTTAACAAGTTCAATTTTTGAGCAATTTCTTACAGTGTATTTCATTCAAAATTGTATATGTATATACTATGGTTTACTACAATACATTAAGTTATTGTTTTTAGAAAGGCCAAATTTAAAAGGGAAAGTGTTTTGAGTAAGCAATGGTATTTACTTACTTCAATAATTTAGTAAACTAAGCAAAACAATTATTGTATGAAACTAAATGAAATGAAAATATAAGAAAATGAAATTAATAATAAAAAATAATGTCAAATGTTAAATGTTGACAAGTTTTAATTAAAATTTGTATGGTTGATCATGTGCAACAGTATTTATTTTTTCGATTTTTCATAGCATACATTTAGGCTTGTCAAATTAGCTTGTTGCTTATGATCGAGTTCGTACTTACTTACATGCAGAAATATCGATAAAAAGACAACAGCCAACGCGCCACAAAATTTCAATTCTTTTTTGATTTTCATATATTATTTATTTAAAATTTTAAATAGTATAATAGAAATACACAGATAAATCTCAGGTTTTAGTTAGATATCTCTCAAACTTTTCAGCGGATTGATATTCGAAGAGAGGTGTTTAGATGCATTACTTGCTCGCTATTTTTACTGGATTCCTAAGCGTTTTATTCGCCAATTGTCCAATGTGAACAGGCTGAAATGAACTGCTAACATAAAATATTGGACTTATATATACAGTGTCTACCAATAGGGATGACGTGAATTTGACAGCCATGTTTGTTTACGGATTTGTGTCAAATTTTGTCAGCGTATTCCAAGCCAATTACGCAAATTATCTTCTCAGATGTAGCCTATTTCTGGCTTAATCGCTAGGTCAACAAATAGAATTGTCGCTATAGGAGTGAGTCAAATTCTAGTGTGGTTCAGGAAACGAAATTGCATTACTAAAAACTGACTGTTTAGTGCGGATTGTGGTATGGCGGCATCTTCGGCCATTAAGTCTTTCAAAATAAGGCATAAAATGTCGTTACATATCAATAGCGAGCGGAATAACACAATGTTGATCGACTTTTTTTTTACAGAATTTGATGAAATTGACGCAGATGACCTCTATTTCCAATAAGACGGCTCATTGGCTCATGTTTCACGTTTGAACATGCACACATTGCGTACAAAGTTTGGCGACTCGTTAATTTCGCGAAATGGCCCAGTCAAATGGTTGCCAAGATCAAGCGATTTAACGCCTCTAGATAATTTTTTCTGGGCGTATGTTAATTTAAAGATTTACGCAAATTAACTAGCAACGCTCGTAGAGTTCGAAGACAACATTCAGCGCGCTATAGTCGAAATTCCAGGCGAAATGCTGCACCGGGTCATCGAAACTTGGCGTAAACGGGTGAAGATATGCAGAAGCTGAATGCCCTCATTGAAATACGGTTTACATTAGAACAGCCGCTCAGTCCTATCAGTTGAGCCCAGTGTCAGTTGAGAAAAAAAACTGGGAACTTGTGTCACGAAAATAAATTTGTTGAAAAAACTAAAGGTCGAACCGCTCGAGACTCGATCACTTGCGCACTTGTAGTGACTTACAACGAGTCTACTTTGCATGCCATAATATAATTAATATAATTGAAAAACAATTAAATAATTTTTAAAAGTAATTTGAAATACTAAAAAAAAAACAACGTTTAAATTATTTTTATTCATTTTTTTTAAATTTATTTATTCATAAAATAAATAAGATGCATTTAATATCAAATACACTTTGTTTTTATAAATAAATTATAAATAAATACAACTAAATTATTTATTTCAACTCCGCACTAAATTTAACGGGAATTACTTAACAATTACTTTATATGTCATTGAGCATTAAATCGTTTGTAAATTAGTATACATGTATATATATATTTTTAAATATTGTCAGTTAATGCTTTAATTTCTCCATTTTAATTCGATTTGCTGCTTTTGTAGAATACATACATATATAAGAGGAGTAAATGTAGCTCGACGATTCGGGAGTCCAATAAGAAACAAACACACACACAAGTCAACTTGAGCTAGGCCCGACAGGTATGTGAAATTTGCTTGTAGTGGTGAAATGCGGAATCCACCAGCTCAACACTTTTCGAATCAGACTCGCAAAAGTCACAGTAAATGCTATTGACACACACACTAATTGAGCGTTTATGAATAACGGCTTTTCTGCGTTTGCAATTGCCTTTGTCTAGTATATGTATATATGTATTAGTTATATATGTTTGTAGGTATGTTTTTGTAACTGTAATCATGCGGGAATCATTATTAAAGTGAATTGTGAATTGTCAATTCAATTATTACATAAAGCAATAAACTAAACTAGATTTCCACAAAAAAAAACAAACACAAAAAAAGAAATACTATGCTAAAATCTAATTTCGTACACTTGCCACGCCCACCTGACGCTTAAGAATGAGTGTGGGCGGTGAATGTGTTGCGTGCATCGCTGACATTTCACTGCATATCATTGCATCTAACTGAGCTTCAGATTGCGTGGACCCATACGTGGCGCACCCGCACGTGGTCCAGCGCTAACGGCTTTGGTTTCAGCGGTCGCTGTTAGGGGCTGTTGTTTTCTAGCCTCGCTGGCGTCTTCGAACTCCTCATCGTCGCCGAAGAGTAAAGCAGCTAGGCTAGTTTCGAATGTGCTCTTCTTTTTTGTGGTTGTAGTTGTTGTTATGGGTGCTTTTGTTGTATCGTTACTAACTGTGGCGTTGAGATTTGTCGGCGCATTGCTGGTACTGGTGACACCGTTGGTGGATGTAGTTGGTGTTGCTGTATTTTTGGGCTTCGCGCTAGAGCTTGTATGCGGTTTTGGTGTAGTGCTGGTGGTGGTGGTTGTTGTTGAAGAGCTTGATGTGGTGCTCGTTGCTGCGCTGATTTTTGCGTCGTCAATTTCCTGACTCTCCGGTCGCATGTAGCTTGCCAACGCTAACGGTTTATCATTTTCATCCACAAATACTTCTTCAGGCTCCGCCTGCGCATGCTCTTCATTCTCGAGCTTGTAACCCGGTGGATAGATGGGTTTGAAGCCACCCTGCAATTCTGGCTGGAAGCTGTCCATTTCGAAAGACTTCGCAGTTGTCGTTTCCGTAAAGTCAGCGGATGCAGTCTCATCCACGTCGGCGCGGTTGATGTTATTTTTTTCGTAAATTGTCTTCTCTGTTGTGGATGGTAGAATATTCCAACCATTGGATGGTGCATTCGTCGCACTGCCAAGACTCACGCTCGGATAGAATGGTGCCATGAAGTTCTTTTCTAAATTCTGACCACGTTTATCAAAATCATTGCTGAGACCCTCTTCGGTTTGTGTGTCTGTGCGGATTTCGCTTATAACAGATGAAGCGAGATTTACGTTCGAAAAACGTGGTGGTTCACTGACGCCGACACGTCGATACGGTGACGGCTCTGTTGGGCTGTAGGCTATAGCGATCGGTGTGTCAGGCATGCCTACGCCATAAGCACCATTTATGATACGTGGTCCGACAACGGTACCATGCATAGGCATGTTGAGTTCAGAGTAGGAAAGGTCAGGCTTCTCGATTGGATAGGGGAATTTGTCTTTGACCATTTGCGTTTTTGTTTGTTGTTGCAGAGATTGCGGCTTCTTGTTCTTTAGTATGGGCTCCTGTGGTTGATCGCGCACCACTGAGAATGGTGTGTTTTGATAGTCGCTACCGGTGGGTGGTTCCACATGTGCAATGGCAGGTAATTGATCTTTTACATCTCCGACTTCCTGTACTTTCACCTTATCACCTTTGGAAGGATATACCACATAAAGTCCATTTTGAGTTGCAGCGCTCTCGAGTTGGGGCTCTGTTTGTTCCGAAGCTGCGGTGACTTGAATTTCGCCAAAACCAGTGTCATCGTTGGGTAGTGAGAGCGGTTTCTTCTGAGACTGAAGCATTTGTAAGGTTACAACTGGTTCCAGTTTTGTTTTATCGATGCTTTGTTCATCTTGTGTAGCTGCAACTGGTTGTGGTGGATCGTTGATGACCAAGTCTTCCTCTTCGAAAGCAGCCAAACGTTCAGGCGCCATAATCGTCTTATAAACCTCGGAGTTTGAAGCGGCTGCGTGTCTTTCATAATTATCTACGCCGCGTTGAGGTGAAGGCAGCGGACGTCTGGGATACATGCGGTCTAGATACTGCACTCCTTGACCACCGTAGGGCGGCAAACGATAAACGCGACGATTAACATCTGTTGACAATGGCGCACCAGGACCGAAGTCAGCAGCACGATTAAGTGGATAGCGATGTTGCTGTTGCTGCAAAAGTGGCTGACGACGGTGCGCAAATTGTGGCGAACTGTTTGGTCGTTTGAGTGTTTGTCCGGAAATACGTATGTTACCGGGCTCCTGATTAAAATTCTGCGCGGGTGGATGTCCACTAGAGATTTTGGCGTTGGGACGGAATTGCGGCAATATATTTGGTAGGTGACGTTCTGCACTAGGGCGTGTAATGCCAGCTATTGGTTTCCGCGTAAAGTCGCTGTAGGCAAATGAAGACGAAGGACCCAATGGGCGGTTTGGAGGCTGAGGACGCTTGTGAATCTCACTGTGCTCGGGTATGGCATTGGAGATGGTTGATGGGAAGCGTGGTGGTGGTTCCATATGCAGTGAGGGTGTATTTTGATCCAGTTGGTTTGGTGGGAAGCTCTGAAAGTATTTCAATGAAATATAATAATTTCTTATGAAGCGCGTATTTTTAACAAACAAAACTCACCAATTTCTGTTTGTGCTGATTCATAGTGAGCACCTCATGCTTCTGAATCTGTATTTCACCATTCCCGGTATTGCTTACAGTATCTTCGCCGGCTTTTGGAAATACTACATTATTGGAATTTTGTAGTTGCTGCAGACTCAGCGGCTGTGCATGTCCATTGACTTGTGGTCCTGCGGGTGGTCCAGCGATGACTGGCCCTGAGTGTTCTTCGTTAGATTGCTCTTCATTTGATGGGAAGCGTATATTCGTGGAGACGAGCAATTCTTTCGTGTCTTGCGCACTATTATTCTCAGTGGATGCTATAGCTTGGCCAGCAGGATTTTGTGTGGGACCGACCGGTTGATAACTGCCTTTGGGTGCTGTCTGTGGTAAGGCGAGTGGTTTTGGTGGTTTGCGTTGACGCATGTTTGAGCCGATCAATGGTAATTGCTGATATGGTGATGGTGGTGCTGGCGGCTCTTCGGAATATATGGTAGCGGGTGCTTTTGTATCCAGTGGACGTTGTACATAAGGTGGTGTGGGACTAACGGCACTGCCGCCAAAGTTACCGTTTTGATGGAAGTTCGAAGTTCCTTGGGCGGGTGGGAATGTACCAGCTTGTGCGGGTGCCACTTGACCTGGACGTTTAAGTGCACTAATATCTTCACTAATCACTGTACCATATTGTACTGGTGGTTCCTTAGAGAACAATGGCTCCTTCTCTACCGAGCCGAACGCAGCTGTACCAACTTGTTGTTGACTGCCCAGAACAAATGAGGCCGAATGTTGTCCAGGTGAGATGACGACATTATTGATTGCACCCGGCGCTGGACGGTATTGCAAAACATTCGGCTTTTGCACCTGATACGACACATATTCGCCGCTATAGTTTTCTTGGCTGCCCGATATTACCTTCTGATCATTGTTGCTACCCGGTAGTGTTGTAGAGCCGTGTGGGGTAAATGTTGGATGTGTTGGGTATGTGGGGTGTGTAGATTGCTGCGGAGGACGTTGTTGCTGCTGTTGTTGCGTCTGATAATGCTGCTGCGGCTGATATTGTTGTTGCTGTTGCTGATATTGTTGCTGCTGCTGTTGTTGTTGCTGATATTGCTGCTGTTGTTGCTGCTGCTGTTGTTGCATAGCAAACGGTGCTGGTTTCGACAGCGAAATGGGTTGCATATAGTTGCCTTGTGCGTCGAAACCTTGACTGCCTTGATTTTGGGCAGCCACAGCTGATTCTTCATCGGCCAAACTGTTGAATATATCCGCAAGCGACATGGATGGTTTTTGTTCGATCTTCTGCTCAATATTCTTTTGACCGAGAGTTTGATAAACATCGGCGATATTGAGCTCCGGCACATTTGTAGCGACTGGTGTAGGTAACGCCGAAGTCAACTGTCCATTTGGACCCTCAGTGAAAAGAACGGGTTGCTTAGTGCTCGGCACGTAATGAGTGGCAGACGAAGAGGTATCTGCGGTAGCGGCGCTGACAGGTGGACGTGTAGTGTACGAAGTAGTGCTGACTGTTGTTGGTTTCGCTGCAGTCGTGGTGGTATTCAAAGCCGCTTGATCTGGGAAACGCATGAATGTTGTTGCTGTGGTGCTGTCAGTTGTTGTTGTGGTTGGTGTATACTTCTTTGTGGGTATGAATTTCTTTCGTGTGCTGCTATCGGATGCTTGCGAAACGCTAGATGGTAGTGTTGGCAGTGGTCTGCGCGTGGAGGTCGTGTACTTGGGTGAGTTCGGTGCCACTGTGATTGTTGTCGTGGATAAAGTGCTTGTGCTGGCAGGTAAAGTAGAAGTGCTGCTTGGTTTATTCGATGTAGTAACGCTGGTTGTGGGTTTCTTTGAAGTAGTTGTTGTTACTTTAGTTGTAGTGGTTGTGGTTGTTGCTGATGAAGTTGATGTGGATGCGCTACTGCTGTGCAGGCCCGGCGCTGTGGGTGGCACTGCCATTAATTTCGTAGTCGGTATGGTGTAATAGTTTTGGCTAGGTGCTGGTGTTACCGGTGTTGCCACCACCGATGTTGGTTTCTTATTCGTTATGTAATTCTTATTGCTACCCTGATATTTGAGGTTTGCATAAGAACTCGACACCAATGGATAAACAAATTTTGATGATGAATATTTCACGGGCAAATTCAGATAGTCGTGTATGTTCGGTGCATTGCTGCTTAGCACAATCTTCTCCTTCGGATCGATCACCTCATTCACAGCGGTCTCAATACCGGCTGGCTTTTTGGCGCTAAAGTCCAACTGACCGGAAATGGGATCCTTACTTGCATAATATGGCTTGCCATCGTTGAAGATTTGATTAGGTAAAACATAGCTGGTGGAAATGAGCGCTTCGTCTTCAGCGGAGTCGCCGCCGTTTCGCGCCTCCACCGGCAAATCGGCTGAGGGTATTTCCGGTGCGGCTGTGATATTGCCAACAATGGTGACCAACGCTATGACCAGCGTCAGCCATAAATTGTAATTAGACATTTGGGAGAGAAAACCGCAGAGATTGATGCTGAAAAAGAAAGAAAAGAGTGATCAATGACATGACGCTTTAATTGAATTAAAATGTATATAAAACAAATACGTGTGAAAGCACATAAAAACATTGAATAAGGAAAGTCAGCGTCAAAGCAAGACATTCAATTATGCAAATAAATATTTTCACCAACAATTAAATTGACGCGCCGCTGTTATTGCATCATATGGTGAATTAGCGTTGGACAGCAACGACCCACTTGCGCAATTGGAAAAATACCGACCAGTTAAGCGTTGTATAGTTATGTGGGTAACGGTAAGGCAAAGGCACGCTAAGGCCAGTAAATGAAGATAAAAGAAGCGCACGCGAACGGTGATTAAATTTAATTGGTGGTTTGGTCTAAATGGCTGCAATCTCTTAATTTGTTATTATTATTTATATTATGTATACAAGTGTATAGGTATATAGGAGAATGTATAAAAATATATTAGCGCTATTAGCGATTTTTTTAATATGTGGAGAAATGATGAAGTAAATTAAGCAAATAATTTGTAGAAATAATTAAAATTATACGCATTTCTGTTAAATATGCAAATTTATTGTTTTTTTCGTTTGGTGCAATAATTACCCAACCGATTTTAATCTAGTGTCTAATTATGTGTGTGTGGTTTTATTTTCCAAACAATAAATGAAGTCAGCTACTTCTTCGTTGAAATTCAAGTTTTGAAAGTCTGTTATTAAATGTGTAAACTATTTTCAAAAACACCCAAAATCTAGCAGATTTATGTATTTCTTTCATCACCTTATTAATTTGTATAGCAGCTACCTTGCCTTGAGCATGCATTCATGCCAAATTTCTTGAAGATATCTCGCCAAATAAAAAGTTTTCCAATAGTGACATATATTTGGTCGTTCACTTTATATGGCAGCTATATGCTTTGGTGGTTCGTTATCGGCGGTTTCGACAAATCGGCAGCTTCTTGTAGATAGAGGGACGTGTGCAAAATTTCAGATCGATATCTAAGGAAGTAGTTCGTGTATATACAGACGGACATAGCTAAATCGGCTCTGCTCATCATCCGGATCATATCATATTTCCTACTTCAAATGCATACCTGAAACCTTAGACCATTGCGTCGCAGGGACTACTCCTGCTGTTTCTCCGCTCATATACCGGCGAAGGATATGTATACGGAGAGAAGTCGCTGGAGATGAAGCACGGTGAGCTTTTTCACATATGAGTCAAAGCTAGGAGGTTTTCTGTAATAAGTTCTCTGTCAAGCTTAGTTTTAGTCTACCAAACTACTGTAGCGACTTTCTTGGCTTTGGCAAAGTTCATCTTGCCGCAATCATAGGACTTCTTACTGGACATTGTCTAATAGGCATTCATGCTGTAAAGCTAAAAAAAGCCAGCCGAGCGCAAACTGACAAAGTTGTACGAAAGAAGAAAATTTGAACCAGGTGTTTTGGACAAAGAAATTTATACACCTATATATGTAATTAAAAACAGTATCTAGCTAGTTACACCAATATAATTCAAGAACGACTGAAGTTTTTAGCATCTCTGATTTATGTATATTGTATCCAGCCCAAATAGAATATTAACGGAAAGATTCTCTTAAAAAAATTGTTTGGAAATTTACAACAATTCTTAAATCGATTGTGCGCTGAGTCAATTAGTTCATAATCACTCTAAATATATATGAAGTCAATAATAACATAATGTCGCGTTACTGACTGATCGAATCATCAATCTGACTTAAGTACCCCGAACTTTAAACATATTCAGTAGGAAATTTTTCCACAGCTAAGCTGTTATAAATATATAGAAGAAATATAAAAATTATATTCTAAGGCAATAAACCATGTACACTCCTATAACTTTCAGCAACCAATCGAGACACCCTAATGTCCACACATAAATTTACACCTGCATTATAAAGTAACAGCCAACTAAAATCTCGCACCAACAGCTGTAAGTTGTTTGGAAATTTTCTTATGAAATTTTCACCATTAATATTATTTCCGATTGGTTTTTTTTTCTGCACTCCATTCACAGCCTCACCTGTGTGTCGACAATAGAAATGCAGCAAAAAACTCACAATACCTGACAGGTAAAGCGCGGAAAGGCGCATAAGGCAAATACGCTGCGGACAAGTTGGGCAACAACGTGTAGCTAAACAGAAAGGCGCTTCGAGATATCATTGCTGATTGCTACTTTTGTATTGATGATTTAATCAGTGCACACAGGTGACGAGTAGAAAATGAAATTGAAAGATTGTATCGCGTGCAGTTACAAATGAGCCATAATCTGTATGTGTGTGTGTGTGTGTGATTATATGAAAGTAGTTGGAAGTAATTATAAGTAATAGTAGTAATCCGTAAATATATCGAAGAAATAGTTGTAATTAAATTTTAATTACTGAATAGTGGGGAAATAAGAAAAGGAGAATTGTGGAGAGATAAAAGAAAATATATATTGTAGTATTGTATATAATGTCATTTCAATATATTGGTTATACTTTTTCTGTAAAAAATAAATTTTAGTTTTTTTTTACTCTTTATTATTATTTTTTTTAAATTTCTAACTAAATAATGACATCCTATTTTTGTAATATTAGAGATATTTGTGGAGAAAAATAGTATAGGTATTTAAAGCCAGAGCAATATTTCTACTTTCTAAGTAATTTTAGAATATTAAACTCCAGTGTCTTGGCAATGCTACAAGCTTCATGAACCATACTCATAAATCGAAAAGTCTTAACGTTTGTTTTACACCAAGCGAGTTTGTTGCTTAAGTCTTTTGAATTTATTTTCGTAATTTTGTTAATACATTTATGGTGCTAAAAGCAATTGCAGTTGTGTCACTTTCAATTAATATACCAAACGATTAAACAGTTTGTTTACTTCGTCGCGGAGACACGCCCCCTCCACCTCCCCTTTACACAAACACACACACATTCACTCACACACCAAAACTATTGGACGCTTTATTTAGCGCTTTGCAAGTCGACTACATTAGACTACATTACAGCGTAATTTTCCTGCTCTAAATTTGGTAGTCTGTGCAAATAGTCGCCATCCCAGTCACAGTAGCGTTAAATAGTCAGTTAGTATGCCAACGCAACTGGTTGTTACGATTTTCTCGGCTAAACATGTGCAGCGAGTTGATCTGGCCTTAAGCGGCATAATTGCCGGTTTGGAGTTGTTTCTTGTTGTTGTTAGAAGTATGCGCTGGTACATAGGCATGTATTGGCGTTGTTTTTTGATAAATGCGAGTTTTTTGTGAATATTGCAAAAAATTTTAAGGAGGCCAGAATTATCCATGAGGGTTATTTACATAGAAAAGCATAATATTTTGAGGATAGCAGATTTATATACTATATGTTAGAAGTATATAACATTTATATTAAAAATATATAAAGCTTGAGATAGCATACATCATCAATTTATATTCTTCGCCAGATATTTGCAGAAAAGATGAAAAAAAACTGAAAATATTGAAAATATTTATTTTTTCGTTTAAGTTTCGACTTAATATTGAAAAAGCTGCCAACTCACTGGATTCGAACTAGATAGTTTAGACATAGCTTCACATATACGCATGTTAAACTTCTTTTTTAAACAGGAAATGGTGGTTCGCTGCTAAAGGAATTGGCTAGAAGAAACTAGAATAAAGTTAACAATTGTTGAATATAAGCTCACCTTAGATATAAAAATATGAGTATCAAACGCTTTTTTCAACTTCATGCTAGGAATGTGTTAAGCATAAGCAAAAAATAATTTTTTATTAAAAGCAAAATTACATTCCCGCTGAGATTAGATTATGGTATATATTATCTTTTGCTTCAACACCTGACAGCTGTTTATCGATTTATCGATTACAGATGTCTGGCAAAAATACATTCACTCATTCACTCATACATATGCTGCACATGGCTACAAATACTAATAAGTAAAACTAGTGATTTTGCAATTAATAGCTTTCTAAAACACTTCATAATAATTTGTCAATATAAAATCGAACATTGTTTTCATATTTCCAAAGCATAGATATTCAAAAATATCTTGCTAAAAGGATTTTTCGAAATTCAAATTAATAAATTTGTAGCATAAATATTCTTAACATAAATATTTCTCTTTATTAAGAACCAATCAAAATGAACGTTTCTTAATCGAGAAAATTAAAAAAAAGTGTAAAATATTCGACTTTTATGTTTGAGTAGCCGCCAATTTAAGATTTTTTTTTTTAATTTTTTGAAATAACCACAAATGCAGAGTATTCCAATCGGATGTTTTGGTGCACTATAGGTTGGTTGAAAAGTGTCTACGCTCGGAATGAAAAAGTACTGTTTTGGTACGAAATATATTTTTTATACAATCAACAAAATTCCTTTTGCATACCAAAAAATTGATGCCATAAGCTTCTTTGTTGATCGTTGTGACTTCACCTGCTGAACAACCAGCTTCAGTCCACTGTAAACGTTCTTGTTTTAATTTAAGATCATGGTGGTAGATCCAAGTCTCATCCATAGTTATAAAACGACGCAAGAAATCGATCGAGATCAGCAAAGATTTGTATAATGTCATAAATGCTAAAGGCTTGAGTAAAAAAATTAATGGAAAAATTAATATTATTGCCTTCTCATCAGTCCTAATTTAACCTCATAGTATGGTTATCAAAAAATTCAAGATGAACACGACACTTGCCTGAATTAAATTTGAAATATGGTAAAATAGTAAATTTTAGTTGAAGAGAACTGAGTTTTTTTCGGTAGTTGTGTTAAATAATATATACGGTCAAGTGAACGGTATTTTTGTTGAAAATGTGAATAGGTACTGTATGTACTATAGCAGCAAATCACCTGCAATTTTGGTTTCGTCGATTCTGTTCCGATAACTTACTTACTATTATAAACGAAATATATTTCATAAAAGCCACAAAAGGGGTAAGTGTGCACATTCATTAAAAATAGTGGCGTCTGGAACACCCTTGATTCAAAGCATACTTTCAGGTAGTTCTTCTTTCTATTATTTGCTCTAAAATATATTTTATATTCGTTTTGAAACAAACTAATAATTTGGTTTTTCTGTACCGAATAAATGAATATAATCACCAACAACAACTGTTTTGGAAATAAGTATATAACTGTTTATGCCCATATGTATGTATTCATGTTAGCACATATGTGTGCATCAATCAGTCAAAGTGGCGCCAATTCAAATCTCATGAGCTTAAGATTAATTGAAAATAATTAGCTTTTGAATAATTTGAAGCTGACCATGCGCTGATAATGTCGAGTAGAGGCGAGTTATACCGATAAGCACGAACAGAAGAGCCATTAGACAACTTAATACTTGACGTCGATAAGTTTGGCTTGTTTATTAAACATGTCGCATCGAAATGCAATTTATTTAATGATTTTAGATATGTGTATGAATATGCTTATGCTTGTATGAGCATATGTTTTTCACATATGTACGCTGCGTTTGTATTTGTTTATGCTTTTTGGCGCTCGCAAGTTGCTGTTTAGTTGTCACAAAGCTGGACGCAAAATAAATGAAAGTTCCAGCATTCCAACTTGAAAACGAAATAAAATGATGATGAAATGTGACAAGATACGGTGAGCAGCGGTAGAAGTGCGGATGAAGAGCCGAAGCAAAAATGTGTAAAAACATTTAAATTGAAATCGAAATGAAAGAAAATGAAATGAGGCGCAACGTTGCAGCAAGTCGTGTTGTTGGTTGTTGTTTTTATTATTATTTTTGTTGTTGGTATTGTTATTAACACCAAGCAACATTTCTATTTTAAATTTTTTTCCAAGTGATTTTTTTTCTGCAACACATCAATCAACAAACGCGCTATGCGATGACGGTCAGCAGCAACAACATAACAAAAATAATAACAACAGCAAGTGCAGACAACAAATAGCAAACAACAAACAGCGTTAAAAGTGACAATTGCTATTTGCAGACAAAGTTGCTTTCATATACATATATATATATTATATAAATATACATACATATAAACATACACATAGATATACATACATATAAAAAACGGCACGAATGCAGAAAAAATGTAGCAATGCTTTGGTTATGCGACATCTGTGACAATCATGGCAAATGTCTCAATGAAAAAAAAAAAACAAAATGATCATGAAACACAACATCAGGTGCAACAACAACAACAGTCATTACAAAAAAGGCTGCAACAATGTGGTCACTTGTTGCTGACTACAAAACGCACTTTCGTTTGAAATTCTTTTTCACGCACTCGACGCATGCAGTCAGCAACGGCTTTGGCCAAACAACAACAACAATGCGAGCAAACGATTTACACAGCGCTCCAACACGCAGAGTTACTTTGAAGATGCCGTGGTATGATGTGTGACGATCACAACGTAGTTGATAGCGCAACAACAGCAATAACAACAAGCGCCGCTTGCAGGTGGCCGGTCGGGACCAAGCCGCCAACTTGCAGGCTCGCAATAAAAATCAATCAATCGGCAATTGAGCACACAATTATTTATTTTTCCGGCGAATGTAAGCAACAATGTGGCGTAGAGGTGTCCATGAACGGGTAACTTGGAAGAAATTAATTCTTGTTGAAAGATTGCCGGCACGCTTTGTTCGTAGCAGCCCATGTGGCGCCACAAATGTGCGCATAGGAAATGTTTTTCTTTCAAGTGTGAGTACAGATAATCTAATTTTTAGTGCATGAGCATGATAAATTGGCTCGCAAGGGCTTTTTGAGTTAATAACGTTAACGGCAAATAGTCGAAATACAATAAGAATTATTATAGAAATCAATGCCGTGCTGATAATATTGTCTGTGAGAGAAATTTACTTGGAATTTTTCAGAGAATAGCGTCTTTGGAAACCAGGAGTTCATAGTTCACGTGCTATAAACTTGAGTTTATGTATGTTTTTGAGTTTATGAGCAACTATCAAGTGTTCTCTGAGTTAACAATTTTTCTGTGATGTATGCATACAATGAGTTTGCGAATTAGTTAACAGTGAGTCCAGAGTTAAAAGAGACTACCAAACATTACTAGAAAAAGCACAAAATGTATCAAAAACTCGAGTTTATGGTGATAATGTATTACATAATTTCATTAAGATATTTTCGATAAACAAACCAACACTTTTGTAAGCAAACAAAAATTACTAATTCACTCGATTTTGTGGCGAAAATATATATCATTTAATTTAGGCACTTTAAAATATAAAAACCACCATTTCAAAAACTAAAAAACTGTTGCAAAAATCTCGAGTTTATAGTGATAAAATATGTAAAATTTAATATAGCTACTTTCAAACAATAAAACCCTATTCGAATAGGCAAATAAGTCGAGGCTTGGTCTAGATTTCATTCTTGATACCATCTTGTTTTTACAAAGCAACCCTTAGCAACAGATAATCGACCGGTTGCCAATGGCAGCAACGTTTAAGTAACCAGAAGAGGCTTAGCTTAATATCTGGCCAAGCTATATCAATCCAACAATTTTTCTAAATCCACCATTCTCTAAATCCACCATGCTGCTATGCTGCCAGTTAATTGAAAATTTTACTTTCTATGTTTTTATGGGTTTATATTCAATTATGAATTTCAATACAATAGACTTTTTTGCATATATACATATCGAAAGTACATATATATATTTAAGCATATTCTCCGAAAATTTGAAGTTAATCCGGCAAATAACATAGTTTCGGATATTTGAGCGTATTTGTAAGAGTATTTTAACATAGTGTAAACGGTCTTGAACCGATCAACTTGAAATTTTCGCACAACCTTCTTAGATATATTTTTCAGATAACGATTGAAATAACAAGATTTTGACAATAATATATTTTTTTGAAGCCACTCTGAAATATACAATATATTTTTTTCTCAAAAACGTTTTTTTTTTAGAAAGCCGCAATTTGATCAAAAAACTAAATTTTGACTAGACCTTCGACCATTACCTGTATTCATCTATAGCTATAATAAATGTTATTGGTTTAGACATAATTTTAGGCAGAAGAATCTTCCTCACCATAAGGCAACCTTTTTCGGAGGATCTCCTGGAGATCGGCTACGGGAACAAGGCAATCCAAATTTTTTTTAAATGAAACGCAGATTATTAAAGTAAGTGTGCATTCTTGTTCAGATTCATAAAATAAAATTCCTCTTAAAAAAAAATGCGCTTTTTTTCTGACTTTAAACTGAAGTCAAAAAAATTTATATTTATTATAGAGAAAAATAAACAACAAAACTTATATACTTTAATTTTCTTCGCTCTGTCTTATGTTTCTTCTCTTTATTTTTTAAGTCCAACTGCCACATTTACAATAATAAGCTGTGTCAACGTAGAAATAACTAATAATAAATAATAAAACTAACGTCACCAAGTCATTCACTTTCTCCAAAACACGAGCACATACAAAACACAAAAAAAAAAAAACAAAAACACAAACGAACACACCCATCATACAGATGAAAGAGAAAAAAGCCAGAAGTAAGCATGAACAAATTATGAGTAACATGAACACAAACAAATGTATTAAACTACAAAAACAATAACTTTTTTTTGGCTTATTAAATCGGAAATATAAGATGCAGAAGAGAAGCTACAATGTCTCTAATTAATTTACATATAAATTACGAAGCTTCAATTTAATCACAAATATGTTTTATATATATTAGTGGTGTTTATTGATATGTGAATAGCACTTTAAAGCTCATATGAATGAGTTATATTGCTCATAGCACTGATTTCTATACTGAATGAGGCAGTAATGACATAAACACATATCTATAAGTATACCCGAAATATATCGTAAAGTGTTTGAATGTAGGTGTGTTAATAGTAACGATGACATTCAGCTCTTTAACTGTGTGTGGGTGAATATTTTAATTTTTACTTCGGATTCATTCAGTCGATGCGTCAGCTCGGCTTGCTTTTGACTAGATGAGGGAAATACTTTCACTCTCGAAGTAATTCTTACACAAGTGTTTTGTATTCAAATCATAGTAATACAGATTTACTTGTGAAGGTTTCTTGTAGTGTAGTGCAAACCAGCAAAGACTTTTTTCGTTTTTCTGTTATAAAATGCTACACATTTGTTGCTAGCACTTTATTCAATGGTAATTTATATGTGAGTTTGCTACATGATTTTTTTCTTGTATATATACATTTTATTATAATTTTATATGTATTCGATTTGTGTGGAATATTGTGCGCACATATGTACACGTGTTTGTGTCACTATATCTGTGAGTTGATTTCATTGCTTACACTTTCTCGCATTCTCACATTAACTCGAGTAAGAAAGTGGCAAGAAAAGCAATCATTTATTACCACACTACTATTGGTGTTTTTGTAATAAAAAAGCATAAAAAGAAGTATGTTTTTACTTAAGTTTTTTTTTCTTCTTATGATTTTGAGTTTTTGCAAAATTATAAGTTTTGTAGGAAATGTTATTTATGTAATATATAAAAATGTGCAATATGTGCAAATAAATAAATATTATGATTGTAAATGTAGCAAATATCTGATGATTTATGTCATTTTCCAACATTTGTTATAAAGAAACCATGAATGGAAATTAAATTTAAATTTAAATACATTTTTAAGGCAATTTTGGCCATAAGGTTTAAGAAGTCGCTGTTATTCAAAACATTTCATTTCCATATTTTTAACTTTGACATATTCAAACATGAGCACAGTTTAGCATTATATTATACTAAAAGCTTTTATCAACATATTTAATTATTAAGTATTAATTATCAATATTTTTTGAATAATTTTCATGAAACTTTTATTCGCGTTGAACAATAAAATATTATTGGCGTCGAGAAAAATTGAGCAAAAGTCAAAATTTTCTTACTTTAAAACCAGTCGGTCAGTTCTGTATGGCAGCTGTAGTGGTTCGATCTGAACAATTTTTTCGGAGATTGTACCGATACATTGCTCATTAACCGATGTCGAATTTTGTGAAGGTATCTCGTGAAATAATAAAGTTTTTCATTCAAGGACTGGAATTTGATTAGTCAGTTTGCATGACAGCTATATGCTATAGTGGTCTGACATCGACAGATTCGACAAATTAGCAGGTTTTTTGTGCTGAAATGGACGTGTGTAAAATTTCAGTTCGATCTCAAAAACTGAAGGACTAATTCACGTATATACAAGTACAGACAGACGGACAGGGCTTAGTCGATTCAGTTCGTCACGCTGATCATGTATATAAATATAAGGTTGTCAAATATCTCCTTCCGCTTTTTTGTCTTTTGAATTTCGCGGCTATGTACAAAGCTCGTATCTGCTACAGAGCTCGTATCTGGCAACACTATACATAATTTGAAAGGTCTTGACATAACCTACAAAACCACGCTATGCATGATTAGTTTGGATATTGCGTTCAACAGTTATAGACGTGTAAACATGGAGTTCACTAACGCCGAAATTCGCGCTATTTTAAAGTTTTCCTTCGTTAAAGGCAAATCCGCTAGAGAAACGTTCCGTGAGATTAATGGTGTTTTGGGGGATGGTACTCTATCACTTCGAACCGCGGAGGAATGGTTTCGACGATTCAGAGTCGGTGAAAACGACACCATGGATAAGCCAGCCGGCGGAAGACCTGTGACGACAAATACCGACCAAATCATGGAATACATCGAGTTAGACCGGCATATGGCATTCGTGACATCGCCCAGGAGATGGGAGTTAGTCACCAAACCATTTTGAACCATCTGCAGAAGGCTGGATACAAAAAAAAGTTTGATGTTAGGGTGCCGCATAATTTGACGCAAAAAAACCTTCTGGACCGAATCAACGCCTGCGATATGCTGCTGAAACGGAACGAACTCGTCCCATTCTTGAAGCGGATGGTGACTGGCGATGAAAAATGGATCACATACGACAATATCAAGCGAAAACGGTCGTGGTCGAAGGCCGGTGAATCGTCCCAAACAGTGGCCAAGCCGGGATTGACGGCCAGGAAGGTTTTGCTGTGTGTTTGGTGGGATTGGAAGGGAATCATCCACTATGAGCTGCTCCCATATGGCCAGACGCTTAATTCTACCATCTACTGCGAACAACTGGACCGCTTGAAGCAATCGATCGACCAGAAGCGTCCAGAATTGGCCAACAGGAAGGGTGTAGTGTTCCACCAGGACAACGCCAGACCACACACTTCGTTGATGACTCGTCAGAAGCTACGGGATCTCGGATGGGAGGTTTTATCGCATCCACCATATAGCCCGGACGTAGCGCCAAGTGATTACCACCTGTTCCTGTCCATGGCGAATGCCCTTGGTGGTGTGAAGTTGAACTCAAAAGAGGCTTGTGAAAAGTGGCTGTCCGAATTCTTTGCAAATAAGGAGGGGGGCTTCTACGAGGAAGGTATTATGAAGTTGCCGTCTAGATGGAAACAGATCATCAACCAAAACGGCGCATATTTTAACTAAATCCGATCACTGTAACACTTTTTATAAAGCATTGAATGAAGAGCAAAAAAGCGGAAGGGAGATATTTGACAACCTTATATATATTATAGGCTTTCCGATGTATCCTTCTGCGTATTACAAACTTAATATAACATATTCAAGATATAAAAAAAATATAATGGAAATTAAACTTAAATTTTGATTAAATATGATGTAGTTCTTCTACTCTTAACTGAAAGATCATTGTTAAAATATCAGAAATATATTTAGTATTATTTTCGAGTATATTAGAATAGAAGCTTTCCAAAACAAATTTAACAAACTCCACTCAAAAACTTACTGAGTAAAGATAAACTACAGCAACAACTTTTGACATACCATAGCCTATACTGATAACTTGAAAAAGCAGCAATACATTACATGCCAGAGACAACTGACTATAATCCAGTAGGCTTACAAATTGGCCAATTTCAGGCGACTCTTCCACTTTGCCACTGCCGTTTACCGCTGTCGATATTTTATGCATCACTGCGCTCGCCTTCTCAAATAACCACTTCCATTTCGCTAAACTGGCATAGAACAAGTGGTATTGCCAGGTATTTTTGTGCTGCCTTTGGCATTTTGTTTTGACATTTATGTGTGTGTGTGTGTGTGTATGGGCATAAATAAAAGTGCATACCAAAGAAATGGCTGTTAAACATGCAACGACAACAACAATAGCAACGGCAAAAATGTGCAGTAACAACTATAACAGTGAACAGCATATGTCAATAGGACAACAAAAACAACATAACCAACAACAGCAATTGTCGAATAATAACTGTGGCGTTGGCATTCAAACAAGTTTTATTAAATTGTGACCCAATTACCTACATACCCGTACTCATCAACTCAGTTTATGGCTTAAGTCTTTCGTTGTTCTTGTTGTTGTTGTTGTTGTTGTCAACAGTCGATAAGTTTTGTGAGTTCGTAAGGCGGGCAACAAAAACAGGAACAAGTGCGGCTAGAAGCACATGTTAACAAACGAAAATAACTCGACTAATGGTACTAATCATAACAACAACAACAAAAACGGGTGCTAACAACGAGCGTTTTAAGAGTAACAAATAATGCAAACAAGACGGCAACTACACACTTACTAACACACATATAAATGTATGCAAAGCGTTTTGTTGCCTCTTTGTTGTTGTGGCGTCTGATTCGTGTCTCTCCAGAACGTGTTGACAGTCATTCAACATGCATACGAGTAACATACATACACACTCACGTTTGTACTTAAATTCAACTCAGGTGCCGTTAGTAAATTGTTAATGAAATTTTCATGCCGCTCATTGTTTATGTGTATGTATGTATGTATGTACGCTGGCTTTTACTGCTTGGTATTTGTAACACGCCGCCAAAGTGAGTTATTTTGCTTAGTTGTTGTTGCTGTGTAAGCATTTGTAGACAGATGTTCGCTTTTAGATTGTCGACTACAATGCAAAACATTTGTGATTTCAATTTGCTGCCGACATGCGAACACATGTACCTGCAAGTACAACTGTCACTCGGTCGTTTTAGTTGTGATAAGTTTATTTAACAAAATGCAAAGTGATGGGTTTTTAGTTAAATTTTTTCACTTTTTGTGGATATTTTAATCATGCTGGGCGACCGAAAAGGCTATATTGCATAAATTAATTACTAGTTGACGTCTTACTGGATTGTTTAATCATATAATTTACAGAGTATATTAAGTTTGCCATAAAGTTTGTAACAGTCTGATGGAAACGTCGGATATCATATAAAGCATGGATTTAGCTATGTCCGTCTGTCTGTATATAAGCGAACTAGTCCTTCAGTATTTGAGATCGAACTGAAATTTTGCACACGTTCTTTTCTCCCCAAGAAGCTGCCATTTTTGCTGTAACCGTCGATATCGGCACACTATAGAATATAGAGACCATTCAAACTGATCGACTAAAGTCAAGATTAAGATCTTCATAAAAAATCATTTTCTGTATTAAGTAACCTTAATTCGACTTGGATGTTGTTTATATCAAACAACGGGACTAGAAAGAACTAGCAAAACGTTTTCCATTAGAGACAAACCATTGGCCGTATGGTTAAGTTTTCTGTTTTAGCTGCAGCCGCAGATAACGAGCTTTCTTGTTTCAGTTAAAAAAAAAAAATTAGGCAATTTAATTATTTTTAGTATATTTAATCATTCTTTTAGGTAAAAAAAAATATTCCCTATTTTTAGTGTCGATGGCATTTATTTGACAAGGGGAAGACGCTATTTCTAACCACTATCAAAATTTTACTACCTATAACGGTAAAACTGGTAAAATAAAATACTTTGTTAGATATTGGAAACACAATTCAAAAGCATTGTGTAAATAACTTTTATACATTTTAGAAAAAACTTCTTTAAAAGCTCAGCACACACCTAAAACACTCCATCAATTAATTTAAGTGCTATCTTATTATAGTTAATACTATATAATAATATTTGATTTCGACCACAAAAAGGATCTTAGAAATATAGTTTCTTTACTTTTATCAAAATTGGTGATAAATCTTTGCCCAAAAATATTATTCGTAACAAAAAGTAAGCAACATGGATAAAGAAGCTTAAGCTACTTAAGGCGCACACCTGGAGTGAATTTTTTAAAATTCGACTTTTTTATCATATTTCGAGAGGTCATACTATAGAAAATAACATACTATAATTTTAAATTGATATCTCAAATAATTTATGAGTAAAAGCATTCTAAAGAGTAGCTGCTCAGTTCAATCAACTTTAAAAGTTTCTGTCAAAACTTTAAGTTTGCTTGAGTGTTTACTCGATGACAAATGATTCGAACACTATCAAGTTTTTTTTTCATGCTCTCTATATATTGTACTCCATACAATGATCTACCAGTTGGCAGGCCAAAAGCGACCAAAATTTTAGTAAAATTATGTTATTTTATGGATAGTAAAGCAGTGCAATTCTAAATTATTTATAAATATACCCATATACTTTTAAAACAACTAAAGCAGTAATTTTTTTTTAACTCACAATCCCAAGCCAAACATCGTCTTTTGAAATTGTATAAAACTAATCTGGCCAGTCGCAGTAATCAAATCACTATCATAAATAACAAAATTTCTTCTTCTTTCATATTCGCATACCTTGTTTGCACAAATAGTCAAGGGGTGTTAATTGATGTTTTTGATTCAATGACGTGAAAAAGGCGTTGACGCGGCAACAATTTGTACAAAAAAATCGTTTGACCCAAATATTTTTTGAGAATACAAAGAACAAGAGTAAAAGCAGATTAAGCAAATATGGGCGCTGACAAAAAAGTAGAAAATTATAATGTACATATGTGAGTAAAAAGAACTTTCAAATTGAATTATTAATAAATATGAACACGTACGTGCGCGAAAACAAACACACATATAGAGGAATGTGTGAAGAAATTTGTAGAGGAATTTACATTGTGCACATAAGAAATTTTAATAATTTAGTATTTCTTTATAAACGGCACATGATTTCTATAACCAAGTACACGTTATATAAAATTGTATTTGAATGTTGCTCATACGCCTTGACGCCCCATATACATAAATGAGTCACAATTTGATTCGATTTCATAGGCAGCTACAAATTAATGTTTGTATTTGTGTTTGTAATATATGCATGTATCATAGTCCAAGTGAAAGGAACTTTACAGTTGACGCCATGGTCACAAGAAAACTATATGTATACTGATAGATGAGTCGTCGATTTGGTTTGATGACTTCATCTGCAGAAATTTTTTTATTAAATTTGTGTGGCCCACATTCGTGAAAAGCCAACCTAAAGTAAAGATTTAGGCGCGATACTTTTACTTTCTTTACTATTCGGTCACATGAGTCATTCTGCATTCAATTGAAAAGCATCACCATTCAGCCATGCAAAATGTGACTGCTGATTTTGATTAGAAACGTAAAAGTTAAATAAGCAAAATAAACAATTTTTTTTTGCTTTTATCTGCAAGGGGAAACAAATAGCATACAAAATGTATATACAAGTTATAAGTTAGGAACTCAATTTCGTTTTTTGTTATTCGCGACCGGCCCAAAATGCAGTGAAATTTGCTCAAAGTCAATGACGTGGCGCGCATAATGTTCGTAAGCGTTGTCAACAGCTGTTGAGCCGGTAGCATCAATGGAAATGTAAATGACTCATTTAATTGTGCTTTTTTCACCGTTAATTTCGCCGCATTTTTCTCCCTTTTTTGCGCTGTATTTAGACGCTTACGCATTCCGAAAACGTTTTTGCACTTCAAGCGTTGCATAGCAATTGACTCCGGCACGTGTGTAACTCATAAGTAACACTAACAACAACAATAACATCATTATTTTGCATCTGCCACTGAATTTTTAGATGAAAATATGCTAATATATAATTTACACTTTTTAGTGCGCACACTCAGCGCAAAGCGTGTCAGTCACCTCGTTGTTTGCGGTCGAGCGTTCAAGAGTGTTTCAGCAGCAGCACTCGCGCTGCGTGCTGCGAGACAATACGCCGAACTATTGCAAATGCTGCGGTATTATGATGTGTGTGTGGCACGCTCGCTTTCGACAATGAACTATGAAATGGCATGGCGTGTATGACATGTTCAGCATTTTCGAATAGTGTGAAACTTGACAGAAAATGAAATTTATAAATTAAATTAAAATTACTTTGTAGGAAAAGCTTTTTGTATTATATGAAATTTCTGAATATCTTTTACACATATGTATGTTTGTATGTATTACAAATTTAAGACGAGAGCACTCATTGGTTTATAGAGCAGATTGGAAAATTATCTTTATAGTGTGTCTAATTGTTAATTACAATTTTACCACGTACCATCTGGAATGTCCGTTTGATTAAATTGGCATTACACATATTTTCGATCAGTATTAGTGTGGTTTGCTGTGACTTTGAAAGTTCTTCTTGACAAAAAATGTACTGAAACTGTGACAATTTGAGTGAGATCAGTAGCTTTTCTCACCATCAATTTTTTAAAGTTTATTTTCAAGTAGATGTTTGTATAACCATTGTAATACAACATTTTTTTATTAATTTTTTTATAGGCACTCTGGAAGCTTTAGCGATTTTGAATCGCGCAATTTTGGCCATTTTAAAAATAAATAAATCTTCCAGAAGTTATCTGAAATCGTCATTCATACACTTTAATGCAATATTTTCTCATCTTGGCCTTTTTAAGAGAGCATTTCTTGCAGTTTCTTTGATATACACGCTGTTACTACATCGATAACTTATAGTTTAAGCATTTGGCAATCAAACGTCATCAATATTACTAAACCCAAACTATAGACTCCTAAGGTGTCAGGTCATCTTTAACAAAATAAACACAATGGGCTTGTTTATATTAACGACGTTATTAATTTCACTCTTTTCTTTATTAATTTTATGACTCAGTTAGTGCTAGTGGCGTAGGGGTCGAGTCAAGTCAAAGTCAAGGAGCTGATTTCTGGTGACACCCAGTTTAGTTGAAGTGAAATGCAAATTGAATTCTTTGAGTGGAGTTTCTTTTTATGCAATTGAATCAAGACTGAAATATGCAATTATATAGTTCATAATTAATTTTTTTTTTCGAAATATTCAATTAAGATTTTATGTCCATATATCAAATGTACAAATATTTGAACATTTTTTATTTGAATTTAGTTGAATTTTTTGAACTTATTTTAATCGGATACCAAAACTTTAAACCCGTTATGCACGAAACGCTGTTTCCAGAGTCGGTGATGTAAATTTCTGCGAAACGGTTGGCCAAGTCGACTTGAAATTTTCCAATGATCTTCTTGGTTATATTAGTCAGTTACTGATCGAAAGAATAAGATTTTTTAATGTAATTTTCTAAGCCACTCTTAAAACTTTTTTTGGGAAGCCGACAAAAACAAAATTTGTAGTAGTAGTTCGTTCGTTAATATATAATTATATTATTATTATATTAATCTATTTTTATAACAAACGTTTTTTTTTGGTTTTTGGATTTGAGATAAATTTTAGCAGAAAAATATTCCTCACCGACAGAAGCCTGCTTTCGGGAGTTGCCTGGAATTCGGCTACGGTAACAAGGCAATTCAAAAAAAAATAAATACAAATATTGTATTATTTTTTCTTCTCTAATTGTTGCACAAAATACATTTTTATATTAGTTGAGAAAGCTTTTGCAAATATTCCCTACGGCTTAAGGTTTTAAAACAATTCAGTTGCACCTACATATATTTTTTATGTTGAAACCACATTTTATTGTAATTATTCGTTAAAATAAATTTTGTATTTTTTTTTTTCAATTTTATAAATAACACTGGTCAACAAAAAATAAAAATGTTTTTGAGCTTCCGTTTTCATGCTCAAATGCTGATTGTAGACATTTTAAAACACTGGAATTTTTATTTTTAGTTTTTAAGTTTGCTTTTGCCTGACACGAATAGGTTTGATTTGCGGGTACGAACATAAAAGAAATACCAAGTTTATTCACTTTTAAACATTAATTACTTGTTATTTTAGATTTATATGCTTTTGCTTAACACAAATGTTTATTGAAAAACTACGATATTCAGCAAAAACTTTTCTTATCATAATTTAAAGTAAAATTATAAAAAAATATGAAAATCAATTATTTTTGCCGAAAAAATACTATTGTTTCTACAAAAGCAAGCTTTTGTCAAAAAAAAATTATTGCCCTTAATTTTTAGTGTAGGAGAAACTACAATTTAACATGCAGAAGTCAGACAGAAAAATGGTGTATACATGTATTTCTTTTAAAGTTTTGATAAATATCTAGTTTGTATTTATTGTACTTGTAAAACTATGTATATTGATATATCTACTATATACACTATACTATATACTATTATTTTTCTAAATTATTTCATTTTAATCAAATTATTATAATTCAATTAAAAAAAGTGTGCTATTGCTCAATTTTTACGAAGAGAAAATATAAAATTTTTTGTTAAACCGAAACCAAATCGTTGAAACGTGCGATTTTATGAAAATAGTTAATGGTGATGATTGTGTAATTGTGATTTAAAAATAGTCATTTGGATTTAAATGACAACCAAAGGGCAGGCCGTCCAGAAGCTAGTAACCGTACTGAATTGGTGTAAAAGTTCGTGAAATTTTGGTATTAATACAAATTTGACTACGAGAATGTTGTGTGAGGGATTGGTTATGAGCAAAAATAATATTTGGAGAATTTTAACTAAAAATTTGGGTAAAAGAAACAACTGTGTGCTTTTGTTCCACATTAATTAAACGAAGAACAAAAAAGTTAACAAGTTTTTGTAGAAAGAATGAATTTCTCTTATCAACCACCCACCGTATTCGCTTGAGCTATCACCATATGGCTATTTTCTATTTCTAAAAGTGAAAACCAACATAAAAGAGGCATTAAATGACGATATTCCAGCCATTCAAGCAGCCGTAGCCGAGGCGCTAAAGAACATATCTATAAATGACAAATCTATGCATGTTGAACGTTAATATTTAGTCTAATGTAACCTATTGAGAGTAAACTGGCAAAGATAATATAATGTGCATTTTATTCTATGTTCAAATATTTCAGTTATTTTTTGGGATAACCTTGTAATATTAAAAAACATATTTTGAAATAAAATATTTTATTGAAAAAATTCAAGACGTATAGCTAAGTTTAATATTTTAATATCACATTATTTTTTGAAATTATGTTTTTATTTATTTATTTTATAAAAAAGTCTTATTTTCATTTTATAAATAATTATACACGTTTTGCATTCACACAAACACTTGTCATTATAATGATCTCTAATTTTTTGCACTCGACCGCGATTACTAAAGACATTTATGAAAATTGCATTCTAATCAGCAACTGTAATTTAGCTCAATGTAGATTAACGTAATTTCATTTCCTTTCTTCATTTTATATTTCTCCGCAAATGCAACACATTTCTGATTGCATGTATATGTGTGTGTGTGTGGGTACGTGCGGTTGGCGTATTTCAAAACAAATTTCACTGCTTTTAATTATGGACGCGAGGCAGCAAAGCGAAAAGTCGGCACAGAGACAGGACGGAAACAAAACGACAATCAACTCAATAACATGGCTATAAAATTAAACTGAAAGCTGCAGCAACAGCAACTGCCGTAGTAGCAGCAATAACAATAAACACAATAAATATTTTACAACAACAACAAAATAGCAAACATATGAAGTACAACATTCCAACCGACCAGAAGCGGCACAAATTTCTTTGTTTCGCTGAAGCAGCGCAATGCCTACGCTTGGTCGCTTGGCAGCTTACGCGCATGCGCACGCATATTTTTATAATATTTGGAGATTCTCGTCATACCACTTTTCCTTATTGCCCAAAAAACGTGAAAGAAGTTGTAAGCAATTGATACAACACGCCCGCTTTGTGTGTTGTTGTGTGTTCGTATATGTGTATGTGTGTAATCAGTATGCATGCATATACATATATGTGTATGCATGTGTGCCCGCCAAATAGTTGAAACATTAATAATTCTTTTATGAGCAACAAGAAAGTCGCCAGCAACAACAACTAATGCAAATACAGCAATACAAAACAATACATATAAACAAGGAAAGAGAGATAGAGAGATGGAGAGAGGGAAAAAACAAATAAATTATATTCACACACACATACATGCACAAACAGTTGTTCGCTGCGCAGCAACGTGATATTTGTGACCGACCGGCAAAAGTGAAAGTCGCAAATGTTGCCGACTGCCTACATGATTGCCTGACTGCTTGACTACAGCGCTGCCAACAATGCCACAGAGCGACGCAGTTACTCTCGACTTTGACTGAGTATGTGCGCGCTGGTATTGAGAAGGCGCCAGGAGGGTGTCAGCTTGCTTGGAAGGCGTGTAAGCAGGCAGGCAGGCAGGCGATGCTGATATCCAGCTTGCTTTTGATTATTTTGGTATTTTGTTTTGATTTCAATTTTGGTTTCATTTTCTGTTGCTCCACTCTCCACACATTTTATCACATTTAACGTACACACACATATTCACTTACGGCACACTTGAGTGCTGCTGCGTCACTGTGAAATTTGTTAACTTGCCACAAGAATCAATTTGTGCGCTGTTGGACTCCAGCGTTCAGCTGTCAAGTGTCAGCAGTCAGTTGTCATTCCTCAATGAGTTGTTCTCTAAACAAAAATTGTTGTATTTCATTCTTCCGTAGCACTTTCTGTGTGTGGTGTGACTGGGAGCAACAGGTGGTCGGTCGCATTAGTGAATTTAACTCAATTAAAACGATTTATTTAAGTGTATTCGTTAGCGAGCAAAATTTCCTCTAACACACTACTTTAACCGATCTCGCAATGATTGCGCGCACAATAAAGACTTGTTCAACTTTTGTTCCGTGTGTAGGTTTTAAATCACGGTACACTCACCCCATTACTAACGGCCACATTACATTTACTGATTAATGTAATTTGTGTGCGCCATAAGTAATTTGGTCACAGTTCGCCAACGTGTGACTGACCAACGTGTGATTTTCATTTCAATATGACTTTCAGCCACTCAAATAACTGGACTTTTCCACTTATCAAGCCTCGTGTGAATTTATGACTTTTTTTTCCACTAAAATACAAATTTCCAAAATTTCTTTAAATTGTCGTTATTTAACTTTTTTCACCAATTTTGACTTTTTTAATTTATTTTTTATTAATTTTTGTATCTTCAACAAATACTGAAATTTTATGAAAAGTAAAAGTTGTGTACCTTTGAACTTTTGTGCAAAAAAGAAGAAAATTCAACTAAAAATAGAAAGAAAGAAAAAAAAATAACAGAATAAGAAAAACTAAAAATCGCGTTAAAAACGTGAATAACTGATTTTCATATGCATTCACAGTTGAAAGTTGTCACATTAGTGCCGTTAATGGCGTGTGGATAATTTTAATGACAATGCGCGCACATTTTAAATTACCACAAATTAGGCGGGGTTCGTGTCTTAAGTCTTTGGGTTTATGGTAGAAGCGGTGCAAAAACTTATAGGAACTATTGCGCTTTGAATTTCACAGGCTTTTCTTGTTTTTACACAATATGTCTTTAAAAGTGTAATTTTTCCGCCTTTTTGTTTTCACTTTTTTATTACACACAATTTGCAACGAGAAATGGCAGCGGCGAAAAAAGCTCTGCAAATGATTATTACAAAAAGAAATGTTATTTTGCATATTAATTTCATAATAATATTATTTGCTTTGTTCGCATCAGCTTAGCCAATAAAAACTATGATAGTTTAGATAGATAAGAAATTAAGATAAGTTCTATTGTGCCCTATTCAATCAAATGATAGTCACAGCTATTTACCACCTTTTGAAAAAGACATGATTACTCGCGTAATTTTTATTTCCTTTTGACTTTTCGTACTTAAAATTGCTGTTTCTGTTGTAAGTTGTAGGTGATGTTGTTTGGCTCTCAACAACGGAGACAAGTGAGCTACGGTGTGAGTATCTTTGGTAAGCAGCCTGACTTTTGTGAATACGAATTACAGATTATTTGCCACAAGAATTTATGATCTTCTTTTAGGTGACTGTGTTAGAATTTCTATCGCAAAATCATTGGCCAAACTGACTTTTTCTTGTTTCAGTAAGTTAAATAAATATCACATAAAATGCATATATACATGCGATTGAAACAATAGCGGCATGTAATATTGAGGGATTTAAGCTGGTCAACTAGCCATCCCGCCTAAAACCTTCTATAAAGAGTGTGAAATATTGAATTTATTATTAACATGCATATATTAATTCAAAACGAAGTATTTTTCAAGAGAAATGTTTATTAAAAAAACAATTTTTTTTTACCTAGTCAAGCTTAAACAGATAATGGATTTCGTAGTAATAATGGTTAAATCGACACAGCTCATCCCGCTGATTGTTTATATATACATCTTAAAGAGTATTCATTTCCTTCTGGGTGTTACAAACTTAATAAACTCTGTTCAGGTATAACCAATACTGCTTTAGCTATAGTAAGACTCATCATTTGCATATTATGAACCAGTATATACCTCAACGGCAGGGTTACTAGCAGAACTAGAAACTGAAATATCAATGATTATTATAAATAAGGGATTACTTAACTCTTATTATAAAATTAAAACGTATTCAAACCTGGGATTTCAGAAAGTTATCATCGTGCGTACTCTTATATAGGATCTTTAAGTATATAAAGCCTCCCCTATTCAACCGTCAACCTCACGTACATGTCGTTGCACCCTGCCGATGACAAAAGAGGCTCTGACGACCGATTAGGGGCGGCATAACCCTAATAGCCAACTTCTTAAAAGAAATAACAACTTGGCAGCTAGAGGTGTAACAAGCTACCACGTGGTCGGAGTTTGGCCCTATCGACGTAGAACTGACAACCCATTCGGCGGTAATTACTTGTCATGAAAGCAAACACCAGTGCCTCGGAGAACAACCCAAAACAACGTTTACGACCGAAAAAGGATAATCAATGGAAACTCGGCTCATGAAATATAAGGACTATGCTACATGCTCGTAAAATACATGGAATCGCAGCTGAACTTGCAAGATGTGAGATGGACATTGTGACCCTCCAAGAAATACGTTGGAAGGACTTTGGAGAAATTCGTAAATGAAATACGACTTATTTTATAGTGGCACAGAAAACAAATGGAGTCGAAACGGCACTGGTTTCTGGACAAACGCAAAAATAAGAAAAAAAATACTATGCTTCGAGCTATTGAACGACAGACTTTCTAAATTGTGCGTTAAAGGACCTTATAACAGCTTAACATTGATATCGACATGTGCACCAACTGAAGATGCTAGCAAATTGGACAAAGACTCATTCTATACAAAACTAGAAGACATATACAAAAAAACAAGTAAATATGACACAACTATCATCCTAGGTGACTTTAATGCCAAAGTAAGCATTGAAATTTGCAACAGAAATGTTGCCAATAAAGACTCACTCCATGAAAAAACATCCGACAACTGTAAAATTTACAGATTTAAAGCAACAAAAATATTTTCAAAACATCGATAAAGCATGGAAAACTTTTAAAAACTCCAAAAAAGGGAATGGTTCGATTAAGAGTGTAGAAGCATACTATATATTAAAAATGAAGCAAGAAAGAACTGACTTTAAAAAAAAACCCCAAGGCGCTGAAGCATCATAATAATAATAATAACCCAACGATTACCCTCCGCCTACCCAACCGACGCGTGGGGCACAATCCGCATACGTGCGGTACTAGCCGAGTCAGAAAAGGCAAGAGCTCAGCTACAGAAACAAAAATTTCAACAGCTAAGATTTATAGTTACGATATAATAAATTGTTACATTTTTATTTATTAAGAGAAAACAATAAAGCCTTTTTAGTTTTGAAAAGTGAGTCAGATAAGTAAAATGTGCTGGAATGAGAACTAAAATCATGACATATACGGCGGAATGGTTCGTTTAGTTCGAAATTTTATCTACAGGATTTTAAGAGTAAAGGTCTAAACTGCTTAGAAAAGCGAACCGGAATATTAAATTTAGTTTCAGACAGGAGAAAAGAACTGCAAACTGTTCCATTCAAGATTAACCTAAGAATATTATGCCAAGCATTTCCCTACGACTAGAAAGTGTAGGTAGATTTATAAGTTTTAAACGACTAATATATGGATGTAGACTTACCCTAGAATCCCATCGGAAATGCTCTAAGGCGAGAAGTAAAAATTTTTTTTGAACAGACATAGAACATATATTGAAAGAAGGCGAATAGCGACCAAAGCGTGTCAGAAAAAAAAGAGAATCATTGAGGAAAGAGCTGAAAACCATGTGTATAGATTATAATGGCAAGCAATCCCGCAAATTTAATAGAAAAATTAAGGTATAAAAACGAGATTTTGCAGATTTAGACCCGGTCAACAGTAGATCAAATTTTGCCCTTAAACAGTCCATGGAGAAATGTTATGAGCACAATATTGATTTCCATATCCTATTTATTGATTTCAAGTAAGCATTCGATAGCATTATTAGGATGACTATTCGCGTAACATTTTGGAAATACAAAATACCAGAAAAACTTACTAGTTGTTCTTACGCAAAACCGTAGCAAAAGTAATGATACAAGACAGTAATTCCGAATCCTTCAGAATTAAGTCTGGACTAAGACAAGGAGATACGCTATCGTCCACAATATTTAATACTTGTATAATGCTGTGCTGTGCCATTGATGAAATAAGTGCCGCAAAAAGAACTGGATACATATTTAATAGAACTACGCAAATATTTGTACACGCGAATGAAATCGCTATAACATTGTCAGCAAAACCATCCTAGCCCTGTCCAAACCTTTCGCTGATATTGAAGCGGCAGCTGGCCTATAAATCAATGAAGATAAAGCGAAATATATGTTGGTGTCCAGAAAAAACAAAGCAGCACCAAGAGTGAAAATTGACTAATACGCATTTAAAACTGTAAAAGTCTTTACTTACCTGGGCTGCGAAGTCAGTAAAGATAATTTAGCAAGCCAGAGTATCGAAGATAGAGTACAAGCCGGCAATAGGTCGCATGCGTCCCTAATGACACTGTTCAAAACCAAGCTACTCAATACGAAATGTAAACTGACACTATACAAAACTATCGTTTGCAGCAGTTTTGTGTTACGGATCAGAATCATAGACGTTACTCGAAAAAGACAAAACCAAACTGCAAGTCTTCGAAAGAAAGGTCCTAAAAATTTGAAGCAATAAAAGATAATGGCGTGTGGCGTAGATTAGCTAGACCAGCTTATGAAAGGTGAAATTGTCATACGCTTTAACAAAGCATAGCCACTAAGATGGCTAGGTCATCTAACCAGAATGAACAAAAAGAGAGTGCCGAAGAAAATTGTAGAAACCATAGCATTTACCATTAAAGCAAGCGGAAGGCCACGATCAAGATATATTGACGAACTCGAAGAAGACAAGGAGACATGAAGGAGCTTGAGATACAATATTATAAAGAAACCGCAAATTATCAAAATGTTTGGAAGGTACATGGGCAGTAGTCCAAAGCACACAAAGAGCTGTAGCGCCAAAAAATCATGATAGTTTTATTTCATCATGTTCTTCATTCGGCTAAAAAACTTTTAAAGTTGTTTTCAAATTTTCCAAATAATTTCCCATGAAATTTTTTTAATATGATTAATTAGCTTCTCTTATTTCTTGACATATTACAAGCCACTATTCATAATTAGATTTGATACCCGAAAATATATACAATAATCTTTAATATTGATCGATTGAAGACTTCATTACTTCCAATAATGCACACACACACATACATACACACACACACACAATACCTATTAATTTTAATCTACTTCACTATAAAACTTTAATTAATCCGTGAGCTTTTGTCGACTTTCACTTTTCCATTTTAACGGTAAAGCAAACCCATTGATTTACAACTTTTCATTTATAAATTGTGTTCAGTATTCTAAGTAAGTTGAGCACAACAGAGCTGCGTAAGCACTTAGAAGCGCACATGACATTACACACTTACCAGCATGTACGAGTATAAAAATATACTTACTTTCTAATAAATAAGTAATTAAAGTTTGAATTATTAGGAAAAGCCGCGAAATGAATAAAGAAAGCGCTCCGAGTCGTAACTGTTAGCATTTCATGAAAAAAGAGGTCAATGAATTGGTCAATAAGGCGAATTATTATTGTACAGACAGTCAATCAGTTGCTAACTTAGTTAGTTGGCCATTTGGGCAGTCGCCGCCGTCATCGCAGTTGCAAAGCAATTTAGGCTGGCACATAAATGCAAAGCAAATAAATAGGAATATGGCACAAATATTCGTGGTAGTGATAGCAAATCCACAAACACATCCATGCGCTTTCATAAACAACACCTACGTGTGTGTGTATGTGTGGAGAAAAAGTGGCATAGACCGAATACAATTCTAAATTCTAAATTCGTAAATTAAAATGCTTGGCACGTGACTGCAATGGGTTATGATGCACGCAACAGAAATTTATATCGGTAAATATGTAATTGTATGTGTGTATGTACAACAACAAATTCAGCTACACTTGCCACAGCCACTTTTTGAGTGCTCGAATGTTTCTTCGCGCTTCATGCGCCAATGACCAAATTATGCCTAAAAAGCGAAAAAAATTTGACCGCAACCAAAAAGAGTCATAAAGAAAGTGGCGAAAAAAAATTTATGAGTGGAAAAAATTTGTAAATATTGAAGTTTATAAAGCCGCAACGCTTTGCAACTCAATTGTCCGTAAGAGTTTGATTCAAGCACACTTGGAAGACTTGGAAGAGTCATAGCGTCAAAATTATTTCTATGGACGCATGCATGTAGCCAACGCATTTAGAAAATTTGGACACGTTTTTGTAAAGGGTGTTTCGTTACTAACTACTTATATGCTTTTTGTACATCGCGTAAATATTTTAGGTTAAAACAAAAGTATTAAATAAATTAAAATATAGTTGAAGCAAGTATATATATATATCTGTTTTACTGTTGAAACTTTTTCAAGTTCAGCACACTGAAATTCAAAAACAAATATTCTAATTAAATTGATATTAAATTCTTTACTAATAACAGGAAACATCGCAAAAAATATAAAATTATTAAAAAATATTTTAGAAAAATGTTGAAGTAATAAATGAATTATTTATTCATAATAAAAAAATAAGTAATTATATATATAATTTTTTTTTTAAATTAATATATATATATATTATTGTATACTTTTATGTAATTGTGGAATTAAAATATATTGATTTTAATCTAAAGAAAATTTGTAAAATGAAAATACTTTATTATCACTTAATAAAGAAAAAATATATTACTAAAAAAAGCTTTGAAACAATGCTATAGTGATCCGATCTGAACAATTTCTTCGGAGGTTAGATCATTGCCCTAAGCAATAACTGATACCAAATTGAGATTGCATTATTGCCTTAATTTCCAAATTTCTTGAAGATATCTCGTCAAATGATACAAGCATTTAATTCCGATCATTCAGTTTGTATGACAGCTATATTCTATAGTAGTCCGACATCGGCCGTTCCGACAAAAGAGCAGTTTTTCGATGAAAGAAGGTTGTGAGTAAAATTTCAGATCGATATCTTAAAAACTAAGGGACTAAGATGCATGGACAGACGGACATGGTTACATTGACTCAGCTCTGATCATTTATTTATATGCTTTATAGAGTCTCTGATGTTTCTTGTTGAGTGTTAAAAACATCATGGCAAACTTAATATACCCTATTCAGGTTATAAATAAAAAATAATAAAATTAATAAAAAAATTGTACGAAATTAAAATTTTTAAATATTTCATACTTAAAGAATATATTGTAATAAAATTCTTTTAATTTTCAATCAATCAAGTTCCTATGGCAACACCCCTTACCTGCAATGTCAATGCGCTTTTGTGCTAGCTCTACGATGACTAGATTTGGTCGTGAAGTGTCAGCTGCTTACAAGTGCATAAATGCATTTAAAAACTTCTAAACAGCCAAGTCATCGCTCGGTCAACAGCAATTTGAACACTTGTTATTTGCGCTTTTATGTACAAAAGCTCTACAGTCCATCTACTGCTTAGTCACAGCATCGGCCTAAAAATGGTCAGCCAAGCAGAAAGATTTATGTGCACACGGCTGGCAATGGAGCACCGTTGTAACGCAGAATGACAGTGCTGTATTCGGCGTGTGAGAATATGGCAACAACTTGAGCCATCTTGAGCCATTGGGCTGTTGAGGGATGCATTTGAATTCACATAGACTATGACACTTGCTTATGCTTGCAATATTAATCACTAACTTTTTTTTTTTCTCAGCTTCTATAATCCGTTGCATAAATCAATTTCTTATATCATCAATATAATGATAAATATATGTAGGTTTCTAACTGTCAGCGCAGAAACAAATTGGCGTCGATTCAAATTAGCCTTAACGCTATTTCGCTTGTGGTATCGCGTTTGTCGCTTAAGTCTAATAATATGTTTCCTTTAGTGTTGGTTTTTGTAATGTAGCGCGTGCCAAAATTCTTTTATAAACTTTTTTTGCGCAGTGCACTCAGTTACATGGTGATGTTGACTGTCATCATTTATGGTACTATGAATTAAAACAACATTTTGTCGTGCTAAAACGATTAAGTTGTCAGAAAAAGTGTGACAGGTCGCCTGAAGGCTTCATTGTGTATATTATGGGTTTGATTGGCGAAGGCTGAGTTAAAGCTTGGAAAATACTCAAAAGAAAACTCCTGAGACCCTAAAACTTTTATATATGTTTTTATATAAGAGATCAGCATGACGCGCTGATTCGATCGATGTAGCCATGTCCGTCTGTCTGTATATACGCGAACTAGTCCCTAAACTTTTGAGATATTCATTTGAAATTTTGCAGCATTTGTCGGATCTGTCGATATCTGAGCACTATAGCATACGAGTATAGCTGCCGTACAAGCTGATCAATCAAAATCCAGTCCATCTTCTAAGCAATTATTCGAATCAGATTATTATATCAAAGCCAAGTTAATGATATGATTTTATACTGTAAAAAATGCAAAAACTGCGATGCAATTGAATTTAATGTGTTTCTTATTTACTTTTCTTCAAATTACTTTTCAGCATCAATAATTAAGAGTTGATCATTTCTATACATACAAAAAAGTATGGCTTAGTATAAAATTAAAAAAAAAACGAATTATCTTACTATTAACTAATATATATTTTTGTTGTCTATATCCAAACCCAAAATCCAACTGGCGCACCCAAAAGCAGAAAAATTTTAATTTTATTAAAGAAACGTACAATTTCACCGTCACGCTACGGTAAATATAATAAAAATTTTAGCAACGAAATTGAATGACAAAGTATTTATTGTTGTTATTGCTATTCACAGATATCGTTGCGTTTTTTCTGCCGTTGCCGGAAAGAAATTCTTCGTTTAACGGTTATTGGCTATGAAAATATTTAATTTGCTGGTTGTTGACTTTTGTACACTACACTTTCGTTGTTGTTGTTGCCGTATTTTCACATGCCCAAAACAGCTGGTTAATAGGTGTGTGTGTGTGTGTTAGGTTTGTGGACTTAACCCAGTTTAGGTTTTTATTAACTACATATTTGTTGTTGTCTGTTTATTTTTGGCAAAAGCAATTATGCATATTAAATAGTACATTAATAAATTGCTTATTGGTTGGTGTTGTTGTACCTAATTTATTTATTTTGTGTGAGTTTAGCAACGAAAGTTTAACGAAGCAGACACTTTTACTTTCAGAAGGAAGAAGAAAAAAACGGTGAATATTTAATAGTTTCATTGGATTGATACGGCATATTTATATGAGTTAAATAAAATTAAATAAAATTAATATTTCAATTTAATTGAAAATTAGTTAAATAAAATTCAAATAAATTAAAATAAAATTTAATTGAACTAAAAATTATTTAACTAAAAATAAATTTAAATTTGATTAAATCAAAAAATCATTAAATTAATTACATTAAAATTTCCGAAGATATATTATATCTACACAAATACAAAAGAACCCTTACAAGATCGGTCAGAAGTATGCTATAGTGACTTGATCTGAACAATTTCTGCGGAGATTGTACCGTTGCTTTGGATAACAACCCATGCCAAAATTTGATTAAGATATCTTCTTAAATGAAAAAGTTTTCCATACAAGCATTTGATTTTGATCGTGCAGTTTGTATGTTAGCTATAGGCTAGAGTGCTCTGATATCACCGTTCCGGCAAATGAGCAGCTTCTTGGTGAGTACAGAACGTGTGGAAAATTTCAGATCGATAGCTCAAAAACTGAGAGACTAGTTCGCCTATATACAGAAAAACGGTCATGGCTAAATCGACTCAGCTCGTCACTTTAATTATATCACCATATATACATATGTAAATATATACTTTTTAGGTTTCCCACGCTTCTTTCCAGGTATTATAAACTTCGAGGCAAATTTAATATACCCTATTCGGGGTATTCTTATTAAGCAACAGAATCAGAATCAGAACATATCTTGGATAAAACTGAATAACGATTAAGTTAGCCACCGCAGAATCAATATTCTTCATTCTTCATTACAGTGCTTTTCGTATAGCGAATTTCTTAATAAAAAAACTTAGATTTTTCTTATGTTTTGAAAGAATAAATTAAATATAATTAATAATCCTACTCGAAAACCCCAGATTTGCTTACTTTGAATTCAAATTTCGCCAAAACCATGACAGAAAATGACAGAAAATCGCCTTAACAACCAAAATATTATATTTTGTTGTAACATGTTGTTCGAACCGTTATTAGCACATACATGGCCCGCAGCAACAGACGCGACGCGACATCGAGCGCCATACGGCGATAGGAAATTGGACGTTGGCGCAGATTGTTGGCTGAATTTGTAGGTCAGCCGCTAAAAAATTAACTTTTTTCTTGGTCTCCTATAGACGAATACGAAAGCAATGCAGCACCAAGCTAATTTACGAAGCCGCGAGCAACAGAAAATGGAGAGTGGCTAAAAGGGGCAGCAGATAGACAAAGAATTTACATGGCAGCTGCAGAATAGGGAGAAAAAATTAACGACGGCATGGAAAAATTAGAATAAAAGCACACGACACAGGCATATGCAGAAATGTGTGTGTGCGCTGGAATGCAAATGGCAACCGATGCAAGCAAACAAAAAAAAACGAGAAAAAAGATTTTAGCGAGCAAGCAAATTGAGCTATTTAAATGACAAAGTGCATATGTGTGTGTGTGTGTGCGGCGACGATTATGCATAGATATGCGTTTATGCGCACCAGAGTTGATAAATTGTCGCTCAAAAGAAAGCAAGCAAGCGAGTGAGCTGCACGCCTGCATGCAAACACCTAGAAAACAAAAGACTTAAGCAACGAACTCGCTGACGGCAAGTGACTCAAACCCAACCAATGTTACACATTTCCAGCAAGCTATTTTTAGTTGAACCAGAAAATATGCCAAGCTAAACGATGACAACATGCATAAACGATTGCTGGTTACACGGACTACAACAACAGCAACAACAACAATATGAGCAAAAACATGGAAAAGCGAGAAAGGAAAACTCCAAAGTAATGTTAATTATAGACAGCAATGCCAATGGCTACCCACCACATATGCAAATGTGGGCGCGGCAGTGGGCTGCAGTCCGCACATATGCACACATATACACATACCATATACAGCTGATTTGTATTCATATGTGTTTGTATCAATTCGTCCAACAAAGCAACTGACCCTAATTAGAAATGCGTTGGACCGTTACAAAGAAATGTGAGAAGGAACACGAAATTGCCGCAAGCGCACAAGCAGCAGAGTGTATATTAATAAAATAAAATCGGTCTTAATTGATAGTTTAGTTGGTGTACTGCTAATATTACTCACCTGTGTGTAAATTTTTTTATTAAAGCGCGATTTTGTTAATTAAAATGTCCAATAGTAATATTTGTTGCGGCCTGCAATGGCGGCACTGAGTTATAGTTGTTGTTGTTGTAACGAAATTATATTGTTATTCACTTTCTATAAACACGTAGTCACCTAAAAAAACTATGTTTAGTTGAAATTTAATTTTATATCCTTTTTGGCTTAAAAAAATTTTTTTTTTCATTTCAAATATATTAAAATTTTAAAATTTATAATAACAAAATTTATTAAGAAAATTAAAATTTTAAAAAATTTAGGTATTAGAAAAAATTAAATTAAAAAAATTTTAGATTAAAAAACTATTACAATTTTAAAACAGTTTAAACAGAAAAAATGATATGAACTGAAAAAAATTAAAATCTAAAAAAATTGAAAAAATAAATTTATAAAAAAAATTTATATATTTGTGTTTTTGTTTTTAACAACTCTAGTCTCTATAAGCCAAGTTGTAATTCACTTTCTACAAATAATAGCTACCTATAAGTTATATAATATTAAGTTTAGTATTTAGTTAAATTTTATGTTCTTTTCGATAAAAAAATTATTAAATATTAGAAAAACTAAATAAAATTAAAAAAGTGTAAAATTTAAAAAATTTTAAATTTGAAACAACATCAAATGTAAGGAAAAATTTTTAGATTACAACAAATTTAATTAAATAAATTTATTTTGTTAAAAATTTTGTTTTTGTTTCTCAGCAATTCTAGTCACTATATTCAATTATGCAAATTTTCGATATGCGCGTCCGCATACATTTGAAAACGCGCACTAACACACACACACACACAATTAAGAGTCGTTATATGTAACCGCTGGCGTATATTCATTAGCGCATAACCGAGCGGAACGTTCAATAACCGTTTTTCATCGTTATATTTAAATTCAATTAACTTCAGTCGCTTCTACTTCTACTTGCTTTTCTTCTTTTTCTGCTTATTATTATTACGCTTTTCTTCGAGTTCTTCTGCTTGTCTTTATTATTATGCACTAGTCTATTTTGCGTTTTATTTATCACATTGCCTCATCGATATTTTCAATTCCTGCTTCATATGGCCGCCTTTCGGTTGCATGCAACACACGTGTCCGTCCGGCGATAAACGCGTTTCTTTTCTGACGTATTCACTGATTTTCGAAAGCTAGCACACATATAAACAAACAAATGTCGATGTGTATGTGCGTATGCATATGAATATACCTTCCGTCTTCCGTTACAGAGTTATAGTTAGCTCGCACTGCACACGCTTATTACACGCAATCGCTTAACACGAATAACTCACGACAAGCGTCTAAAGCTTCTATCTACGACCGTCTCGTCTGCTGGTCTCGCACCGAATGAAGCTTGCGTCGCGACAAAAGAAATTTTTATGAATATAAGCAAATAAAAATAAAGAAAGCACTCAACAACAACTGCGGAGCGGCACTTCCGCGCTTCCTAGCCTGGCGTAATGAGCGCGCCGGAGCGTTGATTTCCAGCGGCGGCAGTCGAGTAATAAGCAAAAAGCTGCGTGGTACAAGCGCCAGTCTATTGCTGTTGTGACTACTGTTAGCATTGCCTGTCTCAGCGCCATACCTTAATATGTGTGTGTATGTATTGTAAATGTGTGGCGCTTTGACTTTCTTGGCTTTGATGAGTCGCAGCTGCTCGCCGTACCAACGCAAGTTGTTTGGAGAGTTGGTGAAAACCTTGAAGTGTCTGGGAGTGTGAAATTTGTGAGAGCTTTTGTTGCGAGTATTTTTCTTTCACTGAAAAGTGGGTCTGTTAAATATTAACAGCGCCTAAGAATAGAGCTCTGTTAGCTTTATTGATCGCGATTTATGACTCTGAATGCATTGTGCGGAGTAATTGGTAACTTGTATCTAATGATTATGGATCGTGGGTATACAACACGCTTCCTTGAAAAACGAGTATATACGAGTTCGTGTTTATGTATGCAATTGTGAACAATAATAATATATATTTAGTGGTATTAAGTTGTAAATTAAAGGTTTACAAGTTGTTTATTTGTATTCCATCATAAACACTAAAAAATTTAATACTCAACGTTTGGGGACTAAATTCGTAAAAATTAGTTTGGAATTGAACGCTAATATTATACGATAGGGGATACTACCACATTGCCTACCATTATCTTGTTGCTATAATTAAGTTTCTTTCTTTGAAGGAAATTTCGCTTGGTAACACATAAGTGGACTCGAATCCATTATTGTATCAACTCTTCTACTAAAAACCACCAATTTTATCGAATTCGGGCCGCTGACACTATTGAAAATGCAATTTTTTGAAAATGAAATGTTCTCTATTAAATACCCAACCACCCCAAAAATTACCGAAATTTTGTGTAAAATTCAACTTTTTTTTTATATTTTCCGTTTATGTAGAAGATCGATTTAATTTTTTTCTACAAAAAATGTTCAGTGTATTTCTAAAATATGTAGCATTTTAAAAGAATGGAAATAGCAGTTTTATTTTAATCCCGAAAATCGTAGGTGTATAATTCAAAATTTTCTAATTTGGCAGTAGGATTATTTAAATTTGCGTTCAAATATTAATAGAACAAGAATCCTCACATTGTTAAAGATACACTTAAACAAACAGGTTATAGGTTTTTATTAAAAGTTTCTGAGTCGAAAATTCAGGTAATAGTGATCTCTGTTGAATTTTTGTTTTTTAAAGTATTAGATTTCATCGAGGCGTTCAAAATAAACGAGCGTTTATATTGGCTTCCTCACCTAGAACGAGTATTTTTTTATCGAGCGACTTTTTGAGTCTGCGTTGCTGGTCAAATCTAGCAAACACAGTGGATGAAGATATAGTGGATTGCTTTGCATCCACGATGCCTTGTGCTATCAAAAATCAATGTACGAAATTGCGTGATTTCCATTATAAGCAAAAATAGCATAGACTTCACTAGTCACTTTGAGAGCAAGAATTGAAGTACATTGAAGAAGAAATGTCATAAAACTTGGGCAGTACTCTAGTAAAAGTTTATAATCTATTACTTATGTCTGTAGAGCGATATCGCAGTCAGATCAAAAAATTTTCAGCCATATGTAAAAAAAAATGTTTTTCTTTTTTAATGCAATTTTTTTTAAAATTATATTTGTAAGTGAAATACTCAATATGCCATTATTTTTTAACAAATACATATTATAAAAGTGAAAGTTAATTTTTTCAAAGAAGAATGAAAGAAATGAATGAAAAAATTTATGAAATTTATTGAATAAAAACTATAAACTTCATTAAAAATTGTTTATGATTTTGAGACAATATTTAGTAAAGTATTGTAAAAATTGTAAAATTTTCGTTTAGGATTTAATGTTAAACTTTGACCTTGAATAACTTTGGAACGGGTTAACTAGGCAAAAAATCATGTCGGATCTTTTTTGTAGATCGTTATTTACATGGGAAATCAAAAGTCACAATGCGCTACTTGTTAATATTAATATTAAGAGCTCAAACTTTACCATAACATTTTCGTCCGATATTTTAACGGTATCTAATGAAAAAAAATAAAAGCATTATTTTGGCCCATCCTAACATATATACATATACATATAAATGTAGGTGTGTATATTTTCGCGTGTAAAATTGTTGAAATCTAGGTAGCTGCCCAAAAATTGCAATCACCCACTTTCTGCTGACCATATTTGCAGAACGAAATTGAAAAACTTAAAAATTGAAATTCTTACACTATTTAGTGAGAGTGTGTATAAAAATATTTGATCTGAATAAGTGTGTATATTCATGTACATACTAATAATATATAAAAGCAGTTAAGAGCATAGTTGTTTTTGCAATTTTCACGCCACCGTTCAAGCGTGACAATCAAAAGCGACTGAGCGCCAATTAATCTGCTTAAAGAGTTAAAAAAATTTAATGAGTCGAATTTACTTCTGGTTGGTACTGCCTGGTGAAACCAGCTTTAGAGAGCAGTGCGTATTATGCGTTAATTAAAAGTGCATTTTAAATCATTAAATTATAAATAAATTTGGTATTTTATAAGTGGATGTATATGTGTATGCATATATAATATAATATATATATATATATATATTTGTACATGCGTACCTATATTAGTTTATAAGTGCCAATAATTTTAATTTACTGATTACTTAAATTTTGTTTGCAAAAATTATTACGAAAATATTTTGTTTGCTTTCCCTCACCCTGATATCAAACCTCATTTGGTGCAATGGGTTTTGAAGTATTTTTTATTGACTGGCCAACTACCGTTTTTTAAATTTTTATGATTCATTTACCTTGCCAACTATTTAATGAACGCATTTCCCATTACGCAACACGCGTAAATAATTTTGTTTTTGTTTATATATTTTCTTAAATTTCGTAAGTAAATGTATACTATCGCTGTCACTTAAGTAGGTTGATGGTCTTATTTTTAAAATCGTACAATAAAAAGTTTCTAAGCACCAGGGCGCCAATATGAAAAAATGCAAGAGGGGTGTTAGGGTCAATAGCCTCTTAGGCTGTCGGTGGTAGTAAAATTTTCTAAAGGGCAGAGAAAGCAAGAAAATAGGTAGCTCTACTATGTACGAGTACATAGCTACTATCTTTGTGCGTCTTTTTCGTTATATGTCATTAATTTGAAGCGCAAACAACAAAACTAGTTTTCTACTCAAATATGTTGAGCTTTGTTTGTGAAAAAGTGTTTTTTGCATAGAGCTCTTCTTCTTTGCTTTAATAAGGAAAGAATCTTAGCCGAAAGTTATCGAATTTTGGTGGAAGTTTATGGTGAACATGCTCTAGCTGAGTTAACGTGCTAAAAGAGGTTCGCACGATTTAAAAAAGATGATTTTGGCTTGGAAGACAAATAACTTTCTGGGCAGCCAAAAAAAGAAGATTGTTGCCAAACACAAGAAGAGCTCGCAGAATCATACATACTAATAATGGTTTGTCACTCAAGCTGCCATTTCAAAACGTTTAAAATCAATTTGATACGTTCAAAGCAGGGTAATGGGTTGCCATATGAATTGAAGCCAAGAGACATTGAATGACGATTTCACAAGTCGAAAATTCTGCTTGAACCATACAAAAAGAAGTAGTTTTTTGGTTGGCGATGCATACTGAATCCATTACGTTATTCCTAACGTAGAAATCATTTGTAAAACCAATCCGCTAATCAGCCAAACCAATGGCTGAGATCAGAAGTACGTGCTAATTCTAAAATCAGCTGAAACTATTAACCACGAACTCTACCGACAATTACTTATCAAATTGCAACAAGGGAACAAGAGAAAAATGCCCGACACGAATCAATAATTTTCCAGCATGACAACGCCCGCCTCTTGTAACATGAAGCCGGTTAAAAACTATTTGGAATACGGCGGCTGGGAAATTTTGCCTCACTCGCCATATAGCCTAGACCTTGTCCCTTCTGACTATTATTTATTCCGGTCGATGCAAAACGCTTTCACTGGAATACGGTTCATATTAGAACAGGGTATCAAAAAATGGTTTGATTAATTTTTGGCCGCAAAGCCAGCTCAGTTCTTTTGGGATACAATCCACGAATTGCCAGAAAGATGGGAAAATGTTGTAGGTTTAGTTGTAGCATTCGTTGAATAATAGTATTGTACATGTTTAAGTTTTTTAAATAATTCGCATGAATATATGCATGTATGTAGTTATAGTCCCATCACGTAAATATATTCGTATAATTTTGTACTTTACTATATGGCGGCTCTTGGCAACTATAACTTCCCCTATGTTTTTATTGCTTGTAAGACAAGTTAATGACACACAATGCAAACTCATAATACGGTAGCTTTGGAGCTTTAACAATTTTCTTTAGCTTCCATTATTTTAAGTTAAGAAAACAGATGGACATTTAACAAGTAAAGTACAGTTGCCACGTAACGGGTTAATGTAACTGGAACAGACCTAGATTTATATTAAACCAATACTAAGTTATTTATGTTTCCTGTCGCTACAACAATAAAAATAAATTTTGATTTCCCGTCACCCCATGTTTATACAGATATAACACTTCCAGACCAAATGATCTAAAATAACAGTCTTTCTACAGCTCTTCACTATGCATTTGTATAATATTTAAACTGTTGGAAGTAAGGTAAGATCACGCGGGAGATACTATAATAGTACTGGAGTAATAATGACACCATTTTGAAAACTTCGGATCACATACACTGAGAACACTTTTGACTGCCAATATTTTTCGAATAATTAAATGATTAAAGAGGAATTTTAAGACACTACTACTGTTATACGTTCTGGCTTTAAACCTTTTATCACAAATACTGAAACCCCCTAAATATATATGCACGCGCCAGTGCTCACACAACTGCGCACCATACATACAAACCGATAATTTTTTGCGAATGCGCTAATAATTAAATAATATTTATTGTGCTACATTTTGGCACAACAATCAATGCTTCATCACACACCTTGTGACAGTGACATGCTTTGCAATAGCGTCGCCTACAAACCGCAAATGTACTCCTGCGCAATTCGAATGTGAGCGAATTGAAATGTTACTGTTAGTTTGAAAATGAAAAGGTATTTTTTTGGCGATTTTAAAAAAACCACCAACATGGTGCAGCAGCGAAGGTCTTACATGATGCCACCTACGGTGTTGCTGTGCCAATTTTCCCATCAAACCAGTGTCATTATGCTGTAATATATTATACATTTATACATATGTAAGTGTGTATGTATCTATACATACATATGTATATACAAACGTATGTACATATATGTATATATTTGAGTTTCCGTTAGCTTGCAAGCAAGGCAATCTTAAAAAAATATGGCTTAACATAAGTGGTGTTTTATATAAAAATAAAAATTATATGTTTTTAAGTATACCCTACAAGAAACTGCTGATGGGTTCACCAATACACTCACATTTATTATGTCAGTACTGACGCACAGTTTACTTGTCAACTGACCGTCACTGTTATTGTTAAACAGAGACATCTTCGAATCAAATTGCTTACATGTGTAAGAATGAAATTGCTGAATCCTTTACTCAACAACTGCGCAAAACAATTTTTAGTGCCCTTCTTGCCACAAACGAAAAGTGCTGCACGCTTCTTTTGGGGTTGGTGTTAAAAATATAATTTTTTATGAAAGAGATGAGTTTTCAAATATGATATACAATACATACATACGTAAGATAAATAAGTTTCAAATAGAACTATATATTTAGTTAATTGCCATTTGCATTTTTAAATTCAGAATTATCCACTGATTGAGGAAAGACGTACGCATTAAAAGGAGGAGATGGCTTCAAGTGGCATTTTTTGTCATATTTTACTATATAATTATATTTGTTTTTGCAATCATTTTTATAATTATGTATATTACTATAAATAATTTCAATTAAAATTTTAAAATTTATTAAAGAAATAAAAATTATATTATCTACTGCGCAAAAGAATGTTTCACTTGTGATAGATTTACATTCATGACTGACGAATTGCAGCTATGAGAGCGTTTCAGTCATAACTGACAATTTTCAGCTTATGGTCAGCAATGACTCAGAAAAAGACATGAGAGTGAGCAATATAGATATATAGTGAATGAATTCGGAATACCCATGCGTTAAAGAGAGTTTGCATCTCTCACACACATTCGTTTGTTTACATCAGTTTTTGCACAAGGCACTTGAGAAAATGATAGAAACTTTGTTCTGCGCGCTGACAAAATTTTTTCAGCTCAGATGACTGTCACTGTTCTTGTAGGGTATATATACATACATATGTATGCATGTGTGTGTGTGTGTGAATTTGACAAATGCTACAACAATTCATCGTTAGCTTTGCGCAAAGTAATTGTTATTACCTTTACAAATTACCTAACTAACCGCTGCAATTAACAATGGGAATTTTGTTTTTTTGTTATTTTTTTCATTTTTTTGCTAGCCGTCCGAGCCATCCCATCTCAGTGCAAATTGTTTACAGTTAACAACGTTATTTAATTTTGGTCAATACCTCGTTGGCGTCAAAGCGTTCCACTACTTTCACTCTCATTCACCCCAACAAAATGACATTTTTATGCCATCACAAAAAAGAAAAAAATTTACCAACAATTTTCGGTTTGCGTTTAACTAAAACGGCCATATCACCAGAATAACAACCTGCAACTATTAACGAGTTTGTTCAAGTGATAAATGTTCAAATCACGTAATAATTATACCGTTATAGAGTAGCTCGAGTTTAAAATAAAATTTCGGTGTATTTGTAATGGCATAGCTTGCTTGGAATGAATTGCTCAATATGTACTGAAAGTAAAGAAAGAGTTTCGCGATCTTGATGCTCAATGAATTTCGATTTCGCACATGATTTACTGTTAACATGAGTATGTGAATATGTGTATTGCAAAATTACGCGGATTTCGAAAGAGGAAGCAGTGGAATTCTCATGCTGATTGTGTTGTATTCTGCAGAATATTATGCATTAATATACATTGTCAAATGACATTCGCCAAAACTATTTGAACAAGTTTTATATTATTGCAAGAAAAGATCTAACAAACCTTTTGAACAATAATTTTTTAAAAAAGTTTTTCGTACAAGGGCATTATTTTAATAGTACAATTTGTACAGCTATGAAGGTATATGCTATAGTGGTCTAATATCAGCGGTTCCGACAAATGAGCCACTTCTTGGAGAGAAAAAAATGTACAAAATTTCAGATCAATATTTCAAAAACTCATTTATATATTTCTGTTCTATAGGGTCTCCGACGTATCCTTTTGACTGTAAAAACAACCGATTATTGCTCTAACGGTGCAATAAACTATACTTTATCTCACTGCGATTGATTTTCCTTGATATATAGTTCAATATAACTTTAATAAATATTGATTATAACTGCAATTTTTTTGTAAAGGTACTTGATTAAAAGAAAGTCCCGAAATAAAAGAACATTAATTCTATATTCTATAGCTTGTTTAAATATTTATGAATATTTCATGTATTTAAATTAAACGAAATGCATACTTCTTAGATTTTTCGCAACAAAATTATAAATTAATCAAATATTTTAACTAAATAAACATATACCACATATGTATGTACATATGTAGACTATGCAAGGAATTAAAATAATTAACACTATCCAGAGTGCATACTTGAATTCACCGATTATATTTCAAAATTAAATCTGGCAAATCAGTCAAATAATCACAGGTCTAAAAATTACGGCTTCATGGTTGTCGTTGTTGTGACGGATTTCGTGGTCAACGTGCTTGATTAAATGGATTTTCTGGTGATTTGTTCCATTCCTTCATAAGTATTTGCTTCCATTGTGTTAAACGCATTGATGGATTTTCCGCTTTGATACGTGGCATGTTTGCCGTCTCGAAGGCTTTGTAGGCAGCACGCATTCGCTTTTCCGGATGTTTGTCTTCCTCGTTGTCTTTCACACTACAAAAAATGTTTATAGAGAATAGAAATATAATTAATATGAAATAATTTTTTTTACCTCAGGGCTGCCAAAGCTTGATCGACATTTGTTGCAATTTCAACGTCCGCCATGGAACGGTTCAGATTTTCTTCGATTACTGGTTCGGGCAAAACAACTCGTGCTCCCAACTGTGGTTTAGCTGCGTTAATGGCATCAATAGCACGTTGCTTCTTTTCCAACTCTTCCAGAATCTGCTGTCGATGGATCTTTGCGAGTGGTTGTTTGCCTTGCGTCTTAATGGATGACATTTCTTGATCGAGTAGCGCCTATTGCATAAAAATGTAAATATTTGGTAATTTGTAACGTATTTTAGTAAAAACCTTCGCTTCCGTCTTTCGTCTTATTGCCTCAGCCCGTTTCTTTTCTTCTTCCTCACGCCTTTGTTGCTTCTTGGCTAAACTTTTATCATTGTCAGCCCATAGTCGATCCTCAGCCTCCTTAGCAGCACGTTCATTATTGGCTTGTTTCACAGCTTGCTTACGTTCACGCGCCTCCGCCGCCTTTGAATTGGTTACCATTTTCTTAGGCATTTTTGTATATAATTAAATATTGCCTTTACAGCTCTTTTAATTGTTGCACACAGTAATTTCGCAAAAATTTAGATAGATTTTGACATTTCCAAAAGTCCATGACTAGGGTTGTTAAGGCTGAAGAATTTTATTTTTTTACAAACATATTCCAACACTGTTCACTATAAACAGCTGTTGCGAATGTCAGTAAAATGAAACAATGGCATACAATTTTATACAAACAGGAAAGAATAGTACAGAGAAATTTAAATTATTTACGAAATGGACATATTAAAAGCTGAAATTGCTAGAAAGCGCAAATTACTTGAGGAAAAGCAACTTGTGGATGATAAAAAAAAATACTTCAAACGTGGTGAACTCATTGCCAAGAACACAGAAGAAATCCTACAAAAAGTTGGCTATAAAAAGCAAGAAAGTCGCGAGGAAGACCAAGTACCAGAAGGACACTATAGCTATGTCTCTGACGGACAAAATATTTTACCGCGCTCTGAAGTCATACGTCGTTTACGCGAACGTGGCGAACCTATTCTTATATTTGGAGAAACGGAATCAGATGCGTTTCATCGCTTGCGTCAATGCGAGATCTCCCAGCCTGAAACCAATCGTGGATTCCGCAATGATTTCCAAGAAGCATTAGAACAGGTAGATCAAGCATACTTGCAAGAAATGTTTGCCAACACACCGACCGCGAAAGAAGAACAAAAATCCGACCTTGCCGAATTGGATGAAACTGTCACCTGGGATAGCATAAAAGTAAGTGCCATTAAGATGGGTCGTGGTAACAAAGAATACGACATGGATGTCATAATAACTTTGCTCACGTTTTTATTAAAAATGTGGAATGATCAAATCGCTTCGTACTCAAAGCAAGAAATAATGTCTACTAAAACAAAAATGGCTCGTGTAATTTTCACACAGACGCGCGAGTATGTGAAACCTTTATTTCGTAAGCTGAAACATCATACCCTGCCCGAAGATATATTAGATAGTTTACGTGACATTTGTAAGCGTCTATTGAATCGCGATTACATCACTGCAAGTGATGCTTACCTAGAGATGGCCATAGGCAATGCACCCTGGCCTATTGGTGTCACTATGGTAGGTATTCACGCACGTACGGGACGAGAGAAAATTTTCTCCAAGAACGTAGCACATGTAATGAATGATGAAACACAACGAAAATATATACAGGGCTTGAAACGATTGATGACCAAATGCCAAGAGTATTTTCCAACTGATCCCTCAAAATGTGTAGAGTATGTCAGCAAAAAAGATCGCATATAAACAAGTTTGCAAATACTTTGACACTCACATTTTTATTTAATTTGCTAAAAAGTAAGATTAGTTGTAATTATGCAATATACACTCAATAAAGGCTTGCAAACATTTAATATTCTTTTTAACTACAAACTGTCAAAAATTCCTTATTCTATTGGAAGTGTATTGTTGTGGCTATATTCTTATTTTTTGCCAAGTTCAGTAGCACGTTCACTAGATTTTTCTACAGCGTTGATGAGCGTTGATCTGGAAAGGTGAAATGATTTTATATATTCTATATATTATTCACTCTAGAATATACTCATTTTTTTCATACCTCAAGTTGCCCTTCTCCAGTTCATGTACACCTACAATTGTTGCACCACCTGGTGAACAAACCTAGTTGAAAAAAAACACATTTTTATTCGTGATTAAAATATAAAAAAGTACGAAGTATAAAAGTAAAGTTAGCAACCTCATCTCTCAAAACAGCTGGATGTTTGCCGGTTAACAAAACCATCTTAGCCGCTCCCAATAGCATTTGTGCGGAGAACTGCAATGCCATTTGTCTTGGCACTCCTTGTTTAACACCACCATCAGCTAAAGCCTCTATTATTGTATATACAAATGCGGGGCCGCAACCAGCTACTCCCGACACTGCGTCTATCATCGATTCGGGCACTTGCTGAGCAATGCCCAAAGAGTTCAGCATTAAATGCAGTTTCTCCAAATCTTGTTGCTTCACATAGGAACCAGGTGAATACACGGTAATACCTTCACCAATTTGCATTGGCGTATTGGGCATAGTGCGTATCATTTTTAAACCGTCCACAAATGAGAATTTCTAAAATCGATTTTATTATAATAGTCAACATGTTTTACCTCTAATCAAATATAACAAAATACCTCTTCAAGTGTCTTCAGCTTAACTCCAGCTAATACCGAGACAAACAACTTATCCTTATCTTTCAAAGTAGGCGAGTGTAAGCTATGCAGCTGTGCAGCCATCGGGGTAAGAATATGTGGCTTCACACATATGAAAATAATGTCGGCTTTGTCCAGCACTTCATAGTTATCGTCTGTAGTTGCAATGCCAAGCGCACGCCAGCGTGCAAGATTCTCCAAATTAGGTCCCGACACTAGCACCTGTGAGGTTTTTACAAATTCCCGATTTATTAAACCGGAACCAATGGCAAATGCCATATTACCACCGCCGATGAAACCGATTTTCTCATCCAACTTCGCCATTTTTGTATCAATTGGTTTTAGAGCTTATAGGAGAATAAGTAAAGTGGATTAAAACATGTAATATCAACGAAATTATAATAGACACTATTGATTAAATCCTAATAGCATTGGAATAACTAAAATGGTTTGACAGCTTTTGCTCGTTTTACAGCTGTTTATCGCAATTCTACTTTGTTAAGAAAGTTTGTTGTCATTTGCAATTAGCTTCTTAGCACATATGTTTTAACTTAGCACCTAAATTTCATAGCTTTTATCACCTTTTATCAGTGGACGTTCTCTGCTTCTATCACAATTTATCTTGCGTATACAAACCGTCCTACGTAGCCGGCTACAATGATTTTGATTATTTTACGTAATAAACAATTAATATTGCCAGATGCTTAATTCTAAGTTTAATACATTTTTTAAACATATAATCTTTTATTTATATATTATTTAATAAAAAGTAGTACTTCAATCTACATTACTGATTATATAAAGAGCTACATTACATTTTTTGTGTAAAATTATATATTTTCATTTATAATTTAAATACAAAAATATACTAACTTATACAAATAATTGTTTAAATTTTGTTTTAAGATTTTTATAAGTGCGTAACTGCATATTTGTGCAATGTTATCATAAATTACTTCAGCTATATCATTCATTACGTTACCGTTCAGCGCCATCTATTTTCCGATAGCGTCACTATAAGCTTGGATATATAATATTATGTCAAATATTATCAACAACATTTCAAATGTGGTAGTTCCTGCGAATTTGTTTGCGCCATTTCAGTTTTTGCCACAATTATCACAGTAATTTTTAAAATTAATAAATCTTAGGAGAAAAACAAATAACAAAATTTTATTGGGGAAAGCTAAATACACAAACAGTCTTGGGGCATAATTGGTTATTTTTCAAAACGGCATGGCTGCAACTATTTTTATTAAATATGTGCAAAATATTAGTGTTTTAAATAACATTCGTTATTGTGCATTAGGTATAGCAATAACCTGGGGGTGTGCGTTTAATAAATACAATCAAAACAAAAGTGTGAGTGATACTATTACCTTCCCGAAATGCCGATACAAGTATGTATTAACCAATTTTTTACATCTTCATGAACATACTTACATACAAATGTATAATTAGACAAATGTGAAAGCGTCAGGCAATGGAATGGTTAGAGCAGTACATATCTGAAACAATAACAAAAATAATGGCAATACGCATATACTATTATATTTATTTGACAAAAAAATTAGCTGGTTTATCGTACTACTGCCTTGAGATGTTCTAAATATTTCTAAATTTTTAAATACGATAATTTATTATGTTACTAAACTCTGATGCCGACAAGTGAACCATTTTTAATTCTATGTATATCTATATACATATGTACATATATGCATTTATACATGCTTAGTATATGCACGTACAGGTGTGCGATTGTCTTTTTATTGTGTCAAATAGTATGTTGCTCGAACAATTTCAAAGCTGATTGACTCTGCTGATTGTCTTGCATTCATTCATAACAATTGCAAATGTTCCGTTAACTATCTCTTTAATTTGTACGAAAAGTAATCACAGCGCGATGTCTTCTTTCGATTTGCCACAAGCAATAAAAGCGCAAGTGAAAATTTGTTTTAAATGATTTAGAAAATAGTGAGAGTTGACAACTTCAAAGAGTAATAGAAAATCGTTTTTATTACAAAATTAGAAAGTATAGTTCTATTTTTAACATTAACTCTGAGTATTTACTAGCAAAACTCTGAAAAATTGTTTATTGCACGGTACATGAAGGCATTTATTCAATTTCAGAAAAATGTGGAAACGGAATGTGTTAGACGAGCATGCAGTAGAGCAGTTATTTATGACCATTCGGTCATTGGTACAGCTCTTTTCTAAAATCGTTGTGAAGTCAGACAGATCTACTCAATCTGTTACGAGATAGTAAAGGCGGATACTTTTCCGCTCTATCTTAATTAACACAAATTATAATAATTAAGGAAGCGCTAAGTTCGGATGAAGCCGAATAATTTGCACTCTCGCAATTTTTAAGAATCAACGTCGGGGAATTATTTTCAGATATTGACAAAAGTTTATATTAAAGAAGTGAGGAAAGGTTGAGTTGAGGTGTAACCTAAAAGACGGATTATAGACTCTTGCAATTTGAAAGGACCAAATAAAAATATTGAAAAGAAGTCCAATGCCATGTTAAAATATCTCACATAGTAACCGATATATAGATATAGAGGTATGTACTCGTATGTATACGGTAAAAGTCAACCGGAAGTTCCAAAACTTGATATACATATGTGGTATAAGGGAAGTATTGACACGATTTCATACTTTTTTGACATCAGCACACATTATTAAAGCGTTATCTAAATTTAGATATCCCGCAGATTGACCTCATATATATCGGTATAAAGTAAGCCGGAAGTTCCCATTTTAGATATGGGGAGCCGATTTTATACATTTTAGCACAAGTGTACATTTTAACCAGAAACTTCTCTCTAATTTCATTAATATGTATATCTTTTAGATTGACCAATATCTTAGGTATTGAACATTAAGGTTCAATATGCGATATCAACGACCATTTCTAAATAAGAATTGCCACACCTGAAAACACTATTTTTGTTTAGTGTTATTTCATTATTTTCATTAACACCCAGAAACCAATTTGTCTTGCCCTCCTTATCTATCTCGATTGGTTTTAAGTATTCCACATAATCATTAGGCGAACAAATATTTTTTTTGCACCGAGTACAAAATGGTGCGAGAGTATAAAAATATATTAAACTCAAAGAAATAACTTTCTGAATATGGTATGAGAAAATTGAGGTTCATTTTGCATACAAAAACTTGATTTTGATCGGTCAGTTTCTATTATGCTTTATGCTTTTACATTAATCTATGTATGCCAAGTTTTGTGAATCGTAAAACTTGTTAAACAAAAAAGTTTTCCATACAAGGACTTGATTTTGATCTATTATGTATGGCAGCTATATGATACAGTATTCCGAAATCGGTGGTTCCGACAAATTAACAGATTCTTAGGGAGAGAAGGATGTGTTCAAAGACTGTCAATTTCTTCTGCTGGGGTGTTGCAAACTTCGTGGCGAACTTAAGATATCGTGTTCAGGGTATACAAATCCGCATCTCTTAAATATTTAAACTTATTTGTATAAGTCAAGCTTAAGAAACTACCCCACTTACATTCACAATTAATATATTATATTTAATTGTAAATATATATTTTTTTTTATTTTTATTCTACACACACACTTTCTACACCTAACAGTTACATGAAGAATAATATATGTGTATTAATGTACATATGTACATAGGTATGTAATATATGATGATTACATGAGCAGCTAATTGTACATATGTACATCAGCATTATTATAGAGTAGATCGTCTAAAGCTTGGTAGTTACATATTATTTGTACTGTAATTATGTTTGCTGCAGCGCCGACCGCCCCACGCGAAAGCGCTTTTAACAACCAAATCATTGCATTAACCATGTGTGCATATGTAGTTAGTCATATTTTGAGGTGAAACGACTGCCCGCATTGGCGATGTGCGGTAATTAGCGCTTGCAAGCATTCAAAAACTAACGAAATAAGTCAGCGCATGCAAGCAAAGCGCAGCCAGGCGAACGATAAATAGCAAATGAGGGAGCGCTTTAAGCATTACTCTGGCGCATGCGTGCCGTTGCCATTGATTTGCAGCCATGTTAGACATGCAGTCAGCTGGGTGGGCAGGTAAGTAGCGTAGCATGTATGTGTGCGCATACATAAGTTCATAAGTGCCTGTACGCATTTTGAATGCAATATAATTTATTACTTAGCTATATATCTACATATATGGAGTGTAAGGCAACACGCAAGCGTTTAGCAGTCACAATTTGCAATGCAACGCAATACAGGGCAACGCAATGGAACGTTATGCAGGTCTGCTGCATTTTTCAGCGTCTTCTTTTGCTTTCATAATCCATGCTTCAATGTGCGTTCAAACACGCCAACAACAATAACACAAGTGTTTGTGGTAAATATTCGCAGCGTGGCACACATATGTACATATGCTAGTATCATCAAGTGCTGTTGCATTAAATTGATTTTTTCGGCTCGCTGCGCATCTATCAGCATTTACTTTACACACGCGCTGCGCCAGCGCATATCGCTTTAAGGCAGCGTTACCGAGGGCTGACAAGCGCCAGCATCCATTCAATTTCACTTGATCGTGGTGGCTCCCAAGCGCCGTTACCTCGTTAACAGCCCCCCGTCGGTTACAAATCAGTGCATCTCTGCTCATTTCTGCTTGATTTTACACAATTTGCTGGCATTAAAATGAAAATGGAAAGTAATTGCATGTCATTCATTATTGCGTGCCACTGGTACATATGTATATACATTCATACTAGTATATTCATATATAATACAAATATGGCATGTGAGTACGAGTAACAGGTGTGTTTTCATGTTTTTGGTTGCGGCTTTTGTTATGACGATGCGCGGGTGGCGATCTAATCGCTTTTCTACAATAGCGGGTTGCCAAATTTTGGAAAATTTAATATAATATCTTGTCTTAAAAACTTAATTTGAAAAATTTCATGGTAGCGTAAAACCCATTGGAAAAGTAAGCAAAAATAACTAAAATGAAAGAGTAACTCCACCTTTGGATTTATACTTTTTCACATAACCTAAAGGTTTATGGGCAAAAATTCAAATAACCAAGTTTTATATTTTTATCTTTTACAACAATTTTTTTTTGTTTTACGAAATTTGGTGTGAACACCACCAACATACTGTCATTTTTTTAATTTAACATATTAATTTTTCTACCAGAAATCGAAATAAACCGCTTTTAATCTTAGAAAATTTAACCATCCCTCTCCCTTTTTCTTCCAGACCACAAATCGGCCGTTATTATAGCTGAACACGATATACGTTATGCTTTAAAAAAAAATGCACCTGCGAAGGGTTGCAGCCGAAGTTAACGTTTTTGTAATTTTTTTTTCTGGGCCAATAGTTTCCATCCAACTATAATTTTTCCCCCGTTTTGCCATTTTCAAAGGTCTATTAAATTCATTTTATTATCAAGCAAAGATGCTCACTAGATTTTATTAAAATATTTTATAAATTTACCGATATTTTTGATATAAAGTCTGCCCTAACTATAGATCTTTTGCTAAGTTTTACTTTGATTGGTTCTAGGTTTATCTATTATAAAGTCAAAGAATCTGACGAATGCGTCCGATTTCGTCCATGCCAGACTGTAACATAAACATGTATTGCAAAAGTTACGGTTCAAACTTCGCCTAAAAGTGGGCTGTGGCACGCCCATTAAGCATTATTTTTAATTGGTCCACGTGTAACTCTTCTGTTTCATCGTAAATCGTTCGGTTTCACACATTTCACAGCGTATGATTTAAAGCTAGTGCTAATGTTTCCACTAGATCCAATATAGGTTTACTTTTCCAAAAATGTTAAGCCACAAATGCGGTACTCAATTTTAAATTCGAGTTTTGTTGCATGATTTTTAACTTAATTATGGTATACTTGTATTCCTATATATTTTTAGAAGGTACATAATTCCTATTTTGCTTATCTACAATACCAATCCCTTCAGAATACAAATGAGTACACCAAGTCTTATCAAGATGTCTGAAGTTTTACTCGAGTTATTGCTTGCGCGAACAGATGAACCGACAGGCAGATATCCGAAATTTAATTCGTATACATATATAATTCTATATCTTCCTCCTCCTACTTTAAGATGACCTTAGTGGTCATTGTTTCGGTCATGTCAGAGCTTGTTGTAATCTATGAGCATACATGATGATTAACCATTTCTAGGGACTGAATTCATGAAATAGTTAGGGAAGGCATTTGTCATCTAACGGTTTAAAAATAGATCTTCATTGAAAATTTTTTATTTAACTCAATGGCGGTACTAAAATATTATTGCCTCGTTTTAGAGATCACGATATTAAAATTATGTAAACCTTTGAAAAATGGGTTGTCAATATAATAAGAGAAACTTCTAAAATTGTAAGAACAAAGTCTGTCATCTTGAGTTAAAGTGGAGATGCATTTTTCATTACTTTGGTAACCCTATTAATATTCTACAAACTACATGAAAGCATCAATTCAATACAAGATTTATTGCAAATATCTGTTGAACTATTTGTTTAACTCTTTCATTAATTTTTATCTCTCCTTCGGTGCTTCATTCCTTCAACTGCTTCAATAATTATTGCTCGTAAACTTGTGTACGCCATTTATGCATTTTATATATTAGCATTTTCTAACATTTGTCTTTTTTGATAAAAGTTGTAACGATCTGCATTGATTAACCACTCGACGCCATTAACCGCGAGATCGCTTTGTCTTTGCCTTCGCCTATATAAGTATTTATGGTATACCATACCATGTATTGTACGAGTATAAACTTAAAATTTCCTTTGTCGATAGTCAGTAACATTGTGTTTCTATAAATATAAGTATTGTGGAAGTGCTTTTAAAAATTCATATAAATATATACTTAAAGTCTATGCCTTACTACATTTTCATAATAAAGCAAGGCGTTGCCGTTGCATTCGGCAATTTCCACATGAAACCAAGCAGTGCGGCTCGTGGCGACGTTACAATGCACCGCGCTTTCATCGACGAATGCTTCATAGACTTACTTAATTCAACGTTTAGCTATACCATATTACTGATTTATTGACTGACTGAATGACAGCCTCGTTAATTTTGAACTTGTCCGCAGAAATCTATACATACATAAGTCAGTTTAATAACTATTAAGCAGCTAAAAATTTATAAATGCATATTTTTGACATTGACTGTTTCCACAAAGAGACTCAAAAGAGCTAATCCGGAACGCCATAGACTTTTTTGAGCCCCGCTGATATGGTCGAAGTAAATTATTGGTTGTGATCCCTGTATTAACTGTTAAATTTAATTTCGTCGTATAATTTCTAAATTTTTTTGATTCTGTATAAGTGATATACGAGTGTAATACTTGGGGTAAATTTCGGTCTTAAAAATCATTAACCTATTTTGTCAAACTTGTTTTCTCTATGTGTTTAAGATTTTGGTTAGTGGCTTTTAAACGCCATATTATTAAAAACTTTTATAGGTTTCGGGAAAAGGGTTTCCGTTCTCCAAATCCTTTTAAAATGTATTAAATCAGAAATTTCTTACTCTCTCTTTGTTTCAAATATTTCTTGATTTCCTGTTAGCTTTTAATAAAGTTTAACACCCGAGTTTACCTAAAAAGTGTGTTGTGTGGGGAAGGATTATAGTTGACTCTAGACTCAAAATACTCATGAATATGCCAGACTGACCATATTCTTCTATAGCTGTTAGATCAGATTCTTAACCAAACTTGAACTAAGCCATTATGATAATACTTGAGTCTTATACAAAGGTGGCAACGTTTGTTTTTTGTGCAGGATATTTGTTTATAGGATATAGAAATGCTAAAGCACAAATATAGTATTTTATATTATCATTTTTAATGTGGGTTTTAAATTGATCATTAAAATTCCTTTCAAACTTTCTATCTTTAAATTCATAATTTTCTTTATCGCACGAATAAACACTAAAAATGCGGTCACTGACTTAAATTTTTAAAATTCAATTCCCAATTGGCGAAAAATATATATTTGCACATAAAATAATATTCATAAACCTTGTTAAAATTGGTAGTAAGCAGCTGTCAAGGGTAATTGTAAATTGCAAAAGAAAATTGGAATATGAACATGAAAGTGTCGAAGAAGTCATTGAAGCGCGATCGACAAGCAATCAGCACGATTAACTGTTGTGGTGATAAAAGGTATGCAAATATATAAATATAGCTTTATTTCAATATGCAATTAAATGCCCTCATGCCCATCAAAATATAGCGGGTGTCTCAGTTAATTCGAGTCGTTCGTGGTAAACCATAGAAGAAATCTTGCTTCGATGACTTATCTGAATATTTATTTTAATTTTTTCAGTTAGACTTTAATATCGACTAAAATGTATCTTGCCAAAAAATTTTGAAATGACTGAAAATGGTTTAGAATTAAGCTCTATAGGAGCAGAATGTACCAAGATCGATTTCCGCTTTTCATATACAAATTTTAGAACTTATCAAAGTCTTTTTTTTTTGTTTTGTCATTAGGCTACTAAGGATATATACGAGATTTATTGACTCGCATTTCAGCTTAGTGGGGGCAGATAGCAGAAGATCTGCTGGTCATTTATCAGCATTTTGTTTTATATAAGTACCAGTGATGTAAAGACTTTTATTAAGTAAATCATTTTAAAAAAAAGCTTGAAATTTTGTTAAAAAATACCAATATAAAAATATATGGTAATTATATTTAATACACGTCTGATCATATCCTATGCATATTTATAAGCTTTGACGGCAAATTTTTTAGAAAATCGGTTCAGTGATTTCGGTGTCTAGAATATATGAATTTATATTTGTAGATCTGTAAACCGGCACCAAGTTGAGATATAGTCCTACCCGATTAAACCTTAATGAAGACTGCAAAATCATAATAAAATCTAAATATAATTATATGTCAGCCTGTTATAAGTCTGACACTTCAAGCGCTCCAATTAAAACCCTTTATATTTATTGTATTGTATAAAAGTACTTCTAGCGTGATTATTGACTAAGTACGGAGTTGGCATTGAAGCGTGGCTAAAATACTTAGCTCAACGCCAACAGCGCGCTGCAGCATGTCGTAGCGGTTGGAAAAGTATGCTGAATGAACCAATAATGATTACAGCTAAGCAGGTGATAAATATGGGTGTGTTCGAGTGTTCTTTTGATAGCTGCTGGAACGTTGAACGCAATTCGAGAAGCGCTGTTAGGTGAGACCTACAGGAGTTCTTACAGTTAAATAGAAGTATACTGAAAGTTAAAAATAAAAACAGTATTTATATTAAGGTGAGCCAAAACTAATCAATCGAATTTATGGTTTAATATTTATATACATATATATATATATGTATAGGTGTCGATAAGCATTTAGAGTTTCTTATATAAATAACACGGAAAAAATGTTATCATTAAAAGCACCATAACTTTTGAATCTTTTTGGAAAAATAAGTTGTTATTACACATCCTAGTTGAGCAAAAATTTTACTAAACACCTACCTCAGTTGGATTTTTTTCAATTCAGAAATATTTATTCAATATTTAAAAGCTATGAAAGTAAAAAAATTAAAATATTGCGCCGAAATATCGGGCAGAAAATGAAGAAGAGTAACATAAGATGCTTTTTTTTACAAATCTGAATTATTAGTGATATTTTTAACAATTTATTATATTTTAATTCAGGTTTTTTGTTTAATAAGAACATTTTTAATTAATTTTAATTACTATAATTATATGTTAATTTTTTCACTTTTCAAAGTGAAAGATTTCTTCAATTAAAAGAAAAAATCCGCTGACTTATATTTTTAGGAAATTGTAAGCTCTACAAGAATACGCGATCAAAAGAAATGTATCCTAAACAGTTCAAAAGTTGTGGTATTTTTATATGAACATAATGAACAAAAACTTTGAATGCTCATCAACATATTTGAAAATTAAGCTAAAAATATTTTCTTGCAGTGATAGTTTTTCGCTGTATATAGGTATATTGTAACCGCTGAATTCGATAGATTAGTTTTTGGCTCACCCTAATATACAAATATGTTATACATATTTACACCTGTCGAGCACAAACAAACATATTTGTTTGCTACTTTTATGAGCTGCCATTATCATTTTATTGCTTCTGCCCGAATTCGGCGTGCAAATTAGGTCGCTAGCTCATAAGCAAAAAAACAAAACAAAAAAAATCGAAAATCAAAACGAAACTTGTTGTGGAAGATTTATGGTTTGACACATTTCCTGGCAATTTGTTTGCAAGTGTATTTGTGTATGAATGTGTGCATGTAGAGCCACATGTTGTGCAGTTGGACAACAATAACCTAATACCTTTTCGTAATAGCATTTCCCGTCGGCAGTTGTTCGCGTGGCGATAACATAAAGCGTGAAGAAGACGCTGACAAATCGCCAACAAACAGCAAAGTGCTTAAACTAGCCGGTTTTTCACTTTGCTTTCGAAAGCAAATGAAATGTTTGTTTATTGTTGCAATTGCAATGTCAGTGGCACATCAATCTCCAAGAGTCGACGCGTTGGCTCTAACAAATTGCCGATTAGGCGGACAGACAGTCGGCAGGTTGGTTGGTGAACCTGTTCAAATTTTTTTCTACTATTTTGTTTAACTCTTAATAACCAATTGTTATTAGGTTTTATAGAGAATGACACAAGTCTGTGCCCCCCGAAGCCAGAGCCGCTGCTCTTTGTGGGTCCACTCTAACAACTTTTGCAATAAACAATAAACATACAATAATAAAATTAATGATAATTTTATTAAAATGAAAATGACACCAGCATTCCTGCAATAACAACTACAACAAACAGTATCTCCACTGGAAACTCGTCCCAACAGGTTGTCTTAAATCAGCCCAATCAAGGTAAACTTGTTTTCTCCACCACAACCTTTGGTGGATTGCATCGCTCAGCTGCAATAATTTTTTTCACTTTGCATTTCTTACATATTTTTCGCGCCAGCAGTGTTTTTGTAATTATTATTGCATATGCTGCGTTGGCCAGGCGCTTTTATATAATTGTGTTGCTTTGCAATTGCGAAATTTCTTGCAGCAATATTTTCTAATTCAAGAAATGCTAATGGTGCATTCAATTGTTGCACAGAATCGGCCAACCAACTTTCGTGTTGCTGTCAGTCCAGTCTGGTTGCCATAATAATTTGCATTTTGCCACAATTTACATACATAAGTGCTTAGATCTGATATATATATAGTAGTAGTATATTGTGGATGTGCCTACAATGCTTGAGTACGCTTCACGGCTACTGTTTACTATTGCGCAGGCGCTTATGCAAGTGGACTGCGATGGTGTTGTCAGCAGCCGTTGGTACATACATCAGCAGTAGCAGCAGCAAATAACCGGAAGATCAGTAGTCGTTTCTCTGGCATCAACAAGTGCATTTAATTTAATGCGATATACGAGTAGTATATGTATACATGTATACTTGTATGTATATGTATGTAGAAAATATATAGGTATTTATAATTACAAGTTGAACTTTTAAGTAAATAATACATAACATAACAACAAAAACCACAATAATTTTTTATTTAAGAACGATGGAATGACAAAAATGTATATATAAAATTTACAAAAACCTTAAAAATATCAAAGCTCTTGTGATCAAGCAAATGTTACCTTATTTACTGAAAAAATTTCGTATATGCTTTCCAAGATTTTTACTGCAAAACAGTATATACTTTAAAGATAAACTAAAAGAAGTAAGGAACGGCTACCTTCGTAAGCAGAGTAAGCGTGTGAAATAATTCCATCTGTCTGCAAAAAAATTTTTTTAACTTCCCGCTAAGAAAATTGAAAATTTTCTAAAAATCGGGAAGATATTGGTTTCACCCCATTTTGCAAAAATCGAGTTCTCAACAGATCTCGACGTTTTGAGGGTCGAGGAAGCTTCCCCGAACATTTCTACGATGATGTCCGTATGTCTGTATGTATGTGTGGATGTATGTGTGTGTGTGGATGTATGTGACCCTCTTATAACTTTTAAACGGCTCAACCGATTTGAATAAACTAAACGGCATTCCAAAGGGTTTCATTGCACTTGAATTTCGTGTAAGTTTGGACCCAATCGGACCAGTAGATTTCGAGAAATCTCAAAAATAAAATTTTGAAAAATCGTTTTGACCGATCGACACCAAAAACTAATCAGTTCTAAACCTTGAAGAAACACATCGTTTGCCGCAAACCGGGTCAAAATCGGTTGATTTACTTGCGAGATATTGAAAACGAAAAATTTCGAAGAGCTCAAAAGCAGTGAAAAAAGCGAAATTTGAACGTTAGCGTATGAAATTCGAGGGAAGTTGCAGGGATGGCCCTTGAGGCCAACCGTTTTCCACATTTTTTTAACAAGTTAGCAACATTAAATTCAAAATTCGTTTCTCAGCAAACTTTTGAACCGACTTTACTCCCAAAAGCAACTGATATCACATAATTTTGGTATTAACCACAATTTATTTTATTGAGATGTCCCACAATATTATCATATACATATATTTATGGTATATAGTCAAGCTATATGGATCCAAAACAAGTTGATGATCGATTCTATTCATCATTTTCATTTTTTTTTGCACTAAAGCTGAGCATGCTAAGTGTAACATTCCCTTCATTAAAATAACTTCTCTTTAACGGTACAGTATGAGATAAGTTTCATCAAAATATCTGCGCTAATTATCGCTAGCATGGACCAACGAATGGAAAGAGAGACAACCGGAACTGGCCTCGCCATTATGATCATTTTGATATACACATAAAACTCTATATGTTATATACCGCGATTTGCTATGTTATGTTACAAAAAACCGTTAAGTAAGCAAAGCTATATATATTTTATATGAGCCTAAAAAGTATCAACTTAGGAGCTCAATGAGTTTCCTTACGTGGGTGCGACCGTTTACGGTCAGGCGTTCTTACAAACTCCCTTTTCAACTAACCAAAAATATGCAAAATTCCATACTATTTATTAAAAAAAAGCAAACGCTGTAAAAAACAAGTCTTTCGCGATGTAAATATTAATAAATGGTTGTCGACGACGAATTGCTTGGTCGAATTTTTGTGCAGAAATCTGACTAATTATTGAATATAGCTATTCATACAGAACAAGTCGAACGTAAATTATCATTATCTATATATTTTTTACAAAGCATGATGGCTGAAATCAGATAGAAAGGAAAATTAATCCGCCTCGATAAATCAAAGTGTGAAAAAGCATATATTAAACAAGACTTGGCAATGAAGTTTCATATTACCAAAGTTATATGTGGATTTGGTGAATTTCGAAACGGTTTCTGCTCTTAAGAAAAATCGTCTGACAATCGTTGATATTTCCCACCGAAAAAACCGGGCACCAAGACAATGCTATAATTATAAAAGCTTCTATTAATAGTACAGGATGAGTTTTTCGAACTTAATCACATACCTAAGACTATGCTAATGTTCAGTTTTTATTTATTTTGTGCAGTATTGAATACTTAATGATCCTCCAATAGATTTATGCCATCCCTATAATGACTTTCCGCAAGCTCTGCAAAATACCAGTCTATGGCTGTAATAGCTTCTTCATTCGACGAAAAACGCTTTCCACGAAGGAATTGTTTGAGATTTCCGAAGATGTAGTAATCGCTGGACCAAATCTGGTGAATACGGTGGATGCTCAAGCAATTCGTACTTCGTTGAATTTTGTCATTTTTAAAACACCTTTGTGAGTAGGCACATTGTCTTCATGAAAAATAATTTTTTGGTGCTGCAAACAATGTCTTTTCTCACGAATTTTTTCATCCAGCTGATCCAAAAGGCTGCAATAATATTCAGAGTCGATTGTTTTACCTTTTTGCAGATAATCAGTCAACAAAATTCCTTTTGCATTCCAAAAAAATGATGCCATAGCCTTCTTTGCCGATCGTTGTGACTTCACCTGCTTTTGAGCTGAACAATAAGCTTCAGTCCACTGTAAACGTTCTTGTTTCAATTTAGGATCATGGTGGTAGATCCAAGTCGCATCCATAGTTATAAAACGACAAAAGAGATCGGGTTTATTCTGCTTAAAATGCTCCTTATGCTGAGACATTTTTTTTCAATCTAGTTTTTGTTGAATTGTTAACGGGTGCGGCACTAACTTTCAAAACATCTTTTTTATATGTAATTCTCCAAGTAAAATATGAAGTAATCGTTCGTCTGAGATGCCTATGGCATTATTCGTCTGAGATGCATATGGCGGTTTTTGGTCGTCCTTCGCGTGAATCGTCTTCAAGCCTAGTACGACCTGCGACCACGTTTAAATTCACCTGTCAAAAATTCACCGGTGCGTTTTGAAGATGACGCTCCTTATCTAATTCAAGGAATTGGTCTTTTATTTTTTTTTTTTTGCTTTTTAACCTTTCAAAACAAATAATCTAATCACTGCGCGATGTTCAATTTTTTCCATATTAAAAAAATACTCTGACACGTCAACTTCAAATGGCTTGTAAACAAGGAATTAATTGACCGAATGACTTGTAACTTTGCATGTGTTCACACGACAGGTGTAACAACTTGAGAAAAAAAAATTGGGGCTAGTAGTGGTATATATTGGTGAGAACAACTCACTTTTCAACCAACCTGTATATAAATAATCAGCGTGACGAGCTGAGGGGATTCAGCCATGTCCATCTGTCTGCCTTAGTTTTCAAAATATCAATCTGAAATTTTGCACACGTTCTTTTTTCCTTAAAAAGCGGCTCACTTGTCAAAGCTGCCGATATTGGACTACTATAGCATATGACTGCCATACAAATAGATAGATTAAAATAGAGTTCTTGTTTCAAAAACATTTCTATTTGGCGAGATATCTTCACGAAATTTGGTAAAGCCTATTGCCTAAGACTAGGCTGTAATCTCAAAAATTATTTGAATTATTAATGTCCGACGACTATAGCATATAGTTGCCATACCAACTGAACGATCAACATCAAGTTAATAATATATCTATTTTCTTTTTATGCTATAAAAAATGCACCTGTGGAAAGTGTTATAGCTTCCGGAGGGTGTTTCAATTACAGTTAGAAGCTTTAATGTTTATGTAAGTATAACAAATCGGAGAAAAAATTATTGTCATATCATTTTTTATAGTAACCATACTAAATTTAAAATGAACAGCCTTTTTGCTAAAAGTCTGCAAATGCGCGTACCCTCTTTCATCCACTTTTTATCATATTTTCCACTAATTTCACACAGGTTAAATGTTGATTGTACTAATAAACCGACAAGCACGATTTGTTTGCCCCTTTTCCTACGCATTTGAGAAAATACCCACGGAATTAATGACGTTGAGATAAAAATAGTTAATTACCATGTCACCAGCATGGCGATTACCGGTGAATTAATAGCAAAGTAAAAAGCAAAATCCTAAAAACAATGACAACAACTAATGCAATCGGATTTTGCCATGCGGAGCCTCGTAATGCCCAACCGGGCATGTGAAACGCGTGGCAAGGTAAATGACATGCCACCAACACAAACACACGCGAGTTTAAATATAATATAAAGCAAACACACACACATACACACCTACAATGACAGACAGGTCGACCATATGTTTTTATGCATTGTTCGAGCCAACAACAAGAGCAAAAATCGCATTACCGAAAATGTGCGCATTCACGCAGTAAATCAATAAAGTGCCGTGAATTACAAATACCAACTTCAACGCAGCGCCAGCATCAGCAGTAACAACAACAACACACATATCGCACAGCAGGTGAAATGAGAAACGCCAAACAAACGGAAAGGTTCGGGAAAAAACAGAGTGCAAGGAAACGCACAAAAAATCGACGGCGAATGCAAATGTTTCACTTGTGTTTGTTGCTGAGAAAAATGTTGATGGGCAGCGAAACCGCGTCAAACAAAAGACTTAAGCAACGAACTTGCTAGGGAATTCGCATGCGAATCAAACAAAGTGTACACCAAAGCGCGCTCTCAAATGTGTGTGTGTGTGTTTGAGCCTTTGTAACGCATAGAAAGTTACTGCAAGAAAAACAACAACAAATAATAAACAATGAAAATAAAAAAAGCGCTGGCGTAGAGAAAGACCTTCTTTTCATTGCAGCCTCTTGTCGCGGTCGCCACTCATTCATAATTTCACAACCGGCCATGGCTTTGTGTGCACCTATGTGTGTTAATGTGCGCGCGCATTTATTAGTAGCGACATTAAAGTGAGTATTTTTAGTACACCAAAATTGTGTTTACTTTTATTTAAGCTGGCACGTTTAGTACACTTCGCACCAAGAGATCACAGCAGTGGACACGAGCACAGCACCTTTTACAACATGGAGTCAAGCGGAGTATTACTCCCAATGTTGATAAACTAGTTCTTAGAGCAACAGCGCTTACAGTGGTGTATTTTATATGTATATATATTTTTGAAAACATAATGTAGCTATTTGGAAATTATAGCTCACTAGAAGACCCCAGCCACGCCTTGCTGTGGCTAAGGTATAATTAAATTATATTTGAATAAGCTGTTTAATATAATAAAAATATTATTATCGAAATTAATTATAGACCGATTACTAAGCCAGTTATGATTTAAGTAATTATTTTGTGCGTCTGGGAAAATACTGCCAATTTATTATTTTTTCCCGTGTACAATAGTGCTGAAATTGTCTGGCAGTTTAGTTCGTATTTGGTTGCAGTTCTATTTTACCGTTCCGAGCAACAATCAGCCTAATCCGATTGTAAATAATATTTTGTTCATCTGTTAGCAATGGCTCACTCTTCACGGTAATTTTAATTAAATTAACATGTTCATAATGTTTATACTACAATATCGTTCATTATACTTCAATATTTTTAATTAAAATTGTGTACTAAAAACAATAAAAAATTGTAAATAAAACGCTTGGCTTGAGAGTAGATCGCAAGTGATAAAAATTTAGTCGCACGCTAATTTTGGAAGATGTGTGGAATAAAGAAAGTTAGTCTTTTTTCAATACAGTATCAGTCTTAATACCTTGCCTAACTTTAGACAAAGTATTGTGAGTTGTTTTTTCAATATTGTGGAAGAACCTTAATTTTGTACTGAAATGAGAGTGATCAGACCAAAAATACTATAGTAAGCGCACTACGAATCGTGGCAGTTCTGCTAGTATAAAGTATAAAATCAATACTATTTATCTCTTTTTTCTGACTTTTTTCAAGTAGATATTTTAAAAATGTAGTTTACTTCTTGTTGGAATATTATAAAGCAGCAGATACACATTTCGCATATTCTACAGTTACATCGTTACCATTCAGTATTTCTCAAGCACCAATTGTTTAATCAAAAACTAACTAGATTAGATTAGAAAAAGAAAGAAAAAACAAAAAGGTAAAAAAATAATAAAATTGTTTGCCTAAAATAAATATTAAAATAATTTATATTCGTAGGCGCTCCACAGTGTTGCGATGCCACCTGCCATGCTATTCAGACAACGCAGAGAAAAGCAAATTCAACAGCAACTTAGACTGAGTTTTGAAACGGCAGCAGACTCTCACAGCCAAAAAAGCGGTGGCCAAAGTGGTTTTATGTGTGCGAGATATGTCTGCCAGCAGCTGACTGGTTGTACTAAAGAAATACTAAAGAAATGAGCGCTAGATGATGCCACAACGGCGCTTGGAGGTTGGCGAGTAGTTCAGTTCGCGAGTGACTTTCATAGTGTAAACGACGGCAGCGGGTTCTTCGGCAGCAAGGCAAGTGCGATTTTTTTTATTGTTGTATTGTGTTATCCAGTTTCCAGTGTTTGTTTTATTTTACTTGGTTGCTACTCGACTCGATTTTGTTGCAAGCAACACGCTTACTTGCAGTATACGTTATCACGGCGTTGTTATTGTTGCAGTGATTTGATATTTACGGTGCGACGAGTGTTTAAAGGCACGGAGTCACACTAAAGTTTACTTGTTTGTCTACATTTTTTCAACTTCGCCTCGCTTACGGACAAGCGGCTTTCGTGTCAAAGAGATATAAAATAAGAATAACACACATATATACATATGTACTTTTGTGTGTGTTCGTAGAAGTGTAGAAAATAAAGATGCAGCGAAAATAGTACCAAGAGAACTAGAATTGAAAAAAATTTACATAAAACGCAACGGGTGCAAGAAGGAGGAGAAAAACGGGACAATAGTGGAAAGCATGAATAATTCTAGTGTAATTAAAGAAGCGCAAGAAAATCAGGTGGTGTTCAAGTATATGGAGTGCAAGTGTTAAAAGCAAACCACAAGAAAGTACAACGAACAGCCACAAACCAACACTGCTGTAAAGCCTTCAGATTAAGAAATGCAAACACAGAGTATATAAATGAGTATTTATTTATAAACAGCAAAAGAAAGTCAAATAGAAAAAAAGATAATTTAGAGCGAACATTCCAAAGCAGTAACCTTCTAGCGTTACAGCATCGTAGGGGGAAAAGAGACTGTGCTTGTAAGTATAAGATATAACGGACTCTAAGAAGGCACAACCAGCTTGCAAATAATGATTAATACTCATACATACTTACATGCTTCTATTATAATTTTGTGAAAAATTGCACTCAATATATGTTAAAGCAATAAAAATCGCATACAAATGTTAATAAAAGACTTAAGACACGAACTTGAAAAGCACTAATTGGCATTAATAATTTATTTGCAAATGTTTAAGTATAGAGAAATTTCAGTTTAACAAATTTTAATTTCAAAGAGAAAAAGTTAAAATAGTTAACAATAAGATATTTGACAATATTTCAAAATTATCCCTAAAAAGGAAAAAAAATCTACACAAAAAGATATTAAAGTTAAAGATTTTTTTTTTCAATTTTAAAATATTTCATTAGAAATATTCAGGAAAAGTTATATTTACGATACATAAATCATTTTGGATATTCAGAAAATATAAATAATCAAATTTTTCAATCTTTTATTATAATAATATAGAATTTCTGATGAATTTTTCTAACTTAAAAATTTAAAACCTGAAAAATGAAATTATTTTTTTCTGTAATAATAAAGCTTCAGTAATAATTATAAAATGTAATAGATTTACTAATATACTGTGAAGATAAATTTCAGTAAATTTAATAAAAAAGAATATTCGAAACAATCAAGGTTTATTGTTTACAGCAATTCTCGGAATTTTTCGTACAAAATTTATTCAAAAATATCAACAAAAATCTTCAATGCCAGTAGTAGATTGAAGTCTTCATTAGCCTCTTTTATTTATAAGGGAAATGTGTCTTCAGAGATCCGATTTTACTATCTATTTTGCGACAATTTTATTGGTCGCATATTTTCAAGAGTTTTTATATAAAAATTTAACGAATCTCAACTGAAATAGTCTTCTGTTGTAAAAAAATTAACAAAATTTTTTCTTGAAGTTTAATAGAGATCAACACAATTTAAAAACAAAAATACAATAAAAATTTTAAAGTATAAATTTTTTAATAAAAAATCTTAAAAGAATAGAAATTATGTATTTTAAAATTTAAACTGAAATGAAAAATATGTGCTTATAGTTAAGGACAAAATATTATATAAAAACATTAAAAAAGATATACTAATTAATATAATTTTTTCAATTTTAAATTAAAAAAAAATTGTGTCTAGATATTAACCTAAAAAAAATTATGAAAAAATGTTATACTTCTTACTTTTTTTAAGCTTAATAACATTTTTAATTTAATTCCGATTATTAATATGAAGAAAAAAAAAAATTTTATTAATCTGCAGATAATAGCGAAATAAATAATGGAGAACTGATGAGCTTTTACATAATCAATGAGATAATATATTAAAATAAAACACAATATAAATAAATTAGCAATATAAATATAAAACTAAAAACGCCTAGTGCCTGAAAATCAATAATAAATCATAGCTTTATATAATAAAAGTTCCAATAGTTGAATTGTAAAGTATGAAGGCAGCAGCATCTTTAACATACATATGTAAATATATATTATTTTTATGACATAAAGCAGACAAATTTAATATTTATGCTCAATAGAAATTTATTTTATTCAGTTATAAATAGCATAATACTCAAATTAACTACTCTATGTGTATGACAAATACACAAGACAATAGGCAATAAAAATAACAGATTGGCATTTGCACATTAAAATTGTGAAGCGAAAATTTGCTCTGTTCAAACGACAATAAAAATAAATAATCGTAAAAGCATAATAAATAAAAATCATAATATATTTTACAGCTTAGAGTATTAGAAGTAAAAAAAAAAAAAAACGAAAAACAATACGTCATATACATCATCTCGCAGCAAAAGCATAAAAACTAAATAAATTATAACAACGAAAAAGAACAAATCAACAATTCTACAAAGTACAGAAAGCAAGTAAGAAGCAGAGAACCACACAAAGCGGATTTATTAGCGCGGTAAGTTGCTTAATCGTTTATTTATACGCTGCTAAAGGCAGTCAATTATTGACATCCTATGACAAGCTCTTTCTGCAACAATTATTCTTAATACGCTGAAAGAGCACACATATGTATGTACTATATACATATACTTTTTTCTATACGAAGGTAGAAGATAGCAAAAAATCAAATAACTGAACATATAAATGCCCGCCGTTGTGGTTAGTGTCATCGCTCCAAAACAATTCTGCGCTCAAAAGCGGCAAAGGCGAGTGTAAAAACTAATTTCTCATGTTTTGTCTAGGAATTTAAGGTGGTACCGCTAAAAAGCCCGTCACCACAGCGCGCACACAAGGCACCATTAACTAATTTCGCAATCCATACAACTATTTAGATATTTGTTTATATATATATGTATAACTTTTATATATATGCGTGTGTGCGCGCTTATGTGTTAATTCAAAGTTATGGCATATTCTACATGTTTGGCGCGCATTCAAGTTCTTCTAAACTCACGCCATGGGCTATGCTTGAATAGCTAAATAGTTGACTGCTGCGTGTCTTTTTCTACATTTGTTCAAAATTTTCAATATCAGCACATTACCGGATTGTCGAGTTTGATTCGGCACTACCACCATTGTATTGACACCCGACTGGATTTTGGCGCTGATATTAGTTTTTTGTCTCACGATTTTTTTACTATTTATCACACGACTTTTTTATGTTTAATGAGGAAATCCACAATTACGCCAAATTTTTAACCTTTTCATTGAGATTTGACGGTACTTTAGTTAAAAGTAATGCCTTGAAAGAATATTTATAAAAATAATAAATTAGATGTCGCAAGTTTAAGGTCAACTTGGAGTTATGTGGCTTAGTATGTAGATTATGTGTAAAATGTTCTCCTTAAACATTATTTTGTACAATGATTTTAATCTGTTCATTAATTATGTATATACAATAGGCTAGTCAATTAACTTGCGATGACACGTTAAAAAATAGTATTTTGGCTTCAGAAGTTAAACAGCTTTATTAGCTAAAACAATCAAGTCGTAAATTAACTCAATTGGTGTTTGGTGTTCAAACGTATTCTAGCTTAATTTTAATTAATTTTTGAAAGCTGTACATGTTTTTTTAAATTTTGCTTATTTATAGTATAGTTATTGAATTAGCCAAACAAATCGAGTTTATTGTATTTTATTACTTATTACAGGAAAAGAAAGAATTAGTTGACAACATGTAGATTGTATTATTACAACCAAAAGTTTTAGTTTTGTCACTTTCCTTTATTATTCAAGACAATTTACAGAGTTGAATACAAACTGTTAACATCAATTTATTGTTAATTAAGTACTAATTGGTCAATTAGTTAATTACTCAATTGCATGGTATTACTGGAATTCTATTAATTGCTTTTATAGAATTGTGTTTAAGTATGGTATCAGGCTGATTTATTTATTTTTTGTTAATAATTGCACTTTCTCTAAATATTTAGCGGAACTTCTTTTTAGATATTATACCGAAAATTACAGTTTCTATAAAAAATTAAATCAATACGTATATTATATGGATTTAATGAGAAGTGTTTTTATACCATATATATTCTCTTTGCTTTCACACTGTCAGAAAATAATGGAGCCGATTTAAAAAGATTTTTCTTTCGCTTATTTAATCGAGTCAAGAATTTCAAGAGGATTATAAGTATATATTTTTACTTTAAAAATGTGCTCTATAGCCGAATAGATTGGTTGGTTTAATGGTCTTTCTGTCACACTCAACCAAATCGGTGTGATTGGAGAACAAAAATACCAGGATAATTTTTCAAACAAATATTTGTTTTATTCTAGATAAATATGTTCATAATATAAAATTGTTAAATATATTATAAATATATTTAAGGTAAATATCAATATCGCTTTACGCAGAAAAATGAATTTTCATACATTTCTTACTACAAGGCGGTTTAAATAAAAATTACAGGATTTCCGAAATCTATACACTATCATACAATCTCTAGACGTTAAAACTTGTGATGTATGGCAAAGGAATTACTTATCTCTATCTCTAAGTTTTAGTGTTAAGGAATTGCTTATCTGAACCTAATATATTTAGGTATTTATATCAAACCACAACAAAAAAGGAGCAATAAAAATTATGTTATTTTTTAAAAAAGTGTATACCAGTATATACATATGTATAAACATATATACATATATGTACGTACGCTTAGTAATGAAATTATTCAGCTCATATTAGTGCATTCGTAGCACTTTCCATTTTATTCACCGAAATTCAAAAATTCAATAAAATTACATACATACAAAATCAATTACCAAATATTTCAATTTCTTTAAAAAAAAATTAATCAATTCCCAAATATGTATAAACAATACCAAAAATTTAATTCGTTGAAATCCATTACTTATAAAAGCTTTGGAAGAGGCTCGAAATAAATAAATACCCAATTCGTTAGGCTATCATCCAGCTAAGCGAAAGCTATTGATCGCACGATGGAACGAAAAGCCAATGAAAGTGGTTGACAGGTACTCGATTTCGTGTTAATATTGAAAACCAAAACAAAAACCAAAAAACACATACTGAAGATCAAATACAAATTGGCTTTTGTTAGTAACGAAGGTAGAAGGCACAATCCCGACAGCAGTTTCCAAAACAACATACAAAAGAGAGAATATATAAGAAAATAATAAGCAGGAGAAGAAAAACTTTTTGAGGTTAAACAGAAAGCGTGTGAGAAGTATTAAGAGCCTATGAAATGTTGTAATATCAATGGTGTAAAATCAACGAGGTTTTTCAAGTACTGTTTCTTTAGTTTTCGATGTTATAGTCATTAACAGCGGTGGATAAACGACTCGCATGAGGCAAGTTTTCGATGACATCACGACCCTTACTTAATGCTTTGTGCCACTTAAATACTTGTGTTCGTAATAAAATTCACTCACCAAAACACATCTGGAACATTTTCAACGGTATAAGGGGTATAGGATGGGAATTTCAGTATGATATTTTTAAATACAGATTCTTTGTTCCTACCAGCTTTATATCGATAAACGAGCATACGTTTTAATAGAAAATCGTAGAAGAATTATCCTTGCTTTTTAATAGCATACATATATGATTTGTTCATCCCATTTTATTCTATGATTAAATTATTGTTAAAGCCTGTTTTAGCCGTCGATCCATTGGTACATATTAACATGTTAATTGTTGTTTGGTTTAAACTCTCTGACTTTTCTGCTCCACGATAAAAATGCTCCAAATGTATACAACTTATTAGAGTAAGAATCTTCTAGATACAACTAATTTTACATATTCCCATAGTGTGAGAGCCTTAAAAAACAGCTTTTGAGAATTAAAAAACAAAATACTGCACCAATTGTTTTAAAATTGTAAGTGTATATTCATACATATTCATACATATTTAAAAAATACAAAGTAAAATATTTTAAGAAGGAAATTAAAAATAAAGGTGCTCCACGGCTGCAGTGATTGCGGCCTTCTCCGTGGATAAAGCTTATACTAGAAGATATTGTCCGTACAATGACCTACCGTTGAAAATAAAAACAAAAAATTGTCAAAAAAATTAATTTTCACAACTAGGATTTGTTAGAAAAAAATAATCGATAATTTTTAGTTAGATGGCAATATTTTCGGCGTTTTACCCAACAAATCTCTATTTTATTCCGTATACTTACGACAAACGGTAACAGTTTAAATGGCAATGAGTTCTTTTCTCTCTAAGCAAGTTTCGAAAATTCACCAAGAACATCAGAATCTCAACCACAAACCATCTATCACCCAGACGTTAAGCTGCAAGCCAAATATTTACCGATGCCATTGGCTTGAATACAAGCAATCATATTTACTACTTAAGCAAGTATTTAGGTCACTTAGTAGATGCACTTAGAGCAAAAAATGTAAATCTATGTATATATGCATGTACAATACATGTATGTGTGTAAGTGTTTATATTGTTTAACAAATAAACAGAAGGTCTACTAATAAGTGGAAGCAAATAAGAAGTGGCAATGCTGATGAATTAGTCTCGGTTAAAGCAGAGAAAGACAAACAGAAAATACAAAACAACAAATTTAGAGCCACAAAAACTTACCAACTACAGTTATTGAAATAGTTACAACAGTTCTAAAAGAGGGCGCAAAGTATCTTCGCCCATTCAGCTATTTATAGACGAAGAAGAAAATTAGCTTTACAAAACTAAAAACAACAACAGTATTTTACTGAAAGGAAATATGTTTTTTTTTCTGTTTTAAACAAGCAAAGGCCGCTGAAACTTACTGACTTGAGAGCGGGCAATTGTTTAAAGTGCCTTCAAAGTATTTTTGTTTTTGTATTTTTATTTATCTTTACAGGCATGAAAAATGTGCCGTCGGTGGCAGTAAAGTCACACATAGTAGTTGGAGAAAAAGTCATGATTTTCACATTAGCCAAACGCTTGCGCTAAATAATTCGACAGCGCAAGCGTAATCTTTGACCCTTTTACACTCGTACAAGTGTCAAGTTGTAGTTGTTTTCATTTTCTTTGCTATCTCTTGCCTTCTTTTTAAATTTCTTTCGCCAAATAAATTACACATTTCCAATTATTTTTGATATTTAACCTTTACGCGCGCAAAATTTTCATACAAATATCTCTGTGAACTGTTTTTATACCCTGAACAGTGTATGTTAAGTTTCTCACGAAGTTTGTAAGACCCAAAAGTCGGATACTTTATAAAATATATATATAAATGATCAGCTTCACGAGCTGAGTGGGTTTGGCAAAGTCCGTATGTACTGTACTCAGTTTTTGAGATATCGATCTGAAATTTTGCACATGTTCTTTTTTCAACAAAAAGCGGCACATTTGTCAGAATCGGCGATATCGGACCACTATAGCATATACTTGTAGCTGTCATACAAGCTAACCAATCAAAATACAGTTTTTGTACAAATGCTGTTTTATTATATTTGTGAAGGGTATTCTAGCTTCAGTTCAACCGAAAATAACATTTTTCTTGTTTATCATAGAAATTTTAATTTGTATTTAATTTTTGTTGTTGTTTCTACATAAAAGTAGTCACCACAGTGTCGTTGATCTCAAAGTTTATAACATTTTTTTTTTTTTTTTGTTTTTTTCTCTCACTCACTTAACTAAAGAGCTAATTGTATTAGCTGATTTTCTGCGCAGCGAGCAAATGTTGAAAATTGCTGTGTTTTACAAGTTGCACAAAGACAAAGACAAGTAGCAGCAACCATTAAATGTCATTAAATTTAATCACCGAAAGCGGAAAAGGTTTCTTTCCTTTCGCTAATTTTTACAATGCACACACCCGTCCACATTTGCCTATTTCTATGAGTATACATATGCGTATATATGTGTGCACAAACGATTGTGGTAACGAACGCGAATCGGCAAGAAATCACAATTTAATAGCCGTCTTAATTTTATTGTTTTGGTTTTAATGGCTGTCATTTAAAAGTGCTGTGAAAAACTGTAACGCATCCGCAGGGTACCAACAAAACGGAATTGGAAATAATTGAACAAAATTGGAAAAAAATTCAAAAAGGATTTAAAAATATTGCCAACCGCTTTATTTATACGCAAACGCATTGCATTTGTAAATACTGCAATGCCCACGCGTTCGTACCTTCGCGCGAAATTCCCAGCTGCACTACTGGTCAGACCTGATCGCAAATGACGCTTGCAATAATCACTACAGATATATATATATATATATAGAATATATATTCATATAGTGTTTTGCAGACCAAACTGGTTGGCCTGCAAGGTCCGACAATTTTTACAGATTTTTCGATATTTCGCCAGCTGAAGGAGATGTGCGGCGGCAAAGCGTTTACCGAACAAGGCTTACACTTGTTCGATTTGAAAATTTGCAGCAAAATTTACAAGCCTTACAACACATATATATTTATTATTCATGTAAATGAACTTGTTTTTGCTGCGCCTTTGTGATTTTTGCTATCATTTCGTTTACTTCGCTCTTATAAAATCACTTTAAAAATTCCACAGCGAACTGTGTTAATAAAAATTAAATAAAATGTGCTAGTATAAATGGGAAATTTAAGTGAACAGGTTGGAATTGATGATGACTGCAGCGGCACTTGGATACCCTACTAGAGGCCTTGAGTGCGGGTATATAAATGTTAAGGAAAATTGAAATTGAAAAATGTGTACGTTTATTTAATAAAAACATGTACAATCGTATTATTCAAAGTATTGTCCATCTCAAGCTATAACATTTTCCCAACTTTCTGGCAATTTGTGGGCTCCATCCCAAAAGAACGGTGCCAACTTGGCGGCCAAGAATTAATCAAACCATTTTTTGGTTCCCCTTTTCTGATGTGAACTGCATTCCAGTGAAAGCGTTCTACATCGACCGGAACAAATGGTAGTCTCAAGGACAAGGTCTAGACTATAAGGCAAGTGAGACAAAACTTCCCAGCCGCCGTATTCCAAATAGTTTTCAATCGGTCTTGAAACATGTGGCCGTGTGTTGTCATGATATAAAATTTATGTCACGTATCTAGTCGCAAATTTCAGTCGTTTTTCGGTAGTCGCTCACTGCACTTCGCCCTCATGATTCCACATATGACTTTTTACATTTAGGGTTGCCGTAATGCATTCATTTCATTACCAGTCATAATCCGATGCAAAAACGTCTTCATCTTATAAAGTTCAAACAGCATTTCGCTCATTCAAAATCTTCTTTTAACATCTCTTGGCTTCAATTCATAAGGCTTCCAACTTCCAATTACATTAAACGTTTTGAAATGGCAAATTGAGTGAGCTCCCAGATTCTGCGAGTTCTTCCGGTAACAATCCTAATCGAGTAATGCTTTCTGTTCCTTATCTTCAAACTTTTTAGCCGGTCAGGACGTTCTTTGTCTTCCAAGCCAAAATCACCATTTCTAAAACGTGTAAACCCCTTTTGACGCGTTCGCTTCGCTAGAGCATGTTTACCATACATTTTTACCAAAATACGATTATTTTCGGCTGAGGTTTTCTATATTAAAGCAAAGAAGAAGAACTCCATGCAAACCACACTTTTTCACTTACAAAGCTCAACATATTTGAGTGGAAGACTAGTGTTGTTGTTTGTGCTTCAAATTAATGACATATACCGAAAAATACGCACAAGGGCAGTATATACTTATTTGTTCAATTATTATATATCGTCAACTTTTCGATGCTATTTTTGTAAATACTTGTAGTATGAATGATATTTTGTTTCAAAATAGACCTCAGTTTCGGCGATCCCTATCTCAGAGTGGCTGAATTTCTTTTCGGCGATCACTTTCTTGATGTCTTAAAAGCTCTCTTGATATCATTTACCGGTTAATTTTTTTTAGCTTTTTCATCTTTCTTAGGAATCATCAAACTATTGTAGTTTTCATATACCAGAATTCAAACAGAAAAAAGTCATATACAACATTCCAATGAAGAGGGAGGCTTTTCCAAATTTTTTATACTTCGATATTTTCGTTTCAGTTTATTAATCCTTGCAAAAAACTTAACTTTTAACTTTTTTATTATTTAATACCTAATATTGTAGTTACTGTAGGGGCAAACAATATTTTCCAAATAAATTTGAAGAAATCCGTTAAGTTGAAAGTCCTTAACTGATGAAAATTAAGGTGCATTTCAGTTACGTAGGCCCGACTGTGATGGAACTGACTATTGCCCTTCTGCGTAAGATGTAAAAATTTAACGACCAACTCATACAATCGCTGTGCGTCTACCTTTATTTAGCACCATAATAAACTACTACAAAAATATGCAATATTGGTCAGCTTGCTCCCGCCATCACCACATCACAACCGCTGCGACTAACCAGACGCCAGCAGAAACGCAAGCGCAGAAAGACTAAACTAGTTTATCAGCGCAGCCGACATTCCTCAACTTTGGCGGCTGAGATTGGCTTGTTGTTTCTAAAGGTGGTTTAAATATGGGGGGGAGCAACCGTGAAGGCTGCGCAAAAGGCAAAGCGTCAACTATGTCGAACTGGAAAACTTGAAATTCCCACATAGAGGAGTGTGACTGCACAGCAAGCAGCAATGTACTTAAGCAGATATGTATGTGTGTATGTGTGTATGTCTACATGTATATAAATATATATATCCACATATGTCGAAACTACTGCAAAGCCTCAATGACCAATTTAGCTGGGCCAACTTCTTTTACTGCTGCAACCAGCCAACTTCCTCTGCACGCCGCGCTGCCTGCTGTGCTGCATGTGCCTTTGGCTTGAAAGTCCGCAATTGTGTCGGCTGGCAAAAGCATTTTATTTGCTCTTTATTTGTAAATCAATAGCTGCCTTTGTTTTTGTTTTTCAACTCGTTTTCTTTGTGTTGGCCAATTTTTGTTGGCATTTGAAATTGGTTGTGACTCAAGCGTGGATTTGTTTACATTTGAATGTCAGCGGTTTATGTGGCAACGTGCGTCTGTGTATGTCTATGACAGCAGTTGAAAAGAATGTCATAATTTAGTAATCTTCGAAGATTGCACAACTGATTTTATTTTCATTTTCATATTCTTTGTCTCTCAATCTAGCACTATCTTGGAAATAATTATACTTAATTAGCCGTTTGCAATTTAGCATTGAAGCGATTTTGCGATTCTTCAGCGACGATAGATTTTATCTCACTGATAATTAAAGCTTTTGGCTTGCCTTTGAGCTTTTGCAACTATTTGTGTCGATTTTTAACTTTACTGATAATAATGATTTCTGTGAAGTTGCACAGTTACAAGCAATAAAAAAAAAGTTATACCCACTTGTGAATTTCGAAAAATCGATTTTTTTTTCAAATGTACATATAAATTATGTGCATATAATTGAATATTTAGTAGTTTCGAAAATATGAGCGTAGATTAAAAAAAAAATTGAATACGTTTTTCTAGAAACGTTGCTCTCAGAATCGCTGCGCACAATTTCTCCGTTTCGTCCTTCATCGATCGCCTTGAACTATTCACTCGACATTCTTAGATGCATTTGTTAGGTAACGATCGAAGTAATAAGATTCTTAATAATAATTTAGATTTGTTTAGCCACTCTGAAGTGTACGAATACTATTTAAATAAATAAAATTATAATAAATTTTTTCCCAATAAAAAGAACTTTTTTAGAAAGCCGCCATTTTACTAAAAATCAAAATTTTGACAAGTACTTCGATTATTAACGGTTTTACTATAGATTAGGTAAACTTTTTTTTGCTTTTGGATTCCAAACAAAAAAAGCAGAAAGACCTTTTTTACCGCTAAACAATTTTGTTCGGAGATCTTGGAGATCGGCTACGAAATCAGGGGATCAAAAATATTTCAAAATGAATCACAGATTATTAAAGTAAATTACATAAGTAAGTGTAGATATGTTTTAGTTATTCTATCATTTTTCTGACTAGAAAGTAAATATAGTCCCTTGAAAGGGTACCCAATATGGCATAAAAGAGTTGAGCAACGAACTTTCTAGGTGAAGCAATGAAGAGTTTTGGATAGGTGGTAATACAATATGAAAATTTTAAAATGTGCAGAACAGTGATTTATGCTCTTTAATAAATATTTGATGTCCAAAACAACTTTTCAATATCACAGAATAGTTTTGTCACCAAAGGATTGCTTCTAACTCCAAAAAAAAATCGTGATAGATATAGCGCTGAGTGCATACATCAATATGATCAGGATTACGAAAAAAATTGAGTTCACTAAGATAGTTGGTATTGCATATAGACATAATCGTACCATTGTCATGCCCAAAATGGGTGTAATTCGAAAAAAAACATGCGCAAAAAAATACAATTAGGCTGGGAAACACAAATTTGGCAAAGGGAGTCATAGTGTAGAGAGCTGTATTTGGTAAAAATTCTGCTTTGTAATAAATCCTTTTTCTCTTAAACTACTAGAGTTAAGCTAAGCAAATTTTGTGGAATGATGGATGTTGTTCTTTCATCCAAAAAATGGCGAAACCGCGTAGTCACCATGTCCAACTCACATATAACGGTTATATTCGAGACTACTAAAGTTGTGATTATTCTAAGTATGACTATAAGTATGATATAGCAGACATATATGTTCAAGTTGCGTTTGTACAATAGGTATGACGCCAAACACTTTTACTATATCTGATAATCAATTAATTTTTCGTCGTTTCTAAGCGTTAAAAATGCGTCTCAATTTTTCTCGCTAGCATTAAAAAACATCGTAACACATTTAGTATTCTATAATTTTTTAACAAAATATTGTCAGAAATTTGATAAAATTGGCCTATATACGATATGGCATGTCAAAGGAAAGATATTCTAATAAAATGACGGCGTCAAAAAATTACTGACATCGCTTCACATTTTCTCCAAGTTTCCATATAACGAATATTGCGATTGAAATAGTTTATTGAAAGCAAGTGTGTATTTGGTCCTTGTCATAAAGTTAGGTTGTATTAAAAATCAGTACACCTTTTTATAAGAACTTTAATATTAATATTCTTCTTTTTATTTCAAGAAACTAACTTCTTAAGAATTAATAAACAGTTGCCAAAATATAAAAAAAACGAATTAAAAAGCAATTAGCACAATTCTATGAAACACATATACTTGTATACATACATACATCATATGGAAAGTATTGGCATTTTAATTAAACAATCAAGGTTGGGACAAATGACCAACAATATTCCTACTACCATGTTCTATATAAAGTAGAAGGTAGTTAACTAATTTAAAATGAAAGGTGGAAGTATATTTTTAATTATAACATTAACGTTTTAATTTTTATATAAAGGAATTAAAAGAATTATTAATTGAGCCAGGAAAACATATGAGGTTCATATAAATAATTAAATTATTGACATATGTCCTTTAGTAATGGAGTTTTAAAACATTTAACCAACTTCATATCATAATCTGCTATAAAAATTGAGTTCAAAATTAGTGTGGAGTATAAGTATATATTACCATCACTGAAATTGTTGACTAATAAAATATATAAAATAGGATTAATAAAATGTTTTCGTTATTAGCTAGCATTTATCCAACACATTGACCTCGCTCCGTTCACAAAAGAGGTTATGGACAATAAAAAAAAGAAAATATAAAAATTAGAAATATTACCTAAAATGCAAAACATGAAATATTTTCAAGCAAAAACCTGTAATTAAGTGTCTCCTAACGGATTTGCTTACAACAATTAGCGGTCACCTTGCAAACGCGCAATTTTCATTAGTCTCATAAAATCTCATTAACAACTTAACAGTTTCAGCTTCCTCTAGATGATAATGTGATATTTACTTTCATTGCTGCAAGTCATTTGCATGCAAACATACATACATACATACAAATTAATGTACATGGTACATGCATAAGTAAGTTAAATAAATAAATAAAAGTATTTATAAACAACTCTAGCTATTGTCCGTTGTCTTACCATTGCTGTTTCAAGTAACTCGATACTAAGCTCAACTTAATACACATAAGTATACTATAATAAGTATAATCGTATGTGTGCATAAGTTTCATGAGTTTTCAGCAATTAATAAATCCGCAACTGACAAACTGCTGCGAGATTAAGTAAATGACTTTTGTCGCATTTCAAGTTCAAGTTCATTGTCTTCGGGCAATTAAAACCAGCAAACTGCAATTAAAATATTTTTGATTTAAGAGTGTTAATAGCTGCTAAATTATAAAATATTTAATCTAAATATGTGTAAATATGTGATAAAATAAGTGTTTGATGCTATTAAATGTGACGAAGATCAGACAAACTATCAACTGTCATTTGATATCAGAAGTTAGATTAGGTTTACAGATGCATATACAAGTATATACTATAAGCATCTATGTTGTTTTTAGTGCTATTACGACAATGTTATATTATAAAGCTAGTAATTAGCAAGCAAAGTTTGTAATTTTCTTGCGTTGAGTTTGTATTTGGTTTTTCAACAGTTTTATTTTGCGGTGAGGCAATCATCTGACAGTAGATGTGAGTTGAAAATATTATTTCTCTTATTTAAGAGGTTATAAATGTACACTTGCTAGTCAGAAAAAAATGCGTTTTTCTAATATTTTTTATTATTTTTTTTTTGAAGAGGCATTTTATATAAAAATTAGATAAAAACACTTATACATTTACAGAATTTAATGTAAGTATTTTAAAATTCGGTAATTCATTTTGAAAAATTTTGTATTTCCTTGATCCCGTAGCCAAGCTCAAGGATGACCTCCGAAAAAAGATGTCTGGCGGTGAGCAAGATTTTTCTGCTTAAATATATCTCAAATCCAAAAACCAAACAAACTTATTACTCAAGGAAGATTTTGGATTATATATTGGAGGAAAAACAAGTCAAAATTATGATTTTTAACAAAATGGCAACTTCTCAAAAATGGTTGATTTTTGTGAAAAATTTAAACCTCAGAGTGGCTTAAAATTCGAAGTTACTATCCTAAATCTTATTCCTTCGATTTTAAGTTGATTGGTTTAGCCATTTCAAAGAAATTTGTCTCATCGAAAACAGTGTTTCGAGAAAAATGTATTTAAAGTTTTGGGAGCTGATTTCACTAGCTTAAAAAAATTTTTAATACGCTCATATCTGCGAAACTACTGTATTTGTTTAATTAACTGCAAACTTTGGAAGAATATTTTCACATTTATTTAGATTCAATATATGTCTTTAAAAAAATCCATTTTTTGAAAATCACAATTGGAAACAACCTTTTAAAAATCATAATATATTCGAATTTTCCGCTTATAGACAATAAATATTATTCTAAAATTTATATTTGCAAAATAAATATGTTAAGTCCAGCATTAAAAACACATAAAGGTCAATCGGTAATCCAGCAAAGTCCCTCAAAAAAAGTTGTTGATCATTGACAACTTTTTTCATGTTGAAATATAATCAAGAAAAAATTCAATCAATCAAAAATAAAAATGGGCGGAAATATTGTATATTTAAGTCATATAGTAACTAGGAAAACATTGAAAATCGCGAATAAGTCGCAATGTATAATGGTAAAAGATTTAAGAACACTTATTCACCACTTTTTATTATTTTATTATTTGTCCGCCACTCCAATATGTGTTCAGCCATATTCAGCTTCATTTTTAGTACACGGTATATAACAAATACAATACAAATAAAGATGTGATATAAAAAGTGATCCAATGATAGAAAACTCCATTTTTTCTTTACAAATATTTTTATTTATATTCCAATTTATTTGTGTATATATAATTTATACACTTTAATAAATGAGAAGCTCAAACATATACGCTTTTTGGTTGCTACATTGGTTTGAAATTTAAATAAAAATGCCAAGGACGAAGAACTTAAGTCTTTTGAGTAAAAAAATATTAAAAGTGTGAAATTTCTAAAATAATGTATAAAGTCGTAAATGCTCAAGTAAACAAATTAGTTAACATTTTTTTTCTCTTTTAGTATGTATACATTTATTTTGTTTTTAAAAAATTTCCTTTTTTTATGGTGAATTTTTTTTCGATTTTTGCTCGATTATTATAATGATTATAAACCGCAAAAAATTTTTAAATCACTAAATATTTCAATATTATTTGCGGTTTAGTCACCACCATAAAGAACTTGTGCACACATTTAGCGCCCTACACAAATATAATGGAAAACGATAAACAAATTATTAAACAGGTTTCAAAACGACTGATTAAAACTTAACCGGATCTTGAATGCTGAAAGTTGGATTTCATTCAACATATAAAAAATTGAATTTGATAAATATACAAATAATATATTTTAAGCTGTGCTATTTTCACCGTAAACAAATTGTGCTTTAAGATAGTAATAACAAAACATATTTCGAAAAGTGTTGTTATTTCACTTAAGAATATTTTTCTTTATTTTTTTTTAGTACTTACTGCTTTTTTGGTTGACCCCATAATATTTGTATGAACTAAATTCGATGAAAAATTAAAAAAATATATATCTGAACAAACAACCTTTACATAACTAACGTAATAAAAATTTTAAGACAGTTTGCTCCATTTAATAAATAAAGTGTTTGAAAAAATATATATCCACAAGTTTTTTTTCATACCGAGCCACATAATAACAAAAGTCCATCAACAATTAAAAATTAAGACACAAATTTATAGTTTGGGTAATTTTTTCACAAGCTGTTGCAGGTTCATAAAAAATGCTTTTTCTTTGTTAATTTCGGTATTTATTTGCAAGCATATAAGTCGCCCACAAGCGCGTGGTCCAAGTGAAGACATAATAGTAACGGCAGTAACTCAGCTTTTCTTCCCATCTATTTTGTTTCTCAAATTCTTTGTCACCATTTTTTTTTTTAATATTTTACTCAAATGTTGATGCCGCTTATTTTTGTTTTTGTTTTTTACCATACATTTGCTTAACTAGCTACCTATGGCGAAAATGGACAAAACATTGTAATTACCATAGATTCGCAATATTAAGATTGGCACACTTACCCATGCCCCGCTTTTATGCTGTGTGGCTTCCCGAAACAATATGGCACAATAAATAAAATTTGTTAATATGAGAAAGATCACCTGTAGACCTCAGTTTGTGCAGTTTGCGCGAACTAAAATGAAATCATATTTAAATTTATATTTAATAAAAATTAGTCAAATTTGCCAAAACACGATTTATATGTTATCAATTTTCAATTCTGATTTTGCAGTCAGAAATTTTGGATTTGGAATCCCAAACATTTTGAATTAAAAGTTAGATGTTCAATTTTTAGATTTTTCCAATTTCAGGATTAAAACTCGGAAATCAAATATGAAATCAAAAATCAAATCAATAATGTTATAGTCGAAGATATAACTTTAGAAAATTTCTAAATAACATACATTTTTTTTTAATCTGTAAGAATCCGTCAAAAATAGTTTATATACGAAGATTGTGATATCGTTTCTTTATTTTTAAGTACCACCCTAATTATGATGCATACATGCATATAATTTTAAACTCCTTACGAATAATATGAATAATTATCAAATCTGCTTATCTACTTCGAACCAAACGAAACTTACAAACAGTGAAAATTGCATATTTAGCCAAAATCTCTAAAGTCTTACACAAAAATTATTAATTCAAGCGAGTTTCAGGGCAAAAATATTAATTAATTAGCTACGCATGATTTTTTAGCAGCCACAAATAATTTAACAATTTGGGCTAAGGTTAATTAGCCACTGCATGTCTTAATCAAAGAAGAGCTGGTTAAATAAAGTAAAATAAAATTTAAATGCAAATAAAAGCATAAAATTAATATGAAACGTGTATTTTTAATCTGCTGCCGCTTGTTGTGATGATGAAGTAATGCAACAATTTATGAAAGTTAAATTATTGTTAATTATTTAATTAAAATTCTGTAATAAAGTAATTGCGGTTTTCTTTATATCTGAGTAAGAATATACGCATGCGCATATATAATATTCAATAATATTTCTAGTTATATGCACATAATTACATAAAACATTTAACTGTTAATCGCATACGTTTGAATCGCCTCACACTCGTACACCAGCTCTGCGCAGTTAGCTGATGCGCGCGTTAGTCCATTACGCTTGCGGCTAGCCGCTTCACACGCCGCGTCAGCTATTAATCGAAACGCTTCAATTGCGCACAGCCAACCCAACCTGCCATTATTCGAGTACGTCAAGCGCAAAATGCTTTGCATCACAATTATATCAACATGCAGTCATGCCTACATACGTAAATAAGCACATATTTGATGTATAACATATATACATATTTCAATATGTATTTTGAAAAAGTAACGTCGATGCCTGCAACTAGTTTTCATTTTTACGGCTTATGTAAATTTCAGAAAACATCTTCAACTAATAAATAAATGCTTGCGTGATTGTTTCTTTTGCTCTACTGATTTGTTGTTGTGCAGTATTTATGTATTTATGTACATATGTATGTGTAACATAGGTATATAGGTGTGGAGGCAACACCTTCGCTTCAGCGATTATTTCGGCTAACAAATACTTTAGTTTGCGCGTATTTCTACAGCGCTGAAATATTTGGTGCACGATTTACGAGTCTGATTGGCGGCTAGTTGAGATTTATGCTTACATGTTCGCAATTTTTTATTTTTTCCCCATTTAAGCGTATTATTTAAAATTGGGACATTTATGGTACACAATTTTCAAGAGTTGTAGTATCTCTTATGGCTTATAAATAATAAGTTTTCAAAACAAATAGAATATTAGAATATATATTAGAAGTGCATAAATTATACAGAAAGCAAATTTTTGTCGAAAGGTTATTGACTTATAATTGACAAATATTCGTTTTTAGAAATGACTAAAGCGAAAGTGAAATGTAAATTTATAGAATTTTAAATACTTGATTAGTTAAAAAAACTATAATATTTTTGCCGATTGCCATTGCCATTCCTATAAAGCCAACCAATGCCATACTTGCAAGTTTATTTCCGCAAATTCGCATAATATTCTCCAGCGGTTTAAAATTACTTTCAGAAATAACAACTAGACACAATATTTAGAAAAATACATATTTAAGGCAAACGAAAAATAGTAGCCCGAATTTGAGAAGATCTTCTCCTCATATACAATTTCTTGATACCATATTATAGAAGCTTAGAAGGATTTCAAAAGTAGCTCAACAAACTTATCTACTAAAAAGTTCAGCTCACTTCCTTAATATTATATTTCGCCACTAGTTCTAAATTTTTTTTTCAGTTATATAATATTTCCTTCCTTTTGTGGTCAGCTAAACTCAACCACTATTGTTCATACCCATGTACCTTAAAGACAGATTAAAGCACATATTAAATATACTTGCAAGTCAAAAAATTTTTTTTTTGTTATTTTGTTTTGAAGAAGCTTTTTATTTAACACATAAATAACAAGAAACAAGTAAGGCAGAGATGAAACCGAACATTTTATACTCGCTTTTAGTAGTTTTTAACAGTACCGTTAAATGGGGAGTGGGCGGAGTTGTCACCCGATTTCACCCATTTTCACACTTTAGGTAGAGGTGCTAAAAGTTTGTTCTCAGTGAATAGATAAGTGAAGTTTGTAGCTTTAGCGGTTTAGGAGATATGCACATTAAACCTATTAGAGGCGGGACCAAGCCCACTTTTAAAAAAAAATTTTTAACTTCAGATGCCCCTCCCTAGTATGATACTGAATACCAAATAACAGACTTGTATCTTATTGTGGAGCTTAGTTATGGCAATTTATTCGTTTTTGATTAATGACGTTTGTTGGGCGTGGTAGTGGTCCGATTACGCCCATCTGCAATACCAAAAGTTTTCCATGCAAGCACTTGATTCCGATTGTTCAGTTTGTATGACAGCTATATGCTATTGTGGTCTGATATCGGCCGTTCCGACAAATGAGCAGCTTCTTAGAAAGAAAAGGACAGGTGCACAATTTCAGATCGATAGCTGAAGGGGTAGTTTGTATACATATTATATATACAGACAGACGGACATGGCTAAATCAACTCAGCTCATCTTGCTGTTCATTTATGTATATATTTTATAGGGTCTCAATAGGGTGTTACAAACTTGGCGGCAAACTTTGGAAAGGCTAGCTGGTGGTGAGGAAAATTTTTTAACTTAAAATTATTTCCAATCCAAAAAGCAAACAAGTTTATTATAACAATAGAATAGAGCAGGGTTTTTGTAACAAATTTTTGATTACAGAGCAGCTTAAATAATCGCAAATTATTATCAAAATTCTTATTTTTCGTCATTATATCATATTTGTCATATATCTAAAAAGGGTGTGGCGGAAATTTCGAGTCGATCAGTTCAGTCGCGTCGGAGAAATGTTTGCTCAACGACCTTGAAAACAGCTTTTCGAGAAAAACGTGTTTAAAGTTTTGGAAGCTGATTACAGCATGTTAAAAAATTCTTACATACTTATATACGCTTATATCTCTTTATAAGATCTTTGAGTTATCGGAAAATATTCTCAGATAATGTTGCACTCGATTGTATTAGTAAAAAATCGATTTGTATAAATTCATAAGTGAATAAACCCCTTAGGAACATTTTCCACGTACGAACTAGTTTAATGATACTCGGAAACGGTGGTGAAATATGTTACTCTTCTTATGCTTATCTTCAATGGCACAATAATTTAGGGTAGCTTTTTTTTAATCAGAAAGCCATTAGAGTTGTATAAAAATTCACCGAATAAAGTGTTTGTCCTATCTTTAGCAGTCGGCGCTACAAATTTTATAAGTGCACTGTTTTATTACTGATCTTATTCGTGTATCCTATACCTATACCATAGGCATTCATATATTTAATAAAAATATTGATCTAATTAGAATTTTTTGACACCTAGCGGTCAAATGTTAAATTTTAGTAATACTATAAGCTCGAAAACTTTAAGAAAAATTTATTAATATTTCATTTTATGATATTTTAATATACTCCAAGAGATACCGGTGATAATACAACTTGATAATTTTTCTGGCCCACACATTTGTGACATTTTAATTTTTTCTTATATTAATTATTTGAATTTTTTGTTCATATTTAAAATTTATGCGCAACATAGTATTTTATTTAATGAAACTTTTCAATTTTGTAAATATAAAAAAAAATCACTTAAGTCAAAACTCCATCATACATAAGACCGGTATTGTATTGTATTGTATTGCATCTCTTCTGCGACCTCTACATGCGTTTTTGAAAAAGATTCAGGTTTTTTGATGCGGGTCTAACGTGTCAATGGTTCATACCCAAAAAATTAATCGAAATATTTTCTTCAGATACATAAGAAATGTTGAAATCTCTATCTCTCTGATGCCAAAATGAAGATTTTCAAGACCTGTTTCATTCACTTTTACAATATTATTGTCATTAACAGAGGCGACTGGACAACTGACACGAGGCAAGCTTCCGATGAATTCACGACCTTCATAAAGTAGACTCCCCAAAACACTTCAGTAATACTGTAATACGATTCCGTAGACGAAATTCCATTGGCAACTCAAAATTTCAGCAAAATTGAATAATGAGAATTGTTTTTCTATGGTAAAAGTCGCCAAACAAACTTTTCTTGACATAAATATAATATATAACTACTAACCTAATTGAGATATGGAGATCAAAGCTCACGCTAGCATAAAAAAGGTTGTACCAATCTAAGAATCTTTATTAAGTCGGTTTGAATTCGCAATTTTAATGGACCAGTCTGGTTCAAATTCATATATCATTACCTTTTCTAAAAGGTGTAACTTAATTTTTGGAACTATTACAACCTTGGCAAATAAATTATATTAAATATACATGAGTAATGTCTAAATAAGGTCAAATTTTAAATTAAATAAACCACATTGTCCACATTAGCATAGATATTGGACACACACCTAATTTGTTATGCAAACCATTATAATTCCACGCCTAATATAAACTTTTAATATTCAATATACAATTTTTTTACGATTTCTTGCAGATGCAGCACCGACACAGTCACATGCGGCGAATACGACATCTCAACATATTTCTGCTGCTGCTACTCTACTTGTCACAAATCAAAGCTTGGCGACCATGTCCAGAGCTCAGTCCGGCATTGCGTTTACCCTGCAGGTGAGTCAGCCATAACTACAGTTAACTTAACAATAGATGAACTATGCATGTAGAGATAACTTCATGAAAATCCAAGCCGTCAAATAACCAGCTAGACGAGTATTATAATCGCCGCATGGTCATCAGCGATTTCCATGTTAATTTGTGCTAATGAAAAAGAGTTCTACCGAGAAATATACCAACCGACATACACATATATAGACTGTATCGACACTCCAGTTTGAAATGGAGAATTGATTTCCGCATTCGCCGCATATCGAATTTCGGTTCTACATATATACAAATACACATATATATACATGCAACTCTGCAGTCAATCACTGCGTTTATTTTACGGATTTTATTCTTTTTTGTTTTCCTCCATGAATAAGCTTGCAAGTTGTTAATGTTATCAATTGATTCGATTTTCATTTTGCTCTTCCCTCCGCAGGTGTAATGTGGTGCCATTCGCCTCGACGGGACAGCTCGGCGCGGTGGCGATGGACTGCGATCGTGTCGTCTTCCACGGTGAGGCGCCGCAACTGCCGTATGGCGCGCCGATTGTTTCCTATTCGCAGCGCTACAGTGGCCAGCAGGTTTTGCCATCACAGGTGAGTGGAACGATGAGTGAGTGAGGGTTAAGATGCATTGCTATAAAGCTGCCTGTCAGTTTTGCAAACTGGTCGTTACAACGTCAACTGAAACTACTGTGTACACACACCAGCATAAATATATACTTAAGGGTATAAGGGTACGAGGACAGTACGCTAAGTACTTGGTGTCGCGATCGGTTGGCGTCTCTATCACTATTATGTACCACATTTCTCCGTATGACTACTTTCAAAACCATTACTCGAAACAGGCAGTCCACGATCTCGTATTGACAGACCTCAAATTGATGGTGCGTGACACATCTGAGATAGTAGGCATCGCAAAAAGGTCGATTCTTGACCGTCTTCGAAAGATATCCCCAAAACTTTCACATACCAGAGATCAAGGAACCAGTGGATTTTAATTGGGAAACTGCAGCGGAAAACTATCTTATCAGCCGAAAAGGCGATAACGACTGTTTCTTGGCATTCGCAAAGAAAAGTGCCAAACAGTCATAGGATTTTACTAAACGGAATTATCTAGCCGAATCGACGCCGAGTTCTTCTTGCTTCCAAATATGAAAAATTTACTCGCCTAGCAGAAATTTGAGTTGAATAAGAATGTAATTGCCAGTAGGGAGGAGCTCTTTAAACTAAAAAGATGTCCTTAAAAAGCAACCTTTTCTAAAAATTTCGATTTCCCTTTGTCTTACGTACTTATCGGACCGCCCTCATTTCTGTTCATGTATGCGGTTGTCTGTAGCTCATAACCTGTCGGCTTAAATCATAACATTTAATCATTACAGGCCAACATTACAACAAATCTGGCTATTTATACTTTTTGGCATAGCAAAAACTTTTGTCTCGACGTATTCGTTGCTGAGAATGCTTTTAGCGCGGAAATTTTCCATTATTTTATGGAATCGTAAATTATCTTAAATTTTATAGTGAATAGCCAACAAAAATTCGTAATGACTGCAATACAATGGCGAAAAAATAAAAAATAAATTATACTTGTGTACTTAAAGACTAGATTTTTTCGAAGTTGCGATTCCGCCAGTAATATGGGAGCGTAACAAAAGTGGCTAGTTTTCAAAAAACAATGCAAAAATGCTGCACGCTCTGTACTGTACTTGTAGCATTTCGATCCAAGCCAAGGTTAGACAAGCGTTGCTGGTTGATTTCATTTTATGCTTTTACATTGTGTTTTCCGGTGAGTTTAATGCTCCGCCAATGACCTCAACAATTAAGCGTTTCGATAAGCGTGCTGTGGTTGTTGCAGTTATGCTAAAAAATGTGTATATAATTTAGTTAGCCACTGTTGTAATATCACTTACATATAAAAACACAATAAAAGGAGATATAAGGCTAAATGCGAGCATTTTTTTAATCCATCCATTTTCGTATAAAATATAATATTAACGGTTTTTGGCATATGAAACCTTTTTATGCATACATATATAAAGAGTATAAAGTGAAACTCGAAGATGACATTGTGTTGAACACGAGACAATCTCAAGAATATTAATTTTTCAAATATGATTTTGACCTCTCTTGAAAAGCGAAGCCATACTAACTGATCGATAGAAATGAAGTCTTTGTATGGACAACTTTTCTCACTGTCAAGATATCTTCACGACATTTTGCATAGATTCATGGCCAAGACAACGTTATAATCTCCAAATATATTGTTCAGACCAAAGCAGTATAACATATAGATGCCATACAAACTGACCGATCACAATCAAAATAAGGATCTTTATAAAATACCTGTTTTTCTTATGCTTAGTTGCTATAAGAAATGCACCAGAGCATTATAGCTTGGGTGCAGTGGTCGTTAACTGGTTTCTAGTTTGTTCTCCCGACAACAACCAGAACTTGTCTTTCTGAAATTATAATTTTGAAATTGAAAATTTTGTTATACTAAAATAAGCATTTTTAAATGCAGAATTAAGAAGTTGTTTTTAAAATTGTAAATATGGAATAGTACTTGCTGACTTTGATACGCCAATTTAGCGAGGCCAATTAAAAAGCGAATCGAACAGACAACTGGTATAAATACTTAATAGAAGAAATATAATTAGAATAGCAAGCTTTACTGAGCTATTCACAAAACTTTTTTACTGTATTCAACTAGATAATTTTGTTGTTGTTGGCAAAATGATATTTGAATGAAAAATCGAATAAGGCAAGAATCTCAAAAAAGCAAAAACACAATGAAGCGTTAATCGTAAAAAAAAGCTCCAAATTAATATAGTCAACTACTTTTTCGACCAATTTGAAGCCGTACTAGTGGGAAATAGACTTACACAACGTTTAATTTACGAGTGGGACAATTTCAATGCAAATTGGGAATGAGTCAGACAGCATGGAACCTTTAGGGACTTATTTCACCACAATTGCGTGTAATGACTTCGCCACTGAGCCTGATTTTCAGTAATCAATGAACTATAACTATTTAACTATTATAAAATTAATACAGCTCACTCTTCCATCTTTTGATGTATTCACTGTTGCTTATTCGGAAATTTTTATTAATATTTCGCTTAATTTTCTCTCGATGAGAGCGAAGGTCGGTTCATCGCATACAAAGATTACCCCGTTTCATCCGGGTAATTATTAGAGATTTATAAAGTGTTGATTATATGTTTCGATAGGGTTTTTACTTCTCAATTTTCTACATAACTCAAGTACTGGCCCTTCGCAACTTTACTTTTAAGGTTGACATTGCGAGACATTGGACCTAAATAGAAGTTTGTAACACCCAGAAGAAAGCGTCGGAGACCTTATAAAATAAATATGCATATATGATCAGCGTTACGAGCTGAGTTGATTTAGCTAAGCTGCCGCTCAGTTGACAAAATTGCCGATATCGGACAACTATAAGATATTGCTACCATACAAGCTGATTGATCAAATGCTAGTCCTTGTATGGAAAACGTATTCATTGTCTTCAATAAATTAGCCACGGATTATTGCCCAACGCAACACGGCAATCTCTGAACGAATTATACGGATAGGCTTATAATTGCCATATAAATTGACCGATCCAAATCAAATTGTCGTATGGAAACCTTTTTATTTGTAAAGGGCATTATAGCTTCGGTGCAAACGAAGTTAAAGTGTGTTCTTGTTTTCAATGAGTTTTGTCACATTTAATCAGACTCAATCAATAAGCAAACTGCTTGAAAAATTACTAGTTAAGACCAAATGATTGGAATCACAATCAAAACAACCGATTTGTCAAAGACACCACTCTTCTGCTACATACCTACATATGTATGTGTCTCTTCATAAATATGCGCTCTCAATTAAAGCATCTCGAAAGCAAAAGTTTAGCAATTAAAATCGAGAGCACAAATGATTACGCTGTTACGTGATTGGATGCACCGCTGCAGTTTACAGCATGACTCCATGTATTGTATACATACATATCATAACGTTTGCATGTATGTAATTATGAAGATAAATGTACACTTTTACCACTTTACTAAAAGCTAGTGTAATTTACTGCAGCTTTTTCTCACATTCCAGTACATGAAGCACACACATATGTACATGTTTTACGATACTTTATGTACTTGTATGAATAAACTCTTTGGTATGCTGAAGCATGTCGCTCATGCAAACATATCTGCTTTAATACACTTTCACTGATGGCCCAACATTAAATCGGTGGCGACAAAAAAACGCCAAAAATCTGATGGCAAATAAGAAATCTTCACATGGCAGATATAAGTGTGTATGTGTGTTGGCACGTCTCAAGGCAACACAAAAAGTAATAAGAAAATGTAAGATCTCGTAGCAGCGATTTGATTTGATTTGATTCTCGATCCAACGCCAATGCCAGCACAAGCCATTTACCCACTTTGTCAGCCAATTAATTCAATTGCAAGAGCGCCGCAGCCAAAGAATCGGTAATTGTGCGTGTGCTGATGAAAGTTTCAATGTACATAGTTTGGTAGCAGCGAATAATTTCTACAAATTACTGGCAACAACACACATACATGAAAATATTTATACGAGTTTGTGTGTGTGTGTGTGTGCACAGCCTCAACCTAAAAATTCAGTTATGACTCGCAACATCGTTTGTGTCACTTAAAATTTACTTTTCTCATTGTTTGTTGAATTTTTTTTTTTGCTGTTTTTATTGTAACTCACTATTTTTGGACCGCATGCAAAATATTGCCATGTGGAATCTGTGTAGAAAGTGAAATTTACTGCGAAATCTTCAGATGTTTCATTTGCTTTATTTTGCAAATATATTTGTTATTTTTGTTCTGCTGATTATTGTTGTTGTTGCTGTGTCGTCGGCGTCATTAAAATGTAGTTAGCTTTGCATTAGAAATTAGCGTAGGTGTTGCTCAATGTTGACAACAAAAAACTTTGTGATTTTGTTATTGTTGCTACTGTTGTATATGATATATATATGTATATCTATATAAGTAACTACACATCAGTATATAATTTACATAACGTAGCCGTGTCTTGGCGTGTGACAATAATTTTCCAACTTCAATTGTTGCCTGTGAGTTGAAAAACTCTCAACAAAATGTGAAGTATGTCATCTTTTGCATAAAAACCTTAATTAATATTTATGCCTGGGGCGCATTTCATGTCAAATCGTACCGAATAATAAATATTTTTAAGGAGGGCAAACTAATTTATAACTATCTAAGAAAGTGAAATAACCTGCTTTGACTTCGGCTGCATATAGCACCATATGTATAACTAAATCTGAAAACGTAAAAACAAAAATCAAGTTAAAAACAACCTTAAAGTCAATAGTGATCCCATATCAGCTATTCTCTAAAACTGAGCCAATAGATCATTAAATTGACTTAACTCGTCACCCTTAGCATTTATATATATTATATAGGGTTTCCATCTGGGTGTTACAAACTTCGTGATAAACTTAATATACCCTGTTAAGGATATAAAAAATGTTTTTTATTAAATGTTTCATTGAATCATAGATTTTCAAATGATTTTTTTCTTACAACCAATTCTATATAGAGAATCCATTAGCTAATCCCGTCAATAAAATACTTGAATGTCTCGAAATCTTTCGAATTTGTAATGCATGGACTTGTAAGCATGATGCGGTACCTCGAAATCTTAGAACCGAGTAAAATATTTTCTAAGCCACAAGATTATCTCATCAAATTTTAACCATGAAAATAAAACAACATGTTAACGCTTTTCTTAATGCAAAGTTTTATTACCTCTTTGAGCTCATTTGGAGTCAATGTCAGCAATTTAAAGATGTATAAAATAATCCACAAACTTTTATAGGCCTTAGTGTTACTTGAAGTAGATATTTGAATTTCGGAAATAAAAATCATCGCAAATAGTGTCTAATCTTTCGAATATATTCTCTTCGTGATGACAAGCGCCTATTTTAAGACCCACACCCGAAGTTTTTTTTTACAAAAAAATAATTTTTGAGATAGGCATCCTACTACAACGAGCTGCATATCCATTATTATAACCAAAATTACTTGAGTAGAACGATGAGAGATATTGAGAGCCTCTGCTATCGCTCTAAACTCTCACAATGATTTCTTAGTAAATTCATTTTTTTACTTTCTCAATATTATTGTTCTTCATTAAGAGAGTGGAAGATGGAAAGCACGCATAAGAAACGAGCTCTTTTTTTATATAAAACGACATTTACTTCAATTAAATTTTATGGTAAAATGTTTTTTTTTGTTTGGCTCTTTGAAGAATTAAATAATACATACATACATACTAGCAGTCTTCGATTCGTCAAACCTTTAAGTAGTTAAACTTAAGCGTAGCAATTCGAACAAACAACTTGTATAAATATTCTAGAAAAGGTATAATCAAAACATGAAATATTGTGAAACTAACGATTGAAATATAAAATATTTTATAGCTTTAAGGTTTTGTCTACAAATTACAAAAACATTAACTACCTAAATATTTACTTTAATTTCTTTTCCACAGAGTTTTGGCACACTGAAATTACCCATTGAAGAGTTGGATCTTTCGAACAATCTGATACGACGCATACCGGAGAAATCCTTTCTCGGCCTGAAAGAATCACTTACCGAGTTACGCTTGGCAAATAATCTACTGGGCGATAGCCTGAATCCGATATTTTCCACCGCCGAATTTCATCCGCTGAAAAATCTGAAAACTCTCGACCTATCTGGCAACAAAATCAAATCGATCGAAGAGGGTCTGTTGAAAGGCTGCGTCGACTTGAAGGTAAATGAACTGTAATTTCACTTATGTAAACACTTACATGCATACATAATTGCTATGTTTACCAATGCTTGTCTTTATTATTTATGTAACCAAACGTGTTAACAAACAACGCACATATTTAGTTGCATCACAGACTCTCCTATTTATATACATGGGTGCAATTACACGTATGAATTTATAATATCTATGTGTGCATTTATAAAAATAATTGCAACAAAAAGTCGCTTGCACATTCCAGACACATTGTTTGCGCAAAAGCTGATGAACTGTCCATGCACACGATTCGCACATTTGTACATGTGTACCCACGTACATATATATGTATGTATGTAATTACGGCTTAAGTGTCGTCGGCAAATAGGTGATTGGTCAGTTTTCAGTTAGCATTTGGATAAATGTGTACAACTTTGGTGTATGCAGGTGCAATATTAAGTAGTATCTTTCCTTTAAATGCAGACGTGTCTTGGCGCAGTCGCCGCGTTTGTTTACCAAAGGTGCAATAAAACCACCTAACTGCAGACCTAAGCAAGCATTTTTTTATTTAAATACCTGTAGCGGTTCAACAGGTCGACTCAACTTGTAATGGTCGTCTTCGATTCGCCAGTTGTCTGCCGCTTTGTTTGTGTTTAGCTTACTAGTCACGTGGATATCTCATTAAGCTGGTATAACCGCACTCCCCCCTCTTCTTCCTATTTGGTTATAGCAGTTTATTTGAATTATACCAATTGTTTGTTCGATTCAACACTCAACATGTAACTGATAAAAAAATCCAGTTAAATAATACAAGAAGATAGCACATTCGTTCAACCGTACAATAACAAATAGCAGCAACAGCGCCATGTTCCAGTGTTGCAATCATTAAAATAATTAAAAGCAATTATGGATACAAATCATTCTGCATTTCGCCGCAACTAAATGAAATTTAAAGAAGCAAGTTCACTTACAAACACTATAATCTTTATAAAATTAAAATAAATTAAAGGAAGATGAACTGTGAATGAATGTATGTCCCACATGTCATGTTTCCGATTGAGACAAACGTAATGAAAAATATATGAATATCTCTTGACTTTGTTTCTTTCGAGCTCATTTGTTTTTATAGTAATTTTTTTCTCCCTACCTATTATTTAGCCATAATGTGCGATTTTATGATTTTTGAATTAAATGCATTCTTTTCTAAATGTATTAATTTTCGAATAAAGCTCTTTTAAGTTTTGAAGAGCATTTCCTTACAATTTTTAACGCTTTTGTAATTGTATTTATTTATTACAGGATTTCTATGTGGATCGTAATTGTCTATCTGCCGTTCCATCCAACTCGCTCAATGGACCTAGTGCGCTGCGGCTTCTTTCTTTGCGTCACAATCACATAAGTAAGTCAAAACAAAAACAAGAAACGTTAACTTCGGCTGCACCGAAAATATAATACCCTTCACAGATACAATTCTTATAGCAACTATATGTATAACTAAATCGGAAAACGTAGCCGGTTTGTTTATATTAGTAGCTATGTATATGCTATAATCGACTCTGCTCTTCACACTGATCATTTGTATATATGCTTTAGGTATAGGGTCTCAGACATTTACTTCTAGGTGTTTCAAACTTCGCAGCAAACTTAATATATCCTACCCAAGCTATGAAGGTTACCAGTCATATATTGTACAAATGTAATATTGTGGACTGACTCTAGCCTTAGGATGTCATTAGATGACAACCTAGAACCCAAACGCTATTAAAGACATCACTTGATACCATAGCATACAAATAAATAAATGAATATTTATTTCCCAGTTAAGCTACTTAATGCTTTAACGCCTCAGAGCTGAATCATATAAACCAAATATAAAATGGTGTTAGTATGGAAGACAGCCTAATTATACGTTTTTTAGTCAATTTCATCGATATACAGAGTTTTAAAACGATATTTAGGTTTGGACTCTGGTATAATTCCTTCCTTAGGATTGTCAATAGTGCGATAACTCACATTTACGCTAACGCCTTAAATTTAACGACATTCAAATACCATGCTGTCTTTTAATTGCAGACATTCATTTAAGACTTATACTACTTCAATAAATCCTAAGTGTAATATTTACGTACAAGTACAAGTGTACGTAAATGAAAGTACTTATGAATATGCATGGGTACCAATAATAAGCAATCATAATTATCATTTGTCAATTACCATTAAACGATTTATTACGTTTTTAATATTTTTTTCTTCTCTTTGCTGCACTTATTTCCTGTTCTGACCAACAACATTACCACCGCTGTCATTATAATAATAACAACAACAAAAACACTATCATAAACAGCTACACTCCGTTATGAAGCTTTCAACGCGCAACCTGAACTGGAAATCGTCGATCTGCGCCACAACGAAATCAAAACGATCGAGGGTCTGGCATTTCAAGGTTTACGCGCCATACGCGAAATCAAATTGGCCGGAAATCGCATTACCAATTTGAATAGTGACGTTTTCGAGCATATACCCACTTTACAGAAATTAGATCTCTCCGAAAATTTCATACCTCAATTCCCAACTGTGTCGCTGGCAGCAATCGGAAATCTAAAATCGTTGAATTTGTCCTCGAACATGTTGCAGGTGTGTGCGCCAAGCAAATAAAATTCAAATTATTGCTAATTATTGAATTATTAATTTACATTTGATATTTCTCCACACCCAGCGGTTGGATTACATGCACATGCAGGTGGTTAAGACCTTGGAGGTGTTGGATTTGAGTCGCAATGGCATTACCACCATACCGCCGGGCACATTCCGCGATCTGGCCGAACTCAAATACCTCGATCTGAGCTTGAATTCGCTGCGAACTGTAAGTGTCTAAATGGATTTTTTTACAGAAATAAGATATAAGTAAATACTCACTCTGTTTCGATTTTTTCAGATTGAAGACGACGCACTGGAGGGTCTGGATAACCTGCAAACTCTCGTTATACGCGACAATAATATCTTACTAGTACCAGGCAGCGCATTGGGACGCCTACCGAGCTTGACCACCTTGCATTTGGACTTTAATCGTGTTGCTGCTCTTTCGAGTGAGATCTTAGGTTCCATTCAAGCAGAGGATATCACTACCTTGACACTAGCGCGCAATGTCATACGCGAACTGCCGACTGGCAGTTTTCAAATATTCGCTAATCTGCGCACACTCGATCTATCCGGCAATTCGTTGGCCGTCATTAGCGCAGACATATTCTTGGGCTTAGATCAATCACTGAATGAATTGAAGCTTTCACAGAACCGCATTACAGGCTTGGGCGCAACACCGCTTGCCTTAACCGAACTGCGCAGTCTCGATCTGAGCGGTAATAACCTCGCTGACCTGCCACGCAATATCTTTCAGGGTTTAGAGAACTTACAGTATCTTAATCTCAGCGGTAATCATCATTTATCGCCATTGCCGGCCGCGCTTATACGACCACTTTCTCATCTGCAAGTTATCGATTTGAGCAACTGTGCGCTCAAGCAAATGTCGGGTGATCTGTTTGCCACACTGCAAGATCTAAAGCACATCTATCTGCACGACAATAATTTACAAGAAATTAACGATGGTAGTTTTGTCGATCTTTGGAATATCACATCAATCGATTTGTCAAATAATCAAATCACTTCTATCAGACCCGGCGCTTTCGTGAATGTGATGCACATCAAGCGACTCATTCTGCGCGACAACCAGTTGTCAGCTTTTAAGGGTGAATTCTTCAACACCGGCACTGGTTTGGAGGAACTCGACATTTCGAATAATCATCTCACCTATCTTTTCCCTTCTTCATTCCGCATTCATCCGCGCTTGCGTGAAATCAAAGCAGCCAATAATAAATTCAGTTTCTTCCCTGCCGAACTCATTTCGACGCTGCAATATCTGGAGTATGTCGACCTGTCACACAACCAACTCAAATCGATAGAGGAGTTGGATTTCGCGCGTCTGCCGAGACTGCGAGCGCTGCTTGTCGCTTACAATCAACTGGACATGCTCAGCGAGATGGCTTTCCACAACTCGACTCAGCTGCAAATTGTCGATTTGTCTTACAACAATTTGGATCGTATCGGTGAACGCACATTTGAAGGTTTAGTGCGTCTGGAGATGCTTAATCTCGAGGGCAATCAATTGACTGAACTTTCTGATTTAATATTTGAGCGTTCGAAATTGCAAATGCTCGAAAATATAAACTTGGCTAAGAACAAATTCGATTATGCGCCACTTAATGCGCTACAACGTCAATATTTCTTCGTCTCTTCGGTAAATTTGAGCCAAAATAAAATACGAGCTATTCCTGCTGACGACAGTATTATGGTAAATATCAAGGATCTTGACTTGTCGTACAACCCTTTAAGCGAGGGTGCCGTTCGCAACATACTCAACGAGCCAAAAACTGTGCGCTCACTCAACTTAGCCGGCACTAGTATTGCTCATCTTGAGCCATTGGAGACGCCTTTCCTGCAATATTTGAATCTCTCCCATAATAACCTCAAAACCATCGATGCTGAAATCTTTCAACGCACAACACTACTTGAAACGTTGGATCTGTCAGATAATGACTTAGAGAGCTTAAACGAACTGGCAGATGCCTGGCCAAAACTGCAGTCACTACATACTTTGGATCTTTCGAATAACAGCTTTGAGGTTATCTCACAAGATAATTTCGAAAGCTTAGACATGCTTCGCGTGTTGCGACTCAAAAGTTTGACACAAGTTAATCGCATCGAGAAGAATGCTTTTAAACATATGCCAAATTTAGAGAAACTCGAAGCGTATGATTTACCTTTGCTGGGCTACCTCGACGTTCAAGGAATACTCGAGCTATTACCTGGGCTTGAAGATATCGACTTAGAAATAAAAGATTCAACTATAGGCACCGAACAAATACAACCCGCTAAGCATCCAAGACTTAAAACAATCGGTATACGCGGAGATCGTCTAAAGACTATCTCCTCAGGCACGTTAGCTGGCTTAAAAAGCAGTGACCTCACCATTAAACTACAAAACACATCTCTTACAACGCTGCCACCAGCCTTACTGTTCCCTGTGCCACGCTCTTCACACCTAAACCTCGACATTACTGGCTCCAAAGTTACCGTATTGGTGCCACAATTTCTTACTGCACTCGAAGATCGCCGCTCCAGTTTACAACTAAAAGGACTTGCCACAAATCCCATACACTGTGACTGTAATGCACGTGCGCTACGCCGCTGGTTACCCAACTCACATATGACTGATGTAGAGTGTCAATCGCCTGCCTTCCTGGAGGGTAAGAAGCTCATCGAAGTCGGCGATGACGAATTGACGTGTGATCCACGACGCATGACGTCCACAACGGCGCGCAGCACCTCACAATATATGTTGAAATCATCGTCGGGTCTGGTTACACGCCCCACCACCACCACCACCGAGGAACCAATGATCATCTGGAGCTTGGAGCCCACACAAGCGCCACCGATGAAAATCAAAACCAAAGCACCGTTGATGAAGGCGCCCATTATGAGTAACGACGATACACTTATTATTGGTATAGTTGGGGGTGTGGTGGCCTTCATAGCCATACTTATCATCATCATCTGCATAGTGCGTTTACGCATGAGCAACGTGGAATATCACAATGGACCGGCTATGATCGGTATACCGCCAATGCCAATGGGTCCGGGTAGTGTGCCAATAAATTTCAAGGGTGCACCTACGGCACTGTACGCCGTTCCACCATACGCTACACAAAGTTATGCTACTCTGCCACATAAAGCACCGTCCATACATCAATCTACACAGAATCTGTCGCAACGCGCCGCCGCACAAAATGGACAGAACTCATACTCGACTATGTCGCGCATGTCGTACTTTGGTGGCACGCAGCAACAAGCCTCACCGCAGTCTAATGGCCAACAGCCGTACATTATCTATTCAGATGACAAAGTTTATAGATAAGGTTCTAAAGGGTCAATATGGCGGTGCAAGCAATATAACTTGGTGTTCAATCAGTGCTGGGTGGTCATACCGCCGAAAGCATATATACATACAAATATTATATATATATACATATACATATATATAAACTTTCAGTCAGTTGTGTAACATTTACGCAACGTGTTTATAATATTTCGTTTAATTATATTTTATTTTATTTTATTCATTACAATTTTTATTTATTTTTTTTTAATTTTTTCTTATACAAAGCTAACTTTAACATTTAAGCGTGGGCAAGTTTTAAGCTTGTCACCTAGCGTTTAAAATATTATTATTATTATCATCGTAGTCTTAAGGAGGAATATTGGACCCAGTTTACCGTATCTAACATTAATAAATGCAATTCGGTTCTTTGTCTATTATTTATAGTCAATTTAAAGCACACATTTTAATTTAATAGCGTATACCGGGTGGTACATTTACTTGATGGATATTTCTTGTTAACAAATTTAAACAAAATTGATTTTTTCATTGTTTAAAAATCAATATTGAAGTAACTTATTTATGTGGCTGCCTTGAAAGCGATTAAAGCAGTACACTTTGTCTTCCAAGTTATTAATTTAGTACTGGCGTTTGTTATTACTTAAGCGTAACAATTGTCACTTTCAAAACACAATAGCTGACTAAGGCAAATACACGTTATGGACCACCCTATACACTTATATTTTATTATTCGAGACTAAATAAATATATGTATGACATTACACCGTTATAGCGAATATTATAATAGCTCTCAAAGTGAAATAAAATAAATATAGTTTTTATTATTCTTTAAGGGTTTCTGATGTGTAATATTTAAATCCGTTGATTCTATTGTTTAAAGAGCTGCGTAAAAATATAATACAATTGTAAATAGTTCAAGGCTGCTATATTGAGCAGTATACGTTAATTTGTGAAACTTACAGTAAAATCCCTCTTTTCTAGCGAGATTGTAAAAGTTCAAAGTGAACTAATATTTCGTATAAGTAAATTAAATATGAAATATCTTAGATTAAGTGATCACTGTATAGTAAATAACGAAAATTTTAAATAAATAATAATTAAAAAATACCAAAATTAGAATTTTAATATTTGTTATATAATATTAACTGTGGTTTACTATATAGAAATTATTGGCTTTTTCAACTACGACATTTTACAGAGCTACTTCTCTTTTTTCTGATGCCAATCTTGAAGTTATTAAAAGAAACTGAAGGTTTCTTCATGTCTTAATATAAGGTTTAGTAAAAAGAAATCCATTATTTTTCCAGTAGATGGTTTTAGTAATCTACATTTCGCGTTATATAAGTTCGATTAGGTCAATATGCATTAAAGAGACAAGTTTTCGTACTAAAAATTATTCTCAGACAGTTTTGCGGTTGCTTTAGTAAATATTGTTTGAGCCCCGTCAAGCATGGCCACCAGCAAAGAGCCATCTTTTATCAGTTTTTCTTCAATAAATGCGAAAACGCCAGGGAAAGAAAAGGCGGTGAAAATGTGAATAGTGCTAACGGTTCAGATACTATAACAGTAATTTTGATGTCAAAGATGCACCACAATCTGAAAGGCCAATTTTCGAAAGCTTCTAAAATTTCAAGCGAAAGCGATCGTGATTGAATCGCTTTGAGCTTGCACAAGCGGCGTCCAAGCCAGGATTGACGACCAGGAAGGTTTTGCCACGTGTTTGGGCAGATTTTTATTGAATCAGCTGCTAAGAGCTGCTCTCCTACGGCCAAACTCTTAATTCGTACTTACACTGTTAAAAATTGAAATGTCTAAAGGAAGAAATCACCCAGAAACGGCTACTTCATAGGAGAGGAATTATGTTCCATGTGGACAACGCCAGAACACACACATCGATAGTGACTCGCCAGAAGCTCCGAGAGCTTGGTTTCAAGGTTCTTATGCATCCATCTTATAGTGCGGACGTGACCGGCACCACCCGTTCTTGTCTATGGCGAATAGTTTTGCTGGTGAAAAATTTATCTCAAGAGAGGCTTGTAAAAATTGTCCCAGTTTTTCGTCAATAAGAACGATATGAGAGTGGCAGAAAACAATTACCTTCAAAATAACAACAAACGGTGCTTATTTGACCTCAATCGTACATTTTTTTTGCTACGAGTTTAGCAGTGACATGTTTCATACCCTAAACATTAACCAAAATGTGTTCAGTGGATCTATCACAGATGTTGAGGCCCTGTGCTAGCTCTCTGATATCAACACGATAATTTTCAAGCACTGTTTCTTTAACTTTTTCAAGGTTATCATCATTAACAGAGGTGGATGGACGACTTGCATGAGGTAAGTTTTCGATGACTTCACAATCTTCACTGAATATTTTGTGCCACTCAAATACTTGTATTCGTGATAAAGTAGCTCAGAAACACACACTAATTGACACATGGAGATCAAAATTAACACGAACATATAAAAAAGGTTGTACGGAACCAGGAAAACGCAGTTTAAATAAATCCGTCCGGATCAAATTTGATCAGATGGTATAATTGCATGTTCTTCTTTTGTAATGGACCGAATAAAAGCTATTTAATAATTGAAGACAATGAAACAACTTCATTTGACTTCTTGAATTATAATTTATTTATAGAATAAAAAATCGACATATTTTACAAAATTTTGCATTACTTAAGTTTGCTTATTTATTTTTTCTTTTGTTTGATAACAATTTTGTAAAAAAGTTTTTCTTTTCAATCAACTTTTCTATTAAACAACAGTCTTTTTTTATTTGATGCAAAACCCTTATATATTTACGTACAGTGTGGCTGGGTATGTAAATGGATAAGGATGGCAATAACAAGAACACAAAATTTAGGGAACTAACAAAAAAAGATAAAATGACAATTACACAGGATTTCGATGAAAGTGAATAACTAAAGGACTAACATAATATTTTAAGTTGTTTTATAGTAGTAATTTACATGTGTGACATTTGTTTGTATTAGTAAATATGTACTCGCATGTGATAAGTTAGCAGCATTCTAACTAACTAAAGAACCTTAAGAGTATATTATGTATATGACAGTCTGCTCGTTGGACAGTTAACCAGCAAAGAATTACGGTATTTTTAAAATATATATGTATGTATACAAAATATAGGATAAACTATTCGTCTGTTTAAATATGTCTCCAGTAATAGTTTCATACATTTCTATTAATGTTCAAAAAATATTTATTAAAACAATAAGGTTAACGAACAGACCCATGACTGGCACATAATCGAGTTTATATACATGTATGTGTGTATAGGTATTTAGGTAGGTACAAGTTTATTTAATTATTTAATTTAAAATGCATTAATTTCTTATCAGAGCAAAAACTATCAGCTAGAAATGCGAATCACAATTGATAAATTTATATACATACACACATATAACAGATAACATACATAGGCAAATGCAATTCAATTGCTAAATATCAAATTTGTCAAATAATAAAATCAAATGCAGATTATACTCGCACATACTATATATGTTTTAGAGTTATTGATACTCAGAGGAACATTACAATTTGTGCTCATTCACTTTGGAGCTGGTTGGTTGTTGCATGTTGTTGGGCAGAACTAAAGCGTTACATATATGTATATCACTTATTCACAATTAGGCCATTTGCGCATACGAATAGGAGCTATATCGGCGGCGGCGATAGTACAGCATGAATATGTAGGAGAGCAGTAGCATAAAGCAAATAACTGAACCCAATATGGCTGTGATTAGAAAAATACCTGATATTAGAAAATAGTACGGCCGCATTGCATTTGTAAAGCTAGGCTTACCCATAGCCATTCCTATATTAGCCTCATCGTAGGGCATCATCATAGTGCTTAGTCTGCATTCTTTCTCCCAATCTACCGGCAAAATATCTTTATAAATTGTGTGCATTTGTTCCAGTGGACATGACACGCCACAATCGGGTATATTCAGTAGTGTGGGTTCAGCCGAAGTGTTTTTGTAGAATATTGACACAAAAGGTTGATTATGCTCATCAATACGCAATTCGAATAGTAAACAAGCGGTATAACCGGGGCTTTTCATCTGAAAGTGTGACATATTTTATATAGTATAAACAAATTGCGATAAGTCTTGGCGCATTATTATTATGCAGTAGAGCATACTCACATCATACAATTTGAGTGTGTTCAAAACGTTCGCCACTGTCGTGTCGTGTGCGCTATAAATCCACACTGCACGATCGGGCTTGAGTGAACCGCGCGCCTTCTCCCCGAAGCGTTGTAGCATCTCTTTTATCAGCGGTCCGGCCTTTAAACGTGCCATGCGGCGCGTATACGTGTTGATTGAAAATGCAAAATCGGCTATGTAGGTCATATCGGCGCTGGGGTATACCTTCTTGGTCCATTCGGGCAACGTACGATTGTAGAGTGTCTCAATGAAAAATGTATTATTCATGCGTTGTATAGCCTCCAATGTATCCACTTTGCGACCCGAATATTTGGTCAAGTAGTCAAATAAATATTGATAGCGTTGATTTAGCTCTTGGAAGGTAATCGAATTCAAAAGTGCTGAGCGCGCATAATCGTAGGCGGCACAAGGCACTTTACCAGCCAACTCCTAAAAGGTAGAAACAATTACAATATAAAAAAAAAGCATATGAAATTAAAAAAACGTGTAAGCACCTTATCGTCCCTTTCGGGTTTGGAATGCACCGGTATCGGTTGCCAAGCTATATCTTTGTTCCAAATCTCATCGCCTATCGGAGGATATAGTCCGGCTAAATTCGACAACGCACTTGCCAGCGTACGATCAACATCGGTTGAGCGCACATAAATCTCATTCTCGGAATAGGTTTCATTCAATAGCGTGTTATAGCGTTGGCGTAACCATTTGCCAAGCTGGTAGTGCTGGTATTTTCCGGTCTGTAATTGGAAAAGGCAAAAACGTTGTTGGAAATATAATGTTGCGGTTTTAATGTTAAAAACTATATGTATTTGTAAACCATATATGTTTTAAATAAACTAAAATTGTATTTATTATAATCTAATTCGTCAAAGTGGATCGAATAAACATTCAATATCTTTATATATATACATGTATTAAACAGAGTCAAAAAAAAAAACAAATAATTACTCTAAAAATAGGTTCTTAGACGCCTCTAAGAAAGTCCCTCCAAGTATGAACTCTTAATTGTAACCGGAAGGCCCTCCGCCTTACAGTTTTCTGACATTCCTCCCTTCCGTACTTACCGCCCTTATCAAACCAAATTTGTCAAAAGTTATGCCCGTAGTAGCAACGCAGAAATCAGTTGTTCTCTTTTGTTTTCATTTCACCAATGTTGCCATTGTTCTACTTTGTATACACAAATTTTCACACATTTAGTTTTTTAGTTATAACTTTTCATAATGTAAAAGCTTAAAACTAAAGTCCAAATATTAAAAATAGTCTACCTATTTATAAATAAATGTATTCGACAGTGATTTTGAGTTATTTTAAGAATATTTCAAATATATTCAAGTTTATTTTTTAATTACTACAAAATATCGAGATTCCTTTCTATTTTTCGCGGATATCCTATCGTATGGTCTGTAGAAGCGGTGGGGAGTGTTCATTTACATTGCGCTCTCATAAGATATGTTTTATCAGCTGATTCGATCCACGGTTTGCGTCGGTGACTGTTTGAACTATTACGATTTTTTCGTTTAAACTCCATACAAAAATTTACTGTTCTACAAATTGGTCTTGACTCACCCTAATATATATATATATTATACTTTGCATTTATTTTATTGCGTTCTTGGGTGGTTAGAATTAGTAATTGCAATCATTAGCTAGCACAAATAAACAAGTTTTTCAAAAAACTTAATTTTGATCGCTCAGTTGCAGATTGCAGCGTTGCCTCGAACAATAATCCATGTCGAATTTCATGAAGGTACCTCGTCAAATAAAACCGTTTTCCATACAAGGACTTCATTTTAAACGTTCAGTTTGTATGGCAGCTATATGCCATAGTGGTCCGACATCGGCAGTTCCGACTAATGAGCAGCTTCGATATCTTAAAAACTAATGGACTTGTTCGCGTATATACACACAGACGGACGGACATGGCTATATGTACATATAGAATATTTTATAGGGTCCCTGACATCTCCTTTCGGATGTTACAAACTTCGTGGCATTAAGTTTGCCACTGTTTGCTACCTGTTCAGGGTACAAAAACTCAGTTATTGCAGCCTTTGGGATAAGCAAATATATCACAAATAAAAAATTTAATTAATCCAAATATTTAAAGTTCTCGTGATATTCTAATGACTATATAGTCAAAAGAGTCAATCCAAGTTGAACACGCTACTTGTAGAAATCATTAAAAAACAGGAGCAATAAAATAGAAACTGAGCTGAAATACTAGTTACTAAAAACACAATAAATTTCAAGAAAATGTTAGTAAAAAATTTTGGAGAGATATAAAAGAACTGAATAAATTAAAAAATAGCTAAAAAAAAGTCTGTAAACATAACACAGAAAATTCAAATCACAAACAGTTCCACACACATACTTGTAAGTATGTACTTTTCTTTGTTTGGTTGAAAAATAAAGTCGGAGACAAAAAAAATTATCAAATGTACAATATACAAATATGTGAAAGACAATTAATAATATAACAGTTATCTACTTATATATCTTACATTGGAATTTTTTTTATCAAATTCGCCACTATTTTTAATTTTTTTTTTCTTGTTTCATTATCAATTTGTAACATGAATTTGCTTCTGTAATTACTACATGCATGTATCGATATGATAACGCTTCAAATGCGATTTTCCATATACATACATATGTACAATATATAAAATAAACTTTGCATCAATCAAGTTTAACCATGACCAGGAAATAAGAGTGAAGTTACATAAATTTACAACAAGCTGAAAGTAAGTGAATATGTTCAAAACATGATTAAAAATAACATACTAAAACTGCTTATTGTTCCGATATTTGGAAAAAAAAATACACGAGGTCATATTCAACAGTGGTTAAAATCAGGTTTATGGTTTTATTGCACTCTCAAGTAAAATTACAGTTATTAACAAAATTTAAGTACATATATGTATTTGAAAAAAAAAGAACGATAAAATTAAAATATTTATTTCTGTACTTTATGGTCATATAAATTAATAAAACAAAGTGACTGCAATAAACCAATTTACTCTTTTTAGTGTCGTTATCTATTTTTGTACGACTCTTAATCTTAAATCAATATAATAATTCCGCAAATAGCAGTTGTGTTACATTTCTTTAGGGCAGAACAAATAATTATAAAAAAAATTTTTTTTTTAATATTCTTTGTTATAATCTGATCATTGTATTTCGATTTTGAACGTCACTTGATTAATCAGTTTACACGAAACGTGCACAAAATATATTTGAAAGTACTATTTACTGATCTTATTGTTGCATAAATAAGATTGTTGTTGTTTGTATTTACCATTGATAAATATGCTTGTGTTAAAACCCCCTGTAGGAAATTATCGTAAATAAATTGTTCATAACTATAATACGGGCTCGAAAACTGGTTATGGTTCGAACTCTAGATTAATATGTTATTTATATATTTCATAAATTGTAACTTAAAAAGTAATAAAATATAGTTATTTTGTTATTTTTATTCAAATTTCATAATTTTCTAGATTGCAGCAGCTTTTATTTGTGATTAAAAATCGTCCGCTAATTAGGAAAGAAACACATTACCATATTTTTAAGATTTCATTTTATATTATGAAAATTAATTTCATAATCTTACCATCTGCAAATTACCAATTAAAATTTTGTCTACTAGGAGTCAACCATTAGTCGTCAAATTCGTGTGTACTAAATACTTGTGCATACAAATGTTTTGCTTGTGAGATAACAGTAAGCAATTTAAAGCGGCAAACATTTGTCCGATAAATATTATAATGGAAATAGTAATAAGACCCTACTTATGTATATATACTCAGACATACGTATGTGCACAAGTATGCATTGTGTGTGCTCATTAAACTGAAATTAACGCTACTGATTGTTGGTGTATGTTCAGTTGATAATCGACGACTATAAGCGCGCTCTTAATTCAATGACAATTATTGTAAACATTGCATTGAAGTCAACCGGCAATATTAGTAATTTATTAATAGGAATTGAGATAAGCCAATAAGCACTTCTCGACTATTGTATGCATATAAATACATACATATAGCCACATACAAACGTGTACTAGAAATACTACTAACAACAAATTGTTGAGAATTTCGTTAACAAACGGAGGTAATTGAACTTAAGGAATTACGAAACACTACTACATGATAATCATCAAAAATTAATAATATATGATTTCTCAAAGAAATGAAAGTCGAATAATGACAGACAATTTGTTATTTTTTTTAATATACCAACAACTTTATCAAAGGTAATTGGGGTAATTAATGTACAGTTTAAGATTAAAGTATGCAGCAACATGAATAAAAAAATTAAAATTTCCAACTAGGTCATACGTTTTTATTGAAAAAAATTAAATATTTGAAATGAATGCGCATTGAGAAAGTCACACAGCAGAGAAGAACGAAAGCAGCAGAATTAATATTTTTGAACTGAAACTTTACAACAAATATATAAAATTTACCATTTTAGAAAACTTAAAAATTTAAATAATTTTAAAAATAAAATTTATAAATCTGATGCTTGCAAATAACTGCTAAATAACTTGATTTGATAAGAATTTTTTTATATAAATGTGAATTCTTCAAGATTTAAAACAACAGCTGGAAATACTTTTGTTGGAAAAATACAGAACACCCTAATGTCAATTCAAAAATCAGCAGCTACCGCTCTACAAATATCTTTATTTAGAGATAAACTCGTCACACTTGCGAACACAATTTAAACATTCTTAAATACATATAGTGCATGTATGTAGGTATATATGTATATATAAAAAAAAGAAAACATATGCTTCACGTATTGTAGATGCGAGTGTACATATATTTACACATATGTATGTATGTTCAAAATTCTTGCCAGAACCTTAAAATTTATTTCCTTATTTATTTTTACTTTTTTTTTTTGTTTTTGAAGTACTTATACATGTGTATATATAAATATTATATAATATTTAAGAATGTTAAATTTTTTTTTTGCTCAAACCTTTCTCTTAGTAAGTTTTGTTGGTATACATTTTTATACATTAAACAGAGTTTGGTACAAAGTTCGTAACAACCAGAATGAAACATCGAAGGGCCTATAAATATATATATATATATATATGTACATGATCAGCGTGACGAACGTAGTCGATTTACTGCCTACCTTTCTGTCCGCCTGTCTGTATGTGCGACTAGTTGCTCATTTTTTGAGATATCAATCTGAAATTTTCACATTTTCTCCTCAGAAATCTACTGATAAATCTTCATAATCTATGTGATTAACGATTTTACTGATTTTAAATTAAAAAATTTTAAACAACACGTAAAACAGTGAAAAAGTGCAAATAAACAAAAAAAAATAATAATAATAACAAAAAAAAATATTTCTCTAATAACATACATACACACACATAACCTAAATTTACAAAATTAATATTTAATATTCCACTGATTTCTAGTAACATAACTTACGTACGTTTGCTCACATACGTACATATAAACATATGTGTTTATGTATTCAGACATTCGTTATCACTTTGGAATTCAATGAAAGACAATTACGTACGCATGAGCGAGTCTGATAAAAATATTACACTGTTTAACACAAAAATCAAATTTTAAAGCATTTTCTAAACTTCATAAATATATGTGATAAAAAATTACTAAAGATAAATAAATTTAACGTTAAACTGATAGTCGAAAACTCAGATTGCATGAGTATCTTTGAGCGATTTTTAAATAAACAGCCTTTTAATTATAAGAGAAATATATATGTATAGATATAAACACATAGTATATATTTTGAATAAGAGTTAACATATCCCTGTAAATATGTTGCAAAAATCTTAAATGCACTCATAGATATACATATACACATAGTGAACCAAAAAAACCAGTTTGTATTTGACGTGACTTATCTCCTAAACTATTAAAACTTTTGAGTTACATCAAAAAGTGAGAAAAAGCCCGTTTTTATACTCTCGCAACCTGTTGCTACAGAGTATAATAGTTTTGTTCACCTAACGGTTGTTTGTATCACCTAAACCTAATCGAGTTAGATATAGGGTTATATATATAATATTATATATACAAATGATCAGGATGAAGAGACGACTTGAAATCCGCGTGACTGTCTGTCCGTCCGTCCGTCCGTCCGTGCAAGCCCTAACTTGAGTAAAAATTGAGATCTCTTTATGAAACTTGGTACACATGTTTCTTGGTAATGTGAGACGGTTGGTATTGCAGATGGGCGTAATCGGGCCACTGCCACGCCCACAAAAAAAGGTCCGCAATAAGATACAAGACTGTTATTTGGTACACAGGATCACATTAGGGATTTTTTTTTTAAGTGGGCGTGGTCTCGCCCCTAATAGGTTTAATGTGCATATCTCCTAAACCGCTAATGCTATAATAACAAAATTCACTGGAAGCAAATGTTTTTAGAACCTCTACCTGTGTGTGAAAATAGTTGAAATCGGGTGGCAACTCCGCCCACTCCCCATATAACGGTACTGTTAAAAACTACTAAAAGCGCGATAAATCAAGCACTAAACACGCCAGAGACATTAAATTTTATCTCTGGGATGGTATGAGATGACTTTATAGGAACACAGCCCACTTTTTGGTGAAAACCCATATCTTGAGATCTGCTTTACCAATTCAACCAAAATCGGTACATAACATTATTCTTATATCTCTATGTTATAGTGCGAAAATGGGCGAAATCGAATTACAACCACACCTATTTCCCATATAACACCATTTTAAATTCTATTTGATTTTTTCACTTTCCACTATGCAAATCAGGCAACAATGATTGTATCGGAGTAAAACTTTGCGTGAATAATACGTTTAAAGTATGCCACCTTGTGACCAAAAATTGTCTAAATCGAACCAAAACTGTTCAAGCCCCTAAGTACTAAATATGTGGACCCCAGTGCCTATAGTGGACCTTCTACCGAAAATATCAGTCAATCCACAAAGAAATCTGAAACGAGTATACCATTTGACTTTGCGAGAGTATAAAATATTCGGTTACATCCGAACTTAACCCTTCCTTACTTGTTTTAATTGAAATTTATTTTTAAAAATCCAGTTTTATCCATAAATTAAAAAATCCTCAATAACTCCATTTTCGAAGACCAAAAAAATAATTGTACAGTTTGCATAAATTAAGATTTTAACATTCTTTAAGGAGAATTAATACTTTGTATTTGCACCTTTGATTTCTATCATGATGCATGCATCAAATTTTGTTCCAAGTATTTTCATATTTCCTGAAGAGCAGCGTCTCCACATAGGCCCAGAGGTGTTCAATGGGAGTGGGGTCTGGACTCTTATTTCTAATTTCACACACCACACAACGCAACCACCACCATGCTTGACAGTAGTATTAAAATTTTTATAATGCAGCGCTTATACTGTCTTACGCCATACAAAACTACGACCATCAGTTCCAAATAAATTAAATTTGGACTCATCTGTAAAAAATTACAGAATCTCAAAATTCGTTATCGCGGTGAGTATACTGTTTGGAATATACAATAGTAAATGTCTCGCAGTATTTCTCTTCGATAATTGTGGCTTAATTCGTGGTGAAACGCTCTAAAATAAGGTGAAAGCAAGAAGTTTCGAACAGTTTGAGGGAGCAGTTTGGCAATGCCAGCTTCTTCCAACTCCTTGGCGTTAGCGACAGCGGTTATTTTTGTGTGCTCCTTGATACACCGAGCAACTTTGCTTTCAGTCTGAGGCGTGCAAATTTTTCTGAGCGTTCCACTAAAATCATGTCTTTCAAATCCACCAATCTATTTGAATTTAGCAATTATGTACTGAACAATAGTATTTTCTTTTTTTTTTTATATTGCCTATTTCGCGGGTACTTTTGTTCTCTTGCCAATATTTGACTACCAGAACCCGTAAATCTTGAGATGTTTTTTAGTCGCCATATTTTTGCCAACACTACAACCGCATAAATGAAGTTCGCTTACCAAATACATAACACATTTTGACGAAACACAAATATTAGACAAAAATAACGGTACCTAATTGGTAACTGCATTTACCATAAGGTGTTGCCAACATAAGTGTACAAGTTTTGTTTTTTGGTGCTAAAGGTTGAGATATTTTAATTGTTTGCAATGGTTAACATCAAAATGATTTATTGTTAAATTTTTTATTAAAATATGAAAAATATAAAGATTCTCATAATGTTAGTCTTGTTAGTACCTTCAAAGTCGAAGCATTTCTCTGTAAAATTTTTTTATTGGTTCACTGTACTTGTATATGGTCTACGCCAATTGCAACGCTTGCAAAGTAAAATCTGCTGCCATATGGTAGCCAAATTTACAACGACTCAGCATATGATACCCTGACCCACGCACGCAAATATAAGAAACTTATTTATTACACTAACGAAGTAATAAAAACAAATTTTGAATATCGCACTTACATTTGTGAGTTCGCCCCAGCCGACCGGCCAGTACTCGCGATTCTTCCACGGATCCGTTGGGTATGGTTCGATTGGCGTGCGGTCGCCGTGTCGGAAGAGCTGTGAAATCGCACAAACAAACAAAAATGTTGATTATGAAAAATTCGTTAAATCACTGGGCATTGTTGGTTATTAACCAGGCGTCTGTTAACCGATAAATGTACATATGTACAACCAAATATAAACGGAGTACACACTTACCACATGCGAGAATATTAATTTTCCCTTCAAAGCAGATGGCTTGGTAATTTCACGTAGCTGCAGTTGCTCGTCGCTTTGTTGTAGTGTTGTTGGCAGCTCCAAGTCCGCCAAAGTTAGTGTAGCACAACACAAAGTGAAAAAGACGAAGATGCAGAATAGCTGCCTGTGTTGGAACAGCCACAGCGGCTTAAAAATATTTGGTGATTTTGGCATGTCGCTCGCAGGTGTTTGCAATGTTGTTTTTCTTGTTTATTTTATGTCTTTTGTTTTGCGCATATATCCGCTTCTTGTTCAGCCCGCACCCGCAGCCCGCAACAACCAACTTGTTTCACGGCAAGTTATAAAATAATCGTATATTTATTCGCGCGTTTCACAAAAACTCAACGCAAAAGCAAATGTTGAAGTTAGAAAATAAATATTGTGAATATATGCGTATTTATGTGTATGTATGTATGTGTGGCGATTCGTGATATTCTCTTTGCTCGTTTATTTTGGTATCTTGTCGTAGTGGTTTGTCAATGCACTAAGTTCCCGTTTCCTGCTCGCCTGCTTGCTTGCCTGCGTATTGTCCGCCGTCTACGTCCAAGTAGAAGGCCCGGTACGCTATTTTATTCAATTCAATTTAGGCATTTGTATGTGACTTTTGTGTGGCCTTATTCGTTGGATGTCGCACAGCTGATAATTGAGATTTTATAAATTTAGCTGCAATTCAATATTCTGCATTTGCACGCGAGTGTATAAGTGTGTATGTTTGCTGTTGCCTTCGTCACCTTCTTCGACTTCTTCGAGTACCCAGTTGGCCTTTTTTTGTTTGTGGTCGCAGTTTTTTATTTGTTTTTTTTTGTGTTCAGTTCGACAAAGCACTCGCACAAAGCAATTGTGTTCCGTTGCCGCTGCTTTTATGCATTTGAATCATACCCATTATTTCACAAAGCCGTCAGGTATATGAATTTAAAGTTATAAAATCACAAAGTAATGAAGTAATCTTCAATTCCCTTGTTGTGGCAGTGCGCCAAGTCAAGACCGTTTCTGACTTTGACACCGAACACGACGACAGCAACTGTGCGAAGATTCGCAGTCGCAATAATTCAACAGACTCGCGGTAGAGCCGCAGCGAAGAGAGTGTATGCGTCGTAAAAAAAGCGCTCCAAAGCGCTTTCGCCACCGCTCAGTGACAGCTAAGCAATTGATAAAAGCCTTGAAATAATCTTTGACAAATATCAAAATGTTGTATTTTTTTGTTGTTTCAGTAAATTTCTTTTGTACAGCTGGCTCGATGTAGAGTTGTACAGAGAGCATTATACTGCAGAGCTGCAGCTGTACAGTTGGTAGCATGCGTGCATCAATACATGCATATATATATATAAGTGCATTGAGTGATGGCGACGTCAGAGAGTGTGAACATTTCGGAAAGATAGAGAGCTGAACTCTACAACCGCTGCTGGTACTTCCCCTACAAGTAAAAATTTCGTTATTTAATGAAAAGCGATTTGGGAGTATTGAAAAAATTAATTAATTATAACATGGATTTTGATCGAGATTGATATAACAATACATTCAGAGCTAGATTATTAAACGCTGCACCTATTTAACTTATTTAAGAACAAATTATTACAATATAATTCCCATAAATGGGTATTAAATTGAAATGTGCGCCTAAAAGATGCTATCTGCTATATTAAGAAATAATTGAATAAGTTTTTGTTGAATTTAATATCCACAAGCTTAGTATATTAATAAAAAAAAGAGTTTATTAAAGAAGAAATAATTTTTACTTAATTTTGAAAAAGTTACATATGCATTTAGTACATAATCAATGTGCAATTTTATTTATTACAAAATGTAATGTAATATTAGCAAACCTCCAAAAAAGCACTATAGGACTGAGATACAAATTAAAATGTCAGAATTATTTTTGAATATATATACATATGTATATGAAGCTTATAACATAATTTTCAAGGTCTGTGTATTATTATATTTACCCATTTATTTTAATAGTATTTAGTCTACTTTAATTCAGTATCCTTGATATATAAAATGTAAATACATACATACATACTAACCTGGAACCATATTTTCAAGCAGCATCCATTAACGATGTACATGAGAGCGGCATAATTGCTTCTATTCACACAACAGATGAGTCTAAATAACCGGAACGGACCCGATTTTCGTCCAGCCAAGGACTTTCAACTCGGCACCATTCCTCCAAATTACTGTCGGAATGTTTTCTGCCTCAACATCAACTCATTTAGCTTAAAAAGATGCACCCCCACTTGGTTACTACAAGTTATATTTTAAAGAATTTACTTAAGAAACTTTTCGATATGATTATTTACACATTATTATACCCTGTACAGGGTATATTAAATTTGCCACATATTTTGTAACACCCAGATGGAATCGTCGGCGAACCTACAAAGTATATGTACATATATATTAATGATCAGCATAACGAGCTGATTCGATTTAGCCATATCCGCCTGTCTGTCCATCCTATCCCAACGGCCAGGGGGTAGAATTTGCCCGACTAAAATGCACTGTCCGTTTTTAAGATTTGCCACGAAATATCAGCATAGCTATGTCAGAAATAGTGCTATAATACATACTCAGCTTGAACTCGGCCAAGGTGGAATAGGTGTCCATTCCACACTACCAACTGTTATCCAAATAATGATTGCGCTATTTGGGTCGCTGATCAACGCATTGTTTGGAACCGTTGTGCGTTTGAGCACCGTGAGGTTAGGCTGTCGCCGACAGGTAATGACGTAAATCACACTGAAAGTTGTCTGTCCTAACTAGTCCCGAACTAGTCCCTCAGTTTTAGAGATATCGATTTGAAATTTTGCTCAGATCCATTTCTCCCCGGAACGGCCGATATCAACACTTTAGCATATAGCTGCCACACAAAATGATCGATCAAATACATGACCTTTTAGGGGAAACTTTTTTTATTTGACGAGTTATCTTCACTAAATTTGGTTTGAAATAATGTTTAAGGCAACGGTACAATATTTGAAGAAACTGTAACCAACTTACTGCTAAGGATTTCTGAAAATACAAGTCCAAAATTTTTTTAATTAATAAAAAATAAATAAAAAAAATTTTTAGTGTTAAATTTAAGAAGTTTTTATGGAAGTTTTACAGAAATTGTTGTATTACTAAGATGCATTAGAAAAATAATGACGACTTGCTAAGGCAGTTACTCTGAGTTGTATAGAAACAACTGTGTTCTATCCAATTCTACTTCGTATAGCTTGCTTCAGTTTTTCTGTTATGAAAAACTATTTATTTTATATGCTATAACACCAGTACTGAAACTATCGTTTTATTTACATAAAAAAAAATTAAGTGTTTCTTTATTCAATTATATTGCAAAAAACAAATGTACTAACCCTAAAGTAAGATTTTAAATAGATATGTGCAAGAAATTAAAACATTTTTGTAATAACTTGGGCTTTTTCAGTGTTGTTCATTTATATACAAACTTAAGTATACTTTTTTTAATTGAAAATATACATATCAATATTCGGTCAGGTAAATGTATAGTTAATACTTTTCACACATAGAATCTTTTACGTTACGTTATGTACGGCGTGATTGTAAGTTAATATCGTTTAAAATTTTCACGGCATTTCTAATTAAATTTTATTCAGAGTAGTTGAAAGAGTGATCTGCGCAATGTTGTCTGTAAAATTGTAATTTTCCTATTTAATTATTTTGTTCTATGCTTAGAATATGTTATATACTTTACATATGATAGTTAATATATACAAAATATTGACGCCCTTGCGTAGCTTATATACTAATATTTGTTGATTTAATTAAATATTATAAAAATGTAATAGTTTAAATGACTCCGTAAAATGTAATTTTTTTCCGAGTCACATATTGAGTTTACTCAGCAAAGTTTTCGCACGTGTGCGCTCGTTATGAATTGCCTATTCATATAGTTAGTCTAACTGTAATACACGAATTCCACATTATTTATTCACATAAACGCTATGGTGAACTCGTTACTAGTTGTTATTTTCAAAAACGTTGATAGGGCATCGGGTTTTGACGTGGACCATTGCTGTATGTAAGAGAAATCGTAAAATATGTTTTATATATAATAACGAAAAGTTATTTCAAGAATATGTAAAACTATTTACAAATCATATTTTTACAAGCCAAACTATTTTCCGCAGCCATATTGAAATATTGTTCTTTCACTTTCAACAGTTCGTCCTATTTATTGCTTTGTTTGTTCAAAAAATGATTCGCAATAAAAACTTACCGTTGATTTCCACCACTCCGACCGCCACGCGCAGGCCCACCGCGGCCAACGAATCCCTGCGCTCCAAGTGGAGGGAAATTACTATTGTAATTATTCGGCGCGGAAAATCTTTCATTATTGCCCCCACCGCCACTTCCACCAACGCCGTCACCACGCCTAAATCCGCCACGGCCACCACTATTTGCATTGCCACCACCTTGACCATTGCCAAAGCCGCCATGGAATCCACCACGTGCAGGCATATTATTTCCATGGCTACAAAAAGGAGAATGTGAGCATTATTAAAATCCGTGGCTCATATTATTTAAGGTTTTACATGCTTTTCATTGTAAATCTCATAACCTAACTCACCCATTTGAACCATTGTTATTTCTTCGACTAAAAAGTCCTTCGGTGGAGTTATTTGGTAGGCCAGCATTATTTTGCATTCCACTTCCACCAAATGTGCCAACATGATTGCCACCACCAAAAGCAGGATTGCCAGTACCGAAACGTTGACCACCACCACCACGTCCGCTCATAGGTAAGGCGAAACCTCTTCTATCCTGACCCTGACCGCCAATACCCTTATTACCGCCAAAACCTCCCGGTAGATTAGCGCCTGAATTGCTACCAAAGCTGTTGCCGTACCCCTCGTTGTCATTGAAATTACTCATGCCACCAAACTGACTGTTGCCATCAAGCGTTGGTTTATCCCAGTTATGGAAATTTTGTTGTCCACCGTCACCTCCTCCACGGCCGATACCTCTAGAGCCGCTGGTATTTCCACTACTAAAGATTCCTCTTTGATTACCACCAAACATTCCACTAGCGTCATTCGAATTTCCACTAGGACCATCATTTCTTCGTTGATAAGGCATGTTACGTTGTGGTTTGAAGTGATCATTACGTATAGGTCCGCTACCTTGATTAAATTTATTTTTTGGTGCGCCACGTCCGGAATTATTACCAAAGTTTTGTCTATTATTGCCACCATCAATCATACCACTATCTCTTCCACCTGGTCCGCCACCACGATTCCCTGGTCCCGAGTTCCTACCCCCTTAATATAGTAATATTTACAAAAATGTTAACAAAAGCAATAAACAATATACGAAATATCTCAACTTTACCTCCGCCACGTGCTCCACCTCGTGACCTTATATTTCCGCCTCGTTCATTGTCCGCATTTGTTTTCCTATCTTTCGGCCGACCCAGCTCTACAACAATCATTTGTCCTTTAAATTCAGAGGCGTGTAGTGCTGTAATCGCTGTGTTAGCCATTTCTTTTGTTTCCATGTGTACAAATCCACATCGATTCATAACATCACATTCCACCACAACACCGTAATCTTCAAATAGATGTCGTAATTCCTCAGGCTTTGTACCGGGCGGCAGGCTACCCACAAATATTTTTGTCTAAATATCCGAAATTTTATAAAAATATTATATATGGTATACGAACGTCATAGCACAAGCAAAATAATTATTCAATATTGCGTAAAACTTTACAAAAATATTCGTTGATATACTTACCGCCATTTCGGTGGGTTGTTAAGTTATTTGTTTAGATTTCTAAGCGTTTTTGTTCTGGCCTTTATTAGCTTTCAGTATTAGCGTTTTTCACCTGTATACGCAGTCAAAACTTTTCTTAATGAACGATTAACAAAAAATGCCGCTAGAAAATTGTGAAAATGGCGAAAAAAGGAAAATGAAATAGTGCCACATAATTTTAATGTTAACAGCGTTGCCATCAGTTCTAAACAACAAAGATAAAAAGTTATATATACGTTCTCTGGTAATATTATAAACCGCCATTAGAATATGCACATTCTCCAGAGAATTTAATCTACATTCTATGCTCCATTCTCTGCCGACACGCTCGATTTTTGGCAATTCGAACTGCAATGACGTTAGTAAATGTTTTGTCAGGTCAATTAAATGGAGCGTGTAATATTTTATAGAATTGAAACACTTCGTATCCGTCGATTTCGTCCATGCTAAAACTTATGTTGCTAATAGTTTATTAATACATTACGAAATTTTTAATAAAACTTCATATATATTACTGTTTTCAGAGAATGTAGAGAATGTATTATATATTTTACATTCTCTGCTGTTATATTAATGTTAACATTTTTAAATATTAATTTATACAAACAAAAATAACCGTGCACTATAAGTAACACATTGGCAACATTATTAAGAAAAATGGGAGACAATGTAGTTGGCAATAGTAAAGAATACCGAAAGTAAACAAACAATTTATAAACATTCACATAAAATGTACGCTTCAGCCGACGAGGAATATTTTTGTAATTATAATAGTAGCAACAATACTGAAAGTATTTTACCAACAGTGGAACTGATGGTTAACTTTCGTTTGGGTGGTGAACGTATGAAGAAGCTTTGCATTATGTGTGCCGAGAAGATTTCATTCAAAGGATTGCTTGTAAGATTTAAAATATCGAAAACAATTAATTTGTTCAACAATAACATATAAATTACAGCAATTGCGGTTGACGGAGAAAAGCGATCATCGCCGCATGTACATTACCACGGTGGATGGTTGTTCATTCAATGAATTGAAGCAAGATCAGTCATTACATGTAACATTTGCTGGTTTCATAGAGAATTTGGCAAGAATGCTTCAAGACTGTCGGTCGGGAAAGCTTGAATTAGCGTTGGTACAGAAACAGTCCAACTCTGCGGATGAATCCATTGGCTATCAATTGCAATTTATTGAAATGCGTACTTTTAAGAATCTCGTCCATTTATGTCTACCTAGTCGTATTGCCCCCCTGAATGTTGTATTATTCTATATGAGCAGTCGGTTTGATGTAATACAGGTAATATCGTATTTTTCCCTTGGTTTCTACGGCTTCTAATATATATATATATATATAACATTTTAGAAACGAAATCAATCTCAAGAAAATCAAATACAGGCCTTGCAACAGGAAGTCGACATGCATTTGCGCACTATTGACCAGTTAAATGCAGAAAATGGGAAGCTGAGGGAGAATTTGGTAGATAACTCAAGAAATTTAAATCAACGTCACTCCGAAGAGTTGAAACATTTGCAAGAAAGTTTGCGTAAAGCAGCGGAACAGAAACACATCGAAAATGAACGTAGCCAAAATACAATTACGGTATTACAATTGCAAATAGATAAACTAAATGCTGACAAAAATAGTATGCAAGCAGAAAAAGTGTGAGTTATAAATGTGACATTTAATGAAAAAAGACAGTTGATACATTTTTCTAAACAGTATTTTGTAATTAAGAATATCTTTTTGTATGTATATTTTAGTAAAGAGCAAAAACACATTGAGATGCTGAAGGAGGAGTTATCTAGCTCTAAATCACAGAGCTCCTCGCTAAAAGAACAAGTCGAACGGTTACACGTAGAAGTATCTTCGTTAAAGAACACCGAGCGCAAAAACGAGATGCACTTAGCGGATGCTCGTAATCATGTTTCGGAGCTTCAAGAAAAAATTAAAAAATATGACAAAGCCAAGGTAACATATACATTGATAAATTTAAAATCTTTTAAGCTTTAGCTGCTTCGTTAGGCCGATGTAGTCGCTGAACTTGAGGCGGAGAAAAAAATTTCACAAACAAAACGGAAAGCACTCGAAATGGCCGCAGAAGAGATATCTAAAGCCAATGAAATAATTTTAAAACAAAGCCAAGAACTTATAAAACTCAAAAAGACTGTTAGTTGGCGAACGGAGGTTGCACTTCAACAGGAGAAAGCAATTGGAGATAAAGATAAACTACTGCAATTGCGAGAAAGGGAATTGTCGCAAGCACGGGTTACTATCGATACGTTGCGCGAAGAAATACCACAACAACTGGATTCTATGCGAAAATTTGCCAATACGTTGGAGCGAAAGTATAGTGAACGTAAGTTGTAAATTTGTTGTATTTTACTTTCATAAATAATTATTTTTGTAGAAATCAGTGCATTACGCGAGAAATTAAGTTCAACTGGAAAAGAGAATATTCTACAACATGTGTCGACCCCACCACTGACCTCTAGCCGTCGCAAATGATCAACTACTGGTTATTTCTTTTTGCAATTTAATACACACCGTAATTTTGTACAAGTTCTGTTATTTAATGAAATTTTATATAATATATAAAACTATAATTTATGTTTGATACTAACTAATCGTCTACGCCCACAGTTGTCTCACCAGCGTGTGCTGTGCCAACATTGACAGCCTGAAAGAATTCTTGGTCGGATTGGTTTTTCTTCAATCGTTCTCGTATTAACTCCGCAATCGCCTTCTGTGTTCGCCGTTCCAAACGCTCTAATTTTTTTGCCACATCACGTTTTAAATCCCAGTCAGGTTTTCTTGGCGCCAAATTTGCTATATCAATTTCGTCAATAACCATAGGTTGACGCAAAAGTTCGAGTTGATCTTCCACAGCTTTCTCAATGTCACCCGATGGTTCTTGCTCTAAAACTTCACCTTCTGTATTTTCATTTTGGGGTTTATAACTTCTGAAAATGGGTCTGTACAAATAAAACTTTATTTTAGTAAGCATATTAGTTAAGATATCTGGAAAAAGGGTAAAAGTTACTTTGGAAGTTTATCTGCTGCTTCGCTGTTTGTTTCTTTATCAATTTTATTAGCTTTCTCTCGCAATTGCCGCAAACGTTCCTTACGCCTTAAAGACTCTTCTGATAATTTACCTAATTTATTTTCGTCGTTATCCATCTTTTATGAATTAAAATGCGAAAACAATAAAAACGTGTCAAACAAAATAATAAGAAATTGTTTATACAGATTGACATTTACAAGCAAATCAGTGCTGCCAAATTACAACATAAAGAAACTGTTCTCATTCTGATGCTGCCAATTTTTGCACAGTTATTGTTGTTGTACAGTTTGTGTAAAGTAATCAAATTCGGTCAATTCATATGAGTTTTTGCTACAATTTGCGCTCAAATTTATTTTCATTAGAAAGAAATAAATGATTGTTAATAATGAAATATCACAAGTTGTGGCTTTTTGTTTTATTTCTTTGTGCCGGCTACAATTATCAATTGGTACAGAGTACACAGGATGAAGATAGCTGGATTGATCCCGATGCTTGGGGACGTGAAGAACATCTTCAAAATGCACAACATAGCAAATATAACTATCAAAGTGATGATACGACAAACTCGAAATGTCTGGTATATAAAGGCGACAGCCATAGTGGAGAAGCCGTCGCACTGATGTATTATAAAAGACTCATTGCGTACTTATTTAATAGCGACTTTTTCAAGGTGCGTCATTAATTACACAGATATTTGGTAGTAACACATATGGATGTAAGTTGGTGATGACATCATAGCCCCACACACAAGCCGGCATTTGGCAATTTGTTACAATTTATGCACATGTTTTCGCCTTTCAATTGTGTTTTTATATCTTCATATTTAGCATGATGACTTGACTGGAGAATTCACTCGTTCATTAATATTGACTGCTTTGCCAGCCCAGTTAGAACAGCTCAAAAACTTAAATGACCCACGAGATTTGGATGTGATTTTATCAGAAATTCTGTCGAAGACAAGAGCGCCTACTAAAGCAGATCTTGATAAAGATAACGTAGTAACTGGTGTTTTTGCCCTTATTTGGGATATCATCAAGGTTTTGGGACATTTATTGAAAGTTTCCGAGGTGAGTGAGCTTACCGTTTCATATTCTACGTTCTGATATGGTTGTAAAGTCTTCATATGGAATGTTGCTTGTTATTTTGGATTCAATTTCCTATACACTCGCGAAATGGAAATATATACAGCAGTAAATGTCTCATGTTTATTTTGTTTATTTTCAAGGTTCAATTTTTACTTGGAGCTGCTGGTTTGCTATTAATTGGTTGGTATTGTCATCGAATGTATAGAATCGGCATTATTACAATGATTGTAGGAGCAGTGGTGTGCTTCGGATATTTCCACACGTATTTGGAATGTAATCGCGTAAGTATTACATATTTTAAATATCGTTAATCCGTTTCCTCAATAACTAATTATCAAAAACTTTCAGAAATTGGAAGCTGAACGCCTATTAGAAATGATTGCACGACATGAACAGTTAGCAGCGCAAGAACCCATGTGGTACACGCCCATCGTAAACTTGCTTACTTTCAGCGGGAAACAGACCCGAGATACCAAAAAGGAATATATCAAGTTTGTATTCGTTAATTAACTGTACACTCTTGAAATTAACTACATTAATTTTTGTTTTATTTTTAACCAGAAAAGCAAGTCAACTAAATTTAAATTTCTGTCGACCCGATCATGTGTTTCTTTTGTATGCAAATGACTTGTTCTTAACGCAACTAACATTTCTAATAGATAAATGTGTAGAAACAATGGAAATACTTCGAAGTAATTGAGCACTTTACAACACTATGAGCAATTAAAAAATAATAATTTAATTTACAGATAGTTTGAGCTTCCCATTCAACTATATAGCAAGCGCTGTGCTAGTGTTCCTTATAGGTTATATTGTAAAATTGACATTTAAATACATCCTAAGTCCACGTGCTTGGTACGGCGTATGGCGGCAACATGAGTACGCAATGCATCGCGGTGCCCTCCCTGCAAGCACAGGTACGGCACATCATGAAGATCGTATTTCTGGTGACAATTTAAGAATACTTTTGAACGCCATTAGCGGCGCGACGTCGTCGAACCAGATTTCAATCAGCAATACAACCGCCACGGCGGCTTTAACACAAGCAGCCGAGCAGGGATCTGGCGTACAGGAACTGCTGGCGCCATTAGATAACGGTAGCGCTGACACAGCATCTGAGTCTTCAACGTCCGAGGAGAAAGCGAACTCAAAGGAAAGCTCCCCACATAAACAAACAGATGAAATCGTTAACAATAATGCAACGGCAAAGCAGCAGGATGTGTCGAAGAGTGCTGAAAAACCACATACGTTGAAATTGGAAGATGTATTGGATAAGGAAGCGTAACAAACTAAGTTCTACAAACCTTTGCTTTTATATTATAATATTATTTATTTATAATTTATTACTTTTTCACAGAAGCGCTGTGCTTTACAATTTAACACACAACGCACATTGGTTTACAGTTAAACACAATGTTGTTATACACAATTTCAAAATGCAAAAGTGAAGCTCGTTAAATGTAATAATTTTAATTAAGATAGTAAAGTGCGTTATTAATGTTCTAAGCTACAAGCAAACAGCTAATTATGGTAGGAAGCAATGTGATACGAATTAAAAATGCTACTGTTAAAATTTGCTTTTTTTTATATTTCTGCACAAAAGTAGTAAACGATTTCAACTATAATAAGTTCAAATAATAATGCAACGTTAAAGAAACTACAATATATATTTATAACCTTTCTGAACATTTTTCTGTGCTATATAGTGAAGTTATTACAATGAAATGCGTCAATTTTTTTTTAATTGGATTATTGGATTTTTATTTCAACCATTATTTTTAAATTTCTTTGTTACAATATATTATTATATTATATAAGTATAATAAATATATACATATATTATGTTTTGTTTATTTTTTATTCGTATTTATGTAAAGCTATGTCTAGCATTTGTGTGTAGTATAATTATGCTTATTATTAGCTCAAACAAGTATTATATAATACATGCCGTCATTCTCGCTTACTTCTATTGGTCACTGCATTCTCAACAAATGCATACATATCTTGTAATTTTGTATAAGTGTTGACTCTTGTCGTTATGTATTTGCTATTTAAAGTTATTTTTAATAATTAATTGTTTGAGTACTTAAATTCATTCATTTTGAAATAAACAGCTAATATACTTAATTTTTTTGTCTCTGTACAGCAGCTTACGAAAAAAATTGCATATTATATATGTGAATGTGCTTGTATTATTTCTATATATGCTAAAGCACACTTTTTTATACATTTGCAAAATTTTTAACATTTGCAAAACTAATATGCATAAGTGACATGAAATGCAGCAAAGGAAAAAGTAAACGCATAAATTAGCTATATATATTTTAAGTTTTTTATGTATTCAGTTTTATATTGAAAAAAATTAAACATGAAATGTCTAAATTAATAATTTGTGTATGCATTTTTGTGAGTTATTATCTCTGTCTGTTTTGCCGTCTATTACATTAACGCATATAATACGCTTTTATTAATAATCTATATATATATTTTTTTTTAATGCATGTATGTGTATATAATTTACGCAATTTATAAGTATAAACTAAGTTTCTATTTATTCGTTGTATTTTTACAAAAACACGGTGTGATGACGACGTCAAGCGCATTTAATTGCTTCAATTTCATCTTTTTTGTTGCTTGATGAACATAATTGTAACATAACACCACATACAGATGCCTTTACAGTTGCTGCCGTTTTATTTAAGTTCAGTTTCATAAACATTTAGCAAATTTATAAAGCTTTCTTTTTTCTCCAGCTAGTATCAAGCTACTATCATATACATATTTATTTACATATTTAAATCAACTTAACAGAGATTTTGCTGAGCAGTTTTCGATTTTGTTTAAATATATTGTAAAAATGCAAAATGTAATTCGGATTTGTTGACATGAAAAAGTTGAAATAAAATAAATAACACAAACGCAAACCCTTAACTCTTTAAATAAGTAAGTTTTATTTTTATAATTATATGGTAGATGAACCCGAAACTCACACTTTATTACAGTTCATTTAAGTTTGCTAGAGGTGTTGTAAAGTCTCTAAAATTTTGTTTTTTAAATATTACATTTAAGCAGCAGTTACAGTTTGGGATGTCGGCTCTGGTTAGAATTCTCTTATTAGATAATCGGATTTGGTATATCATAATCTTAGAATTGGACACATTAGCTTCTTTACTTTTTATGAGAACCCGGACGAATATGTTATATTAAAAGTGCAAGTTTATAAATAGCACGAAATTTTAAATGTTGATGAGAGCCTCCACGGCCGTAACGCACATTTTAGCTACGCCATTAGAAAATATATAAGCATGTATTAGAGAATTCTGAAGTGAATGTTAAAAAACTGAAAATTGAAAGTAGTTAAAGCAGAATATATTACTAACTAATTATTTTAGTAGCGAAACTTTTACAAAAAAAAAATTTTAATATTTAGACAAATGTGTGATAAAAGTAATGCAAAAAATACAAATGTGTCGATTTGTAATTGAAAAATGTACGCTGAGTTGAAATATTGATATTCAGTGCATTAACATAACCTCAAATCAAAATAGGCGCTTTATACGTATGGTACTTTTTAAAGTTATTAGTTAATACCGTAATTTTTTAAAGTAATTAATTTTGTTTAGTATTAGTTACAAAATACGTATGTATATTTCTTTGCAGTGACAATTTAATGTTTATTAAGCTATGAAATTAGGTTTTTCGTATTTCTTTTAAGCAGTTTATTGTAAAACTAAAATAATTGAAGCTGAGCTTTCGGTTTTTAATATACTTTAAATAAACTTTTTGGTAGTAGTTTTTGTTAGTTTTATTTTAATATTATAATTTTTTTATATAATACGCAATTAAATTTTTTATTAATATCATATTATATTTTTTTAATTTTTAATTAATTCTTTTTTTTTAACTTTTTTTTTATAAGTAAATTTATTTTTTTATATAATACACATTAAATATACTTTTTGGTAATATATTTTGTAAATAAAGATTTTTGGTTAATTTTTTTATTAGTATTAATTTTTTGTTAGTTAGATTTATTAATATTATTATTTATTATAATTTTTTATTATTTATTGTTATTATTTTAAAAAATTTTTGTTATTATTATTTTTACATTTTTTAATAATTGTTTTTTTTTTTGTTTTTATATAATTTATTTTTTGATGATACTTATTGTTAATATTAATTCTTTGTTGGTTTTATTTATTGATATAATTTTTTTTCTCATTATTAATAAATTTTTGTTTATTTTTTATTAATTTTTTGGTGTTATTAATAATGATTAATTAATGTCTATTATTTTTTTTAATTTTTCAATTTTATTTATTAATATTAGTTTGTTTAAATTTATCATTAATTAAATGTTTTATTTTTATAATATAATAATATTCGTTTTTTTGTTTAAGTTTTTACTAATTAGTTTTGTATTGGATATTAATTATTTATTTGAAAATTTTTTTTGCCTTAATATAATACTTGTATATATTGGCAATCATTGCTAATAACTGTTAATATTCTATACATTATTCCACTATCCGTTAGAATACGGCGAAAAAAGCACTCTTCTATTAATTATCAATTTTTAATCAAACTATGTTTTAAATATGTATGCTTATTTGTAAGTATGTATAATTTTCGGGTGCATTTATTCATAAAATATGTTTTTTTTTTGGTTTTTGGTTTTATTTCGATGTTTACTGTACTTACGAACTAGTTTTGCTTAAATCAGCGCAAAAAAACTTATAAATATTACTATTATTAATTAATTAAATTTATTGGTTTTCTTCAAGAACAAAGAAGTCATTATGTATAATTATTATATGCATATGTTTTTTTTTTTGTTTTAATTAATTTTAATATTATATTAACAATTAAAGCTTTGCAAATTTCAATTCAATTGTTTACCTTTATAATATTTCACTTTAATTAACTTAAATGCTAAAAAAATTGCATTTTACCTACTTCAAGTTTCATAAGAAATACAAAAGAATTGCTATGCAAGTTTTTGCATAAGTGAAAATGCTTCTGAATAAAACAAATAATAAATAACATGTAATAAAATTTGAGTTTCAGCTTAAAATAGCAGAACAGTACTTATTAGTTTTTAATTAAAAAAATCCAATTCTTACCCACAAGGCGTGTTTGTTTTTGTTTTTAATTTAAGTGTTTTACTCCTTCAATTCTCATTTAAATGGTTAATTCAGCAAATAAGTATTACACATGTTTTTCCTTAATTCTTTCTCCTTACTTTTTTGTTGTTGGTTTACGTACAAGTATTTACACAAATTATTGGTACGCATAACTTAACTGTATAAGAGCCGTAAAAGCTTAAAAGCTTTTCTTATTCACCTATTGATTTACTTAGTTTTAAAAAATATATGTATGTATGTATATGTAATTCGCTTGAATTATTTATTAATTTTATCGGGGGCTACGCATGCAAGTCGTTATCGACTTCAACTTAGTAAATATTATTGAGTATTTCGAGCAATCAATTTCTTCGCATGTATTGTAGTATGTATATATATATATATTGCATGTGTGTATATGTGTGCATGTATGGTTGATTTGTTGTTGCTGTGCTGCTTAGAAAAATAAATCTATATGGTACATGTACAAATTACTTAAATTTACTTCTTTTTCAAGCCTTTGAGTTGATAAAGTTCGTATGTGTGCATGCATCTACATATATAAGTATGCATGTATGTATAGGTGTGCAAATTTTAATTTATATTAATCGTACATTTAATCCCATCACTCCGCTAAAATAAAAAGAATAACAGTTGCAGTGCATTTCAAAAATATTGAAATTATTTCACATAATACATATGTATGTTTGTAGGTGTGGGTAAATATGTTAGGGTGTCCGTTATTTCTCAATTTGATCATTTCTTTTGCGAAAGTCCTCTGCAGTTTGAATTTTTGTCTTAAAAAACAATCCAACGTTAAGAAACTCTTTATTTTCAGTTTAAATCGTGCCTAACTCATATTTCTTCTCCCATACATTTTACATCGGAGTTTTTTATGTTTTGCGTTAAATTTTATATCTCACAAGAAAATAAACATCCACTTTGAAAATATTCATATTCTAATACAAAATTTTCAGCTCTACAAAAAAGATCCTGGTAATTTTTTTCATAAACACTTTCCTTTAAAAGTTATACTCATTTAAATTTATGCATCAAATGTATTGCATTCATACAGTACACCATGTTGTATGAGTAACACAGTATGTACCATATAAACCATTTGAATGAATGTTCACTACATTTGATGTATAACTTTTAAAGGATAGGCTTAATGGGACAAGCGAGAATCTTTTTGTTGCGCGGAAAATTTGCACTAGAATATGTTTTTTTTTGAAGTTGTAGAGTTCGTTGCTTAATATCAAAATATCAAAGAGTCTCACATAAAACACATGGGAAGAGTAAAATGATTTAGGCACGGTTTAAGTTGAATCAATTGCTTAAGTATCTACATTGAATAATTTTTTTGAAACTGAGCATCAACTTGGGAAACAACGCACCGCCTTTTGAACATATATTTATGCTTGTGAGTAGTGTTGTTCATACATTTAATTGCCCATTGCACATACAAATGCGAGTAACTATGCATTTATGTATAAATACTTAAACTTTCTTTGGTAGTTCTACTGCTTGCTGGCTGAAGTGCATTTATATTTCTGTGTGTGTGTAATTGTGTAAAAATACTTAGGATGTGCTATGCATGTATGTAGTTTGTTTTAGTTTATGTATGTATGTTATGTATAATTTATTGCGAAGTATTTAATATTATTTTACTATTTGTTGTTGTTTATTTTTATTTGTAGAGATTTATTTTTTTTTGCTGTTAGTAATTGTAGTAAGTACTGGTAATTGTATAACTATGTCATTTCGTTTAGGTATAGCATGTATGTATATATAGGTTTGTATGTACGCTAATTATTTGCCACTATTTATATATGTATATATATATAGTATATAGTATATATATATATATATATGTATATGTATATTGTATATGTTTGTATCAATTATGATATATATGATTGCATAGTATGTGTATATATATGTATATATATTGATTAAATACCATATCTATGTATGTATGCCTTTGTGTGTGCTTTAAATATGCACATAGACAACGGTACATGTCCTGCTATTTATTCATATAGATTCTCTATAGTTTAGCCAGCTGCTCTATATTTTACAGTTTAGGATATATACAGATACATATACGTATAGGTAGATATATTTGTAGATGTACTGATTTTGATAATTTTCTGTTTGTATGTATAGCGTATAGCGATATTTTTATTTTTATAAAAATTAAAATACACATAGTGTGTTGCACTAAGCAAAATATGCAAATTTAAAAATGACTAGTTAAGCGAATTTTTGCATGAAAAACGTGTTAATATTATTATATTAAAATTGGTTTTCAAAAACAAATAATTTCAAAAATCTAATAAAATAAAAAAAAATAAAATACACAAAATGTTAGTTTAAAAAAAAATGAGTCATATTAATAGAAATTTTGGAATTTTTTTTATAATTTTACCATTTTTTTTAAGTAGCAACACACTATATAGTATCTATGTATTATATATATAAAAAAGTTTATAAGTTTATATTTTTGCTTATGTTGTTATTTTTTGTGATATTTTATTGAAATTTTGTTATTTAATGAAATTTCCAAACGACTTTAGTTAACCAATTAGGATTTGAAGAAGAAAAAAGTACAGCAGATTTTGATATGTATATAAGTGTGTGTGTGTGCTTTGATGTTGGTGAGTTCTTCGATGAATTATAAGTCAAAAGCTAAACTAGAAATTACTAAAAAAAAAGTTTATCAACATTAAAGTTTTTTTTTTAAAAGTCAAGGTATAATTTGGCATCATTTTTAAAACTTTTTCCAAACTATATATGTACATATACTCGTAAATATTTGAAGCTAAAGTGCAAGACAAGCAAGTGTTATCAGTTTAATAAATAAAAATATAATTATTAAATTTTGTGTGATTATCAAATTGAAAAAATGGCACACGAATCCGTTAGTGAAACCGAAAAGTTTACACAGTTTAGATTAAGCTATTGTATGTATATTATTTACATAACAACATATATAAAGAGATATAGAGAGCAACTGATCAGATATTTATTTCATGTTTATTCTGTAAAATTTCTCGCGCCTATAAGTATGCCTTAAAATGCTTAACTAATATAAGGTGCCGGCGAAAATATAAAATTGTGGAACAAAAATATTGATGAACATATACATATATATATATTTCATGTTATAATAATGTATTAATGTAGGTATTTATAACAAATAATTGGAAAATTTCAGAAGAATCTCTTGTTAAATCTCGCAGAAAGAAAGAGAGGAAGAGTAACTGATCAGATATCTCTTAAACGTTCATTCTTGAAAATTACCACGCGCCTCTAAGTATGCTTCAAAAAATAATATGAACTTATCGAACAAAAATAATTCTTATACTAATGTATTAATATAAGTATTAATTATTAAATAAAATATTTAGAAAAATTTTTAAATAATCTCTTCTTAAATCTCGAATATGGCTCCATATAAATAATATTCAAGTGCTTTTAAATTGTTGGCATATTTTTTCAGTTGTTTTGTAAACGAAAATGTTTTTTTGGGTGAAATACTCTCTATTTCTTTTTTAGAAAATAAATATGAAGAAAAACAAACTTCGATTTCGTTGTTTTAGTAACATCGGAATACACGGCAGTCGATAGATATTTTTTATATACGTTTTTAAATAAAATTTTGATTATAGCATTCGTTTTAAACTAGAGTTAATATTTGTAAAAATTAGTTAAATGTTATATTTTATGTTCAAAAAGGCAGATATTTAAATTTTTGTAGGGATGTACTCTGCAATAAAAACTCAATGAAATGGCTCTATAAATTTGTTTCAGTTTCTTGGCGTATTGCAAACTTTTTGTTGATAAATAAAATTAGTATTTATGAACTTTTCATCAGACTTCTCTGCAGGTATATATGGGTTTCAATGTATTTTTCCCGAATTTTCCTTTAGATGAACTTCCTTTACTCGGTGTGCAAAAATTTTTTTTGTATTTAATGTATGTAATTATGAAATGGCCCCTGAAAATCTCTTTGGTACGCTCTAATAAATCTTAACAACATATTGAAAATTTACAAATGCACTCTACATGCAGCTAGATGCAGTATATATATTATATGTATATATAGGTATATACACCTTTAATGCTTAAATAATTATATAATACGCACTTTATTAGCCTAAATTACTCTAATAAATAAATAATTAAAATATGTAACATTTGAGTATAAGTTAAAATTGTTTTTTTTTTTAAAGCTAATTTGAAGTGAATTCAAAACGAGTATAATTGTCAACAAACTTGCCCTAGTGCCGCTGGTGCTTTTACCACCATTTTCACATACACATACATGTGTATATATGCATATATGTGTTTGTGTATCTGCGTATATTTGAAAGGCGCAAGTTGGGCTTGCATCGCGGCCATTCATTCACTAACTCCAACAACATGGTTACCTCTGCTAAGCACAGTTGACGCGTTAAGCTTCTGCCATACACGCTGACAGCCTTACATGAGTTGACATTTCTCCTTGGCACCGGCTGCGCCGTCGCCGTTTTCCGGTATAGCACCATTACTCTCTTTAACCTTCTTCTCCTTCTTCTGTTTCTTATGCTTTTTGACATCCAACTGCAGCGATACAATGCGTGATTTTTCCATGTTGAGCAGCTCCTATATAGTATGTATGTACAAACACACACACAATTACATATAGAGAAATACATGAACAGTTTGGGTAAGTACACACGTGTCATAATGTCTTTCGACCAAATTAGCATAATTTCATTTTCAATATTGCCAAAACATACGCACGCAACTCTAAAAGCAAGCGCACACATACTCATACAAACATATGCGCATATATACAGACAATCGTGCAGGTGTGTGCCGGTGCTGCAGACACTTATTTCACATATTTCCACGCATTCATTTTGCCATTTGACACTTACCTGAAATAATTCGGTGACGTTGTGATTGGTTTTGGCTGATGTCTCCATAAACGATATACCCCAGGCGGTGGCCTGTGCCTGCCCCTCAGCTTGTGTTACCTCACGTAGCTCGGCGCTTTCATCGTTCTTATTTCCCACCAACATCACCGGTATATTGACTACGTCCGGCCCCTTTGCATGGGCAAAATGATTGAAATGACAAATTTCAAGTTAGAGAAAATGACATTAGCTATTTGCATTACACACACACACACGTATATATAAACATATATATATATATATATACTTGTATATGTATGTATATAGTTTGCTCGACGCACTTAATTGAAGTAGAAACTATTGGCAATTACCTTAAGGTCTTTAATATTCTGCCAAATGGGTCGCAGCTCCTCTAAACTCTGCTTGGAGCACACCGAGTAGACCAATATGAACGCATGACCCTTGGTTATCGACAGTCTTTGCATAGCCGGAAATTGGTGTGAGCCTGTTGTGTCCGTTATTTGCAGTGTGCAAATATTTTTATTGCAGCTAATTACCTGATGGAAATGAGTTGTGAGCATGAGCGAAATGGTAATTGAGATTTTGTTATCTTTTTCAAAAGTAATTTAAGCTCAATATCTTAGCGTTATGTATTGTAAAATGTCGCAGATGTGTATTTTATGAGAACTAATGCATTTTTAATTACATGCTGGTAATGAATCACAAATAAATATAATATACAAATGCACCTACATACATACATATGTATATGGTACTCATTTTGCAGTATAAATGTCTGATATAATATAAATGGATGAGCATTAGCCATCCACCGGGAAGGTCATTTAAATGAGCTTTACAGCTATCTGAAAGGATGACTGAAGTGAATGCTATACACTTGAGTTCTTAATTTGCTCCATTGAGCACTTTTCATTGTTATTGTCTGACCTACAAGAGCGAATTGTGATTTATGTCACTCATACGCCACGGTGTCTGCGATATGCCTGAAAGTTACTATGGGATTACATACAGTTAGAATTTTCAAAAAATCGATTTATTTTTTAATTTTTATTTCTTAATGTATATACATATATCTAAGAATACACACAGTAAATTTCATATCGTTCCGGTGAATGTTTTCGAAGTTACACGCAAATTTAAAAAAGCGTTTCAGAGAGGCTAAACCGATTAGTCTCAAATTGTAACATGAGCTTCTTAAAATATATTTTGTAGTAATTGATCTATGATTTTTTCTCTCCGATAAATATTTTTGTTCTTATAAACAGTTTAAGGCCGAAATTTCGGTGAAAAGTCGATTTTGCTTTTTTGAGAAACCGCCATTTTGTCAAAAAAATCTAGTTTGCTTATTCCTTCGATTAATTACTTTAACGAACATTAACATTACTTTAACAAAATCTGTTTGGTTTTTTAATTTCAGATGATCCAGTTCAGAGATATAGTGGTCACCGCAAAACGTCTTTTTTGAGAGGAGCTTTCGGAGATCAGCTATAGCTCTTTTCCAAATAAATATTTTTACTCGTACTAAGTCTTAAAATATAGCTAACAGATACCATAATATGTGTATGAATTTTTGGATCAATAAATTTAAAAGTTTTCTCAGAAGAAGTTTTCTGGAAAATTCACTTTTTTTCGGGCTTCATATCCCATAAGCCTAGCACAGTGAGCAAAACTTTTATTTAAGCAAGCCAAAATCAAGGCAAATTTGAAAGTCTTATATTAGGTATATGGGAGATACATAGGTGTCGTATTGACTCGATTTTATCCATTTTTAGCAGTACCTTTTACTATTAAAAGAATAAAATGCTAACTGGATTTCATTACTGTACCTCACATACCATCATCAATATATATGGAGTAAATTCAGCAGAATGGTGGAAAATCCTGATATTAGTTATTTGTGGGCAAGGACAAAATTTCACCAGATTCTATCCAAGATGCACTTTTATTGGAAAAACACGCTCACTCAATTTTATTAAGACAACTTAGTTATTGGCTGATATACGTGGTATAAAGTTAGCCGGAAGTTTGAAAGTCTTTATATTAGGTATATGGTGGCTTTGATGATTATGAACCCGATTCGACCCATTTTTGACATAAGGGCATACTATTATAAGGAAAGGATTCTCTCCAAATATCAATTATATATCCCACAGATTGGCCGATGTTTTTCGTAAAAGTTTTCGAATTTGGTTATTGTAGCTTTAGTGGCTTAGGAGATATGCACATTAAACCGATTATATTAGCCGTCAAGAGACCCTTGCTGCTGGAATCCTCTGTACCAAATAACAATTTTCACGAATAGATGGACAGACACTTATCATCATTATAAAAAAAGAAAATTTAAAAAAAAAGAAACCATTTTTTAACATCTAGAGGCGGCTCATTTACTTTTAAAGTAAATTTCAAGTTAAAATTTTTTTCTCCCAAAATTATTATTTTTTTATAATCTACAAATTTTACCCTTAGGCTAAGCAAAAAAAAAAATGTTTCGCTCCACCCTAATATATATACCCTTATATCTATCTCGATTAGTTTTAGGCGATACTATTTTACTCCGTAACAACATGTTGCAAGAATACAAAAATCGTTACGAATTTATACCAGGGAATTACCTGTTTCCCGATGTTCCCGATGTTCAACGTAACTTTCCTACCTCTGTGAATATAGGTACTTACGTACAATTATAAACCAAGAACACTTATTTTAAAACTAATTAGTTTCCCATATTATTTTATTTCATTTCGCATGAGCAATCACTAGCTCTATATTTAGTTCCATTCGGTCACAAAGCAAATTAGTTTCCTTTTAAACGTAATTACCATAATCAAACAAACAGTCACATTTCGCTTGAAATGATAATAATATACAAATTAAAAATAAATTTGTCCTTTATATAGAAAACGTAGAGTTCCAAAATATTTATGTTTGATAAAAGCCAAATCAACATGCGTAGGTGTGCTTTATTTTGTTTACAGTAAATTAACTAATACCAACTGAAGTAGCGATGTGTCGCACACAAAATAAAATAACACGAAAACACGTTAGCTTTGATGGCAACGAAGCTAGAATAGAATATCGTTCACAAATAAAAAAATTTCCTCACAAGAACTTGATTTTGATTGATCAGTTTCTATGGCAGCTACAAGCAGTAGTAGTCCGATATAGGCCGTTCCGATAAATGTGCAGCTTTAGGGGAGAAAAGAACGCGTGCAATATTTCAGAAAGATATTTCAAAACCTGAGGACTAGTTCATGCATATACAGACAGACGGACATGACTAAATCGACACAACTTATCACGCTGATCATATTTATATTATTTTATAAGCTCCGACATGCATATTCATGGCAAACTTAATATATCCTGTTCAGAGTATACATAATTAGTAAACAACCTTTAAGCCAAATAATGAAAATGAATGAAAAGATATATTTTTCAAAATTTTAGTTTTTACAAAATTCTTGATCGTTCATGTGTTCTTCAAATATTATTAAAATTAATTCAATGAAAAAAAAATTTAATTATGTATGGTAATGGAATTGTAAGCTAAATACTTCCAGCTTTTTTTTCGTAATTAATTATTTTGTTTATTATTTTTTAGCTATATGATTAATAATAATTTCTGATTGGATCAGTCGAGTTTTTAGCGAATGTAATCGTCGAAGATTTTATTTAATTGAATGTAAACCAATACTACTCTTTTACTGTCGGAGTCTGCATTGGATTGTCATTAATTTTGGTACTTGGTGGCGCTGCCTTTGTGCCGCACAAAAGCTTCACCTACGCAGATCTATGAATTATGTGTTGACGAGTCTATTATGCGCATTTGCTTATCCGTTTGTGTAAAAATGTAGGTGTATTCATGTAAGTACAGTACAGCCATGATACAAGGAACTATGATTAAAAAATATATATTATATATTGAACGAAAATTGAGTGAGTTAATAGTAAAATAAGAACTAATTATCTAACATAAAGTCGCATAAAAATATCAGTCGCGTTTAGCTTTTAAAAAAGTATTCTTAACGACATGTTAAAATTATTTGCTTTTAGGTTAGGTTAGGTTAGTTTAAGGTTCAAGAGCCTAATATTAAAAATAGGAAACATTCTCTGAGTACCTAGATTTTCTGTTTTGATTCCCCATAACATTTGTTTGAAAAGCAAAGTGGAAACAATATTGGAACCAATTGCTCAAGGCAAAAATCTTTTCTAAAATATTTCGATGCCGCTCGAGCGATAATTTGGTTGTGACTAATTAAGGCGCCCACTTGATTGATAATGTATTCTAAATAATTTTTAAATATTATATATAATTATCTCAAAAATGAAAGGCGGTTGTTGTCATATCCTGAACAATAAATAATAATTTTGAAGAAGTTTATTAAACTCAGAAGGAAATTTCGGATACCCTATAAAATATATATTGTATATGTCTGCCCTCCGTCTGTCGGTCGAACTATTCTCTTAGTTTTTGAGAAATCGATCTGACATTTTGCCGGCCATATATTATTTTACCACAATAATATTTTCGTAAATCTTAAGTTTCTTGCAAGAGTGTCTACTGCAATCATTTATATACATATATTTGGTGTGTGGAGATTTTTCTTTCAGGCCGCGTGTAAACGTATGCATGATTGCACCTATTAAAATGGTTTAAATTAAATTCTATGCGTGCACGGTGCGTCTATTGGCTTATTTATAACCGAGCAACTCGAAGCCAGGCTGACGTTTCCCCCTCAGTGGCACGCTGTATATGTATGTATGTAAGTTAATACATATATAACTGTATACAGGCAAGCTTGTGCAATATTTCACCGTTTAAAAGATAATCGATTCGAATGTGACACGCTGCGTGTTTCATAGCTTTGCTTGTCGGTGTGCGAGTGTGTGTATGAGTAAATGGAAGTCAATCAGCAAAACAAAGAATTAAATAAACAACTTGTTGAAGTTCAGTGTTTTCCCTTAAGATTTTGTACACACACATCGATAGTTATATACCGATTTATATGGTAATATATACTAATACTTGTTTATCAATGCAGACAACGGTTTCTATTGACATGTAAATATGAATGGGTGAAGATCTTAAAAAAATAAATTTAAGCAAAGCAATCTTGAAAAAGTCGCTGCCTTCAGTTAACGTTTAATTGGGCTTGATTAGGAAATTAAATAGTTGCAGTTTTAAGCGCTGAATATAAGAAAACAAATAATGTTTTAGTGGAAATAAATTAAAAATTTTGTGGGTTGGCGAGTTAAAACATTCATATTTCGTTTATTTTTAAAAGCAATTTTTTATTAAAGTTAATTTTGTTTACTAATGCATATAACTCATGAGCAATTCGGAAAAATTAATTCGAAATGGTCACTTTTCGCTTTCACACAAGCCTTGAAACGATACGGCCAGTCTCCCCAAATTTTTATAAGGTACTTGACAGGCTATGTTCTTTAACTCTGACTACAAACCGAAGTCCAATGAATTTAAATCTGGACTTTCCGACGGCCAGTAATCTGCAGCTATCAAACCAGAAATATTACTTTAAAGCCACTCACCAGCTTTTCACAAAAGTGAATAGGTGTAACGCCTTTACGAGAGGCGCCACACCAAACCATTACAGCATCTGGATGCTGACCACGTTGAACGCTTTGAAAAACATTTTTTTGATCATTTAAAATTTTTGCGTAGGTTTTATCGTTTTGCTTATTAAAAACTCTTTAATTATTCTCTATAAATATTTAGCGAATTTGCAGAGACCACCTGTGATACTGAAGCCTATTATGAAGCAAAAGACCTATGGTTCAACTTTAAAGGTATCGAGAAGTATTACCTTCGAAAAGAATATAATTTGCCATAAAACAGAAGCTTGGAAATTGGGTGCCTTATGAATTAAATTAAATTATGAATTAAAGCCAAGAGACGTCGAACGTCGATTCTGCATGTCGGAAATGTTGCTTCAACGCCACCAAAAGAAGTCATTTTTGCATCGGATTGTCACTGGCGATGAAAAATGGATTCATTATGATAACCCAAAGCGCAAGAGATCGTATGTGAAGCCCGGCCAACCATCAACATCCACGGCAAAGCCGAATACCCATGATCCCAAGGTTATGTATTTGGTGGGACCACAAGGGTGTGTTCTATTATGAGCTATAGAAATCGGGTCAGACGATCAATGCGGACCTCTACCGAAAACAATTAATTCGTTTGGAAAAGGCCATCGCGGGAAAACGACCAGAATATGCGACCAGACACGAATCAATAATTTTTCATCATGACAACGCTCGGCCACATGTTTCAAGGCCAGTTAAAAACTATTTGGAAAACTGTGGGTGGGAAGTTCTACCTCACCCGCCTTATAGCCCAGACATACCACCTTCCGTTTACCACTTGTTCAGATCAATGCAGAATGCCTTCACCGGAGTACGTTTCACTTCAAAACAGGGTATCAGATCGATTCTTTCTTGACCTCCAAGCCGGAAAAGTTCTTTTGGGATGGGACCCAGAAACTGCCAGAAAGATGGGCAAACATCGTAGCTTCCGATAGCCAATACTTTGAACATTTTTTCACAATAAAGTCTTAATTTCCGAGAAAAAAAACCGCACGAATTAATGCATACACCAATATATGGTTTTTGAAAAACTCGAAGAATAAACCAGATCAATTCGTTCGTTAGTTTGACTTAAGAAAGAGCTTCAAAGAGAATTGAATATTATTTTGTGTTTGAAATATAACGCATTGTCTGGAATAAAGTCACATTTGTAAAAAAATATGTTTTTCTTACTCACTATCCTTATAAATAAATGTTGTAGAAAGCACTTACCTGTCGATAAGTGTCCTCAATGGTCGGTATGTACGTTTCGCGGAAGGTGCCCCTAATAAAACGTAAGACCAGCGAGCTCTTACCCACACCACCGGCACCAAACACAACAACACGATAGTCATTGCTCTGTTCGGGCATGGCGCGGGTCACTTGGTTCTTTTGTTCCGTATTTTTGGGGGTTTCCTTTCCTTTATCGGCCATCGTGACAACTGATGATGTATTACAATTCGTTTAGCGATGCTATAGGCGTTGTACAACGGGGGGTTTGAAAAGCTTATGTGAAAGTAAAGCAAGTTTCACCCACTTTTGCTTGCTTTCTTTCTGCTTTATAAAACACTGCTTACTTTAAATAATTTACTTAAGCACTTTTTAATAAAATTAATTGCTATGTTTTTGATGTTGTTGTACACGTTTTAAATTTGGTCAATTCAACTGACGTTATTACGATTTGACATCACGCTTGCCATCTTTTGAATTCTATAAGAAAATTACAATGAAAAGAAACACTTATTTGCAATGAAAAAAAATATATATTATAATAAGCTTTTAAACACTTTGTTCACTTTTTACTTTAGTAAGCTTTCATACAAGTTTAATTTTTTTGTTTTTTCATAACCTTCGTGAAATATTAATTAACATTTATCTACACGGAATGTGTTTACGATTATTTCGCTTCACACAAGCTAAATGATTACAGTTAACCGCTTACAATGGACACTTATACATTGCGTGTGATTGCCATGCGTTTTCGAAGAGTTCAGTCGTCTCACTAATTCACTTCTACACTTTGTATTCACGCAAATTGTCCACATGCAACTGGCGAAACATTGAAACTTACGTAAATACATACAAAATACGATATACATATACATAAAAGCGCTTATGCGTGTTTGTGTTTGTAAGCCAACACAGCCGGCTGACAGCTGTGGGGACTGTAGAGCCTGCGGACTGGGGACTGAAGAGCCTGCGCTCCTGTGTTGCAGCACTTTCATGCAGATGCGTGTTCACTGAGAACATTCTGTGTGTGGGCAGCTACGTTTTGCCAACAACAACTGCGTCCGAAGCCTGCTAGTGTACAACAACACCGTTGTCACTGATACTCGCTTGTGTCACACTGTCGCAGCATTCCATATGCCAGTTGCCAAACGCTCATGTATGGTCGTGCCGCAAACTGCTAATCATATCTCCAAGGGTTTGAATTTTGGTTTTGCATTTCATGTTCGGTTAGAAATCACAAATTAAGTTGTTTAGCTCGTGAGTGTTGTGGTACGACGCCACTTCCTCTTTTACATAGTGGATTTATGGTCGTATACCATATATTCTATTAGACATATTGATCTACGGAAATATGTAATGTGGTTTTATAATGCATTTTTCGCACTGATTTCGCAGTTATTTTGCATCTCGAATAAAGTACTTAGAAATAATGACATACATATATTTAGTGCCTTACTTGAGTCTCAAATTTCGAGCTATTCGGTAAATGTCGGTTATAGGGGTAAATATTGGAGTAATAGCAATTAAGTAAAATCATAGATTTCTGGCAGCAGTTCGTCAACAATTTGCTCTTAATTTAATTGTTAGCTCAAAAATATTTGAAATTTTTTCAAAATCAAATTTCGAACCAATGACAAAGGGAGTAGTGGTTGCGCCTGACCGAAGATATTTTTGTTTTACGTTATACGTTTTTTTATACCCTGAACAGGGTATATTAAGTTTGCCACGAAGTTTGTAACACCTAGAAGGAAATGTCGGAGACCCTATAAAATATATGTGTATGTAAATGATCAGCATGAGGAGCTGTCTGTATATACGCGAACTGTTCTCTCAGTTTCTAAGATATCGATTTGTAATTTTGCACACATGGATTTCTCCCCAAGAAGCTGCGCATTTGTCGGAATCGCCGATATTGAACCACTTTAGTATATAGCTGCCATACAAACAGAACGATCGGAGTCCAAGTGCTTGTAGGGAAAACTTATTCATCTTCAAGTAATTTGTTAAGGCTTATTGTCTATGGTAACAGTGCAATCTCCGAATTATTGTAAGAAATCTTTTGTAATTGTGAATTGTATTATAGTTTCGGTGCAATTGAAATTAACTTTTTTTTAAATTAATATAAAGGTACTTTCTTTTATTGTTATACTTATTAAGTCTGAACGTTTTTTAATTATTTATATATGTATATATTTTAATTTTTTTCATAATTTAATAATATTTCTGTAATTTTTTTATATATTTTTTTTTGTTGTCTAACATGTGGTTATATATAATATTATTAATTAAATTAATTAATTTAATTTATTAATAAATTTTTTCTTTTATTCGAGGTAATTTTTTTTCTAATTTTGTATATATATTTTTTTTAATTTCATGAATTATTTTGTCATAACTGTGTGTATATCTATTTCCTTTATTTAAATTTTTGTTTATTCTGATTATTTATTTTGCTTTCATTTATATTTTTTTTAATTACTAAAAATTTTGATTCTATTTTTTTGTAACTTTCATTTAAGTTTTTTAAAATAATTGTTTGATTATTAACTCGAGCTCAATTCTTCCGCCAAAAAGCTCACTGCGGCGACCACTTTATTGCACTGATTTCCCACGTAATGACAGCTGATAGCGGGTGTCTGTGCGTGGTGTTTGTGTTAGATAAATATTGTTGTTGTTGTTGTTGTTATTGCAGTTGCAATGGTGATGGGCAGAGAATCCCACTTTATAGCATCTAATGCTTGGAAAAGTGGCATTAATCGTGGGTTAAGGTTGGCTCTTAACACACACACACACACACACAAAGCTCTCCATAATAATACGAATGCGCTTGAGTGTGTGTGTGTGTGCGTGTGTTTATTTTTCGTATGTATTTGTTGGGTGAGTGGGGTGTTGGTTGGCTTTGCCGAGAAACAAAGAAAGTAAATACTCAAACGATGGACAATTGTGGCAGGCCAGGCGGTAGCGGTGTGTTCGAAAGCGCTGGGGCAGCGGTTTAGAGAGTTACTGCTCAATTATGAGACTTAAGTAGGAGTATTAATTACACACGCAAATGCGTGGCCGTTGTTAATGAAAGAATGCACCTAGTAAATGTCACACTTCGCAGAGCGCAATCACCGGAACCACCCCTATAACTGAGCAACTATGTGCGTGTGTGTGTGTCGTACTGCCACGCGCTGTACCCTTGAAGTTGGTACCGCATCGAGAGTTGAAGGTGACAAAAGAATCCATGCCTAATGCACTTTTCTCTCATATTATGACCACCTTCTTGGCTTTTCAAGGTTTGTACACGGTTGCTGCACTCCAAAGCGGGTGTGTTTGTTTATGAGTCTGTAGAAGTATGCGTGTTGCTTAGTGGGTGTTTAGTGAATGACTTTTACTAGTAGAGAAAATTGAAATGAACCAATTACATTATAAATAATGTGTCGAAACCTTTGAATATGCTTTACGAATATATATATACTTATGAAAATGTATTAAATTAATATGCAAACTTGTTTATCACGCCGCAAATTAACAGCTTGAAGATTTCAGCTTTCAGCTGACGTATATACGCCTAAAAGTTGGCTCGATATATTTTTCTTTTGTCGATTTGTTCGCTTATTCGTTTATTCCGAGATTCACAACCGACACACGGCGAAAAATTCGTTGTTCACAATTCGTTTGGGCCACATTTTGGAGAAATTTAACGATTATACGTTGTCGGCGATTACGAGGAAGAAACAATTTCGTTGTTTTGTGTTTTTGATTTCGTTTGAAAAACAAAAATGTATGAAGTTAAAAACAATAGATTTTTAATTTCAACAACGACGATGAGAAAAAGTACAACACACACGATACGCGTACGAAACGGGAAGAAGCAGCAAGAAATTGCATTCTCTGTTTGACACATTTATTGGTTTGTTTTTAGGCGCAGAGCAAATGAAATATCCCATCTGTGTCAAAACTGTTATACATTGAGGGAACTTTATGGTTAGCATTGCCAGCTGCAAGTGCATGCTGTTAGAATAGAAAAAAAATTGTTGAAAAATAGCAGTTAATACATGTGTTATAAAAAATAGACGTAACTCGTTGATACCCAAATTATGGTTTGAATTTAAGTATTAAAAATAGAAAAAAAAAAAACAAAGGAAAAAAACAAAGGCAAAAAACGAGATAGAACGTTTACTTCTGCCGCACCGAAGCAATAATACCCTTCACATGTTCATTTCTTATAGCATAAAAGATTATAAAAAGATCTTTATCTTGATTTTGATCGGTCAGTTTATATGGTAGCTATATGCTAAAAACGTCCGATCTAAATAATTAGTTCGGAGATTGTAACGTTGCCATGGAAGATAATCTATGTCAAATTTCGTAAAGATATCTTGTCAAATAAAAAAGTTTTCATACAAGAACTTAATTTCGATCGTTCAGTATTTGGGCAGCTATATGCTTTATTGGCCCAATATCGACGATTCCAACAAATTAGCAAATTCTTGGGGAGCAAATTTCAGATCAATCTCACAAAATATTCGCGTACAGAAACACGAATGTGTTTAAAACAGTATCAATGTTTCAAAAACATATCGAAGATATTACACAATTTTAGTACATATAAACAAATGTTTCGGTTATTATTTTCTCAAAATTTTGTTACTATTTTCTTTAAATTATAGTTTGTAGTTCACAGTAAAGTAAATGTCTTATATAATATCTACTTTAAATATTATCAATAAAAAAAAAACACTTAGCTTAGAATTAGAAAAAAAAAACTTAATAATTTTGAAGCTTCAATTTCGGCACCACATTCATGCTGGTCAATTCTTGGAAGAGTAGCTTACACGCGTATGGCATGGAGATTTTCGACACATTCGCCGATGATTGACAGTAGTGGCACCACGAACAATATGCCAAACGGCCGCAAGTCTTGCAGACATCCACATCAAAGGCATCCGATGAAATCATTAAACGTTCCATAATCAACATACTGGCACCATATGAAATCAAGCAATCCCGCTCCATTTCACCTAAACGCAAACCACCTTCTCGACTGCGACCTTGTGTGGGTTGACGCGTTAGCACCGCCTTTGGACCGCGTGCACGCGCATGCATTTTATCTTGCACCATATGCTTCAGTTTCTGATAATACACTGGACCGGAGTAAATGTAAGCTTCCAATGATTCACCTGTAATACCCGAGTAAAAGTAGTCTTTGCCCATATAATTGAAACCGTGCTTGAAGAGTTCATCTTGTATATCTTTGCACTTGGAACCACCGAATGCGGTGCCATAATGGAATTTGCCTTCTAATAAACCGGCTTTTCCACCCAACAATTCCAGCGATTTACCAACTGTCATACGACTTGGGAAACCATGTGGATTCATAATCATATCAGGACATATACCATAATCGTTGAATGGTAAGTCTTCTTGGTCAACAATTAAACCGGTAACGCCCTTCTGACCGTGACGCGAACTGAACTTGTCGCCGATTTCGGGACGTCGAGTTTGACGTAAAAGTATTTTGATAAGAAAGTCTTCTTCACCATTTGCCGATACCATTACCTTTTCGATATAACTAGGTTCTGGACCTTTATACGATATCGGCACTGCTGTATAGGGGATCTGCAAGTGCAGTTTTATATTTAACAAAAATAAAATGTAAGAAATTGGTTTAAAATAATTACTTGCGATGTTTGACCAGACTGCTCTATCGGATTAATGGACGTCACTGCCGGCATTTCCTTGTTAATCAAAATCTGTTTATTTACAACCATTTCGCCCGGTGCGACAATTCCGTCTGTATCTAGCGCATCATGTTTAAAAATAACTTTATTGGTGAGTGCGTCCTTTACAGGACCCATAATACGATCGTATGTCTGATTTGCATATCGTTTAACGGTACATTTTGAGTTCTTATAAATCAAACAGCGTCCATAACCGCGATCTATAGATGCTTTATTGAGAATGAGCGCATCTTCAATATCATACCCCGAGTAACTCATGACCGCCACGGTTGCATTCTGACCAGCTGGTAATTTATCGAATCCTGTCAATTCAATCGTTTTCGACTTAACCATGGGCGCTTGCGGATAAACTAGATTATACATTAATGTATCGATACGATTTTTCTGATTATAGCCAATTACTCCCATCGCCTGTTTACCCATAGCACATTGGTATGTGTTACGTGGACTCTGATTGTGATGTGGGTAGGGTACAAGTCCCGCACACACACCCAACAATGTAAATGGTTCTATTTCCAAATGTGTTGTAGCATCGGCGGTGATATCAGCTTCATTCCACGCAATAAATGAATCGTTTTCTTCATTCACATCAAGGTATTCCACTAAGCCATCGTGCAGGAAGTCTTCAAATTTGCGTACACCACGCTTCAGTTCTTCAATGTGACGCTGTTCCACAGCTAGTTTGCCATTAGTGACTATAATATATGGACGACAGAGTCGACCGCCATCTGTATGTATGTACACACAACGCTGCGTATGCGATGTGTGTATGGATACGAATGGTCCAAGTCGGCCTTTACGACGCATCATTCGAAAAGCTTGTACCAGCCGTTTATAGCTTATTGTTATTCCAAGAATGTTACCTGTAATAATATAAAAAAATATTATATTTATTTATCAAAATCAAAACAAAAACAAAAAACAATTATTTGCTATTGTTATTTACCATTTATAAACACCAAGAACACTTTGGAGTTATTGATTACATCACCACCAATTAAGCGTATATCTTCTACACCGGCATTAAAAGCTAAACAGATAACTGGTCCTTCATCGACTTCTGTCGTTATGTGTGTCATTAACGCCAAATTCTTAACCAAACCACATGCTTCTCCTTCTGGTGTATCGGAGGGACACAACATACCCCATTGACTTGGTTGTAGTGAACGCGGTCCAGAAACTTTACGCGTTTTCTCAAATTGTGAGTTGACACGTGTCATCATACCTAACGCCGAAATATAACTCAAACGTGATAGAACCTGTGTTACACCAGCGCGCTCCATTTTAAAACGTTTAATCGTCCAATTGCCGGATGAAATGGCCGATTCTAAGCCCACGGTTATTTGAGCAGCGCGCATATGTTTCACGACATCGAACTGAGCAGCCTTCACTTTGGGTATATTCTTGTCAGCGATCATTTTCAATTCCCAATTCATGCGCTTGAAAAGATCCTCGAACATGAGCGATATTAACGAACCCGCCAATTCTAAACGTTTATTACCATAGTAGTCACGATCGTCAAAGGCTGTTGGATCAAGTTCCGCGGTCATGACGCGTCGCACCATCAACGATACGTAAATCGATTTAATTTGAAAGTTGAAATTCTCAACTGGAACATGTGCAAGTATGGTAGTGGTAAGTAATTCTCGCGCTTCTTCTGCCGGTGTTTTATTCGCTGCACTTTGAAAACGTTTTACAACCAGCTTAGAACCTAAAAATGTAATTATAATTATATATATGGAAGTCGGTGTTTATTTTGTCTCTCATTTACCCATATATTCCAGTGCGCGTTGTTGTGTGAAAACTTTTAATTGAAATGCCTCCAAAAGCGATGGTGCAAATCGATTTTGAGCCTCAGTATCTGTGCCAATCAAACACATTATTTCTTGATCTGAAGTTACACCCATAGCCTTAAAGATTACCGCTATCGGTATGTCATCTGTCATGGAATTGTGTTTTAGATAGTATTTGCCATGCTTACTCAGTACCAAGGTACGCGATTTCTTTTCATGTGTAGACGATGTAACTTGACATTGTACCGTACCGTTAAATTCTTCAGTAATCATTTTATTCCATGATAACTGTTCCTGTATAAGAATAACCTTTTCTTGTCCACGTACCACAAAGTAACCACCAGGATCAAGTGGACATTCATTCATTTTCGCTAGTTCAAATTCAGATTTTCCCGCTAACACACAATTCGAGGATCGCAACATCACCGGCATGCGACCGATTAAAAGATTATTTCTAATGATACGTTGTGCTCCACGCGTATACTCGATATCGACTGTAATAGGTGCCGAGTAAGTTGTATCACGCAATCGGCATTCATGTGGCGTAGTAGCTTTTGTAATATTGTAACCATCTTCAATATCAGGTGTGCCAACACGCACATCTAAATATTTTAGATAAAAAAGTGGGTCTGCATCACTAATTACCGTTTGATTGGCTTCAACTATCTTTTTAATATCCACATTAACAAAATGATTAAAGGAATCAATATGCTGTTTCACCAGGCCTTTCACTTGCAAAAATGCCGGTACTAATTTCCACTTTTCCTCTAATGGTTTAATGGGTTTGGACCACGCTTTAGGATCACTGTCCCATGATTTTTCTATACCGGTCTGATCACCCATCACAAATAATGATATTTTAAAAATTAATTTTCTTCAGTATAAGTGTTTTTAATTAAATGTTATTGAAGGTAAATTTAATAAATGTTTATATAGATGGTAGTAAACGGCCTGCACGCGGAATAATCCTACCATATGATTTCTAAGTGTTGCCACATCTATAAAAGACGTTGCCGTTTCGATTAATTTATAATAAAAAATTGAGATGCGCAAAATTCGCGAAGTCCTTAGTGTGTTTTTGAATGCACGCACGGGTATAGAATAGAGTAGATAATGATTGAGGTATGCACCGCAACCTATGGTCTATTGTGCCCAGGCACGGGCATGTAGTTAAAAAAAATCTACATATATCATAATCTACTATATATATCATATACGTTCTCTGTTCGTAATTGACCAAAGTTTAAATTTTTAAGGAAACAGAGAACGTAGACTTAAGTCACGTAAACGAACGTATCGTATCGTGTACGTACTTTAGGGGAAATGTACTCATCTATCAAGCGTAAGCAAGATATGTAGTTTCAGCTTTCTGTAGATTCAACATAAATAAGAATTGTTGGCTTAAGTTTAAAGTATATTTTATTTTACTCATTTGAAAAGAAACTGTTAAAATAAAAAATAGAGAGTCCTCCATTAAATTGAAAATATGTTAATAACGAATTACTTTTGCATTTTTGTTTATTTCATCATATGGCAAGGTTGTATTAAGTTTGTTGAATGAAAACAAAGTCGAAGAATAGAAAAATAAAGAAAAGTAATCCACAGCAAATGTCAAAATTATTGCTAGGAGAAATAAAATTTTTCGCTTATATTTCAATCATAACTAAATGAAATTTGGCATTGCTTAAATTAATAAACTATTTTTCTTCCAAATTAAGTGCAACGATAACAGCAGTAAGTATATTACAGGACAAAGGATATGCAAATAGTAGTATAAGGAATCTGCGCTCATTATTTTAAATGACTATTTCCTTTTCACTACTTGTACATTGTGGAATAATTTTTGGTGTGAGTTGGTTGTTTACATAAACATATCTGGGTGTTTTTCTTTTCAGAAACCAGGCTAATAATATTGTTAGCTAGAAATAGCCATAAGAATTGCAAAATAGGAGGCCGTGTTGACATTATTATTATCATTCAAACTCACTTATCAAAAACGCCGTAACTTCTCATTATCACACTCAAAACACGAAATACTTCGTGGTCTCGCTCGTCTGGTCAATAAAGCTGAGTAAAACTGAGTAAACGGAGCGAGTGTCAAGAAAAAAACAAGGCACGACGTCAAGAGTCTACACCTCAACGCTTGAAATTAGGTTTTTTTCGCCCCAACAGTTCAGTTGTCGTCGCCACTTTGCTCGCGTTAAACGTGCCACTTCCAATTGATACGGAAGCAGTCTGATAACTGCTGACCAAAAAAAGCTAAAAATATTACGCACGCAGCGAACGAAAGTTATTGCGTACAATATAATATTCTAAAATAGTATATATTTCTTTAAGAATATAATACATTATGTCCGACAAAATCAGCGTTTGCATTGTAGGCTCTGGAAATTGGTAAGTTTTTACATTATTGTGTATTCTATACACCTATAACCAGGTGTGAGTTGTTACACAAGTGTGCAATAATCGTGTTGTATGATGTTCAGTAGCATGGCCAACGCGAAGCGGTTGGCGCGCAACTATGAAATGCACGCGATTATGTCGCACTGAACAATGCAACTCCCACGCATGGTACATAACTAGAAAATTTTAAGCACTATAACACTATAATATTATGTAACGTATATAATTTTACTTAATGTTTCAATTAAATAGGGGCTCTGCAATTGCCAAAATTGTGGGTGTAAACTGTGCTACCCTGCCACAATTCGAAAAATGTGTAACAATGTACGTTTATGAAGAGATGATCGACGGCAAAAAGCTGACTGAAATCATAAATACTACTCATGAAAATGTTAAATATTTGCCAGGACATAAGTTGCCAGAGAATGTGGTAAGTGTTAGGCTAATGTCTGCAGCGTGTGTAAAAATTATTATTTTAGTGTGTCTTTTCGGTTTTGTATGTATAAATAGTGTGATAACGTCAATTAATTGTAGGAAATTCACTGCTGATAACAAAATTAGACTAACACGTTGCCAAATGCTGGCAAATGACCTTAATATGATATATAAGAAACGTTTTTGTAAGAGGTTAATATGTTAGTCACTCTAAGTGCTCCTCATTGGATTTACCTTTCGTTTACTTATCAGTTGTGTGTGATAGATGCGTGATGAAGAATATCGTGTGCCCTTGCCATGGAACACGATTTCTCTCTTACCATAGCAGTGGAATGTTTGAAGGGTTTAGTAAAATAAATATTGTGCACTACAAATTAAAGCAAAGGGCGATAGTTTGCCATACTGCAAGTGCTATATTATCATTAAATGATTGATAAGTCAGAATTCTTGTTAATCGTTATACTGGAAAAATTAATTGACCTATACCGATTAATGACAGAAATTAATTTGATATGATATGGATTGCCTGCAATAAAATTTCCATTCCTGATGGTACATACATTCTAAAGGAATTGTACATACATATGTACATACATATGCATGTATGTACCTACTAATTTAATTTGTGCAAAATAAAATTTGCTCTGCCAACAGAATATAATAATTACATCCATTAAGATTTAGTTCATTGCATCAGAAACAATATTAAAATATTTATGTAAATATATTTACACAGATAATTTATGTAATATGTTTATGTAATTAATTATAAAAATATAAACAATTCGCCTGTACTTTTAAAACACATATTTGCTTGAAGAGAAAATTTACGCTCTTTCGCTCTTCTTACTAAATGCCTACCTACATATATACATGTGTATGTATTCTATAAAGGAAATTTTATCTTTTTATTCTTTGCATGTATGAAGGAAAGTTTTAAAAATAATTTTTGAAAACCTTTTCGAAAACTTACATGATCAACAATATTTTTAGTGCCACTGTAAGTATTTCTTTTAAGAATGTATTATCTAATCAGTCACTGACAATGAAATCTTTTCGCTTGTTGTTTTATTGAGTTTATTTTGGTTTCTCGTCTCAATGCCAAACTGCATAATCATTAGTGCATTGCGTTCTGGTGGCCAAGAGCATTCGGATAGTTGAGCAGCTGACATGCAACGATTGTCTCACAGTTGCAGTTCGGCTGCCACGCTACCGCAGAACGTCTGTAATGATAAACGTCACATAAAAAAAAAAACCTTGAAAAAATAATAATTTTCTTTCAATAATTTAAACATTCGTTTAAATGCTTGTTTATTTTTTTGAATCATTATTCAATTTAACATCCTAAGAAAGTTTTTATACATATGCACGTGTTGTTATATAAGTGTATATACATATGTGTATATGTTTCACACTTGTGGTTTTGGTTTTAGTTAACATTTTTCATTCGTGTAGGTCAAGGCCGTGTGGCGCTTACATATATACATATGTACATATATTCCTCCCTTTCCTACACAACAGAAATTACGCAGCGCAAACAAACTATAGTAGCGTTTATTTGCAATTTTCTTTTTGACTTTTACTTTTGCTTTTACTTTTTCTTTACTCTTACTTTTGTGTTATTGTTTTGGTTTTTTTCCTTTTTTCGTATTACTTAAGTGGGTGGTGTCATGTGTGGGTCATGGTACATGTTGTTCAATGTAGTTGCTTGCAATTGATTTTCTCTAACGTTTTTTTTTTGCTATTTTGAATACCGTGCAAGTTGCAGGTTTCCGAAGGTTGTCGTTTGCCAATGTCATTGTTACGTGCATGTGTCTGAATAAGTGTCGATTTTATTCTATAGGAAGAGAACAAAGGAAAGTTTTTTTTTATACCCTGAACAAAGTACAATATATTGGGTTTACCACGAAGTTTGTAATATATACAAGTATTTATATAAATGATCAGCGTCCTGTATATACGCGTACTAGACTCTCAGTTTATGAGATACCGATCTGAAATTTGGCACACATTCTTTTTTCTCCAAGTAGCTGCTCCATTAGTGAAAATCGGCGATATCGGATCACTATAGCATATAGTAGATGCCATACAAACTGATCAAAATCATGTCCTTGTATAAAAAATTTTTTTTTTATTTGAACGATCAAAATCATGTCTTTGTATAAAAAACATTTTTATTTGTCGAAAATCTGTAAGAAATTTAGCATAAGTTATTTTCCAAAACAATGGCACAATATCCAAACAAATATAATATTTCAGATTGGAGCATTATAGCATATAGCTGCCGTACAAACTGAATGATCAAAATCATGTACTTGTACAAAAATTTTTTTTTTTTATTTGGCGAGCTTTATTCACGAAATTTGGCACGGATTTTTGTCCAAGACAATCTTTTGTATTTGTGAAGGGTATTCGGTTCAACCGCAGTTACCGTCTTTTCCTGTTTTATGTTGTAAATGTTCTTTTAAATTTTATGGAGAGTTGTATGGAATAAAAGCAAGAAACAATGTTACTCTTGATAACATTTTGTGGTACTATTAGAAATAATAAAATTTTAAACTATTATTACTATGAACCATGCACTTGCACTAGTGGTTTTTTTCTGCCAACTTTCCAAATGAATATACATATTTATTTACATATATACGCACACATGCACTAAAGATACTATGTAATCATATAAGAACCATTAAACTTAAACGTGTGACTATTTGTGTGCGCGGTGATAGTATTCTTCTATTTAACATAACTTGGGAGTGTGATAAGCAGAAAAAGGTTCAAACAATTACTCTGATAAGCAAGCGTGAACTTTGGCTAGTTATGCACTGAGCTTTTGTTATTTTCCAACGATTCTTATTCGATTGGCAACAACAAACAATGGTTTGTTCGCGCTCAGAGGTTCATATGTATTTTAAATATAAAAAAACTTATACAAATAAGCATTAAAACAAAACTCTGTATGTGTATACATACATTCGTATATGTGGTGTGTGTGTGTATGTACATATTTATGTGTGGACATTTTTTATGTCTTAGATTTTGTAATTTATTTTGGCGTTAAGCCAAACGCAGCCTTATCTGTTGCAATGGCATTTTTAATATCACCCAAATCTACATATTTTTGAATAGATAGATGCTACACATGAAGCAATAAACAAACAAATTATTTTTTATTCAATGCATTCAACAAAAGTTGATGAACTTCATTGTTTGATTGCCAAATTTATTTTTATATATCAACTTCTCTACTTTTCTTTACCCCCAAATCAATCGTTCGGTGGTCAGACATTTCAACATACAAACACACATGCGATATGCAACAACAACCACAATATGCCACACTCTAGCCTACTCAAGGTCTGGCAGCAATTGAATTTCATGAATTGGGGCGAAAAATCGCATAATCAAAAAAAATCTAAATCAAAATTTCGAACTCTTAGAGCATTTATTAATAACTACAAATACTTAGCCGAAGAAGATAAAAGCAAAATATATTTGCCTCTAAATTGTCGACACTAATAAGTGGGTGTGCAACCATCCAATACTGCTACTAATTTGTACGTAACAAGTCATTGACTGACCGCTAGTTTGAACTCGTCTCAAATGCAATGCTAGTAATTGCTTTGTTGTGTTTTATCTACGTAATGCACACTCGCGCATCAAGTAGTTGCACTTACGACTTTTAATTTCGCATGACAAAATAAATAAAGGCTTCGTTGGCGTTTTTAGCCGCACTAACGCTTATTCAATATATTCTCTACATTTTATTTGTATGTTTTCTACATTTCTGGTTATTTGCATTTTTATTTTTGGCTTCTGTTTAGCATAATATGACACACACCTCTTTTATACCAATACATTTCTTATTCAAATTATAGCAATTGCTAAGCGCGTTTCTATATATGTACATATAGGAATAGTTGTATATATTTGCATTTACTCATCGTTGTGTATTAAACGCTCCCATTATAGGTGTTCTTGCTTCGATTTTTACTTTGTTTGTATTTCTTTTTTATTTTAGTTTTTTATACCTTAAAAAAGGTTGCTTCGAAGTTTGTCACACCCAGAAGGAAACGTTGGAGACCATATAAAGTATATATATAGATAATTACCGTGACGAGCTGAGTTGATTTAGTCATGTCCGTCTGTCTGTATTATTATTTAAGGCATTAATCTAATCTCCGAAGAAATTGTATAGATCGGATGACTATAGCATATAGCTGCCATATTAACTGAACGATCGGAGTAGAGTGCTTGCATGGAATTTTTTTTTATTTGACAAGGTATCTTCACGAAATTAGGCACGAGTTATTGCTTAAGGCAACAAATTATTCTCCACAGAAATTGGTCAGATCAGATCACTATATCATATAGCTGCCATACAAATTGAACGTTCGGAATCAAGTTCTTGTAAGGGGCCTTTGTATTTGTGAAGGGTGTTATAGCTTCGGCGCAACCGAAGTTAATATTTTTTCTTGTTTTTTTTTTTTCTTTTGAGACCAAACAAGCGGTTTTTAATTTTCTGGCGCTTATTGCTTTTGTTTTCGCACTTTTTATGATATATATTTTTGTGGCTATACCTAGTTAGTATAAATTAGCGTTTTTTTTAAGATTATTTTCATTAATTTGGCATTTTCCAGGGGCATGGCAAAAAATACTTTTAAAAGAATCGTTGTCTATGCAAAGGAATATATAGATATATATATATACGATAGTTGTTCGATCTCGTTTAAAATAAGTTTTATTTAATAATTGTTGTAAAATTACTAAAACTTGAATATTCAATAGTAAATTTAATATTTCTATCAATCTTTGCTGCTCGCTCCACTTATTTGTAAGTATTAAATTGCCACCTAAGATTAAATACTGTTATTTAGTAGTATGTCCGTATTGAAATTCATATAGTATTATATTTCTATATTGAGTTCATGTCACTTACATATGATATATGATCAGTCATATGGTATTGGTAATATAATGCCGATAATTGTTATACAGTTAGAAAATTTCAATATTTAATTACCACTGATTAAAGTAATGAAGTAGCAACTAGAGTCATGAAGTATAATCGACCGCGTTGGGTATTGGGTTGGGTATACAGTAAAAAAAAAAACGCAATAAGCTTCAATAAAAGTTAAAGTCAAATTTTTGAATAAAAAATTATTGAGAACGAAAAAAAATAAAATGCTTATATGGGTGTATATTTTAATTTGGTTTTCATATAAAAGTTATATACCGATTTCATTATATACCATGTCCACGTCTTCTATTTATAAGAGAACGGTATTGTAAAACGAACACACGATCTGAACCATTTGTTCTAATTATATAACGTTACCCTCGGCTAGAGTTGCAAATAATGCATTAAAAAAATAATTGAATTAACATTTAAATAAAATTTTTTTTATTTTGTAATCACAAATACGGGATTAAAAAAATTTAGTCCTTAAAAACCGGATTAAAAAATAATCAAAAAAATTTTAAAACTGAAAACCGGACCACAATTAAATAAATTTTTAATCCCATCTACCGGAACGAAAAATAAAAAAATTTAAATTTCAAGCTTAATCATAATTTAGGAATTAAAAGAATTTTCTTTAGATTCAACATTTTTTCGCGTTTATTCAAATCAAAATTTGAAATTTTATCTTTAATTCTTAATAGTCAATCCCAAACATCTTGGATTAAAAACTGAAAATTTAATTTTTAATCTCAACATCGGGATTAAAATATGAAAATTTAATTATTAATTGCAAATTTTTTAATCAAAAAATACCAACCTGTTCAGGGTATAATTATTCATAGTTCAACTTGTAGTCATTATCAGTCATGCTAATAGAATATTTACTTGATTTCAATATTTATTGCTTACAAACTGAGTGTTTGTTTACAAATGCACGCTCTAAGTATGTAAATATGTGTCAGTGTGTGTAACTTTGACAGCCCTTTTACACGTTGGCCTATATTTTTATATTTTTCTAATGTTTTAAATTACTAAATATGTTTATTTATACATATGATAGCAAAGTAGTTGACTTTTTCCTTTCTATGAAAGATATAAAATTTTAATTCTAAAAAATGTTTAGGAAACATATTTGCATAGTTAATTAGTTGCAATTTTTATAAGGAAATTCTATGCACAGCATGAAAGAATCAAAATAATAAGTCGTACTAAATAAGTTGCTAAGGAAAATTTCGATAGATTTGGAATAATATGTTTACTTGCAGACATTTGTACATCTACAGTTAATGATTTTCATAATATATATTTATGTACATACATACTACATATAGACATATGTACATATATATGGTACATGATTTAAAAATATATCCATTGAAGCATCGAAAAATGTGAAGAGAAGTGCTTAAGTGCATATGTGTATATTTGCAAGAATAGTATATAAAACATTATATGTAAAAAAAAATATGTTTGTAATATAACTACATAGTACGTATGTATGTACATATATCTATAATACAAGACCACATTTATCAGTTAAATAGCAGAATTGATAAAAGAAAAATATAAAAAGCCACTTTGATTTTCAGATAGTTAAGTATTTACTAGTGCAGACAGTTAATAAATAATTCTACAATTTCGTTACGGTCTAATATTAATAATAATAATATGAGAAAATGGTTATAGACTGTTTCTCTAATAATGCTATTGGGATAGACTGTTCAACTAGTATAATGTTATCAGCAAGCAAGGTTAATTAACATTTGAATTAAATTAATTTTTTGTTTTTTTAATTCCGAAAGTGTTAATTAGAATTAATTTTAAAATTCCTATTTCCAAATACCTGATAAGTTTTATTTTCAAATACCGAAATGAAAAATACAAAAATGTTTATACCAAAAATCGGCTTAGAAATTAAAATTTGTAATCGTAAATACCGCAATGAAAAACAAAAAAAAAAGTTAATCCCAAGCTTATAATAAAAAATTAATAAAATTAAATTATTTTAGAATTTCCATTTTTTCGCTTTTGTGTACTTATTTTTTAACAGTTTAGTTATCTTTTGAATAGGAAAGAGAGCCTTTTTATCCATAAAATTTCAATATATGGTAGTTCAGCACTCTTTGTCTTATTTACACTTAATTACTTTTAATTATAGTGTTTCAGTTAGAAATATGTAAATCTTTTCTTTTTGACCCTTTTCATTTCCGCTTTTAATTTAAAAAATATTTTTTTTTTTACTTAAATAAATATAAAATATTTTCCCAATTTTAATTGCGAATTGAAAATTAGCAAATTAATTCTTAATCACAAACTTCGTGGGTTAAAACTTGGAATTGAAAATTTAAAATCTAATTTTTAGACCCAAATTTTTGAATTAAAAAATTTGCAACCCTGCCCGCATTAACAAACTTTTAAATTTTTTTAAATTTCAAAAAACAATAATAATAATAGGGGTATTCAGGCAAGCTTTGTTAATTCGTTGGTCGTTATTCGGTAGTTTTTGAAACAAAAAATATACCACACTACTGAGATAGGGCAAAAAGTATGTTCACAGTTATGTTAAGTGTTATAACGAAGTAACAACTATCGAATTAACAGATTAAGATGTTCGGTCTGAATACTCGTACTGCTTCACACCTGAAATAATAATACATATACCTTGTCCTGAATAATACAGAACACATTGCTACCAAAAGCAGTTTTTTTTAAATTGATTACATTTGTAAAACCTCATTAGCATGAACTAACTTGAATTTGAAGTACAAAAACACGCTTTTAAATGCATACATATAGACATACTCACAAGCAGCTGTTTCTTTTGGCCCCTTTTTAAAGCTATTTTGGTATACATAATATACATAAAATGCACATGCAAACCTATATGTATGTATGTATTTGTGCACGTGCATGTGTGTAATATGTAAGGAAAATCTTTTATGGACCTAATTTAATCTACTTGTGTAAATATACATATATGTTTGTATACATTTATTTACATGAGAAAGCAAGACCAAAAATAAATAAAATTGTACAGAAGTCAACTTAATAAAGACAATAACAAATTACATAACAAAAACATACGAACAAGCGCTAATCACTTTGCTTGCACGCTCCACGTTCTAGTTTTAAGCGCTTACCTATACTACATATTCTAAGCTTTTAAGTGGGAGCCTGATTTATGAGACAATTATACGCTGGTGTAATAACACTGTCTTTAATTGCTTTCCTTAATCAGCTGAGCTTAGATAATGTTTCTACAATTAAATTATGCACATCTTAAAACGGAGTTACTTGCAAAATAATCAAGCTTCCAAATGTTCCTTAGAAAGTCAAGACGCACATACATACGACTATACATTTGTATTGGTAATATTGTTAAATCACGTGAATAATTTTGAAAATCGTTTTTGTCTACTAAACTATATTTTTACAAATTGTCTGCGAACATCACAACATATGTACATATTTATATGGTATTTATTTAAGTAGCATTATGTCTATGGAACTTTCCTAGTCAGCCAGACAACCAGTTTCAAACGCACCGCAATGATAATCATATTGTTATTGTTTGCTTGTTTGCCGGCTCTTTACATAATTGATTATTCTCGTTCGATTATTATGTATTTACCGTTAAGTTGTACTCTGTACTATAAACGTATTACTCGTGCTGATCATGTGTGTTGCCGTCTGCTGTTGGCTTATCAATTTTTGAATTTCAAATTAGCTGTGTGTTTAGTAATAGATACCAAGATGTGGTTACATATCTATATATTCGTATGGCGTTGAATTTTGAATATGCTCAACAAATGTATACAGTGTTGTACGAAATTGCAGCATTATCAAATAATTAAATTAATCTTAAATACCTTTTTATGCAAAAAACCAACTTATACTCAAGTAGATTTGAATAAAAATAAGAAAAATCATTACAAGAACTTTTGGTCGGTCAGTTCGTATGGCAGCAATATGTGATAGTGGTCTGATCTGAACAATTTGTTCGGATATTGTAGTGTTGTCTAGCATAATAATCTAGGCTAAATTTCTTGAAGATATCTTATCAAGTAACAAAGTTTTCGATACAAGGATTTAATTTTGATAGGTCAGTTTGTATGGTAGCTATGTGCTATAGTGACGGACAGACGGACATACAGATGGACATAGCTTAATCGACTCAGCTCGCCACGCTGAGCACTTAAACCTATTTTTTAGGGATTGGTTTAGTGCTGATTCCCTTGCTTTTGAAGCATTTAAAGCTTTCTCATTTCCAAAACACCCTCAAACGTCTGACGTATTATTATTTCAAGCAAAGGCTGCAGGTAATTAAGATGTTGAATGTTTTGTTTTTTTAATTTTTCTTCGATTACTTAACAAGTAATACTTATAAATTTTTTTAAAAATATCTTTATTTGTTTTTTTTTTTTTTATATACATTTGTTTAGTTTTTTAAATCAACATAGTTTAATTTCTTCACTTTAGCAGTTGAAATATTAATCGTTTCTGATTCCACAAAGTCTAAAGTATAAATAAAAAAACCCACGTTTTTCGGTGAAATGATTCTAACTTATTACAAATCTGCTACGTCGAATTTCAATTTCACAAAAAAAAAAAAATATATCAAATTAAAATCTAAGATTTGAAGAATTATTTATATTCACCACATTCCCTACATACCACTATTGAATTCAATACAAGAGAGTATGCGGATACCTCAATACTGTTTTCTATTTCATCAATTTTGATTATGCCAATCCAAGTGATTTATACAAGTTATTTATTCGATTGGTCACTTTCGAAGTTTTATCGCTATAAAGACTAAAGTTTCTGTCTTATTTTTAGATACTGTATTAATAACCAGCAATGGTTTTAAATATATTTGTATACATTTCGTTTCTTTATATAAAAATTCCAAAAAATATACATAAATATGAAACCACCACCATAGCTAAAAACGGCAATACAAGTATTATGTATTTTAAAGGTGTCATATTGCAATAAATTATAATTTAATTTATTTTCTTTTGAAAAATGTATTATAAGGACTTTTCGGTAATGTTATACAGATGTATGTGCATACATATGTATATGCATATATAGTAGATAATAAAATAAATATTTGCTCATCCATTTAAGCCAGAGAACCTCACATTGTTTGCAAATATATTGCCTTTACGATTATTGTTATTAGTAGGCGAACGGCGCCAACTCTATTAATATGCATACTCACCAGCATATTTTCTAATCATTTGTGTGACTAAGAGCGTTAACAAAAAACACTTGTTCATTAACTGTGTTTTTTGTTTTTGCAAAGGTAAATTAGACATTTTGACGCCGTAATCAATCTTTTTATACTTCTAATATTTTTTGCACTACTTGCTCAGTATTAGGCGATCAATCAACGTAATGAATATTTGCTGTACAAAAATCACTTCCTAGTGCATTAATAATTTGAATTTTTACAAATTTTTCCAGGTTGCTGTACCAGATCTAATTGACGCCTGCAAGAATGCCGACATACTCATCTTCGTCGTGCCACATCAGTTCATTCCGAACTTCTGCAAAACACTTTTGGGTAAAATCAAGCCAAATGCCGTTGCCATTTCACTTATCAAGGGTTTCGATAAGGCCGAGGGTGGTGGCATCGATCTGATTTCCCACATCATTACCCGCCATTTGAAGGTTGAAGCGCACAGTAGCCATTTAAATAGCATTATATTATTTAAAAGCTGTTTTATCTCCTATAGATTCCCTGCTCTGTACTTATGGGCGCCAATTTGGCCAATGAAGTGGCACAGGGTAATTTCTGTGAGACCACCATTGGTTGTCAGGACATCAAGTATGCTAAAACACTGCGTGATCTCTTCCAATCGCAAAACTTCCGTGTTGTTGTGGTGGACGACTCTGATGCCGTTGAAGTTTGTGGTGCACTCAAGGTCTGTACGGTGTTAAATATTTGCTTTAGTTTTTTAAATTAATAAGCAAACATTTTCTCCTATTGTTATAGAACATTGTTGCCACCGGCGCTGGCTTTGTCGATGGTCTAGGTTTGGGTGATAACACCAAAGCGGCAGTTATCCGTTTGGGTCTTATGGAAATGGTACGATTCGTGGATGTCTTCTACCCAGGCAGTAAATTGTCAACGTTCTTCGAAAGTTGTGGCGTTGCTGATCTGATTACCACCTGCTATGGTATTTATCTATATAAAAAAAAAAAAAATTAATAAAAGAAAAATTCAACTATTTTGTTTTTTACCTACACCAGGTGGCCGCAATCGTCGCGTTGCAGAGGCTTTCGTAAAAACCGGCAAAACTATTGCGGAACTAGAAACCGAATTGCTAAATGGCCAGAAATTGCAGGGTCCACCCACGGCTGAGGAAGTGAATTACATGTTGAAAAATAAGGGCTTGGAAGAGAAGTAAGCACACAAATTTTTTCAATGCCAAAATACAATTACTTACTGTTTACGTTTTTATTTGAACTATCCTTTACAGATTTCCACTCTTCACGGCCATTCACAAAATCTGCTCAAATCAATTGAAAGTTCAAGATTTAATTGATTGCATACGTAATCATCCCGAGCACATGTAAGTTAATTGTGTTCTTTAGCGTTCCTAAATTCCTAATCTCTACAGTAAACTCGATTAACCAAATAATCCCACTATCAATAAAAAGATATTCCTCTCAATGCAAAATTATCCCACTATTTAATGCTTCTGCTATGTAAAAATTTGCCAATTTTTGTGATATAATTTACAATTATGTAGCTTACATTTGTTGTTGCACGTTTTAATGTTTATTTGTACTTATTTGCTTTTGCTAGCTTCCTAAAATCGTAAATAATTAGCATTAGCTTTCTTAATGTTCGCTTATTTCTTAACTAAATTTAAGTATATAGAAGATATTAAAACTTAAAATACACTGCTGTTGGACACCAAAATTTGTTATTTTATTTATTTGCCGCACTACCAGACTACTTACTAATAGCGCACACGAAATGCTTAAAATTCGAAACAAAAACTATATTGTAAATGCTATAATAAATATACTGAGTCGGGAAGGCTGCTTTGCCTAACTTTGCTACGGCAGCACTTAGGAACGCATGATTGTTGGTAGCGGCCAAAAGTGTAGGATGTATGTAACTTTTTCTGTCAGCATTTGCTTTATATTTTACTTGTGTATATTAATGTTGATGGCTGTTTCTCTGCTTTTTGAGCAACTATACGAAGTGCTTTGGGGGTTGGAAATATTATATATCTCTTTTTAATAATTTTTTTTTTGTTTTATGGTCAAGCTTTTACTTCTACTGCCTGTGCTTAATTAAGTGATTAATTTTTATTGTGCCAATATTTGTATATAATTGATAAATTTAAAACTCGATTTTCTTGTAAATTGAGTTTGAGTGGTGAAAAGTGCTTTAGCGGACACTTATGCTTCTTGCGCAAAGGTTTGTATTTCTTTGAACATTCTCTATAATTTTTTTTCATATCGTCACTATTGTTTGTTCGCTTAAACGATCTTTGCATATACATGTTTAATTCATTAAATTTTATTGCAGATATCATCCCACAAACATATTTCCACTCTAAAATTATTTATGCATGCATCAAGTACGTTGTGTTGTGTTGTCCCGTCCCCATTTTACGTTTAACCGCCTTACAGCATTACTAACAACTAATCATTAATCAATCTTGCAACAATCAACTTTCTAGAATTGTCCAAAATTTCATACATCGTAACGCTAAACACAAGTTTACGCATTTTCCATTTCTCTTAGGGACGAGCCCATTATTGTGCAACCAAAATTGTAATTTCCTACAGCGTATTTTACAAAAATAATATATATTTATTTAAATATATATAAAATTTTCTCAACTAATTGGATTATTGGAAAACATTAACTAAAACGCATATTTCAAGCATAATAAAGAGCGAGAGAAAGAGAGAGAGAGAGCGCACTTCCTTAAACACTGTTCTCTGACACTTACAAGGACTAAAAACGCATAAATAATTAACAATAAATACAAAAGAATTGTAATTGTAAATTATGGCAGTTGCTCTTCACTCATTTTCCTTTCACGCATCAATACCACAGCCTACAACAATTTCACAAACGTATGCCGCCTATTCATCTCCCCTCAGCATAAGTGTGCACAAGGATAGAAAGCTAGAAAAGCTAACAAAATGCATTGTTAATCTTAAGCAATGCGATTTATATGTATTTGTATACATATACATTATGTTAATTGAAGTATATTGTATATTATGAAGTCTATATGTACATATACTATATTAATACATATATGTATCCTAAAGCTATATATATATATATATATATATGTATATATTTGTAAATAGCTATAAATCACTTTTAAATGTTTAATTCTATAATTGTTATATTAATAAATTAATTTTATAACAAAATTGTTAATAATAAAAAGAAAAGGTTTTGTAAAAAAGTCATTGCAATCATTCATTACATATCATTTCAACATGTTCGAAAATACTATTGTGTCGCTAACTGCTCAGCAAAAATGTTACAGAAGAGTTGTGGGTGGAAATCTTGGTTTTTTTTTCAAACAACTTTTTGCGATTTTCAGACTTTTAGAGGGCGAGAATGTAGTGAAAATACTAAAGTATCAGTTTCGTCATGTCGGTTATTTAAATAAATAAATAATTTAAAAAATTTAGAGTAAAGATTTTTTTATCCAATTGTTTTATTCTAATTTTTTTTGTTATTTTTGTTCTTTTTGTTATTATTAATATTTATTACATATTATTATTATTATTTTATTACAAATACACAATTGCGAACCGATTGCAATTACAAACTTAAATATTTTTTTTTTTAACTTTTTAAAGAATTATGTAACATTTAATACTAAATATATAAGCAATTCAGTCTTTATTATACTGAATCAATTTTTTTTATAATTTTAATATTTTTGCGTTATTTCTAAATAGTGCGATGTTTCGATAGCTCGGAGAAAAAACTTATCCATTATGATGAGGATTCTAAAGTATATATAAGCCTACTAATATAAGCCTAAAATGACGAACACGAATGTTAATTTCTGTTAGCTGTACCACCAATAATGTTTATCGTGTAGTTAATAGAGTCAGATAATTTTTTTTAAGAAATAAAAAATATATTTTTGGGTATTTAACGCAGCTTTAGAAAAATTTTCCCAGAATTTTTTTTTTAATTTCAATAAATTTTATTTAAAAAAAGTATATTTTTTGATTTTAATAAATTTTATTTATTTATTTTTATCACTTTGATTAACTAGTAGTTATATTAAACTTAACTTGATCAGAAGCTCCAGCAAAGGTTTCATCGTGTTATAGAACCTTGAACCTTAAAAAAACTGTCAGGGATTTTGCCGGAACAAATATGTTCACTTAAGGTTAACCGGATAGTCGAAAATTAGCGATTAATTCAATAGTCGACGACTTACGACAATCCGGATACTGTAAACCGAATATTATTCTAATAATGCCCTATTCGGTTAATGCGGTTAGTCGATTAGTCGAATACCAAGATTCAATTTTTATGTTGTTTTTATAGCAGCACAACAAATATTCCCTAAATGTTTTAAAACAATTTCGTGTAGGTGATATTTCTTGGTCCCTTCCGATTGCGGAAATAGTTTTAGTGGCTTCCTCCTAGTTAAGTTAATTAAAAAAAAGATGTGAGAGATGTTTGTGTATGATAGGTTTAAAATGCATAAAATTAAAAAAAAAACTTTGAAGTCTAAATGTTCCCGTAAATAATAGTAATTCTTAATACTATATACCTATATACATTACATAACCATACAAAATCGTTCATACTCATGCTATCAACGTTTTCTCGTTAGATTTAACTCTGTCATTTTTTGTTTCGAAACAATATAAATAAAGCTCGTAAAATCTCAATGTTAACGAATTAATGTTTTTCTGTGCTAAACTAGACGCCATTGCAAGTACCAAAGACCTTTGCAGACTAATTATTCCTTAAAACGTCTAGGAAGATGCTTTGCCCTGTGATGTACTATGCTTTAACGCTGCAAAACTGAAAAGCAAATAATAAAATAATAATAATAATTACAAAAAGAGTAAAACAACACAAAAATAAATTGATGAAAATATTGAAACTCTAAACGTATGTATGCATTACCCCTTGTATAGTTCGATTGACAACAGATTGGTTTTATCCCCTCCGATTGGCATGTATAGCACATATTGAAATACTAAATTTATGACGTGCAATGCTGAATATTATTATTTTTTTCTCTCTCTTCTTATGTCTTCTATTTCACAGGCAAACTCTCTAAATAAATACGTATGTAAGCGATATATAATGCAAATGCATGACATGTACTAGACACACACACAGACTCACACGCATACACAAAATATACGTAGATGATAACTGTTGAGAAACGCAAAAATAATATATATGAAAAAAATCGAGAAATAACGACACTGCACATTTAATGAAACAAAAAAAAAATTATAATTAGAGCATTAGAAAAAAATTTTAAATTCTCTTCTAATTAGTTAAATGAATGTGTTAATTTTAAAGACATGGCACTAAACCTGAAGCGTTGTGTCAAGTGCCCCGTATCTTAAAGGTGCAGCGCATAGAACTGTGATTTGTTTTTAACGCATAAAAACCAAAAAAAAATTAAAACCAGTGAAATGGCCAGTAAGTCCACGCGCATTCAAATTCAAAGCTTAAATAATTTAAACACAAAAAAAAATTAGATCAAAATAAATGTCGATAAAAATGATGGTGCTGTAAAACGGTAGCTGAGTAAACGATGAAGATACATAAATATATAGAGCGTTAGTGTTTAGCGGTTAAATTGCACAAAAATAGCCTAACCTCACTTTACATATTTAGACAAAAATTAAAAACAAAGAAAAGACACTGACTACTTCAGCTGCTCTCCACACAGTCAACAGTACCTTTATTAAAAAAAAATATATATTTTTAGAAATAAAACTTTTTGATTTCTGTTAGAAGCGTTGCTGAAGCTTCTTCAACGGTACTTTTGTTTGTATATATTTATTTAAAACGTTGTTATACTTTTAGTTCGATCGCGAAAATGTACCTAAATTCTTAGAGCTTAAGTAAAACCACTGCTAGTTGTTGTTTCTCAACCCACCAAAAACCAAAACACAAAAAAAAAACAAATAAAATTATAATAAAAGTCAGATTTTAAACTGTAAATAGGATGTGTATAAAAATAAGTTAGTAAATCCGCCGTTATTAACTTAAAATATATATTTTGGTGGCATCATACCTGTCCGATATACACACATATAGTTTTCATGCAGTTTAAGAAATAAAAAAACATAAAAATATCAAAATAAAAGTAATCAAAATAAAAGACACCAACACACTGAAATTACAGCGTCTTTTTTATTTAAAAATAAAATAGGTGGAATTTCTCAACCTGTTTGTAATGATCGCCTTAATGTTATACATCAAGTTGAGGGTGCTAAAAGTTTTAATACATCTTCAAATGGCTGAAAGATTCCTTTCTAGTTTTTTGCATGGTATGCGTGTCACTTGAAGGTTTGACATTTTCTGCCGAGGTTATTTTGGTTGGTGAATGGAATCGAATCCAGGTTTTTTCGAAGTGCTGAGGCTCATCTTTAATCAATACTGGCTTGTAGTTATGTATCGTCAGATCGAAAGTGTTAATTTGTAAAGTCACATTTTCGAATTAACTAAAAGATCAACAATATTTTTGCTTATTATCTATTTATTATATGGTTAGAGGCAATAAAATAAAATAGCTGGATAATCAAAGATAAAGTCTAAAGAGCTCAAATCAAAAGAGTGTAGTTGTAAAGGCCGTTGTTATTGTACAGCTAATTAAACTCCTTTCAGACGTTGTAGCCCACGGCATCTAATAGTAGATTTTTCGTCAGTAGTGATGAGAAGGAGAGTGAAAACTAATCCATCAACCTTCTCTTATCCATTAATCTATAACATCCCTTAGCATTTGCTGATAAGATAAGGTTTATGGAGTGTTCTGAGGGAATTCTTTTACTTTCTAGGCCGCATGTCATCATCTCTTTAGATCAAGTTTACATATACAGGTTTCTTATATGTACTTGGTTAAGTTTTCTTTTTAAATTCCCTTTAGAAAATCTTAAGTCTTTATAAAAACTCGAACACCGCTTGTAAGCAAGTTCTTTTCAACACAACAGACTTCTTTATTAAACGTTGCGTAGTATACTCGTAGTTCTACCGAAACAGTCACTAAGTTCAGTAGCACCCTAAATATATACTACTACTATTTGTGTGCAAACTTTTTAACAAAGAGGTTAACCGAGTAAGAGATTATAGATCAAATCTATACAAATTTGGGTAAAAACCATATTTGTATTAACCTTCTTTTTAACTATGTTCCAGAGGGAGTGGGGGGGGGGTTACTTTTTCATTGTAATTAATTAATTATAATAAGGAGAGGAAAAAAAAATTTATTTTTACATATTACTGCTTTATTACTAGTGTTAACAAAATTACATAACAATATAACAATATAAAAAATATTAAATAATTTAAGGCTTTCGAAAAGTAAAAAACTAAATATGAATTGTGTAACTAACTTTTTCTAATATTAAGTCTCTAGTGTCATTCATTTAGTTTCATGCTTTTTCTGGAAATCCATCCGAAAATCCAAATCTAAAAGTAATAATTCAATACACCCATATCGGATCGATAGTAGACTTCACGTGAACCAATCGGTTGCAGAGGTCTATAGTTGTTTAGTAACTTCCGCCCCTCCTCATCGCGTACAAACCAAAAGTTTTTCAGCTGAAAATTAGAGAGCAAAAAATGAAATTCATCATATCATTTTGAAAGCTAAAATATTCGTTACATACATGAAGTACAGATATTGGTATGACTTCCGGGTAAACAATCCATGTGACCGCTTCGGAACAAGGCGGTGTTGTCAGTGAACCCTGATAAGTGTAAAAGTTCTCACGATTAATATTAGCCAGCAATGAGCCGAGTGTAATCAATTGTTGCGTAGATGCCGTCGAATTATAACGAAGCACATACGGCACTGTGTTGAAGACTGTGCTCAGACCAGGGTAGAAAATATTGGCAATAGTCTTTAAATATTGTAAAAAATTGAATTAAATATATTATCTCAAAAACAAGCGTCAACAGTAAGCCATTTACCTTCTCTACTTTAAAGAAAGCGCCTATCACCGACAGACCATCCTCGAACTCGCGCGCCTCTTCCACAGTGCTGTATTTGGAATTTTTGTGTACTATATGCATTTCGACGTCATAACGTTTCCCATTGAGTTGATGTTCGGAACCCTTAGTCAATGGTGAACCCCAATGGAAGTGTACCTCGACGGCTTCGTAGATGTCTTTAAGTGGTCCATTTGTAATGTATGGTAGGACGCGCTCAATTGTTGGTGGTACATTGAATTTGACTGTGGGGATAAACGTTGTTTATTGAAGAGTAGTTGAGTCAAAACAATAGATACAAAGTTAAAATGCTTTATTGTAAATATAATATGACTTTAATTAATGTTTGTTTATATACTTATTTGAAATAATTGTATTAGACCTACAAATTGTGTACTTAAAAAACTTGCCTCTAGTTAAAATGAGTTATGCTATTTGCTCTACTTTTACTAGTATATATACTCACTTGTATGTCCATTGTTCTCCAAAACAACAAAGTTGGAAAAAAACACGTCATATGATCCGAATACGATCGCTGGAATATCGACGTTCACTGTCTATAAAAGAAAGTGAATTAAGTTACTACATTATTAAATTGCTATGTTACATTGTATCGATCAGTAAGGTATACTCGAATTTAATATAATTTTAGGCGTCATTATAGCCTGAACAGGTATATTATGTTTGCCAGGAAGTTTGTAACATCCAGAAGGAAACGTCGAATAACTTATAAAGTAGATATATAAATGATCGAGCTGAATAGATATAGTCATGTCTGTCTGTCCGTCTGTATATACGCGATCAATTTTTGAGATATCGATCTGAAACGTCCTTTCCTCTTCGAGAAGCTGCTCATTTGTCCGAACTACCGATATCGCAATGCTATAGGCCATACTGGCATACAAAATGATCGATCAATATTATTGTATGTAAAACTTTTTTATTTGTCAAGATATTTCAAGAAATTTGGCATGAATTACTGTCTAATGCAATGCTACATCCTCCGAAATAATTCTTCAAATCCACGGACCGATCACAATCAAAATAAAGATCTTCATAAAATATTATTTCTCTTTGTTAAGTACCTCTAAATCGAGTTGAAGGTTGTTTATAATAAATCGACCTAATTAGAGGGAAGTTGTCAAAGCAAAATATCCGGCTAACGGACACTTGGTTCTGGTTTTAAGGCATCTTTGCTAATTGGTGCTTTCATGAACCGCTGGAGTAGGTAAGGATTCACCCTAGGGTCGCAAAGAAATGTCCTACGGGCCTGGCTTAACAGGAAAATTATCAAATTTGTTGTTAAACCTAGAACTGTCAAGGACCACATAGCTTTTTCTGACCAGAGACCAAGGAGTGAAATCAGCTCAGCATTTTCACTTCGAGTAATTGCCGTTCACAATTTTAGTTTTAAATGTTAAAGTTTTTTAATAACTCTAAACATTACTTTTCTAAATCTAGACCCTACTAAGTCTAACATATAGTAATACTCACCTTATTTGAGTTAATTGCAATTGGCGATTGCTTTTGGCCACCACATTGCGGATACTCTAAATGCCATTCTGCGGGGTTGTCATAGGTGAAAGAATTTGCTGAAAGGTAGAAACGAAACATAAATAGACGAAAGAGATGTCACACAATGCTGCCCAAAAAGTTACCACACGCGCATGAATTTTCGCTAAAGCTGGTGATATTATTCAATGTATTTTGCAATTAAACGCTCACTTAGTTTACTTACGAAAATGTGGAGGAAAATGCTTGCAAATAACACAAACAACAATAGCAGCGAGATATGACGTCAGCAAACGTATTATTTAACGAAAATTTTAACCAAAACATATGAAAGCGAAAATGCTGTGGAGCGTTTGATCTCAGTAATCATTTGTAAGCACTGAAATTTACCAAACATGCGAATAAATGTGTGTTTATAAATGGGTACATGTTCGTAGTAACCTATTTACTAGTACAATTAGTCTGTATTTTGTCCAACGCACACGAAGCATTATGACGTTGTCTGCTTATGTCAATTAGATGATAGAGATGCATGTGACTCGAAATTCACAAAAGTAGATAAATATGGTAATATAATTATTTAGGTGAATAACCTGTAGTTAGGAGAAAAAATATAAACAATTACGGTAATCGCAAAGAAGTTGTGCATACTATTAAATAGGAATACCGTGGAAATATTTACTTAAATAATTTTAACGGGGTTTTGCATACGCCTACACTAAGGGGTACTACAAACTAATAACACAGTATATACAGCTGTTTTACAATATGTAAGATCCGTCATTGACGACATTTCTCACGCACGCGAATTTCTTCTTAGGGGCGATCGAGAGCGAAGATGGCATTTTCTTGGTATGTATTTATCGTTCATCTTGCTGCCAGAGCTACAATTATGCGCAGACAAATCACCAACCATTATGTAAACTAACCGATAAGCGGCAAGTTGAGGAAGCAGCCATGCATTTGAATTGGTACAAATGTACACGCGCACATGCACACCAACCGCAAACACACAAATTGCACACTAACCCAGTTTACAAAATAACACATGCATACATTAGTTGCATATTGGCTTATGTTGTTGCTACCATATAGTGTATAGTGTATAGTGAGTATGTTATGCAAATTACGGTTAAATGCTTACATTATTTGCAGGATGAAAACGTACAAAAGCGATAAAGGCAAAGGCGGCAAGGGTGGCAAATCGGGTAGCGCATGCGCGAAGAAAGCAAGCTATAAGGCGCCCACCCCTTGTTGCCAGCCCAAAAACGGCGATGACACACAGAAGTGTAAATTTCACACATTCAACTATCGTGTGACACCACTGAAAGCCAAGAATGTCACATTCCGTCTGGTGCCCAAGGGCGAGAAGAAAGAGTTTGCCATCATGAATGCCAATTCGAATAATATGTATCTCTTCAATGGATTTCGCACGCGTTGTGGCAAAGGTTTGCCGCTGGGTATGCGTGCGCTGTCGGGTGCGAGTAAGCCGGTGCGCGCTCTCAATACAGGGCTCGGTGTGTTGGCCACATTTTGTGCATACAAATCGGCTAAAACTAACGATAAATGAGTTTAGGGGCAAAGTGTATAGGAAATTCAAAGTAATATTCATGGTGATATTAGCGTAAGAAAGCAACGGAGTTATATATTTTTTTAGCACATTTAGAGTTAAATACAGATATTTATTTGGTAATAGTATTTGCAAGAAACAAAAAAAATGTAATACCAAACTATAACAATATAAAAATGACAATATACTACAAGTAATATTTATACAAACATATACATTCGTTTTACTTTTTTTATTCGTTAATATATTTTATTTATATTTCAATTATATGAAAGAAAATGAAAATCTAAGATAAATATCATATTTCGAGAGATTATAGTTTTGAATATAACATTTCAAAATTTTTAATTGATAACTCAAATAGTTTTATGAGCTTTTTTTCAAGCTGGGATTTTGTCAGTGCTTTATTTTTGTTGGGACAATATCTTTTAGCATACAATTTGTTTTAACGAGTAGTTTTCATCTACGGAGAAGGCCAAAAACACCGCAGCAATGGAAGAACTTTTTTTAGCGCCGTCTAAGATCATTTAAAATTTTTCTGTATATTCTTAAAATACGTATAAATACACCCTTAAAAATTTTAAACAATTGATACAGTAGTTTTTGTTTTACATTCCAAAAATCGGCCTTTTCTTACAAATTTCAGATGCGAGCGAAGGAGGGCTTTAACTGAACAAAATTATCCCACAATAATTTGTTTCAACTCGTTCTCGTTGGATATTCGCGTGGTGTTTTAGCAATATCTACTGGCATATTGTGTTTGACAGTTGAATGTTTAAGACAAAAAAATTGCTTCTGAATTTTTTTGATTTGGAATAAATCGTTTGTTTGACAAAAACTATTATTCCTATAGAATTATTGAAAATGAGCGACGATATTCGATGCTATCGTCAAGAAATTATGCTGCAAAGGCAGTATTTTAGTGTTAGAGAGTTAGCGGGAAAACTTTGCATCTCTAAAGGGGTTAGGCTAACCCAGGGCCCTTAAAAATTTAACTCTTTCAGGTTTTATGAAATTTATATTGAAGTGTATAAAAAATTTTATACTGACATTTTAATACAAAATAGCAGCTATTGGCATAATTTGGGCATTCACTTTTGCAAGACGGACTCTAGTTGCGACGACGATGTTAGTAACTTGTGCTATGTGAAAAAAATAATAAATCCGAAATCTGGGATAATATTTGTAATAAAAATTTCATACAATATTTACTAGATAATATTACTGTGAAGCTACAGTTAAAATTTCAAATTAATACTTGCAAGAGACCAAGACCATTGTCGCACGATTTAAAAATGCTGAGACTTTTCGATCCCAACGCTTCGGCGTCGGATTGTACAGAAAAATTCGATTTTATTTTTAAACCTAAGCCCTTAACCCTTGTCGCAACACATTTTAGTTTATATTTTGGGTAAATATTTCCTCACTGCCATCTACGCTCTGTATAAAATATTAAAAAAAACCTTTTTGAAGTTTAATTTTTAACAATTTAAAATTTATACTCGACTAATACAAAATTTGTTGTTTTTCAAAAAAGTCTGTTCTCCAGGTAAGGTTACCGCTCACGATAGAAATTCACAAATTCTTATTGGAAAATGGGAAAAAAAACTTACTCTTACCAAGAACACTCCCAGCTGTTTATAAAAATGTTTAACTTAACTATACTATATACTATAAAAACTATCATGTGATCAATTTTGACCCGGACTGACAAAAAACTACATTTTCACATATTTTAATGGAAATCTTCTCATCGCCTTTAATAACCTTATATTTTCGAAACACTTGCTAACAGGTAAGTTTCGGCTGGAATGGCCTGCAGTGCCTTCAGCGAATCTTGATTTTTTCTGTTTCGGTATAGCGTTAATTATAAATATATCTTGATTTAAAAAAAAAAAAAAAATTAACGCCACATTTTCCCACTTCTCACTTTTCGAACACACAATACCACTGAACCGAATTTCTTTAAAACAAATGGACAAATTATAATATTTGCACTCAAATAAATGTGTCACGACAAAATAATTAAATTTCGACTTAATAACATTGCAAATTACCATTCAACTGTCATTGTAAACACTTTTTTAAACGAGCTACTGTAAAAAATGTAAAAATCGTTTAAAAATTTCATCGAGGGAAAAAAGTCTAAATAGAAAAAAGAGCGCTAAAATAACTTGCACTTAATGGTTAATTGACAAGAACAAGTTGCAATTTTGGCAAGTAATAAATGAAACAATAACATGCTAATTTTCTATAGCATGAGTAGTTTAAGAGCGCCATAAAACTTTTAGCAGCTTACCAGCTTTCAATCGCCGACTATGCAGGTGGTATTGAAAGTTTACGATTACTTCGTTTACCCAAAAAAGCTGGAAAGTGCTAAAGTGATTGTTTAGAAATTTCCAAAAATTTAATAATATATAAAAAAGCTTACCACGTATTAAAGCAAAAAAAATAAAAAATTAAATTGACAAAAATATGGTAAGTTATTTAACTAAATTGTGAATTCAAAAAGCAAAAATTTAAAAATTTTCAAATACTTAAGTTTACCGCGCAATGCTTCAATATAACCTAATTACTTTCTCCAAATTCTTCAATTCTCTATTGAAAAATTTCAACTGCTTTACAAAATTTATATCACGAATACTCAAAGTGCTTGAGCTTTACAGCTTAACTTGTATTGTATATGTTAGGGAGCTCTAAACATTTATTTGAAAGAATCAACTCTTGTTGGACGAAAGTGTAAATCAAGAAAAATAGCCACCGTGGCGTATACGTCACTTCGAAAATCACTCACTACTTACAATATATGGAGAGCAGATGTAAGTGAAGCAAATAGTCATCTAATGATCAGTAATAAACAGTTTTTATTAGCATTTAGCCAAAAGACTGCATACATATTTATATCCATGTATAAGCATGCCCATATATAGTTAAATTCTCTCATATTATGATGTTTGACACTAATGAATCACTATTCGTTAAAAGTTCAGTGAAGAAATATTTTAGGTTTGTTAAATTAATAGGCAGCTCTATTTTCATATTTGTATAATAATAATAATAACAATATAACTTATTTCAAATTCCAGTCAATTTTAAAGTAACTTACTTATTATGTTTTCACAAGCTTTATCGCTTAGTTTACAAATATTTAAAACAGCCAGACTTACCATACCAGGTAATTAAATCAGTTTTAAGAACGTGAGCAATTTATCACGTGTTTGTTGCTGAACTCAAATATTATATTGCCTGTTACTTATTTTTGCATGCAAAAACTATTTTACTCGTTATTTTCTGGTAAAAGTACTTAGTGAGAAAATGTCTACGAATCGGCATCATTCGATATAAAGGAGTATTTCGACCCAAAACTTATATTTACATTGCAAATACTCGTAAGTAGTTTTAAAGTTCTGTTTTGGTTATTCTATGTTATTCACTGAAATTGAAATAATACTTTGCTTTTTCAATTTTCCTTCTTGCGGCCAGTTTTTGCTGCACAAAAATGGCAAAGCGTCAAAGTATTAATAATAATTGTTTAGTAAAAGTAATACAAATGATCACTACTGACAAGTACTGACGAGAGCTGCACTAATGCGGTTTTGGTATTATTTTTGTTCGATCAAACTAATTGAAGGGGCACACCTAGTGTGAAAATTCGAAAATTTTGCGTATTTCGATAGTATGTATATACTTTTGAAAATAACATACCAAAATTTTTAATTAGTACTTCAAATAGTTTTTACAGTTTTCTAAAATGTAGACGCTCAGTTCAATCAGTTTATCTTTAAAAGCGTTTTTATCAAAACTACATTTTTCAGATTGACTACAGTTGTAACTCAAAAACGATTCAACAGATCGCTTTAATTTTTTCCCGTTTATTTGACATCAGCAGGTATTTGTCCGTATAATGACATTCCAGTTTTGTTAATGTATAAAAATCATCTAATAATTAGGCCAAAAATCATCTGAAATTTTTTCAAAGTCTGGCAGACTTGGTTAAATTTTAATTTTTTATTAATAATCATAGGTCATTGTTTAGGTTTATCTTACATATTTATATTATTTTTTATTTTCTTGATTTTAACGACGGCGAAGGCCACAATCATTACAGCATTATAGGAACTTTTTTCGTAACTCCAGAAATAGCGAATAACTCGCTAAAAATAAAAAGTTATTTTTGTTATTATTTTTATTTCTTTGCGTATATTCACTATTTGTGAGTAAATATTGTATATTCTGAAAATTTTAAAACATTTCATGCAGTAGTTTTCTTTGAAAAAATTCCCAAAAATTACTTTTTAATAGCGATCACACTTTATTGTGCCGCTTAATTACTTTCTATAAAAAATGTTAAAAGGAGGTCTATTGTGTACTTTTTTCAAAGGTCAAACTTGAATAAGACAAACAAACACATTTTCTACCTTTTCAATCATTGTGAAGTGGGACAGATTCCCTTATTCATCGTTTTTAGCATTAAATAGAAGCATTTTAACGATTTACACGAAGAAGGGCGTCATTTAACATGATGTAACATTTAGTACTTTTTTAAAGAAAAATAAATCTGTTTTCTTTTGGAATATTTGTTGAAAGAATTTATTTGTTTCTTGATTATATTTAATCGATATTTCCAATATCTTCATTAGCTAAACTATATTCATATTTCGAACAAACTTGAAGTGATATTTAGGCTTTTGGTTATAAAAAAATTTCGATCGAGATTTTATCGGCTGTAAAGAATCACTAATGACTCTTATGACCCCGATCATAAATATTAATTTTAAAACCTTGTTATATTCTTTTGAACAATAAATATGCATTAATTAATGATATGTAATAATTTACGTATATTTTCTAAATCAGCACATACATATTAATAATTTATCAGAACCCAACACAACATAGAAAGCAAGAAATACTGGCGGCCGTTAGCGCAATCGATCATAAATCACCGAATACTGGTAAACTTATTGTACGTTTGTTGAGATTAACTAAGTACATGCACAAATACATAGTATGTATGTATGTTATACATGTACATATTTGCACAGACACAAAACACGCCTACGGAAATCTTTGACAGCTACGGAACTACTTATACCGGCAACAGGGCAGTACGAACGCTTAATACGCGATGGTTAATTATATGAATGGAACGGTGGTACACTTATGTATTTTGAGTTCTGTACTTCGAATGTTACTCAAGTGTAACGAAGGTGAAGAATATGAAAACAAGTGATCACCGAAACACAACTTCAGAGGAAAACAATAAATAAAATAATTTAATAGCACACAAAAGTAATTAGAATGCAGCAGTTGTTGCATAATAATATGCTATTTGGTTTTCAAAATTTTTGTACATTTTTTTAAGTTTTTAATGCATTTTTTTTTCTAAATGTTTTTAATTATTTTTTAAAAGTTTTAAATATACAGTAACAACAACAACATCAAAAAAATTTGAAAACACACTTACCGCGCAATGAAGTTTTAGGTGTTTCTGGATTATTGGCGGTTGTCAGTGGCAAAAAGAATAGCAACCTCTGACAAAGTTTAAGCAACTCGAAGAAATGCATTGCAGCGCAGTCCTACAAACACTTAGAATACAATACAACCACAAGATGCACTTATTTGAAATTTGAAAAAAATTCTGAGCTTCCGTTATTTATGAAACAGCCGAGAGCTTTGGTGGCGTTGTAAATACCGTTAGTATCGTAATAGGTTTTACAGCTGCTACTAAACTGCAATCTACTAAGCCATTGTCTTTTATACGTCGAGTTGAAAAGGTCTGCGCAACGCCGCCAGCTGTTGTAATTCATTTGGAAAATTGTACATTTGTCATTTTGTATTGCCGTCTTTGGCGGGGGCAACAGATAAGAAGAGCCTAACGATATGTTCACTCAAAAACCAATTATTTGTTTAAGTGCTGGCGGTAGCTATTTAAATATTTCTGAGAAATAAATCTATATTTTATATCTTCAGACACCTGGAGCCAGTTCTAATAATTAATAGCAATCATTTCATTAAGCTTAGAAAACATTAACAGCGTAAAGGAGCCGAAATTGATATGGGCATATAAATAATCGGAGTTGACAGCTGGCAATATAAATTGAAAATAATTGAAACCCGGAAACTAAAATCTTGTGATTCAAGCTCAGAATATAAACAGATTTTTATCGCAGCTTTTTGGCCATTTATAGCTGTTTTATTGCAAACGAATAGAGACCTTTTTGAAAAATCTAACAACAATTTCAAAAGCAAATAATTGATTTTAATTGACAGATTTATGCATGACCAGCAACAAATCCAAAACAAGTCTTTGTTTTTAATAAAAATACAATATTAGAATCCTACAAATAAATTTTGAAAATTAATGGCGTTGAATATATTCACTCCACCCTCGTAAGTGAGTGAAGTTTTGAAAGAAGGTGCTGTGGTGGCGCCGTTAAAATATTATGTTCTACATATGTATGTGTTATTTTTAGCATAAATATTATGAGGGCATGCCTGCCTGCATAATGCATAAGAACAAATAACTTTTATTTATGTAAATTTTTCTACAACCTCGAGTGGCTTTAGCATAGTACAAAGTTTTTTCCATATTCTATAAAATATTAAAACCACATTTATTTCAATTAATTTGAAAATTTATCATTTAAGCTTAAATATTCTAGCTATTAAAAACTGTATTCATGACTCTTATGGAATTATTTTTAGGAATTTTGTATGTTAATGAAATATAATTTTATTTTTTTGTCGAAAGAATTCTGGCAAATGTCAAAATGTGCCTAGATGAGTAATATCTGAGTTGCAGATGAACCAATTCTTGGCAATTCGCACCGATAAAAATGAACACCTTGGACGTCCAAAACAGTTTGTTATGGAATAAAACAGCAGAAAATCCATGAACTGATTTAGGATGAACATAAAATGAGATTGAACGAAATAGCTGTCACTGTAAGATATGATGGCTTATAAGGATGTCTAGCATGATAGAATGAAAAAAATTATATGTATAAAAAAAAGCTCATTAAAACCATTAGCGCTCAGAACATGACCTAATAAACATACGTAGGATTTTCGTTTGCATTATATTTATTGGTGAGTCGATGAAATAAGATGTGTACCAGTTGGGGTAGAACAGTAGAGTACCAGATATAAATTAGCAAGAACTCAGCTAAATCTTAACTGGAATTTAGCTCTTTTGCCTACTCAACCGACGAAAATTGTGGTAGTCTTCCGATAACCGTAGCAGCTGACTGAAAATCCGTTACGTGACTACCCTCAAACTGGTAAGAACACGTACTGAGCCAAGACTTTCGCGCCAGCAATGAAGTATTGCGAACGCGATTTGCCAGCTGAAATTGGCTAGTTAGTACGAGATTTATACAACACGCGGCGAATGCCAAAGAAAGTCAGAAGCAATGACATCAGTCTAACTGCTGCAGTCGAAGAAAGTTAGTCACATAAGCAGAAAAAGATAGTACCAGATGATCTTGCAATCTATGCGTTTTTATTGTAGAGTGAAGTTACCTCATGTGTGACATAAGGCATATGTTGTAAACACAGGTAACACGTACGCACTCGCAACAGTAAATCAAACCTACTTACAAGCTTATATGTTACAAGCTTCCACACCCGCACACATACATATGTGTAACTGTGAAGCACTGAATGCGCAAATCTACAAATATCGCATTTGTATGAATATACGGCAAATAACGAAGACGTTCCAGACACCACTTCTGGTTCTGGTGAGACAACTTCGATTTCAAATGGCATTCGGACTTTTATTTATTAAGTGGACTCTTTTTAAAGATGACCTGTTTGCGCTCGCATACAAACATCTGCATCTAGTTTATATACGTACATATGTCTGTTATATATAAATTTAATATAGTGTATTTGGGTCTTACTCAGCGCTGCAGGTTTTTTTGTGCGCGTATTCGCTAATTTATGCAAATAAAGAAATTGTTCGTTGCATAAAAAACGTCTGCATGACTAAAACTACACACACACACACTCAAACATACATACATACATGCACATACATACTGACATTTTTTTCCTTGGCACTACTGTGCTACATTTATTTGTTTTTGTCGAAAAAACAAGAACACTATAATTTTAGAATTCTTGCACAAGTTTCTTTGCAATTCAAGTTACCAATTCTAGATTTTTATAATCTCCATTTGCAGTAGCGCTTCCCGCTTCATTATCCCCCCCACAACTAATATGCTCATATGTAGATATGTAGGTATTCAGAGTACGTGCGTATGTATATATAAGTATATATATGTGTGTATATGCTAACATATGCTGTTATGTATGCGTGTAAATATGTTGTTGTTTATGCGCATTTCATGGCTGACCTTCAAACTAATGGAGTAATCAACAGTTTTAAGTTGGGACCAGTCTTGTTGAGGCGCAACCAACAAATTTAAGATTCTCTCAATGGTTAAACTTGTATATGTAAATCAGTTGTTTGTGTCATTAGCGGCGAAATTTGGCAATAAATCTATGTTTGTACCCACATCCTATATACTAAAAATATTAAAAAATCCATTAACACACTGTTTTTATACAGTTAAAATCATTCAATTACTGGTTATTGATCCCAAAATGTATAGTTGTTATCTTACCTACACATACGACTTCTCCAATTTCAAAGCTTTTTTTTGCTGAAAATCACTGTCAATTTTCAGTTACGTCGAAGACATTTAAAAATTAAAAATTTTCTGCAAAAAAGCAATAGAAAATACATTATGCGAATACCCTGAATGAGTCTTAAACAAATAGAAATACAAAATTATTATTATATTAAATAATATTAAATGATAAATAGAAATAATAGTTCATTGTTTAATATTTTTCATAATTGCTATTATTGAAAGTTGTTATTCTGACGGTAAACTCACTTTGTCTAATTGGCTATAATTATTAAAAAATATGTCAATAAAATAATTTGAGTTAAAATTTTAATGAAATAGACAAAGAAAAATCCCAGACAGCAAAAATTTCTCTTTCTTTTACTTTAGCGATCAAAATATACTGCACAATAATTTATTTATAAAATATCGAAAAGCACAAGTGTACCAATTGGAGGATTTCATTACTGAAAATTGGATTCCATTCAATTTGAAGATGTTCTCTTGAATAAAACGGTTTTTTCTCTACATAAAAGAATGAGTAACTATTTTTATATTTAAGCTTTTATAAAGAAATGTGTTTTTAATATATTAAATTTTTTCATATTAAAATTTTTGTTAAAATAAGAAATAAAATTTAAATTATAATTAATGAAAAAAACCGCGAAAAATATGTGATATATCTATAAAACCTCCTTTAATGAGCGTTTATTTTATAATTTTCCAGTTGGCAATGTTTTAAAGACCATCTGCCATCTTGCTACCTTTCTTCCATCACTTTTAGATCCTGAATTCTAAAAGTATCCGAAAACGTATCCAGATGAATTCGGATGTAGTCTAATTTACTACTCATGTTTACTTCTAGTGTTTGAAAGTTTGTCTGCATATTATTTACAATTTCTTCATAATTTGGTATTTAATGATTACTTTGGACATTTTCGACCATCAACACAAAACTTTTCCAAGCTTCAATTTCCAGAACAGTCATAACCTTGATAAAATCTGTACCTTTCATTAATTGCCGTACTTGAAGACCATAATCAAATATTTTGCCTTTCAACTTTTCTATACCTCTATTCTAGAAGTGTAATTAAAAACAAAAAATTTTCATCGCTTTAAAAAATTAACATATCATTCACAACTTGCTCACGTGTCAAATCATTGAGTTCATTTTCAGAAAATAACTTTACTTAACTTAATAACCTACTCACTTCCACTGGTAGACTGATTTCTGTGAATTCGGTGACATCATTGCTTCCGAGTGTCGATAACTTTTGAAATGCAAAGGGGGGTTTTAATTAAGTAAAACAGGAAATTTTTTAGACTGTATATCTAGATATCACCACATTTAATTTTGATTAAATAATTAAAACCTCCCGAATAATTTTTCACATACCGTCGATAAAAAGCTTGAGAGTGGGAATCACTTAATGCTGGTACGAGTATGCGCGAAAAAGGTACGCAGAATCCCAATAATGGCTGAAAAAATAAGTTTTTATACTAACATGTCTCTTTTTTCTTCTTTTTTGTATTTATTACCCCTTTATTTCTTGTTTTCCTTTGATAGGAATTGATGTTTGACGATGAATATCTTGTAAACGCTTAACTTAATTGAAAAATTATACAGACCATTTATATAGAGCAGTAAATTTCCTACAAATGAGCTTTGCAATTTGGTATGGTTTTTTTCATAGAGTTATAAAACTCAAGAGAAAAAAATAAATATGCCTTAAAATAGTTAAACTTCAACCGTTAAAATTTTTTAAACTGTTACGAGCGTAAAATTTCAAGTAGTTGGAAGCGGGATTCTGATAATAGAAGAAAAATAGAAAACTGTAAGGCGGATGATCTTCCCGTTATAATTAAGAGCTCATACTTGGAGAGACTTTCTTAGAGGTGTCTATCAACCAATGTTTCAGAGTACCAAGCGAAAAAAAGAAACATTCGTTGTTTTTTACCTACCCTAATGAGCATTCGTATATTTGTAGATGTCTCAATGAATCTCGCCCTAATTTTGTGAGGAATTCAAGAACTTTTAAAAAGCAAGCAAAGGTTAAATTCAGCTTTCAAAATACCATAAATGTATTTGTTACTTGCACCAATAGTAAGTGCTTCGTTACGCTTTTTCTTTTGATTGTTTTTTGAATTATGATGTGTTTTTAGTAATTAAAGTTTTTATCGTCTAAGAAAGCACCAACCGGCTGTTGCTATAGCATGTTATATCATTTCGTCACAAGTGACGACTGTTCTTGGGAAATACTTTTAAGAATTTCTCATTTAGTCGAAATAAGGGTGATGATTTCAGTAAGCAGTACCAAGTATCCAGACAACCAGAGTATGACAAAAATGCTTATTACATTAAATAGTAAGCTTTTTGACGCATAAAGCATATCCATCTATGATAAATGATTTAGCGAAAAATTTACAGTTGCATAGAAAATTCCTTCAAACCATAGAAACTGGGTTCCAATCAGCCATTAATCCTAGTTAATAAAACAAAGCTTTCGTGTGTTACAAAATGTACACTTAAATAATATTTATTATTATTTAATATATTAATGACAATAAAAATCGGCTTTAAAACTAAACAATTAATACTAAATTAAATAAATTAGATGCAGCGTTGAATTCAACAATGGATGCCATTGAAGTGGTGTGCTAAATAGTCAGTGCAGTAACCCTTGCTAAAGACCGCCTTTACGTCGATAAACCGAGCGCCTATTCAACGCTTGCAATGGGCGATTATTGTTCCATAACGGTGCACCATTTGTCTGTCTCAGTTCGAAGAATCTTCGGATCTATAAGAAAGCGATGAAGCATTAAGAAAAAAATTTAATTTAGCATTATTCAAATTTGTTTACCATTGCACGTGATATCAAAAGTGGCCTGGGAAAAACATGCCATGTAACCGCTTCCGAACAGGGTGGTGTGGTAAGTGAACCTGAAAATTTTTAGTATTCAATTATTATTTATCTAGAAATATATGTATACGAGTATATGTGCTACACACCTCTGTAGGCAAAAAAGTTTCTGGTATTCACATCGCCCAAAAAGTGATTCAAGACGAGTTGATTAATTATAGTTGTATTCGTATCAGCCACCCGCACTCTAGGTAATGCATTGAAAACTATATTCAGCCCTGGGTAATACGTTTGTGGATTCTATGGTAGACAGACATTTATTATGGCGCAAAATAATATTTCCAGCTATACCCCGAACTTACGTCCACAATATCAATCATAATGGCCAACACCGCCAAACCGTCTGGATACTGCCTTGCTTCCTGTGCGTTGCCATATTTCATATTTTTATGCACAATGTGAATTTCCACATCGTAACGGTAACCATTGACGGTGTGTTCCGAACCCCTAATACCACCTGGCGCACCCCAATGAAAATGCACCGACTGCGCTTCGTAGACGCCATCCAACAGACCGCCTGTAATAGTTGGCCGCGGTCCACGTACAGTCTCAGGCAGTGTTATATCAGCTGTTAAGTATGACAAAGTGTTATTTAATTCAGTCGTAATATTTGTTTTTGCTATAAAGAATTTAAATGTATGCATTGTACCTGTATGACCGTCATTGACGAGCGTAAGTCGGCCAGCGAACGGCTGCGCATAGTTTCTGAACTTCAAAGCCGGCTTAAGCGAACCTATGGACTGAAAGTGAACACAATCAAAGAGTATGAGAAATGAAAAAAAATTTATATACATATGTACGTAATTAAAAAAATTAAACCATTTTATAGCGTCACTTAATATATCAGTAATTTGAATTAATATATCATCTCAAAACTGGTAACACGTAAATATATTAATTATGCAATTTGCTAATTTGACAATTTAGAAACGCACAAACTTAACTATGTGCCAGTATGTCAGTATATATATAGATCTATGGTACCATAAAGTCTTCATTTGGTTATGTTTGAAAGTGGGTAATTTTTTTTAGGAAATATGGCATATTTATGCAAATGTTATGACATAGAATCAATTCTGTCTTACGTGATGACAATAAAAAAACAAGCAAGGAAGTTCTAAGTTCGGGTGTAACCGAACATTTTATACTCTCGCAACTTGCCAGGATCAAAGCCCGGGAAATTACTTAAAGTGTTGGCAAAATTTTATTTTAAAGGAATTATTGATCCGATTCAACCCATTGTTGACACAAAGACATACTATTATCGAGAGTTTCATTTATTTATTTTTTTATATGAATTTCAATTTAATATATTACACATTGACCGATATTTTCGGTAAAAAGTCAATTATAAGCTCTGGGATCCACATATTCAGTACCTAGGGGCCTGTACAGTTTTGGTTCGATTTAGAAAATTGTTGGTCACAAGGTGGCATACTTTAAACGCATTATTCACGCAAAGTTTTACCCCGAAAGTGAAAGAATCAGATGGAATTGAAAATGGTGTTATATGGGAAATAGGCGTGGCTGTAGTCCGATTTCGCCCATTTTCGCACTATAACATAGAAATATGAAAAGAACGTTATGCACCGAATTTGATTGAAATCGGTTGAGCAGATCCCAGGATATGGGTTTTCACCTAAATGTGGGCGGTGCCACGCCCACTAAATAATTTTTAACGCGCTTCCTATCAGTCATCTTATACCGTTCCAGAGATATAAATAACAGTCTTGTATCTTATTGTGGAGCTTAGTTATGACAATTTATTTGTTTATGATGGTGGTTTTTTGTGGGCGTGGCAGTGATCCGATTACGCCCATCTGCAATACCAACCGTCTTACGGTACCAAAAAACATGTGTACCAAGTTTCATAAAAATATCTCAATTTTTACTCAAGTTACAGTTTGCACAGACGAACGGAGAGACGGACAGACAGTCACCCGGATTTGAACTCGTCTCTTCATCCTCATCATTTATATATATATAACGCTATATCTAACTCGATTAGTTGTAGGTGATACAAGCAACCGCTAGGTGAACAAAACTATTTCACTCTGTAGCAACATGTTGCGAGAGTATAATAACAGTCCGAGAGAACAGATCTCATGCAAATTTTTTACATTTGATATACCTAAACCGAAAGCTTAACTCGACTTTGAGGCAATTTAGACAGAAACAGAAATTGGTAAATCAGTCATTTTCACAATGCTATAACTTTCTTTGACTCGTCAAAGCTTTTATAGTAGCGAATAGAACAAACAAGTGGTAAAGAGTAATAAACTAGACTAACCATATATGTACATACAATTTTAAGCGATTATGCCACTTTGCGCTTTCGTATTGAATAGAATAGAATGGAGAGCAGAGCGCAAACATGGCGAGTAGAGAATTGACGAATCAAAGTTGTCCTGTATTATTTTGTGATGGCGAGTGTGTATTTTGTAACATTTTCAAAATAATTTTGTCCAATACTCAACACTTACGGTATAATGATCCAAATTGATCGGCGACTGTTGTGAACCACCACAAGTTGGATAATCTTCGATCCATCTATTTGTATCACGGTAATCCCAGTCCGGTTCGCTTTGATCCGCTATTTGGCGGGCTGAACAATCAAATGCAATCGAAAAGAAGAAACAACATGTGCATTAATACTAAATAAAACTTGTTTAACAATAATTACTTAATAAAAGTAGTTTGGCCAAAAATTTGCAAAAATTTATGTTTATAATAAAAAAAAACTAGAAATAAATTAAGCGTGACCTAAGATAACAGTTACGAGTTTGACTTTGTTTGTGTATTTGTATTAATACAAACAAATTTATGAGTTGGAGTATCTTCAAATATTTACTTATGCATTTCTAATGAGACGTTACGCTTTGTTGTAGATCACTAATGCGAATGTGTGTTGTTTTTGCATGAAATGGAAAGTGAACCATATACATACTTATGTGTATATGTATGTGTGGATATGCAAAATCAAGAAAGAAGATCACTCCGTAAATTTAAAAGGCATTATGTTTGACAGCATTTCGACATACATATTTACATACTAATATATATTTATATACAATTTATGCGCAAATCTCTCTGAAAGAATGGTTAATTTTATTCTTTTGAGATTTATTTGTGGTTTTGACTTTAATTTTGCACAATTTCAAGTTTATTTTTTTATATTTTATTATTTATATTTTAGAGTATTTTGAAAACCGTTATACGCAAGTGTACATATGTATATATGGTGTTAACATTTTTAAAGTGTGTGACTATCTTGAGCATTACTAAGTTGTGCTTAGTCACCAGTGACGCTATTTGCTCCAACTTATCTGTTTTAACTCCGAATCTTGGAAAAAGTGTGGAACGAACTTTAAATCCCAAAAAATTCGCATAATTAAATGGAAATTATATATAGTTATTTATTGTAATATTATGATCATATCTACATAAATGCAGTTATTTATCATAATATTATATGCATACATAAATTCAGTTATTTATTATCCATTGAAAACCAAAGATATGTTTAAACGTTTAAAAATAAAGAAACCAACAAACAAAAAAGCGAAATTTTATTTTAGCACTAGTTTGATTTATTTGGACAATTTTTAAAAGGTATGAGTTAATTTGCATATATATGAATCGAATTCCATGCCAAAGATATTGGTGATAGTTTTTATAAAACGTGGTAAATGATTGATATTAACTTTCTTTTTCACGATATTAATTGCTAACTGACTGACTTTCATAGTATTAATAAATATTAAAATGATTCAATATTTACACACGTTCATCAATAAGAAGGGTTGAAATATAGACTACAATAGTTTTATGCCGATACTTAAATAAAAGTACTTATGTAAAAGTAAAAAAGAATTGTCATTTTCATTCGTCGACATTTGAAAATATAAAAAAGCAAATTTAAAAATCAAATATTCATTTGACGGAGCCACCGATATCGGACCACTATAGCATATAGCTGACATACAAACTGACGATTAAAATAAGCTTTTGTGTGAAGAACTTTTTTTTACAATATATCACATTTTACATCAATTATCAAATTGTACAGATCGGACCACGATAGAATATATCTGCCATGTTGACGATCGATCACAATCAAGTCCTTGTATGGTAATATTTTTGCATTTGCTTCGGTTTTTAGCTTCGGTACAACCAAAGTTAACAGTTTTCCTTGTTTTCACTTAATTTAATAAAAAATTATACTGAATGGAAATAATTTCATGACTTATATATTTAAAATTTAAAATTTTATTAAAAAAACATTTGAAAATCTTTCCATGGATATAATAGTTATTTTGTTTTTATAATTTTTTCGAGCACTTCTTTAAGTAATTGGAATTAATTGAATTTTATAAATTAGGATTGTTTTTAATATTAAATTTGGCAAAATATCTTTTATGATTTTATTTTCAATATTTTTTAAATTAAAAATATGCATTTCGCACCAAAAGCAGTATTTTATAAACGTTATAATATTTCATTTCACACCAATTTAATTATTAGTTATTAAATTTTAGAATTTCAAATTTTGTTTAATTTCAAAGTCTTTTTATGGATAAAAATATTTTGTTTTTTGCAATATTTAATATTATATGTGGATATTTGGTTTTATAATATATTTGCGCAATTTTATAAGTAATTAAAATTGTTGAAATCTTTATAAATTAAGAAATTTTTTTATGTGCGAAATATTTTTAATAATTTCATTACATTTATTTTTAATAATATTGATACTCTAATATATCATTTTAATTTAAGTTTGAATTATTTAAATTTATTATTTTTTCTATTAAAGTTATAATATTTTACTTCAAATTTTTAATATTTGTTTAAAAATAATATAAATTAAAAAATATATATATTTTATTTCATTAATTTTTTTTTTTGATTAAAATTATAACATCACATTTCATTTAAAAAGTTGTTGTTATAAAATTTTATATAAAAAAATATATTTTTTATTTAAATTCATTTTGTTATTATTTTTTCATTTTAAAGTTATAATATTTCACTTTATATTTGTTTAAATGAGATTAACCTAACCTACATGTAAACACCACTCTACTCGGAAAAAACTGGCGCACCCTAACGGAACACACCACACCTCAGAACACTTAAGGATTTTCACCCCACACGACGACACTACCACACTCAACCTTTAAGAACAACATGCACGAAGACACCTAACAAAAAGGACGGATAAATTCTGAATTCCATTACGCGGGCATTTTTATTTTAAACTTTGAGTGTTAAGTTATACATGGTCCTTCGAGCCTCACAGAAAGGCACTATTGAAAAAAAAACATAATAACATACAAATAGAAAAATATACAAAGTGCGGTGACTAAGTAAAATTAAAAAATGTAGTGACGCAAATTCAAAAAAAAAAAAATACAGAACAAAAGTGTGGTCACAAAGTAAACGGGTGCAATGACATAAAAATATGCATATCTACATCCACATATACATACATGCGTACAAACAAACAACACATTTTATACAAATAAAATTTACACAAGCGGGCGCGAAAACTACGCACAAAACATAAGACCAAACGGGCTCGAATTTTTAAACAAAAACCAACAACACAACATACCTGTACGCCGCTGGAGAAGAAGCACAGGAATTGGCACAAAACGCACAGGCATGTATACAAATCCTATACTTTACAAAGTGAGCGTATTTATTTCATTTACCTATCTTATTTGATGCGTTTATGTATGTAAAAATTGCAGTTTTATACAATAAAATATAAAACCTGTAACAGAAAATCCGTTTTAACAGCAAAAAAACGGTTACCAAATTGTCACAGTTTCGAGTTTTTTTTGCGGTCTAAAATTATATAAAAAGTTGTAAAATTCTAAAAAAATAAAAAAAAAAAATAATAAACATTGCTGTAAAGTGAAATAAAATTTCCTTAATTCCAAAAGATCAGTATTGTGAACCCTTCTACAAAGCCACAACTACTAGATCAAATAATGGTCGGTATGTCGTACGACTACCACTAAATTCACAATATTCCAACACTCCACGAATTGGCAGAAAAAACAAAGTCAGAGTTGCTTCTGGCAAGATCCATTTAAAAACACAAATATGTAATTTTTCGAACCCGCAGAATGGCTCTTGCCAATAATGATACAAAAATCCTGCATAAAAAGTCGTAAGCTATTTTTGTTCGAAGAAAGTAAAAAAATCGAAAAATCTCTTGCTATAGTGCCTCATAGTTGCCTAAGTTTTCATAATTATAAAACAATTCAAAAATAAAGTTAAGGGTTTACCATACTCCCAATGTGATACAGTGACGCACCTAGACTTACAAAAAGGAGAGGTCGCACTTATCGCATCTATCTAAGCGCTCCGCATTTGGTCGGTTTATGAGAATCAGCTATAAAAAGCTTCAAATCCTACTAAAAAGTAGTTGAATATTACAAATACTAATATATCAAATTTCTCTGTAACGAAATGAAGCCGTTCTTAAGTCACGGCCAATCACTGTACGTTCGCAAGATCCCTCTAATTTTACAGCCCTAATCCCAGGACATGTTTTCAAAGGAGCACCTATTCTGGCGATACGTACGCCGAAATACATGCAACAGCATATACTACGTGTAATAATAGGCAAAAAAATTCGCCTAGGTGGCCCAGGATGTTTAAATGAGATAAGCCTCCCCTAAATATACACACCACTCTACTCGGTAAAAACTGGCGCACCCTAATGGAGCACACCACACCTCAGATTACTTAAGGAATTTCACCGCACACGACGACACCACCACTGAGAACAACTTGCACGAAGAAACCTAACAAAAAGACGGGCCCATCGCTAAATGGACATTTGCTTATTAGACAGCTGATACAGCGATCCTAAAAATTCACTTATCGTTCACATTCCTTTCTTTCGTTTTGTGTTCAATGTTCGCCACGCGCTAATTCGATATAACGCATCGACGCATCCCTTCTCCCACGCAAAATTGGTTCTCGCGGCACTACTTACGCAATTTTATTGGCATCAGCCTCCGGATTCTACATTTATAATTTGCACTTGTATTAAATTAATATTAAAAACTAAATCAAATAAATTGTGATTCCATAACGCGGGCATTTGTATTTTAAATATGGATTGCTAAGTTATTCAATATTTAGTTATTAATATATTAAAAATTTAATATTAAATTTTATTTCATATATTTTTTTTTCGATTAAATATTATAAAAAGTAATATTTTATTTCGTTTAAAAGTTATAATATTTTATTTTTTATATTTGTTTCAAATAACTATAGACAAAAAAAAACATTATTTTTTATTATATTATTTTATATTCGCTTGTAATATTTCATTTCACACCAGTTTTTTTTTAATTTTTTGCTTCTTCAAGGTATTTAAACATAAAAAAATATATATTATATAAAAGCACATAATATTTTTTATTTACTTAATTTTCACATATTACTATTTCAATATAACTATAATTATCCTTTTGATATGCAAAAATAAATGCAACAATTACCAGTCAAAAGCTGCAGTAACAGAAATAACGGTTTTTTCAGCACCATTTTTACACGACGTAAGTTTTTTATAAAACAATAACTGTAAACCGCAAAATTTCACTTAAAAATTAATTTTGCTTAAGAAGTTCAATAGAGCGCTGTGAAAGCGATGAAGTCGACAAAGCTAAACTAAATACACTTAAAATGCGATTATGCCGGCGAGCGTTGCAGATCGCTTATTAGTGCGATTAACTAAAGCACTGCACTGCACTGGAGACTGCAATCAATTTATATACAAGCAGCAAACAGAGTAACGCCAAGCCGGCTAGCATAGCGGAGCTTGAGAGAACACAAACACACGCACACATGCGCGCAAGCGGCCGGAAGCAACTGAATTTGCAAAGAGATCAGACCACGCTGCGAAGCCGGCAAATGTATGTACTCAAAAACAGGTGTATGCCTGGTCAAACATAAGTATTTACACATACATACGCACACGCCGACAACAATACATACATATGTGTATGTGTGTATGCGAGCGCTGAAAAATGCCTAGATATGTTCGCACGGGTTCTGCTTTGCAATATGTGGAGATAATGGCCTAGTTTACCGTATTTACATATTTACACACACATTTAAAAATGCAACGAAATCTGTCTACATATGTTTTTGTGTATTTGTTGCAGCCCTGCGGTTATTGCTCGTAGCAGTTCCGGTAGCCGAAAAGTAGGCGTCTCATGCCGAGTTTTTTCTAATCAGTTCACACACACACACAGGCATACCCACACCGCAAGTGAGCGCGTATTAGTGAAAGGTATGATATAATTGTGAGAGTTCTTGCGTTTAGCAACAATAATAACAACCACTTGGTCAAACATTTTTCTGTTTTGAAATTAAGAAAAAACTGGTTAATAGCTAATAGTATCAAAGTTATGATAAAATAGCACAAATGTTAAGAGTAAAAAATGCTGTGTATTCTCAATTGTAGCAAATACAATTAGTTGCTAAGGTTTAAAAATATGTGTGTGCATGTGTGCCTATGTACATATGTGTGTAAGTATATGTGTATATATGATTGTATCAAAATACTTAGTTCTTGCTTACTAAACAGCGATATGAATAGCAGTATGTTAGTGAAATTTTCATTTAATATTTTACAAAGCAAACATGTTGACGCGTCATCTTTGGGTTGTTCCTATTTAGTCAGCCTAATCGTAGACCCGTATAACCACGTGACTTTATGCCGCATATATCGGCCAATATGTGAGTTATCTCAATGGAAATGAGAGAGCGCGTATTAATATTTTTTTTTATACTCTCGCAACATGTTGCTACAGAGTATAATGGTTTTGTTCACCTAACGGTTGTATATATCACCTACAACTAATCGAGTTAAATATAGGGTTATGCATATATAAATGAAAGATACAAGACTGTTATTTGGTATACAGGATCACATTAAGGAGGGGAATCTACAGTTTAAATTTTTTTTAAGTGAGCGTAGTCCTGCCCCCTAATAGGTTTAATGTGCATATCTCCTAAACCGCTAAAGCTATAATAATTAAATTCACTAAGAACAAATGCTTTTAGCCCTTTTTAATACGCTGTGAAAATGGGCAAAATCAGATAATAACCACGCCCACTCCACATATAACGGTACTGTTAAAGCCAACACGTTCTTTTAAACTTCTCTTTCCGATCAATCAGAACGAATTTGTGGTTTTTTTTAGGGGGTAATACCCTCATTTGCACGCCCACGGTGTTTTGCATTATTGGTGTCCCTACGACCACGTTCGAGGTCAGCAAAAAAGCATTTTATTGTTTTATCTGACGGTGCTGAGTCCCCATAACACTTTTCACGCCGCTGCTTCGCTTGAACGGTATTTTTTCCCATCAAGTAGTAGTATAAAATTAAAATACGAAATTGTTTCTCATACATTGTTTTTAAAAGTAGCATTTACTGAAAAAGATAACAATTTATGTTTCAATGAATTCATTAGAAATAAATCTATAATATGGTTCTCAGAAAATTAAAAAAATTTAAGGTAATTCAAGTATAAAAATAAACAATTTCACTCATTGAAATTGGGATATAATTTATCTTCTCTTTTACATTAGATAATGTGTGCTAAATTTGATTAAAATCGGTTCAGTAGCTTAGTAGTTTATTGCGGACAAACAACGGACATATAATTTTTATATCTTTATATAGACAATTCAAATTTTTAAGACTGTTTTTAATTATATTACAAAATTATTTTCATATAATAATATTATTGCAGGAATTATATATTAATATAACAAGATTTTTCTTCAGAAAAACAATAAAAATTTCAGCATACTTTTTTTCAATTATACCTTGAACATGGGATATTATGTTTGCCACGAAGTGTGTAACACCCAGAAGAAAACGTCGGAAGCCCTATAAAAAGATATACATACAAATATAAATGAGTATAAAAAAAAACATTTGAAAATCTTTCCATGGATATAAAAATTATTTCTTTTTTTACAATATTTAATATTATAGTTATTTTTTTATAATTTTTTCGAGCAATTTTAAAAGTAATTAAAATTAATTAAATCTTAACGCTGAGATCAATACGACACAAAACGGAACAGCAAATACATACATGGTTAACAGTTAGGCTCGAGGACGCCTGCTGTTATTATAAAATTCTATACATCACATGTACAAGTCTCTTCTCCAGCTGGCTTGCACCGCGTGCCCATTGTAATTAATGAAACCTTTGTTATAGCACAATAACCAGCTCATTGTTTAAGTTTGCAAAATATCTTCTATAATTTAATTAATTTAATTTTTAATATTTTTTTATTTAAAATGTATATGTGCATGCGTGTTTGTCTTTCTTATTTCTGACAAAAAATTAGATTAATTAGTAAGCTTTTTTAACGCACAAAGCATACACATAAATGATAAATGATTTAGCAAAAATTTGAAAGTGCAATTGCATACAAAATTCCTTGAAGACATAGAAACTGAGTTTAAATCAGTCGAAATCACTTGCGAATTCGTTAAACCCATTAATACTTGTTAATAAAACAAAGCTTATGTGTAAATGTATAGTTTAGGTCCACAACTAAGGAGGCCTCAGAAACTAATTTTTTTTTCAAAGTAATAGAAATTAATTTTTTTCAATAATTTATGTATATATTTACAAATATATTTAACGCACTTTGCACATATTTTTCAAGTCACTTAGTTGTTGTTGTTGTAGCGGCAAAATTCTGCTGAATTTAGATCACTTACCTGTAATTACCACTTCAGCGAGTTAAACATTTTCTTGTGAAAAAAAAAACATACTAAAGAAATGTAACAGTCACAATTTCTTTTGCGTCGCTATCTGATGGTATGGGCGAATATCGGAGATCGTCGAACTCCTTTCCGCACTGGCGGTCTTCGGCCGCGCATCAAAAGATTAGGAATTTATTTTAATTTATAACATGTATTTTGATTTTTTTAAAAATAGAATTATTAAAAAAATTCACTTTTCGCTCACGGTTTTGTAACATTCGCGTCGAAATGAGATGATTTAAAAAAAAAAAATTTTCTGAGGCCTCCTTAATTGGGGGACCAACAATATATATTTACCAAAAATATGTACATTTACATAATATTTATTAGAATAAAAATCGGCTTTAAAATTAGTTAAATTTTGCAGTATGAATTTTTTTTTATTTAATGGTTAAAACAAGAATGAAGGAACGTATATATAAGAAAAGAAAAATTCAGTTAAATTAAATACAAATTCAGAGTTGCATGTGAGGAAAAACACGTCAAGTGGACCCCCCATTTTCCACTTGATCATCGAATTTGAATGTGAGTATTTTTTCGTAAAGCAGTCATCATGAGCAAGTAATCCCCCGCTCAGTTTTTTTAAATTTTAATTTTAACCACAATTTTTTTTTAATTGAAACATTTTACTACTTTTAGTTAAAAAATTAATAACTAGAAAACTATTGGTTATTTTTTAATGAAATTTTCAGGAGTTATAGTTCAAAACTTGTACTTTGAGAAAATATGTATGAATTAAAAATTTTTTTTTTTGTCAAATTGTTAATTAACTTTTAAGTTAAGAAATGAAAATTTTAATAACTTCACCCTCAAAAAATTCAAAAATTTTGTTTTTAGTATTTTGCAATAAACATTAAAGTAACGAAATCCGCCAAAAAATTGGACTGATCGCGATTAGATTAAGCAAAAAAAAATGTTTATGACGGGCGGTCAGCGCTGCCGGTATAGCGCTGCAGGTATAGCGGTTCGGCAACGCGACACTTAGAGTGTGTTGCATATTTCATTTGTATGTTGGGATGATGGTCTCACATTTTGCTTGCAGTGAATTAGCATGAATGTGGTAGAACAATATGTATAATACCTACCCGCTTAGTAGTTTCAAAGAAATTCTTAAGACCCGAATTCCCTAATCCACCAGAATGTATTGAATACCCGCTATTAATATTTCAAGGCCAAATTTTTAACTGGAATTCCTATTCTTTAAGTATTGAAAATCCATAATTTTTTTACCCCATATTTTTTTCTATTCATTATAAAACATCCAATTAACATTACAATTCTTGTTTTAAATAAAATGATATTCGAACTAAATCCTTTGCGGTTAAAAGAAATAAATAAGAAAAAATCTGTTGAGGATGGAGAATTTATCGTTTGCCTTGATTTTTCTGAAAATTATACTTTTACTGTTCAAAAAGCCATCCAATCTCATCATTGGAATTCCAGTCAGGCTACAATTCACCCTTACGTTGTGTACTATAGAGAAAATGAAGAAATGAAACATATAAACTACGTGGTAATTTCGGAAAAAGTTTGTCACGACGCGAGCTCAGTTCACCTTTTTAATTTTAAATTGATAAAACGGAATGGAAGTAGCAAACTTCTCATGGGAAAGGAGCATGTGATGGTTTGGCAGGAAGTTTTAAGAGGCAAGCTTTTCGTGCAAGTCTTCAACGGAAAAGCGATAAGCACATAACCAATGCAACTTCATTATTTGAATGGGGTAAGAATGCATTTAAAAAAATTAACTTTGGTTTTTGCCTCAAGAAGATCATGACTCCCATGAGAAGATGTTTAAATTACGTTATGACCGATGTGTAACCATAAAAAATACACGCCAATATCATCATTACAGAGCTCTTAATAATACATCACTCGAGTGCAAAGTTTTCGCCAAAGACATTAAAATCGTTGCCAAAAAAGGTAAAAATAAAGCAATACGTATAAGTTATAAGAATTAATTTAACAATTATTTAAGTTCTTTGTTTTTTATTTATGAAAAAATATTAAATTTATTATATTTCATTTGTTGAACCATCATCCCAACATACAAATGAAATATGCAACACACTCTAAGTGTCGCGTTGCCGAACCGCTATACCTGCAGCGCTATACCGGCAGCGCTGACCGCCCGTCATAAACATTTTTTTTTGCTTAATCTAATCGCGATCAGTCCAATTTTTTGGCGGATTTCGTTACTTTAATGTTTATTGCAAAATACTAAAAACAAAATTTTTGAATTTTTTGAGGGTGAAGTTATTAAAATTTTCATTTCTTAACTTAAAAGTTAATTAACAATTTGACAAAAAAAAAAAAATTTTAATTCATACATATTTTCTCAAAGTACAAGTTTTGAACTATAACTCCTGAAAATTTCATTAAAAAATCACCAATAGTTTTCTAGTTATTAATTTTTTAACTAAAAGTAATAAAATGTTTCAATTAAAAAACAATTGTTGTTAAAATTAAAATTTCAAAAAAACTGAGCGGGGGATTACTTGCTTATGATGACTACTTTACGAAAAATGTATATGTACGTTATTTATACGCAGGACTGTATTCCAACAAAACTAAATAATTAATATTAAATTAAATAAATTAGATGCAGAGTTCAACTCAACAATGCATGCCATTGTAGTGGTGTGCTAAATAGTCAGTGCAGTAACGCTTGCTAAAGACCGCCTTTACGTCGATAAACTGAGCGCCTATTCAACGCTTGCAATGGGCGAAAGTTGTTCCATAACGGTGCACCATTTCTCTGTCTCAGTTCGAAGAATTTTTGGATCTATAAGAAAGCGATAAAGCATTAAGAAAAAATTTCAATTTAGCATTTTTCACATTTGTTTACCATTGCACGTGATATCAAAAGTGGCTTGGGAAAAACATGCCATCTAACCACTTCCGAACAGGATGGTGTGGTAAGTGAACCTGAAAATTTTTAGTATTCAATTATTATTTATATAGAAATATATGTATGTACAATATATATGTGCTACACACCTCTGTAGGCAAAAAAGTTTCTGGTATCCACATCGCCCAAAAAGTGATTCAAGACGAGTTGATTAATTATAGTTGTATTCGTATCAGCCACTCGCACTCTAGGTAATGCATTGAAAACTATATTCAGCCCTGGGTAATACGTTTGTGGATTCTATGGTAGACAGACATTTATTATGGGGAAAAATAATATTTCCAGCTATACCCCGCACTTACGTCCACAATATCAATCATAATGGCCAACACCGCCAAACCGTCTGGATACTGCATTGCTTCCTGTGCGTTGCTATATTTCATATTTTTATGCACAATGTGAATTTCCACATCGTAACGGTAACCATTTACGGTGTGTTCCGAACCCCTAATATCACCTGGCGCACCCCAATGAAAATGCACCGACTGCGCTTCGTAGACGCCATCCAACAGACCGCCTGTAATAGTTGGCCGCGGTCCACGTACAGTCTCAGGCAGTGTTATATCAGCTGTTAAGTATGACAAAGTGTTATTTAATTCAGTCGTAAAATTTGTTGTTGCTATAAATAGTTTCAAATGGATGGATTGTACCTGTATGACCGTTATTGATGAGCGTGAGTGGGAAAGCGAATGGCTGCGCATAGTTTCTGAACTTCAAAGGCGGCTTAAGCGAACCTATGGACTGAAAGTAAACACAATCAAAGAGAATGAGAAATGAAAAAAAATTTATATACATATGTACGTAATTAAAAAAAATTAAATCATTTCATATTGTCACTTAATATATCAGTAATTTCAATTAATATATCATCTTAAAACTGGCAACACGTAAATATATTAATTATGCAATTTGCTAATTTGACAATTAAGAAACGCACAGACTTAACTATGTGCCAGTATGTCAGTATATATATAGATCTATGGTACCATAAAGTCTTCATTTGGTTATGTTTGAAAGTGGGTATTTATCTTTAGCAAAGTATGACATATTTATGCAAATGTTATGGCATAGAATCAATTATGTCTTACGTGATGACAATAAAGAAATAACGGTTCATATTGTAAAATTATTTTTATTTAGTTATAAAATATCTTTAAAATATTAACACAGCTGAATTATTTTAGACACTGTTACTCTTGAAGCTAATAGTGAAAGTAATCTGGAAAGTTAGACGCTGCTCTATAAGTTTATTTATGATGTAGGTTTATCCGAAACTTAGTTATGTCTTTTTGTGAAATTGAGTTATATTGAGATCACTTTGAAGTCTTTAGCTGCTCACGCGTCTATAAAATAGCATTTTTTTGTTCTTAGACAATCTAATTTCTGATATATTTTTAAGATAGGGAATAAATAGGAGAGAATATATCTCATGCAGACTTTTTACGTTTGATATATCTAAGCCGGAAGCTTAATCCGACTATAATGACAACTTTGAGGCAATTAAGAAAATATTTGCTTTGGCGAAAAAAATAATTTAATCTTAATAGACATTTCTACAATGCTATAACTTTATTCGACTGGGCAAAGCTTTTATAATAGCGAATAAAACAAACAACTGGTAAAAAGCTATAAACTAAACTAACCATATATTTACAATTTTAAGCGATTATGCCACTTTGCGCTTTCGTATTGAATAGAATAGAATGGAGAGCAGAGCGCAAACATAGCGAGTAGAGAATTGACGAATCGAGTCGTCCTGTATTACCTTTTAATGGCTAGTGTGTATTTTGTATCATTTTCAGAATAATATTTGTTCTATAGGTATCTATAAATTCGAAGAACCGCACTCTATGATTCCCCAAAATTTTGTATCAAGATAACAGCGCTTATCTCCATGAGTTCTTCGGGAATCATAAAATAAATTCAGGCAATTCTTTAATAGTGAGTCGTGGTGCAGTTAAAGATAGATGAACTACAAGAACGCAATACTCAACACTTACGGTATAATGATCCAAATTGATCGGCGACTGTTGTGAACCACCACAAGTTGGATAATCTGCGATCCATCTATTTGTATCACGGTAATCCCAGTCCGGTGCGCTTTGATGCGCTATTTGGCGCGCTAAACAATCAAATGCAATCGAAAAGAAGAAACAACATGTGCATTAATACTAAATAAAACTTGGTTAACAATAATTACATAATAAAAGCAAAGTATTGTAGTTTGGCCAAATTGTAGTTTTTGCAAAAATTTATGTTTACAATAAAAAAAAACTAGAAATAAATTAAGCGTGAACTAAGATAACAGTTACGAGTTTGACTTTGTTTGTGTATTTGTATTAATACAAACATATTTTTGAGTTGGAGTATCTTCAAACATTTACATATGCATTTCTAATGAAACGTAACGATTTGTTGTAGATCACTAATGCGACTGTGTGTTGTTTTTGCATGAAATGGAAAGTGAACCATTTACATAACTATTTATGACACATAACATACATACTTATGTGCATATGTATGTGTGGATATGAAAAAAATTTTAAAAAATATTATATGTTTGACAGCATATCGACATACATATTTACATACTAATATTCATATATACAAGTAGTATATAACGGGTGATCCAAGTAGAGGTATTTTTTCAATAGCTTCTTTTTTGGCCGATCACGCATGAGTGGTGAAAGTTGTCATATTATTGTATTATACTCTCGCAACCTGTTGCTACAGAGTATAATAGTTTTGTTCACCTAACGGTATCACCTAAAACTAATCGAGTTAGATATAGGGCTATGTACAATATATTACATATTATATAAGTGATCAGGATGAAGAGACGAGTTGAAATCCGGATGACTGTAAAAATTGAGATATTTTTATGAAACTTGGTACACATATCTCTTGGTACCGTAAGACGGTTGGTATTACAGATGGGCGTAATCGGACCACTGCCTCGCCCACAAAACGTCATTCAAAACAAATAAATTGCCATAACTAAGCTCCAAAATAAGATGCAAGACTGTTATTTGGTATACAGGATCACACTAGGGAGGGGCATCTGCAGTTAAAATTGTTTTTTTCGAAAGTGGGCGTGGTCCCGCGCCTATGTTTAATGTGCATATCTCCTAAACCGCTAAAGTTATACTATACACGCCAGAGACATTTAATTTTATCTCTTGGATGGTATGAGATGACTTTGTAGAAACCGCATTAAAAATTATATAGTGGGCGTGGCACCGTCCACTTTTAGCTGAAAACTCATATCTTGAGATCTGCTTGACCGATTTCAACTAACTTCGGTACATAACATTGTTCTCATATTTCTATGTTATAGTGCGAAAATGGGTGAACTCGGATTACAACCACTCCTATTTCCCATATACCACCAGTTTAACTTCTATCTGATTCTTTCACTTTCCACTATGGTAAGATATATTCCACGGGGTAAGACTTTGCGAGAATAATGCGTTTAAAGTATGCCACCTTGTGACCACAAATTTTCTAAATCGAAGCAAAACTGTTCAGGCCCCTAGGTACTGAAAATGTGGATCCCAGAGCCTATAGTTGACTTTTTACCGAAAATATCGGTCAATGTGTAATATATATCATTAAAATGCATATAATAAAATAAATAAATGAAACTCTCGATAATAGTATGTCTTTGTATCAACAATGGGTTGAATCGGATCAATACTTCCTTTAATATAAAATTTTGCCAATACTTTAAGTAATTTTCCGGGCTTTGATCCTGGCAAGTTGCGAAAGTGTAAAATGTTCGGTTACACCTGAACTTAGAACTTCCTTACTTGTTTTGGTTTAGTACGCCATTTTATCATTACGCCTGAACAAAGTTTACAAATTTTTCAAGTTTATTACAAAAACCGACGCTATTTGGTCCAACTAAGCAGTTTTAACTCCGAATCTTCGAAAAAGTGTGGCACGCACTTTAACTCCCAAAAAATTCGCATAATTAAATGGAAATTATATAACTTTATATTTTTTAATATAATTTTAATATTATGATCATATGTACAAAAATACAGTTATTTATCATAATAATATATAAATACATAAATACATTTATTTATTATGCATTGAAAGTAAAAAATGTATTTAAACGTTCTAAAAATAAAGAAACCAACAAAACAAACGAATTTTGCCAAAATTTATTTATTGCAAATTTGTATTAATATGATGCCACTTAAGGTATTTGAGCACTAGTTTCAACGAGTTGGACAATTTTTAAAAGGTGTGGTTAATTTGCATATTTATGAATCGAATTCGGTGCCAAAGGCGTTGGTAATAGTTTTTGTAAAACGTGGTAAATGATTTATATTTACTTTTTTTACGGTATTAATTTCTAACTAACGGACTCAGACTACTTTTCATAGGATTAATAATTAATTAATAGGTATGAAGCGATCTCGTGCGAAAAAGTAAAGTATATTCTTTTTATAGGTTATGTGACTTAGTAGTACGCTGTAGGTGACGATATCTTCGAAAAAGATAATAAACTGCAAAGTAAAAGTGAAGAGTTACGATTATAGTGACTAAGAAGATTTTTCCAAACATAAAACCATAAATTAACGATCAGCTGAAAGCCTATTATACTTGGTCTTCAATAAAAAGGGTTGAAATATAGACAAAAAAATACCAAAATAGAAACAAAACAAATGAACCTTGAGCCGTGAAAAAATTACCGGAATATCGTTACAAAAAAATATTAAATAATTATTGTCTAATATGATTAACAATTCATTATATTGATAAGATTTTTTCGATTAAATCGCCAATCGAGAATGCAATAACAAAGCGAAAGCAAACATTTTGGCCGGTAAATTACAAAATAAACGTGGGCGGCCGAAAACTATGAAGCTGAGATGTGTTGGAAAATCCAACGCAAAATATTTGAGTCATTACACCGAGCGATCATTTCTGTAAATTTAAAATGTTGGTTGGCACTAAGAGGATACCTCATTTGAAATTCTACTTTGTTATTTATATTTGGGATTTATTATTTAATCTCTAACCATTCCATGCAATTAAGTTTAAATTCAGATAAATAATTATGTAAGTATATTGTATAGATATAATACGAGTAAAATTCAGTGGTCAAGCCAAAAATGGAACTATTCGTTGTGAATATTCATGCACTTTTATAAAAATTAAAAAAAAACATTATTTTGGTATATTTTTTATGCGTAATTTATTAATATTTAGTGAGAAATTTTTTAAGCATTTATTGAAAAAGATAACAATTAAGTTTGAATGAATTCATTAGAAAAAAATCTATAATATGTTTCTCAGAAAACTTTAAACATTTAAGCTAAGTCAAGTATAACGAAAATAAGCTAAATGTTATTTATACAGGAGGTATCTTATAGAAATATATAAACAAATATCACAGAAATATTTTATATAATTTTTGTGTGTTTTTAAAACACTTTATCTTTTCATAATAGTTGCAGTATTTAAAAAAAAATAATTTTATATTGAACACTGGTAGATGCGGCCACGCATGGCTGTGGCTAGGGTATACATTAAATATTATTGAAACTTGAACGGTGTGTTTTAGTTTAGTAATACTTTTTTTAATAAAAACGAAAAAGTTATTGCCAGCATAAGAATCCAAGAGATTAAATTTGAGGTAAGATTTGAAAATGAATAATGCAAATGTTTGCCCATGAGAAAAAAGAATGAATCTACAAAAACCGAAAATATATGTTTTTTTGGCTTTGAAGTTTATTTATAGACAGGGCGAAAGCTAATCGAACAGAAACTGTAGCCTTTGGAAGGGTAAGGTAGATTCTGAAGGTATGTATAACTAAACGTGATTTTCGTCAAAATCTGTTGGAAATCTCCATACAGTAGTAAGAGAAAGTAGTTTTCATTGCTCTAGGCAATTGTTCACTCATCTCAAAGTATGTTGAGCTTTTTTGCAATGCTGCATCCATTCCCCAATTACTTAATGTTTTGCAATATATACTTATATGACGATATTTAACTTTTATTGTAATATACCGCAATCTACTTAATCCAGCGGATAAATTGCCCTACACCGTCATTTGTTAGAACCGTACAAAAAATTCTATCCCTTTGTCATATAATAAACAAATAATTTGTGATAAAACAATTTCACTCATTTAAATTGGGATTAATTTATCTTATCTCTTACATTGGACCAAGTGTGCTAAATTTGATTAAAATCGGTTCAATAGCTTAGTTGTTTATTGCGGACAAACAACGGACACATAATTTTTATATACATGTATTTATTTAGATAATACACATTTTTAAGAGTTTTTTTTTAATATTTTACAAACTCATTTCATATAATAATTGCAGGAGTTATATATTAATATAAAAAAAAAAATTTCTTCAGAAAAACAATGAAAATGTTAGCATAATTTTTTCTAATTATACCCTGAAAGGTAGATATTAAGTCTGCCTCGAAATGTGAGACCCTATAAAAAATATATATAAATGATCAACGTGACGAGCTGAGTCGATTTTGTCAAGTACGTCTGTCTGTCCGTCCATCTATCTGTATATACGCGAACTATCTCTCCTAGAAGCTGCTTATTGAAGGGAACCACCGATATCGGACCACTATAGCATATACCTGACATACAAACTGAACGATTAAAATGAAGTTCTTGTGTAAAGACCTTTTTTTACACGATATCTTCACCACATTTGACATGAATTATCAAATTGTACAGATCGGATCACTATAGCATATAGCTGCTATGTAAACCGATCGATCAAAATCAAGTCCTTGTATGGGAATCTGCATATTGCAACAGAGTATAATATTTTTGTTCACCTAACGGTTGTTTGTATCACCTAAAGCTAATCGAGTTAGATATAGGGTTATGTATATATAAATGATCAGGATGAAGAGACGAGTGGAAACCCGGATGACTGTCTGTTCGTCCGTCTGTCGGTCCGTCTGTGCAAGTGTAACTTGAGTAAAAATTGAGATATTTTTATGAAACTTGGTACACATGTTTCTTGGTACCGTAAGATGGTTTGTATTGAAGATCGGCGTAATAGGGCAACTGCCACGCCCACGAAACGCCATTGATAAAAAACAAATAAATTGCCATAACTAAGCTCCACAATAAGAAACAAGACTGTTGTTTGGTATATAGCATCACATTAGGGAGATGCATCAGAACATAAAATTTTTTTTTAAGTGGGCGTGGTCCCGCCCCCTAATAGGTTTAATGTGCATATCTCCTAAACCGCTCAAGCTATAATAAGAAAAATTCACTTCGACAGTGTGAAAATGGATGAAATCGCTGACAATCCCGCCCACTCTCCATATAAAGGTACAGCTGAAAACGTTCCACTATGCAAATCAAGCAACAATGATTATATCGGCGTAAAACTTTGCGTGAATAATACGTTTAAAGTATGCCACCTTGTGACCAAAAATTTTCTAAATTGAATCAAAACTGTTCAAGCCCCTAGGTACTGAATATGTGGACCCCAGTGCCTATAGTTGACTTTTTACCCAAAATATCGGTCAACATAGAACACGGCGGCAAGATCCACAAAGAAATCTAAAACAAGTATACCATTTGACTTTGCGAGAGTATAAAATGTTCGGTTACATCCGAACTTATCCCTTCCTTACTTGTTTTTTTTATAATTTTATCGAGCAGTTTTTAAAGTAATTAAAATTAATTAAATTTTATAAATTGCGATTTCTCTTAATATTTAATTTTGCAAAATATCTTCAATAATTTCATTTTTAATATTTTTTAAATTAAAAAATATGTATTTCGTACCAAAAACAGTATTATTTCATTTCGAGCGCAGACACTTTTCAACCAACCTGTATATGTATATATACAGATGTATATCATTTCATTTTATTTTTTTAAATATTTTATTTATAACATTTCATTTCACACCAAATTAATTATTCAATTTTAAAATTTAAAATTTTATTGTATATAGATTATTCAAATCTTAATTACGAAATTTTTTTCTTTGTGAAATATTTTTAAATATTTCATTAGTTTTATTTTTAATAAAAATATATCATTTCAATTTAAGTTTTAAAATTTTTTTATGAACACAAATTATAAAAATGATTTTATTTCATTATATTTTTTTACAATCTTTTTTCTTACAAATTTTAAAACTATATTTGCCATTACTTTTTAAATATTTTTTACAATAACAATATATATAAATATAAATATTTTACTTCATATTTGTAATATTTGTTTTAAAAAAAAAATATTTTATTTCGTTTAATTTTTTTCGTTAAATAATTAATTTTTTTTTATTTGTTTCAAAACTATTAATAAAAAACATTATTTTTTATTATTATATTTTAATTATATAATTCTATATTCGCTTGTAATATTTCATTTCACACCAGTTTTTTAAATTTATTTGCTTCTTCAAGGTATTTAGATTCTTTGAAAAAGCACATAATATTTTTTATTTATCTAATTTCCACATAATATTGTTTCAATATAACTATAATTATCCTTTTGAAATGCAAAAACAAATGCAACAATTACCAGCCAAAAGCTGCAGTAACAATAATAACTGGGTTTTCAGCACCATTTTTACACGTTAGTCATTTATAAAACAATAACTGTAAACTGCAAAATTTCACTTAAAAATCAAATTTGCTTCCGAAGCTCAATAGAGCGCTTTGAGAGCGATGAAGTCGACGAAGCTAAATACAGTTAAAATACGATCATTCCAGCGAGCGTTGCAGATCGCTTATTAGTGCGATTAACTAAAGAACTTTACTGCACTGGAGACTGCAATCAATTTATATACAAGAATCATAACAGAGTAACGCCAAGCCAGCTAGCATAGCGGAACTTGAGAGAACACACACACACATGCACGTAATCGGCCGGAAGCAACTGAAATTGCAAATAGATCAGACCACGCTGACAGCAATACATATGTGTGAGTGGGACCGCTGAAAAACGCCTAGATTTGTTCGCACGGGTTCTGATTTGCAATATGTGGAGATAATGGTGTGGTGTACCGTGTTTACATATATACACACACAATCATAAATTCACCGAAATCTGTCTACATATGGTTTTGTGTGTTGTTGCAGCCCTGCTTGTAGCGGTTCCGGTAGTATGTGTCTCACACAGGCATACCCACACATATGCGCAAGTGAGCGCGTATAAGTGAAAGATATAATATAATTTTATTGCTGGGTCAAGTACAATATATATATGGTCTGAAAAGTCCCTAACAAAGAAAACACGATTTGTTTTGTTCGAAATCATTCCAGCGCCACTCCAACATTTCAATACAACTTTTGTAGAACAATTTGTCTTTTGCAACAAAATATGCCTCAGTTCCAGTGATAACCTCTTCATTCATGAGGTCTGCGTTCCAATTGTCGCTGAGAGCCAAATCTAGAGAATAAGGTGGATGCGGCAGTAATTCAAAGGACAATTCATGTATTTTTGTCATTGTTTTGATTGACTTGTGCCACGGTGCGTGGTTTAGATGAAACAAAATTTGTTTCCTTGCTATATACGGTCGCCTTTTTACAGTTTCGAACTTCAAACGTTCCAATAACGCTATATAATAGTCATTATACATAGTTTTTCCCTTCTTAAGATAGTCGATGAATATTAAACCTTCCATATTCCCAAATACCGAGCCCATAACGTTTCCAACTGATTGTTGTGCCGGAGTGAAGTGATGGATGTAGGTTTCATCCATTGTCACATATCAACGCAGAAATTCCGGTTTGTTACGTTTAAACTTGGCCAAATACTGCTCAGAATCATTAACACATTGCTGGTTTTGGTCAACAGTCAGCAAACACGGCCACCACTTTGAACAGAGCTTTCTCATGGCCAAATACTAATGCAATATAAAGCCAACACGTTCTTTTCCGATCATTCAGAACGATTTTTAAATTTTTTTGTGTTTCTCTCCAAATTGTTTCTCGTACTTGTTTTTAAAATAGCAAAAGTAGCATTTACTGAAAAAGATAAAAATCTATAGATTGGTTCTCAGAAAATTAAAAACATATAAGGTAAGTCAAGTATAAAGATAAGCAAATTGCTATTTCTATAGAATTTTTTATCTAATTTATGAGAAAACGTCCTTTAATTTAATTCAAGTATATTCTATACAAATTATTCTGAGAAACTGGACTGATATTAATTTGCTAAAAGTTTAATATCTTATGTTAGAAATTAATATATATCAGTTTATTTACTATGTAGAATATAAACAGAGTAAAATCAAAAAAAAAAAAAAGATTAAATGAATATTTAAGAAAAATTAATTACATTTAATCAAAACTTTTTAGCGTTTGCTTAAGAAATAAAAAAATATTTTAAATTTACAATCAATTTTACAACATTCAAAATTTTTGTAGAAATTAAATTAGAACAACATCTCAATTTAATTTAGAAAAATATCAATTTAAAACTACTTTCAATACTTAATAAAAATTATAAAACAAAATTGCATTTTTGCATGATTTAAGCAATATAAATTTAAAAATACTTTCAATTCTTAAAAAAAACTTTAAAAAAATTAAATATATATTTGCTGAATTAAATTAGAAAACAATATTAACATTAACATTTAATTTAACTTAGTAAAATATCAAGTTAAAACCAATTTCGATTTTTAGTAAAATTAAAAGGAAATTAAAATTTTTGTAGGAATTAATTTAGAAACAATATTGCAATTTAACTTAGTAAAATATTAATTAAAATTTTCAGTTCTTAATAAATTGTACATAAATTAAAAATTTATACCGAAGTTAATTTAGAAATAATATTTTAATTTAATTTAGGTAAATATTTAATAAAATTAAATTAAAATTAAAAAAAAATTTTTTTTTTTTAAATGTTTCAGTTACTAACAATATTTAAAAATATTTCATGAATTTAATTTTAAATCAATATTTTTTGTTTTAATGTAATAAAATGCTATTCAAATCTTTACAGTTTTTTTTCAAGAAATATATATGATATAGAAATATATATCATAGAAATATTCTATATACTTTTTGTGTGATTTTAAAACACTTCATATTTTTATAATAAGTATTTAGAAAAAATTTAGTATTCAGTATTTAAAAAAAAATTAATTTTATACTGAATACTAGAAGATTCGGGCACGCGTTGCTGTGGCTAGAGTATACATTAAATATTATTAAAACTTGAATGGTGTGTAATTACTTAATGTTTTGTAATATATACTTATATGACATTATTTAACTTTTATTGTAATATAGCGTAATGAACTAAATCCGGCGGAAAAATTACCTTACAGCATCATTTGTTAGAACCTTACAGATAACCCTTTGTCATATAATAAACAAATAATTTGTAATAAAACAATTTCACTCATTTAAATTGGGATATAATTTATCTTATCTTTTACATTGGATCAAGGGTGCGAAATTTCATTAAAATCGGTTCAGTAGCTTAGTAGTTTATTGCGGACAAACAACGGACACATAATTTTTATATACTTGTATTTATTTAGATAATACACATTTTTAAAACTGTTAATATTTTATTAACTTTCATTTCATATAATATATTATTGCAGAAGGAAAAAAAATTACATATATAAATGATCAGCGTGACAAGCTAAGTCGATTTAGAAATGTTCATCCGTCTGTTTGTATATAAGTGAACTAGTTCAGTTTTTGAAATATCGATCTGAAATTTTGCACACGTTCATTTCTCTACAAGAAGCTGCTCATTAGTCGGAACCGCCGATATCGGACTCCTATAGCATAATAGCATATACAAATTGAACGATTAAAATTAAGTTCTTCTGTGCAGAACTTTCTTATGACAAGATATCTTCACGACATTTGAAATGAATTATCAAATTGTACAGATCGGTCTACTATAGCATATAGCTGACATGTAAACCGATCGATCAAAATCAAGTCCTTGTATGTGAATCTTTTTTATTTGTAAAGTGTTTGTAGCTTCGGTACAACCGAAGTTAATAGTTTTCTTTGTTTTCACTTCATTTCATAAAAAATCCAGTACTGAAATAAATTCATAATATAATATATTAAAAATTTTAAATATTGTAAGAAAAATCATTTGAAAATCTTTCCATGGATATACTAATTTTTGTTTTTTTACGATTTTAATATTATAGTTATTTTTTTATAATTTTTTCGAGCAGTTTTGAAAGTAATTATAATTAACTAAATTTTATAAATTACGATTTTTTGTTTGTTTGCTGAGCTACAATATAATATATAATATTTAATTTTCTTATACGACATTATAACACAGACCGCCTTACACTCTCTCGAGAAGCACGACTACATCAGCTTCTGTATCGAGAGACCTTGGGTGATAGAAAACTCTCGCAATTTCTCCACCATCCCAGAAGCCTCGACAACGCTGTTACTGATAACATTCTAAGCACTAAATGTCTCAGCAGACTTCCGAAAACATCGCAATCTATACTTGCATGCCAAGCAGACATGAATCTCGATAAACTTGCATCTCTTGTAGACAAAATACGCGATATCGCATTACCAGCAGCACAAATCAATTCGGTCCAAGAACCAGCAGCAACATCAGCAGTCGAATCACGCATTTCTCGTGTCAAAACTTTAATTAATGAGCTAGCTTCCAGTTTTTAGAGACAAGTGATATCTCGTTCCCGTTCTTGTCATCGCTTTTTTTCGCGCACATCTTGCTCAGCACCGAACAACAACACGTGCTGTTAACGGCTCCTCACTCGAATCAAACCGCCACTTCGTAACAGATCGTGCCACCAAAATCCAATTTCTGGTGGATACTGGCGCTGATTTCTGCTTTTTTTCCAAGTCTTTCGCACCTTAGTCGCCGGAACGAGTCAAGTCTAATCTCACAGCAGCAAATGGGTGTACGATTAACACGAACGGTTGCATAACTCTATCACTAAACCGTGGCCTCAACAATTTTACATGGTACTTCGTAGTGGCAGGCATTACGAAACCTATTATTGGCGCAGATTTTTTGGCACATTTCGGCATCTTACCCGATCTCAAGAACATCTGACTTATCGACTCGATAACTGGCCTAAAAGTCACATGTAAGTTATCAGCATCCAACATCATTTCGGAAATTAAAGTACTGCCAGTCGACCCTATATGGGAGATCATTAGAGGAGTTCCCTAACCTAACAAAGCCGGACAATCAAAATTGCCAAGCATAGTTCGACAAAAATCTCCGCTTCACCTGGTTAAAAATAGTTGTGGAGATTATCGACGAATTAACGCCCGTACATTGCCAGACCGATATCCGGTTCGTGTTCTCGTAGACTTTACTGCCAATCCAACCGGAAAAACAATATTTTCAACCATTGATCTTGGGGGCGCGCTTTTAATCAAATATCTCTCACCAAAGAAGATGTTGACAAAACTGCAGCTCGGTCTTTTCGAATTTCCGAAATGCTGCGCAAATATCCCAACGATTTATCGACGAGTAACATGGGGACTAGACCGCAGTCACCTTCTCTTGCTTTTCCAAAAGCTCACTAAGTATGGTATCGTAATTAATACCGCTAAGTGCCGTTTTGGTTTGTCCGAAGTGGATTTTTTGGGTCGCCGCATCTCAGCAACAGGAATCTTAACTCTTCCAGGTAAAGTAGACGCAATCGTTATCTTTCCTCGTCCAACAACGATCCGAAAATTGTGTGAGTTCCTCGGCATGATAAATTTCTATCGTAAATTTGATGCAAAGTAGAGCTACGTAAAGCAACGATATTAGTATAGCCAGACACAACGCTTTCTTGGGCAATATTTCCTGATGCCTCCCAGTATGCTATCGGCGCCGTTCATCAACACAGACGCGGACAACACTGGGAACCATTGGCTTTCTTTAACCAGAAGCCAGTCTATGCGAACGGGTGCTTTCGAAGCACGACATGCCACGACATTCACGGATCACAAGCATTTGCTTCACACTTTTGCTCAGGACCCTGATCGGGCGACACCTTGGCAATTCCACCGCCTGGTTTTCATCAACCGATATCCAAAACATACTTTCTAGGAAGTTTGTAACACCCAGGAGGAAACGTCGGTGACCCTATAAAATATATACATAAATAATCATATAGCGGCATACAAACTGAACAATCGCAATCAAGTGTTTGCAAGGAAAACTTTTTCATTTGACGAGATATCTCCACGAAATTTGGAACGGATCATTATTTCAGGCAATAATGAAATCTCCGAAGAAATGTTTCTGATCTGATCAGTATAGCATATAGCTGCCATACAAGCTGACTGATCGGGATTAATTTCTTCTAAGGAACCCTTTGTCTGTAGTAGTAGTCTATTATAGCTTCGGTGCAACCGAAGTTAACGTGTTTTCTTGTTAATATTTAAATATCTAAAATAACTTCTATTAAATAATTTAATTTTTAATATTTTTTAAATTAAAATAATATATGCATACGAAGTGTGTTTTTTTGAAAATTACTTTTTTATTCATCAATATCTATTTGGTCCCCTTCAAAGTAATCCCTCTCGGATATAATACAATACAATTGTGCTGACGCTTTTTCCAATCCTCTTCGATTCTGACTTGATCTCATCAATTGTGGCAAAATGCTTTCCTTTCATTGGTTTTTTCAGTTTTGGAAACAGGAAAAAGTCTCAGTGAGTCAAATCTGGTGAATATAGTGATTGAGGCATGATTACGGTTTTGTTTTTGGTCAAAAAATCACGAATAAGCATTTAATGGTTTTTCAACAACTCCGATTGTTTGAGCGGTATTGCTTCACGCAAACGTTGCATAACTTCCTTGTAGTATTCCTTATTAACTGTACGACCTTTTGGTAGGAACTCATGATGCACCACACCATTGTTATCAAAGAAAACAGTGAGCAAACACTTCACATTTTATCGAACTTGGCGTGCCTTTTTCGGTCTTGGTTCATCTGCCAACTTCCATTGGAATGATTGTCATTGGTTTCGATGTCATAACCATATACCCACGTTTCGTCACCAGTTATGACCCGTTTGAGCAAACCCGGCATGAGCCGATTTATATGCCAACATCCTTTGCAACTTCCCTAATACGAGTAGTGATCCGACGATTTTCAACAACAATTTTTTTTACTGTTTCAATGTTTTCTTCGCTTGTTGAAGTGGTCATACCTCCAGGATGCTCATCGTTATCAACATCATCTCGGCCTTCTGTAAAACGCTTGTAGCATTTATAAACACATTTTTGAGACAAAGTGGACTCACCGAATGCCACAGTCAATATTGCAAGCCCATTGGAGCACTTTATTCCATTTTTAAGGCAAAATTTATTACATTTTCATTGATCCATTTCTTTCAAAAGTCAAAAATTGAAGAACGGTTAATGTGTTTTGTTCTGTTGTCAACAATAAACTTCTAATAGAAATTGGCTCCTAATTCAAGCACATGATAAACATACATATGTGTACGATTATAACAAAAACCAAATATCGATAATCGAATGTACACAGCCCGCGAAAAAACAAAATTCACCTTTTTCTTTGAACACACCTCGTATATACATATGTATATTATTTAATTTATTATTTTATAACTTTTTTTGCTTAAACGTTATAATATTTAATTAAATTAAAATTTTATTAAATTTAAAAATCGTTTCATGGATATAATTATTTTTTTTTGCAATATTTAATATTATTTATTTGTTTTTTTAATTTTCTCGCGCAATTTTATTAGTAATTAAAATTATTGAAATCTTTATAAAACACGAAATTTTTTATTTGCAAAATATTTTTAATAATGTTAATATTTTATTTAATTCTATTTTGATTATTATATTTTTTTTTGAAAATTCTAATATATCATTTCAATTTAAGTTTTAATATTTTTTTATGAATATAAATTTTAAAAAGTATTTTATTTAATTTTTTTTCACAAATTTTTTCTTTTAAATTTTAATATTACATTTCCCATTTCATATTTAATATTTTGTTTTTATAAAAATAAAACTAAAAACCATATATTTTATTTTAATTTAATTGTTTTTTTTCATTCAAGAGCTATAATGTTTTACTTCATATTTAATTTTTAATATTTGTATTAAAATTATAAAAATTAATATATCCTATTTAATTTATATACAATTGTAATTAAAAGGATATATTTTTTATTTGAATTAATATTTCATTATTTTTTCGTTTTAAAGTTATAATATTTCATTTTATATTTGATTATTAATATTTGACAAATAAATACTAAATTTACTATATTTTATGTTTTATAAATTATAACAATAAAAATCACATCTTATATTTAATATTTGTTTTAAGAAAGAATATTTTATTTCGTTTATTTTTTTTTCGTTATAATATTTCATTTCATATTTAATTTTTTAAATTTTTTTTTTAAATAACTATAAATAAATTAAATAATTTTTTAGTATTATATTATTTTATATTCGCTTGTAATACTTCATTTCACATCAGTTTTTTTTTAAATTATTTGCTTCTTCACGGTTTTAAGGTTCTTTGAAAACGCTCATAATATTATTTATTTACTTAATTTTCACATATTACTATTTCAATATAACTATAATTATCTATTTGATATGCAAAAGCAAATGCAGGAATTACCAGCCAATAGCTGCAGTTAAAGAAATAACGGTTTTTTCAGCGCCAATTTTACACGTAAGTTATTTATAAAACAATAACTGTAAACTGCAAAATTTCATTTAAAAATAAATTTTGCTTCCGAAGCTCAATAAAGCGATGAAGTCGACAAAGCTAAACTAAATACAGTTAAAATGCGATCATTCCAGCGAGCGTTGCAGATCGCTTATTAGTGCGATTAACTAAAGAACTTTACTGCACTGGAGACTGCAATCAATTTATATACAAGAATCATAACAGAGTAACGCCAAGCCGGCTAGCATAGCGGAGCCTGAGAGAACACACGCACACACACACACACATGCACGTAATCGGCCGGAAGCAACTGAAATTGCAAAGAGATCAGACCACGCTGACAGCAATACATATGTGTGCATGTGACCCCTGAAAAACGCCTAGGCTTGTTCGCATGGGTTCTGTTTCGCAATATGTGGAGATAATGGCGTAGTTTACCGTATTTACATATATACACACACAATCATAAATGCACCGAAATCTGTCTACATATGTTTTTGTGTGTTGTTGCAGGCCTGTTTGTAGCGGTTCCGGTAGCCGAAAAGTAGGTGTCTCACACAGGCATACCCACACATATGCGCAAGTGAGCGCACATAAGTGAAAGATATAATATAATTTTATTGCTGGGTCAAGTATATATATGGTCTGAAAAGTCCCTAACACAGAAAACACGTTTTGTTTTGTTCAAAATCATTCCAGCGCCACTCCAACATTTCAATACAACTTTTGTAGAACGATTTGTCTTTTGACCAAAATAGGCCTAAAGCATACTCGCTCTTTTAAATTTTCCTTTCCGATCATTCAGAACGATTTTGTGGATTTTTTTTTATGTTTTCTCGGGTTAAAGGCTCATTTGGACGCCCACTGTGTTTTTGAAGTCAGCAAACCAACGTTTTATTACGGTTTCTGATGGTGCTGAAATCTCACAACATATGTCAAGCCGCTGCTTCGCTTGAACAGAATTTTTTCCCATCAAGAAGCAGTGTAAATTAAAATACGAAATTGTTTCTCACACATTGTTTTTAAAATAACAAAATTAAAATAACTCTTAGCACAATAACTCGCAAACTTAACTCAAAAATGTAATAAAATTTTAACAGCTTTCTTTTGAAGGTCAGTAAATTAGGCGAATTCAATAAAACTAGCGCCATCTATGTGTGAGGCCCGGAAATTTTCAGCCCATGTACCTTTACCAGAGATATATATCATATACGTTCTCTGCCTTTGCCTCGATAAACCGAACCTCTATTCAACACTTGCAATGGGCGATGGTTGTCCCATAACGGTGCACCATTTCTCTGTCTCAGTTCGAAGAATCTTTGGATCTATAAGAAAGCGATTAAGCATTAAAAAAAATTTCATTTTAGCACTTTTCACATTTGCTTACCATTGCAGGCAACATAAAAAGTGGGCTGGGAAAAACGTGCCATGTAACCACTTCCGAATATGGTGGTGTGGTAAGTGAACCTGAAAATTTTTAGTATTCATTATATTCAATCTAGAAATATAAGTATACGAGTATATCTGCTACCCACCTCTGTAGGCAAAAAAGTTTCTGGAATAAACATCGCCCAAAAAGTCATTCAAGACGAGTTGATTAATTATAGTTGTATTCGTATCGGCCTCCTGCACTCTGGATAATGCATTTAAAACTATATTCAGCCCTGGGTAATCCGTTTGCGGATTCTATGGTAGACATACATTTATTATGACGCAAAATAATATTTCCAGCTATACCCCGCACTTACGTCCACAATATCAATCATAATGGCCAACACCGCCAAACCGTCTGGATACTGCATTGCTTCCTCTGCGTTGCCATATTTCATATTTTTATGCACAATGTGAATTTCCACATCGTAACGGTAACCATTTACGGTGTGTTCCGAACCCCTAATATCACCTGGCGCACCCCAATGAAAATGCACCGACTGCGCTTCGTAGACACCATCCAACAGACCGCCTGTAATAGTTGGCCGCAGTCCACGTACAGTCTCAGGCAGTGTTATATCAGCTGTTAAGTGTGACAGAGTGTTATTTAATTCAGTCGTAAAATTTGTTGTTGCTATTAAGAGTTTCAAATGTATGGATTATACCTGTATGACCGTTATTGATGAGCGTGAGTGGGAAAGCGAATGGTTGCGCATAGTTTCTGAACTTCAAAGCCGGCTTAAGCGAACCTATGGACTGAAAGTGAACACAATCAAAGAGTATGAGAAATGAAAAAAAATTTATATACATATGTACGTAATTAAAAAAATTAAATCATTTCATATTGTCACTTAATAGATCAGTAATTTGAATTAATATATCATCTCAAAACTGGTGACACGTAAATATATTAATTATGCAATTTGCTAATTTGACAATTAAGAAACGCACAGACTTAACTATGTGCCAGTATGTCAGTATATATATAGATCTATGGTACCATAAAGTCTTCGTTTGGTTATGTTCGAAAGTGGGTAATTTTTTTTAGCAAAGTATGACATATTTATGCAAATTTTATGGCATAGAATCAATTATGTCTTACGTGATGACATTAAAAAAATAACAGTCCGCATAGTAAAATTATTTTCATTTAGTTATGGAATACCTTTAAAATATTAACACAGCTGAATTATTTTAAACACTGTTACTCTTGAAGATAATAGTGAAAGTAATTTTGAGAGTTAGACGTTGCTCTATAAGTTTATTTATGATGTAGGTTTATCCGAAACTTAGTTATGTCTTTTTGTGAAATTGAGTTATATTGAGATCACTTTGAAGTCTTTAGCTGCTCACGCGTCTATAAAATAGTATTTTTTTGTTCTCAGACAATCTAATTTCTGATATATTTTTAAGATAGGGAATAAATAGGAGAGAACATATCTCATGCAGACTTTTTACGTTTGATATATCTAAGCCGGAAGCTTAATCCGACTATAATGATAACTTTAAGGCAATTAATAAAATATTTGCTTTGGCGAATCGAACGAAACCAGCAACTTGCATAAACACAGAAAGTGCCATCATTATATACAAATGGAGTAGATCGCCAAAAAAAAATAATTAAATCCTAATAGACATTTCTACAATGCTATAACTTTATTCGACTCGTCAAAGCTTTTGTAATAGCGAATAGAACAAACAACTGGTAAAAATCAATAAACTAAACTAACCATATATGTATATACAATTTTAATCGATTCTGCCTCTTTGCGCTTTCGTATTAAATATAATAAAAAGGAGAGTAGAGCGCAATAATAGCGAGTAGGGAATTGACGAATCGAAGCTGTCCTGTACTATTTTTTAATTTAATACGAATAATCGTACTCTATGATTCCCCAAAATGTTTAAACAAGAATATAGCGCCTAAATCTATGAGACTTTCAGGAACCATAAAATAAATTCAGGCAATTCTTTAATAGTGAGTCGTGGTGTAGTTAAATATAGATGAACTACAAGAACGCAATACTCAACACTTACGGTATAATGATCCAAATTGATCGGGGACTGTTGTGAACCACCAAAAATTGGATAATCTGCGATCCATCTATTTGTATCACGGTAATCCCACTCTGGCGCGGTTTGAACCGCTATTTGGCGGGCGAAAAACCAAATGCAATTGAAAAAAAGAAACAACATGTGCATAAATACTAAATAAAACTTGTTCAACAATAATTACATAATAAAAGCAAAGTAGTTTGCAAATTTCGCTTTTTTCACTGCTTTTGAGCTCTTCGAAATTTTTCGTTTTCGATATCTAGCAAGTAAATCAACCGATTTCGACCCGGTTTGCGGCAAACGATGTGTTTCTTCAAGGTTTAGAGCTGATTAGTTTTTGGTGTTGATCGGTCAAGTCGTTTGGAAGAAATTCGAAAAAAAATTTCAAAATTTTTTGAGATTTCTCAAAATCTACTGGTCCGATTGGGTCCATACTCACACGAAATTCAAGTGCAATGAAACCCTTTGGAATGCCGTTTAGTTTATTCAAATCGGTTGAGCCGTTTAAAAGTCATAAGAGGGTCACATATATCCACACACACACACACATACATCCACACATACATACAGACATACGGACATCATCGTAGAAATGTTCGGGGAAGCTTCCTCGACCCTCAAAACGTCGAGATCTGTTGAGAACTCGATTTTTGCAAAAAGGTGTGAAACCAATATCTTCCCGATTTTTAGAAAATTTTCAATTTTCTTAGCGGGAAGTTAAAAAAAATAGAAATAAATTAAGCGTGAACTAAGATAAAAGTTACGAGTTTGACTTTGTTTGTGTATTTGTATTAATACAAACATATTTTTGAGTTGGAGTATGTTCAAACATTTACTTATGCACTTCTAATGAGACGTAACGATTTGTTGTACAAGTAGATCACTAATGCGACTGCGTGTGAACGGTGAGCCCAGTTCTTATCGACCTCTTTGCATGCTGGATACACTTGGCAAGATACTAGAGCGGATAATCTGTGTACGATTAAAGTCGCACTTAGAAAAAGAAGACCAGGGTCTCTCCGAAAATCAATACGGATTTCGGAAGCGGAAGTCTACCGTTGATGAAATTAAAAAGGTCACTGATATCGCTAACAGATGGATGTATGGCACAAAGGAGTACTGCGCAGTAGTAACATTCGATGTAGCAAATGCGTTTAACTCAGCTTATTGGCCTCATATAATAAGCGTCCTGGAACATAAGGCAACACTGGCTTATCTAGAGAAAATTGTAGCCAGCTACCTGTCAGATCGACAGTTGCGATATCGATGACGGACCGAAAACGGTATCGGGTGGAGTACCACAGGGTTCTGTGCTCGGCCCACTGTTGTGGAATGTACTCTACTACAGTGTGCTGTACCTTGCACCACCGAAGGAAGTGCAGATCATCGGATACGCGGTTGACATTGCGGTAACAGTGGTAGCAAAGCGACTGGATAAAATCCAGAACTTATGTAATCAGACGGCATCAAAAATTAAAGTTTGGCTCGCTACAGCAAACCTCCAGCTTGCTGGACAAAAAACTGAAGCAGTACTTATTACAAGCAGGAAGAAGCTGGAAGGCATCACCCTTACTATCGACGGCTATAGCATCACGACTAAGCAATCAGTGAAGTACCTAGGCTAGTGTAGCGGCGGAACTAGCGAGGATAATGGCCAACATCGGTGGAACAATTCAGAATATGCGTGCGCTATTGGCCAAGGTGAGCCAATCTACTTATATTGATGTACGCAGCGCCCATATGGGGACCAGCACTGCGGAATAAATCTTACATCAAGAAAGCGAAATCCGGAATTCGGCTCAGTGCCATTAGAGTCCCCTGCGCATTCCGCACAGTATCTCACGAGGCAGCGGGGAGCATGGTAGGTTTCATACTACCGGACATAATGGCCATGGAAACCAAAAGAGTTTACGATAGATCCAAAAGTTTAGAAAGGCGACTAACGGTTGCAGAGCTGAAAGACGAAAGGCAAATAAGTATCAATGAATGGAAAAAACGAAAAAAAGATAGACCCACAGGCTTATTGGAAGCGTGCAGGCATGGGTAGAAAGAAAACATGGAGAAACGGATTTCTACCTGACGCAGTTTTTTGACGGGGTACGGGTGTTTTAGAGAATATCTCCACAAATACGGCCATGATGCCAGAACAAACTGTTCCTTCTGTGACTGTAGCGGAGAAAACGCGCACATCTTCTTTCCTGTCCGCGGTAAAGAAATGAGAGAACAAATTTGGAAAAGCTAATAGCGGAGCGAGTGACGCCAGATAACATAGTGCGTCACATGATTAAGTCGAAACTGGTGTGGCATCAATTGAGGATGTAGTCTGCAAGAACTTAGAAGGAAAGAGTGGCAACGGAGCGAAAGCAGAAGGATGAACGAGAGGTAGGCCTGAAAGGGGTAACTGACGAGCCGGATGGCTAAGCTTGGGTTCACGATGTAATGCCTAACGGCAGTTCCGTGGGCCTTACACAAGCACTGATTATGGAGTTTAGTACGTAGACGCGTTGTTCCGCAAGTCCCGAATGAGGTGGACCTTTAGCGGAAAACTCGAATCGTGCATTTCGTCCGCAAAAGTGACGATATCTTGGAAGATTCCCCCTTCGAAAAAAACAACGCATACATGTATTGAGTTGTATACTTAAAACTAACCCCACATACACACATACATTTAATTAGATAATTAAGATTTGTAAATAGTTTTAAGCGATGAATTTAGTAAAATAAAATTAGAATGATCAATAAAGTCTTTTCTGTCCCCCATCAGAGGTGAGACATTTAGAAATCTTCATTGAGTTTAAACAATATCATTAGAAAATATTAATAATATGATTAAATAAATTATTGTCTAATATAATTAACAATTCATCGAAACTCGTTTCTATAGCTTATATCGGTAAAAGCATGCGGTTTCGTAGTTTTAAGCGATGAATTTAGTAAAAAAATTAGAATGATCAATAAAGTCTTTTCTGTCCCCCATCAGAGGTGAGACATTTAGAAATCTTCATTGAGTTTAAACAATATCATTACAAAATATTAATAATATGATTAAATAAATTATTGTCTAATATAATTAACAATTCATCGAAACTCGTTTCTATAGCTTATATCGGTAAAAGCATGCGGTTTCGTAGTTTTAAGCGATGAATTTAGTAAAATAAAATTAGAATGATCAATAAAGTCTTTTCTGTCCCCCATCAGAGGTGAGACATTTAGAAATCTTCATTGAGTTTAAACAATATCATTACAAAATATTAATATAATTAACAATTCATCGAAACTCGTTTCTATAGCTTATATCGGTAAAAGCATGCGGTTTCGTAGTTTTAAGCGATGAATTTAGTAAAATAAAATTAGAATGATCAATAAAGTCTTTTCTGTCCCCCATCAGAGGTGAGACATTTAGAAATCTTCATTGAGTTTAAACAATATCATTACAAAATATTAATAATATGATTAAATAAATTATTGTCTAATATAATTAAAAATTCATCGAAACTCGTTTCTATAGCTTATATCGGTAAAAGCATGCGGTTTCGTAGAACCCATTTCATATTGATAAGCTTTTTTTTCGATTGAACTGCTAATCGAGAATGTAATAACAAAATGAAACCAAACATTTAGGCCGGTAAAATACAAAAACATCGTGGAATTTTACTTTGTTATTAATATTTGGGATTTATTATTATTAGTCGCTACTGAGCGATCGCCGGTACTTCTGAATATATACAACGCCTGCCCGAAGAGATTTTAGTTTGCAAAATATCTTCTATAATTTAATTAATTTAAATTTTTAATATTTTTTTTAATTAATTAATTTAATTTTAATTTTTTTTATTAAAATATCATTTCACACGATTAAATTGGTGACTATTCAATTTTAGAATTTCAAATTTTGTTAAATTTAAAAATCTTTTCATGGATATAATTATTTTATTAATGCAATATTTAATATTATGGTTATTTGTTTGTTGGTTTTTTTTCTCGCAATTTTATTAGTAATTGAAATTATTGAAATCTTTATAAATTACGTAATTTTTTTTGCAAATAAATTTTTATTAATTTTATTTTAAATATTTTATTTTATTCTTTTTGTTAATAATATTTTTTTCTAATATATCATTTCAATTTAAGTTTTAATATTTTTTTTATGAATATAAATTGTGAAAAATTATTTTATTTCATTATATATTTTTAACAATCTTTTCCTCTTAAATTTTAATATTACATTTCCCATTTCATTTTAAATATTTTTTTAAAATAAAATTAAAATTAAAAAATATTGATTTAATTTCAATTTATTTGTGTTTTTTTTCGTTCAAGAGTTATTATAATTTACTTCATGTTTAATTTTTAATATTTGTTGTAAAATAAAAAACAATATATGTTTTTATCATTTATTTATTTTTTTCGATTAAAAATTATAATAACATATTTAAATTAAAAAAAAATTTATAAATTAATTAAAAGAATATATGTATTTTTTATTTCACTTTATTTTCTATTATTTTTTCGTTTTAAAATTATAATATTTCAATTTATATTTTATTATTAATATATGAAAAAATAAATATTAAATTTAATTTAATTTATTTTTTATAAATTATTACATTACAAGTCACATTTTATATTTAATATTTGTTTTAAAAAAAAATAAATTTAAAAATAATATTTTATTTCGTTTTATTTGTTTTTTTTCGTTAAAAAGTTATAATATTTCATATAATATTATTATATTATTTATTACAACATATTATTTTATATTCGCTTGTAATATTTCATTTCACACCAGTTTTTTTTTAATTTTTTGCTTCTTCAAGGTATTTAGGTTCTTTGAAATAGCACACAATATTTTTTTATTTTCATAATTTTTACTATTTCAATATAACTATAATTATCTAATTGATATGAAAAAACAAATGCAACAGTTACCAGCCAAAAGCTGCAGTAACAGAAATAACGGGTTTCTCAGCACCATTTTTACACGTAAATTACAATATTTATAAAACAATAACTGTAAACTGCAAAATTTCACTTAAAAATCAATTTTGCTTAGAAGCTCAATAGAGCGCTGTGAGAGCGATGAAGTCGACTAAGTACTAAATACAATTAAAATGCGATCATGTGGCGAGCGTTGCAGATCGGTTATTAGTACGATTAACTAAAGCAGCGGAGACTGCAATCAATTTATATACAGGAATCATAATAAAATAACACCAAGCCGGAGCTTGAGAGAACACACGCACACATACACGCAAGCGAAATGTGTTTGTGTGGGTTTGTTGCAGCCCTGCGGTTATTGAGTTTAACGGTTCCGGTAACCGAAAAGTATTTGTCTCAAGCCGAGTTTTGTCTCATCAGTTCACGCACACACACAGGCATACCCACACATATGCGCAAGTGAGTGCGCATAAGTGAAAGGTATGATATACATATGAATTTTGAGAATTTTTACCCTGACAACTTTTTGGCCAAACATTTTTCTGTTGCCAAAAAAAATCCGGTTCATTGCTATATAAAAAAACTGTGACGCAAAAAATAACTAACTCACACTTTTTGTTGTTGGGATAAAATAAAATATTCATAGCTCAATAGGATTGATATGAGTCATCTTTTAAATCTCCTATAGAGCCCCGATATTACTTAGCCTAGTTTTAACGCAAATAAAAGTGGTTAATATTTTGGTGCTGCATATGGTGATTCTTCCCTTCGATGGCGACCATAAAAAGAAGAGGAGAATAAGGTGTCAAAATTCCACGTCTTCGTATTATTGAAGGTACGCGAGATAGCCTCTACGGAATTTATGTTATCATGGAAACTGCCCTACCGATCGGAAAATATTTAACGCCAAAAAGAAAAGTACTCGTACGTCATGACAATGCACCGGATCACTATTGCGCCATCCCCACACCCAAATTGGTTGAATTGAGCTACAAATATCCATCTATAGTGTTCTCCAGATTTGGCTACGGAAACTTCATTTTGTTTCGAGAAAACCTAAAACACTCACTCACCGGACAGTCATGAGGAGGTTATCGCCGCTACGAAAGTCTACTTTGTATACTTCCAGAAAACATATTTTTTAAACGGGTTAAATTAGTTCGAGTATTGCTGGGTCAAGTACATAGGGCTAAAAGGAGAATTAGTATGGAGAAATAAAATGCCATTCCTACACAACTTTCGGTTTTAACATGTATCATGTTTTAGCGCTGGGTATGCGGTAGGATTTTGCGCGGCGTGGAATTTTAGTTTTGGATAATATAGCATAGGATAAAAACAAACTGATGTTATTATCAATGGACAAAAAGCACTTTTAGTTTAAGTTTATTTTACTCCACGCGTATCGTTACAAGACATAAAAAATTTGTTTGAAATAAATTTTATGGGATACAGCGCAAAAGCAACTATATTTGAAGTTGTAATAGAAATGAAATTGTCGAATATTCCAATAATTCTGGGAGGTGACTTTAACGTTAATTTACAAAACGTAAAAGGGCAGGAATTTTTAGATTTTATGTTTGACACTTAAGGTTCGCAAATTAACAACAACACAATGTAAGCAACGAAAAAAAATAAAACATGACAGATTAGACAAATTCACAACTAAACGCTTTGTCTGTTATTTCTCACATCATCGTCCGTTAATAAGTGTAACAAATGACGAGAATGTAAAAATTGTACAACAATGGACGATGTAACGTAATATTAATATTTCTATAAATTGTATTATATATATATTATATGTATAAAATTGTTTTATTTAAGTAAAATTACAAAATAATTTATATAAATTATTTATATTTTATAACTTCAATTGCAAATTTATATCATTATCATTTTTATTATTATTATTATTATTATTATTATTATTATTATTATTATTATTATACCTAAACTTACCACTACAAACTTATTCAATCATTATTCCATATACGACAGGGCGAGCAGCAGCAGCGCAAACGAAACTCTTGCAGCCGAACTGCGGACACATGTATTCGTTGTTCGTAATTTACCCGCGTACACATACGACAGACATACTTTCCATTTCGATTCCCACAATAGCCAGTTCTACGTTACTGGAACTGACCCGGATTTTATTCGGCCAAAGACTGTTTTTTTGGAAGATCTAACATGTTGTTGTTGTTGTTGTAGCGGCAGAATTCTGCCGAGTTGACAGTCCTTGGCCTTAATAAACCCGGGACCGTTCCGGTTACGTAGACCCGACTGTCGTGGGAACGGGAAGATCTAACCTCGTTTGGATCGTTAAGTAAAAAATCATATTTGACATACACACTTCTTCCGGAATTCTGAATTTACACAGTATGCTTAATACATACATAAGTGTGTTATACTTACTTACTTCCTTGTGTTCTTCATTTCTGGCTCCATTCAGAAGATGGAAAAAGTATTCTCACCATAAACTAAAAAGTGTGTTCTGGATGTTTAAAATCCTTGCTTATTGTCATGGATTAGTATTTTCAGCCTTGAATAAAAATGTATATAGTAATTTGGTGTAGATTATTTATATTCGAAACAAAACAAAAACTTTTTTCGGTTTGAGAGGGAAATAAATGTATAAATACATATATGTATATTTAATTTTTTTTTGAAATTTTACATAACATACCAATAATATTTAATGCATAGATAAGTAATTTACTTCTAACAACATATATTTACTCATTTCATTTGAGTTGGTTGAATTTATGTTGAATAATATAGTACTTCATACTAAATATTAAATGGTTCCCCATAAATTTTTTTTAAAGCAATTTTCATCGTATAATTTTGTATTTAGCAAACTAATAATACATAAAATACTTAAATTATTATTATTGTAAATGTATTTTACCATTGGCTTCGTACAAAACAACACACTATTTATTATATGAATGAATTTCTTCAACAAAATCAGTCCATTATAGCCACAAGCACGCAGTATAACTTCATTAAATCGCTCTGCATCTCATAATTCGGAGGAAAAGTAAATTTTCGGGTTTTGTCAGAATTCAACGTCGTCCCTGTCGAGGAAGTGCGCTTCGACATGTTGTTGGAATGCTTCCCACACAATTGAGGCATCATATTTTCGGCCACACATTGGACACACACGATCAGCGGCATCCATATTTTGTACTTTGTCATAGTAGGCATCAACTTCTAAGAAGGTTTCTTCTTCCTCCGCTTCATTAGAGCATGACAGCTCTTCTTCTTCTGCTTCGTTACAATTAGACCATGCATTGTTGCCTTTAGACACGTTGTTCTTATTTATATGCATTACTTCACTAAGGCTCTCATCAGTTTCTAGACTTTTGTCAGCCATTTCGGGTTTTTGTGATTTCTTCGCACAATCTGCGCACGGTTGCAGTGCTGCAAGTATATTTATATCTATGTGCTATTTCAAATCAAATTTTTTTCAACTTACCAATTCTAGTCTCGATAACAGTAAGTGCAGAATTAAGTTCTTGTTGTTGCTTGAGCGCCTCACGTTGCATTTCCTGCAAACCTTCCATGCACTTTTTAGCTACAGAAGTGAAGTCTGCCTCATCGACATTACTATCATCAACATTTAAATAGGCAAATCCCAAATCACCGTCTGCTGGTAGCACATAATCATTGTCTTCGACCACATCACATTTTTGTTCAAGCGCAACTTCCTCCATACTAAGTTCTTTACCATTCGGGATTAACTTATGACGTAAATTAGGATTTGGCGAATGTTGTGTAAATGTTTTGGAACGTATAAGATTTTGATTTGAACCGCTACCATTTCGTGGACTCGTTTGGTTATCATCTAGCTCATTGCCGGTGGTGTAATCTGGCTCATTTGTAGCACAGAGTTGTCCGGTTTTATCTTTGGCTATTTGTGACAGCCGCGACCATAGTTTTCGGTTTTCGTTTGAAACCATATTGATGTGTTCGCTTAATTGTTCTTTTTGGCGATTCAACTCCTCCACCCGCGTACGTAATTGCAGCAATTCGCCCGCTTCAGAATTGATACTGCCATTTATTGTTAATGTAGTGTTTGCTTGTTTACCTTGGTCAAAACGTGCACGTAGTTCTTCGTTGTCTTCTTCCAGCTCAGTTAATCGACGTTGAAGTGCAAGGCATCTTTCCTTCATAGTCTGCAGTGCAACTCGCAGTGCATATTCCGAAGCAAGTACATTACTAGAGTTTGGCTCAGATTCCATTGCTGCTTGTTGTTTGTATTTTTAGTGACGTCTATTTGACTTTCGGCTTTAAATGACCATTAGTAATTGAAAATTATAATTTAAACATATATTAAAATCTAAGTAAAATATAGAATATTAAATACAATAAGCAAATAGGTTTAAAAGAATTAGAGTGTGAGACAAAATGCACTAACTGTTATTCATTTTTGACACATATCATTGTCTTTATTTCGTTGTCTCCCCGATTCGTAATAAACAACTACTAAGGTGGTTTGTCAAACCTCAGGAATAAAAATATTTTATCAACGATAAAACCATTACAAAAAGTCACTAATTGATTAATTCTGCATCTGCTGTAATTCGTTGTTCTAAATTTGACTGTGAATGTTATATATGTTGGACATTTCTTGAAGTTCATAGGGTATTAACATTTAATATGTAAATTTGTTTCGAAACTCTGAAAACCGAATCTAAACTAAAATCTTTCCTAATTACTTATATAATTAGGTCTGAAAGTGTAAATTCTATTGCTATTTATTGTCTTTAACAACTCTGTTAAACTAAGCTATCACCGACGTATTAAATAGTAAATGTCAAACCATGGTCAGCTGTTGATTGTTTGTTTGTGCAACTTTTAATATTAGTCAAATATGCTTTGCATAAATTATTTTAAACAAAATTTCTTCAAATATCGAAGAAAAATAAATGAAAGCTTTAATTTAATTCTCAGTCCAATAAGATGGAAATGTCAACAAACACAGTCAGCACAATTAATAAACAATTCCAAGTTGAAAGTGTTATTTTTTGGTACCGACACATTTTCATTACCCAGTCTGCATGCGCTACATAATAACTAGTATGATTTTAACATTAATTTTAAATAATGATTGCAATATAAAATTTTTTTATTAGTTATGCTAGAACAGAGAACAACGCACTTGGCGTAGTTACGTCTTTTAAAAATCCTGCAAATTGTGTTCGTACCTACGCAGAACAGAAGCAGCTGACACTTCATCGATGGCCGGTACTTCCGGAAGTTTGTCAAGGATATGATTTAGGTGTTGTAGTATCATTTGGTCATTTAATACCAGAGAGGATTATTAAATCTTTTCCAAAGTAAGTGATTAAAAAATTATTTATAAATGTGAATATTTCTTTGTAGCTTTGTTTTGTTTTCCAGTAGACTTAAGACTATTCAAACAAAAAGTTATGAAATAAAATTATTTAGTAAAATTATAACTTTCTTTAATTTTCAGTGGTATGATTAATGTACATGCTAGTTTATTACCTCGTTGGCGTGGTGCTGCGCCCATTATCTATGCTATAATGCAAGCAGATGCGCAGACTGGAGTATCTATTATGAAAATAGAACCGAAACATTTTGATGTCGGAGATGTAAGTTTTTCATAGTTGTTAATACAGCTGACGCAAATTTCTAAGTCGCAAACTTTTTTCATAAGGTGTTGGCACAACGTGAAGTAACAATTAGAGCGGATATTCTTATGCCGGAACTTCATGCTCAACTTGCACAGGAAGGAGCTAACTTGCTTGTTAATACTTTAAATAATTTCTCAAGCCGTTTAGAATCTGCAACAAAGCAAAATAATGAGCTTGCTACCTTTGGTAATATTTCAATATTATTTTGAAACTTTCTATTAATGTCAAATACTTTTTTCATATAGCACCCAAAATAACAACAGCCATTACTAATGTGAATTGGTCTCAATTGAGTGCAGAACAGATACATCGCAGGTTTCGTGCACTTTTTGGCTTTAAGCATTTAAATACGAGATTTCAGAATAAAAATATTCAATTGATCGATGTTAAACAGCCTGCTGTACAAGAGCTCCTTCTCCCTTTGGATAATATGGAGTGCGGCTCGTTTTTGTACGATCGAAATAAACGTCTGCTTTTAGTCCGTTGCGCCGACAACACATATTTGGAAGTACATCAACTACGTGTCGAAGGCAAAAAAGTAATGACTGCAACGGACTTTAGTAATGGATTCCTCAAACAAATAAACTCCACTAAAGTACATTCGTTCACAAGTAAATAAAGTTCATTTGACGGATGTACAAATATTTATTACTTTAACAATTTTGACGATAATAGGTTTTATTTTTAAACTCTCGCAACATGTTGCTACAGAGTATAATATTTTTGTTTATTATAAAAATGTGCGCAATTCAGCCCAAATTCGAGGGCTTAACTTCCTTTGTATCTGCCGGCTGCGCTGTAGTCTTCTGCATTAGATTTTTGCTAAACCAAACAGGACGTGGTTTCTCCATTTCCACTACGCGCACTTTTCGTTCGTTGCTTCCATTTTCAACTTTCTCGATTTGTTCCCCTTGATACAGGACCACGACTTCATGTTCAATTGGCTCCAGTCCCAACTTTTGCTCAATTTTTTCTTGCATTAAACGAGTTTCCTGCTCCACTTTTTTGTAACAGTGAGCTAAAAATTAAATATTCTATATACATATATTTCCTATATAATATTAAAAATAATTTTAACATACGACATAGTACACCCAATTCGTGATCATGACCACATTGATTACAGGAGCGCAAGTTGGTTTTAGCAACCAATGGCTTCCAATTATATCCAGGCAAACCAAATTTTCGATTTAGGCGTTTTTCAATGGTACGACGATGCTTCGGCACAGCCCACAAAATGCCGTCACCTAACAGATTTTTTAGGCTAAATCTATCAGATTTCCTAATATCTGGTGCATTCAACCCAACACTAGGCATGCCGGCCAAAGCTAATTCCACTGTATAAGAAAAACATGAACTTGATTAAATAACCAACAATTTGCTTTTTTCAATTGTATATACTTGGTGGTTGACCCCGGTGTCCGAAAAAAATAAACCTTTCAAGACGATTCAGGAACGAATTTAGACTTTGATAGATATTTCGCGACATTTTTATTGTTAATTTTTATTTTAAGAAAATATACAAAAAATTTCAAAGAAATTCAAGCAGTAAATGAATAATTGAGTGACAGCACAATCAGCTGTTTTGTATTTTTTTGCATGCTGCGATTTGACAGTAATGACCAAGTAGAAATCGAGCAAAGTTATGAATAATTCGCTAACAACTTCTATTATGTGCATTTTTGAGTTAAAAACGGTTTTTAACAACTTACACAGACAATAACGTTATTAATTAAATATATGAATACATGAACCGATTTTAGATAAACCATCATTTGAAATTGTTATATAAAATAAAGGAAAAGCTGCAAATTACGAGAATTATTGAAAATATATCAATGTTTATATACTGTAAATGATGATCATATTTGTAAGTTTATACCTCATTAACATTTCTTCTTCACTCTACATGTAGATGGCGCTCCTAAGAACTACGATGGATGGCAACGTCAATCAGCTGTTCTTACAGATGTTTAGCATATTGTGAAAGTAGCATAAAAAAAAAACATCCAAGTTACGTCAAATCAATTTCTAATTCACTTTTTAAACTAGTTAAATAATCAAAAAGAAAATTTAACAAAAAGTTGTTTAAAGTGGCAGTGTTCAGCTGTTGATGTTGTTAATAGATGAATTGTGTGTGTTATTTGCAAGGTGCTTCTGTGAAGATTGATGGTTTGAATGCATGACCAAAACAGTAATAGCTGAACGATAACTTTATCGCTGCATGCTAAGCCGGTGCAAAGTTTATAAGGACTCATACTTGTTGAATGCGGCAGTAGCTTCGTGCAAATTAGAGCCAGGCTTAAAATAGTTGTGTTCAAATGGAGCGCTAGAAATTCAACACGACGTGCACGGTTAAAGCGCACTACTACATATGCAGTTCCGTGTACGAAACGTTTTTCTAGCACACATATATTCACCACAGCGCAGCCGTAACCATCGTCGAAACGTAACTCAGCGAGCCAAGTGAACGAGTTTCCACTGTCGCTGCAGTCATTTCTTAAGCTCTCTTAAAGTCTGCTTGAATACTTGGCTGCTGCCACATTGTAATAACCTGCGTAAGCCACTATCGTTGACAGCGACAACAGACACTTTGTTGGAGCTGCTGGAGTCAGACGTAAGTTATCGTCGTTCCGTGGCCGTCTTTGCCGTTCTTCAGTTACTAAATCAAATTAAATTAATATAACGTCGTTTTGAATTAACTTAACCAGCGTTGTGTGTGTCCAGTCAATTAAATACCTGTGAAATATATTCTAATAGTGAGCTTCAATGTTAAATTGAAAATCATATTATTAAAAAATATTAAGCTTGGCTTAAAAACAACGAAAACCAAAGCGAGTGACATGTTTTCTCTTAAGAATATTTAAAGATATATATACATAATACTGAAGTAGATAATATATACAGGACCTATCGGGTGTTTCAGTATCATATCCAAAAATTACATATATATTGAAACAACAAAGTGTAAATCAATGAAGTAAAAAATCTTATTTCATAAACCCCTTGAACCAACACAAAGTTTGTAATCAACAGTAATACAAAAGTATAATATTAAAAAAACGCATACGAGAGTGTTTTCAAAAGTGCTTATTTCAAAATCAAAAATTGTTTTTAGTTTATCAGTTAATTTTCTAAAAAATAAAATAATATGGCCTGTTTAAGCACTTCCGGTCGTAAAGGACTTCACGTAGTCGTCGGTACACGGAACCATCAAACGCAAAAACATCTCTGTCAATTGTTTTGGCAACAAAAAATTAACAGATCCTTTTGCTCAAATGCAGTGGCTGCTGCGCTACTATGCAAAAATAAAGCGAACAACATGTCCTCGCTTTTACCACAACGTAACTTCCACGGAGTGGGTATATTATTGCAACGTAACACGGCCATAACAACAGGACATGATTATCTTGTCAATATGGTAAGTTGTAATTAAAAACAGATTGCGCCTTGTATATTTGTATTTAAAATATTTATGTTTTTAAATTAATAAATTTTTCAAGACGAATAAGTACTTAGACTTCTAAAGTGTGTACTGCTATACTCATATATTACAAGCCAAAAAGTTATTTTCGGATTTATATTTTCTATTATCTGCTTTCCTTTTGAATAAATAACTAGTAGTTTTTTTTATCGCTACGACTTTCCATTATGTGGTCTATCTGCAGCCAAGGAATTTCGTATTTACTTCAATCACAACATTGTAAAACCCAATATTGTAGATCTATAAACTAATATATTTAATTGTTTTTAATTCCACCAGTTATAAGTCTCAATGTCGGCATTCATTTGTAAGACGGCACAACAGCCAGTGCGAGAAGTCGTTAATCCATTTTGATTATTACCTTTTAGAGAGTATTGCTACCACATGCTGCCGATTTTTTGCGGTCATTTGAAGTTTGTGATTTAAAATCCTATATAGAGTAGCAGGTATCATGTATTACGTCGACTGCGCGCGTTGGCAACTAGTGTAGCCATTTGATTCCTACAAATGTACATAGAAATATATATATTTGTACATTAGTAAGTTGGTGCTTTTGTTGTTTTTGTTGTTGTTGGTATTGTTGCATTTGTCATCATTATCAACGGCTCGTGTCCATCAACAACATTATCATCCTTAATATTGTGTGCGATGACGTCGCTTTGCATTGCTTCCTCATCGGCAAAGTGCATTGGCTGCGGTTGGGAAGTTGTTTACTGTGCTTGCGCTGCGGTTGCTGCGCTGGTGCGGTAGTAACTTGCAGCATTATGCATACAAACATAGTTTGCACCACCACCACCACACACTGTGCGCAAAATTTGCTGCAAACGAAAGTGAAATTAATGCACTCGCCTGTCGCTTTCTGGCTTTAAGTTGGCAACGTTTTTTTTTTTTATTTTTTTTTGTACATTTCATTTTGTCTTGGTTTATTTTATCGTTTCTTCATTTATTGCTGTTGGCAGTTATTTCATTTGCTTTGGCATCTTTCTTTGCCGCAAACTTCGCTTTCGTTGGCCATGATAGTTTGGCTGACGGTTGTTGTTAATTCATGCGTTTGCCTGGTGTTTTCTGGTTTGTTTGTGCATTGAGCGTAAAAGTGTGGACATGAAGTGGCGCTGTTGGTAAGAAAGTATAGATATACTTGTACATATGTACATTTGTATGCCAGTGTTTGCGTGTGAATGGAGCAAAGAAAAGCAATGCACTGTCTGTTGTTGGCTACCAATGATCGTGTTGATGATGAAAACGGTGATAATGACGTGAGAAAAGTCGTTGGCCAAATGTGAGACAGGTGTGTTTGCGGCTTCCACTTATCGTTGGTTTTACACATACACTTTTGAACTTTTTACTATATGCTTGAAACAAATGTTATGCCGAATATAAGATAGCTAAAATTTGTCAAACATTTAGATATTTAAACATTTTTATATATTAATATTATTATAATATTTTATATTAAGTTATATGCGGTGCATGAATTAATTTTTGCACGCATACATACATATATCTCCAACTTTACAGTTGTGCCACTCTAGTTCTGACATTATTAGCTCTTAGTAAAGTGTACTATGTATATTTAAATGTTATTAACTGCACTTCGTTTCTCCCTTTTTTGTAATTTAAATTTTTAAAATTAAAATGTACCACATGCTTCCATTTCTTACTCTACTTTCTGTTTTTTCACTACTCTTGTCAACAGCTGATTTTTGTTTTGGTGCATGGATTCTTGTTCTACTTGTTTACCATTAGGTCTGCAAACAATTGAGAGTGCGCCTGGCGAGAGAGCGTGTCTTAGAAAGCATGCGCGTTTGTGTTGTTGTTTATAGTGCAATATTGCACTTGAAGCTTTGCTTACATTGTTGCTAATACAGTGATGCTCAAACAGTGCGATGCTAGTATAAAAACTTTTATGCTGCATTTTTCGTTGTTTAAATAATACAACAGTTACATAAATATTGTTTGAAAAATAAAAATGAATTATTCTTATTTATTTATTAATATTTATGCATATGTAAATACATACATATATATGTATGTATATGTGATGTACATATATACATGCAAGTATACTTGCTTAAAGTTATAGAGCTGAAGTAATCATAAAATTAAAAAAAACAAAAATTGAACACATAAAAAATTAAAAATGCATTGGACATAAAATCCGAAATTATAACATTTATATAACTTATAGAAGTATTGCAATTACAATGAAGCATTATAAGTAAATGTTGAGGCCAATAAGAAGTACGGCAATAAATTCAAAAGCGCTTTCATAACGCATTTGTATGTATGTGTCGAGGGTGCTGCCAATATACATGCGCAAATGTATTTGTACGAATTTTTTGTATAGCGCGTAGTGTGTCTGGCAGGTGTGTGCGCGCATGCGCATACAAATTGGCATATCTCGTAGCGATTGATGAATTTTCGCTTTCAAAGAATTACACCTATATATGTATGTACATATACATACATATGTATGTATGTATGCATATGTCTTAATGTACACAAATATCTATGTACAAACCCTCCTCGCATGCTCGTTAAAAAGGAAAAGAAATTTCAGTGATCAAACTAAATTCGTCTATAAAAAAATCAAAAAACAGATAATAAAAGCGTAAATAAGCGCAAATAGAAAGTGCTGGCTGCACAAACAACAACAAATTTGGTTATTTATTCACTGCCAATAAAAGAACGATGTAACTTAAAAGACAGTCAGTCGTTAGCAAATTAAATAATTTTGTCATTCAAAGTAATGAATCAATGGCCTTCAATGGCTGAACCTTTATGCAATTACTATTTCTCCACTTTGGCAACAGCACACTTTACAAAATTGATTTCACTAATCGCAGTATTGCGTTAAGTGCCACTGAAATACAATACATTAATGCTAGGCTACTTTGAGCGGAAAAATAATAAATTTTTTTTTGTTTTACTAATTTTTACCTTGCAATTTTTGTTTACTATTTGCTTTGCCTATTTGGTTTTTATACCCTAAATAGGGTGTATTAAGTTTGCTACGAAGATTCTAACACCGTCTGTTTGTCTGTCTGTATATACGCGAACGTGTCCCTCAGTTTTTGAGATATCGCATTGAAAGTTTGCACAAGTCCTTTTCTCCCTAAGAAAGTGCTCATGTGTTGGAACCGTCGATATCGATCCACTATAGCATATAGCTGGTATAAAAACTGAACGATCAAAATCAAATTCTTGTATGGAAAAATTTTTTAGTTCACGAGATATTTTCACGAAATTTGGTAAGAATTATTGTCCAAAGCTCCGAATAAATTGTTTAGATCAGACCACTATAGCATATACAAACTGACCGATCAAAATCAAGTTCTAGTAAATGATCTACTATTTGTATTTGTGAAGGGTATTCTATTGGTATTGGTGCAACCGAAGTAAATGTTAATTTTTTTTTTTTTTGTAATATTTGTGCCGATTTCTTTGCCATCTTCTTTCCATAGCTTTCGATTTTTTCTAAAGTTTAGCTTATGTATTTGTTGCGCCCCACTAAAGGCTGGCGAAAATGTGAAAAATATATATGTATGTATGTAAGTCAGTCTGAAAAGCAAAAAAAAAAATTACAACAACTAAATTTAGTTCATATTAACAGTTATGTGTGAATTGAATTCCTCAACGATTTGTATGCTTATATCGCCAGCTACTGCGCTTGTATTTATGCTTGTGATCTATTTGTGTTTTCTAACCGCTTTTGCTGCTGTTTCCATAGCGTTTCTGTAATAAACGCTTCTCCAAACATTTGGCTGTACATTTTTAATGCGTCTTACTAGGCGCGATGGGGCCAAACTCTCTATTGCACACATTTAAAACAATGCATATGTGTATGTAAGTATTTGTGCATATATACATGCATATAAACATAAGACATACCTTTGCGCTGACTATTTATGCGTTTGATTTATTAAAAAAATGAAAGTGCTTCGCTTTTGTGTTACCTGCGCATGCGTATGTGTATGTTTGCTGCTTTTTTCTATTAAATCTTACTTACAAACGACTTTTGTGTCGCTGACTGTTGGCTATTGTGACCGACATTGCAAGCCACGCATTTTTTATTTACATATATTATATATGTATGTATTGCGGTGCGCATGTGTAACTTGCGGTTGACATCATTTATATTATAAATTCAAATTAATTTTGTTTGTTGTTGTATCGTTTTAGGTGTTAACACTTTACTAATTACATATGTATTTGAGCTTACAAGTAGATGTATGTGTATAATATTTGTTTGCAGTGGGGTTCATTGAGGTGTCCATATCATCATCAGTTAGTGAAGTTGTCAAGTTGTAATCTATGTTGCTATTGTTGTCGTTGTTCTTATAAATCATTCAGTTCAAATGTTAATGGTGTTTGTAGTTATCCGACAACTGTTCCGTCATAATATAACATTTTAATGCATATATATATATTAGATTTCTCATTTTAATAAATATGAATAGCAAATGCAATACATATAGTTTATATACATATATAAATGAAATGCATACATCTGTTAGTATTACAAGATTTTTCAACTTTTTGAACTGTGAAGTTACTTAAATGAATTGTTCATGGCTTCAGTTACAACACTTTGTGGAACTTATAATAGTATGTGTATGACTGTATAAGGTTAATTAGATAATTATTTGGCTATTATAATGAAATCTATTGCACAAAATTTAAATCTAGATTCGCTAATATTGTTGCTCTTCCTAGTTTTTTCAAAATATCTGCACTTTAGAATATCATTTCGCAGAAGCAAACGTTGCGAGACCCCAATAAAATATATATATACCATATATAAATAACGATCTGAGTCGATTTAACTGTGTCCGTCAGTCTGTCTGTCTGTTTGTATATACGCGAACTAGTCCATCAGTTTTTGAGTTCATCAGGTCTTTTGTTAACTAGAAACTGCTCATTTCACGAAACTGCCGATATTGGACCACTGAAGCATATACCATACAAACTGATCGACCAAAATTAAGTCCTTCTATGGAAAACGAGATATTCTAATGAAATTTATACCTTACAAACTAACCGATCAATTTTTTATTTAAGAAAGATTTTGTAGCCTCGTTGCAAGCGAAGTTAACGTTTTTTCTTGTTTAATTATATATGAGATTATTAAGCGGAACCATTAGTTTCCCGATTATGTAATATTTGCAAGCATTATCTGTGCTGTTTCATAGCAGCGCTCAGTGAAAGGGCCATTTCCGAACATACTACAACATAGGTGTAGGCAAAATGTAATAGTAATTAAATTAGTGAAATCCAAAGTGGTTTAAATTTATTAAATATCATAATGTAACATGTCATGATTGATATTCAACAAAAACTACAAATAACTTTTCCACTTTGAACACTTTTCCACTGAGTGCAATTATCACTGGTGGAGTGGCTGAATTTGTACCCACAAATTGTTTCACTCTTACTAAAATATACTACTTTAACAATAAATACTGTGCTCAAAAAATAATAAAATAGAATTAAATAACGTTTGTTTACATTTCTTATATGTCAGTTGGCACCTCTCAAGCAGATGTCTACCAACGTATCGTTCATTTGAATGACATGCTTGTAGTTTTAGAGCCAAGGCAATGCTTGCCAAATTTTTGTATAGAAAATCATAAATAAAGCGCTAGTTGATAATGGTATACTGCAAAAAAAAAAATTATAAAAATTAGTTTTTCATACAACAATATCAACAAATCTCCGACAACTTTCAACTTTCACACGAATATCAATGCAACCTACACTTGACATAGTGTGAATCAACCAAAAATGTAATAGAAATGTCTGTAAATAATAAACATAATAATAAAGGCTCAAGTGATATTAAATTATAATCGACTTTTCAAGGCGAACACCACGCACTTGCAAAACTCAACACGTTTTGGCTGTAATTGGTATGCAAAAAACAAACAAACAAATAAGTGATGCTAATAGCTGTAATCTGCAGCGAATGCCTCCAAAATATTAGGTGTTTTGCGTGTGCTCCAATGGTTGTAATCATGCAATAATAGCGGAGCTTCAAGTGCACAAAAGATTAGACGTCAAGTGTGAATCACTTTGCAGAGTAACGGCTTGAAGAAATGCAAACAAAAATTCATCTATATTTGCAAACGAACGCGTATAATTGAAATGAAAAGTGAGCTAAAAGCCCGCCGAAGACACGAAAACAGTTTACAGGTGTCAAAAGCCAGCTGTGAAGTAGGCCTCGATGAGCTGAGTGTGTGCTCGTATGCTGCGGAATACGATGGGAATTCGGTTAAAAAGTATTGATGATAATGATATTGAAATCTTGCGAACTCGTACGCATGCAACGTATATTATATGTGTATATACATAGACACCGTATCTCTTTGTGGCTTCAACAGAAATGCTTGTGAATGAATGTCTCGGGATCAAGCTGCTTTAATGAAATTTGTTTGCTGGCATGAGCGTGATATTTATATAGAATGTACATACTTTATATACATGTATGTATATATGTATTTTTTACATAGCATGTATATATATAGTATCATATCTTTGCTTATGACCATAGAGTTCAAGTGGACGCTGCCAAAATTGAAGCAAAAATAACAACAAATTATAACAACATAAATAAAGCAAACAAAAAAGTCAACCACAATGTTATAATACAAACACTTGTATGCAACAAAGTGCGGCATAATCCGTAAACGTCTACAATTAGTTGCTGATAGCGTTTGCAATTGGCAATGAACGGAATGACGAGTGCTTGGAACGTGTAGTCATTTTTATGTTTGCACCATTTATGTACATACCTACGTATATACACAAATAAGTATATATGTACATATGCGCAAATCACATATGTATTCATATACATATCTACATACATATGCATATGTATGTCTACAAAATTCGCGAATATTATTGAGCAAGGTTGTGCAGGTGTATGTTGTTGTAAATAATTACTGTTTGGCCGAAGTAAAATTATGGCATATTGTAACTGTGATACTTGTAAGTACCTGAGATGATTTAAAAAAATTTTGAAAGTGCGGAAAATGTTGACTTGGTAATAAAAAAAAATTAAAATTAAATATTTAAAAAAAACTCAATATTAATTAAAAAATTTAAAAAATGCAAACAAACTTTTTTCTTTCAAATAAAATAAAAAGCTAAAAAAAAGATGAAATTTTGATGAAATCTAAAATATTAAAGAATTTAAGCAATAAAGCAATAAAAAAATTCAGCAACCGCGGCACCTATTTTTTTAAAATTTTTTAAGTAAAAAAAAGCTTAAAGAAAACAAATTGCTAGAGTATAAAAATGTTTTTACTTGTAAAATAAATTTAAAAAATAAAAATAAATTTAAAAATATTATATATTAAATAAAATTTAGGAAATTAAAACAATAAAGTTAGCGTAAATATTGTAAATAGTTAGCTTTCAGCATTTTTTGCTTAAATGACAAATAAATAAATTAATTAAAAGGAATAAGATAGTTAAAACAATAAAGGGAAAAAATAAAAACTAATTTTTTTTTAATTAAAAAAGCTTAAACATTAAAAAAAGTTTCTTTAAATCAAAAAAAATTTTATAAATCTAAAATTGATACACAAAAAATAAATTGTTAAAAAATAAAACTTTAAGGTCAGCGTAGGGTTTTCGTTTTTAATTTTAAGTAAAAAAAAAATAGGACAGTAAAGTAAGCGTTGAAAAAAAACCGAGTACCGAAGGTATTGTAGAAAATATTTGAAAAAATTAAATTCGATTCCATTGCGCATGCATAAATGCGCTCATTGCACACTTTCCTTAAGTGCATTATTAATAAATTAAAATCAATTGCAGGTTTCAGCTTTTTTTTCAGTAGCTAAACGTGACGCGCTTGCCTGAATATCAAATCGAACCGGAACCGCTGCACACCATTTTCGACACGACACTCACACACACACACACATGCTGCCATTCAACACAATTTAAATAACTATACAACAAACAAACGCTGGCCAGTCTCAAGTATTTGAAAAAGCTTATACATACCAAGCTATTTTATATGTACATGTGTGTGTTTCTTTCTCATTTCTTCGCCGGTTGCTGACTGCTGCTTTCACGCTACTCCACAGCGCAACAGCCGTGCGCCAGTGCCGAGTGCCAAAGAAAAAGCGAAAAATTAATAAATAATAAAAATTGAAACACATACAAATATACAGACATATCAAACAGCTAGAAACGCTAACAGTGCTGCCATACGCGCACAATACGACGCACGTACGGCGCATTACAATGCGCGCCGAATAAAGTCTATTTTGTTGGACGCAGTTGCTGGTTAAAGCTCCCGCCGCTTGCCGCTTGCCACTTTCATTCTGATATCACGCGCTTGTCGGTATTTTTCGGAAGACTTTCGGTTGCCAAAAAATCAATCTAAAGCGTGTTTACATATAATATTTTCGACACCACATGCAGTGGCCGCTAAATTTCAGTTAGTCAAATATCTAACTAGCTTCCTAGCGCTGCCAGCTTTCCGAGCGATTCGCGCTGTCGGCGGCGTTGTCATCGCGCTCGTTTCGTAGCGCTTGGCACAAAGCGCGAAGCTCTCACTCATTGATTGAAATTTCCACACAAAAAACGAAGAAGAAAGGCATGCTCAGTAGTGGTCTTCCTACCACACCACCAACCACTTGACCACACAAGCCGCGCCAAGCCCAGCCCGTACAGCGTCAAGCTCAACTCTGTTCTGCTCAGTTTGCCTGGCAGCACCGCACGCCGCATCGCTCTTGCCTTCATCTTTATCAGCACGCTGGTGTTGGCAGCGGTAGCTGCGACATTGCCAGCGACATTGGCTGCGTCCACAATCACCACCACCACCGAATGTGGATGAGTCTTACTTTCCCTTTTTGCTGACATAACAATCGAGCGCTATTTCATTTTAGCTTTTATTTCGGCGTTAGCTGTTGTTGTTTTATTATATTTAACGCTATTGCTGCTATTGATGGCTCGTTGCTTGTATTTGTGGCTTCTTAACTGTAACTATTTTTGTTGTTTTTTTAATGAAATTTTCTTTACTTTTTTGTGTCAGTTTTTGGTGTTTTACGTCAAGCAACTGTCCAACTGTCGCTTGAATGTAAGTAGAAGAAATCGGCACGTAAATACCGTTGCGCGCATAGCTTTGGCACGTTCGACAATTTCAATTTTAATTTGGCTTCGAACGCGCCAAAAATCCACTTGATTTGCGAAAAATATTATTATTATTATTTTTTTTTTGTTTTTTCCACTGCTTTCGTACTTATTCATGCAATCTGCATACTGGCATTTAATACCTATTTACTTGGATGTGTATGTATGCATGTGGTTATGCCTCCAAATCAATTTAATCGCTTTAATTTAATTTTGTATGCACGTGGTTGCGCATTTCAACATTTCCAACAACAGAAATAAAAATATATTCAAACCAATATATATGTACAAACTACATACATACATATGTACATACCATATTTGTTAATGTAAATAATCTGAAATTTAAATATATACTTGTATGTACATACTTAGTAACTTATATATGCAATTTTTTTTTGTAATAACGGTTTCCGTTGTGTAGTGTCGTTAATTGCGGTTTTAATTGACTTAATTTGTTTGAATTTTTGGTTATTGAAACCTAATTTTATTAATGGTGTTATATTATATTAGTAGTACTTGCAAGAAGGGAGTGTTAAAGGGGTTATTTATTGGTATACATATGTCATCAAATTTGACCCGGGCTGACCAAAAAACTACATTTTCTCGTATTTAAAAAAAATATTTAGTATTGCTCTCAAAAAAAGGCTTATTTTGTGCCAATACAAGCATGCAGAAAGTTAATCCAAATTTTCATACACTTGCTATAAGCCTCGGCTGGGATGGCATTCAGCGCTTTTAGCGAATTTCGATGTTTCGGCTAATTTTTGGAGCGCCATGCGCTGGATTGTTAAAAAGTTTCGACGTCATTACCATAAACCCATGCCTCGTCACCAGTAATGATGCGTTTCTTTAATGTAGGGTTGATGTTGTGGTAGTATCGGCAGAAAACCTTCTTCTGAGTTGACACTCCTCGGCCGGATAAAAACCCGACTGTCGTGGGAACGCTGAACTTGACAGACTTCGTTGTTTTTGCTTGGGTAGCTTCGTTAAATGCCAAGTTCCTGCTCTGCTTTATCTTAGGCTAAAATATTACTTTCGATTTCTTGAAATCTTGATGGAATGTGAACATAAAGACACATTTAGGTTACTGCAAGATCTAAACTGCTGATGAATTTTATGATAAGATTGATAAGAATTAGAGATTACCACAATTTTGCATTGTTTTTTTTTTTTTTTGGTTGGAGTGCTACTGACAGTTCGTGACGTCATAAGCTTAAGCTGGAAAAAGTTTTATTCACATTTATGGTATTAAGACTGTTTGACAGTTCGTTTCGCTTATGACGTTTTGTGACGTAATCTTGTTTATATCATTCTTGAAACGGTCTCATATTTGGGTAAAAGCATTTTACTTTCGGATCTTTTCTTGTTTCCAAAATAACTCTAACATAATTAAGGTAAAAAACATTGAATTGCCAATAGGTTCTTTAGCTGTAATTTCCTAAGTTAATTTTAAAACTTATCTTCGAGTATTAAAATTTTTCAATATGGAAGAATGGCATGCTTAATGAAAAATCAATAAAAAACGAAATGACAACATTTTACAATAAAATTTACAACAAAATAATACTTAATAATAAACCTTTATGTCATAAACACATTTTTGTCCATTGCATTTAGTTACATAACCTAACTCTTCTGATATAACCAAAATTCAAGCAACACATTATATCACTAACAAGTTTTTGCTTAGATATCTTTGTATATGCCAACTTTATGGCCTATTTAGGTTAAAAATTTGAACTTGAATTTGTCGCCATAAAAATGTAGATATCCAATCAATTTACAGCTCTGCATTAAATACCTTCAAATGGTAGTATGGTATATATATGTATATACATTTTATATATATATATAATATTTACATATTAAAAATCCAATCCAGCAAATGGCATATTGATTTCGCTTTCAAATATTTAATGATACCCGCTAAAGCATCAACACACCCAAGTTTACAAAATTTATTTGCATAATATTTAGTGTGTTTAAATTTAAAATCACAAAATTCTCTTTATCGAAATCTTAAGTTAGCAACTTAACTGCTTCGGTTTGTGCTTAGGCGCACGCAGCACATTCATATGTATGTATGTATATTTTGTTAGTTAGCTAAGTTATAGTTAAGCTAGTTTCTATGTAAATATTGAGACTTAATCACACACCATGGCAGTTGAGTTCTGATTTTTTGGCGGTTTTTAAAGTCAATAAGGGTGTGTATTTGATGATGTTTTTGGTGTAGCGAAGTGTATAATAATTTCGAAATTTCGGGATTTCAAAATTATTAATTCGGGATCCCGAAGTTTTTTAATATAATTTTTATAAATGTTCACCTACAACAAATTATTGTATATAAATGAAAAACTATGAATGTACAAAGAAAATTCAGCATTACACGCTGTACATATTGTTGTGTGCTTTAGTTTCCATCAAGACAATAAAAGTAGAAGAAATGAGATTTTCTGGTTTAAGCACTTCGATATCGTATTTTATGGTATACATCAGTTCAAAGAGCATAGAAAATATAACAAAAAACATCGTCGCTTACAAAATAAACATAAAAAACATTGTAAAGAAAATTTCGGGATTTTCGGTATTACACTTTTCGATATTACATTAGCATTCGTCAATAAAAAGTTGCTAAATATAAGCATTTAATTTGCCAGTTCAACCATTTTTGGTAGTTGTAAAAAGATTTCGGTAAAATGGAGAAACAAAAAGTAAAAATGAAAGCACTTTTTTTTCTGCGTCGAATGCTTTAAAAACTTCTGCTCTTGCATTGTTCTTGTATTTGCACGTGTTTGAAATTGCAGACGAGCGTAAAATTAAATACAACAAGGAAAAGCCACTACTTTTTTCATAAATTCTATGTTTTATATAATTTCTTTGTTAGTTTGCCGGCGCTTGTGGCATGTCTGTTGCAAATCGAAAATAGACGGATTTGTAGTTGAAAAACGTGGCGTCACACTTTTATTGCGCCTTTGCCAAAAGCGAAGACAATCAAAAGAAAGAGTGCTGAAAAAATATTGCTAAGCCAAATATTAGATATCCAAGCGTAAGGTGCAACAACAACAACATGGCAAACCATAACCTGCAATCTGCAATTAAAAAGCTATTTACATACATAATAACACATGTACTACATGTGTATGTGCTTGCGCGTGCACGTATTTATATTTTTGTGCAGCAGAAATATTTTCTTTTCAATTGAAAGTATTGGTCTGGCATATGAAATTTTGAACAGCATTTATGTTTGTAAATGAAATAAATATTTTCATAAAAAAAAAAATAGTATTAATTTTTAAATCAAATATATAATTTTTTTTATTTCTTCTACTTTTGTGTTATTTTTTTGCGTAATACTTGCTGGTTGCTTTGCCAATCTAACGGTATGCGGAAGATTTTAAATGCACGGCTAGCGAATGAAGAGTAAACATTGATAATCGATAATAGAAAAAAAATTAAAAATCGGAGCATAAAAAAATGTTGTAATGCCTGCTGGCCAACTCAATTGTGTGGGTGGTTCCATTTTTTTTTGCTTGCTGATCACATGTCTGCACGCAACGACCACGGCATGCATCGCTTATGAAATCGTTGAAACAATTAAGTCTTTGGTATACTCTTAGATTGTTGCGTATTATGGTAGCGTTGGTTATACAATTCTATGACGACATTGACAACAGGAAAATTATTATTATTTTACAAAATAAGTATTATATTTAATTTTATTTTGTAATAAAGCATATTCAGAATTCGCATAATGTTGATAAGATTACTTGTATGTCTTAACTTTTTTTCTCAAAAATATATGTATGTCTATAGGTGTTTTTTGACAAATTATGAGCGCTCAATGTTTTAGATTTTGGGAGCTGTGAATTATACAGCGAGCACCAAAAGTACGTTTTACTTTTAAGATAATAAAAATACTTGGAAACCAGTTAAAAACAGCTTCCGACACATGCAAATATATTTTGGGTCCGTTAATGCTGTGGGCTTCAGAGAGATTGCCTACTTAAGCCTCATTTAAAAAGGTGCTCGCGAAATTTTTAATTAGTCATACAGACGAAATTTTTCTTAAAAATATATTTGCAATACTTTTTCTCCGGTAGTTGTCTCGTTATATTTAACGACTCAAAAGGAAACGTCAGAGATCCTTTAAGGTATATAAATCTATAAATGATCAGCGTGACGAGCTGAGTCGATTTAGCCATGTCCGGTTGTGCTGCCGTCCGTCTGTCTATAGCGAGACTCTCAGTTTTTGAGATATCAGTCTGATTTATTGCACACGCTCTTTTCTGCCCACGAAGCTGCTTATTTGTCGAAATCGCCGATATCGGACCTCTTTGGCATAAAGCTGTCACACAAACTGAACGATCAAAATCAAATTCTTGCATTGAAAACTTTTTATTTAGCAACATATTGTTAAGATTTATTGTTCAGATCGGATCACTATAGCAAAAAGCCATCATACAAACTGGCCGACCAAAGTTCTTGTAAGGAATTATTTGTACTTGTGAAGGATGTTATAGCTTCGGTTTGTTTAATATTAAAAACCTTTAAAAACTAAATTGTTTCATATTAAAATCTGAATTATTAAATACACTGTTTTGCAGACAGGCTTAAAATGCTTAACAAAAACATATTAGTGAATTTAAAAGACGAATGGCACTGCAGACTCTTTGATAATTACTTAAAATTACAAAAAAATATGCATATGTATGTGTGTGTGTGCATTGGTATTGGTATAAAAGTCAATGTGCGCAAGTGTCGTTCGAATGCACCGAGTTCCGTGGAAGAAATTAATGAAGTAGGAAAAATAAATGAAAACTCAAAACACGTTGTCGACAATTTTAACAGTTGCTAGTTATTATAGTGTCAACAACACACACATACACCTAAATGTGTGCACATATGAAAAAATAAGATATGTGCAATGTACACCTGTGTGTGTGCGGGTGTTTATTGCTTGTGCGCACGAGTGCCCTCCATTGGCATTTAGCCTGCAACGTGTGTGGAGCGCGTTTGGCGCGTGCCACAACTTAGTGTTGCAGTCAGTTTTCAGCGTTATTGCAAATTGCGGTCATTACTGACTTTGCTCGGTGGCGGTCGAGAGGCAGTGCCGCAAGTATTTATGCGACTAACATTGCTGTTGTGGTTGTAGTTAGTAGTTTTTCTAATAACATATTTGTTGTTGTTGTATTTTTGCGCCCAACACCATTGTCGTTGTAGTGTGTTTGCAACTCACATTGTTGTTGTTGCATTTGTAGTATTTTCGCGACTCATACTGTTGTTGTTGTAGTGGTAGTAGATTTGCTAATAACATATTTGTTGCTGTTGTAGATATTTTTGTATTTGTTACGTTTAATGCCATTTTTGTTGTACTTTTGCGACTAGCAGTTGTTGTTGTTGTTTTTGTTGTTGTAATATTGTTACTCGCATTATTATTGTTGTTGTTACTTGCAGACTCCACTGTCTACGACTGGTTTCCACAATTGTATATTATCTTTTTATTGCATTACATGTAATGATTACTCTCATTATTATCATATCAGCTGGCTATTTACACGTTTTGTTGTTTTTTTTTTCGCTTTGAAATTTTCAATTACATTTGTAACTTGACGACTCGAAAACTCCTTCGTACATGCATACATATTTATATGTATATACGGACATAGATTTGTATATGAACTCCTGTATTTCCCATACGCTCATCGTTTGTTTCGTGGTCGGTGTTTTGTTGTTGTAATGGTCAGTGCCATTTTCACCAAATTGTAAGTTATTAACGCAATTATTATTTTATGAGCTTTTTAAGCGCTCATTCTGCACTGGCAGCTTCTTGGCACTCGTGTAAATATACATACATACTCACACATATGCACACATTTGTATTATTTGATACTTGCGGGCATGAGCAAATATAATTGTTGCGGATGTTTATTTGCCACATTACCGATTTTGCTATTTTCTTATATTTTCTTTACAAAATGCATTTTTTATACCCTGTACAGGGTATATTAAATTTGTCATCCAGAAGAAAACGTCGCAGACACTATAAAATATATATATTCAGCGTGGCGGGCTAAGTCAATTTATCGATGTCCGTTTCCGATCTTAAATTACGCACACGTCCATTTCTCACCAAGAAGCTGCTTATTTATTGGCACCGCCGATTTTTGACCTCTATAGAATATAGCTGCCGTACAAATTGACCGAACAAAGTCAAGTTCTTGTATGAAAAACTTTTGTATTTGATATTTTCAGGAAATTTGGCATTGTCCAAGGTAGCGCTATAATCTTCAGATCGGACCAATATAGCATATAGCTGTCATACAAACTGCCAGATCAAAATCAAAATTCACATATTTTTAAACGCTTTTATAATTTAAGAAATGCACTTGTGAAGGGTATTATAGTTTCGGTGCAGCGAAGTTTATGTTTTTTTTTGTTTTTTAATTTACTTGTATTTTCATTTTTCATTTTCAAATTTAATTGAGTCGTAAATCGTTAATCACTATATTAGTGAATAGCTGAACTCATGCACGGTTGCATTTGATCGCCGTTATAATTGATAGTAGCACACGAAGTATAAATCTTAATTAAAAGAAAAACTAGCAAAAGAGTTGGGCACTGCAATGGTTATATGCAACTCAATCAATATGGTTCATTTGTTACTGTTTGAGTTATAAATTTCTTAAAAGATAATAAAAAAAATGTTTTGAGGAAATTCTATCAGTAATTGCATTAAAGTTTGTTTCTCTATAGTAAGTGATTTTATGTCTAAATTACAAAAAAAACTTCGTTACAAAATCTAATGAGCAGAGTACTACGGCCTTCACAGTGAGGGCTTGTCCATTTTTATACCATGTATTAAAGGATGGGCTGTTTTTATTTGTCTAAGTCATTTAAAACTTTGACATTTACTGCATAAGCAATGTAATAATAATATTGTAGCTGTTTGGCATATTAGAAAGCCAAAAACAATACTATGAAAGCAAAATTAAAAAAAAAAAACATTTGCTTCTCGGCTTTATATACTTTTTTATAGCTTTTAACAACCCTTTCGGATTTATTTGGCTCTAGCTAGCTTGAATATGTTGGAGCTATTAAATGTTAAATCCGTAAAGAGAGCACGCTCAGGTCCTTTAGGTACTCAGAAAAAAAAATTTTTTCAATTAGTTCAATTAAGTGTAAATTTGAGGTCATGGTGAGTTTTGGTATTGCTTGCTTATCATTCAAGTTAGAGTTTATTGAAACACAACAATAAAAAACTACCAAAAGTTCCAAAAATTAATCTACACTTAATTAGATAAAATTCTCTAATTGAAATATTTTGTAAACACATACCAAGGGATTTATTTATTACTTTATTTGCAGTTAAAAAATTAATTTTAGAAATCGTTTATAAAAACTATGTCTTTCTATTACTTTTGACAGTCAATCAGTTCTAGTCTGTTTTCAGAACTATCCAAAATTGTCAGTAGTTGCAGTATCGACTGTTTTTGATCTCTAAATAGCACTTGTGTCAAGAACCCACCTCGTTTTTTACTAAAAGTTTTAAAAATTACCATTATAGTTAATTTTACATTCAAACAGTTTCCGATTTTGGTTAGATTTTCTTGGTTTTCTCGGTTTTCACCGTCATTACTTCGCACCTTCTGTTGCTTTGTTGATACTTAGCAAATTGCTCGGTTAACAAAAAAAAGAAAAAGAAAAACCTGGAAATACCCAAAAAAGTTGAAAACGCTAGTTCTTGTTATGAAATTGGTAGCTCTCTAAAATATTTTCTGAATAATTTATTGTTGTGATTCTCAATATGTACTATTACGAAAATAGTAGTAATTGATATAAAATGTGAAATAAATTATTCTAATGCAACAAACCACTATTAAAACACGCTTTATAATCTATAGATATGTATTTATATCCACATATCTACCAAATATCAACCCTTTTGCTCTGTTTATTCATAAATTTCTTCAACTGCCACAAAAAATTTCACACTGCTCTTCAACTCAGCTCCCCTCCATACTCACTGTATACAAGTACATACCATACATACATACAAACAACTGAATTAGCACAACTAAAATTTATTTGGTAATAAATATAGTTTTTGGATGCACAGAAGAAAACTGGCGAAACTTTGTGTGAAAATTAGTTTGTAATGAGTTTTTGAATTTAATTGGCTGATAAACCAAAAACCCAGAAAACTGTCAACACTTTCACTTTTTGCTTTTAAAATCCATGTAAAATGACAGACGTATTTATTTATATGCTTTATAAATGTACATACAGACATACGAATATACTTAGATATAATAAATAATGCAAGCATCTTTCGGCGTATAATGCAAGGAAGACAAGTCGCGCGTCAAAAAGGCCAGCCATAGTGATCGGTTATCACGCCAAGCAGGGGAATTAAAAATATAAATGCAAACTGATGAAAATACGTGTGTGCCGGAATGCGAAACTGCATATTATTTGTTGTAAAACTAAAAATAACCGAGCTGGGTAATTATGCATTAATGTCTTAGAAAATAATGAGGAAGCGCCTGATTGTAGGCAATATTTATAAATTATATGTGCGAACTACTACTCCCTCAGTTTTTCAGTTATCTTTGAAATTTCACACATGTCCTTTTATCTCCAAGAAGTTGCTTGTTTGTCGGAACCACAGCTATCGGACCACTATAGCATATAGCTGCTATACAATCAGACCGATCAATACAAAGTTCTTGTGAGGAAAACTTTTTTTAATGACAAGATATCTTCACGAAATTTGGCGTGGGATATTTTCCGAAGCAACGGTACATTCCTCAAAAAAATTGTTCAGATCAGACCATTATAGCATATGGCTGCCATACAAACAGATCGATCCAAATAATGTTCTAGCGTAGATAACTTTTTTATATGACAAGATATCTTCACGAAATTTCTCATGAATTATTGCACGAAGCAACGGTACAATCTTCGAGCGAATTGTTCAGATCGGACCACTATAGCATATAGCTGCTATACAAGCAAAACCGAACAAACTTTAATGTGGCCTGCATGGCCGGTTGTGAAAGATGGAGATACTTGTATACCCTTTTATGCTACATGAAATGCACCTATGAAGGGTATTATTGCTTCGGTGCAGCCGTAGTTAACGCACAAAAACGGACGTACCCATAAATTCGAATTGTTATTTGCGTGCAGAAGACATTGCATTTGTATGTATTTATGTTTCCCTAGCGATGCGCAGACATCGACACATACACATACTCATATAAACAAACATATCTATGAATATTTAAAAATATTTTCATTGCACAAATTCCCTGTCTATATTGAGTTGGCAACATTTCGCCTTACACCACAAGCCAAACTGTTTGTTATGCTACTTTGTGGTTGTTGTTGTTGCTTTTCTTTTCATATGTTGTCTTTTCGAATTTGCGCATTTGAATCGCGCGACGATGTACATACATTTCGACCACTTTCGCCGTCGCATTGTACGCGCAGAAAATATAAAACCAACAAAACGCACACAAACATATACGCACAGATAAGGCATACAAGTACATGTAAAAGAGCTTGCAGACGAACTCGAAACGGTTGCGCATGCGTATGCGTAGCAAAACAACGCAGCGACAGTGTGAGCCAAACGAACAAAAGCAACAGTTAAATAAAAACAACAAATATTAAAATTAAAAATAAAAGTAAGCAAATTAAAAAAAGTTAAAAAATTTAAAAATGTAAAAAAAGTAAAAATAACGTAAAGAGAAACAGTAAAACTATATTTGCCTGAAAGCGGGTAAGCACATACCAAAGTGTGCACAAAGCAACAAACAGCATAATTATGTATATGAAGGCATATATGTATGTATCTATATGCATATGTGTTTGTCTGTATGTTTGTATGTGTGAATCATATGCGCTGGCTCGTCTTTCACATTGCACCTGTCCGCTTGCGTTCAATACATACCACACAAATGTATAAGTGTATGCGTGTATTTTGTGCATAAGAAGCTACAAAATTCAAAAATATTCAATAAATTTCGGAAAAAAGCAAAAAAAAAAAATTTCGAAAAACGCCTTTTGAACTGGATTGTATGTACTTGCTGACCCAATTCCAAGATAACGATGTCGTTGCCATTGCTTTTGTTATATTTATTGCTGCTGGTGTTGTTGTTGCTGTAATTGCCGAAGATACATGCTGCTGGCTGGTTGTTGTTGTTTTTGCCTAAACCGGTTTCTTTAGGACCACATTTGCATCACCTTTCATTTCATTCCATTGTTGTTGTTGTTTTTTTTTTACAAAAGTAAGCAAAAGACACCAAATTTTATGAGAATTGCTAAGAAAAATCAATGTCATAACAAAACAAGAAAAAAGTGAAAAATATTGAAAAAGAAGTGTCATAAGAAGATATACAAAGTGGCAGCCTAAAAAGCGGTTAAATTGAAAATTGGTTATTGTTAGCAGAGAAATAAGAAATAAAGATATAAAAAGTTGTCACACACCGAAGTAGCAACAAAAACAACAAAAACAACATTTTCATTCAACCAACGCATTGATTCATCTTTTTTCTGCTTTTTTTTTATCTTCTTTCTCTGTTCCGTCTTTTTTTTTCTTCTTTCTCTCCCTAAATTTTTTTTGTTGTTGCTGTTTATTTAAAGTTATGCTTAAATTAACCTTTTTGTTACTACTATTTGGCCACCAAGCGATTGCGTAAGTTTCAACATATGGCGACACCTTGCTACTTTCGCACACCAATACAACAGCTATAACAAACACAACAACAGCAGTGAAATACAATAATAAAATTTGCGCATCTTCACATACACAACCATTGCTATTCACCATGCCATCGCTAGAGCTATGAGCAACATCATGACAACATTTACGACTTGTAGCAACATTTATAGCATATAGCAACATGTTGCAGCAGCATCAGTATTTGACGCTAGCCTTGTGACGCATCATTTATATTGCGCTTGTGAAGTCATTCATGGCCGATCATGGTCAATGTGCGGTGGCTGCAATAAATGATAATAGAAAGAAAAACAATAATAGCAATATCAATAAATATTACAACAACAACATAAGTTGGTAACGTTATTGCAGCAAGTCATCTGCATTTTCCACATTTGAATGTGCTGACATGTTTTTTTTTTTGCTTTTTTTGTTGTTGTTTTTTGCGTATTACAACAGCGCGCACACACTCGCAGCCGCCGACAAATTGGTTGCATCAACAACAAGTTTTAGGGGAAATGCGCCGCCAGTGCAACTCAGTGCAGCTCAACCGCAACGGGTTCGCCTTCTCTTTGCATGCGCCTTCGCCTTTGCCTTCGTCACCATCAATGCCGTTATTGCATCAGAAATTGGCGCTGCAAGTCAATCACAGCATCTGCGGTCGCGGTCGTTAAACAGCCGAATGTTAGCCTGAATGGCCAGTTGGGAGCGTCTTCATTCAGCTGTTGTTGTTGTGTGACATAGCTGCAATTAATCAATGCTCTGCGCATGTGTGTGTGTATGAGTGTGTGGTTTCATTACTCCAATAATGGTCATGCTAGTTTAACCATGTTTGTTCAAAAGCATCACACACACATACACATTCGATTGCGCATCGATTTTATTACACATCTCAAGTTCAGTTAGATTTTTCTTTGTTTCCATTTTGTTTTCAACGCTTTTAATCGAATTAGTTGTGGTTGCAATGCTTTATTCATCATCATTTTGTGTGCGCGTGCGCATTTGCATACGGCGCTGAATTTGTGAAACGCCCATGCATGAATGTTTGTTGTAATATGTTCAGGACAGGTGCACCATTTACACACATGCACATGCGAGCACACCCTTCGTGCCGCCCAAAGTCTCAAGCTTCTTTTATTTATTTTATTGTTGTTTGTTATTGTTATGCCACTTCATTTTCGGTTGTGCCAGTTTTGTGACCCGGTTGCCATTGACGACCCATTAAAACCGCCGCTAATATTAACTTGTTAAGAAAAAAGCCGAAACGCAGCCGAAACGCATTCCAAATTGATAAGCACATTGCATTTTCTTGCTTAGAGTTTCCCAGCGCCTTGCAGACTGTGTGGCTGTTGTGACTGGTTTGGCATATTTAAATTTGACATTGCTCAAATGTACCATATATGTATATGAGTGTGTATTTTATTTACAGCAAAACATCATTAGCATAAAATATGTGTTAGATTGTTAAGGAAATTTTCAAAATTTATTTACTAATTTTGATTACAATATTAAATTATACAAGACTTTTTTTATTCACCGACTGACTGGTTTATCGACCATCGGCAATGAAATACTTTTGGAAAAATTCGTAAGATTAAAAAGGTCACATACTATTTTATTGTTTATAAAAGCTCTTCGATTACATTATTTTAATACTAAGCCGATTAGTGTTGTTGTTGTAGCTGCAGAAAATATTTATTAAATATTTTTGTTGTTTAAAAGTTAAAAATTTATGTCCGTTGCGGTAACGTAGACCCGATCGTAGTAAAAGTACCGATTACTTTCGCTTTGATAAAGGGTTTTTAGGAGAAAATGTTCTGACCACGAAGAGCAGTAGGAGTTCGATAGTTTACCTCTGAGCTTTATTTCAGTTAAGTCAAGATTCTTAAATTTTTATATACTCCGCAGTTAGAGCAGAACATTTTCTACAATGAGCTTTGGTATTAAAAATTATGTTTTTTCGTTGAGTTATAAATTTCAAACGCAAAAAAACGAAATTTGCCTTAAAATAGTCAAACTTTAACCGTTAATATATTTCAAACGGTTAGGTTTATAAAAAAAACCGTAAGAGATCATGTAGAAATTTCAAAATCCATAGAACCAATTTTATTTTCAAGCAGTTGGAAGCCAAATATGAGTCTTTATAATATAATAATAAGAAAAAAATAAACGCTAAAACGGAGGACCCCGTTATAATTAAAAGCTGATATTTGGAGAGCGTTTTTTTGAGGTGTCTACCAACTAATTTTTCGGAGTACCAAGCGAAAAAAAAAATTATTTCTTTTTTGTATATTATGTAACGTATATATGTATATACTTGTATATACAAAGATGCATAGATTTAAACTTTATGAAACTCTTTGATGTGAAAGATATTCGCTTGGCGAGTTTTATTTAAAGCGTCAAAGACGTTTCCGAAAATTCCGATTGATATCTCTTTATAAAAATAAAAAAGTAAAAACAAAAATTTATAATAAATTAAAAACAAAAACATTAAATTAAATAACATAAAATAAAATACAAATAAAATAAAATAGAATAAAAAAAAATAAAAAAATAAAATAAATTAAAATAAAATAAAATGAAATAAAATAAAATAAAATAAAATAAAATAAAATAAAATAAAATAAAATAAAATAAAATAAAATAAAATAAAATAAAATAAAATAAAATAAAATAAAATAAAATAAAATGAAATGAAATGAAATGAAATGAAATAAAATAAAATTAAAAAAAATAAAAAAAAAAAAATAATAATAATATAAAATAAAATAAAATAAAATAAAATAAAATAAAATAAAATAAAATAAAATAAAATAAAATAAAATAAAATAAAATAAAATAAAATAAAATAAAATAAAATAAAATGAAATAAAATAAAATAATCTAAAATTAAAATAAGAACAAAAAAAAAATAACAATCAAACCAAACAAAATAAAAAAGAGAACAAAACAAATAAAAAGAAAATGAAATAAAAAATTTTTTTTATTATAACTTTATTTATTTAAAAAAAAAATATATTTTTTTTTTTATAAATATTTATCGAATAAAATAAAAAAAACAAATATTTTATGCTTTCGAAGCATTGTAAAAATTATTTTTTCGATTTAAAGTTTGGACTTTGACTTCAAATAACTTTTGAGTGAGTCGACTTAGCAAAAAATCAATTGAGAATTTTTGTAGATACTTAAATTCCCTATAAAAATAAGTTTACGTTTTTACTCTACCATAATTTCTAAACACATAAATAAGGAATACTTTCTTATTGTTGTTGGCCCACTATAATCTACATATGTATATCTACCTATTATTTCTTGAATTTGTGATGGAAAACTTCCAAATCATTACATCTAATTATGTATAAACAAAAAGTGTGCAAAAAATTAAAAAAAAAGAAAACAATAAGTAAGTTTGTAACCAAAAGTAGCATCATTATTATCAACCGAGTTATAAAATCGACAACGGATTTGAATTTGGTTTTGTTTGCCCAATTTGATTGCAGCGAACCGTTTATGTAATCGAACGTTTGAATGCCGGAATGAGTGAATAATTATTGAATGAATCAATGAATGGAGAAACGAAAGCGCAAGTGACTAACTACGAATACACACAAATTGACTAACAGACTGAATGACTGACGAGTGACAAGTGCGGAGTAGCCAGTACGGGATGATTAGCTCGTTGACATAGTGATTAATAGCTGAGCAGCCATCGCAGTGGGTTGATGACTCAAGATTTTTGTTTTTAGTGTTTGTGCTGTCATTTAGGAATGCTTCTGGATTATTAAAGAGAAAATATTTGCATGTATAAGATAGACACACGCTGATTAGCTTTTTTTTGGATAACAACTATAAATTATTGGCTTATTGTTTAAGCTTACGCTGCAGCGAACATGGAGAAATGCAATAAACCAATTAGCGAAATAGTTTGCTTTGCGGCGTTCGAAAAAAAAAATAGTTTGAAGTTCAAAGCAATTATGCGCAAAACAAACGCAATCAAAATAATAGCGGAGACATTGCAAAAAGTGCCGCAACATTTGTCTACGAGCAATGTTTGTGGCTGTGTGTATGTGGGTATGTATGTGTGAGTATGTATGCATGAAAGCGCTTATGGAAGTAAAATACTTTGTCGTTCGTTTTATTGTTGTCAGCTGTTGAAAGTCAATGTGAAAGTAAAACGGTCAAAATGTTTTTAATAAAGAAAATAAATGCAAAGTGCGGTGCGGCACAACAATAAGAAATAATAGAAAACTTAAAACACAAAAATAAAACTCTTAATAACTGTGAAATACAGTAACAAAATAATTGTATTTACTATGATGTGAGTAGCATGATAGCCCTTTCGAACTATGGGTTATAAGAGGCAAAAAAACTGCCTAAAATTTTAAGTTTGAAATGTAATAAAATAAAAATGATTAAAATATAGTATCCAATTCGATAAACATTATTTTATGAAGAAAAAACTTTATTTTTTTTAATGGCATAAAATATGTAATATATTTAAAAATCAAATAAAATATAATAAAAAAGCAAAAACAAAAAACACATTTTGTTTATGAAATAAATATAACAAAATAAAATAAAAATATAACAGAATAAAATAAAATGAAAAATAAATTAATAAAATCAAATAAAATAAGATAAAAAAAAATAAGATAAAATAAAATAAGATAAAAAAGAATAAAATAAAAGAAAATACAATAAGATACAAAAATAAAGTAAAACAAAATTAAATTAAACTAAATTAAATAAAAAAAAATTAATTAAATAATTTAAAATTAAATTAAATTAAAAACTTAAAATTAAACTACATAAATTTTAATTGTAAATTTAAAAAAATTAAATAAAACTATATGAAATTATTTTAAAACGTCGATATCGTATCACAATGGCATATATGGTACATATATAAATACGATATCTAGCTGCCATACAAACTGATCGATCAAAATCAAGTTCTTGTATGGAAAACTTTTTATTTGACGATATCTTTCCAAAATTTGGCATAAGTTATTGTTCAAGACAACGTTATTGTACAATCTCCGAGCAAATTTTTCCGATCCCATCACTATAGCTTATAGCTGCCATGCAAACGGACCGGTCAAAATAAAAAAATATCTTTTTAAACCATTTATGTTATAAGAAATGCAGCTGTAAAGGTATTATAGCATCGGGGCAACCGAAATTAACGATTTCGCTTTGTTTGTTGTTTTAATATGCCAAAGTGGCGAGAATTGTGATTACAAGTTACTTCTTTATATTCTCATAAGTTATTAGATAATTAAGAATTTCGGTTATGCTTTATTTTAATTTATTAATTTATTGCTGATCCTAATTTTTAAGAACATTTTTTAAGCCAAAAAAACCCATTTAGTTTTGCATATCTTCTATGACACATTCGTAAAACTTCAAATTTCTTTTCACCAGTAATTGAAATTTTGGCATATTTTTTCTACTCTAACCAATTTTCTATTGTTTCTTTGCTAAATAAAGTAGTTATTGCTGTGTATTAATAGGTAGTCATGGGGCTATTGGGTCATTAGTTTACTGCTGACAACAATATTTAATATTCAATGATACACTTTGGTTGTCGCAAAACCCCCAATAGTCGTTTGGAAATCCTCCAAAATGCATTGACCCAACGCGCACATACTCACACACACACATACACATAGACACCGACAGCTTTAACAGCCCACACAGCACTCCAATCGCCGTTGGTGTTGACAACAAAGCGGAATTTGTTGAAAACGAGGTAATTGAGCGCTGAAATTCGGTTGAATGCATCGCAGCTCGTTGGCTGACGAACTGTCTCAAGGAATTGTAAATATTTAAGCGAATCTTAAACTTTTAACCGTAAAGCCAACAAATTGTCGAATGTCAAGCAAACAAATGTGCGCAAAGAATTGAAAAAAAAAAACAACAACAATGAAGTGCCGAAAAAAAAATATTAAAAATAATAAAAAAAAAAAATGGGTCAGACAACATAACTGAACTGAAATGAAGTTAGAAAAAATTGTTTAAATGTTCAGCGGTGCACAAATATCCCATTAGTAACACCCGATTTTTAAATTTTTATTTAAAAATATGTACTTGTACAATTTAGCCGGAAAAGTATCGCCAAATTACTGTGTTGCCACTTTGACAAGTTGTGCGACTGGTAAGGAACAGGTTGCACATACGAGAAAGCAAAACATATACAAAAAATGTAATGTATAGGAAAAATGAGGCAGCTATGTTTTTATTTTTGTTATTTTTTGTTGTACACCAATTCAGCGAAGCGTTACAAATTTGCGAGTGCATTTTCTTCCTATTTTCCAGCTAGAGGATTTATTTTTAGCTTACGGTTGGCAGTTACTACCTTGAACGTGTTTTATTGCTACTACACTTGTGTTTACTTTTTCAGCATTTTTTATTTTTTAATTTTCTTAATTTTATTTTGTGTTATTACTATATTTATTTATATTTTCGTTTTACCTTTTGTTACACTTTAAAGTACTTTCCGTTATTTTCTATATTTTTCCGCAACTTCCTACATTTGCGCATATTTTGTTTTATTTTATTTTATTACTCTTCCGTTATCCGCCATTCGCTTTACCGTATTTTTGCATTTGCCATAAAGTAAAAATATTTCTTACAATCTTTTTAAAAGAGGCTTTTATTGTTGTTGGTTGGCAAAGTACTCATTAATACAGACACTTTTGTACCTTAGTGATTTTACTGTTTGCATTTTGTATTTTTTTTACTATTTGGTAGTCTCTACTTCGTACAAACTTAATTACTGTTTTTTTTAACCGTTAAGTCTGCTTTTTATTTCTCTATATCTGCAAATTTCATATACTAGTTAGCATAAATCGGCTGGCTGAATGTTTAGCGTTTAACAAGCGATTTGCAATAGTTAGCTTATTGGCTACAGTTATGTTTAGCTGTCAATGATTGAAAGCCAACACACATTTTTTTAGGTTCCATCATTGAATGAACTTATTTATATAAATATATTGTGTGATTTCAACATCACATTACAACTCTATTACTTTTTGTATATTCTCTTGAGTTTTTTTTATTTTATATTGGGTCTATAACTTTATTCGCGCCTTTTTTTGTTTAATTTGTACAGTATTATTCAAAGGATTGTCCCTCTGAAGTTACAACATTTTCCCATATTTCTGGCAATTTGTAGATTTCATCTGAAAAAAAAACTGCGTTGGCTTGGCAGCCAAGTACGAATCAAGCCAATTGTTGGTACCCTGATTTAATGTGAAGTGTATTCCAGCGAAAGCGTTCTGCAACGACCGAAACAAATGGTAGGCAGAAGGAACAAATTATTGGCCATAAGAAGGATGAGGCAGAATTGCAAACCGCTGTTTTCCAAATAGTTTTTAACTGGAATTGCAACAGCAGCCTGTTGCGCTGAGGATGAGCGTTGTCATGACGGGAAATTATTGTCTCATTTCTAGTTGCCAATTCCGGTCGTTTTTTGGAAATCCCTTACATCAATTTGATAAGTTGTTGTCGGTAGTGTTACTGGTTTCACCCTGTTTTCAAAGCTTGTAATACAGCAGGCCCTTATGATTCCACCAAATACAGTACACTACTTTGGTTTCAAGGATATTCGACTTTGCTGCTGATTTGGCTATTTGCTCAGGTTTCACATACAAGTTTTTCCGTTTAGGGTTGTCGTAATGTATCCATGTACTTCTTTTTTTTTTAGCGTTCAAATAGCATTTCTGACATGTAAAATCGGCGTTCAACGTTTTTTAGCTTCAATTTATATGGCACCCAATTTCTTGGCGTACTGAAGTTCCTGGATACGTTGAACGTATCCGGCTGCTTTTAAACATTTTGCAATGGCTGTTTGTGTGACTCCCAAATGTTCTCTTCTTTTGTTTGGTAACAATCTTCATCGAGTAATGCCTTCAGTTCCTCATCTTGAATTTTTTTTACCGGCCGGAGGATGTTCTTCGTCTTCCAAGTCAAAATCACCACTTTTAAATCATGCAAACCACTTTGGCACGTTCTCTCAGCTAGAGCCTCTGGCAATTGCAAAATCGGAATTAAAAATTAGAAATTTAATTTTTAATATCAAAATCAGAATTAATCCAAAATCCAGAATAAAAAATTGAAAATTTTAATTAGCTGATTTTTTCATCTTCTTGCCGCATTTTAAGAATAAGTTGTAATAGAGACCATTCAATACAACTAAAAATCAATCATTTTGTGTATGCAGACGTTCGTTCAGCTTTGATTTTTCCTTTGAAGATTTGCATTTTATTTGCTTCTATTTTATAAAGTCGCCACATTGTCTGTAGATAACTAAAAAAAAAAAATAACAGACAAAAGAGCCAATCTGTTAAATAGTCGCTCATAAATAATTAATGAACCACAGTTTGCCGCTTAGAGCGCTACTCTGCCTATTATGTATAAGCAGAAAAAATATAATTAAAATAATAAAAAGTTCAAAGAAATATACAGACACGCACACCAAAATAAATTATATGTATGTATTTAAGCATATTAACTAACGGTCATTTGTAAGCTTGACAAAAGCCGCAATTCGGGTGTAACCGAACATTTTATAATCTTGCAACTTGCAGGGATCAAAGTCGGCTAAATGCCTTCAGGTGTTGGGAAACTTTATATTAAATATTGCGAAAGAATTCAACATTCATTACTCGACGAAATCGATGTATGGGGATTAAGGGAATTATTGATCCGGTTCAATCCATTTTCGACATAAAATCATAATATTTTCGATAAGACGATTTGGTTGGTGGTATAGAATACATTCTTCAATTCTTTTTCTAATGCCATTGACTAGCTACAGCCATGCAGAAGAATTGTTTTACTTAATCAACGTCAGAAAAAAATGCTTAAATTTCCCCCATATAGAAAGACAACTACAACTCACCTAGCCGCTAAGTACTAAAACTTCAGTTTCACTTAAAGCTATATATTTATAAAACATACATATATGTATATATGTACATATGTATGTGTATTGAAAAGGTCTTTGTGTTCTCAAGGACGAATCGCTTGAGTTAAGTCCCGCCTCATCCCAAGCAACAAAACAGACGAGCAGCCGATGAAGCGCAGTCACGTAAAGTCAGGTTAAGTCGTCGTAGGCCGTAGTAGAGTTGAGCTGAGTTCAATGTTGTGTTTTGTAATGAGACAGAGAGAGTCAAGTTGGTGCCGCGCGCAAAGTCAAAACGCTTGACACTGACCAAATGCTAAAATAATAAATAAATAACAACAAAAGCCAGAAAGATGAATACTTTGCGGTACAATCAACTGACCAACCCACGACTTGTATATACAAATGCTTGTGTGTATGCATGTAGGTGCTTGTAAGTAGACACTCGATGATGTTCGGCACACGCGTTCACGCTCACGCACGTTGACAGTGGCAACACGCAAAAACGCACACGTGCACCCATATGTACATATGCAGCTGCGCTTCATCTTTTGCTGCTATTGAGACTGCACCTTGTCTCCTATGCTTGCGCTTCTTCTTCGTTTTTGTCTTAGCTTGGCCTATTTGTTGGTGCCAGTGGCGGTCAAGTAGTTGCTAGCCTGCCCCTTTGTGAAGGGTACACAAGCTGGTTATTATTACATACATATGTGTGAGTGATTTACTGTTGTTGTCCTCAGTTTCGCGGTTTGGTGCGACTACCATTGTATTTTTGCTTATATTCCGCAAACTTAACTACTATAGGGCTATAATTTTGCTTTGGCATTCTTCTTCATTGCCGACGCAGCTGTTGTTTTTCTTGTTGTTGTAAATACCAATTATGCGTAAAAATGCTGTCCATAGTATGGCCACTGTTCTCTGGACCATTCGTACCAAGGCCAATGCGGTGATGGTTGTGTAATGAATTCGCTTCATTTCTGCGGACCTGTTTTGATAAAAAGGGAGAAAGAAAGAAAAGGAAATAAAAAAAAAGTTTACTAAAAATACCAAAAACAAATATTCAAAATTCCAAAAACAAAATGAAATGGCAAAAAACCGGCCTTACAAGCGTTTACAATGGAATGCGCTTGGGCATCCCTGCGCCTTTGTTGCCCTCTAATTGAAATGCTTTTTTGTGGTTACCAACAAACTGCCTGTCTGTGCTACGGGAAGCATGGAACATGAAAGACAGCTCATTTTCAACGAGTGGCGATTCTGCTGTCGCAAATTTTACTTTTTCGGTATCACGGTGTGGGTCGCATGTAGATACGGTACTCCATTAATGCATTTATTCAATAAAAAAGACTTGTTTAGCGTTTTACTGCTTGAAAAAGTTTGTTCAAATATGTAATTAATTACTGCATTACTCTTCTATTTGCGGGGACTTGACAGACTTTTGAATGCAAAAAAGTTGGTTATTGAATTATGAAAGTTGATTTAGTTGAAAATACATAACTTACATATGGTACTCCGTAACTATTCAAATATGTAATGATTACTGCGAAACATGTCTAAAATAGAAGCTACAGCAACACCCTAAAGAACTTTGTGATTTTGTGTTCAACAAAATTTTGAAATATTCTTCTGCATAAATATATTAGCTTCTTCTCAATATGATTCACAACAAAAACCAAAATCCTGAAATTTTCGAAATGCCGAAAAATCATATAAAATCCTGAAATCGTACTTTCGCGGGATGGTCTTATGCATAAATATAAGCTTTTTCTCGATATGATTAACAACAAAAACGTAAATCCCGAAAATTTCGGGATCCCGAAAAAGCATATAAAATCCCGAAGTCGTGCTTTCTCAAAATGGTGTTAGATTGCATTCCGATTTTGTAGCTAGCGGCTTTTTGACACTTTAAATATGTTCGTATATATATTATAACACTTATTTACATACACACAAAGTTATCACGCCCTTAAAGTTAAAAACCCTTGCCATACCACTTGTGAGCTCTACTTGTCAAAATGCATTTGCTTTAGCAGCAGTGACTTAGTTTGTGAGAAATCCCAGTATCACTGAACTAATTATGTATTGTATAATATTATATCGCTCTTAACAACTTGTTTCTGCATTGACAATGATGTTGCCCCTTAAAGACATATCTCCCTGTAAAAATTGATTGAATTCAGATAATGGTTTTCTCATTTCAATTAATTTCATAAGAGTGTGTAAGTTACCGCTAAACATTCAGCGTTATTCACCATAAATATTTGGTCTGCTACTTTATATGAGTCACAAGCACTGATTCATGCAGATGGCAAATCTTTATTATACGCATTTCCGCTTCTTCTGAATCACTAACAAAATCAAAGACATGAAACCCAAAATTGCGTAATATAAAACGTAAGTGCAGTCTTTCTTTGGTTCAAGGTTGGTTGGAACTTTTTTTTATAATTCTTTTCGGTATTTCTTTGCGAATTTTTGAGAGTTTTGCAAAGATTACAATGTTGAGGAGAGTAAGTAATAAAAAAATGAGTTAAGCCCCTTTGTATTATTTAAGTAAAACTACTTTGATGGAAAAAACCCAGCCTCTCTATCGTCGCTCATAACAAAGCGACAAATATAACGTTAATGAAAATAAACTGCTATGACGCTACAATAATTTTTTTTAAATTATTATTATTAAGGATATATTAAGTTTGTCACGATGTTTGTAATACCCAAATGGAAATGTCGGAGACCCTATAAAGTAAATAATAAATGATCAGTGTGACAAGCTGAGTTGATTTAGCCATGTCGTCTGTTTGTCCGTCTGTATACCATATACTCTCTGTTTTTGAGATATCGACCTGAAATCTCGCACAGGATTTTTTCTCACCAATAAGCTGCTCATTTGTCGGAACCACCGATATCGGAATATTGTAATATATATGTAGCTGTCATAAAAAGTGAACGATCGGAATCAAGAGCTTTTATGTAAATATTTTTTATTTGTTGAGGAATCTTCAAGAAATTTGACAGAGATTCCAAGACATCCTTACAATCTACGAACAAATCGTTAAGATCGGAAAACCATAAGATATAGCTGCCATATAAACGGAACGATCGAAATGAAAATGGAATGTTTTATTTGTCAAGAGATCTTAATGAAATTAAAATTTTTTAAAAACAAAATAAAAAAACCGAAATTTTCGGGATCCCGAAAAAAAAAACATAAAAATGACACAATTTTAATTGTTGAAATTAAATTTAAAATAGTCTTTCTATTTTTCTGTATGACAAATTTCGAAAATTTTCTATAAGAACATAATAATGTTTAATTTTTTTTATTTTTCGTAATACTAATTTTCTGCCAATTAAACATGAATACTCCAGAGATTAAAAGCTATGAAAAACTAATGCAACTGTTGTACATGTACATGTATATGGCACATGCGTTCATAACTATAAATATACCTATGATTACGATTTTTTATGTATTCTCTTTCGCATCTTAGTGGAATTTAGAGGTCTTTTAAGTTTGTGCAACTAATCATGTTGCTCTTGCCAAATTTAAAAGTTAAATATTTGTTGTTTAAGCATGTAATACAGAGGCACATACTTAGAAATGTATATATACACATACATATATGTATGTATGTGAGTGTTAGCTAACCTGCGCGCGCAACGCAATAGAAAAGCTAATTGAGTTCACTACACTTGCTGTGATCTCTTCGTGTAGTGCTGAAGGTCCTTTTGATTAGCGACTTGACAAGAAAAACATTAAATGTGTGGACATACATACATATAATACATGTGTATGTATGTAAGCTAGTTTGCCTACGCGTGTTATGAGACAGAGTAAAGTCATAGAAAATGAAAGAGAAAATAGCAAAAATTACGTAGACACGTAGTGTTTAACGAAGAATTCCCTGTAAGATTTTGCCTTTTTTTTTGAATCTAAAAATAAAAATCGGGTTCCCGAAAATAACCAAATATAATCCTGGAATTGCATTTTCGCAGAATGATCTGCAATCGTATCCTTCTTTTAATATTTACTTGTATTATGCCCTGTAAATATCTGCAGTACACCTATTTACATACAAACAAAGTTTTGTATTTATGTGTGTATGATTTCTCAAAATTTTAATCACAGTTGCAAATATTTATTAAAGAAAGAAATATACACGGCAGCTGCTGTGATCATGATGTCTTTGCACATTTTATGCGATCGTCAAATTTTTTGTTGCTGCTACTGCTGCTATGCTAACATTGCCAATGTTATAGCTAATGTAAATGGTCTTTATTAACATGGTTGCGTACATTTGCTGCCTGTTGACTCCTTTTCGGCTGCTGCGCACTTCGCTCTGGGCTGTTGACACAACAAATACAAATAAACTAATTTCTGAATGCATCGACAACAAGGAGAATAACGAAATACACGACAGAAGCAACAACCACAACTACAAAGCTATTAACAACAACACGATGCTTTGCATAGATAATGTAAAGCTTGCATCATTTGGCGTTTTGATTAATGAAAAATACATGAAATTGCTGCCACTAATATTTAGAGTTGTTGTCGTTGTTGTTGTTGCTGCACTTTGGTAATAGCTATTGGTAGGCTGATTGGGCTTTTGTTTTAGTTGTATACATGACGAACACACATTTGTTTTGTTGCCCAAGCAGTGTGATAAATACATGCACACGCACGAGCAGACACACACACTCACAAATATGGTACATACATGAGCTAAACAAATAAACACGCAGATGTATGTACTTAAGTGTGTGGGATAACCTTAAAATACGCTACACACACGCTAACAGCTAATAGCAATAACAACAAGTTGTTGGCAACTCACCATGCAAGTTGTTGCAAATGATTATAACAACAACGACAACAATAGCAGCAACAGCAACATTGACTATCAACAAAGTGGGTGCAAATTAAGTCGTTACCATGCATTCCGCGCACCACTGGCGACCCAGACGCCGTTTTTGTAACCGAAATCTATTTGCGTTGCTCTTTTTTGTTGTTGTTGTGGTTGATATCGTTTTCGTCATTTCATTCGCGCACAAGTACTTTGATTTGTATTGATTGTTGCATTTAATGGCGCACAGATAGACAAATAGCCTGCTAATATTGTGTCGTTGCAGGTGCTTGCCATATAAATGTGACTGCATTGATTGGTTGCAAAAAAATTTGCAATAACCAAAACGGAAATGGAAAAAAACTTATATGACAGTTACTGTGCGGGTATCATTGTTGGATCTTCAAAAAAAAATTCTATTTTAAAAAGCTTAATTTTGAAACCTTGTAGCATCTATCTTAGCTTGATCGAAAAATGTTATACGCCAATGAAATAAGAGCAGCACGTAGTTTCTGTCCATATTTTTAAATTATTAATATCTTTTTGCTATAATTTATAATAGCGCTTTTCAATAACAAAAATTTCGAACTTCGAAGACAAATATTACGGTTATGGCTGCTAACTTCGAAAAATGGAGATATTATGTTTTTTCTTATGACTCAATATCTTGAAAAAATTTGGTTTGATACAATATCCAGCCGAATCTTCTACATTGTTATGATACCCTAACGTTGCGAAGCGACACTTTAGCTTGTTTTTCTGGCAAATTCATAATTATATTTTCAGCAAGTTTTTAGTTTGTATTAAAATCCACGTGTCTGGTAAATAGCCCTATTCTCTTGCTAAAGTTCTAAAATAAAATATATATTTTTTAATAATTTGCAAACATATGTTGCAAAGGTGTTTCATTATTTCAACATACTTTTTTTTCGTTGTACTTAATCATTATGTATAGTGCATTGATGACGTTTATTATGATTGTAAATTAATCTACTGATATTTCGCTGGTTTTCTGTGCAATCTGCTCAAACAATTGTGGTAGCGTACTCTTAATCGAGCTATTAGATCAATAATCTCTAACTTTACGTTGCTTAATATTCTTAGCTACTATGCTTCTTCAACCGCAACAATTGTAATAAGTTTTCTACACTTCGTTGAACTTTCGTTGAGTTAGTCAATATGTTACACAAATATTTTGAAAAATTTTCGACAAGATGGTTTTAGGCTGGTTTTTCTTTTAATTCGATAAGCTTATGCGCGGCCTTATGCAGTTTAAAACTGTAGAAGTGTTACTAATTTTAAAATTGTGAAATTTTCTCAACCGAATTGATTTCTACATTTTGTAATACATAATTTAGCAATTTATAACGGCACCATTCTTACATTTGCCATTATTCCAGTAACCCTTTGATCTCCCTTTAGCCACATTCGCATCGTAAATATTTATAGCTTCGTCATCAAACTATGAATCCATTGAAAAATTTGATTCAAGGCCGTCGTGTGGCTGATAAATAAAAACATGCACATAAATATGTATATAAATATAACATATATACATACATATATAACTATATATATATATATATGTACATATCTATGAATATATGCTTATAATACTGTTATAGACCTACAACCTCCGGTTTTGCCACTCTAGTCGAGTAAAATGGCTACACATACCTAATGTTTCTACAAAATCTTTGTTCCTGAATGGTTTCTTTGTTCACCTGCCTTCACAAGAAAAGCAACACCCGCTCACTTTCCGCCTCAATGTAGCGCTTTATCACTCGCTAATTGTGTATTTGCGCCTCAAAGAGAATGTGCGTCAAATTGCTAACCACAACGCCCTTAACGTCTACATAAATTAATGTACATATGAAGGTAGGTGGGTAGAATGGGTGTAGCGGTGGGTGTGTGACGCGGTGCAATTTTCCAGTTATTAATTTCGCTATGCCAAACTAATTTCCGTAATTCGTCAACACTTAACTGCCGCACTGACTGTATATTGGTGTTGTTGTACAGGGTTGTGTGTCGATTTCAGTTGTGCTGATGCTTTGACGGCAACAACAAAAACCTTTGCGGCGCTACAACGAGTTTGGCACGCTTTTGAGACGCAGTAACTGCAACAAAAGCTATCTGTGTGTATGTGTGTGAATGCTGCGAAATCGTAATATTTAAGCGATTTTGTTGGGCTTAATTTTTCTCTTATTGTTATTGTTGTATTTTCAAAATCTTTCGATTTTTTATGGTTTCGCCAAGATTATGTGTCATTTCTTAATCGGCAATTTTGTTGTTGTTGTTGTTGTTGTACGCGCGCAAATTTCAGGCTTGGCGTGTTGCTAATTCCTTTGTTGTCGCAATGCCGTTGACTTTGCGGCAGCAAATGAAATTATTTAACCTTTAGACATTTGCGGTAAATTAAAGTAGTGTTGTAAGTTTTTAACACCCGTGCGACATTTGTTTATTTGCTAATAGCATTATTTGTGTAGCACTAATCATATTATTCACACATTTAATTATGTATATCTACATATATACATATATATATTTTAAAAATATATTTAACTATTTTTTTTATAAATTTCCATTTTTTGCTTCTTTCATTCTTTCCGCAGCACACAAACACAGCTTGCAACAGCAGCAGCAGCCCCACCAGCCCCACCAGCACAACAACCACAGGCAGCTCAAATATAAATAATAAAAGCTCAAGCTCTACAATAATAACAAGAAATTGCCGTCAATACAGCTCGGTGCATACGCAACAGCCGGCTGGTCCCGTGCGTGAGATCCAAATTGATCCGTATATCATACTCGAAGACGATCTGAAGTATTTCTACGATGATGTCAGAGACGTAAGTACAGTTATGAATTACTACAGGATGTAATGATTTATTGTAATATCATTTTGATGATTAGGCTTAGACGCCTGGGTATAAAATGAGGAAATTAGCATAATCTTTAGTATAATAATTGCGGGCAAAGATATTTCATTGCTTTTTACAGTACTTACACACATATGACTGGCGTTAAATTAATTAATACCACTTAGGAGAAATTAAAATTTTTGTGCGTTTTATCAACGTAATGAGAAACCCACGATGCACCAATTTAAATTGTAATTTTAAATATTTTTACTATTTTTGGGTTTCCATTAATGAGTGTTGTACTCGTACTTACATTTTACGTTTAGTGTTTGAATTTTAATATATTTGAATTACTACAATTCTAATTTAACATACTTCATGATTAGTTGTTTTTTTTAGGGTATATTCAGTTTGCCACGGTGTTTGCAATATCGGAGACTTTATAAAATATATACAGTGCGTTCAAAAATAACTTTTTTACTTTGTGTGATCAGTTCGCAGAAAACGTTTTTTAGGGTTTTTTTTTGCAAAATAACACATATTCAATTGCAATCACTGACGCGTATAATATATATATCATTTTTTTGTTGATATTTTTAATGTGTCACATCGTGCCGTGAAATAAGAAAAATGAATGCTCAGTATAAGAAACGTTTTAATGCAGAATTTCTAACGAAGCATCTAAAAAGGTCCCAAATGGAGTAATAAAAAAAAACTGGAAAGTATTAAAATACGAGTTGTACATTTGTGAAAAGGTGGTCTCACCATTATGAAGACACTGGAAAAGTAGATGACAAGGCAAGAAGAAAAAGTGAGGACATAGCTATTATAATCCTTTTTGAGAAAAACCCACTGCACAGTCTAAGAGAAGCTGAACAAATTTTTTTTTTAAAGGGATTAGATATATCTCTAACTACAATACAATATATACTTCAAAGATCTAGCATCAAACGCCACAGCACTATTATCAAACCCCTGAAAATAGTTACATTGACCATTGAGCAGAAAAACATTAACCGTGATTGAAGTAACGCAGTATTTACAGATGAGTTAATGTTTGTATTGTTTAACACCTTGAGCCGTGTTTGGCTAAGAAAACCCCCAAAAAGGTCCATGTTGATGCTTCCCGAAAAACCTGAACGCCGTTAGAATAATGAAATTGTATAAAAAGGGTTAACTGAAGTCAGTTGAAAGGCTTTACGTCAAATATAACCATGATTGGATACTCTAAGAAGACAATCAACCGAAAAATAGAAATAGACTCTGTACTTGATGAAAAAAAGAAAGCCATATTGTTACTTTAGTTTGACCATCACAATTACCAGCAGCCAATGCAATAGAGAATGTTTGGGGTTTAATGAAAGCCACAATGTCAAGAAAACATTTAACGTCAACAAGAGATTCCATTCCACTACTTCAACATACTTGGAGGTCGCTTCCTGTGGAATATGCGAAAAATTTAGTTGTAAGTTGCCATCAATGATATTAGGTTGTAATAGACAAAAGCGGGAGATTGGAGCAAGTATTGAATACACGTCAACTATAACAAAACAATGCATTTTCAAATAATTAAAACAATTTCCTAATAAAGGCTAACTATACTTTGTAAACGAAAACTTTATTTTTTGAACGCAATATAATATTATGTAGCTATCCTTATTTAGCTTAGAGCAGGACAGTTGGCACAGGAAATCGCAGTAGTAAGGGGCACCTGTGGGCTAAAAATTCATAAAAAAATAGGCCCCGCTCACTTAAAAGCTTAATGTACATGTCTCCTACACCATTGAAGCTAAAATAACCAAATTCGCTGAGGATAAATCCAACCAAATCCGGTATCTAACATTCTTTTGTTACCATGCGAAAATGTGCTGAAACGGACAAAAACCAGGCCTATTTCCCATATAACCCCATTTTAAATTTCATCTGATTCTTTCACTTTCCCTATTCAAATCAAGCAACAATGATTATTTCGGCGTAAAACTTTGCGTGAATAATACGTTTAAAGTATGACACCTTGTGGCCAAAAATTGTGCAAATCGAACCAAAACCGTTCAAGACTTGGCCAATATTTAAGTTATCTCAATGAAAATGATAGAGCGTGTTTGACACATAACAGTGTATCTTTGTGGCAAAAATGTATAAAATTAGGCGAAAACTTGATCTAGCCCCCATATAACTAATATCAGGATTTTCGAACGCCCGGCTGACCTAACTCCATATGATTGGTGATGGTATGTGTGGTACCTTAATGAAACCCTGAGAGCATCTTAGTAGTATGTGGTATTGTCAAAAATTGTTAAAATCGGGTCAATACTACCCCCAACTCTTAAAAAATTATGTGGCTTAGCGCTGAATTAGAATGGTCTATACCTTGCACTAAACTTCATATCCCTAATATAATGAATTTCGATCCTCTGGTTGACGTTTTTCTCATCAACTCAATATATTTATTAAATTTAGCCGCTTCGGTCGAGTTAATATCACATACATATTTGTATCTCATTTGAAGGATATATATTTTAGCTAACGCAAACTAAAATATAGTAACTAAGCTAAGTCTAAGTTTATGGTCTTTAAGATAAGTCATGAATATGCCCAATTTGATTGTAATTTATTCACGATTTCATCGAATAATATATGTGTAATTTTTTCGCAAAATTTTTTAATATACAGTTTTGCCAGCACCTGAAGAAATTCCGAGGGCTTTGATTCGTGCAAGTTCCAATAGTATAAAATGTTCGGTTACATCTGAACTTAGCCCTTCTTTACTTGTTAAACTTAATCTGTGATAAACTTAGCTTGACTTGACGCCTTTAAAATTAATTAAAATTAACTCTAAAATTGCTCATATACTGTTATTCTCGCTCAGAAGTTTTAGAGAGTAGAAACTTAAGTTTCTGCGCTGCTTTTATTATTCATACCTAAGAAAACACCCCGATGATCATGATCATCGCGCACAACAAAAATATGCAAATGTCAAATACTATGCTTAAAATATTTTTTTAGACTAAATTTATTATTTTTTGTGTGTATGACATAATAGAGCAAGCATATGCGCGCAAATAAGAAGTTAAATGTGATAAAAATCCGCATTTACACCCGCCAATCGCGGCAATAGTTAGCGCATAAAAGCGACAACATAAGACGCTTTCGGCATTTAGATGACTTATTTTTTTTCAAATTGCTGCTTTGATGAATGCGCTGTGACGTTGTGGGAATTTTGTCGCGCTACAATATGGTTAAAAGTTATTTATACCTCAAACGGATGAGTAAATGATTTTGGGTTTATTTGTTTATACACATGTGTATATGCTTGTGTGTGCACATCACCTTGAAAGCGCAGTTTAGCATACGTAAATAGTTGAAATTAAAATTTTAGAATTATTTAGTTGTTTAAGTGTAGGAACTGCAGTTTTTACTACGCAATTTAGTTGCCCACCAACTACATGCAAAATGTGTTTTTTAATTGTCAATAAAATTTAGTTTGCTAGTGAGGAATATTTTGTTTTTTCCATAATTATTCATTTTCATTCACCTTATATTATTGTTGTTTCTTTGTGCAGCTCCTGCGGCAAGGCACGAGTCAGACGGAACTCGATAAGATCGCCTCGTACTACTTCGACGGCCAGGGCAAAGCGCTACGTCCAATGGTTACCATGCTGATGGCCAGAGCGATTAACTACCATTTGAATAAGGAATCAAGGTAAGCGCACACATAAAGCGCACTTTATGCTGCAGCTTGTGGCATAATAGAGCGGAACAAATTAAATGAAAATGTAGTTAATTAAAAGCACTCAAGCGATTGAATATAATAACGACGCAAATATTTAAAGAGTTTCAATGAAAATACAATAAAATGTTATAAAAGGCGCAAAAAGTAAATAAACAGCAACAACAAATAATTAAATTTTAAAAAAATTCCAAACGGCCAAAAAAAAAAACAATTCAATTAATTGCAATGAAATTCGCAATTAATGCGCTTTGCAATTTTTTTTTTTGCCGCGCTGAGTTTCATTAACACATTTCATAATTTCGTTTTGTAGTTTTGAAATCTCAATACTAATATTAATAAGCGTCATCTAGCCTGAATTGAGCATGTCATACGGGGCGTATGAGTGATTTGCTATAAAATTCATGCTGTTAATGGGCAGATTTATTTGCTTTGCTGTTAGTTAACATACTTGTATATTTGTTGTTGTAAACCAAAAATACAATGTGTGCAACATTGCGTAAATGCGCATCGACCAATAAATCCGGCTATAATATCGCCTATTGAAGGTGTTTGAGAAAGGTTACACGGTCGCTTCGAAGCCATCAAATGGCATCAACACCAGCTCTACCAGCAAGCAAACTTATTTTTGCCACCATTGTACGCATCTGCATGTGTGTGTGTGTCGGTGTCTGCATACGCTGGTGGCGATTTTGTTTGTTTGTTGTGCGCGATTTTGCTTTTAGTTTGGCCTAAGCGTAACGGTGCTAATTAAACAGAAATTATTTTATTTATTTCACTGTTGCCTCACGGCTGTCGCTGCCGTGCGCCTCTCCGCTACCTTGCGGCTCTTCACAAGCATTTGTTGTCTTTTTTATTTATTATTTTATTTTTTATATTAAATTTTTTAGCAATTTACTGAACAAACAACGATTCATTGCGCTCTTCTCCGAAATGGTCCACTCGGCAAGTCTGGTGCATGACGATGTCATCGATCAATCGGATATTCGTCGCGGCAAGCCAAGCGTGAACGCGCTGTGGAATCACAAAAAGGTGAGTCGTGAATGTCAGTTAGTATTTATTTGTTTATTTATTTTGCAGCAGGGGAATATTTTTGTTTGGATATTTGTTATGCCCTTTAGTGAAGGTCATTTGTATAATGGAATGATTTTTGAATGCATGGCAAATTAAAATGCCACATACTAAATTTTTCCGGCTTTGTGGTTTTTATAAAATATTTTTGCGAAAACAAAAAGTTTTTCTTCTACTAAAGTTAAAGAAAAAGATTTTGAACAGATATTTTTGAGTATATCTTTACCTAGATTTTTTAGCTGAAATGTCAATGCATTTTATATAAAACTCTATAACCGTTGAAAAATGGCAAGAAACCCCGATATGATCCGTAGCTTCGTAGAAATATGAACAGCAGACCTTAACATAACTACTATTTTACGTAAGAGATGTTGACTCTAAAATGTTTAAAGATCTAGTTTGCACAAAATAATCATCTTTATAGAGGAATTTATATAATTTAATTATGAACTTCAATTGGTTTCCGAGATAAAGGATGTCATCCCTGGAGAAAAAATGTGGCTGCTTCTGAGCTATTGCTTCATTTAGATGGTTTAATTGTTAATAGTACAGGTCCGAATTAAAAGTGTTGCAGTAGAGGAGCAGCTCATAATAGATGACTCGCTGTCTATCCCACCAAACACATGACAAAACCTTCCTGACCTTATACCGCTACTCGCTCTCGCTATTCGAACACGACCATTTTCGCTTGCAGCTGTCGTAAGTGCACCATTTTTCATCTTCAGTAATCGGCTTGGGAAATGCATCAATTCTGTGATTCTGTAGATTTGCTATTTATCTAGACGAATAATACTAAGAAAAATAAATCAAAATATTATATTGAATATTACAGTGTGTAAAACATACAAATTTTAAGAATATGTTCTGGAGAGAATTTTACTGACATACAATATGCACAGAATTGCCACCTATTCAAAAAAGTAAAGACGAAAAAATTATCAGAGTATGCCAAACATAAAAAATTAAGAAAATATTTAAAAATGTTTTTAATTAATTTAATTATTTATATTGACACAAACTTGCCACTAATTAAAACAAGTAAAACTGAAAAAAATATTACATTGCGCAAAAACTTAAAAAATTTAAGAGGGCTTATTATTTTCATGCCTTGAAATTTTAAAAAATATTTTATATGAACCTAATATTCTTATAACACTAGATTACATACAAATTTTCTTGCTTAGGACTTATTTAATCTACGACTTTATTTTACAATTTAAAAAGTGCTTTATTATTTTGCTATTGATACTTTGCTTAAGTCATAAACCTTAAAATGCTTTTTTAGCTGACCGAACCTAACCTAGTATACATATAAAGATGTAGGAAATTCAATAAAATATTTTAAATACATAGTCATTGTCTGTCTACCTAGTACTACCATTAATTGATTAAGTTTACACCTTAATAATCTAAGTGAGCTATAACTATATTTCAAAACTACTATATTACCGTTATTGCCACCATTCGAAGCAAAGTGTATAGTATTGCTCAACTCCAAGAAACAATTAACAGCCAATCAAAATTCGATTCTCCTAAACACCGTTTTAACGCTTATGTTAATTGCTGTTAATAAAAGTGCAGTTATTTTCGTAATTGTTTAATAGTGCAATATTATACGAGCATTTACGTCGCATTTGTTAACCAACAATTTTTCTAAATTCTCAATTTACTTTGGACTGGTTTAGCTGATTGCTCTTTGCTTTTTTTGTTTGCTCCAAACGTTTTGATTACTCTCCGCTGCTTTTAGTTGCAACATCAAAATTAGCTAAGTGTCATGGTATTGACCGCCTGAAAATCAACGTCAAAATGGCAAAACTCGTTGCCACTGCCAGCACCAAGCTGACTCAAATGACTAACTGCCAGCCAATTGTGCGGTCAAACAACTGGCGTTTATGGCCGCTCAACGTTTTATATATTATTTATTTCAACTTGTCCGATCTTTGCGGGATGCAGTCGCATTTTTCCCATTTTCGGTTAGCAGAAATTTCCTAAACGCTCGCTGAAGGTCCCTGGCCGAGTCGAACTGCGCCGAATCGAGCCGCGCCTATATGGGAAATGAGAACAAGTTTACGTCGATGTTGCAACAAATTGTCGGTAGCCGGTGGTGTCACCATGCCCCTACCCTCGGCGCCATTGATAGCAAGTCTTCGATTGGCGGGGCCATATGTGTACCGACTCGCTTTGGAATAATTGCACTCATTTTTGGCTTGCGTATTATTTAGCTGTTTTATTGCTGCCGCCAAACGGCGATGTGTAAGCGTTTTGTTGCACTTGCTGCAGTTGTTGTTGTTATGACATGTGCCACAAATCGAAAATGTGCAATTTATCCGCCTAAAAACAGGTTCGTGTTCATGTTCGCCTGATTTTGCCAAAAAGCTGAAAGCAGTGGGTATGTTTACATATTTACTTATATACGTATATACTTTTATATATATAACACCTCTATTTACCTATATTTATAAATTTGGCTTTCATGTCAATTCGATGGCTATCGCATGCGATTACGAAATTCGGCAATGCATAATATTGATGGCATTAAATAGTAGTTATACTCTAGGAGTGGTGGACCATACTATATATCTAAAAATGATTTGTTTTTGTTTTGGCTGGAGCTCTGCAGAAAAGTTGTCTACCTTGTTACGGCTGAAGTGTGTGGCTGGTGTCACGTAATTGGAATTAAGTTTTTCTGAGGTGTTTATCTCTGTGCCACGCGGAAGATACCTTTCGACATGGAATAATTCAGCAACAGTGCACCGATGAACTAATTGCGTTTTTAGGCGATTTAGCTCCCTCAAAGACTAGTGTTTATCGATTTTATGGTGAATGTACCCAAACTGATATTGTAACGATCAATCTCATACAATTTGTCAAACACTAAAAAGAATGCCCGTATCCATTGGTCGACAGAGTTGTTATAAAAATACGATAGCGGTGCATCGAAACACGTATGAGAAACTAAACAGCAGTCGACTATATGGGTATTTCTAAATGAGTCAACAAAATCCAACAAGTTTTTCGGGCACGAAGCACCCGTTTGCTTGAAGAAACTGGACATGTCTTAACCATACCACTTGAACAATGCAGAACAGTAAATTCTGAGTGGTAAACAACTATTTGTTTCTCAGAAAAACCAGTCGCCGAAGACCTATCACTCTTTACCGCTCCACTTCTTGGCACCGAATGACTTATTTTTATTCCCGTAAGAAAAAATAAGCTAAGAGGTCAACGTTTTTCGACACCTGAAGAGCAGGATGATGCGTTCAGAACGCATGTTTTGAAGATACCTCAATCAGAGTGGCACAAGTGCTTCGACAATTGGTTCAAACGCGTGCAACAGTGTATAGATCTTAATAGAGAATATTGTAAAAAAGCTATATGAAGCAATTTTCGAAGTTTAATCTTTGTTTTGGTTTTCTAATCTCGAAATATTAGAGGCAACCCTCGTACTAGCCTCAGTTGGTATAGCCTTAGTGCCTTTAGCGAATTTAAGTTTTTCGGTTTCGCTTAATTTTTGGAGCTCCATTCGCTGAACTGTTGGACAGTTTTGACGTCATATTCATAAACCCACATTCCGTCACCTATAATGATGCGATTAATACATGTGGGGTCCTCAGCATCTCTTTTATGACCTTTACTCGACGTCGTTTTTGCAAAATATTTATGCCTTTTGATACGAATCTTGTATTGCCACACTTTATACAAAAGACATTAATCAAGGCAAACTCCACATTCACAAAAGAAAAATTTTAGCAATCTAGGAAAATATTTATATCGATTCGATTCAAACGAACATAAAAGTAGGTTGTGTCAATCTAGGAAAAAGAAAGTGTACGAGTATCTATATGCACCTGTCCAAGTTAAATTGGATCAGATGGTAATTTGCAGCAACAAGATTAAAATAAGCCCCTAACTATACTTACAAAAAGTATTAATTTTAAATTACATTTAACATTAAATCATATTAAATCAGCACTTCGAATATGCATGCTCCATAAAATCTGTTAAACTCCACCCTTCGAACTTTTGCGGCTATTTTGTAACGTCTCTTCCATTCAGTTATGAGTTACAATAACCCAAAATCTATGATGAAAACGGTAATAGCCATTGGCAACCTAACAATTGATGCAAATCAAAAGCTCATTAATTTTTAGATCGTTTTGTATGTACTAAGATTGATTATTAGATAATGAGTTTGCATAAAAAAATATCGTAAACTGCATTTTAAAACTCTACGTATATGAACAATTGATGAGCTTTTTTTCCTTCTTCAAGAAATTCAATTTAATTTGAGTTAACACTTTTTTTGTATGGTAAACTTTGAGTTTAATAGTGGTGTTTAATAAAGAGGCAATAAACTCGAGTTTAATATTTTACGTTCATTAATAATTAACTACTGGTCTTTTTGGATGTTTGAAAAACTCTAATTAAAGCGAGTTAATATTTTGTATTTGGTGAACTTTGAGTTTAATAGTCGTGTTTAATACTTAAGAGTTAATAAACTCGAGTTGAACACACATTCTTTATTAATAATTAACATGTGTACATTTTGGACTTTTTTGAAACGCCATATGAAGTTAAAATTTTGTGTATGGTAAACTCCGAGTTTGTTAGTTATATATTGATTGATTAAGAGTCAAAAGTCGAGTTTTTGTCTGCAGGTGAAAGTACTATTAAAAACCCTTTTTTTTATAACAATTTTCTTTTTCCAGTTAATAATCCGACTAGAATGCTTTCAAAGTACAATGTCAAGAATCCACGTCTTTAGATATAACGAGCTTTTAATCTGCAAATATTCAATGAATTTAGGACCGCAAATCACTACATTTCAAAATCTAGGCCGTAACCGCATTACTTACAAGCCACACCTCGTATAGCTGTAGTAATGTTTACACATACCTTAGTTTACTGTTAAATTGTTTTCACTAAAAACGATAAGGATCAAACACTTGACATGAAAACCAAATATTTTTCCGCAATTTTCAATTTATGTTCAACTTGCTTAACTCTTTAAATGAGCGTTGAACTTATGGTAAATCCGATATAGCTTAACCTCAAATAGTCGAAGAAACAGTAAAAAAAAATGGACAGATATCAATTATGTGCAAAATGTTAAACGAAAATAGCCTAATACCGCGTAAAGATAAATCGAGAAGAAAAAAAACACTTCGAGTTTACACTTTGCATAGCAAAATCGAAAATTACGCAATGCGTGTAAACAAAACAGCCACCGTTATCCATACCAATCGAATAAGCGGCGAGCGCACAGGGCGGAACAGTGGTAGCTGACGGCCTGACAACCAGCAGACAGCAGGTTCGTTCAACATGATTACATTTAGCATTACGTGAATATAGACAAATTTATGTGTTTATGCGCTAAAAAGCTGACGTGTTCAAAATTTGTGGTATACAAGAGAAAAAAATAAATAACAAATAAAATCATTACTTTATTTGTGTTTCAAACATTATGATTTCGCACTGGCATATTTGTCATTGATTCTTTCGTTTCGATACAGAAATCTATGTTCTTGGCGCGAAAATGTATGCCACTCTTTCGTAGATAATTTGGCACAAACATTTTTGACATACATACATATATGTAAAGTATTTCTCTTTGAAAAAAAAAAATCGTTGAATATTGTTTAAAATTTTTATAGTCACGTTAATATTGGTCGTAGTTAAAGTTCTTACCTTGATTTGTTTAATCTGATAAAACAACTATTCATTGAGTCCTCGATACGATTTTAATATCCCCTTTTTATACATAAGAGTTTTCTTAATACCAAAGTTGTCGATATACAGACAATATTTCAAAATTAGGACTTATTACTATATGTTGGTATAATATATAAATACTTACGCAAATGGATCAGTTTATTAAATAACACGACGTGCTTTTACTTCAATGGTTTAGTCAAGAGTGACTCAAATTCATTTTTAATTCTATATGTACATACAAATATATTGTATTCATATGATATAGTTGTCTTATTCATATTATCTATATTTCGAAGAAAGCCCTTCTACAAAAAATTTTTACTTGTACTTTTACTTTATAATTTTAACACTATATTTATTTAAGAACTACTTTGGTATTCTATTTCTAATTTTTTTCAAGCATTTTTTTTTTTGGCTAACTGTAAGACCCCACCACCTTTTTATTCTTAAATTACCCGTTAATCCCAAATAAAGACATCCTTATATCCGAAAAGTTCTAGTCTACTCTAAATGATAATACAACATATTTTCTACAAACAGTTTTTGTTTTTTATCTTCGAACAATGTTTCTCACATTTCTTTGAATTTATTAGATAGTCCTTTTCGATGACTGTAGCTGGTAGCCAAATGCATTTTACATTTGGGTAAAACATTTTAAGTTTTGTCGACGACCACGAAGTCTAATAAAGGCTTCCGAAAGGAGCTGACCTAAAATACCGCGACTGATAGGTTTGTGGAAGTTGGTTGACGACTTTAATAAGTACTCGTACTACATGAAGAGGAGCGAAAAATCTAATGAAGATATATATGTACTTTAGTGTTTAGTGTATCAACTCTGTTTAAAAAGGTACTCAGAACAACTTTTAAAATGAGCAGATGATTATTTATGCATAAACTTATTCTGATTGCTAAATTACTGTTTGTTTTTACTGACATGTCAGTTTAAATGCATTTGATTTATATATTTTCCATTTTTGTTTATACTAAATTATTATTTGCTTTTATTGATTCAGGTTACAATGGCTGGCGATTATGTACTTGCCATAGCTTCGATTATGATTGCCCGTCTGAAGAGCGATGATGTGACGATTATTCTAAGTCAGGTGAGTAAAAGCAAAAACAACCAAAATGTATAGAAAAAATTTCTTTATTAACGAATGTGTGTTTTTTGCAGTTATTTACTTAACAAATATTTATTTGCATTCATTTAATATGATTGAAGAGTTCTAAACAAAGTATATATAATCAATAATATGAAGAGAAATATTATTACTTTATAACGGATTTAATTTTTTTAAGCACTTATAAAAATCATAAAAAATATTTAATCAATATTTAAAAGAAAAAACATTTTTTCTTGAGCGAACAATATTTTTTTCGATAAAAATATATCAATTTGGGTTTAATATTTTTGTATTATTTTTGAAACATTTTTTTTTTCAAAAAAGTAATGAATTCTTTAACTATATATATTTTATAAATTTTTTTCTTGACCCAACATTTATTTTGTTAAATTTTTAAATATAAATTTCGATTATTTATCTATCAATAATCTATATTTTCTAATATATAATATATTTTATTCAATATATTTTTTCGATAAAAAGTTATCGATTTTATTTTGATTTTGGTTCGTTTTTAACGCTTAGATTTTTTTATACTTTTTTGTTTTGTTGTATTTTCTTCATTATAAAGTTGTGACGCCTTGCTTACTATTTTTCGATTATTTTAATCGCATACAATTTAAAACAATTTTATCATTACTTTTTTTGATGCAACATTTTTCTTCGTTAAAAGTATATTGAGTTCTTTACAATATTTTATACATTTTTTTCTCAATTTTTTTGTGTGAAAAAATATTTGATCTACAAGTATTATATGTAGTGAAGCTCAATGTTTTTTTGTTTTTTGTATATTCTTTCGTTAGAGCGCAAATAATTAATATAGAAGCATAAAATCTTTTATACAAAAATGCACTGCAATTAGTTACAATGCCAGCACCTCTACATTCTGATCGTATCTTATGAAATTATTTATTCCTATGTACTTGTATGTGTAGGATTATAATCATTACATATGCTTTTGCCTCACGAGATCGCCGATAAACTGTCTGCCAACTAAAACGCTTGCAAAACGGCGGACGGTGATTCCCTTGAACATGTGATTCCCTTTATACTTTAAATATGTATTTTTTTGTTTCCTTACAATTATAATGATACTTTATGGTTTTTTCTATAAGACAACTGCAGCAAGCGCATTACGCGCCATTTATCTGTCTCGATTGCGATCTAAAAACCTGAAATGCTGCCTGCTCGCTGCATTACTTCCGCAGTGTTGAACTCTACGTCTTCTGCTTTCGTTCGTACTTCAATGAGTCTGTCCTCTGTAAATTCGAAAATGCAGTTGGTCCTCCCAGCTTTTATTATTTATTGCTTTAACAACTGCATCTTGCAAGCATAGACTCGTCAGTAAAAACAGATTTTAGAATTCTTATTTAAAGAGTATATTCTTATTAGTTTCTTTTCTTGTAAAAGAAGAAGCGTTGATGCCGGACATGCCATAAAAAATTACTTAAAGGGCTACGACTTCATTGGCAGTGAACTTTTTGGAGGCCATTCAATGGTGGGTTACCTGATTGACAACTAATCGACTGCAGTGCGTCATTGTGTTCTCTTTACGACTATCGCTTTGGCTTTATTTGTCTGAATGCCTGTTATCCTTTATTTTATTATTCTTCGTTGTTCTCACAACATTTTGTTTGATTATTTCATTTTCTTGGCGCACCTTATAAATGCATTCATTAGTACAGATGCAGTAGAAGTGCATTAAATGCAAAAAATTTATGTATTTATTAATTAAATCGTCTCTAGATTTACAATTTTTATATTCGAACGATAAAAGACAATTTGCCGTTTTTTATATGCACTCATTTGCTACTGTTGTCTCGAGTCATTAATCTTCCAACTACTCGATGTCATTTGTGCATTTTGCCTGATTCTACAATACCTGAAGTGATTGTGCAATGAATTTTTCATTGCGATCCCGCGATCGCAAAGAATTTAATAATTTAATTCTTCAGTTTAACTAAGTGACGCATATTTTTTGAAACACCTTAACCCTTGTTATCTCAATTGAGTAGGTCAGTTGGAACCTTGTTTTTCGTTATTGAAAAGTTCGAATGTCTGAAAGTAAAATTCTCCACAAAAAATTATTAGGAAAATTTCTATAGGAGCCGATTTGTAAGCTAAAAAGTTGTTGATAAGTTTCGATAACCAAATGTAAAGAGAAATAATTCAAAATCTTCTAAGTTTTTGCGTCATATATGGACAATTTAGTTTGATTTAGAAACGGTGGGGAATCAACTCATAAAATTTAATAAATTGATAATCAGAAGTTTTTACTATTACTTAAGCGGGCTCCATTGGGATATGAAAGAATGTTTTTTATTGTATCCGTGCTTACAAGCTTTGAATACTAGCAAAAAATCGTTTCATTTATTTAGTTTTAGTTTTGCTTTGATCATTTTTAGTATTAACAAAACATAATTTTTGTTCAAAAAAAAAATACCAGCTTATAAAATATCGATTTTTTAATGTCGATTATTAATTTTTTTTAATCTTTTTTGAATTTAAGTATATTATTTATGTAATTATCGATACTTTTAATAAATTAGTTATCGATAAAAATAATGGCGATGCTTAACTAAGTATTTTTTGCACCAACGGACTGTAACGTAATTTTAAGTATAACTAAAAGTTATTTAATTTTTTAAATATATTTAAAGTTGTGCAATTGTGAAGCGAAATAGAGATAATGATCGAACCATAAACGTCGATAGTTTACTAAGAAACTTCACGAAATTTGGCATAGATTATTGTCCAAGGCAACGCTACAATTTCCGAACAAATTGTTCAGTTCGGACCACTATAGCATATAGCTGCCATACAAATTGACTGATCAAAATCAAGTCCTTATGTTTGGAAAAAATGTTTATTTCACAAGATATCTACACGAAATTCAACATGAATTACTGTTCGAAATAAAGCCACAATCTTCGAATAATTTTTTCAGATTCGATCATTATAGTAAAAGTATATGGTTGCCATACAAACAGAACAATCAAAATAAAGTTCTGGTATGAAAAACTTTTTTATTTGATAACATGTATATTTTTAAAGAAATGCAAGCAAATATCAGCACTCGCACATGCCTATTAATAAGCGTGAATGTTTCTAATAAATTTGCTCTTAATTTGTCAGGCACGTAATCGCGCCAAATTACATAAGCACCGCTGCAATGAAAAAAAATATATATATTCCACTCACTAATAAAATCGAATGCAAATAATAATAATTGTTATCCGCAGAGTGTCAATAATTGCACAGATATGTATGCGTGTGTGTGTGCGATATGCATGCCTTTTTGTTGCTATGTAGCATAGCAGTAAAATATGAAATTTAATAACATCCGAATATACAAATGAAAATAAAATTATTTTAGTATCGAAAATCCATTGCGTGCATTTGAAATCGTTCAAAATGCATACATATATACATGTGCATATGTGTGTGCTTCTATTATTTGCTTAAAACATCGAAAATCCCATCAAATTTGAATGACACTTGGCCACTATGAATTTTTGCATGTGTACACAATTTACGAATGTAAACAAACAAAACGCAACGCAACGAAACTAAATTAAATGAAATACAATTGGTTTGTGGCTGCAGCTGTAAATTGGTGGCCACGGTGGCTGCGGCGGCGGTGGCGACTTGGTCAATGTTTAAAGTCCACCCAAGCGCTCTGCAAAATTCAACACAAATTTCAATATACATATGTGTGTATGTGTGTGTGTGTGGTTTTTTGGGCCATGCTGGTTACACCGTTTGATGTCTGCCCTACTCACCTAATTTGTTAATACCGTTTGTAAACATATTCATACATACACACACACATTCACATCGAGGCTCATACTCGTCGCTGCGAACATGTGTAGTGTCATGTGTTTAAGTGGCTCCGGCTGTCGGCGCGTTTTGTACATAAATCCCATTGAAATTGTCGATTTTACAGTTTTCTGCCAGTTGTTGACCACAAATTCCGATTGCGCGCTGGTGCTCATATGGTTTGCCGTATTTATTTGTATTTATTCATCTCACAAGCTGCGCGCTAATACAGTTGTAGGGCTTGTGGTTGTTGTTTTAGAGCAGTATTAGTAGTAGTAGTAGTTGTTGTTGTTGTTGTTGTTAGAGGTGCAGTCATTCATTCCCTGCTTGCTGTCAGTTTAGGCTTTAGCTACATACTCGCAGGTGTGTGTGTGTGTGTATATGCATGTCTGCAATATAATCGCTGTTGTTGTTGGAATGCCAAGCGCGTTTAGTGCAAAGGGTGCGCCAAAATTAAGTTTACATATTCATCTTACAAATCGGTGCATACATTACCAACAACACTGTTAAAACCACTCATCTTCGGCACACACACACACACACACAAACTCTTGTCAATTTAGTAGCGCTGTCTATTGGTTTTGTCGTAGCCTGAAGCTATTAACCACGCGCTACGCTTTAACACCGCTTAGCAGCGCCTCAGAAGCATTTCTCACTAAATTATTGCATAATTTTCCAAATATTCATTAGCTTTGCTCAGCTATTGCCCACGTGCTTTTTATGCATTGGTTTCTTCATCGCATTTCTTACGCAGTTTCGTTGTCTCGGCTTTTGTTTCCGCATATTTACATAAAGATTTTGGCTTCGCAAATGCGAATTATTTAGTTGCTTATAACAAATTTGGTTTCTTAATAAAGATTTAGCTAAAACATTTTTTGTGTTCAGTAAAAGTTGCGTCGGAAGGGTTTCGACATTTTTGTAGGGGTTGGGTAGGCAGAGTATTTTTTTGAAATATTATAGGCGGAAAATTGCATATGAGACTGTGTTATTAAATTCTAACTATAAAAAAAGCAAAGTTGTGTATCAATACGGATATACGAATGATAGCTGTACGAAATGAATGCGTCATGGCGTATACGTAACATTTTGTATTGCACAATTCAGGTAATTAGCTTCTACTAATTAGCAAGCATCGCTATTCATAGCATAAAAAAAGTTTCTTTACAAATTATACAAAAATTGTGTTAATTTATAATTAAATTTAGATACTTTTTTTTTATATATCCAAATAATCATTAATTACTTTTATTTATGAAAATTTTTTCAGTAAACTTTTGTGAAAATAATTGATTAAAACTGCGTTTAGAGTAAAAAAAATCGGGTTTTCCGATATTTTATTCGATAAATTATAAAATCGATAATTGATAAATTGTAGCTGGTTTCCTACTTGTTTAACTTGTTTTGAGATATTAATTATTTCAATAAACTCTTTAAAAAAAAGGATGTATGGAATTGATTTACGCTGTTTATTTACGAATTTTTTTTTGATAAATTTTAAAATCGATAATTGATAAATTTTAACTTAATAGTAGCGTTACTACTACATTGTGTTAAAGTAGAAAATATCGAATTATCAATATTGTTTTGGATAAATTATAAAATCGTTAATCTATTATTTTTAACACGATTTTAGTTTCGTTTCTACTGTGTACCTCCAAATGTTTCATGCAGCTGTCTACTAAAATTATAATAAACTGCTAACATAAATTGTATATTAACAATACATTCTACTTATGTACCCACATGTACATATATATGTCTATGTGAAACAAAGTAAAATTATACATAAATTCTTGTAAACAATGCCTGGCTTTATTTACCAGTTCAGAAAAAATGCGAAATTCCCTAACAATCGTTTTCTTTGAATTAAAATGTTTAAGATAATTGCTCTCAAGAAATCTAGTATTTAAAGTTAGGCGGAGTTTATTGTGGTAAACATAGTGAAGGTAAGACAACTCTGAACACACTTCTGGGTAAAAAACAAAAAGTACTGCCTGACAGAGACTTTTAAATATAAAAAATTTCAATTATTTAAAGTGTTTAAAAAACGCATTGTTAAATTTGAAAAAACCTAGGAAGTTTTACAGTAACATTGGCTTAAAGAGTAAAATATTAGCGTTTTACTTCTGATTTCGGTGTATTCGACTACAGCTAGCAGACAGTGATCCAGTTGCCTATAACGACCAATTAACATCAAAATATATCGATATGTAGATCAATGTTATCGAAAAAAGGATCGAATATCCATCTTTTTAAAATTATTATTGATTATTTAATTTTATTAATTTGCTGTCAGTAGAATCACACTTCTGGCGTGCGGATTTCAATTCAAAATCTGTTTACCAACAATACCTTTTTCACATGAAGTCATGTGTTTTTTCCAAGCATGGCGTTATGGACCTATAATATATTTTTAAAACAAATATCGCAAAATGTTGTTGTTATCGATAACTTAGTAAAAATCGATATATCGTCTACAAAATTGTCTGTTATTGGATGTGTAATTTGCCATATAAAATTACACAAATCTAAAAGTTATTACGCATCTGATTTTGACTAAGAAATATCACTAAGCGGAAAACGGAATTTCGTTATGGATGGGTTCGGTTTTTTAAAAACTTTAAAAATCACTAGAACTCGGAAATTTAAAGTAATTAACACCTTAAGTTCTAAATGCTTCGGTTTAGTGAAGTAACTAAGTGTTAAAAATACACTAGCAAATTGATGAATAGAGCAAATAGAAGTTTGGAAAAGCACAAAAAATAGGGAAAAACCGATGCTATAATAGACTTTACAAATACAAACAGTTCCTTACAAGAACTCGATTCCGATCTTTCAGTTTGTATGACAGCTAAATGCTATAGTGATCCGATGTAAACAATTTCTTTTTAGATTAAGTTATTTCCTTAGACAATAACTCATTCCAAATTTCGTGTGGATATCTCGTCCAATGAAAAAGTTATTCATACAAGCACTTTTCCGACAAATGATCAGCTTCATGGAGAGAAAAGGACAGATGAAACATTTCAGACCGATATCTCAAAAACTGAGGGACTATTTCGTATATATACAGACAGACGGATAGATGGACAGACTCAGCTCATCATGCTGATCATTTATATATATACATCTTATATGGTCTCTGACATTTCCTTCTGGGTGTTACAAACTTCGTGGCAAACTTAATATACCCTGTTTAGGGTATAAAAATTATCATATCAATTATTAGTATTTTGAAAAACAAATTAAAGAAGTTCGTAAATTTGTTTTTGTAAAATTTAAATCCATTCAAACGGGTTTGAAAACACCTAGTCCTTAGTTCACTGTGATTGTTTGCCTTTATTTCATTTATATGTCGCTAGACCTTTTTGAATGCTTTAAAAAAAAACAGGTTTTTTAAGATTCCATTTTTCCCATTTCGAGTATAAGAGCTTTCCATAGTTTGTATATCACGTTAATTTCTGATGATCAAGTTTATGCTTGGGCGATTGTCACAGTCGTTTCGGTTCTTTTCCATAAACTTATCTAAGCAAATAAATCTTGTGATGAACAAGTTCTCGAACCATTGATTTTTTTGTTAACAAATGCACAAAAATTATTGCTTTACAAAATTATAAGAAATGGAAAGTTTTTGTAGCGAATAAAAAACTAAATTAGCGAATTAATTTTGTCGATTTCGGGGATTTTTTCTCAAAGTCGCTTGGAGCATTCTTAAAAAAAATATTGTTTGAGAAAGGCACGAGAACAAAAGTGTTGGCATCTGTCTCTGCCTGCGGCTGTGTGTATTATAGAAGTCAATAAACGTGATTTAAATGTAAATATTATGTAATACCGGCTTGATGATTTCCGTTGAGTGTTCATATATGAATTTATTGTTTGTTGGCGTGTGCGAGAACCGCTTAGCATCTTCACAAACGAGTGCGAACTTCGCAAATTTTCGCAAGTTTCGCTTTTTGAAGTGGGTAGATAACATGCTTTAGTTCACGCATACTGAAAGATTGGTGTTTTATGTGAAATTTTTCTTATGCCCACTATTATCACATAAAATAAATTATTTTATGTTCGAGGCGATTTAAAAAGGTTTAAAACTATTGTTTTTGCATAACACGTGTCGCATTACTCATCAGTATAGTAACTGAAAAAAAATGTACAGTTTATAATTAGGATTGAATGATGCTGTTAGCTGTTAATTCATATAATTTTTAGCCACTCACAATGTGCTTTGAACCTTGAAAGGTTTATGGAAAGAACAGAAGCAAATATTCTATAGTTTATATATAAAAAAATATCGATATAATTAGATGGTATGTATCGATAAATATAGTGGCATCGATACATGGATTGTTATCGAAATATATCGGTTAGTATTATAGGAATATTTTTATATACTGACCTAATTTTTTTGTAATTCTGATTTAAACTCCATTATTAGTTGACGACAATAAAATATATAAATAATTGGAATGAATGGATAAAAAAGGGCTTCTAAATGAAAGAAGTGACTTGAATCCATAAAATGCATCTGTTAAATGAAACCTTATATTTCTAATTTAATTTCCGAACCACCTTTCTTACTTTTTTGGATTTGATCTTTTATATAACAAGTAATACTTTTCTATTTTGAAAAAATTAGCAGTTGTTCCTTTTTTATCCAGTCTTTAAGCTTACATACTAGATTCATATGACACCCCTTTTGGCTTTAAAGTTCATTCACCCAAAGTGGTTTTTCTTCTTTTTGTATATCTTAAACGTGCTATGTGTATGTACAGGTTGGTTGAAAAGTTTTTGCGCTCGGAATGTAAAAATTCTGTTTTTGGTTCGAAATATATTTTTTTATTCAATATAATCTCCCTTAACTTTAATACACTTATTCCATCCATCCCTATAATGACTTTTCGGAAGCTCTGCAAAATACCAGTCTATGGCTGTAATAGCTTTTTCATTCGACGAAATACGCTTTCCACGAAGGAATTGTTTCAGATTGCCGAAGATGTAGTAGTCGCTGGAAGCCAAATCTGGTGAATACGGTGAATGCTCAAGCAATTCGTACTTTGTTGAATTTTGTCATTGTTGAAACAGCTTTGTGAGCAGGCGCATTGTTTTAATGAAAAGTGATTTTTTTGTGCTGGAAACCAGGTCTTTTCTCACAAATTTTTTCATTCAGCTGATCTAAAAGGCTGCAATAATATTCAGAGTTCATTGTTTCATCTTTCAGTAGATAATCAATTAACAAAATTCCTATTGCATCCCAAAAAATTGATGCCATAACCTTCTTTGTTGATCGTTGTGACTTTACCTGCTTTTGAGCTGAACAATAAGTTTCAGTCCACTGTAAACGTTCTTGTTTCAATTTAGGATCATGGTGGTAGCTCCAAGTCTCATCCATAGTTATATAACGACACAAGAGATCGGTTTGATTCTGCTTAAAACGCTCCAAATTTTGCAGAGAAATTTGTTTTCGATTCAGTTTTTGTTGATTCGATCGATTAGTCAAACTTGTATCTTCACTAGCAATATTATGAACTTGCTCAATGATTTCTGTTGCGGTTGCGGTTTTGGGTCGCCACGTTTAAATTCACAGCCCAAAATTGAACGGTGCGTTTTGAAGGTGGGGACTCCTTATGTACTTCTAAAAATTGTTCATAAAATTCCTATGCTTTTAAACCTTTCAAAACTGCGCGATTTTAAATTTTTTCCATATTAAAAAAATACTCTGACACGTCAACTTCAAATTGCTTGTAAACCAAGAATTAATTGACGGAAGAATTGTAACTTTACATGTGTTCACACGACAGCTGTACTACCTTGATAAAAACATACATTTGCAGCTAGTTGTGTTATTTCTTTGTGAAACCAACCAAATTTTCGACCAACCTGTATTTGGGTTTAGGTGCGTGTATGTTCTTTCAATTTCTTTGCTTATACTTAGAACAGCATAAATTAAATTGGTAAATCCCCAGCTGATGTATTCTGAGTCGTTTATTTCTTTTGCAAACAGGTGTATGCTCATAAATTTGAGTATTTATGTATGCTTAAGTATGATTTAACTATTAAGAGGTGCTAAATGTAAATTACATCTTCATTTTATTTACATAACTATGCCTGAAATTTGCGAAGCAGATAATGAACATCTTATTTGATATCTAAGCCGGATTTGTTGCTCGAAAATTCCTAGAAGTACCATGCTGATTTTGCTATTAAGTACTCAAATTCTAAGATTTTTTATCTCAAGGAGAAATTAAATATGTCTTGCTAATAAATATATGCATCTTTCATGAACTTTTGCCTTCGTATATTTTAAAAATAATTTCCCACAGCGGCTACGCTACCATCTTTTACCGAAGTCAGAGTTCTTCCAAATGTCTCCTTCTTTTATTATTTTGATGTATGACCTTTTTATTTCTCATTATTATTTTTTTATAACCTGAAGAGGCTATACTAAGTTAGTCACGATGTTTATAATACCCAAAAGAAAACTTCAGTCAATTTAACCATGTTTGTCTGTCTGTCTGTATATATTCGAACAAGTCCCTCAGTTTTTCAGATATCGATCTGAAATTTTGCACCCGTCATTTTCTCACCAAGTCGGAACCGCCAATATCGGACCACTATAGCATATAGCTGCCATACAAACTAATCGATCGAATCAAGTGCTTGTATGGATAACTTTTTCATTTGACGAGATATCTTTGCATGGGTTATTGTTTAAGGCAATGCTGCAATCTCCGAAGAAATTGTTTAGATCGAAACACTATAGCATATAGCTGCCTTACAAACTGACGATTTACTCTTGCTATATAAATTTCAAATTTCTTCGATTGACGACGAAAAGCGACATTGTTGGCATGTTAATTGGCAAAGCGGACTTTCCAAAACAAAAAAAAATCACTTAAATTTTTAATTTTATTTGAAGTTTTTGCTATATACATTTTAACATTTTTTTTTCGAAACTATTTAGTTATTTATTTTTTGTTTTTTAAGAAATATAACGGCACTCTTAGATGTACATATTTGTGTATATTGCAGCATATACCATTTGTATATAATAGAATCACCTCACCCTCCTCAAAATAGCAACAGAAGGTACTGGCTTCGTCGATTTCGATTTCATGCTGCGCACGTAAAGCTTAGCATGTTACTGTTTAACTTGCGATTGATTGCTTTCTGTGATTTAAAGGGTATTTGCTCTGCGCAGCCATGCTATCATATACACATGTGCATTTATCTACAAAAAATTATGCAACTATAAGCAATCTGAAATCTATTAAAATGCTGATAATTGCCTGTGATTTGTTTATGATATAAATTCCATATGCGGCAAATGTTTAAATAAGCGCTTTATTTATAAAGGAAACGATTTATAAAAGAGCAAAAAATAATCGGCCAAAACACGTAGGAAAATATATTCAATTGACAGTTGTTGTGTTTTATAAATAATTCATTAGTGCTTTTTTATTTTATTAATTTTTTATTTATAATATTCTGTGACATTTTATTAATGAATTAATCGAATTAAGCAAATATAAGCAAAATTGTAAACATATACTTAGAGATATTTTTATTTTCGTTATTTCAATGTACTCAAAACTTTAAAAATTTAGACGTTTTCATTTTATAGTTGTAACTTTTTTTTTTTTTAAATATAGCATAACTCACGAGATTGTTGAGTCATATATGTACATACACAAATTTCGAGTCGTTTCAAATTGTTATGGAGATCTGAATGTATATATATGCATTTTTAAACTTGGTGTAATCGGTTTACAAAATTTTAAACACTTTTTTCTCGAAAAGTTGTTTTGATTGTGTGTACGGACGAAAATATAATTAATAAGTTTTCCTAGTGGTATGAACCTAAAAATATTTTAAAAAATGCCTACACCTCTTATTGTTTGCAAAGCATACGAGCTGAGTTTAAAATATTGCCTACATTTTGGCGCTGTAGTTTCCACTATATATCTTCTCTGGTGTAAGAGGAATTTCACAACATGACAATGATCCTTATGGTCCATATTTTACAAAGAATATCTTAACAAATGTCTACACCTCTTGATATATGTAAAGATTCAGTATGAATTCAACATGTTGTCTACATTTTGGCGCCATAGCTTATATTTTATACACCAAGTAGTGTAACAGGACTTACACAATGTGACAATGATACTTAAATCCCACAGAAAACCCTTAGTAGACAGAGAACCTCACCTGGTGTTCAAATACTCACAACACGATAATAATCCATATACAAGTTTACTAGAGCAGACCCTTAGTAGACAGAGGAAGAATCCTGGTATTAAAATACACGTACTTATGCTTAGAGAAAACACCTTTTCGACAGAGGAAAATGAGTAAATAAATTTTACGTTCGTTTCGTTGGGGAATTTGAATTCTCATCAGAATAATTCGTTGAACTGAGTATATCCATATTGTATAGTGTGTTTCCTCGCTTGTGAGAAATAGTAAATACTTCTGGAAGATGAATTGTCATAAGAGTTACTTTTTCCTCTTGAATAAAGTAGCTAAGGTCCCTAGCTAAGGCAAAAAACTTTTTTCAAAGCTTGTCCTTCTGCTTATTTTTGCTTAGACCCTCCGTAACAAGTTCTCACCACTTGTGGATGACAGCTAGTTATGTTTTTGTCAAAACTCAAAGTGCAGTGGTGCGAACTTTTGCATATAAAAATTACAGTGGCAACTGAAAGTTCGTAAACAACATTAAAATGCATTACAGGCAAATAAAAAAGTTAGCATAGTAAAATGTAGAATACACTTACGGTAATTAAGGCAAGTACAATAGCACTAAATTCAAAATGTACTATACAAACATTATATTATGAAAATTATAGTGGCATTTAAACTAAAATCTAAGCAGCATTTAATGAAACATGAACTCGAAGCGGTCAATTACACTTACTATTGTATCCATTTCAGTGACCATGCGTGTACATGCGTGCCAGGTTATGCCCAGTTAAAACCTTGTTCTTCTACTAACTGCAGGAGAACCCAGTAACTTAAGTGTTTTTGCGTGCGTAGCGTTTCGTCTTCGAACTTTTTCGATTTCAAGGCGAAGACGATAACAACTGCTTGCAACCTAAGCGCTTTTGCTGCGTTTTGGCATGTGCATGCAACACTTACGGCTGTAGTCATGTGCAAATAATCTTGCTTACATGCACTTGTAATACTTTTGTAAGCATATATTTACAAATTTAGATTTGTGATGGTTTGCTATTAAAGTTTCTACGCATTCGCCCTCCAAGTGAGTAGCCGTCAGCCCTTCCTCAGTTGGCGTGTTGCTTTGCGAATTCGGACGTTGTAATGAGTTTGTACTTGCTAATTTGTTATTGTTGTTGCAGTGCACTATTGTTGTACTGCATGTAATGAAGTTATAGTTTTAATTACTCTGCTAATTGCTTAATTCTACTCACACATTTATACAAATATTCAAATATTTGTTGTAATGTGATTCATTAGACTTTAATGTACTTGTAAATATGCTAAATAACAGTTAAGTTTGTGCTCATTAACCCACTTCCAGTGGTTAAGTTGAGTTTATTACATTTTCGAATTTTCGAATTAATTACATATATTTATATACAACAGTGGCAATGAAACTATTGTAGATTTTTGTTTTATTTCTGCCAATATCTTTGGATTGTGAGTTTATGTTAGTCAGTAATATAATATTTACATACAATTCCGACTTTAATTGGGAACTTTGTTTAATGATTATTATTAGTGTATTATAATAATTATCATTTACCTGGTTAGGAATAGTTATATTTAAATGATTTTATTACTAATTCGTATTTCTTTCAAGATGTGGAATTTTACAAATAGCAAAATTTTGTTTAAATATCCAAGAAAAAAGAATTTTTGTAAAATAATATTTACTTTTTTTTCAAAGTTCCACCTCCAATACCACAAATATTGTAAATACTGCAAACGCACAATCCTAGAATTTTTACACAATTTACATAATTTGTACACAAATCAAATTTTACACACATTTTCACTTATTCACGTTTTTACGTTCTTCTAGATTTTAACCGATCTGGTTCAAGGCGAATTCATGCAACTTGGCTCAAAGGAAACTGAAAATGAACGATTCGCTCACTATTTAACCAAGACATACAGGAAGACGGCCTCGCTCATAGCGAATGCGCTGAAAGCGGTAAGTATATTTTATGCGTAGCGGATAAGAGCCAAAGTCGCAATTGCATAAAGCGGTGCACACATGGATATATACCATACCATACATATGTACATATTTACACTGCAGTTTGATAAATCGTCTGTCTGACAGCAAGTGCGCTTGCTTGAACAAGCGCTTGAAATGTAGCGAAACTAGTAACGAAAATACCGACATTGCAGTCAAGCGTAGGCCACGAGCGAAAAAAAAAACTTTTAATAATAAACGAATTTTCAGTTTCGAAATTTCTTGGTGCATTTTTTTAATATTTTTATTTATTTTTTTTATTTAATGAACAATTTTTTTCTGTTAATTTTATTTTTAAATTTACTTTTTTATTTATTAATATATTTTTTTTTTATATTTTTTAATTTGCGCAAATAATAAGTAAATAATACTTCATTTCAGTATTTCATATATTTTTAATAAAATATTTTGTGTATTTTTTTTATTATCCAGAAAATACTATATCGAGTGTATTAAAAATATTTACTTATATAATATTTCTAAATTGAAATTTATAAAACACATTATTGGAAAACAATAAAACATAAATTTTGAAAGAAAACAAAATAAATAAATTATATAAAGACAAAACCTTTATTAAAAGAATGTTTAATTTAATTATGCCATCTCATTTATGTTATTATTTAATTAAAATTTAATTTTTTTGATATTTTTTTTTTTGCTTAAAAAGCATATGCAAATAAAATTGGATAACATTTTTCGTATTATTTTAATGTCGATTACTATATTTAAAAATATTTATATATATGTGTATTTCCAGTACTAAAAATCGTATATTTCTCATTTAACTTAAAAATTATTTATCGAAAAATGTTTAAAAACGAAAAAAAAAAAATTAAAAATAAAAAAAGTTGTTTAAATTAATAAAAATTATTTAATAATAATAAATACATTTGTTTAAATTAATAATAATTGGATAAAATAAATGAAATAAAAATTATTTAAAATTAAAAATAACAATTTTTTTTGTTAGACAATTAATATTTTAAAATACTTAATTTTTTAAGTATTATATAACTTAATTGTTAATAATGAGCGTAATATTGTATTTTTTTAAATTTATATTATATGCAAATAATTCTATTGTTATTATTATTAATATTTGGGTTTTAAGCTGTAATGTTTTTTTTTAATTTTTTATTATTTCTTATTTCTTCTTTTAATTTAAGTTATAAATTTTATTATTATTTTAGAATTTTAATTATAAAAATCTGTTACTGTAAAAATTTCTTAAATTTCATTTGCTTTCAAAAAATAATATTTATATTTAATGTATTATTTTATTTATTTTTTACCCACAGACGGCTATAATCGCTGAAGCAGATGAAAACATCGCCGAATTGGCATTCCAATATGGACGCAATGTGGGCTTAGCGTTTCAACTGGTCGACGATATGCTGGACTTTGTCTCAACCGCCGAAACAATGGGTAAACCAACAGCTGCCGATTTGAAATTGGGCCTAGCCACAGCGCCGGTGCTCTTTGCATGCGAAAAGGTGAGCTTCCTATTAACAAAGCTTATATAAAACCTCTCATATTTTTGCCGAAAGACACGTGCACATATTTTCCAAGTGAACACAATCACAATTTTTGCAATGATCATGAACCCTCGAGTAATTTAATTAGCTTAATTTGAAATTCTACAAATAACTAATATATTGTATAAATATTTGTATGCACATAAATCTCAATATTGAGCTATAAATGGCACTTCCTTATTTTTTCACTTCTATGCGGTTTATATACCAGAATTTCGACAACAACAAGTCATGTTTATAGCATGATAACATCAGAGCATTTATTCATCTTCCGTTCCCTTAATACCACCTCTCGTAAATGTGCACCACGCCGTCGCTTTATGAGCCGCTACGCGTTGCATACAAGTGTCAAATAAATTACAGATTAATGCTGTTGCTAGTCAAATAAATCTCGACACAAACACTTAATTATGCAATTTTGCATGGTTGCATTCATGCTCGCCATAATGCAGTTCCTTATGTTCTCTAGCTCGGCTTGTCAGACGCATATTGATTGTTGAATTTTGCACTTTATTACACTTAAATGCGTTTATTGTTTCTTTGTACATATTTATATATATAAATACAATGTTGCTTGCTAAGATTTATGACGTTTAATTTGAATGTAATAAAATTGTAGTGCGTAGAACATAGTGTGTAAGTATATGGAGATGGTGGAAGCTTAGTGTTCTATCGACCTTCATTCAAAGTGGAGGAAATTGTAAAATTATAATAATCTGGAGACACTTCTTGCTAAATTTTAGGGCTGAAATCGAAAATATAAAAATAAATAAGGAAAGCTTAGTAATTTCTTTCTGGTAGATGGATACCTAAGAAGCTTTCAACAAAGCGCCCGGGATTAGTGGCGAGTCATTATCGATGTGTGTGGTCTGGTGTTGTCCTAATGGAACAGAATTCTACTCCTATTGGCCATAGCTGGCCGCTTCTATGCGATTTCTTCCTTCGGACGGTCCAATTGTTGATAGTACAGGTCCGTATAACGAGTTTGACCGTAGGGGAGCAGCTCATAGTAGATGATTTCCCGTCAATCCCACCAAACACATAGTAAAGCCTTCCTGGCCGTCATTCCTGGCTTAGCCGCAGTTGGTGCCGGCTGACCGCGACACGAACACAACCGTTTTCGGCTCAGCAGCAATTTGCAAAAGGAAGTTCGCTCCATGAGGTCCTTTTGTGTTTTTTTTGTATCCAGCCTTATTTAAATGGTTTTAAACGGCTTTTCGTAAGCTGCTGGGTTATCGAAACTGTACTTACATGATGGTTGGACTCGACGATTTCCATCACTTTATTGATGCTTTCGACAATATAAAGACTTCCAGAGCGTGGTGTATCTTTGTCACCTAAATTACCGGCATCGAATCGACAAAACGGAAATTGCGCTTGTTGTATCGTTATTAGAACCATAAACATTATCCCGGGCTCTCACCTCTATCGAAAATATATATAATGTAAAATATGGCGTATTTTCTCTTTGCTGTTGTTCATCTTTGCAGGATTGTTTAAAATAAAAAAGTTAGAAGGTTGCCATCTGTTAGAAAATTTTAAGTAATAAATAAATATAAGATATTAGGAGAAAGACTTTAGGAGAATAGTAGTAGTGTAGAGGTTCAAAAGGTATAGCTCATCAAATTGAAGTTTAGTACCTTAATTGAAGATCAACTAAAAATGTTTAAGAAGGTCTATAGTTTAAAATATCTTGAAAAGGGATTATTGAGAAGCTTTAAGACGATAAAAAGGCAACATCGCAGCTTTAATACTCATTCCCTCGTTATTTTGACAACTCATAGTTAACAGCTGATAATAACCGTGAGTTAATTTAACAGAAAAGTGTTAGTAAAATAACGATTAACAGTTGTCAACATAACATTACCCTATCGCATAATATTATTCTCACCCACACGCACAATTATTAATTCGTACTCGGCATTACGGCACTTTAAATGCAATGCAAGTTGAAACAGATAATAAAGCATTAAAATAGCAATGACTCAAATTCAAATCAAGTATGTGTGTGCCTATTTATTCGTAACAAAAACAAACCGATGCTACGCAAGTCCAAAAACAGCAGTGCATCATAAAGTTATTTAGTTGGCATCATATATTATGGAATTTTGCAGTAACACCCCTCTCACACTGCTACAAAATCTGGTTACCCTTCCACGGCACTAATTACCGCTAACACTCTGCTGTGCCACTAACCACGCAACGCAATCAAATTGAATATTTTTTCGAAAATTGATATGCGAAGCAATTTGTATGGACGTGAGGTGGTTTTTAATCCATAGCAGGTGAGCAGCGATTGGCAGCGCGGCAGCAGAATAGCAGGAGAGCGACAAACAACAACTGATATTATGCATCAAAGGAATTGCGCGCGTGTATGTGACACTTTTGACGGTAGTGACAGGTGCGGTGCGACAGTTATAAAAATGGAATAACGCCAGTCGCGCATCGCTTACAATGACAATGTCTGTTATAGCAACAATTGTAGGGTGTCACTCATTCGGAGTGTAATAGTTCAGTTTAGGCTAAGCTTGACTTATTTTGAACCCCAACATTGCTGTGAGTTTGTATTGTTTTGTGACTGCCAGTAGGGGAATTGTTTGCCTTGTTACGCTACGCTTATTCGCTGTTGGCGCTTTATCGAAATCGAAATCTGACACTGAATTGCCGCTACAATTGCCTGCTTTTAGGCGCTTTAGGTATATCTCTGGCGAATTATTGTGTGTTCTGTTAAAAAGGTTATGGCGCTTAGAATCGATTTTGATTGCTAATGTAAATATCTGTTTAGCTTTGAAATTATTCTGATTTGGCGTTACTATTTTATGAGTCTTTTGTGGAAATGGGCTCGTATTGGGATTGATCAAAATTGAACTCTTTATTAAGGATTTAAAACATTTTGTTTTGCCGTAACATAGTGCCTGCCTTTAGGCGAAGCATACATTTTTAACAAAGTCTTGCACCCAATATGTGCAAATAAGTATTTTGGGGGTTATACCATTTTATTTTGTGATTGACACAGTCAAAAAATTTTTTATTTATTTTTTATTTAAATACGAAATTATTTTTTACTTCGCACATCTAACTAAATCTATATTAGCATTAGAGTTTCACAAATTCTAGGGTTTTTAAAATCTTGTAAACAAATTTTGCAATATTCTAGCAAGCGTCATGCCCTGTTTTACGAAGTAGTAGCATATTATGTCTGAAAATAGTAAATATTGGTGCCTACTTTTCGGCGAAAAATCAATTTTAGTCAAGTTTCACACCCAAAGAAATATGTTGTGGTAAATAAAATAAATTTATTATAGTCAGAAGGGTCTTAAATCATTTTGAAAAAATTCTTTAATAGTTTTTATACTCTCGCAACCTGTTGCTACAGAGTATAATAGTTTTGTTCACCTAACGTTTGTTTGTATCACCTAAAACTAATCGAGTTAGATATAGGGTTATATATATATAAATGATCAGGATGAAGAGACGAGTTGAAATCCGGGTGACTGTCTGTCCGTCCGTCCGTCTATCGAGATATCTTTATGAAACTTGGTAGACATGTTTCATGGTACCGTGAGACGGTTGGTATTGCAGATGGGCGTAATCGGACCACTGCCACGCCCACAAAACGCCATTAATCAAAAACAAATAACTTGCCATAACTAAGCTCCGCAATAAGATACAAGACTGTTATTTGGTACACAGGATCACATTAGGGAGGGGCATCTGCAGTTAAAATTTTTTTTTAAAAAGTGGGCGTGGTCCCGCCTCTAATAGGTTTAATGTGCATATCTCCTAAACCGCTAATGCTATAATAACAAAATTCACTGGAAGCAAATGTTTTTAGCACTTCTATTGACGGTGTGAAAATAGTTGAAATCGGGTGGCAACTCCGCCCACTCCCCATATAACGGTACTGTTAAAAACTACTAAAAGCGCGATAAATCAAGCACTAAACACGCCAGAGACATTAAATTTTATCTCTGAGATGGTATAAGATGACTTTATAGGAACCGCGTTCAAAATTAGACAGTAGGCGTGGCACAGCCCACTTTTAGGTGAAAACCCATATCTTGAGATCTGCTTAACCGATTTCAACCAAATTCGGTGCGTAACGTTCTTTTCATGTTTCTATGTCATAGTGCGAAAATGGGCGAAATCAGACTACAACCACGCCTACTTCCCATGAAACACCATTTTCAATTCCATCTGTTTCTTTCACTTTCCACTATGCATATCAAGCAACAATGATTATATCGGGGTAAAACTTTGCGTGAATAATACGTTTAAAGTATGCCACCTTGTGACCAAAAATTGTCTAAATCGAACCAAAACTGTTCAAGCCCCTAAGTACTAAATATGTGGACCCCAGTGCCTATAGTTGACCTTCTACCGAAAATATCAGTCAATCCACAAAGAAATCTCAAACGAGTATACCATTTGACTTTGCGAGAGTATAAAATGTTCGGTTACATCCGAACTTAGCCCTTCCTTACTTGTTTTTTTTAATTTTGTTTTACGAATTGGTATCATTTTATACTTGAAAATAAAAAAATTATGCCTACCTTTAGGCGAAATAGGTATATACTCTAGCAAAGTCTCCCATACAGTATGATTATAATATAATATATAGGGAATGATATTATATGGGGAATAAACTAAATATATAATAGAACGCATATTCTGAGGAAAAAATTCCTTTACATGTAATTAAATCAATATAATATTCGTCTAGTAACATCAATATAATATTAAAAAAAAAGCAAAAGAACTCTTATAAAATGTATCTCCCTTCTCTATTACAGTATCCCGAACTTAATCCGATGATAATGCGTCGTTTCAGTGAACCTGGCGATGTTGAACGTGCCTTCGAACTAGTCCACAAATCGCACGGACTCGAACAGACGCGCTTCTTGGCCAAGAAGCACTGCATCGAAGCGATACGATTGGCGCAGGAGCTGACCGAGTCGCCATACCAGAAGGGTCTGCAAGTGGTCGCGGATTTAGTCATTAATCGTATGAAATAATAGCTTAAGTTACGGGTGCAGGGGGCTGCTGGTGCAACACATAATAGTGCAACATAACACAAGAACAAAAGCAAAACAAAATACACAAATCAAAAAAACTCTTGCAAATGTTAAATAATTTAAATATACACACTTATATACATTTTTATAAATATACACACACCTAATATATAATTTGTAATTATATAAACATAATTATAAAACGATAAACCAAGTCCAAAATTAATTATGAATAGATTTTATATGCAAATGTGCAGAAATGAAAAAAATTAAATTAAAAAAAAAAAACAAAAAAGGTAAAAAACTGTAAAATACACAAATTAAGTAAATAATAAATATTGTTGTCAAAGCACAGAAGCGCGAAAAAATGAAAAAATAAAAATAAAATAAACTGTAAGCGTGTTATATAAGATAACTGTGTATATTGCAGTGATAACTGCAGACCAAACTACAGTTAACAACCAAGCGTAGCAAAAACTATGCGTTTACTGTTTTTTGTTTTGCTTATCTTGTGTAAAGCATATATATAGTTTAAACATACAGAAATATTATTTTAATAATTTTATGCATTAGTATGTAAGTCTTGTTGACATTGTAAATAATTTATGGTAATGTAAAGAGGAGATCGAAAAACAGAAAAAATACAAATAAATATATATACATTTAAACAAAATATATATACGCAGGAAATAAGTTAAACCAAACCGAAAATATTTAATGTGTATATAACTAAATACATAGCAATGTTTATATATTATATGCGAAAAAAAAACAAAACAAAACAACAAAAACAAAAAACAGCAACTGACATACTTAAAAAGCCAGCAAATAAACAAGCAAACAAACAAAACGGGAGAAAGGTTGGTTAAAGTTAATTTAGTTTGTATAAAAAACAGCAAAAACAAAAAGAAAATAAACAATTATATATATATAAAGTAGACAAGAAATAACTGTTTATACGCATGTATATACACAACTATTGTACAAATGGGACAGTTGACGCGGTATACTTAAAAAGTATAATTATGGAAGCAAATATGACGAATGTGTTCTTCAAATACTAAAAAACCTTACAAAAGATGATTGAAGAGGAATTTTGATAAAGTTTTACATCTATATATAGCGGTAAAGAACTATGTATATAGCGTATAACAAATTTTATGATTTCTAAAAGCGAAAAATCTTTCTTTGTTAGCTGTTTAGAGCACTTATTCCAAGTGAACGGTGAAATGATTGAATATTTGAGTTAAATTTCAACTAAATCAATAATAAAAATCAATAATTAAGCGTTTGTGCGCACTAAAAATGTTTTTTGAAAATATATACGAATACTCACAATAAAGGGCACAATAGACCTTAGGTCGCGGTGCATACCTCATTTCTTTCTACTCACAAGAAAAAAATTGGTGGAAGTGAGAGATTTAGAAAAGGGCCCACATGGAAAGAGAAACCGAAGATACAAAATTAAAAAAGAAAAAAAGAAAAAATAAAAAAAAAATAAAAATTATGCAAAATTTTGTATAAAAGTAATAATAACTATTTAATAAAATATTAAATTTGGACAAAAGGCAGGTTAGCTCTCCATCTTTCCAATTGGACAATGTACAGCTATTATTCGACGTGCGCACATAACTGTAATTTAGTCAAAAATATAATTTGTATTTTATATTATTTCAATTAAATTGATTAAATATTAATTTAAATATTATTTTAAATATTGTTTTGTTATGTAATATATATTTTGAAGATCTTACAAATCGCATGTCTACTTATATAAAATTGTATTTCATTTAAAAAACTTTACAATTGCGAGTACATATATACAAGCACGTGACATATATTTACAAAAAAAACATTAAGATATCTAAATATATGCTTGTATGTGCGCATGAAAAATGCATAATATAAATAGTTGTTTTTTACAAAATAAATCAATGAGAAATGTACGAATTGTTATGCTGACTAAAGAATAATAAAATGTTTTTAAAACCAAAATCAATTTTTTTACTGATGTTAAATGTGTGTACATATGCTAATACATTAAATATTAAAAATATTTATACCAGTCTGTTAATTGTTTTTATACCAATATATTAGTTGCTAAAATGTATACCATCATAAGGTTATACCGACTTATAACAGTTTATTAGCTGTTGAAATTATACCAGTTTAGAGGTTGTTAAAAGTTATAGCAGCTGACTGTTATACCTTTTATACCTGCTTATTAATTGTGAAAATTTATACAAGTTCAATTTTATACCAGTTAACTATGTTGTGGTTTTAATTAACTTCGAAACACTTCAACGGAACGTACTACACTGTCAGAACAACAACAATTTTGTTGCAAAGTAATGCCCGTTATAGCTTTTTCATTATCACATCTGTGAGTATACATACCTATATAAAAATAAATTCTCTGTTTTGCATTCAAATTAGTAATTGTTGTTGTAAAGATTACTCTTTATTATCATACTCTATATTCAAACTCTTATTGTTGCCGTTAGCGGTTACCGGTGGTACCGACATCTACAATAGTATCCGCATTGTAATTGTGGAAGCAATACTCGGGTCCTGTGAAGTAAATCGAGATTTTTATTTTTATTTTCGTTGGTGATTTGATCAGCAAGTCATCATTTAAAAAGAGGAAGATTTGTCATACATAAGTTAAGAAGTACTGTAGATACATACTTGTTTGCGACCATCACCTCTTTTTATGGATTGGGACTACTGACCTCTTTATTCGTTTTATTAAGAGGTTGTCTATTATATAGAGATATATATATAGACCCTCAGCTTCATAGGATATAACAAAATTTCCATGCAGATATCAATGGCATAGATTCATCTTATTTTGAGGATATATGTTTAGTTTATATTTGTTTCAAAGATATCGTTTTATTGCGGTCGATTGCAATAAGAGCAACTGCAGGTATTCAGTCAAGCTATATCTTACTTGTTGTTGTTGTTATAGCTGCAGAAAAATTTTCAAAACAATTTTGACCTATAATGCCGAGTTGATAGTCTTTAGCCGGATAAAAATCTGGGTTCGTTTCAGTTGTGCAGGTCCAACAGTCATCGGTCGCTGCTGTCTTCGTTTTCTGGTGTTTGGCTTCTCCTCGCCGTAATGTAGAAATGCTGCTATGAAGTAGTTTATTATAATTCTGCAAGCCTACTAAGGTTCCAAACGAATCTAATCCGATTCGGTTACCTCAGAATTACAAGTGTCTTGTCGGAGTCTCGGTGTCCACTTTAAACGTCAACTACAGTGAGAAGTAAGTGAAAAGCGGATAGCCATATAATGTTGAGTAATGTAGCCCTAAATGTCATGTTAGTCGGGTGTCGTTAGAAGCCTTTGATCGTTATATTTAACATTTGATATCATTCCACTTGAAAAATCATGTTTGCTTTAAGTAAATATGTTTAAGAACTAAATATTAAAGAATTGTGTACTTTTAAGCAAAAAGTGTTATAAAATAAGGCCGAAATAGGTTGCGTGCTTATATAGGTATATATAACGTAATTCCAAAATCAATATGTGTGTTTACAAAAAGTCAATGCTGCCAGCTACATACTGTTTACATTTAGCCGCTGCCTGACGGAGTGACTGATCTGTAAGGGCCAGTGGCCCAGTTATGGCACAAAGTAGCAATGTGAGGGGTCAAATATATTGACTCCATGATGCGTTTCCATCGCGTGCCTGTGTGTGAGCGTATTAAAATGATGGAAAGTGTCGATGAGCTGGCAACAGCTGGCATTTGTTCAAGTGAATATTCCATATATTTAATCCTTTCCACAAAAGGCCACATGACTTAAGTGCAGTTATTGTTTTTGTTTGACGCGTTTCCGACAAAGAATGATATGAGCTGTTTGCTCTCAAAGCCCCACAACGTTACTATGAAATCTGTTTTGATGTATATATGCCTGCATTACTAGTTAAGTGCCAAGTCCATCGCTGAATACGAGCACATAAAATGCAGCTGTTGTTTTAAGTAAGAGTGTAGAATGTAGCTGACGTCCAACCGCTTTTGTTGAGCACTACGAATTCTTCAAACACTACTATTGTACTTTGTTGTTGGAAAATCACTCTACATTTCAGTAAAACGCACAAAAGCAGCACCAGCAGCGCTTTGGCACTCTATAAAAGGAATGAGATTGATGTAAAAATCGAACAAACTGGCAGCGCCTAGGCTGGAAGGAATTACTCGTGACAGTGTACTCGTACCAGTACGTTTGCGCATACACGATGTGTGTGTTAATGTAAACGAAGCCAGTTCGATAGGTCAGTTTTTACAATTAGTTGTATTTTACCGATTTTTTTCTGTGACCGATGAATCGATGAACCGATGCCGTGATATGCAATTTCAACTTCGGGATGGATGAAGAGAAGGAATAGAAAAAAATTATTTTTTAGCACCGAAAACATGATATTTAATGTTACTCTCACTGAGAGCAAGGTTTAATATTTTTCGATGAGAGTATACAGCACCTGCCGAAAGAAATTTTTTATTTATATAGGCTCGATAAATTCGAGTAGAAATTGAGTTTTAAGGAAAGACTGTTAAAGGAAATGAATATTTCGAATTTGGCTGGTGAAAGCAACAAAAAAAAGAACTAGGAGTTTTCAATGAAAAATTAATGTCTTGTCTTTTGTTTAAGAATTATTGTATCTACAGTAACTAAGAAAACGATTAGGTGGAAAAGTCTTCTAAAACGGTATTATCTAAGAAAGAACTAAAGGCAACAGTAACAATAAATCAGACAGCCAAAAGCCTCTGCTGGATTGTTGGAAATGTTGTTCAACGTTGATACACAAAAGCACGGTGCAATATTTCATCTCATTATGCCCACTCCACCTACTTCCTTCATATCATAGCACAGGAGGTTGCAGTTATTGCCTCGTGAGCATTGATGGATGAGCAAAACGCGCCGGAAGTCCTACTTACTGTCCGTACTCGCTGCTTAATGCGGGCTTAGAGTGCTTAACTCGTCATGCATATATTCACATCTCTACTTGTATTATGTGTATGTATGCTGGTAATTATTGAAATGTGCCCTGATATTTGTGTGTGTGCGTCTCTGTGCACTCTAAATATCAACAAGTACTGTTTATCTTACAGCTAACTAAGTAGCTGCCCAGTTGTTCAAGTGTGTGTCGATGGCGTGATTCAATTAAGTGCTCGGGGTATTAAAATGTAACGGATATATACATAAATAAAGCAATCGGAAATAGAGCAATCGCTGTATTGGCTGAAAGCGAGAAAATATTTCAAAGAAATAAAAAATATTGGGTACAAGGATATATTAATAGGGTTTCTCATTTATTACAAATTGTAGTACGAGAAAACGTTTGAATTTCAAGTATTTAACACATAGAAAATTAGTTTAGGTATTTAAATAGTAGATGCTGTCTTGAATTCAACCAATATTAACTAGCTATAAGGATAAAGGAATTAATATCTTAGCAAAAATAGGTGAACGAGTATTGTTCAATAATTAAATACATTTATGAAGCTGCAAAATGGTCGTGCGGTCATCACCGAATAAAGAGTTATAACGGGTGTTTTTTTCGAGGCATAGAACTTTAAGTTGGCATTACTGTTCAAAATGGCGACCGATTTAACAGCTGTAAAGTGATTTATTCCGTACGTACTTCTTCAAAACCGATGATGGCCAGAACGTTACAGTCAATGGTGATCGGTATAGAGCCATGATTACTAACTTTTTCATTCCTGAATTGAACAACCATGATGTCTAGTAGCTGTGGTTCCAACAAGACGGCGCAACATGTCACACAGCTCGTGTCCCAATCGAATTATTGAAAGACACGTTTGGTGTCCGCTTAATTTCACGTTTTGGACCTGTGAATGGGCCTCCAAGATCTTGTGATTTAACACTGCTAGACTACTTTCTGTGGGGTTATGTAAAGTCATTGTTCTATACGCATAAGCCAAAAACGCTTAACCATTTGGAAGACAACATTCGCCATGTTATTGCCGATATACGGCCACAAGTGTTGGAAAAAGTCATTGAAAATTGAACGTCCTGATTGGACTACATCCGAGCCAGCCAATGTAATGCCACAAGATTAGCTTTCGGATAAAAAAAATTCATGTCAATAGAATAATCCATCGTTGTTTTATTGCAATTTAAAGTTCTAGACCTCTAAAAACACACCCTTTACATATTGTTTTCAAGTTTTATTTATAACTATCATTAGCATCCGAAAGTAGCTGTTAGATTTTTTTCAGGCTGAAAGCGAAAAATATATCACATTAAAGGCGCTCAGTGAAAATGCATTAAGTTTGTGATTAGCAGAAATGTCTATTTGGCAGAAATTGGCTTCTAACACCTCCTTTTAACGTGAATTTCGTCTGAGTCACTTGAGCTGTGGCTATGTGTTATTCGACGAATAACTTCTGAACTTCGTATTCGCGATATTTCGATTAAGAACAACTTAAAGTGAGATATATATGAAATAAACTGTACCAAAGGGGCTAAATTTGTTATATTGGCTGAGTGGTGACTTACACTTACAACATACACGGTCACACCAAACGGGATAGCACCACACGAGTTAACACTACACTTGATGACACTTTACACCACCAGAAAACAAAAACAAAGTTCCCCGCAGCTGATTCACCTCATTCGATAAGAAAACGATCTTGTGCGCTACGGGCAGCAACATTCAATTCCATGTTCATTGTACATATGAAAGATAATACATTTTGATTAACATAAACGGTTTAACTTCAAGGAAAAAGTCGGAAAATATTATGTTGAATACGAGTATATGTGGCTTAGGCCAAGGAACGGACTCATTGCATTATTTTTTGGCATTGCTCAAGTATAAGTACTCGACTATGGTACTCGGGGCTATGGTTAGTATTGACCAATGGTATTCGTTTTTATCACTACATATTATTATCAGAAAAAGGTGTTATCTAAGTTTCATTAAGATACCTCAAAGATGGAATATGGTATAAAGGCAACCGGATGTTTTAAAATCTTTATATTAACATAGGTATATGGGTGCTATGGGACCCATTTGACCCCACGTGATCCCATTTTCCCCTTCTTTGACAGAAGAACATACTCTTATTATAAAAAGATTCGCTCCGAATTTGAATAATACCTAAATCTCACTGATATCTGGGTGTTTGAAATTTCGGCTATTTATAGACATAAGATTGAATGTCGTAAAAGTATGTTTGCTATTGCGTAAAGTCTTATTTGGATAACGTTAGTGACTGTCGATTTATATACTGTAAAATTAATGAATACGATGGACGATGGAATTTAAAATTGGTAAAGGAAAATAGGGGTGTTTGTAGTCTGTTTTATCCATTTTCACAGAGGTGCTAAAAAATTTGTCCTGAGCGAGTTTGGTTGATAGAGCTTTAGAAGTTCGTGAGATATATATATTCAATATATTGGACTACGCCCAATTAAAAAAAAAAATTCAAACTACCATTGCCTCTCTTTACTGTAATTACCGTTTTAAGATATCTTAAGTTTTAGTGACGGAATAATATCGAAATAGATTTTGTTGGGAAATTTGTATGACAGAAATACGCTTCGAGATTTGAATTTGCAGAGATATGTGTTTGGATTACGGTAGTTGAGTAAAGTAAGTCAGAGCTCAATTATAATGGACATCTGTCAATATTTGGTGGGATAGGTACACAATTTTAATATTTTACAAGGTTGAGTTATACATTTTTTTGTAGACCAATTTTTTACTTCGAAAAAGCAGCTTGTTTTTTATTAGTGGTTGACAATGAATCCCGTCGGGTCAATGAAGTCGACATAATATTCGTTAGGGCTCCAGTGATCCTAATTTTAGTTTATGTTTGCCCTTCTTGAGCAAAAATGGTAAATTTTCCAGAAGGATTGCTCTTCACTACAGTAAATATGAATGCCCCATAAGGAAGCGCTCATATTGCAGTGGAAGGTGAAGTTGCCGCTTTTAGGTCCACATGCATGAATTAAACAGTTTAAAATTTTACTTTCAAAATTGTAAACAATAACACAGCAAAGTGCACGAGCATGTGCAAAGTCGAATGGGAAAATATTTATCTGGCCCGATAACCCAGAGCTTTTAGTGCAGCCATTTTGCAGTGCAAACAAACGAACAAAGAAGCAAACATACTAGCAGATGTGCTGCGATGTGGTACAAGCAAAGTGGCAAACAAAAATGTGTATCGCAGCGGAACAAAAAACAAGTGCCCTCAAGGACACTTGCCAAACGCGCACGGAAGTCGAAACTTGAGCAAACGTGCAGTGCAGTAGTAACAACAAGCGCCTACGAGTGTGTGTACAGGGGCGCTTCGCGTAATGCCAATATACTTGTATGCCAATTTGTAGTGTAAGTGCGCGCGCGTCCAAAAAGCGACTATAAATAGGCGACTGCCGCAGGGCCACAACTGTAGTTGTTTTCGCAGGAGCTGCACCTGCAGCAGTGAAGCGCCGAAACGAATGCAACACCGCTTTTAGCTCCAAGACAACGCGCGCGTCAGTCAAAAACACCGTTAGCACCTAAATAATCGTAAATAGGTGGTGCGCCTACGGGTAGGTATTGATTTCAGGCGCGCACACTGTGCGCTTCCTTAGTATGAGCGTGTGTGTGTGTGCGCTCGACTATAAATGACATGGTAAGCGCCGTACCAGGTACCAGGCAGCGCGTTCATGTTTAGCTTCTGACTGCTGACTTTTTCCATGAAATTTCCTAGTTTGTCTGGTTGGCGGCGCGAAGTTTTGCCTGTGACGCGCCAGTTGTTGTTTGGCAACACTTGAGCAAAGCATTCATTTCCGGCAGATTTATTTGTTTCCTGCGAACTTTGTAAGCGCATCGTAACCCATTCAGCCATCCATTCGTTCTCCACAAATTCGCATCTCGCATCGTCACACACAGTTTGAAATGAGTGTTTCCGCTGCATTTAATGTTCAATAATCCTTTAGTGTGGAAGTGTCATAGATTCAAGTGTTGCAGCAGCTGCATTCTAGTGTGCCACAACGCGTAGACTGTAGACGCTGTGTGCATTTGTGTATGAGCGCAGGTGCAAAATGACAACCAGTGATGAATTTTGCCGCGATCATTACGAGCATCCATTATTGTGGTGCGACGACAAGAAACGTTTGGTGGAGCGTAAAAACGCTGAGGAGAGTATGCGTATGTGGCGGCGTCGCAAGGCTGAGGAAGTGGCGCGCAAGGAGAAGGACAAAGCTGAGGTGAGTAATTGATTGCTTATGTGAATTTGTAGTGGCGAGTTTTTCTTGTGTACAATTTTTAATATGCAAATTTCAACGAAAACGCGGAATTTGTCCACAAATTTAGAAATTTTCAATATGTTCATTAGCTGCAACTATTTTGACTCTGGCGAATACAAAAAAAAAACTTGACTTATGTAATTTACAAATTAAATAGCCTCAGAATGCCCTTTAATTGAGTCAATTTGCAATTTGACTTCATTATTGCAATTAGACAGTAATTACTGAATTGTCTGAGTGAATAGTTATCAAAACATTGCTTAATGATTTATTTCAGAGCCTGACTGATACATCCATTACATTTTAGGAAACAGAATGGAATAATTTTGTAACTTGATTTTGTACCGAGAGAGTTCATTATTTATTTAAAAACAAGTAAAACATAAACCTCGGTTGCACCGATGATATAACACCCTTTACAAATACAAAAGTTACCATACAAGAACTTGATTTTAGTCGGCATACGATATAACATGTTAGTAGTTCGATCTAAACAATTACTTCGGAGATTATATCGTTGCTTTTAGCTATTATTCTTGCTAAGTTTCGTGAATAAATCTCTTAAAAAAAAAAAGTTTTACATATAAGACTGGATTTTGACCGATCAGTTTGTATGGCAGCTATATGGTATAGTGGTCCGATATAAGCGGTTTCGACAAATTAGTAGTTTGTTTAGTAGCAAAATTTCAGATCGATATCTCTAAAACTAGCAACTTAGTTTCCGTATTTACAGACAGACAGACGGACAGACAGGTGGACATGGCTAAATCTATTCAGCTTGTTGCACTAATCACTGCGTATACATTTTATAATTTTTTCAGCATATAACAATACGGCTCCGATTGTATACATTTAGTTGTAGACCGGATAAATAATTCAAAAAACTTCTCATAAATAAGCAGACTGAATTTCTCTGGATAAACCTGCTTCAATAAAATTACGATTTTTGGCTATATAATAAAAGCTATATAATCCATGATTTAGGTTCTTAATCAATTAAGTATTTTTGGGTAAAAACCCAACGGCTACCGCGCTCATTCAACTTCTATTAAAATGTGTATGCTTAGCTTCAAAATAAGGTCTCGACGATAACCTCTTCATTGTCACTAAATTTTTTTGAAGCGAATATTACTTTGAGATCCGGGAACAGAATATAGCTGCAGAAAGAAAGAATATGGTGGAAGTGGAATATACTTATTCACCTCAATTTGGGTTAACTTTCGGCATTTTACGCTTCAAGCGTTGGCTGTTGTGTCTTTACGTGCTTTGGATTTGGTTCATTGCATACAGTCGAAATGATGATTCGATTGTCATATATTTGTATATGGTATATACATATCCCAAGCGACCAGCTCTAAGAACTACTAAAACTGATTACTGAGGCTACTTATGCCCAAATGTCCGGATTTGTCCAACAGGTTCCTTAGAGCATCAAATACCTCGAATAATCTCAATTTATAGTTATCCAAAGTTATTGTGATTATTTTCATTTCATCAGTAACATTCTCTTTTAGATGTTCACAAGGTTTATTATCTACGGAGCTCGTATGGTCGATAGAAAATTTAACAAACCATATGGTCGGTTGCCAATATTTATCCACCCACTTTTTGGTGACGGTAGTGTTTATTTTATCAAACTATTTATATTAAAAAAAGATAATCTATTGATACTCAGAGAGTCAGTTTTGGTGGGTATCTAGGCTAAGTTTTACCGAAATAAAGCGTGGTCATGCACCTTTTCTGTTCAGTAAATAATATGCTATGTTTTTATACTGAGGTTTGTTAAACCGAGAATTAGAAGCGCTTATGAAATATATATGTAAATAATCAGCGTGATCAGCGTCGATTTCGCTATGCCCTTCTGTCTGTATGTCTGTCTGTCTGTCTGTATATGCAAACTAGTCCCTCAGTTTTTAAGATATCGACCTGATATTGCGCACGCCGCTTACTCCTCAAGAAGCTGATAATTTTTTGGAACTGATGATATCGGACCACTGAAGCATATAGCTGCCATACAAACTGAACGATCAAAATCACGTTATTGTATAAAAAACGTTTTTATTTGTGAAAGTTATTATAGCTTATATACATAGGTATGTATATGCCTGAAGTTAACCTCTTTTTGTTTGCATACAATTAAGCAACAATCTATCTCAGCAAATGAGGTTAACGACCCGATATGATTAGGAACCCCAATCCAAATGAAAATTAATATACAAGTTATATAAAACCATCTAAATAATTGGAAATCCAAGCGCTTAAGCGAATTCAGCAATGAAATATTGCCATGCAATTTGCAAGCAATAAAACCAGGAAGTCAGTGGCTGCCAAGTCGGCCTGACAGTGTGATTTCACTTGACTTGTCCCGGCATTGTTGATTGGAATAGTTTAGCATAAATAGCGGCGCGCAAACGTACAAATTACCCAAATATGAAAGTCGGCAGAAATCGTAGGCCAAGAGCCAAGCGCGAAGAGCCTACCACAATAAAGGCGAGCAACGAACTCAAGCAAATATCGCGTGACTAGGAATTCCGAACTACTTCCTAGTTTTTGTGTTAGTATAGGTGTTTGTAACGGTTGTTGATAATGAAGTTGCTGAGCGACATGCTAAAGACAAATAAGTTGCAAACGGACTGGTGGAAAGTACGTATATATATATTGTAAAGAGGTAGACAAAAAAAAAAGATATAAATATATTTTACTGTTGTTGTTGTAGAGCTGTTATTTAGTTGCAACTATAACAACAACCTACAAACGAAACTAATTCTGGCATTTCATTTAATAAAAATAAAAAAGCATAAAATTAAAAAAGTAAAAGAACTTCAGGAGGGTTGAGGAAGCACGTGCTTCTGATACTAACGGTATATGTGTAGTGAAATATAGTGTACATTGCAAAAGACAGTTGCCGCGCCTGAGAGCAGACAATAACTTTGCGCTTGTGCCTATATTTCCTCATTAAATCGCAACGTTGGAGTGTGAGAGTGTCTGGCAGAGCTTTTCGACTTTTTCTGTGCCACAAAAGAGTTTCGCAGACTTTTGCGCTTTTGTGAATATTGTGATGTAGTATGTATGAGTGTGTGTTTGGGATTGTATTGTGGTGGTAAGAACTTTCCGAACGCTGCAAATGCAGAAAATAATATTAAATAAATAATAAAATAAACAACAACAAGTTGTGTATCACTGACCTAGTTAAGATATTTCGCCTAGTTACACGCACACAAACATACAAACACAGTTATTCAAAACGTTACTTTTCTGTCATCGCAGTACTACGAACTCTCCGTTAAACATTATCCCTGGGGTCGTCCTGGTGGTGGCGCACCAAATTTGGATATCAGACGCAAGGATATCACAGCCGTTGGCCTACATTCCACGCCCACAATTGTAAATATTTCTTATAAAATAAAAAAAATTTACTATATTTTTATAAAATTGCCTCCTTTCTTCCAGAGTACCATGCATCGCCTGAACTGTTGGCAACCCTGTCGCTACAATGACTACTTCTCGCAACGTAAAAAATGCCATGACCCCGCCACCTGTTATCATCATCATCTACATCATCACATCCCACCATTACCGCCTGCACCGCCACCAGCACCGCACGTCACCACGCACACACACACTGTACAAACCACCACCGATGCTTGTCATCCTGGCGCCGGCGGCGTTCTGACCGTTTGCGAGCGTAGCGTTGGAGATGTTGGTGTTGGCGCAAAAGCTGTTGGTGCCACCAAGAGCAATGTGACCGGCAGTAGCAGCGTTGGTGGCATTGGTGTTGGTTTGGGCGCCACAAAAAACGGTGAGACCTTGCATATAACGCTCAAAGATCATCCATCTATGTCATTTCGCAATAAAGGACATCTCGACATTGAGGTACGCTATAAACCGGGTGCTGCCGGGGGTGGCAAGGGTAAGCCGTTGCTAGAAAAGATTGTAGTATCGGATAGCGATAAGTGCCCGTTGGTGGAAGGTGTACAGTCGCAATCGTTGTTAAAGGGTTCGCCACGCAAGAAGAAGCTCGTCGCCAAGCTGGAAAAGCCGGTGAGCTGCAGATACTTAACTTACAACGCAATGATATTATTTGTTGATTTTCTTTTGTGTGTGCTTGTCTCTCATTTCAGCTGAGTAAAGATCCCTGGGGTAAGGCAGGGCCTGGCGGCAAACCGTGGCGCAGTCCGAAAGCGGCGGGTAGCACCTTTATGAAATCGCTGGTGAGCTTAAAAACTCATAATATTGGTTTAAGAAAACGAAATCACTTATATTCTAATTAGAAGCTTAGACAAATTTGGTTAGACTCAAGACTTCAGTGCTCGAAAATAACTAAGAAAATGAATGTTAGTCTTTACATCGTCAAAATTCTATAGTATTCACTGCGATGCTTTTGAAGCTTTCATGTTAAATTTTTTTCTTAAAAATGCTCTTAATTTTTCTACACTTATAGAAGTGTATTTGGACCTGTCTAACAGTTGTAAATGAAGGAAAATAAAAACTCGTTTTTTCGAAGCTTTCATGCATAATTTTTTTTTAAAGCTTTTAGTTTTTCTAAAATGTGGAAAGTCTTTTTCTAGAAAGTGTTTGAAGCTTTCTTGCATAACTGTTTTCTTAAAAAGCTCTTAATTTTTCGAAACTTTCTAGAGTTTATTGGGACTGATGTAGCGGTTGAACTTAATTTGAATATAATTTACGGCAAGTCTTGTGCGAGAAGGTCTGTTTTAGTAGCTTTGTAGGAACAGGTCGTTGGTTTGATTTACTATTACTTCCATGGTAATATGAGTGAAGCTGACATGTCGGTTGATATTCAAAGCTCACCATGAGATATCCTGTTTATTCATCTAGTAGTACAATGTAAGAGATTGTCCCTTTGACATCTTGCCTTCAGGCTTTCGTACCATCCTTGAAATAAATCTATAGGTATCTGAAGTGTATGGTTTTATAAACTTCTATTCCGAGTCCTTTTTGGCAAGTTTAGAACAAATATAGAACGCGGGATTCAAAAATGTTTAGGGCTCCCCAATTTGTGTTTCAATTATGACTTTAAAATTATTAAAAAGCTATTAATTTCAACGAAATCCCTTTTCTGCAGGGTTGGACCAACAAGGAGATGCTGAAAGATCTCGATCAGGATAATCCCGTTACGCCGGCCGAGAAGCCAACATTCCGCAAAGTACGCACCAACAAAAAGGTACAACGTTGCTGTGAGCTCTGCATTTGCACCTGCCCTGGCATGGTTACCAATAAGGGGTGTGGTGGTGGCGTTGCTGCCATGCGGACATTGAAAAAGCCACATCAAAGCTCACCTAATAAAGGCCAAAGCCATACTACTACAACAAATCCACAAACAACAACAACAACTGCCGCTATAAAACAAAAACACTGCCCACGCTTTGTACGCCATTGTGAAGCGACTCTGGGCACTAGCAACACGAACAATACCGAACAGACCAGTGCCAATACGGGTGGTGAGGGCGTGGAATTGGTGCCATTGTTGGCACGTCGACGCGCCAATGCACGTCCTGTTAGCCTTTCCAGCACGGATGTGACCAAGCGCACCGCCTCCAAAGATAGGTACGCATGCAACATGATTACTCGTAGCAAATATCTGCAACATTTGCAACAACTACACTGCAACAATAGCAATAATACCAATATCAACAATATGAACAACAACAACAATAATAAGATTAGCAGCAGCATTACCAAATGCAAAATCAAACGCAACATTGCCAATAAAATTTGTAATCTTAGCAATGCGCTCAGCCACAACAACAACAGCAATAACATTAACATCATCAATAGTAATGAAAATAGTAGCAGCGACACTTCATGTTGCTTAAAGAAATTCACTTTGCATATACGTTAAGCTTTTTAATAACGTCGGAGTTATATTTACGCTTTCGCTAAGCTTTTTATCGCGATGAAGATAATGTTTATGCATTCGCTTAAACGGTTTTTGAGGTGTTATCAATGCTGTAACGGGTTTTAAATTCTTGGAAGTCGGTGAATTATAGGTGGAATGGAAGTTATCGAAACGCCTTTCATTTGGTTTACTCTTTTATATATTCCGTTACATACTTACTGAATTAATATAGGTTTATAATTCATTTTAGGGATAGTCGAGCTTTACATTAATTTTACCAATAATTTGTTTAAGAAAGGTCGACTAAGCTTTCATAAAAAAGCTTTTAAGATTGAGCTTTCACAAAACCTTTCGGAAACTTTACTTCGCAACTATCTACTAATACCTCTATCAAATTAAGAGTGAAAAATTTTCACAACTTCGAACTAAGCTTTTGCTTGGCGAAGAAAAGTAGGTTAGAAAAAAACTTTGCCTAATTAAATAATGGAGCTTTTTCAATATGCATCTATTTGTTCAGCTAATAGCTTTGTAGCTTTATTAATAGCCTCTTCGAGTCTTGTAGTATATTGTGGACAGACTAAGTGCTTATATTTATTCGCTTAAATCAGGAATTTTGCCGTCCAGAGCTTACATTGGTCTTTTTCAAAGCTTTTTTTTGCAATGATAGTTAAAAACTGCCCAAACTTGATAATAATTTTTATTGGAAGGAATATTGCAATTGTTGCTGAATTTTATCACTGAGTCCTGTAATTAATAAAAGGTCATATTTTGCTTATCAGAGCTTTTAAAGCTGATTTGAAAAATAGCTTTGTAGCTTTACTAATAGCCTTTTCAAGTCTTGTTTGCATATCGTGAGTAGACTTCACAATGGCGTTTCAAGCAGACTAAGTGCATTCAAGCTTATATTTATTCGCTTTAATCATTATATTGAACATTTTTAAAGCTTTTCAGACAATGAAAATGAATAACACTATAAAACTATATAATATAATAATTATTATTTAAAGTTATATTGCAACGCAGACTCTCAGCAATTATTTAATTATTATCGGTAGAGATTTTGTCTTGCAGAGCTTAATTTAAGCTTTTCAAGCAATGATGATGAAAGAAAGAGAACAAATAGACGAACTAAAAATATTGCTGTCATTACAAAACGAAATTTGCTATATCATACATACACAATACATCAGTACATCACTTTTATACATTTTATAGATATTATCATACGTAAACATATAAACATACTCGTATATCAAAATCATGTAGCTTAACACATAACTAAATACTGGCACACAAAAAACTTGACTTATGAATTTTCTAAATACTCAAAACTAGCGTTGCTTATTGGTTTTTTTTCATTTGTTTAATTTTTCGTAAAATTACAACAACAAAAACAAACAGAACAATTTCAATTGTAATCAATGTGAAAGTATAATAAAATATAGAGCAATTAATTTAGCTGCAATGAAAATTCAAAACGGTAGCAAATAAAATTAGAAATTCAAAGCAAAAGCAAAAAATGCAATAAAAAGCAAAGAAAACAAACAAAAAAAAAAGCAAAAGCTAGTCACAGCCAAAGCACTGATGCAAACTACATATATACCGTCTTCTCTGTACTCGCCAACTGCCAACAAACACCAAACATCTACCAACACTAACAACAACAACAACACAACGATTCGAATGAACTACATCGATTTCCGATGACTTCCTTTTTGGCCAAAATCACTGCCGTGCTGATGTGTGCTTTGCTGGGTATATGTGTGTGCGTGTATGTGTGAGCAGACTTGCCACCGCACAAGACATTCGCTATCTGCACGACTTGAACACACAAATGTCCGTGAAGCGACAGACGACATGCGCGGAGCAGCAAAACGAGCGCGAACTTTGCAGCAAACACTTCGAAACGTTCGACACCTTTTGGGGTCGGCCGGGACACGGAGCGCCCGGGGAGGTGACGGCAAAGCAGAAATTGGACAATTTGCTTTATGGCGCCAGCAGCGAATGCTGGAATTGAGTAGCGGCGCCTCACCGTTGCCGGAAAAGAAGCAAATCCAGTGCATTGACCGCTTTCGCGATGACGCGCGGAGTGTAGGGAAGGATAACAACTAGAAGAAGGGAGAGGAGAAAGAACACTGAAACACTTTAAATTGACTTTTGTTCGAAAGATTTGGTTACTTAAGCAAAAAGTTGTGCAATTTCAATTACTTTTTATCTTGCATAAGCAGATACATATGTACATATACATATATGTGTATGTGTGTGCGTGTGCATTATTTGTTTTTAATCGAAACGAAAGCGAAATGTCATGGCGCGAGAAATTTTGTCGATTTGCCAGGTTGCAAGTTACACAAAGTTGAAACGAAAATGTGGAGATGATCAGGAAAATGGAGTTAATTGTATAAATTAAGTTGCTTTAAATGTTATTTAAATTTTTGTTTTCACGTAAGATATGTTTCTGTATCACTTAATTCATTTTTTCTACTAAGCTGTAATTTGTAGTTGTTGTAAATTTCAAAGCTGGCTTTCGCTGTATTATGTAAGTCAAACGGTTGGAATTTCTAGAAAATTAGCTAAGAAATTATTTCAATTATATTAAATTGTATAATTTATAGTTATTGACGCATGGGCATAGATTAAAGTAAAATACATTTCAGACAAAAAATTTCATGTAAATTGTAAATATACTAATTTGTCAATAAATATCAAATGTTAAACTAATATTAAAATATTTTTTCATACCCTGATCATGGTATATTGAGTTTGCTATGAAGTTTATAAAACTTAGAAGGAAACGTCGGGACCTTATAAATACAAGACCTTATCTTGTATATAAATAAGCAGCTGAGCCGATTTAGCCATATCGGGTCTCTCTGTCTAAACGGCATTAGTCCTTTAAATAATTATCGTAATAAAATATATTTTTTCCTTATTAAGTAACCTTATGTTAACTCGACTTGAAGGTTGGTTACATCAAACAGCGTGGCTAGAAAGGACTAGAGAAACGTTTTTCTTGGATGAATTGGCCGTTTTCCGTTTTCAGATTTAATTATACATACAGTTGCTATGAGAAAGCACCTATGAAAGGTGCAGCAAAAATTTTTTCCTGTTTTAGTTATAAAAAATCTATAACCATTATCGTCCTATTCAAGTAAAGTGAGCTCGGACTATATTTAAAACCGAAAAAAGAGCAGTATGTCAGTAACAATAGTATTAACTAGTTTTGGAGTATATGAAATTAATTTGTTAAATCCGAAAATCGATTCGGAAAGCTTCTCATTCATTAAAATTTATCACAGTATGAAAGGTTTTGTTATTCCTTGAATTCTTAACATATTTCATATTTTGCTTATTACTGCGCTTAAATCCCACATAAACATACGCTCCAAAACTACTACATTTAGATATATAAATTAGTACAGTATAATATAGTACAATATATATAAATCAAATAAAAAATTTATATTTCAAAAACTCTTAGAACAAGAGCAGAAGAACCAGAGACGCGCCTACTTCTCATATACAACAGTTTTAAATCCTAACATATACCTAACCTATGAATGTCATTCCCTTACCATGAGTTTTATATCACATATCGTGAATAACTATGATAGTACACGGTATATATTGTCAGTCAACCAAAATCATTTACTATTTATATTTACCATATACTGATAGGTAACAATAGTTAACATTTCTTTTTCAAATTGACTCAGATTTGGTTAGGAAATTGTCATCCTAAACTTAGTTTCAAATTCTTTCCGTTTTTATTTTTTATATTCTTTGTATGCCTTCGTATAAATAACAAAATAACCCATATGCAAATCCAGGGGTTAACGCGCCGAATGCTTTCGTGTACTAAACTGTTATACAGCTGCTTTCGTCATTACCAGTAACAGTTTGATAGCCACTTTTACTGCTATTCCAAAACACTTGGATTCAAACTAGAAATTCAATGTTAACTGGAAAGTGTAACATGTGGAAGGTAAGTTGAATAACGCAGGCAGTAATTGTGGAACATGTTTTACTTTCCGCAAGCCATTTGTCGGTCATGTCTTAGTTTTTCCAGCGCTGGCATTGCAGATGGCAAAATGGTTGAATTGGCTGATGTCCGTAGTTAAAATATGTAGAAATGGTGGTACAAGTACCCAAGTATACTGTTGTAAATTATTGGTTACACGTATATCGCTCACACATAAGCATATGTGCTTATATTTAAATCAATGTAATGCTATAGCAGTACTTGTAAATGTAGTTTTAAAGCAATTGAAAGTGCAAGAGAAGGAATTTTTAAATTAAAAAATACAGGAATTTTTCAAAATATATTTATTATAAAATAATAGCAAATTGAAAATATAGATATTTAAAGTTAAAATTATGTCTTTAATTCCAAAAATAAATAATGTTTTCAGTAGTATAAATATATGTATGTAAGCTGTATATTTATCAAGTTATCAACTAAAAATTAATTGATTACTCATGGAACCGTTTGATAGAAATATAAATGAAGGGCGGAAATGCGGAAAGGAAAAGAAATTTCGCTAAATTGAAGCTTAAAAAGTAGATCCTTACATAAAGTTTATATATATATATATATATACAATACAGTGCTTTGCAATAAAAGCATAGACGGCTAAAATGTATTGTATCTAAGCATGATATTAGATGACTTGCATTAACAGCATTGAACCAAAGGGTGTATGAAGAGTGAAAACCTTTATTATCGCCTGCAAAATGGCCTACATTTGAGTTGGTAAGGGCATGTCAATGACTTATGTAAATTTGCGTATACTTTTAAAGGGTCCAGCATGGTCTTTTGCTTTGTCAACGTATTTAATTTTGTAGTTTTCATAAACTCATGATGAATTTTTTGAAGCGAAAAATAATAATTTTCTGAAATAAATTTGTTGAATAAGCAAAAAGAGTAATATTATATTTATAATTATTAATCCATTTTTATATATTTGGGTAAGTCAAAAAAAAAACTTATACTTTTTTTTCTTAGATACCTTGAAAATGTCGTCCGAAGTGACGAAAAAAAATTATATAGCTTGAACTTTTAATATTTATATTAACAGGTGGCAAATTGTGATTTTCGATTTCCCATGTAAATAACACAGAAATATTTTCTGATTTTGTTTGAATGTTTAGTGCATGTGAATAAATTATTTTATAGTGAAAATGAAAACTTTTTGTAGAAAATTTAACGATCTTCAAAAAAAGGTTGGCCTACTGCCAAGTCGACTCGTTTAAAAGTTATTCGAGGTCCAAGTCCAACCTTACATTTTGAAAGATAATTTTTACAGTTTTTTATATATTTTTTTACAAAATAATGTCTCAAAATCATAAAATGTATATATTCTTTTCACGGTAACTAATGAAAAATAAAAATAATTTTTTTTTGTTCTTATCTAATATTTATTCTAATACAATTTATACTTAAAAATTAACAAATTTTTCTCCACCTTTTCGACAATATTATTTTTAACTAAAGAGCAAGCTTGTAATGATCTTACGATGTTTTCGGAATCTTTCGTAATGCTACCGCGTAAAAAAAACCAACTCTAAAATTTCGCTTATTCTTTAAAATTAAGATAAAAGAGTTGGTACGAATATAGTAAAAGTATTACACATATTTCATTTAGCAGCGTAATTTAAGAAGACAATTTCTATAAGAATTTTAGCACTTTATTATATATGCCATACCAACCAACTTTTATTCTGCCTGTGAATGCCCCTTCGGCTCTGACGTCACGTTTTCGCCATTTGTCGCTTGATAAATTTACAACTAAGAACGGCACTTGCAGTGAGTAATGGCAGGCTTTCACAAAATTATATGTATGTATACGAATGTAGCACAAATTTGCCATGAAAAAAAACCATATGGCATACCTGCATATGCACATCCGTATGTATATATATTGAGCAGGATTTTTGTTACAGCAACCAAATTTGCATGAAGGATGCTCTCAGAAATTTTTCATACTTTAGTAAACATTTGAATATATTTATCGGCACGTATTTATATAATATATGTATGTGTGTGTCTTTATGTATTTGCATATGATCTGTTTAACTTTCAATATTTCCCTGCGATGATAATACAAAATACATAAAATATGTATGAATGTGACAGTGAGTTTAAATAAGGTGACATAAGTCTTAAGGATGATAATGAATTGTTAAAATGTAAACAAAATATTGAATTAAAATTTTATATATATATATACTCTAAACATAATAATTTTGGGTACATAAATATTAAAGAACACACTTTATGCAACCACTTTAAAGGGTGCTTTTTGGAAATTTTTGTTTAAAGAATAAATATAATAAAAATCATAAAATATCTTGAACATTTTATGATATATTTAGCTATACATAAAAAATGAACATTCACAAAAAAAACTAAGTTAATTTTTAGCGATTGATTTGCTATCTTCCAAATATAAACAAAAAGGTCCACCACTCTTGCCTTTGCTGTGGTTGACAACAGGAATTAAAAAATATTATTAATCCATAAGGTATTGTCTACGCAACAACCTACGATTGTTTGAAAAAAAAATGTTACTTAAAAAATGGCAGACTTTGAAAAGGAATGTTTAATTTTGCTCTACAATATTATTATTTTTCGCCCTTCAAAATTACATTTTTCATACAATCAACTATACAAAAGTAGAAAAATTAAAATTATTGGATGACCGAAACACATTTATAGATAAAAAAAAAATAAAAAAAAATTTTAATTTTCCGATGCTAAAACTCACTATGGAAGTCGCATGGTAAAAATTTTTTTTTTGAATTAAGAAAGAATCTTATCATCATTATATCATATTCTCATGTAATTCATGAATACAAAGAAGCGTTATCTTCAAACTACGAAAACACATAATAAAATATCCTTAAATATAATAACAATTAACTTAACCACCAGGTGTCTGACAATATTCAAAATATTTGATATTTGAATATACCAAGTTTCGTATTGGCCTAAGAAAAGGCTTGTTTGACATAAACGTACACCGAAATTCAACAACCTTTCCTACATAAAAAGAGTTGACAGGGTCGTCTTATTCAATAATGTTAACTACAGGCATCTTCTAAAGAAATTCACTTCATATTTTTTCTCTTAAATCCACAGTCAATATCTTAGCTATAGTTTATGACAAATTTTAAAGGCTTTCCGGGTATAATGAATAGCTTTATAAATAACTAAGGACACATTTGAATTGTCTTTCTAAAAATCTATTTGATGTCGATGATTAGGTCAGCTTAGAATTCTCAAAAAATCTAGTTGTTTTGATTTAAAGTACAATTTAAAGTCCTAAATCATTACCATATTGCTATAATACTGAAGAATTTGTTTCCCTTTCCAATTCGCTGTAGAATTAAAACCGTCAGCATTGAGTCTTCAGCACGTAAAATTGCAAACGTTTTATCTCGAAACTGGATTTTTCAAATCGGCTGACGATGATACACCTAGTCACCGCGTCATCTTCACCTTCACATACATGTTATGTAAACTATCCAAAATTTTTTAACAATAATTTATTTTATGCGGTAAAAAATTTTACGACAAATTGATGTAAAGCCAAAAACATATATGTTAAAAAAGGTGGTTCCGAAGATGAAATCAGTAACTGTTATATTACTGCAAACTGACAAAGGCCTGTAGAGGAGATACAAGAATAAATTGTAAAAATTAGACACCTTTTGAGAGCTCTAGACTGGTCTTACTCTTTATAGAAACATATATTTTCACCATAGCACAACTTTTATGAAATCTACATAAATTTATTAAGCTAATAATGACGCATTATAACTCAGCACTCAATAACTCAGCGCTCTATCGTACACAAAAAACACAAATATTCAAGAATAAAGTTTTGCAATCCTTATCCAACACAATAAATTTACCTGTAAGTTTCAAAGTTAATTGACAGCTGAAGGCAATAAAAGCAAGAAAAGGGTGAAAAATAGGTGGTAAATAAATCATTGACTACAAGACAGCTGATACGTTTGACATGGGTACAAATAATGATATGTTCAAGAATTTATTCATAACTTCAAATGGAAATCAATCACGACAAGAATAGAATATAAATATAAACCACATTAGGCAATGGAATAAGAAATTTGCGAGAATAACTTGAAAATACATACACATTTATAGACGGAAAGAGATTACTGAAAATATTATTGAAAATTGCACAATTTAAAGTGTGGATTATTACATTAATATGCCCTTTTGACTGGTACTTTCGGATGACTTTTCAGTTTAAATACAATTGTGTTTATTGGCGCCTTTTTAGTAAGCAGCTATAAACTTTTAAGTTGATTAACATATATTGTATAAATGTACATATGTACTAAAATGCTTATATAGTGGTCTAATAAGTGAGGCGTGGAATCTCATTTTGTCTATGAGAAAAATTTAAGTCCACATATATATATTTCATGAAAAATTTTAAACCTATTTAATAGTGGAATTTGCTTATAAAAGGTCAAGACTGCGTATATGTAACCTTTTGGAAATGTAATAATATTTTGTGGTTATTATGATTTTTGAAACATGATTTAAATATTGTGTTTACCTTTAAAAAAAACTCTTGAGCTAATTTTTTCTTAACTTTGGGGATTGCTTCTACCATAAGTATATATCTCGAATGGTTTGACGTTTTTGACTTTTAGCTTAATATCGGTTTTTTATAATACCTTACAAAAATGTAAAATGTTAACAAATCTCTCAGGTCGAGGCCGTTCATAAAAGTATTACTGAACTTGACGGTCAAAACGTCATTTATACTTGTAGTAAGGCATTACTCTTGTCATAACCTCTTGTCATGATCACTCATCATCATGTGCTCTATCTTTTGTAAAGCAAAAATGTTAACTTCGGCTCGACCAAAACTATAATACCATTCTCAGGGCTGTTTATTATAACTTAAAAGGGTATAAACAGATCTTTATCTTGATTTTGACCGGTGATTTGCACGGCACCTTAATGCTATAGTGTTTTAATAACATGGCGGTTTCGACAAATGAGCTACTTTTTGGGGAAGAAATGACGTGTGCAAAGTTTCAGATTGATATTTTAGAAGCTGAAGGATTAATTCGTATAGATTTTGCTTCAAAATTTTCAGATGCTTCAACTAATTACCACTTTTGTAGGAATACAAATTTAAGATGACTGAATTTTTTATACTTGATACTGAAATCTTTTCACTTACTTGTAGTATAACAAGAAAGGAATTTAAATATTTAAAATAAGAGATCTTCCAATAATGAAATCTAAAAAGTTTTTACTAGAAGACGTTGTCTGTATAGTGACCTACGGTAAAAAAAAAAATGGAGCATAAAAAAATTAAATTTTACCCAAAATGTTGGTCGCTTTTGGTTTGCCAAATCGGAATAAACAAGCAAAAACCTTTAACATCGGTTGCGCTGAAGCTATAATACCCCTTGCAAATAGAAAAGGATCCTTACAAGTACTTCATTCCGATTGTTCTGTTTGTATTGTAGCTATATGCTACATATAGTGCTTTTATCGGCAGTTCCGAGCTTTGTGGGGAAAAAAGGACGTGGGCATCATTTCAGATCGATAAATCTAAAACAGAGCGAGTAGTTTGGCGGATAGACAACATGCTGAAGTATACTTGTATTTTATACGGTCTCCGGCGTTTCATTTTGGATGTTACAAACTTCGTGGCAAACCCTGTTCAGGGTATAAAAACCAGTAGTTATATGCATATACGAAATATGCTGTAATCGGATGATTTGTTTGCTAGCAATTGCTCAAGAAAATTTGAAACTTGCAGTTTAGATAGTACGCCTTTAATGAGGAAATAGAGATATAGCAGCTACACTTAAGAAGGCTATAATTAAAAAAATATTTTAGATATCTATTTAAAATTTTAATATGTTATTTTTAAAGGTATAACCTAGCAAAATATATAAATCGATTTTTTTTTTCAAACTATCGTAAGTGTGTGCATTTTAATAATGTGATATTTTCTTTAACCAAACCTACATGAACGATATTTAACATTAAGGAAATGTCCAATCCATTCGCAAAGCCATTTATAAATGTAACCTAAAAAGCAAAGCTGCTTCAGTCTTGCGCTGCTTCTTGAATGTTGCCAACTAGCGTAATTACAACCCCATTAAGTTCATGTGATTGTGGCTACTCAACACTTTTGCACTTCTTCCCTATTCTTTCCGCACCCAATTTATTTTTGCTATTACTTTTGTATTATATGTTTAATGTGGTGTAATTTGCGGTTAAACGGTAATGGAATATGATTACCCAATGTTAAATGTTTAATGAAATTTCCGTGGCATTTCCGACATTTTTATTGTGCGCTCCCCATTTTTGTGGCTCTCGCAAAAAATTGAAAGCATTTTTGTCTATGTGTGTGTGTGTGCTTAAAGTTACGTGTCGACTTGTTTGCGCTTTTCTAAGTGTCTTAGCTGTTTTTGACGCTGATTGTGAGCTGTTGGATTGCCGGCAAAGAGGTTGCCATATGTAAAAGCTCATTACCAAACATTTGCAACAATGCCACTTTGGACAACTTCCAACAAACTGAGCACCTAAATACGCATTCCGGTGTAGTAGCAGAATAATATGGAAATACTTTTAAGATTTTCTTGCAGAAGAGTTCTACTCTTGATGAGGCGGCTCGAAAATTTCTGAAGAACCTTCCGAGCTTTTTACAAAAGTATACCGAATAAAAGTATCAAAACCATTTGTATATAAAAAAGTTGAATATATGTACATATGCCATGCAAAATTTCAACCCTATTTAACAATGTACGCCTCCTGTAAAAGGGTCGCAACTGCGTATAAGCAACCGTTTTGGCACTTTAATTAGATTCAAAGGTTTGTAAAGCTTTTTATATTATTTTTTATGCTCACTTAATGGCGTTTATGTTTTTGAGTCGCACTTTAACACACATACATACAAAAATGAAGGTTTTTGTGTGGGTTTTACAAAATATGCCAACGCACAGTTTCGGCGAAGTCTAGGCGGCGGGCACGCAAAAAGCGTTTAGATGTTGTCAAATGTAAGTAAAAATTGTGTTTAACGATTGCTTAAATGAAATAAGTGAGGCGTATGATGAAAATAAATAGCTTATAAAACAGGCGAAAAGTAAGAGAATTTGGGGTTGCTATTTTGGGATCAGTGGTTTTGTTGAACAATAAATGTATTTAAGTATGTTTATCTAAAATTATAACAAAGCTTGTTATGAAAGACCAAAGTAAATAGCGACACCACAAGTCGATTAGTGTTTGGTAACCATAGTCATTTCAAAGGAATTTTTACCAAACGAAGGATTACGTGTAGAATTTGAAGTGTTTAAGCGAATGACTCTCGCAAGCATGACTGAACGATTTTAAATTATATTCTTATTTGTTTTTGAAAAACATCTCCCTATGATGCTTTTACGCATCCATTTATATTAGGATACTTTTTTTTTTGTCAGCCACACTTTCAAAAACTCCCAAGGGGGAGATTATCATATATATATATAAATAGAGCTTTTCAGTTTTTATCATTGCAAAGAGAAGTGCTGGTAGCGGCTTTGACCACCATCTTATAGCAGGTCAGATACAGTTAAAGATAGTTGCAATAAAACTTACCAACGTTACGTGTGTTACCGACCAAAAGAAATGAAAGATAAGATCAGCGACGAAACCTAGAACGTAACTCAGAGCCAAAGATTTAGAGACTAAGCAGTAACACACGAACTTCGAAGCGTTGCAACACAGCGTTAGAACTATTGTAGATTAAGAAGTAGGTTAAAAGATGTGTAGGCAAGAATAGCAGACGACTCTTCAACTTGTTTTCATTGATTATAGCAAGGTCTTTCACAAATTTAGAATAATTCCTGAAAAACTGAAAATTTTAATCAAAACACAAAATGCAGACTTCAGGTGCAGATTATTTCACAATGGCGGGCTCTCAGACAGCATCACAATGAGGTGCTCGTCAGGGATGTTTACTTTCACCGATTCTTTTTTTATTGTTATCAATTATATCCTACACCGATCCATAGATGGTAAGCTTTGTTTATAGATGCCTTTGGAGAGAGAAAGGCCGCCCTAAGGCTACGTGGGTGAAATCCATGCATAAATATATCGATAATTGCAGAAAATCGGGAAACTAACTAAGGGTGCTAAACAAAAACGGGATCATATGGAAATGCTCCAGTGGTAGATATAGGATATGTCGATGGTTAACTATGAAATTGTAATGAAATTTTTTTAATATAATTTTCACTGTTTGTTGGAAATTACTGATGTAGAACTCATGTCATAATGTATTTAACGAACATGCTATACTTATATCACGAATATTGCATTTATACGGATAAATATATATAGCAATAATCCTTATTATTTAAATATATATCTGTTTTTTAGAAGAAAGTAAGAGAAGTGTTCTTACTCCATCCAAAGAAACAAGTGATCATTACTTATTTTGTAGCTTGCAGAAAAATACAGATTTTAAAATACAATTATTAACAAACTTATCACATTGAAACTCTAAGTAAAGAAATGGCGACTCGAAAAAAACCACAAAAAAACACAATGGAAAATTTGCCATTCTATGAATTTTTATATTCTGTACTCAGCTCCCCCTCTTTGTACATACAAATAAATAGAGGAAAATACCATCTTACTTTGTTTTGTAACATCTTCAAATATTTACGTAACTAATGCTTCTCAGCATCGCAGAAGCTCTCTATGTTTTTCTTGAGTTTACTGCTGAATTTCACAGTTATTCGCATCCTTTTGCGCTGCTTACAGTGCGTGACTGACGCGCCTCCTTTCGGTAATTGTAAACTGGCAACGAGTCAAGTGTCTTCTACTCATCACTAACAACTACAACAACGCTGCAACAATTAAACTCAAGCACTTGCTCGTGCTTTAAAATTATGTTTTTATGTGCTCGCAGTGTTGGTTATGTGCTGAGGACATCTTGAGTTGCAGCTGCAGTTAGCTACACACTTGCTCCAGCATTAAAATTAAGCCCACAGGCATGTTAGCAGTGTGTACGGAAAAGTAGCAGAAATTTAACTACCTTATACTTTGTATTTACTGTTGTAATGAAAGATGATATGGCAAGTTTATTAATGTAATTAATGAATGATGAACTGCGGTAGTTAGTGAGAGTTTTTGTAGGTGAACTTTTAAAAGTTTGCAACAGAGAGATTCTGGACTCAGAATGTTATTGCCACATTAACATAAATAATATTTACCGTTAAAAATGGTAGTTCAGAAAAACTCATCGGGAGAATTGCAAAAAATCATAAGTGACTAGTAAGGAGAATAGGAAAGTAAACGTGAAGTTTTTGCCGAGAGAAACTCGACATATCGTAGGTAGATACATACGTATAAGAAAGTGGAACCTAAACAGTATGCATAGCTCTAATTGTTGGGTTAATAACGTATGTTGTGCAATTCGATGCCGTTTCACAGAAATATGCCTAAAACGGAAAACGGATTTTTGTAGACCACTAACAAACAATAAATTTTATATAGGTAATGCGGCTTTGTAAAATGACGTTGAAGGCTATCATCAGCTCCGTCAGAATAGGTTTCCGACAAGGCGACCACTTATCGAGGGATTTCTTTAATCTAATGCTCAGTCACAACAACAGTGCCGTGTTTGCAGCATTCTCAAGCTTCGAAAAAGAAGCGTGGCAGATGGGTATATTGGTGAACGAAGACAGTACAAAGTACCTCCTGTTAGCGAACAAAAGCTCTCACAGATTGGGAGACCAGTTGACAGTTATAACCTCGACGTAGTGAAAACCTTCTCATAAGTACCAACAACGACGTCAGACACGAAATCATTTGGTAATTCCAAGAGGTGTTATTATGGGCTCAGCAGGCAATTAAAATATAATTGTTCTATATACGTCTTACGGTATGGTGCAGAGGCATGAACAATGACGAACAGCGCAGAGCATTCTTTAAGAGTGTTTAGTAGAGTACGGAAAGTTGAAATCTATAACTGGTGCCGTCGTGGGCAAACTATACATTGTACTGCCCACCTGATGATGATTTTCAATTAAAATCTTCTTCAAATATTAATAGTCAGTGACAATTTAAAGAAAAACAAAAATAACAACGTGGCACAAATAGCTTTCTTTTAAGTTAAAAAACGACGATTTGAGAGCTTAAAATGAAATATTGTATTTTTTTTATGCTATTCACACAAATTCACCGCGGTGGGTACCCGGGTACCCGGTTACTAACATAAAGGTTAAAGTTACCGCCATTATTTTTGACGGCTGAATTTTAGTAAATTTTGAATTCTGCTGTCGTAAATCGACTAGTGAAATCGTAAGACCTTCCTTATTTTTAAGGTACCAACAATCTTTAGCCCAAAAGTAACCGCTACCAAAGATCTGACTTTCACATAGCTACCGCAGCATATGCTTTTTATCAGAAATAACATATACGAGAGTACATCCGTAGCTTCTTTAATAGCTTCTATTTCGACTTAGAATACACTGCAATGGTCAGGTCGACTGAAACTTTAGTGATGGAGAGATTGTGGCAGTAAACTCTACCTTCGCATTATTATGCACCATCATGACAGGAATAAGCAGACCTGTTTTACTAGAGTAGTCGAAGTAGAGCGAATTTAATGGAAGTTAATACAAAATTTTGATGGGAAAGTTAAAACGTCCTCACCGCTTTTGCAATCCTAATAAATTCAACCCTTTTTTTGGCCTCTTCACATATATGGTCGACTTATAGGTTTCTTACAGTCGCTGATCTTTTATTATCCTTCTTAAGAACGGATTCTATATTATATTAAGATTGTTACCAAGGTGTTTTTCCAAAGCGTGAAGAGAAGTTTGAGGTTATATAGTATATTGTGTGAACAGGATAAAACCTCTTTCTAAAATTTTTTGCACAGAGGCAAATAAGTAGAGAAGCTACGAGGTTGAGTGATAAAGTCTTGGTTTTCAACTGATATGCTGGGTCCTTACCCCACTCACAACCAAATGGAAATTAGTTGGATCTCTGTTGTTCTCTTGCACTGGACCTGTGGCACTGGACCTACATAAAAATATCTTTTCGAACGCTTCAGTTGAACTCAAATGCGTGCCATTATCAATTAAAAACACTTTAAAACAGTAAATTGCACAGATACTGGAAGTTAGTTTTCGAAATTCTTTCAACCATACTTTTTTTGTTACCGCCATTGTTTTTTGTGGTCTTCATTTATTTAAAAACTTTTGTTTTTTTTTGTTGCAGCAAAACAACAACTGCTTTCAGTAAGACAACTAAGTCACTAAAGTGTTCGTGCCCCGAAGAATAAGAGAACAAAAGCAGCATAAAATAATGACACTCGACTTAAAAATAACTGAGCAGTGAACCGAGTAGAAAAAGGCGGAGCGCATTGTCCACACGCACACATACAGTCACCTCCACTCACACACTCGCCTCTACATATAAAATCAAACACATACATTCAAGCCACGTGACATAATATGGCCAGCGAAGGAAGCAATGAAGAAAGCAACAACTTGATGTACGGCAACTGAGGGCACAACAACACTAACAAACACAACACAAAAACAACAATAGGCTGTCTCCCCACACCGCCACATATTGTAATGCTGTCAGTTGTAAGTCTATGACCCGAATGAAGTCAAGAAAAAGTGTCAGCGTTGAGTGGCGGAACACTTGTAAATCACAGAAGTGGTGAAAAACCCCATTTTAGAGCACTCAAATGTGTATATTCGTATGTGTGAGTTAGCAAAATTCAATTGTATGCTAAGTTGTGACTGTATGTGTATCTGTCTCGTATTGCATGCAAGCAATTGAGGTTAGCGTGCAGAACTTTACTGTGAAAGATGTCATACAAATCATAATTTGAGTATCTCTCTGCTCATACAATTGCTCGGAAGCAACCGCCACACCCTTTCTGCTTGCTCATTATGCACACACATATATATACACAATAAGATGCCCGTTTTTCCCCAAATCTAGTTTTTTTGCAAACTGCGCCTAAAGTTTTAGTTTTTGCAATAAAAAAATTATCTAACTTATCAAGCTCCTTATTATATCCTGAACAGGATATATTAGGTTTGCTATGAAATTTGTAACACACAGAAGGAAACGTCGGATACCTTAATGCTACAATCTCCAAAGAAATTGTTTATATCGCATTACTATAGCGTATAGCGGCCATACAATATGATCGATATTTGCCGAGATATCTTCACGAATTTCGGTATGGATTAGTATTCAAGGCAACGATAAAATCTCCGAAGACGTTGTTCAGATCAAACTGCTATAGCATAATGCTGCCATACAAACTGCCGGAACAAAATGCTGATCGTTTATGCTATAAGAAATGTGAATATAACGTTTTTTTCTAGTTTTTAATTCAAACCGTGCTAAATAATATTTCTTTTTCCATTTATGTTATAACATGAGATTTTTTGGTATTTTGCATCAAAAAAGTACATTTACAACCTTGAAAAATAATATTATTGTACAAAAATTTCTGCTCTACGAAAAAGTTCTTAATAATATTTTTGATAATACCCCTTCTTACAAAAGTTATAGACAGCTGAAATTATACAATAAGTGCGTTAAGCATGAATACCGTACCATGGCGTATGAGTAACATGAATTCTTGATGCAATTGAGGCATAACTTAAACTGCGTATAGCTTTTAAATTTTTTATGAAAAACTCATCTAGACCTTTTTTTTAGAACGGATATTTATTTCAACATAATTTTTTCAAAGTTGTGGATTTATTTACTTTGGAGATAAAAAATGTATTGCATAAGCTCGAAAAAACTCATGTTAATTATATGGTAAAAGTAGAAGGATTTAGGGATGGTTTAAATTGAAAATAAAGTGATAGTGAACCTTTTTCAGAGAATATGAAATGAAACTTGGGAAGAAATAACGGACACCCTAATACACACACACGCACACAGCTATTCAAATAAAGTTCGCAAACTGCCCTGCTCGGGATAATAAGAAATGTGCAGCTTTGTTGTTGCAATTATTGTGGTTGTTGTTTTACTACATTACGCTCGTTTGCATACGTCGCAGGTGTGTGCAACGAAATTTTGCGAGCTCTCCATACAAATTGGCATGCTCATTGGTATGTGTGACTGAAAAAAAAATATAATAATATATGTATATATGCCTATGTAGGTAGATTTGGAAATGTAAATAAACAAAGCTTGCATTCAAATTATTTTGTGGATGTGAGTTTTTCAGTTAACCCAACTACGATGGCATATTTGTAAGCATATCTGGCGCTTATAAATAATATACTTATATATGTAATACATATATTATATATTTTTAAGTGCTTATACAATTACAGACATATAAAAGTGTCTATTCACTGATGTGCGTCACGAAATTCGTTCAATTGCTTCTTATTTTACTTCTTATTGCTGCTCGTAACTTCCTGCATTCAACAACTGTGTTGAAGTTATTTTTTCAGCAGCCACTGCGCAAGCGAATGAGAAGAACATCTAGATCTTTGCATCGTTTTGCCATGTCATGGATTTCGTAGTAATTTATAAAATTCTGGCAACACACTTTACCTGTTCACATTGCTCGTGTGCTTGTGTTGCACTCATTTGCTTTCATAAAACAGGAATATAAATATACGTATTTTGCATGTGGTCTGTTGCACGTGTGGTAGGTATTGCTGTTATTGCTCTTTTTGTTCGAGTAGATTCTAGTAAATTTATTTTAGGCTTTCTAACAAAATTGCTTCATGTTTGTTGTTTAAAAGTTAAACGCCAGAATTTTTACTCTGAGGCCTCGTTTGTTTGTCATTCACTTTTGGATCACTCGGAATTATATAATAGTCGAACCAAATAGATAATAGGCGGGTTGAAAATATTAACGTATGATTAATTGATAAGCTTTGCTTACCCTGTGTTTTCCAGTTATCCACTTGGTATTCGTTTGTTGCGAAGATGAACGACGGAGTCCACAATATGATATTGGTCTTTCATAAATATTAAAGAGTTTCAATTCAATTTATACTCGAGGTTCCAATTTATTCGATATCATAATGTCCTAGCTGACTGGAGTATCCCAGACTCATAGTGTCATTCTTTTACTTTTCAATGGCAGCTAAGGGTTTTCAACACAATGTCTACAAAATTAAGGGGCTTTTTATGTTAATCGATTCTAATAATCATAAATGATGTCTGGTTTCACATAAATTCCAACCAAAGTAAAACTTTAAAATTTGTTCAAGTTTCTTACACCAATGCTTACCTTTTTGCCAATTTTCGGTATGCAGATTTAAGTCTTTTGGTGGGATATTTATTTCCATTTAAGTTAGAATTTTGAAAAGGTTGATATCGATTTTTACTCAAATACTAAATTTCGCTTAAAGTCTTCTGTTTTTTCAACCCGAGAAATGTGAGGAATAGAGGCATGAAATACTTGTTTCCTGATACTTTGCACTGCCTATAACTTTTTTAGACCAAAACCACAAAGAAATACTAGTGTTTCACAAGTTCACTATTACAAATTCTAGTGTTACGGAAGTTCAGTATTATTCAGACCAACAATTTTTTGTCCATTGTCTAGTCATTTATAGATATTGGTCGCCTTCGATGCACAATATTCCTATTATTAGAGTCCAGATGAAGATTACTTCAATTTTAATCGTATTGGTATCATTGCCAGAAGTATTGTAGTTGTGGATATTGGAAAAATACGACCTTAGAAATGAAATTGGATAAAAGTCGTTTGTCGATGAAATCACTCTTGTAATGTTTGGGAAAAAGTTTCGTTTTTGATTTAAAATGTTTCATTGGTATATTCAAGCGATTTCAAAATCTGCAGATTCGCTAAACTTTTACTTTCAGTAAGACCATCATACCAATAACCAAGCACTCCTTTTAAAAATAAATAATTTTAGAAAAAACACAGCTACTGGAAGGCAATTAATAAACAACAAAAATAAATCCTTCTTGTTAAAAATGTACCAAATCGAAGCCAACCATACAAAAAAGAAAAATAACCCTTTTATTTATGTAACGGAAAGTACTGATCAAAAGGCTAAGTGGCAGAGCGACCACAAAGCTCTCAAAGCCATCCAGCCAACATATACGAATCCACTGCCACATATCACTATATTTTTCCACATACACATGTGTGAATGGTAAAAGCATGTTGATGTCGAAATAACTGTTGCATTGAATTTTTGATAACTCGATTGGATTGTAGAAAGCTTTTGCAGTTCATGAAAAATAAATGTTGGTCAGTTTTCGACAGCTTTGAATATGCCGCATGCAAAGTTATATAAATATGTATATATATTCTCCTGTAGGTGTGCATATGTAGTAATGGTTAACATTTTAAGGTTTTTTAAGTCTTTGAAAAAAGGTCCTGCAAAAATAAAATTTATGAAAAGGGTCAGCATATCTAACTAAATGGAATGTATACCTGTGGTATATGTGTGAATTTACTTTGCTGCTACCTGTACTATATGACAGCACTTGCTTGGTTGCTCGCCGATAAAAGATAGGTGTGAATTTGAAAACGAGTTTTAATATTTAAGAAACTGTCAAATATTCACAAAAGTGAATTTTCTATTTGAATTGCGCAGCGTGAATGTTGGCTGCAGCGTTCGACTTTTTTAGAAAGTCTGAACCTGGGTTAAGTCAAGATGAGTAACATATAGGTTGCTAAAGTATTTGATTAATTTTTAAGCATTCAAGACTCTTATCAAAAAAAAAGGGTTTGCGATTACTTGCTCAACTTAGAAAAAGATCACAATTCATTACCACATTAAGGAAAAGATGGGCAAGTTGAACAGTAAGACTGCGTTCGATCTCGATTCCAGTGCAATATTTCAAGAAAAGCGATGAAAATTTTGAAGAAAAAAAAAGGTATGACTTTAGTTATCATCCGATAATATCCACGCCCCCCCCCCCTTCATTAAATTTCACAACAAGGATGGTAGAGAAGAGCTTTTTTGAATTTGGTGTGAAAATTGGACAAGGGGCGTGGCCCGCCCACCTTTAGGTCAAATCCCATAACTCAAAAACTACTCGACCGATTACAACCAAATTTGCTGTGTGAGGTTACCCAAACATTCCAATTAGACACTGCGAAAATTCCCATATCACAAACTTTTAAATTCTGTCTGATTTTTTCACTTTACAGTATACAACTAAAACATCAATAAAATTATCAGAGTAAAACTTTGCACAAATAAGTCCCTCAAGGTATTACATCTTACGTCCAAAAATTGCCGAAATCGCACTATAACTTGTGCCAGAAAAGGGTAGAAGCAGGTCAACACTTCCCTTAGAAACCGTATACCTAACATAAATATTTTCGAACCACCGGTTGACTTTATACCGCATATACCGGTCGAAGTGTAAGAAATTTTCTGCAAATGCCTATCCCTTTTTAAGGGGCACACCTAAAAAAGCGAGGAAGGTAGAGTCCATATACAGATCTGCGATTAAAAAAAAAGAGTCAAAAATTTACAAAATAGCGGTGTTAATACAGATGATTTTCGTAAAAAATATTACATTTTTGTAAGGATGCCGGGGTTAGGTAATACAAGATCGAGACTACTTCTTTCATTCAACCCTGCGTAATATGTATCATTTATCACGTTTCTTTAACGGACTACAGAACTCATTTGATTCAGTTTCTGTTTAAATTATATGTAGGTTGATTTTTGTAGATTATAATAATTTTATTTTCGCTAGAAATATTTTTATTTATTAAACATCCTTTTCAACCTGTTACAAATTTTACTTTTTTTTAATTACTTTTTCTCAATTTGACCGCTTACAAATTGCTAACTTTATCAGCTGCGCACAGAATACAGAATCTAAACAAAAGCTTTAGAAAATTTCCAGAGAATAGATAAATGAAGGAAAAATATATATAATACCCTTCACAAATAAAAAAGTTTTCATATTAGAACTGCATATAGATTGGTCAATTTGTATGTCAGTTATATTCTATACTTGTTCGATACGGGCTATTCGGACAAATAAGCAGCTCCTTGGGCAGAAAAGGACATGTGGAAAATTTTAGATCGGTATCTCGAAAACTGAGAGACAGACGGGAATAGCTAAAGCGACTCAGCTAGTCACGCTGATGTAATATATATATTTATATATCATAGGGTCTCCGCTTCCTTCTGGTTGTCAGAAACTTAGTGACAAACTTAATATACCCCTGTTCAGGGTATAATAAAAGCTGCAAAACTTCTTTGCTCACACACCAGAAGTTATTGAATTAAATGTGTGTGCTGCTCAGCACTTTTCAACAATTATGAAATTTGCAGAAAATTAAAACCTTACATTGTTTAGAAATGCCACCTCCAGAGATCGCCTACCCGCTGTCTGAAATGCCGGTTTCAACAACACGATAACCGATAATTGGAAATGCGGCTAAACAAGGCAAAGAGAGGTGGCTAAGTACGGGAGGAAAAAAAGGAGCATTTACTATTACCAGCACAATTTTTTTCTATACTTAGGTTCATACATACATACAAACACACTTATGTAAGTGTTTATTTAGAAAGAAGCATCGTAAGCTCAACTGTAAAAATAACGGAAGTGAAGGCGGTAGCTATTTGCAACAGAGCACAGGATACACATGTTGGCAACATGCAGTGAAATAGCTGACGGGAGAGCATTGAGCGTGTGTGCAACTTACACGTGTATATAACAGTTGTATTCAGTAGCGGGCGGTTGGTAGCATACTTTCTGGCGTTAAGCCAAATAAAAGGAAAATTAAAATGAAGGAAATCGCTGCACATTGATGCGATGTAATGGAGTTGCCGAAAAATATCAGGCCCCCAGTAAGGTCACCAGTCAACCTGCTAACACACCCACTTCTCCTTGGGCTGTTGTGCGTACGGAGAGGGGTGGTGTTACACCTAGTTGTTGGCTGTTGAGTTGCTACACTCTTGCTTCACTCGCTTTCATATTAGTTTATTTAGGTCATGTTTTTATGCCTGAATGCTTGTCGGCGCACCGGTGGACCCACATATATAGCTGCAGGCACAAACCGATGCATAGAAGCGAATGTGTGCGGCATAAGTAGCATAGCATATTTGTTAGTATGTGATGTTGGTAACTACTTGTAAGTCTGGCAGCGCTGGCGTGCAGCAAAAAAACTGCTACCATGCTTGTGTGGCGCTGCATATTTGCTGTTGCATTTTGGTTTGTGGCATGTGGTGCAAGCAATTTATATATTTAAGTTATGTACATCTTTCGTTTACTTGCTGGCGTCTTTGTGAAAGTCAGCGCGCTGTTTTGTGTGCTGTTTCGATTTCCTACTGTTTTCGATATTTCTGTCACGCGATCATAAATATCGAAAGCTGCTGGCAAGGCTAAATTTATAACTTTATTTTCTTCTTAATTATTTGCTTTCGAAAATAAAGATTCCATGACCATTTTTAAAAGTTAAAAACAATTTATACATGTTTTTTGATAAAGAATTAACGGTATTACCCTATTTGTTCATATTAAATTTACAATAACTTTCATAGTTTTTCATTATTTTGATTTTTTTAATGAAATCGAGAAAAAATGCTAACTTTGGTTGCACCGGAGCTATAATACCCTTCACAAATAAAAAAGATTTTTAAAAAGAAGTTGATTTCGTTCGTTCAGTTTGTATAGCAGCTTTATAATATAGTGATTTCTTCGGAGATAGCTTGTTGCCTTAGAAAATAACTTATGGCAAATTTCGTGAATATATTTCGTCAAATAAAAAAGTTTCCCATACAAGCATTTGATTCCGATTGTTCAGTTTGTATGGCAGCAATATGTTACCGTGGTCCGATATCGGGCGTTCCGTAAAATGAGCAGCTTCTTTGTGGGGAAAGGACAGGTGCGAAATTTTAGATCGATAGCTTAAAAACTTATATACAGACAGACAGACAGACGAACATGACAAAATCAACTCAGCTCTTTATGCTGATCATTTATGTATATATTTTATACAGTCTCCGTCGGTTTTTTTGGATGTTACAAACTTCGTGGCAAACTTAATATACCCTGTTCAGGGTATAAAAAAATTATCTTACAATTTATATTAAATAAGAAACCAGCTTAATTTATTGGAATAATAAAAGAGTATTTCTATTTCTCAAAACTTAACTAGATCATAGTCGACCTTGGAGTCTCTTTGATGGACCTTTTTGCGAGAAAATCATATCTGCAAATCTTGTACACTTTTTTTCGACACTTGGCAATTTCAAAATTAGCCATCACTTAAATCTAGTGTATTGAGTTTGAATAAAATAGTAATACTGATGAGCAAATTCTTAATATTTTGTGTCACTCGTTTCAGATTGCCTTCAAATCCACTACCAAGTCTCTAGTTATTGAGCCACTTTTAAACAGTTTTTTAAATATTGCCTACACTTAGGCGGATTGTTTAAAATTAGTCAAGTCACATGTCTGCTTAGGTATAATAAAGTAATAATTAATAAATAATTGACTTGGATCAACTAACTAACGAATAAAATTTTATTTGCAAAAATTGTTCCGCAATCACTCCTTCTCATCATCCTGATATCTGTCTATTATCTAAATCAATCTGATTGAGTCCCTTTAGTACTTCCGTCTTAGTAATTCGTACCGTTCTAGTATTGCCATTAAGAAGGCGTAAAAGCTTTGATGAATGTTCTTAAAAAAAAAAATAAAATAAAAATTTTTAACTTTAAATTAAATTAAAATATACATATATTAAGTTCTTTTTATTTATTATTTTTAATTATTTATTCTGAAATTTAATGATATTTCCTTAATTCACATAAACAAGAATGCATAAGTATTGTTCATAAATAAAACACTTTGTACAAGCAATAAACGCTTGCAGCTTTTAAAGCGAACGACTTTCATTACAGCCAAAAGAGTAAATCAAATATTTACAAATATAAATACGCAGCGCAATAAATTCTGACTTGACGACGCAAAGCAAACAGCTGCAGACTAGTGGGTTGCCATATGTGCGTGTGGAAATTTATATAGTATACCATATATATTAGCTGTGGTGCAAATGAAATATAAAGTCGCGTTGAAGGCTGCAAGTAGCAGAAGTAAAAATCGTAGAAAATGCTATGAAAAATATTTATGTGTACTATATGTACCACGTATACTATACGGGGTGTGCTCAAAAGAAAAGGTGAATTTGGATTTTTCGTGGGCTGTGTGCATTCGATTATCGATATGTTGTTTTGGTTATAATCGGACACATATGTTTATCATGTGTTTAGTGAGTCTGTTTTTGACAACAGACGTTTTTGTGTGCTCTTTGGTTTTTGACATGGAGGTACGACCACGTCCACAAGCGAAGAAAATATCGAAACAGTGAAGAAAATTGTTCTTGAAAATCGTCGAATCACTATTAAAGAAGTTTCAGAGGATGTTGGCATAACAATCGGCTCAGGCCATTAAATTTTCTCGAATGGTTTGGGCATGAAATGTGTGACTGCGAAGTTTGTTGCGAAATTGCTAAATTTTAAGCAAAAGCAAAGTTATATTAGTGTCGCTCAGGAGTTGTTGAATAAATTAAAGGGTCCCTTGGCTTCCTGCGACACTTACCTATTTCCAAAACTGAAGAAACCAATGAAAGAAAAGCGTTTTGCCACAATTGATGAGATCTAGTCAGAATCGATGAAAAATCTGATGGCATTATCAAAAAGCGCATTTCAGAAGTGTTTCGAGGTTTGGAAATAGTGAATTAATCCGAGGGGAATTACTTTGAAGGACAAAATAGATATTGATGAATAAATAAGTGCTTTTCACAAAAACTCAAAATTCATTCTTTCCTTTGAACACACCTCGTATATATAACCTTATCTTCTTGGGTATATAAAACTATTTACATACTAGGTGCGTTTGCAGAGATACACCCACATCTCTGAGTTGTGCTTTCATTCAGTTCGCGATATTTTCTCGTTCCGCAGATATTTTATCTTCGCTCCAAAATGTAGGACTTTTTTATAAGGTACAAAACCTCAAAATTGTTGAGCAGGAAGATTTATCGAAACGCTAATAGTCTTAAAATAATTCTACAACTATTTGACGATATAGAAGAAATGCAGTGCTCTTTTAGAAATTTTATATCTACATTGCTACATATTATACTGTTTTATTATATATTTTGGTAATGATCGTATAGTAAGAAAAGTAAGAAAGAGCTAGTGTAGGGTGTACTCTAGAATCGTGCTGGAATCAAAGCCCGTCAAATTCCTTCAACTTTCTTTTTTGTTTTATTCAGTTTTAAAACTCATTTGGAATACTGAAAATTTCAAGCAGACACGATCCAAGTTAGCAGGTGTATAGGCGTTTAAAGCTTGTAGTTACGACCGACTCGTCTTGACCCGACTCGACTTTAAAAGCGCTATTCTCCAATTACTTTTTATTATTAAATCTATACTTTTATTATTTAACTTTCAAATTACAATTAAAATTTTAGTAACTTTCGCGAAAAATTAAAAAAAAAAAACGGAAACAAAAATGTACACAGCTCAGATTTATACAAGTAGTTACGATATAATATATTGTTACGATTTGATTTATTCAGAGAAAGCAATATAGTGTTTTTAATTCAGAAAAATGAGTCAGATAAATGAAATGTGCAGGAATGAGAATTAAAATCATGACATATACGGCGGAATGGTTCGTTTAGTTCAAAATTAGATCTACAAGAATTTAACTGTAAGGATCTAATCTGCTTCGAAATGCGAACCGGGAAATTAAATTTAATTTTAGACAGGAGAAAAGAAAATAAATATAGGATGAATAAATTTTTCAAATCCGTCAAGTAGTTTCGGAACCTATTCAATTCAAACTAACAAACAAACAAATTTTTACATTTAATCAAATTAGTATAGATAACTTTGAAAGATCAATAATATTTAGACGAATATTTTTTGAAAGCTCTGAGAATAGGGTTATTTATTTGATTTTGATTGCAAATAATAATTTTAAGCTTTTATTTATAAATATCTGAGACATAGTGATAATCTTTCAATGAATAAATCGATACTTTTGTTAACAACTATTTATATATCTACATAACGGCTGTCATGTGCCATCCCTGCCATTAATTCTAACTAAACCTCACAAATAATTAATTTCAATTAATTATCTTATCGCAAATCCGAAACAAAACATCTTTTGCATGAATAATCATTCATTATAATCGATGAATTTGAAATATAAATATACAAGTTGATGAAGGTAATTTGTTTGAAATTTCTTGCAAATGCGTAAAACTATTTACATACACACAAATAAAAATTTTGTTGGCCAAGTAAGGAATTTATCACAAATTTTGCAATAAAAATGTCATCGGCCAACTAAGCGATAGCTTTAACGCAAACAACACACGCGCACGTATACCGCACCAAAATTCAAATAGAATATGAGTAGAAGGAATATAAAATAGAAGTTGTCCCTTTTTTATGCCTTTCATTAGTCGTGTGTTGACGTTGCGCCACGCAGTGTCATAAAAAGTGTGCCCCTTTTTCGCATTAGATGCATTTGACTCCATCAATCACGCGTCCCAGCCGCAACCGGGAACGCGTGACGTCAGCAGAAACCTTTTATTCACAGTGAGTAGTGTGCCGAGCTGACAACATTGACGGGCTCAGCGGTGGCGCAAACAAGAATAACAGCAGCACCATCGGAAGGGGATAGTAATCATGGCGAAAATGTGCACTGCCTGTGACGGCAGCGGCGTCTGCTGCTGACGGTGAATGTGACAGTGACATGACATACTAACACACCAAAGCTTTGCCAGACACACAGACAGACACTTAGGCCAGAGCATTTGTTTTTCAGTGCCTTCGGTTTTGCCAAAATTGCACATGTTGTCCACTTTGTTTGCAACGTGATTTATTCTAACGCTTTTTAGTGGAGTCATAAAAATTAATAAAACCCGCTTCATTCCTTAATTTTCAAAACTGCGTAGCTTTTTGTTTTTGATATATATAAAAATTATCTGCAATATATTTGAATTTCTAACATTGACAATTATTTATTTTCACCTTTCAAATATGTTGTCCAATTAATTTAGAACAAATTTTTATGATTTGATTTTTAGGCATGTTCTCAATTAAACAAAAAAAATTTAAATATATGGTGGAAATTACAAAAATTTTCAAACTCAAATTTATAATTTTTACTCAATACTTTCAGAGCTTTTTGAATTTTTTTATTACTAGGTATTTACATACCCTATTTTTTGTTTAAGGTTCAAATGCCAGATAAAACATAGAAATAAGAATATTCATATGGCAGGTGTACCGGTATGCAGTGAGCGTTAAGATACAAATGTGTTGGTAAGGAGCGTTTGTTGTGAACGAGCCTTAATAAAGAAAAATGTATTTATTTTAAGGATACTTAACAGAAAAAATCATTGTTTTAATCCAGAACAATTATCAATATCGACTGCAAGCACAGATTGATTCGGTAAGAAGGCAATGTAAGTATGTTGATGGGATCAGAAGGGTGTGGTATATCATGAGCTTCTAAAATCGGGTGAAACTGTTAATACTAATCGTTACAGATAGAAAATTATTAGTTTGAAGCATGGATTGATCGAAAAACGACCAGAATGGGCCAGAAGACACGGCAAAAGTAATTTTGTTATACGACAATGCACCTGCACACAAAGTAAAAATGGTTTAGTTTACAATCAAAGTACTTGGCTGGGAGCTGCTCCCCATCCGCCGTATTCACCAGACTTGGCCCTTTCCGATTACCATTTGTTTTCATCAATCAATATGCATTGGCTGCAACATACTGTTCCCAGCGTCTTGTTGGACTTAAAATATTAAGTTTTTATTACTTTTTCACTGCTTCATAGTGTTCTTTTTGAAATTAATCTAATCTCTTAAACCCTTTTAAATTTCTTCAAAATTAGTAAAAATCGCAAACTTCCCAACTTGAATGCACAAATCTAACCCGCTAAGCTAATATTGTTCACAAAATGTAATTTTTTTCATTTCTCTGCGCCGTAAGTACTTACGTACTACAATACATATGCTTTTTTAGTAAATAAGTGAAGTCAAATAAATGTTGCGCATACCACCTGTGGTACCCTTATGGTTTATGTGCATTTTGCTACGAATAAAAGCAAAGGGCAAAACGGTAAGCATTTTAACATATTTAACAACGGTAAGCGAAACAAACAATGCCAACAAAAAGCATTAACTTTTACAACTGACTTACTTAGGCTTTTCAAAAGTGTTGCATATGCACATAAAGGGGAAAGCATTGTGGCAGCGTGGTTACGAGCGAGAGTAGCAAAGTGGGTAAATACAGAAATGTGCATGAAAGGAAATGAAAACCATTGAATTTTGAGTAGATGTGAAATAAAATACAGTTTTTGTACTAATTCATTTATTGTACTTAATTTAGAAATAACATTTAAGGAAAACGAAACAAGTTTGTGTTAATTTTTTGTTGTATGTTTTTATTAACAATTAAAAAAAGGAACGAAATATGAAATTTTTACAAGTGTCTCATGCATATTTTATTATTTTTTATTGCTTTTGTTGTTTTATGAAATCAAATTGAAATGATTTCAGACAAAATGATATTCGATATAAATATATATATTTTATAATATGACATTTCTATCAATATGTGTATGTATGCACACATAAAAATATATCATAAAAAAATAGATTAAACCTTTTTTAAACATTTTAGCTTCCGTATTCCTACTGGGACGCTTGTGCCGCACATATATGCCCCGCTAAAAATTTGCACTGTGTAGTCGCAACACTTGCTGTGCCATTTTGTTTATCCGGTTATTGTGTTGCAGATTTAAACGTAGATTATATAGCTGCGAAGACCGCAGTCGAAACCTTCGTGGCTTCAGCAAACTCAGTTGCAATGGCAAATGGAAATTTGTATGAGCGCATATACAGGGTTTTCCAAACAGAATATGAATAAAAAAACATACTAATTGTTAAGGAAATTCAAATGTTTTTATTTACTGTAAAGTACAAGCGATACAATTAAGTTCTGACAACTTCTTTTGTAGGAACGAATTCCAATTTCCGAGTACTTTTTCCACCAAATCAAGTCATATGTCATGAATAGCACATTCAATATTGACTTCTAAAGCTTGAGGAGAGTCTGGTTTATTGCTACAGACCAATGACTTCAAATAACCGCACAAGAAGTAGTCTAAAGGTGTTATATAACAACCTCTAGGAAGCCGTTCAATGTCACTATTTCTTGAAATTATTGAATCTCCAAACTTTTATCGCAATAATTCGGTTGTTGCACGTACTGTGTGGCACGTAACACCGTCTTGTTGTAACCAGATGTTGTCAAGATCAACTGCTTCCAATTGCGGCCATAAAAAGTTGGTTATCATCGATCTATACCACTCTCCAATGACAGTAACGATGTTACCAGCTTTATTTCTAAATAACTACGGACCGATGATTCCACCAGATCTAAAACCCACCAAACTGTCAATTTAGGTGAATATAATGGTTGTTTTTGAATAATTTGTAGATTTTCTTTGCACCAGAATCGACAACTTTGTTTATTTCCCGCACGAATAGCGAGCACAGGTTAACAATTTTTACGAACAAAAAAGGACAAACCCTCACGGAAAGTTACAATTGGAGAACGATTATTTTAATAATAAAATTCAATAATTTCTAAACGTTGTTTTTGCGTTTATCTTTGAATGAAGAAATTGTAAGCATTACTGAATGTAATGAAAAAAATATTACAGATCATTCCATATTAAAAATGGACGAAACGACACTTGGAAATCATATCATACCTATTGGAAAACCCGATAGATGCGGTAAGTTACATTACCAGCACGAAAAAATAAGTTATGGATATATATGGACTAGTCCGAGACTGGTATGATCAAATGCACATGTTTAAATTAATATAAATATATTTATTTAGTGGAAAAGTCACCGCATTGCAGAATTTACATGTTACCATTGCTGGCACCCTAATGTTTTTTCTTGGCTAAGTTATTTCTCTATTTTTTCCACCCTCTTTAGCTACTTATGGGCGATTGACATTACTTATCTTTTGTAGTTTGTATTTTCATATTCGTTTAATTTTTTATACCTTTTTTCGGGTTATAAAGATGTTAGGTTGAAAAGAGTTAGAAAGGAGTGAAAGGTTAGAAAGGAGTTATAAATATTATATCAACTTTTCGGTTACCGATTTGAAGCGATAACAAAAGATTAATAAGCCGACCACCCACAATTATCTGTGGTTGTGCGGGAATAATAAATTATTTACTTTTATCGAAATTATTGAATCATATAATTGATTACCCAAAATTATATTATTTTATCAAATAATACTTATTGATCTCTAAAATAGTAAATAGGTCTAGTAAATTTCTCGACGCTTTAAGTAAAGAAATGAAATGTTATGTAATTTAAGAAATTGCTGTAGTAGTGTTCAGAAAGCCTTATTTTTAAATAACTTGAAATATTTGTCAAACGATTTTTTAAGTCCTTACGCCAATGGACGATATCTAGCCATAGCTCACTCAATTGAGGTGAAACTGTTCTACCGCCTTATAATGGAGTGGTTTGACACAAAAAGTGTTTGAAAATTGTGATAAAAACATTTCAGGAAGAGTTCTCACAACAAACGGATCACGTAAATTATATACTCGTATTATATTCCTGAGGTCTAACAAGTGTCATCCGAGAAATACATAGCAATCATATTAGTTTTAGACTGTGATAATCGAAATAATGAATGAAACCTATTTTTAATATAAATTGTTGGATATCCCTAATATATATCACCTTATTAAATTGAATGTTTGCATAGACCAAGGGGACCTTAACTATTGCCACACGTAGTTCTACGCACACAATGAAAGAATAAACTCTATTGGAGTCAAAAGTTGAAAATCTACATCGGCACTTTGGCTTACAACCCATATTCAGCTTTAGATTATGACAGCTGAATAAAACGCTAAATACCAAAGCTGGAAATTCATGCCAGATATTTAGGCCCTATGGCTTTCAGCTCTTATTCAGCTTCAGAGAAGGTTAGCTAGATAAAGTGCTGAATATCGAAGCGATTGAAAATTGCGGATAGAATTACGGCCTAATAGTGTCTTCCCCGATACATTGGAGCTTAAGTGGACGGAGTCAAGCCCTCGCATTATTAATAATTCTCGTCATTCGAAAGGTACACAAAAATATGTAATATTTTACATGCGAAATACGACTGATAAGTTCCTGTAAAATTAAATATTAATTCAGCTAAACTTATATTTATTTTGGGATCATTAGGTTTTGAGGAACATTTGTCGCTGTTGGCCTCAAAATTAGTTAGCTTAAGACTTCATACCTGGCTTTCGTTTGTATATCTCATCCGGTTGGTTCCAGGAATTTCTTCAAAAATTAGTTACGAAAATGCAAGTGTATACCTTGTAAGCAAGTGTATTCCTTAGCTCTAGAATTTAGTGACTAGTTTGTGTTCAGATAACACTGAAATCAAGAGGCAGTATAAATGAATAGTCTTGTATAATTAGATAAACTTAACCTTGCGATTTCGAATCAATGATATGGTAACCCAGTTTATTAAAATATAATTTTTGGTTTTCTGGATTACATCAGAATATTGGCTTTTTAGTGTGGCAGTAATCGGGAGAGAATTGCTAAAGACACGAAAAACTTCTATCGACTTGAGGCCAAAGAGCAAAAATTTCGTTGTAGTGAAAATAAAGTCTAATGTTTAGAAATCTATTACAAGCAACCAATTAGGCTTATAAAAATTCATGATTGTAAGAAATTGCAAATAATTATTATTAATATTATAAGTATTTTTAAGTATTTACATTATTTGAACTATAGTAAAGTATTCAATATTTTGTTGCGTTATTTGCAAACAAACTAATGTCAAGGTCTCAATCAGTCTTTAATTTTCCATAAAAATCACTTTCCATCATCCGTAACTGTCCCTCCCTGCGGCTTGAGCTTATTCAACAGCTCCCAATAGAGCGCCGATTGCACCGTGGACTCCAGCACTCTGCGTTTTTGGCGCAGTAAAACGTTTCGATTACCCTTCGCCTGCAGTGCGCGATAATTGTTTTCCAAGGTAGCGCCATGACCATCCGACAGTCGACGGAAGCGCTGCATTTGGCTGGGCGTAATTGTGATGGGTTGCGTGAACACCACCCAAGTGACGGCCTGCGAGCATGGTGGCGTTGTCAGCGAGCCAGCGTAGGTGTAAAATTCATCTACGTCCATATCGCCCAGTAAAACGGAGAGTTGAAAATTGTCAATTTCTGTGGAGCGATTGAATTCGGAAATGGACTCCAAAACATTTATGACTTCATTTAAGCCGACGAAATCCTCGGTGACATTGACCTGCATGGAAACATATGCTTTATGTTATTTACTTTCAAGTTCCTGAATTTTTATTTATTTTCTTTACAAACTTACATTCACCGCGTACAGCACGGCCAACACAGCCAAGCCGTCTTCGTGTTCACGCGCCTCCACCACTGTCGCATATTTGGTATTCCGATGCAGCAGATGCATTTCCATCGAGTAGCGTTCGCTGTCGAGCACATGCTCGGAGCCATGCGTGTCGATGGAGCCCCAATGAAAGTGCAAACTCTCCATTATGAAGGTTGTACCGTTCTGTAGCGGCCCGCCAACAATGTAAGCGCTATCGAGTCTCGCCGTGGGCAATTGTATATTCGCTGTGTGTCCGTTATTCTCACTTCTCACTGCTTTCATATAGGGTACATCATAGTGTATGAATTTCAACAGTGGCAAGTCATACGATATAACGGCCTGTGTATAAATAAAATAAAATAAAATAAATATACAAATATGTTAATAAGTCTACAAAAAGGTTAAATATAATTTATGACAAGACGCTGTTTATGCCACATTTCGTTTGTCATAAGTGCATGACTTTCAGTTTAAGATTCTCTAAATTAATTTTATGGTGTTACTGTGTGATACTTCTCCTGTTATAAATATTTTTTCTGAAATAAAATTATGAATTTGTGCTTGCTAAGTTTTATCAACTTTTTGTAATGACTGACATGCTGTATATTTTAACTGAATGTTGTCTGTGGTTAAGATTTTGTTAGTTCGTGATAAAAATCATGAATTTCGTGTCATTATCACAACGATGTAAGTCTTTTATGAAACCTAGTCTTATTGAATTAATAGCTGATGGTTATATAAACTAAAATCATAAAAATACAACAACAACTGTTCATAGATCATAAATTTAGAAGATTTATTGCGTATAGACATATATATTTAAACTTTGAAAAAGAAAAAACTTTTTTGCACTTGAGTTCATTGTGTGTTTAGCCTAAAAAACTTCAACTTATTGTACTTTGTTTTTTAAGACAACATTTTCCTCACTTTGTTGATACAAATTTTGTATGAAACGATTTTTTTGGAAATATAAGTCAAGGAGAATCGCAGGTGCCAGTGCAAAGCTTCTTACCTCATTGGAATTTAGTTCAATCGGCGATTGACGATTAAAGCTGCATTGTTGAAAATCGTCGTACCATTTAGATTGATGCTCATAGTCAAACTCATCGCCTGGAAATATAAGTAGATAACAAGAATAATATATTTTGAATATTTTGAATGAAAATAAAAGCTTCAAAAATTTTTACTGATATAAAATTCCTTTTAACAAATATAATTTACGGTTACATGATTCATCTTTTGAAAGAAATCCGATGATACAATGCATTAGCGTTTATATATTTGAAACGCAGCTTAAATTATAAGTTTGCGAAACTAAAGAAATTATTTAAAATAAATACATTCCGCTCAATACAAAAGGGACATAACTCAACATCTAGTTTTTTCATAATTTAAGGCCAAATCGCTAACTCTTTTAGTAATTTCTTTTTATCGCTATGTATCTTTTTTGAACGAATAATTAAATTTTTTTAAAGTTTCAAGCGAGTTTATTATTGTATAGGAGCTTAAGTTAAATAAGAAAATGAAATTATATGTCAAAATCTTTTTATCCTCTAGTTGTTTGTATCACCTAAAACTAATCAGTATGTCTGTCCGTGAAGCAATAACTTAAAAAAAATAGAGATATGAAACTTTTTTCAGATATTCCTGGGCCCCTTATGGAGGTTGGTATTGCTGATACTAAAATGAATACGACCAAACTTGCTGAGGACAAATATTTCCAACCCCTCCTTATACCTACACTGCGAAATTGGGTGAAGTTTGATGATAAGCTCGCCCACTCCCCAGATAAGCGTTATATTGAAAACTACTAAAAGTGAAGTAAATTCGGTAAATAAATACGTTTCGCACCCGACAACAAATATGGTAATAAAAGTAAGTGAGTACAGGAGTAAATAAGATATCAAATTGTGAAATGATTATATTCTTTCGGTTTCTTCGAATAGATATTAAAGTTGATCCATGCGAATTACGAGTGTACAAAATGTACGGTTAAACCCATCACTTATACTACTTTACTTATATATTTTTTAGATATATACCTTTGACATAAAAATGTGTGCTAAATGGTGTTTGGAATGCACGGAAAGTATACACTGAGAGAATACTTTGGAATGTTCAAAATAAATAGCTATTATTTTATTTTATTTAGTTATTTTTTTATTTTTCTTTTGTGACACTAATCTTTTCACTTAATGAACACTTACATATCTCACATACCGTTAACAGCTATATCTGTAACTAATAAGCAAAAAACAACGACTATTTGGAATGTTCTATTCATCTTCACTAAGTAAAAGAGTTACTTTTATTTCGTGACGACTACTTTATTCTCACTCAATTCACTTTCAGCGCTGAATTACGAATGACAACCCCAAATCACTACTTAGAGCAATTTATACCACCCATTAGTGTTCAACCAACTGCACATTTCACCAACTCATTGTCTGGACATTTTTTATCAAAATATCAATGCAGATATCAGCAGCGTTATTCCAAAATCCGCGCAATCAAAGGTGTGTAGTGTGTTACGGTATCTAAGGTAACCGTAATAATAATAAAATCATAAAACGTATCCAAATATCCACAAAAAAAGGTAAACACATAAATGAAGTGTGCTATTCAACCAGGTGATAAAATAAACGTAGACATTTTATGATAAATACAAACCCATGACTTCCAGCCGCTGATTTAATTAGATTTTTATTACAATAATTGGGGGAAAATTCCTTTCAATAAAGATACATAAAGTAAAGTGTAAGTATTACAAGTACATACAACGCATAAATGAAAAAGCAAAAGCAAATGGTCAGCCACGAGTTTATTTGTTCCTATGTATCTATGCCCTATATCTGCTGTTTTAGCCCATTTATGCGTGGTTTTTTTTATAATAGGGGGAAGCATCAGAAGCAGAAGTGCGGAACTTTAATCCTAACCATCTCATATCTCTCCCACGAGACCACTGGACTAAGTCTTACTTTATGGGAGGGCAGAAGACATTTAAGTCTCTTCTATGGTACGGACCGACTGATGCCTAATCTGTTGTAAATGCCTCAATCTTGTGATAATCAGAGCTGACGCTTCGCTGGCAGCTTTCCACTTAACAGAGGACTCACACATACGTGCTGTTAAATTGTACACCGTGAAACTACCGCCAAGTGTAGTTTTCAGATCTTTTCTTATACTTGAAAACCGAAGGCAATGGTATAATACGTGTTCAGAGTCTTCTATACACTCTGTACAGGTCGAACAGTACGGACTAAAGTCATGAGGAAAATTGTTAAGGTAACTTGTAAAGCACCCATGTCCATTAAGTATTTGGTTCAAGTGGAAATCCAGGTTCCCATACTGCCAATCTATCCACCACGGAATGATGTCTGGTATCAGTCTGCGCGTCCACTGTGCTTTGGATGAGGTTTGCCACCGTTGCTGCCACATTGTGATGCTTTTGGTTCTCTCCTCTCTTTTTGCTGCTGTGTTTATTGGTCTAGCATATCATTTTGTGTCTAGCGACTGGATCCATATTGGAGCCGCATACAGTATAACTTATATTACCTTAGCTATTAAAAATCGTCGTATTTGATTTACTGTCGTGTTTTTAAGTGTTCTTTAATTTTTAGTCTTGAGTCCGATATTTCATCAAGGTACTTCATCTGTGGCAATGAATTAGTTCACGAATTGTTGTTGATGTATTCTTTACACCCCGTCGTACATCACGTTCCATAGAAGGGGCCGAACCTTGTGGTACTCAACTCAAAATAGAATAGCCCTGAGTGCCCTCATCTGAGTCGTATAAAATCTTTTATTCTCAAAATAGACTGACTTCTTCACATCCAGGGTAAGTAGCGCGTAATATTTTTTTGTGTCATCTTTCCATCTATTGCCACTTATTGCACATTTAGCAGTATCAACGACTTCACTTCAAGAGTGGACCTCTTTTTTTATAAAGCCGTATTGTCTCCCTGATAATTCGCCGTTTTTTTGGATTGCTAATTCCAAGCGGTTTCTTACTATGCTTTCGTACACTTCACCAATCGTGTCAAGCATGTACAGAGGTCGTTATGAGGAATGTTCTTCAGGCGGTGTTTTCGGTTTTGGGCCAATAGTTCTTCTTCTGTGATTAATAGGTGTGGTACATAATTTGTACGCAGTTTTCCAGGGTTCTATGTATGCTTCTTTACAAAGCTTTTCGAAACAAGATCTTTTGCTATGCGTAATGACTGACTACAGGAGATTTTTTTTGCGTTTAAATGCTTCTATAAGGCGGTTTTCGTTCTCATCTCCCTAGTAACGCTGTAACCGACATCTAGCTGAGTGACAGAGCTTCCTCGGCGTGGCGATTTCTTCATTTCACCAGTATGTCGGTTTTCGCTTGTTATTATAACTCGTTCTACGCATAGTTGTGTCGCAAGTAGTTGTAGCAGTTCCTTCCGCGCCGCTGATACCAAGTGGGCGACGTCGTCGCCTCGTGCCTTTGCCGCACTCCAGAAGCTGTCGAAAACGTCAGTATCGAACGCGGTGTGTGTGAGTAAATACTGGGATAATTGTGTTAAGACACAAATAAATACACATAAGTTTAAAATTATTTGTATGTTAATACAGTAAGCTAATTTTTGCTTAACTGTTATTTTGCTTGTTTACGGGTGTGTCTCTAATGATTGAATGACTTTGAGAGCGTATAGTTTCGAGAGCGAGTGCCTTCATACTTAGCCTAAATGAGAACTGAGATGAGCAATATATGGTATATACATATAAATAATTTAATTATTATTTTTTTGCTCAATTGTGTACTATGTATTGTGCTATCTTAAATAAATAACTTAGCTTCTAAGCATTACTTCTTCGACTTACTTAAGTTATTTTCGTTGATACTAGTCGTGTTTCATAAGCTGTCGCATTTTCGATTGTATATCCCATTTCACTCTTTCTTTTTTTGAATAAATGTTATACTCTCAATGCCGGGTAGTTTCAACTTTTCGAGAGCTATATATATTCTACACAGTGAGGCCTGGTCGTTGTCAAACAGATTGTGGAGCACATAACATAAAACCTGCTGCGTTTCGATATATTATATGCACATACGATGGACTTACTATACAATAGATGCTACCTTTGCCAATGCTTCTGCACCTTATATTGGGAGGCAGATGGTGAAAAAGGCATATTTTCATTTTTTTTTTATCTGATAGATGATTTGACTTCTTAGTTTACTGTGTTTTCATCCACTTGCAATAAAGAGCTCTTCTCTTGGAATTAATAGTTTACTAAAACTTACTCAAATTTTGTCTCTTTCTCTAAGATTTTATCAGTTCTGTCTCTTTAACCACTTCAAATTATTAGCCTATAACGTATTTCATGAAATCATTAGTTAGTATTAAGAATGACCGATAACATATCCGCAAAAATTCTGCTAACATTGCGACTCAAATTTATAGGCTTGTCAGAAACCTAATTTCCTATTATAAGTCTGATCTTTGATCTTTGTAACATATTGTTGATCCTCAGCGAATATACATGTAAATTGCTTCAAACTTGCACTCTCAGAACTATCAGCACGATCGATATCATTGTTGGTCAGCTATTCCTATCAATCGGCGCACTTAACAATTCTCAAAGCACTAAACTTATATCATGTGACAATGAATTAAAGTCCACTCTATATTAGGGGAACATAGTTGAAAAGAAGCCTGCAATTTGTAGCACAAAGGGGTTAAGTGTGGTCAGAGGCATAAAAAAATTATAATCATACTGGAAACAAACATATATTTTTCAACACCAAAAATACCTAAAAATTGTAAATATATATAGTTGAATATTTATGTAGTTGGCTATAAGTATATATACACTAAAGTTGTGAATCAATCATGACAACAAAACACGAGAACCCGTCGCATGGAGCTGCTGCTAGTTAACTGCTCTCGAAAGTTTCAGAGCGCCCGAGAACCCTTTGTTTATTATCGAATATCTCGAAAAGTATTTGTCAGACTTACTTCAAATTTTCAGACAGTGTTAAAGACAGAGAAAGATAAGTTTTATCTAATTATCGTGAAAGAAAATGTTGTACAAGATATAAATAAAAAACGCAAAAAGTTGATTATTGGAATCTTTCACATAAATTTTGAGGTTATGTGAAAAAAGTCTATTTACAAATGTTATAGACCTTTTCATTACTTACAATATTGCCTTATAACTTATTTTAAAGGACTCATAGTTAGTTGAAAATCGAAAAAAAACCATTCTTTACCCTTAAAATTGCAGTCACGCCTGACTGTTTTCCGACGTCAGAACCGTACATTTTTTTAACCCTTAATGTTTGTTCTTTTATCTTTCGTTTCTGATGGGTTTCCTCATAATATGATTTTTTTTTTTTTCAGAAATTATTTATACTAGTCTAGTAAGGTTACTTTACCGTTAGATACCCAACTATGTAACAAGTTTTAACTGAGAGATGTTGGACTGTCTGATCTATGTAATGAAATGTATGATATATTATATTTTAGTATTATACATAATATTCAGCTTAAAATACAACCAAGAATATATGGTTTCAAGAGGCTTTAATTATTTTGAATCGAAAAAAGAATGGATATAAGTCATAGCTATTAGATTGGAATAGACTTTCAAAAAAATACGAAGGAAATATTCAGATTTCAGAACGAACCAGCTAAGAGAAGCATAAAACATGTTTTAGCTCGCAGTGTCCTTCAATTTATTTTATGAATTTCTTAATTTTTTGACTGAGAGCATAATGTATTCCTTAATTGAATGGAACATACTTGGACTGGAAGCTATGACTGCAGTTATAGCCTCAAAATTTCAAATAAATTCTTTTATATAGTGTCGATCAAAAATAGTAAGCATTTCTCATAATTCCATTGATTAGAAGAACTAATTGATGCAATTCTCTTATTGAGAGAAAGTGTACACGAGTAAAGCAACCGGCTTTCCAGAAAATATTCCTTACTTTGCAAAATTATTAAAAATTCTCGTATTTTATGAAATATTATATCGGCTACTGCATTATCCATAAAAATTATAATATATGACTTTGCTTTTATATTAATATTTATCGCCATGCTCTACTCTTCTGGAATATGAATAAAGAAATTCATTCGAACTGCAGCACTTGCCTCGCTTGCAAGTACATGTAACATATGTCAAGATATATGACCACATCAGCTGCAACAAAATGCTATTACGGCAGTTATGAACAGCCTCATATGCGTGCAAACTATTTATTTTCCACGTAATAAGAATACATGCAATAACATTGATGTGGATACATTATGATATATATGTGTATGCGTGCAGCTGGTTGCGTTGCCACTGAAGAGCGCAATATGTGGCGTGTTGCATGCATTTGACCGACGACCACAGTCACTCACATATACAATACAAGTGCATATGTTAAAGGTTTTGTAATCATGATAAAGGGTACACCGGATGTACATAGAAGCACCGGATATGTATATCAGAGCTTAAGTGTGTCTTACTACTTACATATCTCCCAGAGTGTTTTGCTTCACCAATAAATGGGTTTCTAGTTGCATTAGTAGCCTTAGTTGCTGCCGCAAATTGCAATTTTGTTGCATAAAAACCAAATTAGAGATATTGCATCTGCACACTGCTCATCATCTTCTTCAACAGAGGCTAACCAGGGATTCTAATAGGTTTAATGGTTTCCTATTTCACGTCAGCAATGCGCTTAGTATAGTTTATTAAACTATTGCAGATATTGAAGAGCTTTTTGTATAACCTTAAATGTCAAATGTTGTTATGGAATGCTCTTATTTTTTAAAACTTAACAACTTTTAAGACTTGTTCCATCATGCTTTAACCCACTTGCCTATGACGAGTCGTGAAATATTTTCTTACTAGATACAGATTCTGTTTCTAATATAATATAGTATATTCAGGTCTAAGGGTCCATGGGCTATCACCTCAGTAGTATGCCTACAAATTATATAGGATTTTTTAAGCTATTGTTGTAATATCTGCATTTAGATCACAAAAAGAGATGTATGCTTTTTAAAACAAGAAAAAACCCGTTCATATGGAATGCACAGCTTGCGATGGATGGGAATGTAACTAAATTCCATCAGGCTTAGTGGAAACACTAAGTTTCCCGAAAAATTAAGTATTTTAATTTTTTAGGTTATCTAGGATTCGAATTTCTTTCCTTTAATGATGAATTGTTGACGATGTTGTGGGAAGAAATCGAAGTTGAAAAGAAATGGAAGGTGAAGACCAAAAAAGTAAGGAGACGAAGAATTTTTTATAATGATTTTCCCAATTTTTTTGTACATCATTGTTATAGTCCATTATGTATGATATCTGTTCAAGTACTAAAAGTTAAAATATTCTCTGGTTTAATTTGTACTATTTCACGCTCCTAAATAACAGTTTAATATATTGGCCCATCCTCACTATCTTCCTCTTTTATATCTGGTACATTTTCAGTGTTATCGAATTTCTTCATATCAAAATCGTCTACTATGCTAGGTAACGAAATAGATTCCCTTTTCCCATATTCTATCTTTTCAAGTTCTGCTATCTGTTCAGCTGTCTTATTCTTCATCTTGAGCAGTAGTGCAAACTTCTCTTTTCGCTTGCGTTGTTTCGCTTGCGAGCGCTTCAAGCGATAAAAATCTTCACGTTCATATTCCTCCAGTTCGTCGCGTATATAGTTGACGGTATTGTGAAAACGCGGCAGCACTACATATTCTAAACCATTGATACGCATATTATTGTGACGTACACCATCGCGCAGCGTATTCACCGAGTACTCGAGCGAAGCGAGTGTAACGAGTGTACGTACGGCGTCTTGAAAGTACGCACGCACGACTTCCACTTGTTCGCCGCCACGCGATAAGCCGGTAAAAGGAAAACTGGCGGGATTATCGACGTATAGCTGGAATTGTGGTAGCAGTATACCCGCTACCTTGGCATTCCTTATACGCATATAAATGTCCGCTCGGTCGATCTGCATTAGTTCGCAGGCCCGCATGTCTGCGTCGAGGAAATTTGCTTTTGCCATCGAAAATATTGCTTCGGCCATCACCTTATCCACTACTTCTCGAGCGGCTTCTAAATCACCTATCAGTTCGCGTAGTTTCATTTCGAGCGCATCACGTCTCCGCTTAAGCAAATTCAGGCCTCTTGATGCGGCTACAATGCGCTGTTTCATGAGCACGAGGTTGGCGCGCGAGGGAAAGATGTTGACGCGATCTTGCATTTTGTAGTCTCTACTGTGCGGTTACTGTTGTCTGTTTTCTTCTGTTCCTTTTTGCATGCGTCAAAATACAAAATATAAATGTAATGAAATGAAAATGTTTTCTTAGGTAACTTGTTTCAATATTTTGAGAAATTGAGTGGTTTTTATTTTTTTATTCCTCTCCATTAGTAAGTGGATTAGTGTTTATTTTTTTTCTTAAAAGTTTTACAGAAAACACAAACTCAGGCAAGGCAATATTAAACTTATTTCCTTTTTTTGCTTTTTCTAAAGTAATATTAACATTTAAAATGCTCAAGCCATAAAATAACAAGTCAGTTTCAAAATAAATATTTACTTTATTAAGAGCACTTTGCATTTTTTGACAGTAACGCTTTAATATTAACAGTTTAAGAAATAAGAAATGGCTTCGAAAACTCCGTTGTAAATGCAAGTACTCGTAAGTTTGAATTGGAAGCCACTGCTGGCCCATGGGTTTAAATTTAGTTGGAGTAAAATTTTTATGAATGGAATAACCTCCCCGCCCACTTTAACCACTAGACTCTCTTGTCGAAAGTAAATTTAAGACACAGAAGAGTTCAAAAAAGCTTACCAAATTGGATATACATTTGTAGTACAATTAGAGTTTTGGTCTAATCATATACACAAACTCTAAATAATATTGGAGAACTCCCAGAAATGCTTACATAAGCTTACCTTTAATAAAAGAAAACTTTTTATGGGCTGGTCATTGAGAATTTAATAGTGTCTTTAGATCAGTCGATGGCACTTGTTTTAAAATCTAGCAGTGACTTAAAACCAGACCTATTTTGAAAGAAATCGTTTGTAAACTTATGGTACGGTGGTGGCTGGTACGGTTAAAAAAAATACTCCTACATAGATATATATGACCACAAATACATCTTAGTTGTTTTATGAGCTTTCGAAGTCGTCTGCGATTCGCACTTCTATGCTCGCTAATTTAAAAATGCTTCATTTAGGACATAATTTTTTTATGTTTTCAAAAAGTTGTATAAATTTCATTGGAATCTACCGAGCGGTATTCGATCTACAGTAAATCGTATTTTAAGTTACATCTACTGCTAGTGACCTGCTCCCGAACGTTCCAGAGGGCCCGACAATGCTTTGCTAATTTTAAAAAAACTCAAAAAGTATTTATTTGGATTTTCTTTAAATTGTAAGTCAATAGTAGTGCTTAAATATTATACTTTTAGAAAATTTATTAAAATTATGGCTATCCCTAAATCCCTTTTTAATGAATTGACTGAAATAATTTGTGAATATATGTAATTTGCAATAGTCAAGGGCGTATATTATGGATAAGTTTCTTTTTGGTAACTCCACAAACAACTAGTCATAAAATAACAGTAAACTAAGTTTATACATAAAATAGAGAGAGAGAGAAAAAAGAGCAATACATACCTGTACTATTTGTATCATATTCACTGCCTCATGCCCTCTAGGAAAATATTATAGTTACAAGTGTGGTTTATTTTTCACTCTTTCGTCATCAAAATTTTTTTTATATCGTTTAAGTAGATGTTTAAAAAACTCGAAGGTCTTGAACTTTCTTAAGCTAAGGGTTGTTCAATTGAATTAAGTTTCTTCACTGTCATTGTAAGATCACAATGATAACAACTTCAGAAAAGTTTTGGAGCTTTTTGAATGAGCATGAAGAATTTTTAAAATCAATAACGATTCACTTCACTCTCCTCGTTTATATAGATATATATATATATATAGATATTGCTGAAGCATTATTCATTTTACAGTTACTTATTCAGGTATTTGTCTAACACTGTTACATTTCCTGCCGACAATTCACCTCCTCACTGCTGTCGTCGCTAACGTTAGTTGCCGCCAGTCTTAATATATTATTTACGACATTTTAATGGTGAAAAATGTTTAGAATCATAAAATATATGAGGTAAAAATATGTTTTTTTTTCCTTACGGCAATATACAGCCAAAGCGGGTGAAACAGATGGCGAGAAAAGACTGCGCAGACAACAAAGCAATTATTCTTTTACGCCAGAGGAAGCAACGTAAGTGAATAGGCCAGATTGTGGGCAATTTAATAAAATATGCCGTAGAGCCAAACAAACAAGCCCAAGTATGTAAGTATGTTTATATTATACAATATTAAATGGGCGGGTATGGGTAAAAATGACGTAATAAGAATAAAGACAATAAATTGGAATTTTTTGTTTGCTTGCGACTCACCCTATACTTACAAATATAGAGTAAATCGATGTTTTCATTACAATTACCTTATGTGAGTAATTGCCAAAAACAAAATTAAATATTGTACGTATGGTATCTATTTTTTTCTTAATTTTTCCACAAAATTTTAGAGAACGTATTTTTATATAAAAAAAAAATAATTTATTTCTAATAAAAGTTTGCAATTTTGTACAAAACGTTTCTAGCGATTTTGGATATTTTTTATTGTTGGAAATCTATACAGTATATATGTATATCAGGTTTTAAAATTAATGTAATATTCTGATTTTTTTACTAGAAATATTTCGAATGCCTATTATCTGAGCAATCAAGGTCCAACCCAGAAAATATTTCAAATTTGAATTCATCCTACTCCAACTGACTTTACTGGATTTCGTTAGCTCTATTTTTTTGACTAATGCAGTATAATGAGTTTTTAAATGTTAATGTGGACATAGGTATAATGCTATTTCTTCACAAAAATGGTAGGGATGTTCTCTTTTACATTTGATAATAAACTGTGAAAAATCTGAGGATGTGGGTAATAAATAACATGCGCGACATAAATCATTCTAGATCTTATAATCTCCGTTTTTACCTCATTTGAGGCTTTTAACGATTTTGTTTTTGAAAGACATTATAACCCCATCAGTGCTATGAGAATGGAAGAAGAAGTAATTACATATGATTCGATAAATATAATATTGAGCATTTTTAGCGAATAGAGAAACTACTACTTCGACTTATGAACAAAACTACACCGCTAAACCCTCCCTGACGGTGTCGACTGATAATAGTACCACAGCACCAAAACCATGGAAGGGACGGGCTGGAAACAGTTCGCCCCTGTTTCAGTTGGGATATATCTAGCTAAGGTTTCACTTTATAGTTAGGTGTTCGCTGCTCCTCAATATCACTGGATTAAAATAGGAAGCAGTCAGCACGAAGAAAGGAGCTAAGCCTGGTCTAAATGCAAGGCCTGGCACTAACTCTGCAGCTTAAGCTGGAGCTTCCTGGAGCAATGAGGAGCTTACGAAGAAGCTCCAGCAGTTCTTTGAATTTGTACAACCCTGTACATATTATATTAATTCATATTATTGTCAGTGTTTTTGTTTTCAGTTGTCATTTGCTTGTTTTATGGACTGCTGTTCATGACCTTATATAGATATATGATATGGTAGTGAGTTCCTAAGACTTTGCAAGTAAATGCATGTACTTGTATATCCTTTTATATATACATATATGTTCGTGTGTAATTTTAAAAATTTGACCTTAACTTACGCGACAACCATTTTTGTTTTTACTTTTCGCTGTGCTGCTTCCACCATTCGCTGTTTGACAAAAGAAAATATTTGCCCCTCGCGAGCGTAAATGAACGCTAGAAAATGTGAGAAGGCTGAGCTGAAATTTCGAATTTCGACTACAAATTGAGGTTAAATATATATACATATGTTTACATACACTATGCGAATGTGAGTTGTTGTGCAGCGATGTATCGTAAAAGCGTTGCGGTGTGCCCTTGACATCGGCAGCAATGCAACTTGAAGAACCTGTGAAGGTTTCCGCCATTATTCTAATATACCACTACATACAAGCTAAGTACATATTTCTTTGAGTTTTTTATATGAAATACACTCGAAAATATATACCTATAAAGCATTTCTGACACATACATATTTATATATTAGTACTGCATTTAGGTATTTCAAAAGTAATATTTTTCAACTTTTAAAAAACATAAATTAAAACGAATTTATGCCAAGCAATTTCGCGCCAGGATTTCATCTCATCTACGGCTCTATATTTCTATCTTTCCTTAGACATTTCCTTCCAGTTTGCCATCCGAGCGGCTGTCGGCAAAGCAAACGGAAAGCAACGTTAGAATCAGCGCTTTCAATGTCACTGCGTATCAAGAGCGTTTCCTTGCCACATGTTAGCTTCCGTTTTATTATCATTTGGCGAATATGGCGAAGAGGCGCTCGCATAAATAATTGCATTTTATTGAAACAGTGGTTGACATGTAATTAGAAAAAAAAAACACAATATTATAAGTTTCCCAAATACAAAAGTTTCCTTAGAAGAACTTGATTCCCATCAGTTATATATCCGTTCAGTTTATATGGCAGCTGTATTTTATAGTGATCCGTTGAACAAGTTCTAACAGAGATTCCATAACTCCTTAATATTATGATCCATGCCAAATTTCGTAAAGATATCTCGTTAAAAAAAAAAAGTTTTCCATACAAGCACTTGATTTCGATCATTCAGTTTGTATTGCAGCTATATGCTATAGTGATACAATATCGGCCCATCTGACAAATGAGCAGCTTCTTAGTGAGAAAAGAACAGGAGATACCACTGAATCCATCTTGGACTAAATAGTTGAGTGCTTGACATTCTAACCGAAGGCTCGTGGTCCAAAAACTCGCCAAATAACGTACGGCATACAAGTTTAGCAGGGTCCTCAGTGTCCGGCACTCACAGGATTGTTACGCCAATGAAAATATGAAATTCGGGTCTGAAATCATGAATTTTGGACATGACGGCGTTTTAGTGTTTTGCTGTACCCTCTTCTGCTACCACCAGCAGATACCATATTATAGACTAGTGCAGCTCATAAGAGTATTTTACACCCTTGAGCTCTTTTTTTTTTCAAAGTACGAACATAACGATTCACTTGGTTGAGATATTAAGTTATCTGAAGGGAAGCAGAGTTTCAACAACAAACTAAATCCGTTGTCTGCTCTAATAATTGGGATCTACGGATCTTATACTTGAAAAACATCTCAGCTAAAAGTATGGTTGTAGAAATCTCTCAACTAATATTTTTATTAGTAATTTAGAATATTCTAGCGAAATAGGTTCATTTTTACTTTCAACAGTTATGTGAAGGGGTACATCGGCTCGCTACTATACCTCATGTTGTTAGAACACTTAAAGCCGGCCTTAGTGCTAAGAGTTGAAGCGATATTCTTAAGGTTTCAGTCTTGCAGTATTGTATATCACCAATTATTGTATTAGAAGACAGAAGTCTGCAGTTGCTCACACAATCGGGAAATACCCCATTAATCTGCAAGGAGAGCAATTTCCTACGCGGCATCTCAACATGTGAATTTGTATGCAATTCGCATGGCGAAGACTTTTAAACGAGACAGGTAACATGACATTTCAACCGTAAATGTGTTTCGTTTGCAACTTGGTTGACGCATGGTGACTGGCATCCCGCAGCCTCACACAGCCACAATCCCATATCGAGCTTAGGCACAAGCACACGTCTGTCATTCTGCACTGCAATTCGGTTTCCTAGAAAGAGTGTGCCTTGCTATCAATTGCGTAACTCACCAGTTGCTCGGCGCTGTGCTTTTACCTCGGCGGTTGAGAGGCGGTCTTAACCCGCCTTTGGTGCTCTTGTGCTAAATGTCAACATGGGCATTTTTACTGGCAGCCACTTGCAACTTGTGGATGCAACTATTCGTGTGTGATGTTTACCTCGACTTGCCTTAAATTGCGAATTGCGTTTGCTTGGAATTCAATGTTTGTATTCGCGTTGTCATCGCCGTGTTCCGCTTGTGAGTCAACAAACAACAACTGCATTCGCATATATGAGTATTTATGCCTGTTTGTACATACATACATATGTAGCTCTTTGAGGTTCCCATTAGTCATTACTTCTTCTTGATTGTTTGGCGTTGCTCAGGTTGTGTCTATTTGTAATAGTTTAAAGCATACTAAATAACTGTTTGGTAAAACAAATTGTGTTTAGTAAACTTGTTTGAAATTCATTACCGATATTATCGGTGTATCATTGTTAAGGAAAGGATTTTGGTATTATAGAATTGGTTATCGTTTAATTCTCTAAATAAATCTCTATGCTCAAGTCAGTGTTTATTTCGTATGAAACATTTCTTAATCATTAGACATAAAGTTTGCTCTCCTTAAAGAGTAACAGCTCTCGGTCGCATTCAAATACTCTGGGAGTATGTTGAGAGTATTTGTTTAATATATCTCTTTGAAATCAAAGCATCTCCTGGATAACAATTGTGATATTAATGTAGTAGTAGAAAAAAATCCTCAAATAATATTGACGTATGATGAGGGGTTGAAAGTCCATGACCTTATAAAAATCCGTTTCAGTTTCGTTTAAGCGTACTATACCATTTGGAGAATGGAACTATTGTATAAAAACTTGTGCTCCAGTGGTGCTCTAGTTATAGCTGTATTGTGCCTTACTATTAAGGAGTACTATCTTCACGAATGCTTCAAAAGTTATCCTTGGAATTAATTGTATTTTCATTCAAAAGAAATATAAACTTGTGCTGAGAAATACTTGCTCAAAAACCCAAGTTAACTATATGTTTGGTATACATATATGCAGTAAAACCGAGTAAGACTAGGTTTATGTCATGGAAATGGAAATTTGGTGACATGCAGTGTCAACATGACTTTTTCTAAGCTCTAAGAGCTTGACTGAAGTTGAATATAATCTACACAAATTACAGATCTTTCGAGTTTAATGAGACCGTAGTCGAATTTCTTCGTGGTATTTATGGTTGGGTTTTTAGTAGTAGTACTTGTGTAGTGTTAGTAACTGAAATGTGTTTTTAAGATAGAAGTCAACAAGTGAATGAGTTTTTTCTGAAAATAAACCCAAACACTGTCATTGGGAAACAAGATAAATATTATATTGTGCGAAGTCTTTATTATCAATTCGAAGACGATAAAGAAAATTAGTGATATCGTATTCGTTTTTCTATCGCCTTATGTGTCGAGGTTTGACCTTAAAGAATTATTTAGGGATTCCAATCTGCAAAGTGTAAGAGATGACTTGAGGGTTGTGAAACCTACACGCATTACCTTACCCAGTGTACTGCTTAAACGTTAGCTTAAAATTTATAAGCTTTTCTCGTCCTAATCGCTGTGCTTATGAGTGATTTTTTCTATTTTCTTTGCTCGATAGCCAAAGTGGAATTTTTCATTCTGCAGCATCATATTTCATTGCAAAAGGTAGTATATGCGAAAGATTTAATCGTTGGTTAAAAATTTAATTTGAATGCCTGGCTCGTGTATGTATATCATATAAAGAAGGGAAATGCTGAAAGCATCGAATTTTTTAGTTCGTGGAAAAGTGAAAGCGAGAACTTTTGATACTTTTATTTACTACTTGTTATTTGCAGCTTTTGAATGCATACAGCAAAAATCACCGAAAACTTTTCAACTTTGACTATGTAGACATATGATGATAACAAAAAATATACTATTTAGCCGCTCATTTAATATTCATACCCTGAATAAGATATACGTAAGTAGTTTTTTATATTTCAAGATTTGGCAACCCCAGTGTTGCAATCTGGCAACTCACAAATTTAGCGTAAATTTTGACATTTTTTAAGATATGAGTACTCTGAACGTTTTGAGATACGACCACTATTTGTATTATTTACTGTAACTTAATATATTCATCTCGGCAAAAAAATGGAATTCAATACAACGTTCAATGTAATTTACTTAAATTTTAGGCGATGAAGCTCCATTAAGGACTAGTATTTATCGATAACATGGTGAATTCAATTGAACTTCTAGATAACTCCAGACGGATTTCATGAAGTTTGTACCAAATTAGTTGTTGTTCCGGAAACTATTGATGCTGTGCGCAAACTGATATTGCAAGGTCGTCATGTGACCTATCGTAAGATTGAGAATACTGAAGATTAGTGGGAGTACATTCAATGTTACATGAACATTTGACTGTAAAAAATTTGTACACGTTCGATCCCACACAATTTGTCAATCGCTCCAAAAAAGGCTTGTGTCGATTGGTCAAGGAAAATGATAGCAATGATTTGAAACACGTCTATGACATCGTGATAGGTGATGAACCGCGCCAAATCCCACAAAAGTTGTTTGTTTTTATATAAATGGGATATGTCGCAACCATACTACTAAAATAACGTCGAACAGTAAAATATTTATATGTATCTTAATTGAGAATATTTAGAAAACCAATAAAGCGATTTTCGATTATTAATATTTGTTTTTGTTCCACAAATGAATAAGGCATATTAACTTTCATATTAACTTTGCCACGGAATTTGTAATACAAATAAGAAAATATCGAAGACTCTATAAAGTATACTTGAGTACATAAACGATCCGCTTGAAGTACGGAATTGATTTTGGCATGTATGTTTGTTCATCATCTAAGATAACTAGCTCCTTAGGTTTCTTCACGAAGAAGCTGCTGATTTGTTAGAACCATCACTATAGTATATAACTGCCATACAAACCGAACGATCAATCTCAAGTCCCCTTATGGAAATTTTTTTTTTGACAAAGTATCTATACGAAATTTGGCATGGGTTATTGCCCCAGTAACGGTACACAATATTCGAAAAAATTGTTTAGATCGAAACACCATTTCATATGGCTACCATACAAACTGGCCGATCAAACTGAAGTTTTTGTGAGGAAAACTTCTACTTGTGAAATGTATTATAGCTTCGATGCAGCCGAAGTAAAATTTTTTTCTTGTTTTATGCTCTTATATTATATATGAAATGCACCTGTGGATGGTATAAGAACTGTAACCGAAGTTAACAGTTTTCTTTATTTATTTCTGTGTAAAAGCTGAAGACAAAGTTAGAAATTACTTAATCAAAAACATAGAAGAATAAAAAAAAAAGTTTATTTTTCAAAGTATTTATTTATTGTATGTTTAATCAGAAAATAAACAAATGTAAGCCGTTGGAAGTGTTATTTATGGAATATTCACTTTACATCTCGTTTGGGATTTATGTGCAATTAATACTTGTAGCTAAGCATATACACACACACATACATATGCGGCATGATGCAACACATTTTTAATTAGTTTCCTTGCAAACACAGAAAAAGCTTCAAACGTTGCGGTTGACTGCATAAATACTCCACCAAGTATGCATTTCTATATGTGTGAGTGAGTCTGTGTGTGTGTGTATGTGAAAAGTGTTCAACAATTGTGCCAGTGGAAAGTGATGATGCGTTGAGTGAATGAATTCTCTGTAATAATATAACTGCTGTGGAAAAAAAGTTCAACATAACACCTGAAGAGGGGCCAAAGAACGAGGTGTGAAAGGGAGGCCAAACGGTTGGACCAAATCATTCTTGAGCACATAAATCAATTTTGTTGTTGGTTTTATTGCCTAGCATAGCTTTGGTTATTCGCTTAGTTTGTGTTGTTGTTAGCTACTATTGTTGATATTTTTGTTGTTGCTACTGTTTGCTTGTATTTGGCTGTTGCTTTCACAGCCATCATTGTCGTTGCAGAACTTTATTGTTCCTTTCATTGCCGTATTTAAGTATGTGTGAACTGACTGATTGCCATTGTGCCAAATTACCTTTTTCACTTGTATTTGTAGATGTGTGTGTATATAAACTCTATTGTGAATGGGTTACTGTGACTTTTTCAAACTGCTGCACCAGCTCATTTATAATTGCTTGTTTGGAACTTTGATTTCTGTAGGTCTTATTTTAAAAGAGTGTAGGCAAGGTGCTATTCGTTTTGGAGAAGTTATGTTTTGTTTTTGGAATGCCAGAGCTTAAGTCCATGGAATACTCACATCTTTGATTAGAAAATAGTCGAAACACATTTACATGCTCCAGCATATAGACTTGTAATTAATGAGCGGACAGCAAACTGCCTTGTAAGTGGCCAGCAATCTTTCGTTCGGATGTTCGTTCCTACCCCAAGCGCTGACATTGATCAAATTGAGGATCTTGTTGTGGCTCTGTACTTCGGTAATGATCGCGGTCGTGAGCGAAGTAAAGGAGTGCAGACTATCAAACGTAACTCCTAAAATTTTGGGGTTGTTTAAAAATGTTAAGGTCTAGTCTATATACCTTCGTCCAGTTGGTGATTAGAGTCACTGTGAATGCAGCAGGGAAGAGTTCTAGCGAAATAGCGGCTAAGGTCCAAAAGATAGACGATCACTTTCGAACACATGTCATCGATTTCAGTACCAGACGCCAATATTGTGCAATCATCAAAGTGTTAGGTAAATGAAATTTCGTCTGATAAGAAATGAGTTTCGAGATGTAGGGCTTAAGCAGTTACTGGCAGAGAACACCAACTTGCGTAACCTGTTTAATTCTTTTCAGCTCAGAATTTTGAGTTGTGTTGAACAATTGTCACTTCTTTTCAATACCACTTTTTGCACAAGAAGTGAGTCTTGGAGTTGTTTAATATTTCCCTTTAATGCGGAAACTATTCTATTGTAAAGCGAGGTTGACACATCAATTGCAGTGATTTTTCAATATTATTTTTACAGCACTAGATATATTTGTTTCGAAATATAGATTCGAAGGTTTCATTCCAGCGTCTGTTCTCTTGAGATCTTGAAGCCCAATTTTTGCAATTTTGCTTTTCATGGACTTATGTTACTGGGAAACCGCTGATTTGGGCTCAAGCAGCAACCACTTTTCACAGAACTTTCGCCCAAGGAGGCACATCGCCTATGTGCCTTTGATTACTTTAGAGCTGAATTTCACTAATATCTGTAATATTTTATGTCTATATTTCCTCCAAATTTTCTTGTAAATTTCAGTTAACAAAAATAGAAAATATAATTGTATTAATAAACCTTTAAAACATTTAATTCTTATGCTTTTTGCCAACACCTCGCTGGCTCGAAGAAATTTTTCAATCCTTGCCAATATCTATTTATAGCAGAAACACTCATACTCAACAACAGCAACAACAACAACCCCACCAGTCATCAATAACACTCGCGCAAGTTTTCATGAAATCAACTAAGAAAATTGTTTGCTCTTATTGAGCGCACTAAGTTTGGGCGAAAAAGTTACTTTTCCAAAGCATTCAGCAAATAAAAACCCAACAACTGAAAACTGCAATATAAACACTCGAATCGATCTGAACAAGTTGTCCAATCTGCCTGCTCTAATGCTGCAAAACTCGCTGGTATTAGAGCGAATGTCGTTTACGAAAGTTGCAGTTGGCAAGTTGCAACTAATTTTGCTGAGGTACATACACCCTTTTTTGACCAACTTACAGCAATCTCGTAACATCGGAAGACTGAGAAAATAAACAAAAATCATATCACTTCGAGTTGTGCGCTTTTTTGGTGATATTCAATTTAAGTTAGCTAGCAATACTTGCGAATTGACAACAAGTAGTCGAAGATTTTGCGCCAAAGAAAGAGAAGCAGTATGGACTTAGCGAAAATCCAAATGAAAGTGTGAGTGTTTACAAATCTATAAGTGACTTTCGATATTTGCACTTATGCAGGATTTCACAGAAATCAACGAAAAACTAAAGTATTTACACAAATTGAAAGAAAAACCGTTAAATCAACTGCTAAGATAAGTATTTCTGTTTTAGTTTTCATCCATTGGCATTGGCACTTGCGTGGAATGGCTTGTAGCATACTTTTATGTGCTCAGCCTTGTCATGAGCTAAGCGGTTGTAAGTAGAACCGGGCGTTGCCTTGTCGAAAACTCATTTCGAGCGCTTTTAATCAATACCATGTAAAACTGACCAAACGTAACGGGAACTAATAGCAAACGCACACACATAAATATATTTATATATACAAGCACAATATATATACTTGTATGTATTTATAGTTGCGCAGTGCTATCAATATTTCACTACTTTTAGTGGCCACTAAAAGTGAAACTTAATCGTTGCATTTGCACAGCAGCCGATATTGATTGCACATCCTTGCTACCGCACATCATATATCCTTTCATGCCATTACATCGCTCTGTAGCCGCGTTAGCTGACTGAGAGTGGGTTGTACGGTATCAAATTGTGCACTTAACGGTGGCGCGCAGAGTTTTATTTATACTCAAGTACCTTTGCTTTCTTAGAATATATTGCGGAGGAAGTAAGCGAAACTTTTTCTTGGTTTGACGCTGATGAGAAATTCATTGAAAAGCGCCGCAGAAACTAATTTGGCCAATACTTAACGTGTGGTGGTTACTTGCACGCGAGTATTTACCTCGATATTGCATTACTTTCGATAGGTTAGGGAATTGCATGCCAGTGTGAACTATTTTGGGAGTGATGCTGGCAGCGCTTAGCAAGTGGAAATGTATTTCGTTTAATAGATTTTTTAATGCTTTTTCGATAATGAATGAATAATGTTTGATTTCGGGTAAGTAGATCATGTGCGAGTATATGTGTTGGAAAAGCATGGTAACCGCAAGGCTAGTCTATGAGGAAAACCAGGTACCATCCAATAACTCTAGGTTCAGATTACAGCAATATTTCTTCAGCAAAAGTGGACGTAATTAAAGCAATAGTAGATCACTGCACCGGAAATATTCAGCGATACTAACTATTGAACTCGCTGACCGCAGACTCGAGTTTAGTTAAGTAAAATATGGGCTCGTTGCGTCGATCTTCATGATAAGACTGTTATGACGGCTTGGCCATATCGACATCGCAGGAGAACCCAATGAGACTGAGAACAAGGTTCCACTATCTTCTTGCGGTTTTCTACAGGTCAGGTGGACTTCACATGAGCTTATAATGTTGTAGCGGTTCTATCGAGCAATAGTGTTCTTGCAAAAGGCTAACAAGCTTTTGGAATACCAAAAATTTTGAAAAAGAAAGCGCGACAAATCATTTCGTTACTTTCTTCTTACTTATCCCCGTTCAACGAGACTACGGTTAAAACACCAGCTTTACTGAACTATTAGCAATTTTCGATTAATCGGCAAGTTCTTTTATGGAAACTCACAACTTGTATAATATCAGCTTTTTTATGCTTTGGGTATTAAAGGATTTTCCCCAGTTCATTTACGGTATCATCATTTGGTTTAGTTGTAATCTTTATAATAGCAGCAGTATGCCAGAGTGGTTCATCGGTGATTAATCAAAAACAATTTTATTTGGAAATCTTTTAAACTTCTAACGAACATTCATATGTAAGTAGGTATTACTCAGATTTATATTTTTTCTCAAAATGTTTCTTGAAAGCAATTTCGGAAGAAATGTTCAGTATATACAATAAGTTCACTATCTCGGTAACAGTAATTCAATGAATTGCTAAGCAGTTTTCCCAACTTCAATAATAATTAAAACTTTTTGGCATGTGTTTCAACCGATTTCGGAGAAAAATTAATTAAAGTCATTATACTCTTTTATATCACGGTATATTACTTCCTTTCAATCTCAGTAACTACAATCAACGGTATCCTAGAACTAAGCTGTGCGTGTGTGCACATACACACACTATTCAAAACTATCCATCTGCAGTAAGTGCTCCTCACTATCCTCACTATCTGAGTGCTCTATTCAACCGTAGAGAAGTTTTTAATTTCCAGCACTTGTTGACATTTCTTATCTCTCTGTTTGCCATCTCTGGGGAGTGTTGCACTTTTGCGGTGCACAGCAGAAATCTCTATTTGTCAATTTTCATTAAATGGCAAATGGTTTAATAGACAGAAATTTTAATGAAGACACAAAGCTTATGGGAGGGAGTGAGTGAGAGCGTATATGCCGACTGGATAAGTGCACATGCTTTCATTTTGCTTTATGTTTGTTCGTGCACAAAAGGAGTGAAGAAAGCTGTTTCACTAATTTCTCAAAATGTGATATGGCGCTCGAAAAGTTTTGATTAAATATTTGTGGTAATTGCTTACAAGTAGATGATGTATTGCAATAAAATAGTTTTCAATATTACTTGAACAGAACAATTTTCGGACAACTCATTAACTATATGTATATGGGAGAAATTGGGGTTAAACCATTAAAAAAATGAACATAACATTATTTTTGTACCTTGCGTTCATTAGTAAATATTTGATGTTCATTTCCTTGGTGAAATAATAGTAAACTTTACTTAAAATTATTAATTATTATTATATATTCAGCTAGTGATTTAAGGTAGGATCACTTGTCAAACTTCGAAAAAGAAAACTTTAAAATTAAAGGAGAAGCATAAAGAAAATAATCTCTCTCATTCATGTAGACAAGGTATACGAAATTTTATACCCAGAACAGGGTGTATTAAGTTTGCTACATCCAGAAGGAAACATTTTATAAAACTTACATGTATATACATTGTGACCAGAAAGAAGAATAAAGAAACCGCAAATCGTCATTTTAACTACCCACGCTGAATGATTTTCAGCATTTTTTTTTTGATAAGTTAGTAGCATGTCCCTAATTACTATGCCAAAAATGAGCGCGATCTGTCAACCAGTTTGTTTGCAGCAGTTTTTGAAATTAGTCGACCTCTGTAGTGTTTTGCAATTAAAAAAAAAATTTTTTTTGAACAAAGAGTTTGCATCAGATGTTGGGTTTCAAACCAAATTTCGTGTGCGGAATCGTTGTGAATGCTAGAAAATTCTTATGGTGAATCTATTCTATCGAAAACCCAAGTCTACGACTGGTATAAAGCCTTTAAAGAAAAGGTAAATTTTCGAGTTAAAATTTTTATTTCGTAAAAAATTTTTTGATAAGTGTTCTAGAAGCTGTGAAGAGTCCTCTTTTTAGCCAATTAAAAGTTATCAACTTAAAAAAAAATTTTGTGCTTTTGAGTCAAAAACCGTCACATTCGGTAATTTTTATAAGAATGTAAAAAGTTTAAACCAAAAATAATTTTTGCTTGTCCAAAAAACAAAATGTTAACTCGAAATTTACTTTAAAACTGAGTGGGCCGCTTATAGATGTTAAACAATTTTTTTTTGTAACTACAGATTTTACCCTCAGGCTAAGAAAAAAATTTTTTTTTTTGTTCCACCCTAGTATTATATATAGGCGAACTAGTCACTCAGTTTTTGAGATATCACCGTGAAACTTTGCTCACAATCTTTGGAATAAGCTGCTCATTTATCGGAACAGTCGAAATCGGACCACTACAGCATATACATAGCTGTCATACAAACTAAACGATCAGAATCAAGTGATTGTATGGAAAACTTCTTGATTTGACGAGATATCTTTTGTAAGTTATTGCATAAGGCAATTATTTAATCTCCAAAGAAATTCTAAAGATCGGCTTACTATATGATATAGCTGCTATACAAACTGAGCGCTCGGAATCAAGTGCTGTATGAAAAACTTTTTCATTTGACGAGATATCTTCACGAAATTTGGTTTATTATCTTAAGCAATCCAGATCGAGCCACTATATCATATAACTGCCACACAAACTGTTTGTTCCAAATCAAGATAAATAAATTTTTATGCGATAAGAAATTCAACGGAAATATTATTTTCTTCTTAAATTTACAAATTTTGCAGAATATAAAATGGTAATCGCTCTTTTTTGTAACTCTCTTCCAAACGCAAAGATTGAAAGGATAAATTCTAGGAAGTTTTTAATCTTAATTTCGCCAAATTGTTTCTATCTGTCTGACATTGCTAATTGATTCACCTGTGTGGTTGCTCAACAAAACTATTTTCTTATTTCTTCTTTCCCCCAATTTCGTAACATTTTACAATTATTTTTATTCTCGAATCCCAGAAAAAAATTCTTTCGCAATAGAGCATTTGCAATGTGTAACTCAATTAATGTTTACATGTGAACGCCAACTTAGTTACATCAAAACTTTGTTTGCCTCTTCTCCATTGACAAACCGAAGCAAGAAATACTGTGCGCCCTAAGAATTCATTTATCAATCACCAAAGAAGCCAATAAAATGTACCAGTTACATATGTATGTAGAGCGCGAGGTGTACAAGGGGGGTTATCCGATTAGATCCATTGAAGCGCAACGAGTGTTGTCAGCATCATTTGATGCTCGGTTTTTCACTTTCTTCCCATCCGCTTTCACCTTTGCTATCGCTTCTAAGCACTATGCTTCTTTATTGTTGTTGTTGTTATTGTTAATTTGCTGTCTCTGCCTTTGCCTGCAACTTGTTTATCAGCTAATAGTTGTCGTCCATCACAGTATCTTCGCTCTGCTCTTGCCTTCGTCTAGCTACTCGTTACATATACCGTTAACCTTGTGCTGTTTACCGGTTCGTGAGTATTCTTAACTAAAAACAAGTACTTTATTTGTTCCGCATTGCCCTCAAAAGATTAATTACTATTTGGCACAACGGCAACAAATAATGGTAAGCGATAATAGAAAAAATGAGAGAATATCGCCACATAGTTAATCAATTTGATTGTTGTTGTCGTTGTACGTTAGATTTTCTGTCAGCAGAAATTATCTACTGTTGCATAATAGACAAACAACACAAATTCAGCATGGAAGTTTTCAATAATAATTCGTTTTTCCTCTTTGAGTACTTAATGATAAATCGATTATGTTGTGTAATTGCTTGGAAATGCGCTTTTGGAGTTTGTTTAGAACTCAAGAACAGCTAATGTTATATTTATAGCGCAAATTTTAGTGTTATTACAATAAATATGTGATAATTACAAATTAATGCAAGAATTAATCAATCAAATCGTGCTGTAAGTAATTACCCTTATTGGAAGACATGGCGTATACGCAACATATTGTTCAATACTTTCTTAAGCCATAATAATAATTTAGGTTAACAGCCCGCCGCAAGAGAAAATGCACTGTTCGTGTACAATGTGTTAAAAATCGTTGGTGTTGTTGTTGTTGTATAACTATTAGCTGGCGCTGCTGTCGTTATATTTTTGATGTCATATGAATAAAAGTTAAGCTACCGACCAATTTATATGAGAATAATGCTTATCATCAACTAATAAAGTATATTTTTATCACTTTTTTAATGCCATTTGCCAATTCACTGGCGAATTACAGCTTCAATTCTGGTCTGCAATGGTTAATCAAGGTGAGCTAAAAATTGTTGAACCTTGCTTTTGTTAAATAACACAATGTCTTCGCCACAAGTCACTGGATAAGCTCTGCTAAATATATAGCAAACATGTAACTGAAATTTTTATTGCAAACGCATCTTCGGTGGCTGAAAAAAATGTATATAGAACAAGTGAGGAAGTTCTAAGTTCGGGTGTAACCAAACATTTTATAATCTCGCAACTTGCAAGGATCAAAGCCCGAGAAATTATTTCAGGTGTAGGCAAAATTTTTTATTAAAGGAATTATTAATGCGGTTCAAGCCATTTTTGACACAAAAACATACTATTATCAAGAGTTTCATTTATTTATTTGACTACATGAATTTCAATTATATATATTACACAATGACCGATATTTTCGGTAAAAAGTCAACTATAGGCACTGGGGTCCACATATTCAATACCTAGGGGCCCAAACAGTTTTGGTTTGATTTAGACAATTTTCGATACAATAATTGTTGCTTGATTTGCATACTGGAAAGTGAAAGAATCAGATGGAATTTAAAATGGTGTTATGTGGGAAATAGGCGTAGGTGTAATCCGATTTCCATTTTCGTACAGTAACATAGAAATATGAGAAGAATATTATGTTCCGAATTTGGTTCAAATCGGTTAAGCAGATCCCAAGATATGGGTTTTCACCTAAAAGCGGTGCCACACCCACTGTCTAATTTTGAACGCGGTTCCTATAAAGTCATCTCATACCATCCGGAAATTTGGAAATATCGAAGACAGCGCTACTGACCCTGCCGAACTCTGAGCATTAAATTTGTTTCAAAAATTGCAGAAAGCCATAGGTGCATTGCAGTCGGCGGGTAGCTCTTTGTAGGGAATGAAATTGCTTTCGAACAAAAACTTAAATTTTAAGTACTATTAATAATTTCCTAAAATTTTCTAATTAAGTTAGTAAAATGAGGAGTATGCTATTTTCGATAGAGTACAGTTGCCTTATTTGTGAGTATAAAAAATATATTTGAGTCAGAATTTTTTCATGGAGTACTTTTGTAATGTTCGTAAACGGCGAAATTATCAGTCATTATCATTACTATTGAGATAACGATGAACATAACAATTATCAACAAACCGAAAAATTTTTTGTGTTTAAGTTAAGAATCATTAAGTGATTAAATTTTAAGAATACAAATATAAGGCCAGCTTCAAAAATGTTCACCATTTTTCCAAAAGATGGCATTAATGATCTGAATCGATAATAATATTTCGTTCCAAAAAATCTTTCAGAGGATTTTGGGATTGCTTGACTCCGTATTGTTTAAGCACGCATCAAAAATGGACACCAGCAAAAAATAAATATGCCATATTTTATAGTTTTTCTTCGATAAAGGATAAAACGCAACGCCAAAATAGAGAAAAGTATTTATGCTGTTGGTACTGTAATACATAGTCGTTCATGGGCAATTGCAGTTTTGCCGATTCCAATGCAATAATTGTGATGTCAAAGCTGCCTATGCTCTGGAAGGTCAATTGACAAAAACGTCGCTAAAATTATGGAAAAACTTGAGTCCGACCGTTATGTAAGCACTATTTTGATGGCTCAAGATTTTCACTCTAACTTGTATTAGACGAATGATTTTGCTGGTGAAAAATTCGCCTCAATAGAAGTTTGTAAAAACGACTGTCCCAGTTTTTTGCCAATAGGGACTAAGGTTCATATTCAACCAAAATCTGATCATGTTAACTATACTAAATCAAACCTACAATTTGATGCATTGAAAATGTAAACTTTATATATAGCAAAATCTTCGAAATTGTGTCAAGTTAAATATGTTCTTCGTATTATTGGTGAGTATATATGGCCACTTCTTGTACAAAAACTGTTTACTGTAATCCCTCCATCTGTAAATAAGTGTGCCTTTGCATCGATTATTGTAAAATCTAATTTTACTCCGGCAGAAATTATTTCCAAGCTTAGCACCCACATTTAGTAATCGCACTCAAATATTATATTTTGATTAAGGTTTATTAAATCTATTATTACTATACTTATAAGTAAAGCCCCAAAATGCTCTATAAGACTCAAAGTAGGCTTAAAAGTAAAATGTAAGTACTTGCAGCGCCCCAAAGTCAAAGGTTACAACATAGAGAAAAGGTCACAGTATTTAATGTTAAGCAAAAGTTAAGACCAAGCAATATAAATTTAATGTGCAACAATATTCTAGCACTGCAAATCTGTGCTCTGTTAATGTAAATAAGGTTTAAAGGTGAACCATTATGTGCGCACACAGTCAAGCAGATGCCGACACACAAAAGTGTGAGTAATTGTGTGTCAAGTTGTCTGACATTGTTTGCGAACGTTTATGCATGAGTGTGCATTTATAATGCGTGTATTGGTGCACATTTACTAAATAAACACACCGAACCTTTAATTGAACAAATGTGTGTGTTTAAGAATATTTTTGTGTATGTGTGTGTTCGTACCTGACAAGCAGCTATTGGGTGTTTAAGTGCAATTACAACACCACAGGTGACTTTGTGGTAGCAAACTATGAAAACTACCATACAACAACGATACAAATATGACAAAAATGGCAAAATCCCAGCTTGAATTTCTACTGTTGGGCGATTCTTAAATGCGCAATTTTCCAAAAAATAATATTTTCGGAAGTATTCTATTACAAAAATGCAACAATGGTTAAACTCTCGATTTGCAAACGGTTTTGTGTTACTTTAGAGCGTGTTGCCTTAGCTGTCAAAATCTAAATTGACAGCAAGGCAACTGCTGTTGACACACTAGCAGTAACGTGCTGTATACTAGGTGACGGCACCACATTAAATGGCTATATCTTTATTATATTTTCCTTACATATTTAATACACTCGTATGTAAATATATTTAAAAATATTCGCTTAAAATTTGAAGTTGATTCGGCAAAAAGTTTTTCGATACACGAGTATGAACATATTTTTAAGAATTGTTTAACTCTGTGTACTCGACTCCTAAAATTTTAAACGTGTTTTTCTCCAAAGACTGTTGTCAGAGACGGCGGGAGAAATTTCTTCGTAATGGCTTGACCAATCGGCTTCAACTTTACACACGAACTTTTTAGATATATGTGTCAGGTAATAAGCGAAGGAATAAGACTTTCGATAAAACAATTTTTACCCACTCTCACTTGTAAGTTTTTTCACATAAGACGAATTTTTTTTTGGGAAGCAGCCATTTTGTTAAAAATCTAAATTTTTACTAGTCAACCGAACATTGGCTGATGTGATAATATTTATACCTTTATATTAAGTTTTCCACGAAATTTGTAATACGCAGAAAGAAGAGCTGAGTCGATTTAGCTATGTCCGTCTGTCTGTACGTCCGTCTGTCTGTATATATACGAACTCCTTCCTCAGATTTTGATATATCACTATTAAATTTTGCACTCGTCCCTTTCTTACCAACAAGCTGATGATTTGTCGGAACGTGCATTTTTTTATTTCATAAGATATTTTCACAAAATTTTGCGTGGATTATTGCCAAAAAAAATTATATAATCTCCGAAGAAATGGTTTATATCAGATTAATAGATCATAAAGCTGTCATACAAAACTTTTGTATTTGTGAAGAGTATTATAGCTTCGATACAAACGGGGTTAACGCTATTTCTTATTTTTTAATTTTTTTTTTATTTCAAATAGTTTTAAGCAAAAAATCTTTCTCATCGCCAGACAATTTTTCAAGAGATTCTCTGTAGATCGACTATGCGATCAAGGAAATCCAAAATTTTTAAAATAAACATACTTACGTACACATACTTTTTTATTTTTAAATAAAATGCCTTTTCAAAAAAATTTCCATAAAAATGTGTTTTTTTCTATCTTGCAACTAGATATAACCACCTAAAGTAAATATATTTGTAGTTTTATAAATATATTTCGTCAAGCTTTGGTCGGAACATCAACAACATTATGTGGTTAATTATATTTAAGATATTTTTTAACGATTTTAAATATAGAAAATCTTGAAAAATATTCACTAATGCTAATGACTAAAATTTAAAAACTAATTACTATGCAATTATAAAAATTTCACCCATTGATACTAATAAATAACTCATTAGCTTACCTTCACTAGTTTAACAGAAAATTCATAATGTTATAATAATATAACTTCATGTTAGTTTGAACCTTGAGCATCCAAGTTTGAACGATTAACTGCACGAGTTTGCCTAAACTGCTTATAATAACTCCTTTAAATTTCTCCACCAGAAAATTTCCTGGAAAAGATTAAATTGACTTTTCAGTTTAATAAATATTAGGGTGGAGCGAAACAAATCTTTTTGTTTGCTTAGCCTGAGGGTTAAATTTAGAGATTATAAAAAAAGAAAATTTTTGGAAAAAAAGAATTTTTGGAAAAAAAGAATTTTTTAACAAGGTCCACTCATTTTTAAAGTAAATTCAAATTTTTTTGGAGAAGAAACATTTTTTTTTGGTTTAAACTCTTTACATTCATATAAAAATTACCGAATCTGACGGTTTTTGACTCAAAAATTGTTTTAACGCTTAAGATTTTTTTTAAACTCTAATAATGACCACAAAAATGTATTTTAAGTTGATAACTTTTAATTGGCCAGAAAGAGGACTCTCCACAGCTTCTGGAACACTTATGAAAATTTTAAAATTATTTTTTTTTTTATAATCTACAAATTTTACCCTCAGGCTAAGCAAAACAAAAAATTAATTTTATTTTTCGCTTCACCCTAATGAATATGTCCGTTTAAACATGTAAGTAAGCGCATATGTATCACTCATAAATATAGAAAATTAATTTCTACTTTAGTATGCAAAAGGTTACCTATACACCTTCTAAAAATAAGAGCAACTAGAGTGTAAAGACAAGTGGTTGTAAGTTAAATTTCTGCCAATTTAACAAGTCCTACTAATTTGGGCTAGTAAAGCTTACTTACCTTTTTGACTTTTAAAATTTTGGAATAGCATAAAAAGTTGTTAATATAAACTATTTTGCTGGACTGGTAAAATATAATTACCAAGTGGTTTGACGGTAAGTGAAAATTGTACAACGCTGCGTATACGTAACACTGTTTTAATACAAAAAGGTATAGTCTTTGCGATGATATTCAAAATACCTGAACTTGTGGAATTCTAATAGTAATGTCAAGTAAAACCATAAAACCGTTAATGTCGACTCTAACTTAGATACAATATAATACCCTTCACAGGGATACTTATAATATCATAAAAGGTTTGTATACCCTTGATTTTGATATCTTCGGAAAAAAGTCAGCCATATGCACTGGTGTCCACGTTTTTGGTATCTGGGTCCGGGAGAATTTAAAGTTTCACCTTAATAACGGCACCTTAATAAATGGCGTTTTGTGGGCGTAGCAGTGTTCGGATTACATCCATCTACAATACCAACCCCTTTTGGTGACAGGGAATACGTGTACCAAATTTCATCAAGATATCCCAATTTTTATTCAAATTATCGCAGTAACTCGGATTTCAACTGGTATCGTCACTCTAATCATTTAAATATATATATCGCGATTATTTTTAGGTAATACAAACAACCGTTAGGTGAAAAATACTATTATATTCTGTGCAACATGCTGCGAGAGTATAAAAAGTGATCTTCCGAATAAAGGTGACCAAAATTTGAGCGCGTTCTTAGCTTTTGAACAGAAGTTATCAATCTTTCAGAAAATAATTAAGACTTCGACCTCTACATACTGTTCTATTTAAAGCTAAACAAAAAGTTTGCAATATGTGCTCACAATTTTCTGCTTCAATCGTCTTGACATAATTTTGGTTTATTTTTATATAGTTAAACTAAAGAAAAAAATAAGTTTTAAGAATTAAATTTTTTTAAAATTGCCATTGCGTTGCATTGCAATATTCCGCATGTCCTGATTAAATAACTAGTATATATAATAAATATTTATTTTTCATTTTTACGATTTTTGAATATTTATTTGCGAAACCAATTTATACACGTGCTTTAACTTATATTCTTAGTTTTATTTCACTTCTGTTATGGTAAATAATAATATAATAAATAAAGAGTCATTAAGAGTATATTGATATATAAAAGATACACATAATCTTTTCCCAAAGATTCAACAAAATTTATTATTTAATATAGAAAAGAACCCAAAATTATTTTTAAGAGTAAGCTTCGTAATCTTATTAATTTAAATGTATAAACATTTATCTTCATTTTTTAAATACAAAATTTCATATTTTTACATAAATTATATTTATTTAGCTCCTGAAAATTCCTAAAACTAATTAAATGAGACCACGGCAGATGCAGATTTGCAACCAAAACCACAGAGCTGACATATTTCCACACTACATGAGTAAACTCTTATAAAAATGGTCATTTTGGTCGCATCTCAGCCAAACCATTTCATTTTCCATTTGAGCCCACAACTATCACGACAACGTTATATAAGAAGAGCTGAACCAGCTACTCACAACCACAAACTTTAAACATACCCGACGAACTATGAGATATATTTTGCTACAACACACCGAAGAGGAGCAAATGCCGGCTGTATTCTCAGCAGCTGCGCCACCTAAATATCTGTGTATGTATGAGTGCGTGGATGAACGCAGTGGTATTTGCTTCATGAAAATTGCGCTATAAAACATATACCATTGTTTATTCTAACGGTGAACTGCATAACGAGAAGATATAAGAACAAAAATCGCAAAAGCAAAGCAACTGAACAAAAAAAAAACCAAAAAAGGCGGGATAATGAACCAGCACTGTGTCAACGTTTGCGGAATGTAATCCCACAGATATTGTGACCATTTGGCCGATGCCTGAGGTAACATAAAATTTCGTGTATTGTTCGCACTAACAAGCCACGCACACACACACACACACACACACACACACCAATGCACAGTTGTATGTAGTTGCGCGAGTTTGAGTGTATTTTTGTGTTAGCAGCGGAAAGACTTCCTGCTTGCCGGTCACCGTTGCTTAGGTTGACCTTTTTCAATTGTTTTTTCCGTGTTTTTTTTTTTTTTTTGCCTCAATGCGGACTCGCACTTGGCGCAGATTGGAGCACTTTTGCGGCAATATGCGTTCACTCCGCGCTTTACGCAGTTGCTGAATGACTTGCGAATGTGTGAATTTCCCAAGGAAAGCGGTCGAATTCCTAAAGGAAACCGGTTTGAACTAGTTTTGCGTTTTTTGTGTTCACCTTAGACTGGTGAAAGAAGAAAATGATTGTTGCATGAGTATAGCTAGGTAGCCTGTACTTTGACAAGCTAAAGAGTTATACACACATATTGTATATACACACATATATATATATGCACATGCAATTGGCAAATTATTTCAGTTGTTTTCTTTTTTTTGTGAGAGACTTGATTCGTTCATTTTACTTTTTTTCGCCATTTGGTTACCATTTCACTCGACTCTGTTTGCCTGGTCTCTACTTTCGCTTTATTGGTTTGATTTCCACCACTATGTTTGCCACTGGTATTTGTCGTCGCTGGTTATAATTTGTACCACATTGTGTTTCTCTTTACATTTGTTTTGGGTAGAGGTTTTTTGATATATGTTTTTTGTACTTTTTTATATAACTGGTGCCATGTATTTTTTCCATGCAGTGCAAACATTTTGCTGTTGAGGAAGCATTTTTTATGCTTTTTGTTCGTTTTTTCGCAATCAATTTGATTAAGTAGCTTTTAGAAATTGTCGTTGGTTTTTGTTAAGCTAATGCGCAAATTAGATTCATGTCAATTTTAATAGTTTTAATAATTTTAATTTTATTTATTTATGTGTAAACCTAACGAACTAATAAATACACTAGAAAATTAATTAGTTTGCTTTTTACAGTTTATCCATGAATATAAGTATTAAAGGGTTACATGCGTCTTGTTACAAACGAAAAAAATCGATTTGTTTTATTCAATTAATAACTCATTAGGTATATGGTAAGCTCGTAGTTATGGTCGAATCAACTTCACTTTCAGAAACTTAAAACGCGTTTTTCTTAAAACTGCTTTTTTGTAGTCGGTAGTCAAAACTTCTTGATAACTTATGAACCGATGCACACATGTATTTAAACATATTTTAAACATATTTGACAACTACTTGAACGAAGGATTTTATTCATCATTTACCATTCAGTTAAGAGAGATGACCAAATTTAGTGCAAAAGTGCTTATGATAATTGAAAAACGCAAACAAAATTCCAATATCAAGTTTTCTTAAATTTTTCGTTAAAGCAGTAGCTATACTCACCTACTACAAGAAAAACTTTGATTTTTTAATATCAGTTAAAAATTACCTAAGTTAAAGCATCCTAAAATTTCCAAATGGACTATTAAACATATTGCAAAGTATATAAAAATGAGTTGTACATTTGTGAAGAGACGGTCTGAACATTATAGGGTTTCTCGAAACGTAGATGATAAGCCAAGAAGAAGAAGGAATTGCGGGACATCTCAAAATGAGAATAAAGCTATCGTTCTTCTTTTAGTGACGAAACTATTGCTCAGTCCAAGAGAAGCTAAACAAAGTTTGTTAAAAAGAGGTTAGAGCAACCGGGGTTAGAGGAATGCAATATTTACCGATAAGTCAACTATTATACAATATTATTCAAACCTTTGAGACGTGTTTGGCTAAGAAAAGGACAAACATTTATTATAAGTGCCAAGCACCCGCAAAAGTTTCATGTTTATGGGTGCTTGTATGCTCATGGAAAATCATACTGTTACATGAGAATGGCCATCACAGTTACTAGGAGGCAATCCAATAGAGAATGTTAGGGCTTTAATGAAAATCACATTAACAAGAAAACATTTAACGTCAACAAAATATTTCATTCAGCTACTCCATCGTACCTGGAAGTCGCTTTCTATAGATTACGCGGAAAATTTAGTTGCAAATTGCCATCAAATATGTCAGCTTTTAACACACAATGCGGGATATTGGAGCAATTATTTAACACACATCAGTTATAGACTAAACGCTACCAAAACTTTGGGAAACGAAAACGTAATTTTTTCAACGCATTATACATGTACTAGTAGTTACTCCATCATATCTCATGTACAAGCAAGCTGATTTGGGCACACGAGTCCCGCTCTGACGTCAATGACATTGACATTCCGCTCAGATCTTCAATAATAACTCGCCATAATTTAGTTTTTTGTATATATTTATAACACAAGGTGTACGGTTGCACCGAACATATCATACCATTCTCAAATACAAACAATTCAATAGAAGAACTTTACTTTATTTGGTCAGTTTGTATAAAAGTTGTATGAAAGAAGGAAAGTGAAGTTTGTCAAGGTCATTGTTTAGCCTTTGTAAGACTGAGGCAGAAACATTTCGGTAGTCATACTTTGGCGAACCATGAGACATAGCCGAAACTGACATTCACTGCCTCAAAAAATTTGTGATAGGCTTAAAGTGCTTTGTCGATTTATAAGGGTATTTATGATTAATTTTATGAGAGTTTTAGTTACCACAATGTAGTGGCTATTAGCTGTCCCATTGCGATCCCTTTTAGGCTCGACCATTAAACCAAACCTTATCCTGTTTTTTCAGTATAACAAAGCGCTCTACAATCTGCTTTTAGTCATAATGCTCTCATAATATTATATTGTTATTGTCTTCATTATTTCTATAAAGCAAAGCTAATAATGATTTGAAATTTAACTTTTAATAGAAAAGTATGCGCAATTATCTGCGTTTCATCTTGATGCATAACTTAGCTTCCTCTGTCCTAATGATTAATTAAAATTTAACAACTTTTTGACGTAGAAATGCCAAATCAATACTTCTGCGCCGCAGCTTGCCCTGTCTTCCTAAACACACTCATATGTATTTATCATACTCAAGAGAATGCCGCAGCGTGTCTTATGACAAAGCTTTGTGGCGTACAAATGCATTGCTGAAATATGACAAATAGGGTGTTGGCAATTATGGTAGCGCTATTAAGTATTCAAAATTACGCTACAAATCAATTTGGCACAAACCGCAAGCCGCCGACAAACCGGCTGCCAAATGCCCGGGATATTGGCAACAGCTGCCTGGCAACTTTGTCAACGCGTTTGTGAGGTGCGACAGCAGACGATTGTCGATGCGAGTGTGAAAGTGTTTGAGTGTGTGTATATATGCCTCGGGGTGTGTATGTGCGCTTGGGTGTATATTTGGGTCTTGCTGGGGACGTATTGCTGCCAACCGCATATCCCCGTGGAATATCAACTAGTAAACTTTTCATTATGCCCTCTCCACTCGTAACGCACTTCGGCTTTAATGCAACAAATAAAACAAAAACAAAAACAAAAACACTTCGACAAGTAAATATTTTCGGTTTCGATTTTAATATGCCAGCGATGGATTAATTTGCTGCGACGGAAAATAATATGTTTTTCATTGTTGCTGCACGTGCTTGTATGGCTGTTTGTTGTTGTTGTGTTTTATGGTTGAATGTTGCAATTGCTTGCTGGTTTTTTCCCATATCGCTCAATGTTCTTGCTCTAAAGTGAAAGGAAACTACAACAAAGACATTTAAGCCAGCCTTACGCGCTTGGCATACGAAATCAGGCTGATACGTTTCTGTGTGTGTGTGTGCTTGTATGGCTGCCAGAGTTTTACGAATATCGCCCGATTTTCGGCTTGCAATCTTTTAAATCTTATCGATATGGAATTAATTGCATGTAACCTGCGCACATATCCTGCCATTCTGGTCCAGATGTCGTCCTGTCGTCGTCATCTCGTCCTGTTTTTAAGCACTTAAAGACACATAAATTTTGCATATGTCACCCAAGTTAATGCTTGCGCATATGACTATGTGCCCGTTTAGCTGTAAAACATATTATTATGACTTCGTGGCTGTGTTTGCAAGCGGTTGTTACTGTTGTTGTAACCACAAGACTTTGAAATTATGTACGTGCTCGGTAGTGTGTTATTATCCTTATGGCTTTTAAAGTTTCCCCTTTAATGTGTATTGCTTAATTATATATACAAGTACTTAACACAGCGTTTCTCAATAAATTCAGGCGAGTAATTACATCTGATCAAAATGCATTATCGTGCAAAATTTCTCAGGAAATTCTCCTGTCGCAGATGCTTTTAGGCGTCACGCACACTCACATATATTTACGTTGTTTAAAGTAATTTTTGGTGGAGAAAATTTTAATATTAATTTAACAGGGTTTTATGCAAATGAATTTCGGGAGTATGAATGTGTGCTATATATAATATATTTAGTATCTTAAATTATAAAATATTTGTAAAAAATTAATTAAATTTACAGATTGTGTGGAAACATCACCACACAAAAAATGCGTTCTCTGATAATGCCTGCATCTGTTTATAAAATTTTAGTATGTGGTGTAGAAGTTATAAAGCATTTCGCCCGTTATCAGAAGAAGTTATTGAAAAGTTTGCTTATACAGTAGTCAAGTATACAGTATCAAAAGCTGTCAAAATTTATGACTTTTGAATCAGAGGAAAGTAGCCAAATATCAAGTAGAGCTGTTTTGTACGATATTAAATAATTTTTTTTTTAATTTACTAAATTTTCATCTAAATATTGGTTTTGGGTATATTTATCTATAATACGAAATTATTAATAAATCGCCTGTAAAATACACTGTGCATTGCCAAAGATTTATAAGCGCCTTTAAGATTCGCTGATAGCAATTCTTCGCATGAAGTTTGATCTAAGATTGCCTTCTAGCATTGTAAGATTTGTGGTGTACGTGGGAAAGTAAAAAAGCTGCTTTCACTCACGAGCTTGAAACTTGAAGATGTGAAGAAATTGAACTTGCAGTTTCTATTATATTTTAAGCAGTATACATTAGGGTGGAGCGAACAAAACATATTTTTCGTTGCTTAGCCTGATGATGATATAGATGTTAAAAAAACTTATTTTTTAAAAAATTTTTATTTTTTAAATTTGACCCTCAGGCTAATCAAAAATAAGATTTTTTTTTCGCTCCACCCTAATATATACCAATTACATAATAGTAATGTACATACCAGATGACTTCTAACCCCTTCATATTTACATTTATATCGTAGTCGCATATTTTTATAATACAATATAATATAAATATGCGACAACGATACAAGTGTATATATGAGAGCGTTAGAAGTGTTCTGCCTAGAGGCACGAGTCGCCTGTTCTCACTTCATGGAAAGACAACTTTATTAAAATTTAATAAAACTAACAATTTCTCTTTGACCTATACTATATTACTATAGTTTCTATTTATATTTACGCCATCGTTTTAATACAGAGTGGCTCACAAATCGTGTGTGAGTAATCGACCTACTTTTTTTTTTATTTGGCAAGCTGTTATTTAAGTTTTTTAAAAATGAATGGTTGGGATACCGAAAAGAGAGTTTGTATATTACAGCGGTACCATGCGTCGCAGTCCGTCATTTTCGTCCAAAGGGAATTCAGACGGGATTTTGGCGACACTCTCCCGTGTAGATGGACCATTATGAGATTGGTAAACATGTTTGTCAAATGTGGACGTATCGCAAGAAGACCGTACCATCGGGATCCGTATGTTCGTGTACACGAAACAGTCGCGGCTGTTGCATTGTCAATTCAATCAAATCCAAGAGTTCCGACTCGCAACTTATCGGCGCAACATAGAGTTAGCAGACGATCATTATGCAATAAAAAAAAACAAAAAAAAAAAGTTGACTTCGGTTGCACCGAAGCTACAATACCGTTCCCAAATACAAAGGTTCCTTGAAAGCATATGATTCCGATTGTCCAATTTGTATGCCATATTTATTAAAAACTTCGTGGCAAACTTAATATACCCTGTTCAAGGTAAACAACAAATGTAATTATGGTTTGTTCTTGTAGCAAAATTCGTGAGCCACCCTGTATTACACATACGCACTGCTGAACCTACACAAAGTTACGAGTATATAAAGCAAGTTATTAATTGAAAGAAAATTACAGAGAATTGTTTATATTGAATGAAATAGTATGCTTTGGAATTCAGCAAAATTTATTTTAATTAAATAACTGCTCCGAAAAAAAAATTTTACGCGAGTATATTTGCACTAAAATTCTCAGAAATCTGCAAGTCTCTCGAAACAATTAGTATTACACCGGGAATCATCTGTAACAATTTTAAATGCAAACTAATCAAATACAAACCATAAAATAATTTTTCCCAGAAAACTGCGCAGCCTTGTCTGAGGAGGAGGTACAACAGTCGATATATTGTAGTTCGTGCGAAATTTTAGTTGTAGCGCTGTTGGATAGACCAAGTTTTTGCACTTTACGTAACAGATAAAATAACTTCAGAGAATTAAATTAATTGAAATCAAATCTAAGAACTTGCGCTCTCTTTCAACTTTATACTTTAGAACACTTTACACTTATAAAGAAGAGCTGTCGGCAGTGCAATTCAATGGAATAATGAAAATTTAACACAACGTCGCATCACATCAAAGTTTTACGATGCCAGCCAAGCGTGTAATTAGCCTGATACAGGTGTAAGCTGGCAAAGGTTAAAAGCGTTGATGAGTGCACTGAGAGCAGTGGAAGCACAGACGCAAAGTTTGTGCTGATTGAATCAATGCAAGTGACTTTAACGAAACTTTAATTGTTTAATAAAATTTCAAATTGAATTTAATTGCTTTTCAGGCACAATGCTGATTAGTATCTAACTGAGCATCTTATAACATCAGCTGATTGCTGATAAAGTTCACGCATAATATTATATGTTACACAAAAACTTCAAAAAGCACAGCTTGTGCTCCATTTGAACGCATTTCATTTATCGCACACACAATAAATTTCGTTAATAATTTCACACAATTATGCCGTTTCTTTTACAGCTTCCACCATAATGACCGCAAATATAAGTCCAGCAACAATTTCGATAAAGTTTTGTAAACGAGAGTAGTAGCTCGAAGCAATTGAATTTGAAATGTGCGCAAGTTTCCGGCGCTCGACGTCCGCATGTCAGCCGAAACTCCTACAGTGTTGCCATCGCGTACCAGGTATTTGTATGTACCTAAATATATACATACCGCTATATAAATGTGACCGAAGCGTGCTGAATAAGTGCACTTCGCCAGCTTGGAAATACAAAAGCACTTAAAAGTGCTTCACAACTTTTCCAAGCATTTTGTCCAGGTAATTATTCGGCACAGCAATAAAATCTACTAATAATAGCAACAACAACAATGCCAGCGCATTGCTGAAGTCCTTCTGCCTAATGATGGCCAATTATAATAAATTTCATTGAAAGGAGAAATGGTTATCAAGTAAAGCAATTTCGCAAAAATCAATGTTATTTCAAACTGCTGTGTTTTAAGGCAATCGATTACATGAAATTGATATGCTTAGAGTCCTTACTTCTAAGAAAACAGTAATTATATGGATAATGGGTGAGAAATTGAAAACATCGAGTTGTTGTATTTGAGATGTACGTTTAAAGCTTATCCATTATTTATTATATAACTTTGGTAATCTGTATAACTCGTTGAATAAAAGCTATCGGAGAGATAAACTTTCATTTTAAGAAAAACCTCCCAAACAGGTTTTTGATGGCTTGTCTCAGTATTGCTTGAGCACAGTTCAAAGAAGGACACCAGCAAACAAAAAATACGCCATATTTTACAGTTTTTCTACTTAAAGCTGGCAACTCTACCGAGGCGGCTGAAACTTTAATTATTGTTTATAGCCCTGATATTGTAAAAATCGATTTTCGTTTTTTCGATTCCGTTCCAGTATTTTTGAGGTCGATCACTAAATTCACCGAACCGATATTGTTTTATGTATACGACAGCTTTTCCAAATGTAGAACAGTGAAGTTTAAATATGTTTTAAATATTTGTAAACTTTTTAAAGGCACATTTTACTCCAAAGTAGTAAAACGGCAAGACAGGTAAATTTAGCCGATAAACTTATGTCATCTCGATTGAAACAAGGTTTACAAAATATGAATTGTGCCTGGTTTATAAAACGAAGCCTAACGGAGTGAAAATTCACAATTTATTAGAACAAATGATATGTTATTGTACAAAAGAAGGGATGGTTTCATCCGCGATTATGCCTACCATAATGTGTCAAATAATAAAAACGGTTGTCCTCAAGGGCCATCCCTGCAACTTCCCGCTAATTTCATACGTTAACGTTCAAATTTTAATCGGTTTAATGGGAGTTTAATATAACACTGTTTCCCAAATTTCTCAAAGACTAATCAATTTTGGTGATTTCTTTCATTAACGATTTCTCGAAAGCAAATCAACCGATTTTGACCCGGTTTGCGGCAAACGATGTGTTTTTTCAAGGATTAGAACTGATTAGTTTTTGGCGTCGATCGGTCAAGTCGTTTGGAAGATTTTTATTTTTGAGATTTCTCAAAATCTACTAGTCCGATTGGGTCCAAACTTACACGAAATTCAAGTGTAAAATCGGTTGAGCCGTTTAAAAGTTATAAGAGGTTTACATACATCCATCATCGTAGAAATGTTCGGGGAAGCTTTCTCGGCCCTCAGAACGTCGAGATCTGTTGAGAACTTGATTTTTGCAAAATAGGGTGAAACCAATAACTTCCCAATTTTTAGAAAATTTTCAATTTTTTTAGCGGGAAGTTAAACAATATGTGTGGTACTCGAGGACTGCCGTGGTAAAGCTATTGCATAGCATTTTTTATCAACTTTTTGTGTGCAGTATTTTTTTTCTTTGATATTAGTTCAAGTTACACTTTACAAACTACAAGCGTAGTGATCGATAAGATAACCAATTTTTTTCTTTTATTGAAGAAAGAAGAAGTTAAATATTGCTTAAAATATTTTTATAATCTTACAATACATGCAGTTTATTCAGGAATTTGTATCATTAAAACGATAGCTTTATGGTAACTGAAAAGAGAAACATAAGTTTGAGACTTGATATTCTCTACATATATGGAAAATACCTCGTCAATGGTGGTGCCATATTTTGTTGTGGATTCTTATGGATCATTATTCAATTCTCCGAAAGAAAAGTTGTCAACTGTTTTGATATTTTATCAGCGAAGTTGATGTTGAAATCGCCAGCCAGGATAAGTGGAAATTTATCACCATTGATAATCCGATTGAAATACCTAATTTCAATTGTATTATTCAATTCAAACGAGTTACTGTTCCAAAAAGTGGGGTAGCTATTTGCCAAAATAATAATAATGTTACTAATATTATGACTCCGAATATTGAATAACGGTTTTTTTTGTAATTAAATTTTTATTAAATTCCATATTTTTATTTGCCATTAAAAATATTGCGTCTTAAGTATTATTATTTTTGAATCACAATTGATTTGTTCCGCTTGACATAAGCGAAAATACGCCTAAAAGTATGCAAACATTTGCGCATACTTTTTGATCGTGTTGGTTTGTTTCCGTTATGAAATTTTTTGATTCGGTCGCCGTGCGCAAAGCATGCTATAGAAGCTATGCTTGAAAAAAATATCAATTTTTTCTAAACTTTATTTCAATCTAAGTTTTTGCACTGTTATTTTAAAAAAGGATCTTCTTAGCACAAATGTCGAGCCGAGGTTATCACTTTAACAGCCGATTTTATAATTCTTGCTTTAGGATATGCTACCACTTACCAATAAACCAATGATGATTTTTAAGATACTACTATTGACATTGTTGGAAATTTTTAATTTTAAACTTCGTTAAATTTACGAAATTGCAAATTCCCAACCACGATGAATAAAAAATTTACTTATGTGAAATCATAGTTGCATCGTCAATGCTTGTACGCATTTTCCAAACATAATAAAAATAAAAAATAAAAAACAGACTTTAAGATGTAAAATAAAATATTCTCTATCGGCTAGCGTTAACTTTCCACAGTAACTTGGTTTCATTAAAAAAAAAATTCTATCTTTTTTTACATTTAACTTTAACCGCTGCGTCACACCTGAAGTCATCAAAGTTCGTGCAACATAAATTGAAAACAGACAATTTCACACAAATTTCAGCGTAAGGTGTAAACAAAAGAGCGCACATACACCTTCACGTATGGGTGTGTACAAAAGTGTCTGTGTGTGTCAATAAAGAGTCTATAGAAATATGCAAAGGCATAAACCCGCTGTTGACACATACAAAGGTTGCAGCACAATGCGCGTCTCATGGATTGCTTGCAAGATGGCTAACCTTGTTGCAGGGCAGACAAGCCGTGCTTGTTTGTTCGTCCTCGCTTACATTATTCATAACGGTATCCGACATTGTGAACTACAACGAGCCTTGCTTGTAACCACTAAACGAAACAAGACGAAACAAAGCAATCGACATTAATGTGTGAGTGTGTGTGTGTGTGTGTGTGACGCGCAACCCGACGCATGCATATTTAAATTGTTACACATGTAAAATCTCGTTATATGTTAGAGATGGGCGACGCGCAATTTCGGTTTCAAACGAGATAAGTTATAGGAATTAAATGTAACGGCAAACGAGTTAGAATCTTACGTTGAGACCTGGAGAAAGACAGATGCATTAAAGGACTAGGTAATTTTGCGGTCCAATGCATGAGCATGAGTTCCGAAAGTCACTGTTGTCCGTCGAGGCCTTCTCAAAAGAGGTAATTCACAAATGGAGCCAGTAGCCTCCATTGTACTGAAATGTCCAAGAACATTTCTTATACACTCAAAGATTTCTTTAATAAAGTCCGACTAAAAAAAATTCGATTCCCGTTTCCCCATAAGAAATTGTCCAAGTTCGACCTTTTTTGAAGATTATGAACTAGTCTATGTAATTCATGAAACTTTTCAACTTTTGCGCCCATCCAAATATATATGAAAATTTGGCACCTGGAGATAACACCATAGCGTGACATGAAAGGTATTGTTGCTTAGACTACTGCTTATATAATATAATAGTTACAGTATTGCCTGTATGATGCTTATATTGCGATCCTCCAGGAGCAATATTATCTACTAAATTGAGTCATCGGTTAACTTCAATCGGAGATTTACACTTAGATATTGAGGAGGATAGATAGATAGAAAGAAACTCTTTGTCCGATATAAGCATCAGAGTCGGGATCGGGATCGATGATCGAGATCGAAAACGGGATCGAAATGCAAATCTTCAAACTATCTCTCATCTCTAACGCTCGTATCAGAAAAAAGCAAGCAAATGAAAAAATTGACTGCTCAAGGATTTGCGGGTATTAATGGAAGACCTTGAAAACTACCACTGTGCATGCTTACAGAAGCAAATAAGTATCTTAACATACGAGCACCAGCATACAAACGAAGCACGAAAACCAGCCGACTGTTTGAAGGCATATAAACACAGACACATAAATAGTTTTGCGCAAATGTTAGTGTGTGGCCATATAAATTATTAACATTTGCTACAAATGCAACAACAGTACGCATGTGTATTTATATAAGTATGTGTGTGTGTGTATTGAGCGAGTCGCGTCGCCCGAATGAGGTAAATGAAAAATGCAACATGTTGACGTCTAACAAATAGCGTCACTACTAGTCGGGCGACCGCTGTGTATTTCGTATTTGTCATTCCTCTTTCACATTAATGTTACTGTGACAGTGACATATCAAACGCAAGACGAACTCGGAATGAATGTAAGCACTTGAAGCGCTACGTAAGTGATGCATTGAAGGCAAATTGAAGAAGATCTTTCAAAAAACTGTATTTATTTCTGATTTTCTTAAAAAAATTTTACTTTGTTATGCATGGCGAGGTCCTTTCAAACAATTTAAAATTCAAATCTGCCGCCTGTGTCCAATTAAATGCTAAAAAGTGTACAAAAAATATTCGGACTTAGCTGCCATTTGCGTCACTGCGGGTAAAAAATAAGTCTCAATTAAAAAATGTTTGGCCAAAAACTCAAGTGCTTTCCAAGAATGTAACAAAGGTCTAAAGTAAATATATACTTTTTTATATTTTTCTAATTCTTTTAGAAGAATGTGCGAGTAGGTGAGTGTATTTTGTATTTTGTATGTCCGCCTCTATGGACAAATTCTGTTTTAAAAAATTTTGTCTAAAAAATGTAAGCACAAAGTATAAGCAATTACAAAATGACGGCCACTTTCGGTAGATTTGGGCTGTCAAAATTCCATTTTTAATCAGATAAAATATTGTATTGTAAAGTATAAACAGAATATGTAGAAAAAATTTGATAGTGAACATATCATTTGTTGACGCGTAATCACTCAAGCAAAATTAAAACTGTAGCTTTGAGCAAAATTAAGTGGCTATTCGGCATAAAACTGGTTAGAATAATGAAAAGCATTATAAGTAGTATATGGCAGTTGAGGTTAGTATTAACCCGATTGTATCAATTTTTACCAATACCACAAACTACTAACATGCCGCCGACTGACAAAAGGCTCTCACTGTTTCATTAAGGTCCCTCACATACCATCACCAATCATATGGAGTTAAGTCAGATGAATGTTCGAAAATCCTATACACACAAATATACCATGGTATGAGTAAAACACGCTCTCTCATTTTCACTGAGATAACTTACATATTCGCCGATGTATGCGGTATAAAGCCACCCGGAAATTCAAAAATCTTTATATTAGGTATATGAGGGCTGTAGGAAGTATTGATCCGATTCAACCATTTTCGACACAACAACATACTATTATCGAGATTTTCATTTATTTATTTTATTATATGAATTTCAGTTATATAACTTACACATTGACCAATATTTTCTGTACAAAGTCAACTATAGGCACTCCACATATTCCAGTACCTAGGGGCTTGAACAGTTTTGGTTCGATTTAGACAATTTTGGTCACAAATAGGCGGGATTATAATCTGATGATAACATAGAAATCCCAAGATATGGGTTTTCACATAAAAGAATGTGGTGACACGCCCGCTTTATAATTTTGAACGCGGTTCCTATAAAGTCATCTCATATCAGCGATAAAAGTTAATGCCTCTGGCGTGTTCAGTGCTTGATTTATCGTTTTTACACTGTCGATAGGAGTGTAAATAACATTTGTTTTCATTGAATTTTGCTATTATAGCTTTAGCGGTTTAGGAGATATGCACATTAAACCATTAGGCGGGAGTACCAAATTTAAACTGCAGACGCCCTTTTCTAATGTAATGTATATACCAAGAAATATATGTACCAAGTTTCATAAAGATATCTCAAGTTACAACTTGCGCAGACGGACAGACAGTCACCCGGATTTCAACTCGTCGCTTCATCCTGATAAAAGATCCTGATTATATATGCATATATAACCTTATATCTAACTCGATTAATTTTAGGTGATACAAACAACCGTTAGGTGCACAAAACTATTACACTCTGTAGCAAGATGTTGCGAAAGTATAAAAATATTATTTTATTTTATTCTAATATCAACAACAAAACTAAGCGTACATTTAGAGTATTAGGTGGGAGTCCGCTTATTCTTCTGACTGCTGAGTTCTATGCCAATGACACTGTTTTACTAGTTGTTTTTGGCAAACAAGTGATCGGATCATAACAATATTTTTACTTGCGCTTGAATTTTGTCTATGTACTATATATTCATTAATTAAAGTTCCGATTTCCCATGGTTTAAAAAACAAATCTTTTTTTTTTACTTTTCATGGGAAAAATAAGTAGTTGGTAGTTAATGTAAATCAGGCTCTGTTCTGGTTATACCTGACTGTTGGGCACAATAATATTTATGTAGTATTCCGTGGTTATAGTTGTAAATTCAATTAACAAACTTATTTTTTATGCTTATTGCTACTTCATCCAAGTTAAATCAAATTACCAAATGCTCCTATATAAAAGTTAAATTGTAGTTTTTTCTTCTCTTTTGCAATCGAAAATATAGTAATTAAAATAAATTTATTTCATAACATTTACCCTATATATTTTCCTAAAATCAGCATTTATAATTAGAAAAACAAATTTCGTATAGATTATTGTTCAGCATTAATGTTGTTATTTTAATATATTAATACCCGTTAAAAAGCACAGAATATAAAATAATGAGAGTGTTAACTGTACTTTATAATAAATGCCCAGTATGATGGAAGTTTTAATTCATAATTTATACTCGAATGGAATTCTAAATTTATATATATTTTATTTATGTTATGTAGTCTAATTTTATTACCGAAATCAATTTTCGCTGATAATATTCATACTACAGTTCCATATTTATGAGAGTGCTTGCGGGGGAAAGACTGCAAATAAGCGCCTACATTATTAAATTGTAAGATTTCCTAGTCTGTTTAAGAAAACAAATTGCTTAATCCGCAGAAGTAGAGTGGTTTGAAGAGTATATAACATGGCGTACAGTAAGTGCAAAATGCAGCTGCCAGAGGTACTTTGCTATTCGAGTGTATGTCAGGCATGAGCAGATTCTCATAAATATTCATCATTGTTGAGAGTTACTATTAATCAAAGGTTTTAAATAGAAGCGCTAGATATAGATAGAAAAATATCAATAGCAAGTGGAGAAATAGATAAGTAAGTAACTGGAAAGCGATAAGCATCACAGTGTCTGTTTATTTATAAGTAAATATGTATATGTACATATATGAAGCTATGTTGTATAGGTATGCTAAACTCACACGCTGAAAAACATATATGCATGTACATAAATTTGTATATATATAATAGCATACAAGGATACAGACGTATGTAATTCCATTAAAATATGCCACAGCACGTGTGCACTACAGCTAGTGGCTGCGCATAAATGCACTAAATTAATTTGATTTTTTTCTTTTTTCTTTGTTATATTCGAAATTGCAAATACATATTTTAGTATAGTACGAATTTGCTTTTCAATAAAATAATCACTTATAATTTCTATATAAATCATTTGAATGCAAATATCTCATATTCAGCAGACTTCAACAAAAATATGCCCATAAGAAGAGAGATTTTGCAAAATTGTAAAGAATTCGATTTACTCCCAACAATTATGTATATAATAATCTGACACTTTTTCAAAGTAAAATAGTGTAGAAAATTATATTTTGTAAATATGTTAGAACTTTTTAAATTAAACTCTTTTATATTTAAATAAATTTTACTCGATTTATTATATACTTTGATAAGGACTCTTGGACATTATATTATATATTTGAGTCTGAGCATTGTTCTCACCCTTAATCCAACATTTGAAAGTTTTTTCATTGGGAAAAAACTTAACCCCTTTAACTGTTATTATAACTACATTAGCTAATACATTCCATTAAAAGTGTTTCTACCACGTCTAAACTATATTCTTAATTTAGATTTCTCATAGGACCCAGCATCCGTGGCGGCTATTCGAAACTAAATGAAGCCTAATTCATTTCATAACTTTGCTTACATTTGATATTTGTACTTTAAAATAACTAAAAAAGATTTTAATTTATAACAATTATGGAAGAAATAAGTTCACATGTTTTGGAACTGTTTATACTGTCTGAATATCGACCGGATTTTATCCATTTTTGGCACAAGGGAATGCTGTTATCACAAAAATATTAAACCCCTAATACTAGAATTCATATATTGACCGACACTATGTTGGGCAAAAAATTAGCGATATGCACTGGTGTCCACATATTTGGTGTCTGTGTCCTCAAAAAGTTAAATTCCGATTTCGGCAATGTTATATGGGAAGTATGCGTAGTTGTCATCCAATTTTTCTCATTCTCACAATGTGTGATGCGGTACCACGCCCATTGTTCAATTTTTACTACTTAATAAAATTTAAAATTTGTGGCGCATTTCTTTAATGAGTTATCGCTCTTTGAGTAGTTTTGATCAGAACCGTTATATGAAGAGTAGGTGTGGTTGTACATTTAACCATTTAGAGTAAACTCATTTTGTCACCCTGATCATGTATATATACATAACTTCATATCTATCACAATTATTTTTAAGTGATGCAAACAACCGTTAGGTAAACAAAACTGTTGTACTCTGTAGCAACATGTTGCAAGAGTATAAAAATGTTGCGAAAGAATGGAGCGCAATCATATTTGATATTAAATTTAATCTAAAATATTGGGTATATAAGGAAAAGGTAACTGGAGCCGCGAATACCTTTATGAATAGTTTGAGTTTAGACCGATTTCAATAATATTTAGCTAATGTTTATGAAAACACTTTAAGACAAAATAATTTTTTTAAAAAAGTCTAAGAAGAAATTGTGAGTATAATGCAGTTTTAATTTCTATATACTTTAAATAATTTTTATATATTTTCTGGTCTTACTGCTTTAGTTTGATAAAATATTTGAAGCAAGTTAGGTAATATTTCGCATTTCGCTATTAAAATATGAATTCCAACATCACAATGAGATGACAAAAACTAAATTTTTTATTGCTTGTGTACCACAAAATAACTAGAACTACTTATAACAACAACCGCTACATGAGCCTCAGATTTAAGCACACACATAAGTTTTAAACACATACATAAACATATACTGCACACAATTGCACGCAATGAGTAAAATATTCTAGTGCTTTGATGGCAACATCATACGAGTACAGTTAATACAAACAGGCAACGGACAGTGCTGATAAAGTGGCACGAAAACAAACTAGACAGCACAATGAAAACAAAATACACACACAAATGGGGGCGAATGTAAACCAACGAGCTTGCGAATGCTCAAACAACGTTGCAAACGGAATTAGGACGGGAAGCTGGGAAAAATATGGAAGGAATATTCTTAAGTGCCGACAAAAGAACTAGCGGAAGAGGACTACGTGCAGTGGTAATGTGGCAGTTAAAGCAGCCAGTGAGCAGCTGTTCGACAGGAAATGACACATCCGCTGCGCATGACAATATTCTAACTGTTGCTGGTGACCGTCTTGCGCGGCTGCACACATTGTTGCACGATCGTTAGTTTATTTGCTGTGAGTTGGCGTTGTGCTCATCACTGCTGCCAATGCGCATTCAATTACAATGAAAATAAGTCAATAATAATAAGGCGCACAACATTACACACTTTTTGTGCGTTTTCCTACCTCTTAGTAAATTTAAGTAAATATGGCGCTGATTTTGATTTGCCATCGATTTCCTGGCAAACATTGCAAAAATAGAAATGTTATTTTTGAATTTTATTTTAAGAGAAAACTAAACACTCTAGCCGAGCGTTGAAATTGTAGCAGCAGTATTAAAAGCTCTCAAGAATTTTCAGAAATTTAAAAGGAAAGAGAATTTCAATAAAAAAATTTTTATGAAATATATTTTATGTATTCCTATTATAGAACACGAAAGTACCAGTGATAGATACCAAAAGCAAGATAAGCTGCTATTCTGAAGGAACTCTTATTAAAGAAGGAATGGTCATCAGTGAAATAATTAAAGAGAAAACAGACGGAAGTAGAGTTAATAAGTCAAATACTTCACTCAATTAAAATGGATGTAAAAAAAAACCTAAAAAAGCTCGTGGATGTGTTTTTTGAACAACATGATTCCTTATTCCTTTTTGGACAGTTTAAGTTTGATAGTACTTGTACCTCTTAGGAGAATGTACGATACTTTAACATTCTTTTGAATTAATATCGCACGACCTCCTTGGTTCTTGACAAGAAAAGTCTAAAGTTAGCGATAAGCCAATGGCCAATATTATTTGAATGTATCTGAAGTGAAGATAATACAGTGTCTGAAGGCCTACAAAAGGCATCAAATTTGTGTACGAGGTGTGTCCAAAAATTAACGGGAATTTTCGTTTAAAAAAACGAAATTTATTCATTTGTCTTAATTGAGGTTGTCGCATACAAAATAAGAATATGGAGGCTGCGGCATCGATACAATCCTGTTTTTGACCAAGAATTCATTAACAAATTTTTTGATTAATTTTTTTAACAAACATGAACTCTTGAAACCCGGGAAATGTTAATTTTAAAATTTCCGATATTTTTTGAAAACACATATACGAACTGATCGCCAGGGTAGCGGAACGTTAACTATTTGAGGAACTTATCCAAAAATAATCTATAACTATAACAATACGGATAAGCTGGCTTAGCAGCCAAGAGTAAATTAAGCAAGCTTTTGATACCGTGTGCTAATGAGACCTAAATTCCAGTGAGGGCTCTCTGCATCGACCAAATAGTAGGGAAATATCTCGCCTATAAGACAGGTGAGGCAGAACTTCTCAGTCCCTATTTGCCAAATCATTTTTAACCAGTTTTGCAAAATAATACTGAGCACTGTGATGATGGAATTTTATAGAGTTGTCGGTAGCGTTCCTTTACGACCACACCCAGTTTTAATAGCTCATGGTAGGACATGTCCTTCTGATTCCACCAAATATGGATATTCGGCTTTGCCATTGATATGGTTGATTGACTAAGCATAACATATAATTTTATACTGTATATATGTCACACTCCGATGCTAAACGATTTCTTTTTGTAGCGTTAACGCAGCGTTTCTGAAATGCAAAATCATCTTTCAACGTATCTTGGATTCAATCCATATGGCACCTAATTTCCTTGTTTTTAAATGTTTTGAAACGGATGTTTGAATGACACAAAGATTCTGCGTGCTAGTTCCTTATCTTCAAATTTTTTGACCGAATATTTGAATAGTAATAGATCCAACATATCTTTATAAGAAATTTAATATTATATGGGCTGGAACTGAGGCACGATGCAAAAATAAAATTAGTTTGGGAATAAAATGTGAACAATACTAATAATCTCCAAAAATAATTCTGAATATAGATATTATATTTGCATTAAGCATGTTACTCATACGACGCGGTATCCTCCACTAAAATTCAGTATTAAAAATAACGAATAAAATAACATATGTATATATTATATATATGTGATGGTCTTGGGTTTTCGATTATTTTATATTATTATCTAGCTTCTTTAAGACTGTTAGATATTTTAGATAAAATATGTAAATATATTCATATTTCTGATATATTTTATATAGCGCTAGAATACAAATATTACTCATACGCCATGAGACCTGTAGAAAAATTGGTTGAAGATACGAGATGGTCATCGAAAGCATATGTATGAAGGCTAATTCAAATGTAAATATCAATAGTTCAGAAGATGCTCTTCTATTTCGTTTTCTCTGTTCAATTTCTCAGTCTCTTTCAAATTGTTTTCCGTTTCATACTTCAACCTTTATTCTCAGCGTGATTGTCAGTTAACTTTTCATTAAAGTTTTCGCCTGCCAATTGATCAAGGAATATAAATTAAACAACATTTAATAAAGATTGACACGGCGCACGATTTCCGCAAGCAAATTAGCTGCATTTTTTCGTATTTTTGGCTGCAGCATGCCACTCGGCGCGCTACTCAGCTTATATTATTATTTTGTTGTTGCTATTTTTTTTTTGCTACCGACTGGCTAAATGCCAGCAATAAATGGAAACAAGCGATTTTTATGATCAACCCTGCTGTTATGGCCGAGAGTGTGGCCTCTGCAGCAGCGATTTCCAATTAAAAGTGGTAAGTCTCAAACATTCATGCAACAGCGGCTAAAGCGACGAAACTAAGGCACACACACATGCACATAGATATTTGTTATATGTGTATGTATATATTCCAGCAGCGGTTTTTGTTATTATGTCGCCTGCAATTTGTTGTTACAGCTTAAAATATTTGCGCCACCACTTTATGCAACGCGCACAACAACAAAACGAGGAAACTTTTCGCATTTGTTACAAATATTCCAATTTTAAGGCGCGTAATTTGTGTGTCGTAATGCGTGTGGGGGAAAAAGTTTTAACACGTTGGCTGCGTTAACAAGCACACACACATACCATCATCTCTGCAGCGCTCGCACAACGCACACACATATATACACACGCACAAGCAAGTTGATAAAGCATCCATGCCATCAGCGTTAAGCGCTCAACTGCGCGCCCAACAAACTCAATGCGAGCAATTACACGCAAAACTACTCAAAACCCACCACGCTCCTCGATAACGCAAGGCTGGGCCTGTACCACGTGGTCTACAATCTACTCTAGAGTGAAGTCGTGTTTAATTTTATGTGCCTTTCAGCTGTATTTTCACACTTGTGCTCTTAAATTTGTTGAAAATTTTCAGTTTAAAAGCTTTTACTTGAGCACACGCTCCCATTAGTTACCACAAAAGGAACAACAATTAGACAAAAACATAAAAAAAAAATTATATTATTAGCTTCACTTGCAGAACTGCCTCAGCAATGGGCCGCACTTAGTACGCACCACTTCCACACATAACACCTAAGACTTTTGACCTCACCGAAGACTATAACAACAACAAGGTGAGCAATGAAACTGCAAAACGAAAATTCGCTCAAGTACTGGCTACTCGTACGCCCATTACCTGCTGATCGCCACTTGAAAGTGCAAATGTGTTTGTGTTGCTCCGAGGCGCCGCGTGGTCATTAATTTATTTGCCAAAATGAATACCTTGAATTTTAATTAAAATAAAATTTTATTGGCTTTCGACGGAAAGTATTTAAAACTTAAATTCATAGGTCATTGGATCATATGCCATAGCTTCAGTGCATCGAAGTTGAAGTTTTTTTAAGGGTATATAAAGATCTTTATTTCGATTTCTGAACTCTCAGTTTGTACGACAGCTTCATGCTATAGTGATCGGATATTGGCGATACTGACAAATAAACAGCTCCTTAGGGTGAAATACGTGTGCCAAAATTTCAGATCGATATCTCAAAAACGGAAGGATTAGTTCGGGTATATACAGACGAGCAGACGGACATGGCTAAATCGACTAAGCTCGTCATGCTTATTATTTATTTATATACTTTATGGGGTCTCCAACGTTTTCTTCTGAGCGTAACTAACTCATTGCCAAAGTTTGCATACCCTGAATAGGCCATAAAAAAAAATTAAAAAGGAAAATTTAAAATGATCGCAACTCAAAAGCAAAGGTACTGGTAAAAGTTGAAGTGGAATGTTTTCAGTATATTTCTATTGGGAATTAATATTAGATTAACTCGTAATATTATTGAAGTGTACTCCTGTCTAGAATGATACTTGTTCTGAAGTTAGATTGGAAACCCACTTTTTAAGTCGAAAATACTTATTTTTTTACAATAATGCTAACTCACAAAAAATCTCTACTTCTCGAGCTAGTATATTGGATGCCTAAGCTCGCATATGGAAGATGCCTGCACTCATTAAAGGTAACGACGTAAAACTATTTCAACTAAAATACTACGATCTACCATACTAGATCGTATAGTCGGGTTTTCTTTTTGGCTATTAAATTACTTTTCATAGATATCGCTTTAGTGGGATATCTTGTGTATAAATTTGTCTGCCAAACCGAATGTTACTCATACGTCGTGGTGTCCCTTAATTAAATGATATGAAAAAATGTTCACTGTTAAAGAATTTTTTAATAGTCAAAACGACAAAATATACGCAAAAACTTCCAAAGACGCCAACAATTTTATTCCAAGGGTTCAACGTGATCACCATCCAGCTGCTGTAATGGTTTGGTGGGAAGAGTCTCCTTTAAAGCCGTTGCAGTTCTTCATTTCTGTGAAAATGGGATAAAAACTGAGACAAAAGTGTTTTAGCAAGAAGACGGGGGTAATTTTTATTTAATTAATTTGTATTTAGCAATACTCTCTTTGACGGAGAGCATTGCGTCTTTCAGCAAGATACTGCTCCAGCACACAACGCAAAAACCACTCAGCAGTGGCTGTACAGCAATATTCTTGGTTTCATAGCTGCAAATGATTGGCCGTCTGGAAGCTCAGATTTGGATAACAGTTTGTGGTCAGAATTGGAGAGTTTCAAAAAATCTTTGGTTTAAACAGCGTCGTCAATACTAATAGCAATTGTGACCATTTAACGGCCTGAACTTGTAACAAAACTTATGGCGGGACTTAGCATATACTCGTACGCTTCGGAGATGGTATATTTTAAAGATCCGCGAAAGATGTCAACATGGAGAACATGGTGTTAAGGAAATAGCATTTTTATTTTCATTCACCAATATTAGCTCATTATAACATTTTTTAAGGAAAACTTTGCAAATGTGCCGGGAAATGCTGAGCCGTTTACCGGTTGCTTTTCCCAATATGTATGTATATGTATAAGAATCTGAAGTTTCAAGTTGGAATGGGAATAATATGTTCTAAACCGCTCGCTCCCATACATAAATGTTTCAAATATTTACTTGTTATTGATTGTACTCCATTAAATAATAAAGAAGTCACAGCGATGAGCGAATCAAAAGTTTTATTCTTGTTGTTATTTTAAACATTTCGTGTCAAATAATTGTTCATATCTGAATTTCCTTTTAGGTATTTTAATGGTTTTATTAACATAGTCAGTTCTGTCACTGAGTTTCACTACGAAATTACAGAGCATATATTGACTACATATTATAAGAATGGTATACCCAACCTTTACTCTGCTTGCTAAAGTCAATAAGCTTGTAATAAGATGAGCACTTGGGAAAACAAGAACTTTATACATTAACATTAATGCATACATGCATATATATTAGTAACGAGAACACCAAAACTCGGAAATGTTTAACATATTCACAATTTTCAACACTTTCCCGAAATCACCTACGCAGTACAACGTCTTTCCACTAGCATGCAGCTTAACATACCATAAACATATACATATATTTGCCGAGTATGTATGCGCGAACCTATAGATGCCTGTAGTCCTTGTTAGTCGCTCCTTGACCACACTCTGATAGCCACGCTGTGTTAACAGCACGTTACATTTGTTCCGACAGAGGTTCGGCACTGCCAAATGGCACTCAGTATTTTTCCTTCTTCTTTCTGCATCCGAAGAGTGTGGTGTTGGCATAGCGCTGGGCATTCATGTGTTTCGTATTGTTAAAACTGTGGGTAACATTTCACAGGCCATCGAAATGCACAATTATTCTAATTATACCAGAGACTAACAAAACACCCGAAAAACTCAAATAATCGCAACCCATCATCTCTATTGATTTATTTACGTGATAAAACTCATGCTGATAGAAAACTGCTTAATAATCACTTGCATTATGAAAATTTCAAATAATTTTATTTGCAAATTTTAACACCAACTAGAAGTTTTGGCAATCACCCAATGATTATATACGATTTAATTTTAATTTTGAATTTCGTGTTGACGTTTTATTTTTCAATTAAATTATTTCAATTAAATGCCATTAACAAAATTTACTTTATGCAAGTGCAAATAATATCCTCACACGATTACAATCTAACAGAGCACAACAACAATACACATACGAATTTAGTTTATATAAGAATAATGGAAACTCACCAAATTTTAGTTCTCTATCTAGTTTTAATGCTTCTAATGGTATTATATTTGGAAATATTCAATTTATTTAATAAGCCTCTTTATTATTTTTAAATACATTAGCACAATACGCCTATATAGAACTTATTTACATAATTTCGCAATTGTATTTATTTTATATTTTATTTATGAAATATGAAATTTTTATGGTAACTGGAAAAAAGGACATATTAATTGAAACTAAGCACTGTTTCTGTTTATATTGCATTATAGGCACCTTACGATATTTAGTTTATGAACCATAGGCAGATATTCTCCTTGGCGCGACTTATAAGCTCAGAGCTCAATGTGATGAACGCTTATTATTTAAATATATCCTTGGACACCGTCAAAGTACAAAGAAATATGACTAACTTTTGCACAATAATATCCAACAAAAATTTTTTTTAGGAAGATTAACACCGTAAAAACGAGAATATATTTTAATGGGACTATAAATTCGTTTTCAAGGCAAAATATGAATAAAAAACAAAAATAAATGTTAACATCTGCTGCAACGAAACTATAATACGCTTTACAGATGCATGTCTTATAGTAAATGCATAACTAAATCTGAAAACGTAATAACCGATCAACGGTTCGTATCCAACGAAAAACGCTTTGCTAGTTCTATCAAGCCACGTTTTTTGATATAAACAACCTACAAGGCGAACAAAGGTCACACAATAAGGAAAACAGATATTTTAGGAATATCTTTGTATGATTTTGTTCGATTAGTTTGAAGGGCCGCCATATGCTATATAGGTTCGATCTGAAGAATTTAATCGGAGATCGTTGCCTTGTCTTGGAAATTTTATGCCAGATTTCGTGAAGATATCTTGTTAAATGAAATAGTTTTCCATAAAAGAATATGATTTTGATCAGTCAGTTTGTAAGCGAGCTATATTTTATAGCGGTCCGATATCGGCTGTTCCAACAAAAAGCAGCTTCTTGTTGAGAAAAGGGCGAGTGCAAATTTTTAGTTCGATATCTCAAAGACTGAGTGACTAAAAGTGACAGACTGATTTGGCTAAATCGATTCAACTCATCATGCGTTTTTATTGTTTTTGGTTTTAATTATTAAAAGGTATTGTAGCATTATAAAAATCGGTGGCCTTGCAGTTTGACAGTTATAGATAATTGGCAACCCTAATTTATGAAACTTTTAATTGTGTTCTGCTGCTTAAATGTTCCGTTGTAAAGGTTTTCAGATGTCTTCTGTTTGATTAACTTTTAGTTATTTTATTTCAGTATTTGGCAACTCTGACAAATACATTGGCTTATAAAGCTTATTACTCTTACGCTATCTCAACTAATTGCCGCTTGTTGTATATTTCTGAAACACAAGTGGCAACCTTTCCGAAGCATCAGAATTTCCTAATTTTAATAAAGCTATGTTACCTTTTTTTGTTGTTTTTCCTCAAATTGAAGCAAATTTTGTTTTTCAGATAAACTACAGTTTTTTCCAAAAATAATAAAAATTTCCTACTCTTTATAAAGTTGAGCAGAATTTTATTAAAAGAGATTTAATGATTTCATAATTAAAAGGAAGCATGCAAATATGTATGTAGTATATGTGTATATACATACATACAATTTAATACATACACAATTAAATTTAAATAAATTATTTATAACTAATTTAATATGTTTTATAAAATATTCACGTTTTTCAAAAGTTAGTTGAATTAATTCGTTTCGAAATATTTCAATTTATTTAATTTTTTATTTGTTTTGCGACCCAAACCAACAGTCATCACTTTGAAAAATGAAAATTCAATTATGCGGTGGATGTGGTGGCACACACAAAACAACCGCAAATTTCGGTGAAATGCTGTACATTATACAAACAAAATATAAACAAAAATTGCACCAGGGCCAAAAGAAACAAAACAAAATTATAAACTCAGCCAGACGCAGTTATACAGCGATGTGACACACACTCACACATTGTTGCCACGAATTTCCGAGCGAACGGAAATTGCGCTATAGAATATAAATTCCTCATAAATGTTATGAATATGGCGCGATAAAACTAGTTTGCTTGCGTGTATATATACAATATATAATATAATATATGTATATGCAGTGGATCATAACGGCGCATGATAAACTATTTGCCACCAATCACCTAAAACGACACTTGTGTGACACATTTCGATTGCAACGAACAGAGCAGCTGTCAAAACCGTCAACACCCACTCGAACACCACGAATGTCAACAGCAACAACAACAACAATAACAACAGCAACAACAGCTGCAACCAACATAGGCATCAGCGCGTTGTAACGATTGAACGACAGCGACACACAACAGCAGCACTTAACGGGTAATTACCACAAAATACAATATATTGCATTATTCAGTAACACGCACCTTCGTATGTGTTGGCAAGTAAATATTTGCATGTGTTAGTGTTGTATACAATATACCGTTAGCATGTATGCACACAACCATAATTGAATTACTCATATGGCCATGCAAGCAACAACAAACGCGACAGCACTTCAATTTCAAACTGAGTGCAAGTGTGTAAGTGGCAGCCAAACATACATATACATATACAGTTATAAGTTGGCACCTCGGCTTGCAAATGTGCGCTAGCTTCCGCTCGATTCAAAAATTCAAATAATCGGTTATACGAACTGTGCTACATAACGGAATTAAACACATATGCACAAATATCGGGGATAGCTGACAGTCACTCGTTGTTTGCGACAGCAACATTTTCATACATATGTATGTATAGGTGTATATATATATATATACATATATATATTGGTATGCGGTTGTATATGTGTGCTGCATACTAAATTGCACCATTCATCAAAGTAATGCCACCAATATTTCATTGCATGTGACCACAGCATTATTTGCAACACTGCCTGCAAGCCGCTTCTACACACATATTATATTTACTTACGAGTATGTACTTGAGTAATGCATTAATATTAGTAACAATACATGTATGCATTCAACAGCAATTTCTGTGTGCGCTCTTTAATTGCCTCCAATTAGATCGTTAGGCGCCACTCATTGTATTAGCAAATAAATTTCATAACACTTAAATTACGAACATTCAACGAAGGGACCAATACTCATATAACAACAACAACGAATGCACTGCTTTTGACTCGTTTGATCAAGTGTGTTTTTTTTTTCTGTCATAAATTATTATTTACACCTCAGGTCTATTTATAAATCGTGTTTCAATTGAACAATAATTTATTTTCTCTTAAATAGGTCGAAATTTATGTATGAAAAAGGGTTTTCACGGGGATATCTTCTTTATTACTTTAGTTTGTAGAAAATCTGAGCCAATAGTGGTTTCTACGAATTTTTTTATTTAATATGAATTGCTTAACCCGAATGAAACAGTTAATGAGGAAAATCATCTAGTTGAAGCAAGCGATTGCCCAAAAACGTCCGGAATTCGCGACTACTCACGAGGCAATAATTTTCTGTCATGACAACATTGCGAGACTGGTTAAAAAATATTTGAAAAAAAACAGCTAGATAGCTTTTTCTGCAGAACATCCTCGCTGGAATATGGTTCACACCAAAATAGGGTATCAAAAATTGGCTTGATTCATTCTTGACTGACAAGCCGGCGCAAATCGCCAGAAAATGGGAAAAAGTTATAGCTTCGACAGATGGGCAATACTATGAGTAGAACTAACGTACATGTTTTTCTGGAATAAACATACATACAAATTTTGAAATTTACCACATACACTGGTTCATTTGGAAGAGTAACTTAGCTCGAATATGAAAATTTTAAAATGTAGACAATTAAAACAAAATTTAGATTTGGCATTAATTTTTTCTAGTAAGAAAATTTGCAATGGCATTAAAAAATATAATTAACCAAAAAATGTTATATGTACTAGCGTTTTAGTATATATACCCATGGATCATCCTATTTACCCCTAATTTTGCTTAAGCTATTCTTTCATGCGACAACAAATAGACTACAATACAAATGTATTTTCATTATGAGTGCTTATCAAACAACTATAACCAAGACCTGTATTTTTCGATACACCCTATACGTACAAAAAAAAAACGATATACACCGACTTAGCGACTTCATAGCCATTGTCAATAGCCTCAGATAAAGTCAGCGATGTTCTGCATTCTCGCCAATATTTAATTTTATTTGTGTTCATGTGACACAGTCCACTTCACTCAAAGAATGAGGGTTGGGTATAAAAGTTCGTATCTTTTTAGAGAAAATATTTTTTTTTTTTCAATTTTGATTTTGTTATTCATAATAAGTGCAATCGTGGGCGATACATCAATTTAATACGGCATTATAGTTCTCTTACAATGTTTAGATACGTTTTTTGTAGAACGATCGTCCTTTGGTGCCTCAATTCATTGATCCAGGTAAAAGGTTGGGTTTGTAATACTTAAAACTTCATAGGCAATATGTCTAACATGTTCCTTCGAAATCTTTAGGAAAACAACTATTTCAGTCAACCTCACTTTATGGTCATCCACAATTATTTTGTGAATTTTTCAGATTTTTTCGTCTGCAACAACACTGGGGTTCATCGAATTTGATGCTCGAATGACCTGCACGGAACGAACAAATTGTTTCACAGTTATAATAGTATATGGTAAACAATTTTTTTCTTTTGAAAGTTATGTCCAACATATGCATTAAATTATTTTCACTCAATCATTGATGAAGATGATGACCGATGTTGCATGGATGTTAACAAAATAATATGAAAACGTTATTGAATCATTCAATGGAACTATTTCACTCAAAGTTACAGAACTATTTATAACGGCGATTAGTAGCGACAACAGTGGAAATAATGCTCACTGCTAGCTCCTTCAAGGCAAGTATAAAAGATTTTAAATACGAATTTGTAGGGTTGAACTTGCCAATAGGATACAAAAAATGTATATGAAAAAGTCGAGTAAATATTCACGTTTTCTTATATCGCTTGCTTTACATAAATACCTATATATTTAGACAAATATTTCCAATAAAAAACGCAAACTTCATCTAGAAGAATAATACTCAATATTTTCATCAAAATCGTGCAGGATTATTAAATTTTGTTAAATATTTATTTAAATATTTTAAAGTGTAATTATTAAAATTTACTGATATTCACACTTCTCTAGATATTTATGCAGTTTTTTTAAAAAACCCACACCAATTTGCTATTCACCACGCCGGTTGCAATGAAAACTTAAAACCATTTGCTCTTCGAAGCAGAACCGCACAGTCCATTGCGCATTTTGCGGTTACACCTTTACTTCACTTTAACCGCTGCCTGCCACTAACGCGGTGCCCGCACACACACGAAGCAATTTGCACTCTCTCGTAGCGGTGCATCACATAACGGCACACAATTCAACTGGAATTTTCAAGTGAGCGGTAAATTTTGATTATTTTTTGTGGGTCGGTTAAACCAGAATTGAATTTTTTGCGCTTAAGCTACAATTTACGCTAGCACCTACACGGGACAAAAGTAAAATGAAAAGAGAAAAAATAATAGCTTTAAATGGAATTTTTAAGAGTAAAATATATAAAAGGTTAACCTGCCAAAGGATTAAACGAAAAAAAGCGAAAGACCGCTTTCTATTAGGTGAATATAGTTCATGAGCCCTTTTTTAATTGAAATCTCGCTCGGTTGGCGCTTTTGTGTACACAGCATTGGAGTGCCGTCATTAACGAACAACAAAAACAACTGCTGACAAGGACAGTCACAAGCAATAATAAATATATGCACGTACACAAACATACACAAACGAACTGCACTCAATAAAACGTGTCAAAATTATGTGTAAATCGCCGACGGCCGAGCTAATTTTCTGTTCGCACACAAACATTAACACACCTTTACTTATACACACATACTTACTTATGCAACATTCATCTGAACAAACTTTAGCGCCACTTTGTTGTGCCGCGTTCGTTCGTTCGCTCACCCTCTAACCTTCATTAACTTGCGTGCTTAAGTTGTGGCTCGCCGTCGGCAGCTCACCGCATTGGGCATTCAAAATTTTGGCCATTTTAATGAAACTGCAAAAGTGTTGTGGCCTTTATGTTGCATTGAATAAGCCATGATTCTTTATTACTTTTTCGTACTTTTTCCGACATCATTATGAGCGTAAATTCGCCATAACTGATCTTTGGGTTTGCTCATTCTTCTCCTCTTCTTCTACGCTTTGATATTTTTTCAATAGTTTGGTTTTTTTCTTTCACATTTTGTGCATTGTGAAAAGTTAATTTCCCCTGTTGATTTTGTTTGGGTAAAAAGTTTATTAGCAAACTTGCAGGTTAAGTATGATTTTAACATAAGATTTTATGTTGAACAAGGTAGTTGAATTGAAAACATTTCTAAAGCGTCAATGTTAGTCATAAACTTCAAAAGTATTTGAATTACTTTGGTTGTGTTTGTTGGTATATATACAGAACTTAGAAAAAATGTAAAATTATTTGTGTTATGTATATGGATCCAAGCTTTGCAAATGGGGAAAATTCGACAATAAAAAAATTAAGAAATATATATGTAGCACAGCTTTAATATCAGCCGGAATCTCACATTCGGCGCTCTTAAGAAGACTGATACTCGCTATTTTCAGTAAGTTTTCAAATATAATATATGAATTTAAAGAACCACGTAGAAGAACCAAAGTGTCGGTGGTAAGCAACCTCAAAACATTTCATTAAGTACTGTTACTAAAGTAGATGAAATAATAAATGCTTAATAATTAAAAGATTTCAGGATATTACAAATATTTATGTCATTAATGTCTATTTTAAAATTATAAAAAGCGCAATGAACTTAATTCTCATGACATTTAATACTGTCACTTTAGACATTAAAGGTATCCCATGCTATAAATGTAGTAACTTTTCCGTACCAATGTACAATGGTAGATATGGCAGATATAGCGGCATTTTATTAAAAACTTAAGCACAAATGAAGCTATGTTTGTACGTATAATTGTGTATTATAGATAAATAAAGTCAAAATTAACATTCGAATATAAATACATTTTTGTTTCTATGGAAATTAAAAAAAAAGTGTTTAATGTTTTATAAAACTTTGGTCACTTTTGATATTTAAGATATACTTCGGAAAATTTGGTATGCATCGGACAACTATATAATTTAAACAAGTAAGGAAGCGCTAAGGTCGGCTGTAACCGAACATTTTATACTCTCGCAAAGTCAAATGGTATATTCGTTTCAGATTTCTTTATATATTTTAATAATTAGAAGAAAGAACTGTTGCCTCAGTTATTTACATTCACAGTGAACTTAATTAGAGCAATTTGTAATCTAAATTTACTCAAATTATGAAAAATCGTTCTTGTGTTTTGTTGTATACGCTTATAATTGATTTTATAGAGAATTCATTACAACTGTATTGAGGAGTATGGAACGAAATCGTTTTTTGATAATGAATAAAATTTTTTTATATACACTGTCTAATTTTCTCATACCATTCCAGAGATAAAATTTAATGTATCTGGCGTGTTTAGTGCTTGATTTTTCGCGCTTCTAGTAGTTTTTAAGAGTACCGTTATTTGGGAAGTGGGCGGGCTTGTCACCTGATTTAACCCATTTTCACACTGTCGATAGACACATTTGTTCCTAGTGAATTTAGTTATTATAGCTTTAGCGGTTTAGGAGATATGCACATTAAACCTATTAGGGGGCGGGGGACCATGCCCACTTTTTAAACAAAATTTTAACTGCAGTGGGCCCTCTCTTCATGTATACCAAATAAGAGTCTTGTATTTTATTGTGGAGCTTAGTTATGGCAATTTATTTGGTTTTGATTAATGGCGTTTTGTGGGCGTGACAGTCGTCTGCTTACGCCGTATAAGTTTGCTAAAATGCGGTATTCTATAAAAAAATAAATAATAGGTGCCGACGCCTATTGAACATGTATTTGATTTGAAGTTTCGTGCACTTACGATCAATAGTAATATTCGAGACTTCAAGCCATTATTATAGCGTCTAAAGGCTTGATTCCAGGACAGACCGTACGTTGCGGCAGTTGGAACGTCCAAATTGGATGTAAAATTTTCAAAAAACGAGTTTTTATAAAGTTGAAAGTAGCGTTCAGAAGTTCCCTCTACAAATACATAAAAACAAGAAAAAATGTAAACTTCGGTTGCACCGATATAATACCCTTCACAATTACAAAAGACCGACTAAGCTCGTTATGCTGATCATGTATATACATATTTGATATGGTCTCCGACGTTTCCTTTTGAGTGTTACAAATATCGTGGTAAACTTAATATACCCTGTTTAGGGTATAAATCTATATATATTTTTAATCAATTTGTTGCTGAAAAAATCAACGCAATTATTATTTAGTAATTTTTTTATACAATATAATAATTGGTGTACGTATGCATTGGCTCCCTGAGTCTTATTGCAGGTGGGTGAGATTAGATCGTTTACACGCTCACAAAATACCGTTAATCGAAAAATTATAAAGTGCTGTAACTTAGCTCCACGTTAAGATACCAAACAGTTTTTTGATGCAGATGAGCGCAGTTAAAAGCTTCGTTGGCTGGGTTGGGCCCGTACCCCAATAAGTTTAATCTGATATCCCACAAAAAGATATAGGTATTGCAACGAATTTTGCTGCATTAAAGCTTTCCAGCAACTCTTCGTATAATGTGAAAATGGGTGAAATCAGCCCAGATAACCACGCCCACTTCACATATAAAGGTTTGTATTGAAATTCAGAGTAATAGTGTGTCTTATATCAGAAAAAGATTGGATACGGTCAATACTTTCCCCAGCCCACATATCACTAATATAAAGATTTTCGTACCTCCAGCTGATTTTATGCCTTATCTATTTTCTATATTTTAGGTATCTTATTGAAAGTCAGAGAACGTGTATCTTTAATAACAGTGTATTTTGTTGCCAAAAATGGATAAAATGTGATAAATACTGTTCATATATACATTTTACAACATCTGAAAATACAATATTTCCCAAGCGTCGATCCTTGCAAATTCCAAAAGTATAAAATGTTCGGTTACACCGGAACTAAGCCCTTCCTTATTTGTGTTTAATGGCTTCCTGGCGAAAACTTATACTTCAATCTAAAAGCCGATATATCACACAAATGTCATAAGCATATATTCCTCCTTATTAATGGTGATTGACCGACAAAATGTCTGTCACAAAAAAGAAACGGCAACAGAACATCACCAACTAAGCCAGTGTTACGCCTTTCTGCAATTCTGCGTTACAAATTTTCCGAACAACAATTTGTTAAAGCTGAACGCATGACCCATAAAAGCTATAACGGCTGTTGCAAGCGAATATTTGGACTGGACAAGTCTTTACAGTCCATGTACTGCAAACAGCCAAGCGGTTGAAATACCAAAAAAGAGGCCACCACTTATGTTGGTGCTTAGATGTGTGTGTGTGTGTGTGTACAACAAGTTTAAGGGTGTGTTTGATGGCCGAGCTGGTGCCATGCAGCATGTTGAGTGCGAAGGCAAACACGATTGCGAGTCGACATCAGACATTAAAGCAAGAAACACAATTTGTGAACGAGTGTTGGCAACAATATTACATGTGAGAAGTGCCACAGTGACAAGTATGCGCAGTGTCAAGCAACAGCTAAAGCAACAACAGCAAAAGGGAAACACAGTTTGCTTATCGAAAACAACTCACTGCCGAAATCATGTCAAAAACGCTTCGACTCGAAATTAGTAAAGCTCTAACGATCTGATCTAAGCACATACTAGCTCACTGGCTAACCAACGAGCTGAGGCTAAGTGCACAATGCACTTTATGTGGCAACTAAAAGCTCCTAAATACATACATTGACAATACTTCTGCCATATTTCTGTTTTTGATTGCGTAGTAACGGTGAAAACTCTTTAACCCGCTTTTCGCTTTGATTCCAGTGCAACGCTTTAACTGTGTGATGTAGGACTTTAAAACGCATTACTTGCACAACATGCCACTTGCCTTCACACCTACAACTATATATGTGTGTATATATATATATATCTAGGTACATTTTCGCCATTCATTCATTTCACCTTGGCATTTTGTAACTCAAACAGAGACATTGAAAGCTCCGCTGACAACGTGCCACACGACAACTAATGCCTTGCCAACCAGCCAACAAAGTCATCGCTAAGCTTGTCTACATATCCATAGCAGCAGCACATCTTACACCGCTCACCCTCCATCTATCGCCCATTACTTTATCTTCAGTGTCCTTACAGCTGGCGCATCGAATGACTTGACTCATTGTTATGCAAACATGCAACACAGATTTAACCGCCTTCACTTGCTCGTACCCGCAATACTTGTTTGATTGTTGCTCGCCATTACCCTGCTGGTTAGTTTTGTTGGCCAGCCAAATGACACTGGAGCTATTTTGCCCCCGCACGCCGCTGCCTAGACAGTTGCGACCGCTGCATATACAAATGTAGTGAACCTTCATTTGCTATTAAATTCGAATTGATTTCGTTGCAGTCAGCTTTGGACGAACAACAATTGTGAGTGTAGAACACAGGTGGGGACAGAAGTTATGGTGAAAGGGGAATTTAAAAGGATCTAAAAAATTTAATAAGTTTTTAGAAAAAAATTTATGTAACAACAAGGCAATATAATTCCGATTAAGATTTCCACAAAAAATGTTCAATATGTTGATCAAGTCTCAAAATGTTGTAATAGGTCTAGTTAAATAAATTATGTGCAGATCTTTAATGAAGTAGAGAACCGCCTATTCATAATGGAAAAAAGTTTTTTAGACCAAGAGGGAGAGAATATACAATACAAATGTAGCTCTTTTCCAATTAGGCTGCAACAACGACAAACATGCCAATAATTTCTTGTATAATCTTTTGAGATGCCTGATGTCTTAGTGTTATCTCGTGGATCTTCAATCAGTAGTCTGCCAGCATAAGGTCGCAGGTCAAGTTATCTTCCTTAGCAACTATTTTCGAGGCATCTATTGTACCTCCGACGGAACATAAACACTTTCAACAATTCAGTAATACTGACTCTGCCCAATTACATAATACGAATATGGTGGCCACAGTGCTTTACAAAACCCCCCATCCATCTCTGGCGATACCAGTACAATAATTATAGCTCTGCATTTTATATAACCAACTCAACGCGAGCCGAGCAACTGCATTGTCACCACCACTTGAACTTGCCGGAGTGTGGGCCGAACTATTGCCGCCACGGTCAGTGGTTGGCAAGTGGTTAATGGTAAACTGTGTCGTGGCAGCCATCACCGCTGACACCTCTGCTGCTGCCAGCGCTTAGCTGTTTGTCGGGCAACTGTTGCAGCTGCCTTTGTTGGTTTTCCCGTTGGTCGCTGCAAGCGCGAACAAACAAAAAGTAAAAGCAAAACGAAATTCGGCAAAACGTCGGTGATAAATGCCAAAAGCGACGGCTATAATGGCTTTTTCATGTGAGCAATTGTAGTTTAATTGCGCTTACTCACATTTCACAATGCCAATTCGATGGAAAGTAACGGCATTTTACACGTGCTAACCCAGAATAAATTTAAAGTATTAGAGATGGCGCTCGAAATCGATTTAAAATTTGATAGCTGTAACCACAATTGGCGGTTTTTGTCTATCTGTATAGTTTTTATACATTCAATCAATAAGTGGCATGCAATTTTAACAGTACAGATCAAGGTTGTATGACAATCAAAATATAAGTGCCTAGAGTGATTTAGTTAAACCTCATTTCACTATATAATGAAATGATAAATATTTGATATTGAGAACTGAATCAAAAAACTGCCAGGATCTGTTCCTATCAGAAAGAAGGCATTTTGTTTTTGATACTTTTATAAAAATAATATTTTCTTTTGACAAAACGCGCTGTTTTGTATTTTATTTTATTATTTTTGAACAAAACATTTTATCTTGCAGTTAAATAAAAAACGTACACGTGCCGAATTTCGTGTACTTCAATAAGAGGTGGGTCCTTTTTAAAAATTTTGGTTTCTCTTGCGCTCGGATTCCCTTAGTCAAACTTGCGATTTTTGACAAAATGGCGGTTTCCCAAAAAAACCGCTATGTTTTTAAATTCGCATCATACACTTCAGAGTCGCTAAAAAAATCGAAATTTTATATTTAAGAAAGTCGTGTGCAAATTTCAAGTCGATTGATGCAGTCGTTTCGGGGGAATTGTCTTCTGTGACGCTGAAAACAACGTTTCAAGGAAAACGTGTTTAAAGTTTTGGGAGCTGATAACACTATTTTAGAATATATTTTCTTAGAAATATGCTCATATCTCCCACGCTATTTACCAGATGAACTTAAATTTTCGGAGAATATTTTCAAGTATATGATCATGCAAAAACAAAAATAGAATTTTTTTACTTTACAAGTGGATATAACGCCTTAATGCTTACATTAGGGAGTTATCTCGCTTTTGGTTTTAAACATAACCATTATGTGGGAGGTAGGCGTGGTTCCCAGTAGTTTAATATAATATCAAACTCGATTAGTTTTAGCTGACCCCTTAATAGTTAAGATTTAAAAACAACCGTTATGTAAACAGAATTAACTTACTCTGTGCAACATGTTGCGAAAACATAGCATAAAATATTTTAATTTCCATTTGCTTTTTATTAATTGTTGTCATATAGTAAATAAAGCAGAAGGATTGGAAGTAAAATTATGTTATCTTCTCAAAACCCAAAACGCAAAAATGTCATTTAATACAAGGTCAATACTCATACACTTGCACATAGCTAGAACCACACACATACATTACACTTCAGAACAATTAGCTCAAGTTTTCAAAAAAAATCTACAGTTATTTAGCACCCAAGCGTGCAAAATTGCAATGCATGCACCGAGCTGTATTTGTAACTGTAAATATAGCTGCGTTTAATTAATATCACAAAAGTAATAAATAAGCGAGCATTTCCGAGAACATATGCAGAAGTAGAGGATGGCTCACGAATCGTGCTACAAAAATAAGCCGTAATAACTTTTTTTTTCTTTAATCAATGCATTACATAAATTTTTTTTTATTGTGGAGCAAATTTTATTTTATTTTATATAGTTAATTGTTTTCAAAAATTATGGACCGTAAATGACATCCATGCTTAGCCAGGCATATGCGACGCCTAATTAAAAAATTATTAATTGCGGCCTGAAGGGTTGGGATTGCATCAATTATAAATTTAATGGACTGCTTCAGTTCAGTCAGATTTCTGGGCTTTGTTTTGTACACCTCTTGCTTGGCATAAACACATAAAAAAAGTCTGGTGCAGTCAGGTCAGGTGACCTTGCGGGCCAGCGGAAAGTAGAGTTTCTTGATATTAACTTGTTTTCAAATTTTCGTTGGAGCTCCGCAATAATCGGTCTGGCTATCTGTGCAGTTGCTACATCTTGCTGGAACCAAACGCTATTGAAAGGGGTACGCCTTCAGCGCAGTTTCGGGTAAAAAAACGCATGCAACAACTTTAAATAATCGTGCCCATTACCAGTTACTGATGAAACTGTGCACCACACAATGACTCGTTTTGGGTAAAGTTCTGTCTCGTGGATTATTTCTGGATTTGTATCATTCCATATACGCCAATTTGCTTGTTTACATTTTCGTTAAGATCAAAATTGACCTTTTTAGACATAAACTCTATAAATCGGTATCCCCAGCAAATTTAAATAACAGCTTGCCAAATAAAAAGTAGTAATTGGATTAGTCACACAGAAAATAAGTTATTACAGTTTGTTTTGGTAGCACGATTCGTGAGCGACCCTGTATGTGTACAATATATAAATCAGAAAAGCTAAAAATTTGAATTTTCCCATTTTACTTGCGCCGAAAAAAACAAGCCTTTGTGCGTTTTATTTATTTTTCATTTCCAGCCGACGAGCCACTTTCCAAATGTTATTTTCATTGTCATTTATATGGCATTTTAATACCAGCAAACGCGCTCAAGCCAACCAGTTGGTCCGAAACTGCACAATTTGTTGTTATTGTTGCTCTTGTTATGCACATACTCGTATATACGTATACGTGTTTTTATTGTGTTTTGGCTGCGGTCGGGCAAAATTTGGGCCATTGCCAAAGCGGCCAAACGAATGCCACTCAACTGGGAATTTTTCTGTTGACGTCTGCAAATGAGCAGCGCCAAAAAGTATGCTAACGGGATTTAAATACGTTCAGCAAATTCACAATTTTGTGACGGTGTGTGTGTGAGTCAGGCAAATGAAGTATAAAGAGTAGGCCTTGTGTGCTGTAAACAAACGGGCACAAACATACCTACAGGTAGATTCTCATACAAACTCACACATGCTCATGCATATTGTGTATGCACAACAAAAGCTTGAGCCTTGACTGTCGCAGCGCCATAAATCACTTGAGTTTTGCGCAAATACAAATATGTATGTGTGTGTATGGGTGCGGGTACTACATGTTTGCATGCTTGTTTATATATGTGTGATTAATGTGTTTAATACGAATATTTTATGGCTTAAATTGACCAAAATGACGCGCCCATTGCGCTGCGTGTTGACCGATTGGCTAATATGCTCACATAGAAATATTAATAAAGCCGAAGTGTACACTGGTTTCAAGTTCGGTATATTAGAACAAAAATATTGAAATTTAGAATAATTTCCTCTGAGATTTATACTACTAAATTTTTGAAAATTTCCTTTTCATCAACACCAGATTTTAAGTGAATTTCAAGAAAACCAATAAGGAATATATGTACATACTCGTATATTTGAAAATAATCTCCAAAAAAATGAAGTTGATTCGATTAATTGTTTCGGAAAAATCAGCGTAATTGTAATTCTTCTTCATTCTTTAACTTTGTGAAATCGACTCCTAAACAACGGTTTCTCTAGAAACGCTGTTTTCAGAGTCGTTGATGAAAATTTCTCCTAAACCCAACCTATCGACTTAAAAATTTCACACGACCTTCCTAGCTATAATTGTAAGGTAATTACTGAAGAAATACGATTTTGAAAATCTATTGGTTTTTCAACTTACGAGTACGTTAAACATTTTCACAAAACACAACCTTTCTTTGGAAATTTTCCGCACAAATCAAAATTTTGACTAGGCCTTAGATCATTATGTATATTCAGCCTGCTGGAAACGACTATGGAATTAGGGTAATCCAATATTTTTCAAAATGAAGTTCCGATTATTGAAGTGCATTGATGCCTGTAAATGTAGCTTTTTTAAATTATTTATTTAATAAAATGTCTCTTAAAAAAAAATTCACAAAAAGCGAGTATTATCTGACTTGCAAGTATATATATAACCCCTTAAGCTAAGTGACCAACAAACTGCCGTGGCCTGTCAACTGAGTTAAAGAGTTAGCTGGATTAGCCAAGTAACAATTATTGTACATCAATAACATTCCTGACTTTTTTAACAAAAATTTTTGTTAATGATGAAGATTTATAGATGTATTTTTATAGTATTACCATATTTTAGTATTGATTGATTACGGCAAATAAAAATCGACACATGTCGGGTATTTAACTGATCTACTTGACTTTTCTCTGATCCCTGGTGGACATGCAGATGCCACTGAAATCTTGCGAAATTGTCCCTATGAAAGATACTATATTATCAGGATTGAATCCAGAATGTACTACTTTGTTGGATTTTGTTTTTTTGGAAACCGTTCCCATGTCACTCGAGTTTACGTAACCGGAACGGACCCGGATATTTATCCGCCAAGGGCTAACAGCGCGGCAGAATTTTGAAGCTACAACAACAAAAACATTTTTAAAATATGATGCAGTTGAAACTAGCTGTCTTGTACTCGTATAATTCCTAGCATAAGCATTTAATATAAATAATGAAAGTTCACATAAAACCACAACTTTCCACTATATGTTTTATTACACGTTGTGCAAAGAGAAACCCACCGTGCAGCAGTGGAAATATAATTCATAATTTTTTTATTTTGACTAACAACATAACCGTAAACACCCACAAAAAAAGTAAATAAGCTGGTCGGCTTACCAACTAGGGGGCGTTGAAAATAATGTTAATCTAAACTATGTCACTTGTCAAACATACATATGTACTCATAAATATGTATTTGTTTGCACACATGTGACTGAAACAACAACAAAGCTGACCCAAATAGCACGGCAACCGAATTGGGAATGCAAGTAGCATAATCAGTATAAATTATGTGTCAACTATTGAAAACAAAAAAATCTGGTAAGGCGGCATAAAGAAAGCACAGGAAACCCTTACACTACACATAATGGTTAAACAAATATTTCACAAACGCACACATACCTGTACAGAAGTTGTTGTAAAAATACAATTTTGTCACTATTTTTTTACTCTACCTTAAGATTAGCCTGCATTACAGGCGCTGGCATACATATAGGTACACATATAAGTAAAAATCAGTAGTGCTTGCGCTTTCATAGATTCCTATAAATTTGTGTGTATATATGTGTATATATTTTACGTGCTCCAGTTTCTGCCATTTGTTTGTGTAGCGTTAGCGACAGTTGTAATTTATCAAACTTCCGAGTGGCCGAAATTTCAGTCCGTGGTAGGCTGACAAAAATGTCAACAGCAAATGTCATGTGAACATTGCTTGTATTTACTAGGGAAAAAAATTAGACAAGGTAAATAAATATATGCAGGCTTTTGTTGTTCAACTAGCTAACAAATGGTAAAATGCAAAAAAGAGACATGTGCAAAAACATACCTATATGATTTCTTATACTAATAAAGACGCTTGCGACGCATTACTAGAAATTACTTTTTTCATTCATTTAATAATTGGAAGGCAATGCAATACCGTGAAGAGTTGAAGCTTTGATGAAAATCTGCAGTTTATTAATTTTATATTGAAAGTTTATTTTCGAAAAAGCAAGTTTAAAGCTTTAATATAAATTTTAAACATTTTTTTTACAAAATACGCTTAACGCAAGTGCTTCGAAATTTGAAGAAATGAAAAAACGCATGAGCTTAGGATTGACACGATTCATACCCAAAATATGATTAAAAATGTATTGAGTCGATTCTTAAGAGATGTTCGGATTCGTAGACGACTCGCATGAGGCAACTTTTTGATAACTTCACGACCTTCGCTGAATACTTTGTGCCACACAAATACTAGTATTTGTGATAAAGTAGACTACCCAAAATACTTTTGCAAAATTTTCAATAATTACGCAGCCGTGATTTTATTGAAAACACAAAATTTCAAGCAATCACCTTGTTAAATTTTATTTTTTCATTGTAAAAATCGCCAGACAAACTTTCTGTCTCGAAAACCCCAAACACGCTCTTTTCGACATTTAACATATGAAGATTAAACTTTGTACGAATATAAAAAAAAGAATTTACCACAAAATCAAAAAAATATATTTATCGATTCAATTAGCGCGTGCAGTTTGAATGGGTCATAGTAATAACCATTTATATAATCTTCTTTTAGACACCAATTTTTCGATAAGTATTTCAGAGACATAACTGCTATGTATCGAAAAGCCAAATTCTACAACTAATAGCTGGCGCCCTAACTTAGATTATATGAATGATGACTGTAGAAATGGTCCGTCAGTTTTCGATATATCGATAAAATGTAATTTTGAGTGCGAGTCTCACCAAGAAGCTACTCATCAATCACTGTAGGATATACATAGCTGTCATATATACTGACTGATCAAAATCAAGTTCTTGTGTGCAAAATGTGTTTATTTGACAAAGATTTTCTTATACCGAAAAGCTTAACTTAAATTTTAAAGTTTTGACTACGTAGTGTTGTGCTCCACGAGTGAGTTATAGAAGAAATAGAAGTTTTTAGAAAACTCCAGCTTGGCATAATTGTAAGAATTTAACAATTGAAACGGTTAGGATATTCTCTCGAAGGGATAACAAAGTGATGAATTATGGGTCTTCACAACAGCTCCAGTTAAGCCGAAGTTAATGTCCTTTCTAGTTTTTAATTAAACTGGCTGGTTTTTTTCCTAATTTCTGTAGTGCCTAGTTTAGTTCCTAAAGTTATTTTTTGCAAATTAATGAAAATGAAAAAATAAAAATTATTTAAAAATACTCTGAACTTATTAAATAGTTTTAAATATTAGTTAAAAGCTGGAAGACGCACGACTAAACTTCAAAAAAAATAGCTAAATTTATGTATGTAGTTTTTACAAAATTATAGAGCAAACCAACTTTAATATATTGAATGCCAGCATTTTTGTATAATATAATATATTTACATCTTTCTCCGTAGTATATATACAATACTTCAATGTTACGTATACGCTATATCCGACAAATAAAAATTTCCTCTATTCTGATGAAAGTAAACCTCTATTTTGAATAGCAGGGCTCATAAATGCTGTTATTTTTAAGATTAAACGTAAAATAAGCGTATTTCTTTAACTTTTTTCAATGTAACGTATACGCCATGCATCACAAGTACGTGCCTTCTCATAGGCGGCAGAGTTCAAATATTAATAATGAACGCGTACATACATTTCATTGTAACACCAAAAAAAATATTGTTGGAAAATTTTATAAAAAAAACAAATATGTGAAATTCGAGTAACTCGAATTGATGAGTGGCTACTCTGAATAACGGCAGGTCAATCCATTTTTAGTTGGAAGAAAAATATTATTGCACTTTAACTTGAGATTCAAATGAATTTATTACAAGCAATGAAATATTTTAAAGCAAAAAAAAATTTCTTCGAATATTTTACATACTTGTGTGCACAGTTCTTTGCAACCGACAACTCATGGCATGCGGCGTAAATTGAGAGTGCTGCACTAAAAGTATGCAGACGGCCACCTGTTCGGTAGTTGAAGGAGCTCGTGGAAGCCCATTCGCGCCTTAATTTAGCGGAATTCATGTTTCGCCACTTGAAAGTCAAATTGAAATGCGGTAAATGTACTCACTTTGATAATGCAAATATCTATATGCAAATGCTCTGCTCTTTCGTGTAGAACCATTTCCAGGAATGGCAGCCAAACGTAGAACACAATCGAAATCAAAGCAATGGCTTTTACGCACAACGGAAAATATTCGAGTGGGTATTCTTTGAAGCCTTCATACACGTCGAAATTGAATGTTGTTCGCGAATATGTCTATAAATGTGTAAGTTGGTCTACTTGGAAGTGCTTAAGTGCAAATGCACGTTAGTTTCTGGGATTTCTTTTTATGTTTCCCTCCGCAACGCTTATCAACTATGCAATAACTCTGCGACCGCTAACCGCAAGCATACTCCGTATCATGATAGCACTATATATATATATAATATATATATAGCTGGGGATCATTCTTAGTAAAATACCAGCGTAAAAATAGCGAATAGCGAATAGCGGCAGCAGCAGCACGTAACGAAAATATTAAGTTCGCTTCTGCTTTGTACTTTTGCTTGATGGAGCGTGAAGCGTGTTGCATACAGAATGATGCATTGCCACCTTGAATTATTCATGCTGGCGTAATTTGCAAACTACAATACTGCAATATTAATAAAAAAAAATATATACTCTGTAGTGGTTATTCATGTTTTAGTTGCGCATATTGGCAGTTGGAAGTGAAGAAAGCAATGTCTTCGCAGAAGGTCACTTGCGGCAAATTCATTTTCCAGCGAAGAAAATATGGATTTTTTAAAAAAAGCAAAGCCGAGCAATTTGAAGGTAATTCAAATAGCGGAAAAGTGCAGAGTATTAAAATAAATAGTAAAAATAAAATAACTTGAATGCACAACGACAATTGTTAAAGGTTCTTAGGAAGAAAAGGACGTGTGGAAAATTTCAGATCGATATTATTTTAGTGCTTGGGAAGGACATGATTAAAACGACCATGAAAGAAATAAAAATTTATAAAATAAATAGAATGTACAATAACTTAAAGAAAGTGTCATTATCATTTAGTAATTAAGAGTTTGATTTGGTATTTTACTGTAAATAATCTTCCTGAAAATAGTTGGATGCTGATCAATCAGAAATATTTTATGTATTTTTATTAGAAATTAGAAACCCTGGAGAACACCATAAGTGGCCATAAAGAAGAAGTACTGACAAACTTCGATATAAATAAATGATAAGAATTTTCCATCTTTTAAAGTATTGTTTGCACTTTTTGAAATCGCTGACATTATCAAATTTTCAGATATTCATAAATGGTTTTCATAAGTTTTAAGTATTTTTTTTTAGTTTCAAGGTTCTAAAGCTGAAATCTATTGGCGAGAAATCGACCACTTCACTGACAATGATGCATTCCAGGCCGCGTCAAGGGCAAAATCCTAAAAATCCTAATAATAATGTTTTTTCTAGATTCATATATTTATACATTTTCTATATCTATATATATAAAAGAAATAATTACTGAAATAACTAACATTTCTTTTGCAATGCATCCTCAAAAATAAGGCGGAAATTCAAGCGCGAAGGTCGACGATCCCTTTGAGGGAACAAAATATTTATGTAAAAATGTGAGACTATCACTTAAGCAAACTAGCAAAGCAAAATTACATACATATGTATATTAGGGTGGAGCGATTTTTTTTTTTTTGAAATTTGTAGATTATGAGAAAAGAAAATTTTTGGAAACAAAAAGTTTTTTTTTTAACATCTAGATGCGGCCCACTCACTTTTAAAGTAAAGTTTCGAGGTAATATTTTGATTTCGTAAAAAAATTTTGATAAGTGTTCTAGAAGCTGTGGAGAGTCCTCTTTCTAGCTAATTAAAATCAACTTAAAATCAACTTTAAAAAAATATTTGTGGTCATTATTGGAGTTTAAAAAAAGTCTTAAACGACAACATGCTTTCCTTAAGCGTCAAAGACCGTCGAATTCAGTAATTTTTATATAAATGGGAAGAGTTTAAACCAGAAAAAAATTTTTTTGTCCAAAAAAAATTTTAACTCGAAATTTACTTTAAAAGTGAGTGGCTTCTAGATGTTTACAAAAAAAATGTTTTTTTTTATAATCTACATATTTTACCCTCAGGCTAAGCAACAAAAAAAATAATATTTTTTTCGCTCCACCCTAATGTATATATATCCATTGCTAAGTTCATTTCCAAGTGTCCTAAATTATGCAAATGTTACTCATACGCACCGTTTGCCCATGCAGCTAACAATAAACTGCCAATAAATCTTGTTTACGCATAAATCACTGTCTGCATTATCTAAGCGCATCAATTATACTTGCTAATACTTTGGTAATCTAGACAAAAGCCACTATAACGGCAAAGTGAACATTGAAGAACAAAAAGTTGGGCGGCGGATTTATAAAGCATAGGATGATTTGTTTACGATTTATTGACATAATTGACATTTGCATATTATTACTTAATACATGGTTGGATATTCAAAAAAGTGTAGTTGAATAACGCACACAAATTATTTATGAATTTGCAGGTAATACCAGAAGTGAAGACCTCAGCATACCAGCAGTTGCGAGCTAGTAAGTCAAATATAATTCCTCTTCAAATCGCACACATATCTATGCATTTTATTTCGACTGTGATTACAATTACGAGTCCATGTGATACCCAATGCAGACTCAAAGCCAACTTTTCGACTTTGTAATTCAAATCAAAGCAATACATTTTTTTTATATTTGCCACTAAATTCAAACTCATAAATCCCTGTGCACTGATGGCATATAAATCTCTGGCGCACAGATACATACACACTCGTACTTTGTTGCTGTGCGAGTTTTGCATTTTTCGTCGCCATTTTCGAGTTTAACTGCCTCACTTGCCTTGCAGCATCATATCAAGAAACGAAAAGTTTTCTCTTCACCGCACACAGAAAGGGATTCTTCGCAAGCGGAGACCGTTATAAATCGCAGTTTTCCTTCATATTCCATGCAATGCGGCAGCTGGAATTAATTTCTCTCCCAACGATAGCAAGTTGACCAACGACAGACACAACCACACACACACATTACAGTTTCACGCGTCAGGTATATACATGTGTGTGAGTGTGCTGACACTTTCAAAATCATTGCTATTGACATTGCAGCCATTGCCGCAGTTGTGGTTGCTATTAGTTTTGCCTCTGCATAGGCCCAGCACATCCATTTCCGCAGCAATTTGAATCATAAAAACTCACTTCGCACTTCGTGACATTGGCCTCCCTTTATGACCGACGATCCATGGTCGCCAATAAATTCAATTAGCTGTTGAGTGAGTTATCTGTTGGCCCTATCGTAAGCAGTCGGCGGCATCTACAGGGTTGAAGAAAGTGTTCTGCTTACACTTGGCCTAACCAAGCGGTCGGTCCGGCTTCTGTGTTGACTGTGCTTAGCGAAGTGTCCACAAGTAGAGATTCGCTGACTTTACTGCCACAACATATAACAACACGCACACACACACAGTCACACCCAGTCACTTGAATAGTAATTGCTTTTATTTTATTATACCCTCTGCAGTTGCATGAATCTTTCAATTGTATACCCCCGTGCATGACCAATGAGGGCTGTGTACGAGGGAGCATCAGTGAAGCATTAAACTAACCAACGATGCCGCAAAGTAAATGTCCAAGTATCAAGCTGGAAGATAGCAGCCCGCTCTCTTATTACTCCATTCTTCACCCTTTGGATGCTTTGCAACACCTTAAGTGATTTCATTGCTATGGCATCTCAATTTGTATTCACGACATCACAACTCGCCCAACCACCCTGACAGGCATCCATAGTATCCACCATCAACTTGTTTTCGCTCTCTTCGGAATAATTTCAAAGTTCTTCGACTTTTGCAACTTTCGAGTTGATTTTTATTATTTAAAAAAAAATTGTTTTAAGCTTATTCTTCACATTTTTGCTACAGTTCCTACGATTTTGGTCAAGGCTGCGCTGATGTACAAAACTTTAACATTTCAGTATCGATTTCATATTCAAAGTATATTTTGAGTTGAATTTAAAACGAAATGGTGCGAGAGAAAAAAAGTTGGTTTGTTGTTTAGCATTAGTTAGGGACCGGGTGTATTTTAATAAATTATAAATTTTTACATGAAAATTAAGAGAATTAATATTTTTCTTAAATAATAAAATTATATGTCCTTCAGCCAAAATGTGTTGTCTCCATTCATAATAGAGAGGTGATTCTGCTATTCGAATGTGGTCAATAATTAACGAGCCTCGCTACTCGCTGGCCTCACTATCACAAAATAAATTGTCTGTAATGTCATATAATTAATTATAATTCTTATAAGGGAATAGAACAATGTCGGTAGGGGATTCGATTCTCCTTTTTGGAATATAATTGCGCTCAGTAAAACCAAAATACGATTGGAAGCAGTGGTGACTCTTCTCTTCACTGTGCCCATAACCGCCTTACATCCACTTTACCCACCTACATATCTACTATGCCCAATTTTTGGAATACTCTCTTACCCTGCAATGCAAAGATTTTTAAATTCATATTTAATGGAAAAACATCATCACATATTGAAGATCAGATAGCTAATATTTTGCATGATTATAAAAACTGCATCAACTGTTTAATGAGGCATCTTACTAACAGTATTGGACCAACCGACCATTTAAACTGGTTACTCCTATATTAAAACCATAAAACACGAAACCACTTATAACGAAACTAGCGATTTTGTGGCAATAAGATAATCTAAGTAAAATTATGAGAAAGTCTTTCAAATTACCGCCCTCATTTTACATATTTTTTTTGCACGAAAAATTAATGAATTCTACTTAATTCTACATCAAAGCCATACATCGTTTAACTCCATGGTTTTACGCTCCATTACACTTTATAACATCAACGCTGGCATTAAAATTATCGTTCGTCTTGACAGTATGCCAATAGCTGTGCCTCTTTCTAAAACCTATACGTAAGAAATTTCGTATAAACATTGATTAAAGTGATTACGGAGATAGTAGTATAAATTCATTTTTAACATTTTAAAGTCAAATCTTCCAACATTAGTAAAGCCTAATTTGTAAGTATGTAGGCTCATATACTCGTATGTATGTAATTTCAGACACTAGCGAATATTCCCAGATGTTGCAGTCAGCCAGCTTCGATGCCAAAAAGTATGAAATCATGAGAAATTCGCAGGAAGCGTACAACACTCAAAGGAAATATCAAGCTACAAGAGTGGAGCAAAAGAACATAAAAGAATGTTAGGTATAATAAAATACATTCTCATAAAAACCTGAAGGAAAATTCATAGAATGTGTCTCGTTTTGCTGCGTGCCGATACAGTGGCGCTGAAAAAAATTTAAGATTTTTATGCTCATGAGACCAAATGTACAAAGTACAATATATACATATATTATAGTGACTACTAGCCGTCGCTGCAGCATCATTATGCCCTGGACAGGGTATATTAAGTTTGCCACGAAGTTTGTTACATTCAGAAAAGATATATACAAGTATATACCCTATAAAAGATACCCTACAAAAGATATATATAAAGGATCAGCAAGATGAGCTGAGTTTATTAAGTTATGTCCGTCTGTCTATACGCGAACTATTCCCTCAGTTTTTAAGCTCCTGATCTGAAATTGTGCACTTGTCCTCTCCTTACTAAGAAGCTGCTAATTTGTCGGAATGGCTTATATCGGACCGCTATAGCATACAGCTGACATACAAACTGAACGATAGCAGCCTTTGTATTTGTGAAGGTATTATAGCTTCTGTTCAATCATCATGTCAGCAGTTAACGTTTTTTCTTGTTTTCTTGGTCACTTCAATCTAGTAGTCCCAGAAATTTTATGCATTTCAACTGCATTGCTAAAGTGTATGCATTTATTTGCTAGAATTTAAAAACCAAATAAAAAAGAATAAAATAAAATAAAATTTTTATATTGAATAACGTTGAATGTAGGAATACGTAAACAAATATTCAAGGCAAATGGAAACACATTTAGTTAAAGATTTTTATTATTATTATTATGTTGACTAGTGTTAGTTTGAACTTTGACCATTCAGGTGTAAACTATTAACTGTACAAATTTGCCTAAACTGCATTTAATAACCTTTATATTGATGAAAATTTCATGGAAAGGATTAAATTGCCTTTTCAGTTCAATGAATATGTGAATATAAATATTTTAGTAAACGCATATGTAATATCTTTGTAAGCATAGAAAATTCATTTCTACTTCACTATGCAAATGGTGTGGCTTATAAGTCCAAAAATAGCTGCAACTAAAGCGTAAGCTAATTATAAGTTCTGCCAATTAAGAAATTTTTAATTCACTAACTTGATATTGTAAAGCGCACTGACCTTAGTTTTAGCTTTAAAATTTTGAAATAGCACAAGACGGTATTAAAGTTCACTCACATGGTGGGCAATATAAAATATAATTTTCAAGTAGTTTAAGTATTTGATGACTAGTAAAAATAGTATAACGTTGCGTATACATAACACTTAAATCTTAAAAAGTTGTGTGAAAGTGCATCGCCTTCATTAAACCCAGAACACGAAATTAACGACATGCAGAAAGAAAATTCGGTGACCCTATAAAAATGTTTGTATAAATTATGAGTGTGATGAGCTGAGGCGATTTAGCCATGACCGTCTTTTTTGACATATCTATCTGAAGTTGCTGCTCATTTGTCAGAACCGCCAATTTCGGATCACTATAGCATATAGCTGCCATACAAACTGAACGATCAAAATTATATCCTTGTATGGAAAGCTTGTTTAATGGTCGATATCTTCATAAAATTCGTCATTAATTATTGTCTAAGACAACCGTACAATCTCCGAAGAAATCGTTCAAATCGGACAACTATAGCATACAGCTGCCATACAAACTGACCAATCAAAATCAAGTTCTTATAAGGAATGTTTATATATGTAAAAGTTATATAGATTATAGCTTCGGTGCGACCGGTGCGCTTTTCTTACCACAAATATACTAATAATTATTTTTTCCTCTTACTTCAACACAGTTATGTGAACGAGTCATGAGTATTTATTTCCATCTCAGCATTTTCATTTCCCCGTAGGCTCATAATCATTGTTCAATCATTAAATAAGATTGTAATGTACAAGCCTTAGTCACCTTACTTGATCCCCTGGTGAGCGCGGTCAACTAGATTATCGGATTTCAACTGATTACAATTTGCTCTAACGGTATATGTGCTGTTATACGCACATATGTACATGCTTAGAAACGAGGTAGTTCACAGGTTTGTTATTAGTAAGCTGCGATTACGCAAGTCACTCATTGCATTGCTTTAAAGGCATATACTAATAATTATTATAATTAAGGTGAATACGTAAGCGACTCACAGGTACACACCATTCTACGTGTGGGTGTCAAAATGCTACTGTGTTCGTGTTTTCGACGAAATTCTCATTCTTAGTTCAATGACTTAATGCTGTTAATGAGTTTTTGTCACATTTTTGCTTGGCATGTGTCTTCAATAGCCAATTGCAGGTGGTTATTTCGGTGGTAAATAAATTTCATTATAAAAGTTCTTTGCTATGAAAACCTAATAAACGTTGGTTATTTGTATGTGACACAAGCACAAACAGAATATATCAATTTGTAATGACTAAGGCTGACAACAACTAAAACTTCGTAAATATATGTATATTTGTTATGACAAAAACAAATTCATTATAAGATTTATTATGCCACAACAAAGACGCAATGACAAAAGAGACAAGCAAATTATAAGCTTAATCGACATTGGGAAATTCCAAAATATCATAAATATAAATATTATATTTAATGCATACTTTATAATGACCACGGGTTATGAAAGTGACCTTCATTAAAGCTATGAAGTAATTAAACACTCAAAATATGGTGTCTTACTAAGTATCGCAATCGCCATGGCAGTACAAAAGCAGATGTGGTTGATAAATTGATGTGAACTCTTATGAAGAGAGAGAGAAAGAGAAATTTATATAACTAGTTAGACATGACAATAGTTTAAAAGATTTTCTATGATGAAGCTGCGACTTCAACTACGTCATTTCGTTATTTTTTATGAAATGTAAATAAATAAATATATATTAAATATAAAAGCCAACTGATTTTCTGGATTAGGGGCCGTCCATAAATTACGTCATCGATTTTTTCAGATTTTAGACCCCCCCCCCCCGCCTATAATCATCCTATCGTCATTTCTTAATAATGGGGTCTCAAAAATACCCATGACTTCAAATTTCCTAGTCATCTTAAATGAAAAAACAGATTCAATGATTTCGCATTTTTACAAATTAGTGATAAGTAAAAAATATTTTTTTTGACAAAATGGCGACTGTTTGAAAAAAGAACGATTATTGTTATCATTTTTTATTTTCTCGCATTTTTTAAAAATAGTAGAAATTTGGGGATAAGGCTAGTTTATACTTGAGAGAGATCTATAAAAAAGCTTATCTGAAATTTTCAAGTAAATCGGTCCAGTAGACCTCGCGAAATCATGGTTATCGTATTGAAAAAGTCTAGTCTGAGAAAAACGCATTTAAAGTTACGCGTAAAGTATTGTGTTCGATTAGACCCAGCCATTCCATTAAACCAGTTTGGAGGCCGGGTCAGTAAAATGTCTATATCTTCAAAAATAATTTAATTTTACAAAAATCCTCTCGTAGACATATTCTTAAAAAGTTAAACTGTGAAAATACAATATAAAAAAAATTGTTTGAAATTCTACACTAGAATACCCTCTTTAGATAATTAAGATATAGATCTAGGTTGCAAATAATGCATTAAAAAGATAATCGCCTCCGAATTCTTAATTAATCTGAAATACCCAACTCAACAATATGCAAAGAATGTAAATCCCAAATTATTAATTGAAAATTAAAAAAAAAAAACTCCTTTAGAATTTACATTTATTTTGGTTATGTTTTAAAAAAGAAAGCTATTTTTTAATCAAATTTCAACACTTTTTGTCTTACTTATATTTAATTGGCTTTAATAATAGTGTTTCAGCTAGAAATATGTAAAATTTTTTTTTCTAATCCATTTTTATTCAAACTTTTGATTTGAGAAATAATTTTTTATATCTTACTCCAATTTCCAAATTAAAAAATTGCTCACTTATTCCGTGATATTTGGCATTAAAACTTAACATTTTAAACTTCAATTCCTATTAATAAAAATAAAATTTTAATGCTTAATCCCAAAATCGGAATAAAAATTGTTTAACTAAAAAGTTCTCAATACTGCCTTAGTTTTAATCATTAGTATTCACATTTAGTACTCACTTTTCTTATATACCCTGCTTTGTAGTTTATTCTTCTGGTTTAACACATTTATAATACACATGCGGTCAAACGAATTAAAATTATTAAATATTAAGCAAAAAATATCTATCTTGAAATAAGTTAATTTTTTCTTCAAAAATTTTCCTTTAACAAAAAGTTTTTATAAATATACTTTTAAATTTTTAAAGCAATCCAAGCAAAATTCTCTTTTTTTATTTAAATTCTGAAAAGTACTGACTTAGACCCTAGCAAAAAAAAAATTGGTTCCTTTCTGGTCAACAGACATTTTAAAGAAATTTCATTGCTCCTTAAAATTTTTGTAATTTTAAGATATCCCGACAAGTTCTAGTTTAAAATGATTTCAGCTTGTTTTTAGTGAGGCTTGTATGTATTCTATGTTCACTGAAGTTAATGTTAAATGTAGTAATTAAACTCGGAAAATGCTTTCCCAACTATCTAAAATCCACATTAGAGTATGTGAATTTGAACCTTTTTTAGCAGTATTCAAAGATATATACATCAAATGTTTCCATAATTTTTAAAGATCTCCAGTCATTGTCATCTTGCAACAACAAAAATAGAAAATTGAAAAAATTTCAGAATAGTAAACTTCAGTTTACCACACCGAAATCATCAACTATTCATTCCAATATTTGGTGTTCCGCCAAAAGTTTGCAAACACACACATATATGGTACATAACTAGTTGATTATGCAGCAATTTTATATCATTTATTATTCGGATTGTCAACTCCGTTATTTGCATATCAATTTCGCCATAATCGCACGTATTTACTTAAATGCAGCGCCAAAAACTTATGAAACAACGCGCTAACTTTTTCACATTGTAATTTCCAAAATGAATGTAATAAATAAATGAAACACATCACAACTGCAAAACTGCAATCAATTTTCATGCTGTCGCCAAAAACACTGAATTACACATATACTATTTATATATACATTATATATACATTATATATATTCATGTATATACATATACGAGTATAGTACATATCGTACAAGTGTGTTATGAGCGGCTTAAAGCATATGCAGTTGGCAATAAACCAATGTTCTACAGTTTATTATGAATGTGTTTGTGTGTGTGTACAGAGCAGTGCATCACGGTTAAAAATAAAAGTTTTGCGACACTCAACCGCAGCACCGAATATTATCCATCACAACTGGCAGCGAGAAGATATTAGTCTTCTTGTTCATCTACAGCAACTATTCAGGCATAGCAATGTACCCTGTAGAAAAAATTTAAATTGTGTTCAATGAAAATACCACATTTGGTAAGAGTTAAGCGGTTGTAAAAATTTACAATTAGTGAGTGGAGGATATAGGCGAGAAAAAAATGCATAAGAACCTCCCAAACAACCTTCCAAAGCCTATTATGAACACAGTGCTGTTGAAGCGCCCACTCCTAATAAAACCTTAAATATTCGAAACAAAAAAATACAAAAATTAAATAATATTGGCGGCGATTTTTGATTATTTTAATGATCCTAATTAGTTAGTTAGATAGTTAGTCCAGTACATTCTCGCAGAAGTCAGATATAGGCGAATTACTTCCATACATTGCCGGTGTTTGTTAAAGATTTATTTATATATTTTTAAAACATAATTTCCGTCCATATTTTTTACAAGGTATTTATACTAAAATTTCTAAATATATGGTAATTATTCATTATATGCTAAATCGGGGATACATTTTGTTCGGAAATTAAACGACTTTACAAGTAGTTGGTTTATTGAAATTGCTCTCAGATATTACTTTAGGCAAAGCTTTCATCGTTGTCCAGAAGCTGAATTGATGAAAAACTATGCGAAGTTATTGGTATCGATGCAAATTTTATCACGAGAATGTTAACTGGGGGAATAACTAAAAACACTATTTGAAAAATTTCAATTGAAAATTTAGGTAAAAGAAAGTACTTTGCACATTTTTTTCCAAATGAATTAAATGAGGACCAAAAAGGTGGACGATTTTTTGATGAAAAAATGGGTTTTTGTGACTTATTTTATATTTGCACAATTGAAACCAAACACGAAACGAACATTTTATAATAAAATCCCAGCCATTCTAATAGCCGTAACCGAGGTACTGAAAAACATTTCTATATGGTAAATAAGATAATAATGTCTATTTAATTATTTACCATACAAAATATACTTTTACTAGTGGTTCATACTCTTTCAAGACGCTCTGAAGATTAGAGCACTCACTTCGCATGCGTAACAGCTTCTTTTAGAAAATTTTTCTGCTTATATCTCTGGTTAAGTATCAGCTTTAGTGTAACTTTCGAACCCTAGACTCATTGGAAAAAGTAAAATTGGGCACAAGAACTAATCGAAGCTGGTAGCGAGCGACACGAGATCATGTTTACATAACTAGGGTGTATTCAGTTCAAAGATAATATTTTTAATATGGACTTTGCTATTACAATTCAGTTTAAAAAAATGGAAATAAGTATTATCAAAAATATGAATAACATTCTTAATATCAGTATCAAGAATTTCAACTGATTTCGTTTTCGAAAAATTAAAGTCGAAATTCAACTTTCTGTTATGAATTATTTTATTATTCCAATTTTTTTTACACTAGCGTATACTTGTAGATCCTTCCAACAAGGTAGTCATATATTCTGCTTTACATACTTATCTATATATATGTTTTTCTATATATATTACCTATAACTAAAAGGTGCCGCAGAAAAATAGAACGTCCTTGAAGTTTTCAAGGGTGTGAGCGTGTATCATCAGGATGTGGTTGTCATTTTACCAAAATCAACGAACGCAACACCAAGAAAAGCCACAAATGGTGCTTGTATGCATCACAATTAGGCGACCACAATGACGCAGACACACATACATATATACACACAAACGTGCGTTAAAAGCCATATCAAGTGTGGCGGCAATATATGTGTAGATATATATGAATATATATATGGAAAACTGCTAGGTTTACTTGTAACTGTAAACGATATGTGCACAGCAGCTAACGTTTGAAAACATAACTAAACCCATACACTGGCAGAATTTCGTCAGCCAGAAAAGCAGCACAAGAAATTGCCACATTGCGTTTCTGTTGAAGATTTTGTTATTGTTATTTTTGTTGCTGATGCTAAAGCCTCAAATGATATAATGAGAAATGCCACTAATCCCACTGTCGCACACAGACGCATGTGACTCGTGTTTCCACTCAGCTGCATGTGTGTGTGTGCATGTATGCGTTGCGCATGTCTGTCCGTTCTTGCCACAAGCGTAATGGTCACTGAATGTTGTACATATTAAAAATGTACAAACAAAAGTACTATATAAATGTGTATACACACTGATAAACATATATGTATGAGCGTAAATATGTATAGATTGTAGCACAAAATGAAAACTAGTTGAAAAGCAAGGACTTGCCGGGATTAAAATAAATGCTTACTGCATTGCAAGCGGCAAAACGTTGACAAAATTAAGGATTTCAACACATGTGACAGCGTATGTGCAAGTGTGTATATATGTTAGGTATTCCTAGCATTGGCAGTAGCTAGTATGTCAGGGCGTATGAGCAACAACGCCAGCGCCTGCAGCTGAGTGTGATAATGACCATGATGAGTGTGATTTCAACTTATGCAAATTCGACTGCGTCCAAACTCGAGCTTTATATGAACTTACCCTACCCTATGTCCCTCTTTGCTTCGCCTTGTCTCGCTACTTTATTCCTCGCAGTATTCTTCTCGCTTCTCATTTTGGTCACTTCGCTCTTTGTGGTATTTTATTTACACAGAAGACTTTGTTTGCTTCATTCGTTTTGACTGTGTATTGCTTGTATGTGTATGTGTATATATACATAAGCTTGTGTGTATCTGCTTATAGTAATATTGTCATTGCTTGACAGGCGTTAAAAATTGCTTCCTCCCACACTCTCAAAAAGTCACACAGCTGAGTTTAAGCGTAGTTTTGTGGCAAATTTAAAAAAACGAATGAGGCGAAAATAATGCTGCTGCAGTTGAGTGCTATTTATTTTTTTGGTTTCTTAAAATTTAGTAGTTTGTCTAAGAAGGGTAGAGTTAACCAAATGAATGCATAAAAAATAGTAAAATCAGCATTGAACAAGGTTTTGCACTTGTTTAGAATCAACCTCGTTGAAAGAGAAAGTCGAAAGAATGCCTGGGTACAAACCACACCTAAGTAATCACTAGCAGTTTGTTGGCTTTGATTATTCATTACATTTTTTCAACTTAGCTGCCTCAGTTATTTTAGTTTGGAATATTGGTAGCCGAGGATGATAGCTGGCTCAAGGCTGGACATTCGCAAAATTAATGTTCTTAGCATTTATAATTCTAAGCATTACACTTTTCCGATTTCCCCTTATCAAGTTTATTAAGATTCAATATTCTATTGAGGCACAAATATCTATCTCATATAGCTTAACATATGATATTTATTTAAAAACAAAAAAAATTATTAACCACGTCGGCAACGAAGCTATAATACCATTCGATGGATTTTTTATAGCATAAAGGGATATTTTGGCCCGATCTCAACAATTTGTTCGAAAATTGTAGCGCTGCCTTGGATCATAATCTGTGCAAAATTTCATGAAGATACCTTTTCAAATAAAAAGTTTTTCCTACAAGGACGTAAGCTTAACCGATCAGTTTGTATGACAGCTATATCCTATAGTAGTCCGATATTGGCGGTTCCAACAACTGAGCAGCTTATTGGGGCGAAGACGATGTGTGGTAATTTTCAGATCGATATGTCAACAACTGTGTGATTAGTTCACGTATATGCAGACAGACGGACAGATAGAGGGACATGGCTATATATTAGGGTGAATATTTTTTTCCGCTTGGCACTCTGAAAAATATGGAAGTCTCTCCGAGTAGGAGCTCTTAATTGTAACTGGAATGTACTCCGCCTAACAGTTTTCTATTTTCTAAAATTGAATGCTCTATAAAATAGTCTCTGACGGCTTTTTCGTTAGCCTAACCGTTTTAGGCAAATTTATTTATTTTTGTCTTTTGAATTTTATAACTTAATGCAAAAAAATGATTATACATCGGAAAGCTTATGGTTTTGCAAGAAATTTCCTCCTCTACAGATTTGTCGCAAGAGCCAAAGCCAAAGAAAGCTTTCTTAACTGTTTTTGTTGCACAACTCGACAAAGAATAATCATGCATTTTAAAATCTTGTGAGCTTTATAAGGTTATCCATTGCTTGTTGTATGGCTTCTATCAAGTCATCGCTCAATCGGTGTTAGCGGAATAAAGTTAAAGATCTCAACACATGCCAGCTTCAAATTCGGCTTCAAGATAACGACATACAGCACTTCCTTCTTGATTGTTCCGAATTTGCGAGATAAAGACTAAAATATTCGAATAAGATATTTAATTTAGGTTTTAGAAGTACAATAAAATATTTATGCCATTTTGTTATAGGTTCAAAGTCTTTTGTCGAAAAATGAGATTTAACTATGGGAGTTTTTCTAACTTTACGAGCTTATAGCAATTCAAGTGTGATATCCATCTTGGATCTGTTACAGAACTGAATCGCAAAAAGAATGAACCCATTTCTGAAATGTTTGGACGTAGTTAAATCGCGGTGAGCAGGAGTCAGGACTTACGATCAGGAAGGTTTTACTACGAGTTTAGTCGGATTGAGAGTCTATTATGAGCCAAAGTCTTAATTCATGCCAGTACTGCTAACAATTAGACTGTTCAAAGGAAGCAATCGCCAAGGAGCGGCCAGCTTTTAGTCAATAGGAGTTAAATTGTCTTCTAAGACATCCAGGATTTCATAACGCATTGATAGTTACTCGCCCGAAGCTGGAAAACTTGGTTGGAAGGTTCTTATGCACCTACATAATAGTTCAAATCAGGCGCTAAGTAAGTAATTATTACCTGTCTTTGGCTAATGATCTTGCTGGTGAAAAAGCCGTCTCAGGAAAAGACAATAGGTACGAAGTTTTCTCTGAGAATGGCATTATGAATTTACCTTGAATGGCAACAGGTTATCCAATAAAACGGTAGGTATTTGAACTAAATCGGATAGCACCAACGATGCTAAATAAAACTTTAAATTTAATGCAAAAACTGGAATTGGATTTATTTTTATTAGACGTTAAAAAGTGCTATATAGCCAGCCTTTTTGAAGCAAATTCTTTAAAACCAAACGTACCACAAAATGTGCTCTCAATTGGCAGGAAATGTGATAATTTCAATACTGCCATGCACACCTAGGAAAAGTTTTACCCCATGGAAATATGACTTACAATTGTATGAAAAATATGCTCATCACAAAAAGGCATGACTCCTGCCGCTGGCAATTCACTCGCAAATGTTTGATTGAGTGCAGTCACGCGTTTACATATCAACGCCCACACACAAAGTCACACGCACACATCTCCTCTCACACATAGACTGCACTCTCCCATCGACTATCATCGCCTTTGTTAACGGCGTGTACGTGGTTTATCGCCTCAGCTTTGCCGAGCTGACATTTACTTTGAAGCTCAACACTTTCAGCATAACTCGGGCAAACTTTGCTCTGGGATTCATCAGCTGTCGCTTCATGATCTGTTTACCAAAACCTGCCAACGCGTTGCAACTTTGCGCTTAATCTCTAACACTCGGGCTTTCCATGTTTGTGTAATAGAGGCTTTGAGCATAGTCCTCATTACTTTACTTAAGCGCAAGTGGCCAGCGCCTGTTTTGTCACAATGTTTGTAGAACCTCCGTTTGGCTCGAGCAATTACGGTCGCATGTAGAGTCGCACCCCCAAATGTCAACGCTACTGCAGGCAACTGTTGTTTACCGATAGCTCTACTACCTGCGCACGTGGCATGTCAGCATATTTTAATTTAATTTGTTCCTTTACTTGCCTTTCCGCTTAACACGACATTGGGCACTCCGGCACCGAGTTGAGGACTCTTCTCAGCCGCTTTGGCTCCTCGTTGCACCAATCATTTCGGTAGACATTGTTTGGCTGTTGTATTGCTAAAATTTGCATTTGCCTTCTTCTTTAATTTCGTACGAGTATTAACAATGGGCGCATATATTAATGCGCTGCATTATCCTTGAGGCTCGCTCAGGCGTTATCTGCTGCGCTCTTCGCCTTGTCCTTGCAGCCTCACTGCAGTAGTTTTCGCTTGATTTCTTATTGTTTGTATTTTGCCTGGATTGGCGCCTGCACAATTTCGTCGACGCTAAGCTGTTGAATGTGAAAAATGAGCTCATGTCAGGAGTGATTTTCGTTGGGCTTTTATTAAAACGTTGTTAATTTGAAGCGGGTCGGCGCGCTCCCCTTTCAGCGCTTACTCCCCCGCTGTCGATGCTAGTAATCTGTTTGCTGTGCTTTCCTCTGCCAGCAGCGAGTTGGTTACACAATGCGACATGATGTGCATTTTCGTAATTAAAATTTCGGTGGGATTTTAAGTCAAGACACTTAACTATTTGCTGTTCTCTTTCTTTCGCTATTCGCCTGTGTTGCTTTATTATTTTACGTGTTTGTGTAATTGTTGCTGCTCGTTAAGATATTATTGTCGTGCGATCGTTTATAATTACCGAAGCAGAAAGGTATTGGCATTTATTTACGCTTCTGACATCAATATAATTGAAGGGGTTAATTTCAAGGTCGCAACAGCCAATACCTGGTATATTGCCTATTAATGGAAGAGAAAGTATATTCAAGCAATTTGTGTTCTTTCTTGTATATCTCAGTATTTCATATTGCCTGTTGAATAGAGAAGTTTTGTAGGAAAATATTTGTATACCTTGAACAGCGTATATAAAGTTTGCCACGATGTTTGTAACACCCAAAAGGAAACAGCGGAGACCAAACAAAGTGCATATATATAATTGATCAGCGTGACGAGCTGAGTCGATTTAGCCATGCCTGTCTTTCTATCCGTCTGCATATATCCGCACTAGTTCCTCAGACTTTTAGATGTCGACCCGAAATTTTGCATACTATAGCATTTAGCTGACACAAAAACTTAACGATCGGAGTCAAGTGCTTGTATGGAAAGGGAGATATATTCACGAAAATTGGCATGGATTATTGTACTAGGCAGTAATGCAATGTCCGAAGGAATTGTTCATATCGGACCACTATAACATACAGCTGTCATATAGACTGACTGAACAAATTCAAGATAAAGATTTTTTAAAGTATGATAGCTTCGGTGTATTTTTTGTAATATACAATTTTTTTATTTCACTGGATTTCAAAAACTTACTTATACGGAATAGAAGTCAGGGAAAACTATATTCACTAGCAACCAACGTCTGCTTCCATACCAATAATCTTACTGAGGTGTCTTAATGACTTAATGAGTTTTATCAATATTCATGTGACCTCCGCGTTTTTTCAAGTCGGAGGCATAGGTTTCATCCTTAGCTATCCCTTCGTTTATATTGTATTGAATTGATTCAGATAACAGGAAGAATAGGTCTCCGATTAATGCACATCTCACATGAAGAAGTGTGGTTGGATAAAATTCAAGAAATCGTGAGTCGATCGGGTGCTTTTCTTTTGCAGAAAAAATCTAGCGTAGGATTAAGGAATACTCCATATAATACTTACTATTTTATATTTAATAAGGACTTCGAGTCTTGTATCGCCGAATACGAATCAAAGCGCCTCTTCCACTAAATCAAGTCTTATGTCATGAATAGAACGATCAGTATTGATTTCTAAAGCTTGAAGAGAGTCTGGTTTATTGCTAAAGACTAATGGCTTCAAATAACCGCACAACAAGTAGTCTAAAGGTGTTAAATTACGACTTTTTGGATGCCATTCAATGTCACTATTTCTTGAAATTATCGAATCTCTAAACTTTCCTCGCAATAATTCGGTTTTTGCACGTGCTGTGTGGCACATAACACCGTCTTGTTGTAACTAGATGTTGTCAAGATCAACTTCTTATGATTGTGCCCATTAAAAGTTGGTTCTCATCGATTTATACCGCTCTCCATTGACAGTAACGGTGTCCCCAGCTTCATTTCGAAAGAAGTACGAACCGATGATTCCACCACACCAAAAGCTATACTAAACTGTCAAATTAGGTGAATGTAATAGTTGTTCATGAATAATAGACTTTCCTCCCACCAGAATCGATAGTGTTTTTATTTACCGCATAACTCAGCTGAAAGTGAGCCTCATCAGATAAGATGATTTTCTTAAAAAAGTCTTCATCGTTTTCAAGTTGTTCCAAGACAAAATCAGCAAATTTTTGACGTTTACGGTGGTCCAACGACTTCAGTTCTTGCGTGAGAACGTCTTGGAATCGACAAATTGCGATCTTTAGCAACACTTACCTGAACAACAGCAATATTTTCATTACTTCGAGCGTCTCATTATCTTATTGGCACTTTAACATTATATAAAGAAAATGCATGGTGAAAATTTTCAGCAATTCGACGAATAGCGAGCAAAGGTGGACGATTATTGCTACCATAATGGCAAACGCGCACGAAAAGTTGCAATTGGAGAACGCTTATTTTGATAATAAAATTTAATATTTTGTAAACGTTGTTCTTGTGTACGTCTTTGCATGATGAAATTGCAAATATTACTGAAAAAACATTAATGAAAAAAAAAATTAAAGATCATTACATATTAAAAATGGCCGAAACAACACTTAGAAATCATATCATCCCTATAAGAAAACTCGATATATGTCTCAATCATTATCAAGGTTTTTAAATACGTCGTCGCCGAACTCCAGAGAAAGTATCGTAATTTTGGCAAAAGTGAACATATTGTGGAACTCTCAATCCAAACATTCTCAAACGGGACATGAGCCAAGCACATCAGATTTATGATTCACTAAACTTGGCTATAAAAAAATTATTTCTGACCCACAAACTTCGATATTCATTTTTAAATTCATAGGTCACCTGAGCAATCCATTATATATGTATATTCCGACAATAGATGTATATCAGATCTAATAAGGATTTTCGTAAAGAACTTTCCTCGTTGAATGAATAAGTCGAGACAAAAACTATGTTCACATTTGTGTGATAGCAACCTTCATTTGTCGGAAATATGTAGATCGAACGTAAATGCAGATCCTATAAATAAGTATTCGGATATCCGATTAAATTTGTTGTATCAACGGTCTAATAATAAATGTAACCAAAAAACAAACAACAAATGGAAATAATGACTAAACCTGAGCATATAAGAAGGTCAGTAAATCGAGCTTAGCGCAGAACCACAATAACGAATTATATATTGCTACCAATAGAACACAGCTACCTTACCGCATTTCACCTCAGTGCCATGGATAGAGTCCTTCTGTAGTAATTTGTGGCATTATTATTTTTGTTTTCATTTCAATTTGAATTCTTCTTACTTTTAAGGCAGCGACGTCAAAAGCAAATGCTCAGGAATACCACAAAAAATTTGAATTTTCCGCCTCAACTTTTTTCACAATTCAGAATTTCTCTTATGCTACCAGTCCATATACGTAGAAAAATATCTGCCTTGCAAGCAAAAAACCAAAAGCAGCAAAGAGATAGAAAATACTCTTGAGACATCATTAACAACACTACAAAGTTTCTCCACATCATTTGCTTACATAAATTCTTGTTCTTATTTTTTATTTCTGTCCCTTTGTTTTTGCTTTTGTTTCGGTCTTTCTATTATTTCGCTTTATGGCACTACTCGTTGCAATTACAGTTATACAACGAACTACTTTTCTATTTACTTGTCTCTGTTTTGTGTGTCTCTTCTTTCTTCGCCACTTTCTGTTTGGACTTGAGCTGCGGCTCTTAGCCAGAAGCCTCTTGAGGCTAATTTGGCATTTAACGTGGCCATTAGTTACTTACCTAGTTTTAGTGGTAAGTGGTTGGGATGATGAAGATGAGAATGAATTTGTATATGTGTGTGGGTGAAACTGAAATCATGGCAATAGTGTCGCTCTTTGTTTAACCTGTCATAATTTCTAAAGCATACTTTTAGGCTGTATATCCTGTCGAGTATCTCTTTGGTAGCTGGTGGTAATTAGCTCAGAGGGCAAGCATCAACATGCGCAAACAACTGAGCTTGTAGATAATATAAGTATTTACCCAACCCGCATTTGTAATTTTCAACGGAGAAAAAATATCGCATAAACTTCTCCTTTAATTAAAGCCTTTAATCGCTTTAAGCAAAATTATTTCTACAAATTGAAAATATCAAATACCCGCCTTCACCATCACCCCTCCTCGTTGCTGGTTTGTACAACAAAGACATGCTTCGTACAATGAGTTGCGCTCGGATTATCCGGATTATGCATTTAAGCGCAAAAACATTCGCATTCATATACACCAACAACAACGGAATGCATTCACTAGCACGAGTAGCGCGTTCGTGCATGAAGTGTTTGTTAGCGCCAACAACACTGAATTGAGTGTTAACAATGCAAAACAGCAGCGATAACAACATAACCGCTGCATTGGCAGAAAAACAAATGCATCACGTCCCTGTCATGAGAAACATATACTTACAGGGTGCAATGCGAAATTGTTGCGATTTAACGAAGGGGGTGATGTAATAACTATGTTGTGAGATGGGGTCAGAATTTTTCGCAAATTTATCAAGGTTTCTTCCATCTACAGCAATTTTTGAAGACGAAAAGTAGTTGTCGAAAAAGATTTGCAAGTGGAATCTCTCCAGCGGGCCACAAAACCTCTCAAAACAAAGTTTAATATCAGTCAAGTTCTACTTTAGTATTTTGTAACAAATGGTTTTCGATACTCCAAAAGCTGCCGACTAACTCTCTTTGGAAATCGATTATTGGCGAAAGGAATAATTTTTTATTTTTATGAATTTCACTCTAATTTAATTTATACAAAACTCCAAAATAAAAACGAAATACTGCATTGCCTAGTATAATAGTTTTGTTCACCTAACGGTTGTTTGTATCACCTAAAACTAATCGAGTTAGATATAGGGTTATATACACTTGTACATAAAAGATCAGGATGAAGAGGCAAGTTGAAATTCGGGTGAGCGTCTGTCCGTTCGTCTAAGCGATAACTTGAGCAATAATCGAAATGTTTTGATGAAATTTGGTACATATGTTCTTTGCCCTCAAAGAAGATTGGTATTGTAGATGGGCGGAACCATTGCCACGGTCACGAAAGACAAAACGAAATTAATCGAAAACCTATGTAAAGTGCTATAACCAAGCTACAAATTAAGATATAAAACTGTAGTTTGGTGCAAAGGTTTGCAATGGTGAGAGGCACGTGTGGTTTGACAATTTAAAAAAAGTCGCCGCGGCCCCATATGTACATATCTAGCAAACTACTTCAGCTAAATGAACACAACCTGCTTCAAAAAGTGGATACTACTAAGTATTAAATAGTTGAAATCGGATTATAATCCCACCCTCTCCTCATATAACGGTTATGTTAAAAACTACTAAAAGTTCCCGTAGCGTCCATGTACCTAATATAAAGATTTTCGAACTTCCAGTTGACTTCATAACGTATGTATATATATGCAGGTCAATATGTAAGATATCTTAGAAAATTAACTAAGCGTAAATTGTTGGACATACGATTTAGGAGTTCAATGCCAAAAATTTGTAAAATTAGTCCACGAATTACCCGGACCCCCATATAAATATGTAATACATAAAATTATTTTCGTTTTTCTAACAAACAGTGCATGAGCTACATATTTATGTAATTTGCTTGAAAATATATTCACAAGTATACTTGAGCAATGTCAAAAATTAGTGCAATCACCACAGACCTTTTTCTGCCCCAACATACCCTATATAGAGATTTCCGATGTTTCTGCTGACTTTAAACCGTTTAGGTTGTCCAAATTTTGTGATATTTTAATGAAATTGAGTAAACAAGTTTACATAAAATTTATAAAATTATGTTAATAGTTTAGCGCTGAATATGAGTAGAGTTGGTCTAGATCTTGGCCTAACTCTCATATCGCTAATATAATGAATTCCAATCCTCTGGTCGACGATTTCCACATCGATTCAATAATTAAATTTACCCTCTTCGGTTCCGTTTATACCACATACTTGCATATACCATTTCAAGATGATTTTAATATATATTAATCAGCCACGAAATAAAACTTAATGAGTCTATGACTTGTAATATAACTTAATAAAATACCAAATATGATTGCAATCCATTCACGATTTTGTCGAATATTGAATGATGAATTCCCTCCTAACTTTTTTAATATAAAGTTTTCTTAACAGCTGAAGGTATTTTCCTTACTTTGATCATTGCAAGTTGCAAGAGTAAAAAATGTTAGATGTCATCCGAACCTAGCTCTTCCTTACTTGATTTGATATCAAATTAGCCTTATAATATTATATTAGAGTCTTCTTCTTTACTTCTCACTCAATTCTTAAACCACTTTGATAATTTCTTCTTTAGTTGTTACATAGTGCACTTGCAAAGCTATATAATATTGATCATTCATTCAGAAATTTATCGCCGGATAAAAAGTGTACTCGAGCAAGACTGTTGATGAACGCAAAGGAAAAATTTAGCCAAAATCATCGCTCTACTGATCGGAATGCTCGAAAGGGGGGCAAAGAGTTTATTTTTATATGGCCAAGAAACGTTGTCGCTTGATAAAAGTATTGGTAAAATAAAAAAAAATTTTAATTGTTAAGATTAAATAAAGAATTTTTTTTTTAGTTTTCAATGTCTATATACAGAAATAGAAGATGGGGCACCCTGCATATTGCCAACACATTGCTACCAATACTATGCTTTGTCGGTGCAATGGAATATGTTTCACCATCACCAAATTTAAAAATATACTCAAAATTTACTTTTTTGTATTCAAAAAGTTTTAGATTTGTAAAATAATGGTTGTGTAAATATTACTATCTTTTATTACATTACATATTTTTCATTTACTACTTTATCCTAATTTTACATAAGAAATGAAAAATAGGTAAATTTTAACGAAAAAATTTAGTTCGTTTTGCTTTCTGCTTAAAAGCTTTTGAGTATGCTACAGTTTTTTGTTAAATATTATGCTCACAACTTCTTTCTTTGGTTTCGAAATTTCTAACTTACATACATACAAGTATGTACATATTTACTTATACTCATATCGCGTGATATTATCGAATTCTTTCAACTTAAACGTAATCAAGCGATAAATACAATTCATTTATCTAAAAATGTTGCGAACACGTGCAAGTGAGTTCCTACATATTTTCCGATTCCCTTATATTGTATATATACTTACATATGTATACTATAGTACATATCTGACTGAATAACTATGCTTACAGAAGTTCTTTTACAAATGATAACAGACTTTTTCAAATTGTATGCTTATCTACACCTTTTCTGAGTCTATCAGTACTTTTGTCGTTTAAAATACTTTGTTATGTTGTTTGTACACAGTAGCAGAATGTTAATAATTGATAATCGATCGACTAGTCTACAAAGAACGCGTATTGATTATTATTATCTGCATTGTAGATTGGAAACTAGAAAAATCACCCATCACAGGTGCATTTCTTATAGCAACTATATGTATAACTAAATCTGAAAACTTAACTGTCCAACGGTTTGCATTCAATAGAAAATGTTTATTAGTTCTTTCAAGCCAAGTTGTTTGCTATTTATCAGTCAGTTTGAACGATAGAAATATGATATAGTAGGCCGATCTGTGCAATTTGTTTGAAGATTGTGGCATTATCTTCAAAAAAAAGCCATGCCAAATTTCGTGAAGAATAATATAATAATAAATAAAAAAGTTTTCCATAGAAAAACTCGATTTTGTATGATCAGTTTGTAGAGCAGCTATTTTCAATAGTGGTTCGATGGACGGTTCTGACAAATTAGCAGCGTGGCAAACATAAAATAACCTGTTGAAAGTATAATAACCAAAATAGAATAGATAGGTGATCTTTTTCCACATATATCAAACACTTAAAAAATTTCAGTTGTGAAAAAAAACGTTTCCATATAAATAACCTCGAATATTGTTATTGTAAGTCATAAAGGAATCGGAGAATATTCTGACATCGTAATCGCCTTCATATTATTGTATATACAAAAAGAGTTTCTACGACGACATCATCTGTATAAGCATGTTGACATTTTTGTAGGAATAATTGTTTCAAAATCTCCATGCCACCCGTCACCCCATTAAATTAAAGTAACATTTTATAATTAGCATACTCGCTAAAAACATTAGGTGTGATTATTATACATAAATAAAAAGTCATATCGTTCTCAAATCAAATAATTTATAATTATTTTACTAGGTTTGAAATATTGATTAGATATACTGTTCTGCGCTTAAGGCTTTTAACTCCTTACTGATAATTAAATCTTGAAGGTTGTGAACCATTTCACCTATTTCGATCAAAAACGAAGACCATCGACCAACGATGCCGGTGGCGATCAAAATTACCAATTTATAAGCCTATCAATATGTTAGTTCTTTAATATAGTGAAAAATATGGACAATGACTAACACAAACGTCCCCAACTTTGTCGGGTTTACGTAACATAAAATGGCCCGGATTTATATTCGACGAAGGACTGTAAGCTCGGTTGCAACAACAACACGCAATCTTAAAAGCGATTATTATGCAACCAGCTGAGTCCAACAGAGGAATAATAAGAACGGTTTCTTGTTATTGGTGATAAAAATTGTGATATTCCATGGTAACATTCAAATTTTAATCTCTAAATCGCTTGGATAGTTCTAAAGCTGCTTGAGTACTGAAATCTGATTTTTAACCTGGATGTCCTATGAACATAACATATTCAGTAAACAGTTATTTCTAGTATTTTATATTATTATCGGGTTATATCCGCTTGTGAATTTTAAAAACAACATTTTCTATCATCTAGCAAATAGTTTCGGAGATATCAGCGTATTTGCAAGAATAATTCAACTTTGTGTTAGCTAGAGCAATCGACCTGAAATTTTCTCATAACCTTCTTATATACAAGTATATTTGGCAGGTAATGATTTAGGTAATACGATTTTGATAATTATTACAATTTGTAAAGCCACTGTGAAGTGTAAATTTTTTCACAAAAACTCAATTTTTTGGAAAGCCGCCGGTGTTTTTTAACGATTTTTTGGTTTTCGATCCCATCGTGAAATTTTGTTGGAAATACCTACAAATAAAAATCCCTGAAAGATTGAGCCCTTAATATTAATTTTAACTATTGGACCAAGCCGTGTAAAAATTTCCCGGTGAAAATACACCAAAACTCTGATTTTTTATTTTTAAATATCTATAGCTTAGCGGCTCTGCATGGCATCTCTTTGACCAAAGTCGAGTTTTTTCATAATTGAACGCTCTACACAAGTGCCTATTGCGACCAAGTTATAACTCTTACGGGCGAGGTAGTAGGGGCCAGTTTCGGTTCTAATAAAATTTTTTTTTTGTTTTAGTTTATGAATGTCGGATAATTTAAAGCAGAAAAATCTTTTTCACCGCCAGAAACTTTTCGCCTACAGTCCTCCTGTAGAACGGCTATGGCAACATGTGTTCCTAAATTATTAAAAATTACTCACTCATTAAAACACACTAAATTCTGTAATAAAATTATTTATCTATTAATCTTAAAAAAAATTCGCAAAAACGTGTTTGGAAAATGTTAGAAATATTTTTTTCCAAAAATTGCGAATTTAATGCTACCTTTTCAATCTGATTTTCTAACAAATGCAAGTGATATCGAAAAATATTTCAATGCTACACATTCAACAAATTTACGCTCATTCATTTCGCACATATTCACCCCACTAACGGTGTATCCATTGAAAATTAATTCATATTCATTTTCGTTTTTATTGAATTTTATTTTACTAAAATCAAAATTAAACATTTTACATGAAATTTTTTACAGTTATTTTATAGTTTAGTTTTGCGCATGGGAGAGTAAGTGTATTTGCATGTGTATACATGTGTGTATGTGTGTGATTGAACTGGGTGAACTTTAGTTGCATTATTTTGTTTTCTTGCAACTTTTTATGCACTTTTAAATTAAAGTTTATTTTCAAACTAGCATTTATTTTCAAATTTATTTATTTTCAAATTATTATTTATTTTCATATTATTATTTTTATAGAGTTTTACTTATTCTTTTTTTTATTCATAAATTTTTTATTTTTTTATATTCTTAATATTTTTCCTTATGCAGCAAACTTATTTATTAGTATTTACGCGTATTTGTGTATTGCTATGTATGTTATCTTTTCGCACCTACTGTGTTTTCTATTGCGCTGTAACGATAAATTATTTTTTTATATGCAAACAACTCTATGTATATGCATTACTCAATTGTTGAGTACTGTTGTTATTATGAGTTTTTTTTACTATTTTATGCGGAAACGCCTTGTATGTTTTAGCCATTTATTTACTGTTAATTATGCGTGAATGTTTAAAAATGCCGTTAGTTTTTTAGCATTTAAGCGGAAAAGGAAATGTTATTGAATTTTGAAATATTTCACTTGTTTATTTAAATGTATTGATTTACTAAATATTTTTGTTATTGCATGTGGTAATTGCATTGGAATGAGTATCAGCATTGAAATTACTTTTATATATATAGATACTTATGAACGCTGTGTGTGTGTTGGTAATGCGCATATACATTAATACATTATATTAATCAATATAGTATAACAATATAATAGTTAATAATAATTAGAATAATAATAGCAATAATAATACTTTTAGATAATAATATATAGAAAGTTATATATATATATATATATATATATAATCGCAGCTACATGTATGCATGTAATTATATATAGTAATAAAATATTTTATTTCTTCACACTATTGTTATTTGTTTTGCAATAAATTTATTTTTTTGCAGCTTATTTACTCTTTGTGTTCATTTTATTTGATAACAAAAAATTTTTTTAGTTTAATTTAATTGAATTGAATTAATTTAATGTGTCGTTACATCACATTTGAACGCTTTTTCTGATTGTTGTTGTTGTAGTTCAAATTTGGTTTTTATTGGGTTTGTTTCAATATTTTTTTATAACTATTTTTTCTATAACAGAGGATGCGCTGTGAGGAGCATGCAGGCGAATCCACATTGCCATATTGCTCGCTAAGACCTGCGCTTGCATGTGTGTGTTTATATGGTCCATGTGTACACTGAAGCATGCACCAGCGTCCTCTATTGAAGCTTATGTGCAATAAAAACAAATAATATGAGAAATATGTGGAGAATTTGCGCAATATTGTGGATTATTACATAATTAGTTAAAATTGCGGCGCGCAAAAAACGACAATACCTCACTAAACTCTCTTTAAAAATAAAAAAAAAATTAAAAATAAAAACAGCTTAAAGCATGACATAAGCTGATTAAAGAAAAAAAATTATAAAAATTTAATTATCGCGTATTAAAAAATCTTTGCGGCTGCCATTTACCTCATTCGTACTTAAAAACTGCTAATGCTGAATTTAATGTATGCTCTGCTGCATATTGTTGTTATTGTTATGGCTATTAACATGCATTAATTATATGGTAATTATTGCAAATTTTCTCGTCTCTTTATCCCTTCTTGATGCTGCTTTGTTAAGGAACTAATACATTTATTATTACTTCTTTAAATCGTATCTGCTGTGTTGTTCTTCTTTTTTGTTTTTCTTTTTTGCTTTATCAATAGGCTTTATGCTAATGATTCGATGCTTAACTTATCACTAATTAACTGTGTGTTCGTATGTATGTATTATGTAATTTTTTCAAAATTTTTTTTTGCTATTGCCCTACTACTTGTATCAATTCAATCTTATTTTTTATATTAAGAATTTGTGAAAGCCTTAAATTTAAATCTAATTAAAAAAGAAGTGTGCTTTTATTTATGTTTCTTTTTTTCAATATTTTCTTGTGTATTTTTAATATGTTAAAATGTTTTGATGCACCTTTTGTGAGATTTTTCTTTGCAGTTTTTTTTTTCTTTTTGTTGTTAGTATTTATTTTGCCTACCCGCGAATCATTTTTTGTTTTTTGCTTTCTTCTACATGTGTATATTGTAGTAGCGAATTTTTTCCTTGCCATTATTTATACTTGCATAATTTTTTTATCGTTTTATTTTCTCTATTCTGTTATTCAAATGTGTGTTAGCACAAATTGTTTGCTTATTACCTTACAATATTTTTCATTAATTTTTTTGTTTAAATTTAGTTAAACAATAATTTAGAATTTCTTGTACAGTTTCATAGGGTTTGTTGAGAGAATTCGCTCTGTTCCTATTATTGCTTAGCTGAAAAAGCAGCTGAGGGGTTTTTAACGGTAATATGATTTATAGTAAAAATTAAACTATAAACCGTAATGACAAATGAATGAAGACATATTTCTGATCATTACATTTCAAATTGTTTTGTATAAATATTCAAAATATTACAATGATAATAAATATATTATTTTAATTTTTTGTTAAATATCCAATTTTTAAACAAAACCTGAAACTTTCCGTTAACTTACTAACCTGTATGGTATACTTTTAACGCATAGCCAATTTTGCAGAAATATTTTTTCTAATCATATATCTTTTATCAGAAGAGCGCTTTAATGATGTCATAAAAAATAAATTTGAAAGAGGAAAGTTTTAATAATAAAGCATATAATTTCTGGGATATTTCAAGCAGTTCTGATAGGGAAATATATTATTATTTCAAATTCTTCGTTCGCAACAGTTCCAGAGATTCTAAACTAAAAACCCATTTTCCCCATAGCTTTAAAATGACACCGATTGATTATAGCTGAGTTGGATTACGCCTTCTAAACTCACTAATTTAAACAAATATTTAAACTAATTTTATATCATGTATATACAATCAAGTATTTTTTCCCAATGTAACTATTCCTAAGCATAGAACAAGGAGCGATAGCTACTTAAGAAACTCTTCTTTCAATGATCAATTATATCGATTTAGCTCACCTTGTATATCATTTCCTACAACATTTTGAAACAAAAGTCGGTCTCTCGTTTAAAAAAACTCCAATAATTTTTATTAAGGGAGAGGTTAAGCCATACGCCCATACAAAGTTGAACAAGAAATAACGTAAGTACGAGTATAGTGTGGTCTGTCATATTGCAAGCAAATATTCTCAAATATGCCAAATATTCGTCAGTAAATATATCTTTTTTCATTTGATTCATCTTTTCGAGTTCGATTTATAGAATTGACACAAAATTATATACTAAACTCATAAAAGTATACAACATCATTAGACCTCACCTCAGCTGCCACTCACTACCGCCAATCCGCTCAATACCTGCCGCAGAGAGCGCACATAAGCCTTGAAACTGCTCGATTTCTCAGAGATTTAGTGGTAGTTCGTTGCGTATTTATATTGTTCTAACTTCATCTCCTAGGTATTTTTCCTAACAAACTACTTTTTTTATTTTCAATATTGTATTTTAGCTTTTATGTCTTTTAGATTTAAATTACTAATGAAATTTTAAAATATTTCACTTAAAATTCAATAATGAAAATGACCGAATGCGTTTAGTAATTTCGAATTTTCTTTTCCCTATTGGAACAGGATACTAGTTCAATGTTTATTTAAGAAAGTGTCTCTAATAGGTGTGTGTTGCCTTTTAAAAATTGCGCGTTTTTAGAATATATATTTGTGTTGGTTTCATATAATTAGTTGGTAAATTTTAGAAAAGTTGTTTATGAAAAGTAAATTATAGAACATTAAATGATGCAGAAAATACACAAAGCATACTACATTTTATATTGCCGGGAAGCAACCGCCTCTGCCAGCCCCAAAATATAACAAGGCGAGGCGATTGATTGCGCAATATATGACTAACGGCATAGAATAATTGTCGCTTATTTCCTAAAATTATAAAAACATATAGCAAGCGCACAATAGTATGCTTCATAAACTCTTACTTCGTTAAATAAATGTTGCAAAATAGTTTTGTATGACTTGTTTTTGAAAATGTCGTGATCTACTTTTAGGCGCAAAAAAGTTGTTAATGAATTTTTAAAATTGATGAAACTCTTTCTAAATTTAGCTATTATGCTTTATAAGAGTAACTGTAAATTATTAGCTTTTCCTTTTACCTTACTTTCTTTAGTTATTAGCTCTTATTATATAATATATTTCAATATTTGTATGCTTTCAATTACGAAAATGTTTTTGCTATGAGCTGAAATTTGCTTTACATATCTTTGTAACTATATATGTATATATATGTATGTATTGTATTTTTTATTTGCATTATTATATTTAGAATTTGTTCTAATATGCTTCTTGGTTACTTAAATCGCAAGATTTTCAACATTCGGATTTATATAATGTACTTTATTTTTTGGTTTTCCCCTACACTTGTTACTCAATTCTGATATTTTTTAAAAATTTTCCGATTTGTTCTTGTGTTAAGTTTTCGCTTTTCTATATATTTCTACTAAACATTTTATCGGGAAGACTATTAAAAGTACAATAATTAAAGAGCATAAATGCAAAGTATCCAAAAATTTTCAAAGTTTATTTTGAAAATTTATTTTGAAAATTACCTAAAGAATATCGAAATATCCAATTAGCTTGCACAAAAATTTTGGACATTTAAACCACGAGATGAAAAATCACACAAATATTAGAATTTTTTCTTTTGAAGAAAATAGTTTTTAACAAGTTAATTTTTATTAATTTACTACGTTCCGTTATTTTTCGTTTTATTACATGCCCATATTTATGATTATTAGTGCCTAACCCTTTCACCACTCTCTACGCATGCTCCTCAACTTAATGCCGCTCATTGAAAGCGACTGTCAACCATTTATAGACACAATATAGTAACGGTAATAATAGTAGAGGTTTTGAGATCTGCAAATTGTTGGAGCCATTGCAGCCGTCGGTATTACAGCAATAAGTTTGTGTCTCCCATATTTCTATAAATGCACAAATACACAAAAAATGTCAGCAAGATAATTAAAATTTTTCAAAAATTTAATAATGAATACACCCTATGAGCATACATATTAGAAATATATTAAAAATATTTGAATCTACTCACCCTTCTCAACACACTCAGTGGCACAATCTCGCACTGTCGATAATTCGCTTACATATTTCTGAAAATATACATAATAAAAACATAATTTAGAGTTTTCAATGCAAAGACGTGAAATATGTTAATAAATCATTTAGAGTCTCTCTCAGAGACATCAAAAAATTTAAAGAGAATAAATAATATATACCAATTTCCTGTAAACGCTTCACTAACCTCATGAGAGAGCACTTGCAATATCAAAATGATAAAAGCCAAAAAACGAAACTTTCAAATTTCTTTATTATTATTTACAATTTTAAATGTGATTTAATTTGTCAACCGATACAAAACATATACTTTACCGAAACATTGCAATATTTTTCGAGATAAGAGGGGAAAAACAAAGGCCAATAAACTAACTCGAACACAGAGTGTAGCTATAGAGCCTTTTGTTTATTTAGACTTAGGTTGGAAGAACCTAGCTATAAACATAAATGAAGTCTAAACAAACGTCCAACCAAAAGACATGCGTTAATTATCAGACCACGGTAAGCAAAAAAATATCTAATCGGACAATCGATAATAAAAACAAGAAAAACGTTAACTACGGCTGCCTCAAAGCTTTAATACCCCTCACAGGCATAACATAAAAGAGTATAAAAATAACTTTAATTTGAGTTTGATCATTGATTTGCTTGTGTAAAAATCCATGAGAAATTTCGTAAAGATATCTTGTCGAATAAAAAAGTTTTCCATACAAAAACTTGATTTTGAGCGGTCAGTTTGTATAACAGCCTGTAGTGGTCTCTTATCGGTGATTCTGACAAATAAACAGCTACTTGAGGAGAAAAGGACGTATGCAAAATGTCAGATCGATATCTCAACAACTTAAAGATAAGCTCTAACATCGATAAGCTCGCCTCTACTCGTCACATTAATAATTTATATATGTTAATATACTCTGTACAGGGTATAAAAAGCGTATATTAAACACTCAGCTACCCTCCAAACAATTGCTTAGAATGTCTTTTTACAGAATCTATAAGCTTCTAAACTTATTTGCTTATTTGCTTATTTATTTTTTATTATTTTTCGGTACCAATCTACTTATCAACAACTACCAAATAACCGTTTATGCTGTTATAAATAATAGAACGATTATTAAGGGCTAAGACGAGGAACACCTAGAAAAGACGAATACTATAAATTACAAACAATTAAAGAATCGTTTGGTAAATAATGCAGCGCTTTCTCAAACCATAAATATTTTCTTATCAATATTTCGCATTAAGTAGTTGGTCTGTCATATCAAACTAAACCATTAATCATTTTAATCAATGCCCTAATATCTATCAATTGAGTGATATGTACTTCTATTGTCTGACATATAACTACTTATAAGTTTGGGAATAAATGGTGCGCAATCAATTTTAAAATGCTCTCGATGGACTCCCAATATCATACGACTCCAAAAACTTGCATTTATATAGTATATAGTATAGCAAGTATTTATTATGTTTTACGAAGAGCGCAAAGTGCTTTGAGTTCCTCATTATCTCCTTAGTGGATGGCAGTTTGAAATCCCGATCGAAGCTGATATAAAAAATTTTAGTTTTTTAATAGTTTTGGATATTTCTGGGCATGATATTTGGAGCCACCGATCATATTTCCAAAATGAAAAAACTTCTCACAAGAATCAATAGTTGGTCGGAAGTGTCAGTTGTCTTCAATTACAGCAAAAATGCAGACGAGAAACAAATATTATAAAATTACGTGTATTCAATTTCTCCGAAAAGCAACAACAACAAATCGAATGTTTTGGAAACCAAAATTAAACTTCGCAAAAAATATACTTGCATCGCCTTAAATACCTAATCTAATCACTGACAGTAAACGAGCAAACGCGAAACGCCGATATCTCAAGTATTTTTTTAACAATAAATCTTAATATTGTACTTATGTATCTATAGCTATACTTATACTTGAGAAAGTCCACAACACCGAAGAAATTTTGAGCAACACGGTTCAGTTGATTTTTAACTCAAGACATAGCACACCATGTACGCACGACGCACACTTTTCTTAGCCACACTCGCTTGTGTGCTGTACGCTGTATTGGCGCTGCCGCCATGCGCCCGCGATGACGAGGAATGCCGCGACAGTCGCATGCATCCCGATCTAGATGATCTGCCGCAGGGTAGAATATTTATACGCAAAATCGATGGCGAAGACACGAACGATTACTGGCGCAATCAGGGCAAGGAATTCATCCAAACTAAACTGGCCGAGAAGTTGAAAACGCAAAAGGCTAAAAATGTGATTTTGTTCTTGGGCGATGGCATGGGCATAACCACGCACTCGGCTGCACGCAATCTCATCGGCGGTGAGGAGAAATACTTATCCTTCGAGCAATTCCCCTACACTGGTTTATCGAAAACTTATGCCGTCGATATAATTGTGCCCGACTCGGCGAATACCGCGACTGCGTACTTGTGCGGCGTGAAGGCCATGGAAGGCACAATCGGTGTGAGCGCACAGGTGGAACGTGAGGATTGTGCGGCTATGCTGAATACCACCAATCGCGTTTACTCAATTGCCAAGTGGGCCATGGATGCTGGCAAGTCGGCCGGCGTTGTGACCACGACAAGAATTACACATGCCTCGCCAGCGGGCGTTTATGCGCACATAGCCGATCGCGATTGGGAGGATGATAGCGAGGTGAGGGCATCATGTGGCATTGACAGCGGAGTGTCGGACATCGCTTACCAACTAATTAATGGCGAGGTGGGCAGCAAGTTGTCGTTCATGATGGGCGGTGGCAAGAGACATTTCATTGACACTAAACTATATGCGAATGGCACGCGTAGCGATGGACTTGATTTAATCGATCAATATAAGAATCTTAGTGACAGAAATGCCTTCGTTGAGTCGCGCACTGAACTTAATAATTTGAACTTCAGCAATGTGGATCGCGTATTGGGTATTTTCAGTGATAGTCACTTGCAATATCACTTGGAGACCGATGAGAACTCACGGCAGCCAACACTGGAGGAGATGACAAGGAAGGCTATCGAGTTTTTGAGCCGCAACGAAGAAGGTTACTTCATTTTCATTGAAGGTGGACGCATCGATACGGCGCATCATGACAATATGGCGCGCATAGCACTGGACGAGGTAGTCGAGTTTTCTAAAGCCATCAGCGCAGCACGCGAGTTGACTAACGAAGAGGACACTCTGATTGTGGTCACTGCTGATCACTCGCATGCCTTCAGCTATTCCGGTTATCCAGTAAGTTAAGACGTTCAGTTATACGTTTTTTCAATAAAAACCTGCACATTCTGCCTTTTCCCTACAGTACCGCGGTAATGACATTTTTGGTCGCACACCTGCTACATCCGATGACAAGAAGCCTTACATGACTTTGAGCTATGCGAACGGTCCGAGCTATGAGAAATTCTACGATCTTACAAACAAAGAGCGTCGTGACCCAACTACCCTTATAACCGGTGATGTTTATGATCAATTTCCCGCAACCGCACCTCTTGACTCGGAGACTCATGGTGGTGATGATGTTGCTGTATTCGCTTCGGGTCCCTGGGCTCATTTGTTTACTGGCGTTTACGAGCAAAATACCATACCACATATGATGGCTTATGCTTCGTGTTTGTCTGACGGTCTGACGATATGCTCCACGGCTGTGGCTTAGGTTTCTTAAAATCTATATATTTTATTAAAAATATATATATTTTAACTTAAAATATAAAATATAATTATTATTTAATAAAAAGATTTAGATTTAGTACCAAATTCACTTCGCAATCAATTTTAAGCCGCCGAGTATTAGTAAGTTGCTTGATCGTTAGTGGCTTGAAGGGCATTTACGTTGCGACAGACCATTTTTATGCTTTTTACTAGCGTAATGAGTGGATATTAGGGCACTCCCATACTGGTCTAAATATGTTGCCAAAAAAGAGCGATTTAAAATAGAATATCGGGCTTCTTTAAAGCTATTAAGATAACATAACTTTTTCTGCTTTTGCTTTGTTCATATTTTGTCTATATATCGAAGAATTACCCTTTTGAAATGTAAATAACAATAAACGATTTTGGAAAATAATAGTAGTTTATCTCAAAAGGACTAGAGTTAACAATTTGGCAAAATGATGAATTAAAAAAAGAATATTAACTTGACCAAACTTTAAGAGCTTTCCATTTAGACTGCAGCTAAACTTGAGCTTTCTTCAAATCAGTTTTAATATGGTCTTTCACCAGCAACGAAAACACCATAGTAGATTTGGAATAATTTGACGGAAGCTTTTTTTTAGCAAATTAATCATACCTCATTACAGTGGGTATTATTATGACGTACTAATAAAAGGGGTCAGTTCGAATGATAGGTAAATTGACTATAAGCTATTTATATAGTCAACTCAAAGAAATAACGTTCAGTGTTATTTGAAATGCAGAAATGCAGGTAGAAAGATTAAGCCGCATTAATGACAGAGAAAACAAGAAAAGCTTTGATCGGCTGCACCGAAGCTATAATACCGTTTACAGGTGCAATCTCCATAGCATAAAGGGTTTAGAAAAAAAATTTATAGTGATTTTGAACGGTCAGTTTATATGGCAGTTACTTACTATAGTGGTCCGATCTGAATAAGTGAACATTGTCTTGGACAATAATTTATGCCGAATTTCCTGATTATATCGAGCCCGAAGGGTTTCCTCTAAAAGGTAAAGTTATCTTCTTTCAAGTATTCCATTTTATATGAATAAAATATCAACAGTCGAGCTTTTAATCACCTAATTCTTTGCCCTCTTCCACCAATCACATAATCAAAACATTATCAAACCCTTCTCGTATAGTAAGCTTTTAAATGAAATACGTACCATTTTATTGGCCTGAATTTGAAAAGGTGTGGTTGTGACTGTAAGAACACAACTTTTTTATATCGACTAATTAGATAACTAACTCAATAACAGCATACGGAATGTTTTGGGGTAGTTGATAAGATTCGGGTGATCATAAACCAATTATTGGAAGAATAAAGTATGAAACTTGAAAAATCACCTGAAAGTCTCGTTGGGACATGTCTCAATATCACACTAATAAAGCAGCACTGGTCTCTCACGTGTCCGCCTTATCGTAGCCTTTGCACATTCGAGAAACACAGTAGCTTTACAAAATAAAAAGAAATTATATCATTAACGGTGCTTAAATAGTTTCAAGACGAACCTTGCGATAGTTAATCATTTATTCACAACTCGTTAGCTATGTCGCGACTAATACTCGGCGGAATCGTATGTTGTCTGCTGCTGCGGACTGCGCATACGATCCCTGCTTGCGCGCAGGACGATGAGGATTGTCGGGAGAGTCGCATGCATCCGGATTTCTTCAGCGATCGCGGCAGACTTACAGCTCAAAGTAGAATTGCAGGTGAAGATAACACAGAGTATTGGTTGGACCAAGGTAAGCAGTTCGTGAAAGAGAAGCTACATACTCCACCTAACCAAAATATCGCCAAAAATGTGATTATGTTCCTGGGCGATGGCATGGGTATTACCACACACTCTGCTGCACGAAATCTACTAGGCGGTGAAGAAAAGTCGCTCTACTTTGAAACGTTCCCACATACAGGTCTATCACGCACCTACAATGTGGATAAAATTGTACCTGACTCTGCGTCCACGGCCACCGCATACCTGTGCGGCGTCAAAGCAATCGGTGGCACCATCGGCGTTAGTGGTCGTGTAGACCGTACAGACTGTCTCCAGTCACCGAATGTTACAAACCATGTTAACTCAATTGCCAAGTGGGCGCTGGATGCCGGCAAATCGGCAGGTGTAGTGACTACCACCAGGATAACACACGCCTCACCAGCTGGCGTATATGCGCATGTTGCCGACCGCAACTGGGAGAATGACAGGGAGGTAAAAGGTGATTGTGGTGCTGACAGCATAGTGCAGGACATCGCATATCAGCTCATGCATGGCGAGGTGGGAAGCAAACTATCCGTTATATTGGGTGGTGGCAGACGTGAGTTCGTAGACTCGAATTTGTATGCGAACGGTATACGTAGCGATGGACGTAATTTGATTGAGGAGTATAAGCAGCAGAACAGTCGAAATGCTTATGTCGAGACGCTTGATGAATTGAATAGCTTGAATATCACACAAGTGGATCGCCTACTGGGACTTTTCCAGGACAGCCACATGCTATATCATTTGGAGACGACAGAGCAAAGCAATCAACCCACATTGGCGGAGCTGACCCGCAAATCTATAGAGTTTCTGAGTCGCAACGATGAGGGTTACTTCATATTCATTGAGGGTGGTCGCATCGATCATGGTCATCATAACACTTATGCTCGTCTGGCTTTGGATGAGACGCTAGAGTTCGCCAAGGCCATACAAATAGCGCGCGAGTTGACCAACGAAACGGACACTTTGATTGTGGTCACCGCTGATCACTCGCACGCTATGACTTATTCGGGCTATGCGGTAATTCTTTCTACTTATATTAATTTATTTTTTAATAAACTTATTACCATATAGGTACGAGGCAATGACATTTTTGGGCGCGCACCATCAAAGGGTTCAGATGGTCAGCCCTACATGACCTTAAGTTATGCAAACGGTCCGAGTTATGAGAAATTTTATGATGTCGAGAAACACGAACGCCGCGATCCTACCACTTTGATAAAGGGTGCACCACGTGATGCGTTCCCCTCCACAATTCCATTAGATTCGGAGACACATGGTGGTGACGATGTGGCTGTGTTCGCTTCGGGTCCTTGGGCTCATTTGTTCACTGGTGTTTATGATCAAAACACTATTCCCCATATGATGGCTTATGCTTCATGTGTGGGTAATGGTTTAAAGGCATGTTCTACAGAGAGCTGATTTATTTTACGAATTTTGTGAAATATACCTGAGTGTATTTGTTTGTTATTATTTTTTATAAGTTTGGACTATGTGTTTTAGAGTTGAGTTACAATGTGCAGTTTCTGTCAATAGATTGTTCTCAGAGTGGCGGTAAATCCGAGTACAGGCGAACACTAATGAGTGAAAAGAGATACACTAAATCCATTGTTGAGTGTTTCAGGGCAGGAAGTTTAGTAAAAAATTGTGGAGAGAGCTAAGAACTGCCCTCGATAATTTAGTGAGGCCTTTCCATATTCGACTCATAAACGATGTAAGCTTTTTGCTTGGGCCCAAATGATCGCACAGCTTTTTGTCCAAAAGATTATAGCTATCACCTGTCTTTAACCTTCTGACAAAAACAGTTGGTAGAAGTCTTTTTTATGATAAATTATTATCGAAAAAAGAGCAATCGATTTCAGAAGGTGGAAATTTAATACTTTGAAAGCAAAAACCTATTACAATTCTTTTATAAATTATTTTGTCTAATGTAATCAAGGGTGATCCGATAGATGTTCAGTCTATATATGAAATCGTATATTTTTTGAACATTTTCTTAGCGATGCTTTAACTTATTTAACCCTTCTGAAAAATATGTTTTTGGAGGTCTGTAAAGGTTATATAATGTAATCTTATTGCCGTGGCAATGACAGAGATGTGAAAAGGGCACTCTTATTATCTCCGAATTAGGCCGCTCTGCTGCGATTCGACTTCGAATTGGTTCAATAATTCGGCATAGTAGAGTTCTGTGATAGTTTTATCCCTCTACCGATAGTCGATATATTATATATCACCTTGTGGATCCGTGGCCATTTCATTTTCAACCGATGGAATATACTTCGCATTTTTTGGGGTAATTTCGTCGGGTGAAGTTCACGGTTTGGACTGTTCCTTAGTTTCTGATGTATACCAGTAGATTCATCATACATCAACAGCCACGAAACGCTGCAGAAACTATCCATCTACATTAAACTTCCAAACTAAGGGTTCGATTAGGCTGAAATCTACAGGAATGTACTTCAAGATTGTAAATTTCTTTTGAAATAGTGGCGTCATTTAGCGGTGGTGCTAAGTACTTATCCCCGTCTAAAAGAATATCTAGATAATGTATCAACACGGTAAACACTTGAAAAAACTATATATCTATAGACTTTGAACAAATAGGTCTGGTGACATTAACACTCGGGGTGTATAACGTATTGGTGTAGTTTTTAAAATTGAGAACCAACCTCTGACCAAGTAAATTAAAAATTTTTTAATATACTCCGTCTCTAAATGAAAAATGTGAATAAAACTTTTTTCAAAAATAAAAATTATTTGAGCGACACGCACACTGTGTGTATGCCTTTCTGTCAAAAATGAAAATTACAGTTAGCCAAATGCCACATTTGCATGCAATAAATGCTTGATAGACGAACTGCCTTCAATTTGTGGCTGACAGCATTCAATTTGTATGCAAAATACGAACGAACGTAGAAGCTAAACACAAAAAACACACACATACATACTATGTAATACGAGTAAATTGCTGGCCACAAATTGCTAACGGAGCAAACCCATTTTGGTGCAAATTAACATTAAGATAACCTCACCGATTATCACTGCCATTACTAAGATAGTAAATACAAAATCACACACACACATAACCGGGAACAAGAATTGCCGTTGAACTTTATTATTATGGTTTCAAGCTATTATTGCAGGTCATAAAGGAAACTGCCAATGCAAAAGTGCAACGCTGGCAGGAGTCGCAACAGTTGACGCACGGCAGAGAGCAAAGGAGTAGGAGACTTGCTCACAACATGAATATTCATTAATCGATATGTGTTTCCATGCGCTGTGGCAACACCTCGACTGCAGCTGAATGACCCAAGTGCAGGGAAACTGGAACAATCATAAAAATTGTGAAAAGTGCACACTAAAATGGTCTAATAGGAAAAATAGAAATATGCAAGAACATATTTAAATGCATGTCAGCACAAATGCAGGTATGTTCAATCAATACACACATACACACAAAAGTAAACAACCAAGGCAGCAGGCAAGCAATCATCGATGCATTGACATTCTTTCGATTTACAAATTGACATGCAGTAAAGTGCTTGTGCGTCCTTCGCTCTCATGGCAATACATTTTTAGAGCATTCAGGTGTCTGTTCTTAAGTAGAATATAGATGTACATACATATATCGATAGCACACAGCAGCCAGCAAGCTACAATAATTATTAGTCATAGAAAGCAAGAAATTTGCATAGGAGAAGTCTGCTTTTAGGCGCTGTCATAAATATATGTGAATTATTTATATTATTATATATGTATATTTATACATTATATATGATTATAACATATATATATATATATTATTTTCGCATACATTTTGTTGTAAAATATTGAAATTTTTACAAAACTTTCTTCAATTTTTAACGCCATCTTCTGCATATAAATAATTTATGTGCGAATTTTTCAGAACTTATTTGAAATTTATGATTAATCATAATGACTTCTAAACTGTCACCAACATTATGTTGCGCCAACTTCTTTGAACAGTCTCAGTTCTCTCTACCCTCCTCTGCAGACCTTTTTATTACTCTCATGTAGCGGACCTTCTTTTGCCTATGACTTTAGATATGCTGTGCCTCCACATGCGCACCTCTCCTTTCTTGTGTCATAAAGTGATTTTATTTGTTAGCACAGGTGAAAATTATTTCCCAATAAATCTATGTCATAATATTGATTGAAGCGTGTCATTTTATGCATGTGGTAGGCCATCAAGCGTGCCTGCACCGCAATGGCGAATCAATAACCTTAAAAGAAAATTTATTGCTTATGAATATGTAAATTACTTTATATTTGCAGCGCATGAATATATTTTGGCAAGAATGCTTTTTTTTTTGATACTTCGGTATAATTTCCATAAAATGTATTAAATGCGCGATAGAAGCCGGATAGAATAAGATATTGTCATTGACGCAAGAGACTTTTTAATACTTATTCGTTCAGGAGAGCAATTAAGCTAAAGCTTTTGAAAAAATTAATTAATTTTGTATATATGTATACCTCAGCTTATAGGTCAAGGACTCATTGCAATGCAAAAAGGAGATATTCTAAAACAAAATTTGAAATGAAATGACGATATGCGATTTGTTAATGGAATATGTGTATATCGATATACACATATTTTATGATTTTTTATAATTTATCGATTTCATATACTTAGATATATATCGATTAATTATCAATATTTCGACGATTTTCAGCAAGTCAAGCTTTTGGAACAACTCTGAGAAAACTTGGTAAACTAACTTACCTTCAAATATCGGCACTCCCTTGAAATTCAGGGATAATAGCGGTATATTTTTAGATTTTTTGTTGCGTTCACAAATTACTATAATATTACGCAAATTTTTTTTTTGTCCAAAAATTTTCTTTTTTTATGATCTACAGATTTTACGCTCAGGCTAAGCAAAACAAAATATTTTTTTTCCCTCCACCCTAATATATATATATATATATAATATTGTAAATCTAAACTTAAGATATCGTAATTATTACACAAATATTATTAAAAACAGGTAAAACGTTAACTTCAGTTGAACCAAATCTATAATACCCTTCACATATACAAAAGGTTCCTTACCATAACTTGATTTCGATCGAACACTTTGTATGACAGCTATATGCTATTGTCGTGCGATATCGGCCTTTTTTTATACACGAGCAACTTTTTGGAGACAAAAGGACGGGTGTAAAATTATATATCGATATCTCAAAAACTTAAATACTTCGTATTTATACAGACGGACGGACGGATAAATTGACTTAGCTCACGCTGATCATTTATATATACACTTTATAGGGTTCCTGACGTAATTTTTTGGGTGTCACAAACATTGGTGCAACATAATATACCCTGTTCAAGCTCGAGAATAAAATAATTATCTAACTCCGAAAAATATCGATAATTATCACACACCAAGGTCATGACTTTTTTGTGAATAAAACTTTTATTTTTGTCGAAATATCAAGTTAGTAAAGTTCTTCAAGATTTATTCCTTGAAATAAATTATTTTGATATAAGACAAATTAGAATTTACAGTCTTGAAATTAAAATATAAAAATAATTAAGCTAGAGCATTGCATTGCAATTTTTTGATAAAGGTTCAGTGTAAAGAAAAAATGTTCAATCAAAATATATAAAAACGAAACCGAATCATAATTGTAATAGACATTCTATAAAAAGGTAAGAAAGTTCATACCAATACTACAAAAAGCTTTAAATTGATCTATATAATTTACCTATAATAAAGTGCCAAATATTATATATAACACAAGTATATAATACAAGATCTTAAATATTTCCACCCAACAATAATAATAATTCCGGTATGTTTTGAGACAAACTGTATACCCTTTCTTCGTCAAAAAAGCCGCAGCTTTCGATCAAACATCGAAATTGATACAGACAAATAGTAAATAGTATTGATACGTTGTTAGCTGCCAGCAATATGTTGCTGATTTACAAAGATAAAAGTCGAAAGGCAAAAAATGCAGTGAAAGCAAAACATCAAACAAAAAAAAAACGTCGAGAACTGAAGATAAAAACAAGATGTTATTTCGAAGACAAAGCAGCTTTCAAGCTAAACTATTTTTGAACTCAATACATGTATATGTATACATATATACATTTGTATGCACACCTATTTTGCTTTTTAGTCTTACTTTATGGGCGTCAAAAAGCTACAATATGGACTTACTTTGCCGACAATGTGCCACATCTTTGGCAGCAAGCGAAGTATGCATGTGCTGAGAGCTGCCAAAAAGGGAAGGCCAAAACAAAACAAGGCAAAGAGGCAGTTAAGTGCTGACAGTTGCAAATTGTGATGTTATGTTCTGAAGTATATGCTGAGTGTACAGTTTCAGGCATTTATGTTTAAAGACAGATTTTAAGATAGTATCAACACATGAAAATAAATTGTAGATAAAATCGAATAATTCACACAACATAAAATATTTATGTACAATGTATGACAAAATAAATATTTTAAAAATACTACTCTTTTTAATTAAAGAATATGTCACGAATATATCAAATGTCTCTTATACATCCACGATTGTCTTCAAGTTGGTCCACCCAAGATTTTAACATTTTTTTATCTCCCCGTAACTGCCTTCAAAATATATTGTAAGCAATATTTATGCATTTAAAGCAATATTGATACAAGTGTATATCCTTTAGCGCCATTTTTCGCACTTAAAATCATATCTTTTAATTTTTTAAGTCAATTTTTAGTGGCTACTAAAATAAAATGTGCGCAATAAAAAATCAACCTTAACGGTTGTCCATGGCGTATACGTAACATTGACTGCTTGGTGTCCTTAGCCAAATGATATATAAATGCACGAGTGTTGGTGTGCGCGTATAACGGCCACATATGCCAACTCTATATAAAATACTTACAAATATTACATATGAAGCGTTCTGAGCAAACATGCTTAACTGTTCACAAATATTATGCACAAATTGGCAACCATATACACACACACACATTTCAACATCTATAGATGCGCTCACAAGTCTGTTCGAGAAATTTTTATGCTTCTCATAAATGTTACGTACGACAAATTTATTGTTATAAAAAATATGGTTCTTTAACGCATATAATATATAAGTACATATATAACATAAGGGCATACTTACTTGTAAATAAATGAAAAATTCTTTTGATGCAAGTAGTTTCAGCGAATTTATAAAGGTTCATAAACAAAATTTCTTTCGGAAGTGTGGTGGCATGCGCTCCTTATATAAATTTACTACTAATAAATGCTTAATATTGCTGAAGAGTTAATTAATTTGTAGGGGACATTGCAGTGGAGTTGTTTTTTCTGCAGAAGTTTGATTTTTAAACACCTTCAGTTGAGTAAATCCGTCATTGAGTAATATCGTCATTAACAGAGGTGGATGAACGACTCTCATGAGGCAAACTTTTGATGATTTCACGAACTTCACTAAATAATTTGTGCACACTTCTACAATTTCAACGATTTCGTAGACGTGATTATATTAGAAAGACAAAATTTCAAACAAACTCGTCGCTCAAATATTTTTCCATGATAAAAATCGCTGGACAAACCTTTAGCATCATAAAAAATTATATTTCATATAATTATGGAGATCAAACTTCACACGAGCATAAAAAGAGTTGTACCAATATTGAAGGAAAGCTTTTATCGATTCGATTTGCACGCGTTTTAATGTAACAGTCGTGGTTAATTTATCTGAACTTAATCCATTTACTCTTTTAGACTTTGTGGACTCATTCAGTGCTTTAAAGTTCTTCCATTATATCCCAAGTCATTTTTGATTTAACTGCAGATTACTGAGCTATCAATGGACTTGCGACAGAGATCACGGGAATGTACGCTAAAAAATTCTCATAGATCCACAAAACTACTTGACCTTATCACAAATTTGTTGAGGCAGCTAATTTCGGCTCATCAAATTTGTCCGGATAACTGAAAGATATTGCAAGATATTTTCTCCTCAGCCTTGTGAAATCGTAACAGTACACAAGAAAGTTCTTAAATATTTCTAAACTTACTGAGAGTAAGTATTTCAATGTATCTCATCTTATTACTCGCAATCATATTCCATTCTTACTCACCTTTGCTACAATACTCACATTTGCTACAATAGATGCACGCTTGCCATACTTCAAACATGTTTTTGCCATCTTTCCACTATCAACAATCTGCATTGTAGCCACCCAGCTGTCAAGCTGTCAGCTTGACTCACCTTATCACAGCAACAACAATGAAAACAACGTAAACAAATAAAATGTATGATGCATTGCCATTCTGCGTGACTGCGCTTCTCTACGCCTGTCTACCATATTTTGCACTCAAGTAATCATTTCAAGCATACGATTTAGAAAAAAGGTGAGATTTACAAGGAACAAGGTGCTCCAAATACACAAACATACACATGGAGGTAACAAAGAGATAATACAATAGATGAGAAAAAATAAGAAACTTCATACAAAAAGCACAACAACAGGCTGCCTTGAGTAGTGAAAAGAAAGCTAAAAAACTACAGCAACAATAATAGCAAAGACGAAAACATTAAAAAAATCATATTCCGAACGAAAACACAATCACAGCAATCGCTCTTTGCAACTTGGCCTCGACGCTGACAACGCATCGGCAAGCAAGTGGAATGAAGTAAAACCATATGAAATGAAATTAAATCACATCAAATGAAAAAGAAATGGAAACGAAAATGGTTCCGATAAAAGATATATGTAAAGCTTTCAGGTAAACAAAACAGAAGTGCCAGAAGAGGAGATCAAAAACCAGCAGCCAACAACTAGCAGTGAGCAGTAGCAAAAGCAGCCGGCAGCATTTACACTCTCTGTTCATGTCCTTTCCAATTATCAGCAAAATAAGCCCGGAGATATAAGAAATCGCTGCTAAAAATATCTAAATTCTGGCAGATGAGTTGATAGGGTAGGAAGCGCGGGAAAAATTAGAAATGATAGCTGTCTCAACATATCGAGCCTCACCGAGGCACTGCGGCACTAAAAATGAAAAATAGCAATTTCACATGGAAGTCGCACGAAGAAGCGTGTGTGTGAATTTGTACAAGTGTGTGCGTGAATTATTTTGCTCTCATTTTTTGCTACATACACACATATGCGCTGCGCAGTTGAGTCAAGGCGTTGGAATGAGCGAAATCACATCACCGAAGCCAAATGCAATTTCATCATCAGTCAAGAATGCCAACAACGACAGTGTCTATTAAGCACAAGCATAGCTAACAGCAATAATAAAAGTAAGTAAGCTGCGATGCCTTTGTGCGCCACAGTCGATATGTGTAGGCATGTGTACGTTGAATTATGTATAAATATATGTAGGATATATGATATGTATGTGTAATATGTATGAATGTAGCATTCTTAAGAGAAATCTTGGTTGACACGAACAACAACTACAGCAAATTATCATAATGAAAGGTGAGCATTAAACTAATTATAAATAAGTGAATATGTTCGTTGGAGTTATAATTGATGACAGTTCTTTGTGAAGGTGGAAGAACTCTTATAGTTGGATCTTCAATGTTGACAAAGCGCTTTGAAGCCATTACAAATCTACTTCGGATCCGCTTGTTCACAGGGATTTCTAAGGTCATCAGAGCAATCAGTGAAGGTTGCGAAATTATCGAGAACTTGCAACACGCAAGTCCTTCATCTACCTCTGTTAATGACGGTAACATTGAAAAAGATAAAAAACAACGCTTGAAAGTTGTGTCGTGTTAGCATAAGAGAGTTAGCAGAGGATCTCAACACGACTAATGGATCGAACCAACATATTCCAATCAATATTTTTGGCATGAAGCTTGTCAATGCTAGACTCGTACCAAAAGACCTGAAACTTTTGAAAAACTGCGTTAAGTTGAGGTCGCAAAAGTGATACTTGACAACGTAGCTGAGAACCCTGCACTTATCAAACGAGTCACTACTGGCGAGACGTGGGTTTATGAATATGACGCCGAAACTGTCCAACAATCTAACGAATGGCGCTCTAAAAATGAGCCGAAACCAAAAAAGCAAAAATTCGCTGAAGACCACCTTTTCGTCCATATAACAAGTGTATGGAAAATAGCACCAAAAGTTGGCATGAAAATAAGCTTATTTTGAAGGCGATAATAAAGATTTTAATTAAAATACGTACCACTTTATTTTTTTCTCAGAGCCAGCTATTTGATCGGATGATATTATATTTCCTTTTTGACTTTCACTAACAGTCACTGAGAATATAGTATAAGAAACGTCAATTATAAATTATAAATAGAAACGCAAGACATTCGTCAAGTATTAGCCGGCATTGATTCGCCTTTTTAGTACTCGTTATAGTTGAATCTTGCTTTGGCTCGCTTGTCGAAAGATTTACATGTGAAAGCAATAACAAATTTAGCGAATTTGAAATATTGAATTTAATACAAGATGTCTTATTAACGTGTTTTAATCGTTGTCTTCAAGTTTTACTATACCCTGAACAGTTTGTAACACGCAGAAGGAAACGTCGGAGAACCTATAAAATACTTGTATATACCTACAAGTATATGATCAGCAAGATGAGCTGAGTTGAGTTAGCCATGTCCGTCTGTTTGCCGTCCGTCTGTCTGTATATATACAATACAAACTAGTCTTTCGGTTTATAAGCTATCGATCTGAAATTTTGCACCTGTCCTTTTCTCACTAAGAAGCTGCTCATTTGTCGAAACGGCGATATCGGAGCACTATAGCATATAGCTGCCATACAAACTGAACGATAGGAATCAAGTTCTTGTAAGAATGGTATTATAGCTTCGGTGCAACCGAAGTTAACGCTTTTTCGTGTTTTTCTAATTTTTTGGCGAGTTTACATATTTGTAATGGTTCAAATGACAACTGACTGGTCTTAAAAAATTGTGTGCAAAAATATCAATCTTAAAATGGCTAGAAAATTTCGTTATTATGCTGGTTTAATTTGTCCACAGCTCTCTCTCTCTCTCTCTCTCTCTCTCTCTCACTGCTTCACATATGGTTTATTTGAAAATAATTTGCCACCATTCGGACGATATGCGAGCGCAAATTGAAAATAAAAACTAGCACTGTGTACGAGTAGTTATTGAAACAGAAGAACTATTGACACCCAAACATTATATGCTTTATTGAAAGTCGGGAATTTATGTCTAAAAATTAGTCGTTTATAGAATATTTTAAGTATATTTGAAGGACGAAAAATCCTAATTAGATAAATTGAATAATGCAGATGATGTAGCATAGACCAAATTAAAATTTTAAAATTGAATAGAAGCAGAATCAGCACATATGAAAATTTAACAGTCCGAGGTTAGAATACGACGGCCATAAAAACCTTTCACCTTTGTAAAACATAAATTCTGGCAATGACTTATGAACCGGGCCTTATCTTAAGTGATTTAACGCCAAACAAACACTTGTCGAAAAAAATAATAATTTCTGAGTGAAACTGTGAGTCACAAAAACAATCACGATCTCTTGATCTGACACACCTGGCTGAAGTCTGGGAAAATTGCCAAAACTGTGTGCTGACTTAAAGAATTATGCAAATTTTGGCGAGAAATGCTGAGATTGAAATAATCCTTGCCTCTTCAATCATTTTTGACAAACGAATGTGTTAGCAATTCTTGAGGAGGCACGTTTCCAAGGTGAAAGGCACACAAAAAAATGGAATAAAAAAAGTTCGAAAAAGTAAACGAAAGCGGCAAATAAAATTGGCACGCATAAAAGACGGCACACGCATGCACCAACAAATATTTGGACGCACAAGCCCATAGATTACTGCACGAGTATGTAAATATATTTATGCGTATAAGCGCTCATGCAAAACTGCAATTGAAATCTAAACCGAATTGAATTCGCTGCCAACAAACAGGTGGCTCACAACTTTCACACACATATACACACACACTCACTTATATAGCTAAGCAAATAAGCATATTTATTTCGACAACTGTAGCTCAGCAATGTTTGCATTGAAGAGTCGAATATTTGCATTCTCAATCTTATTTCAATTTGTTGCACAAACAAAGATAAGCACCCGAAATTCACTTGGCAGCGTATATGCGAACCCTTTATTCCATTTGGAAAATGCCAAAAGTAGTCAATTGTGCAAACTGACTTGAGATTTATGCGATTTGTGCAAACAAATAAATACGGTGGATGAGCAGTGTGCTGAGGAGAAGCTTTGCGCTGCTTCTTCTGCAACTGATCCTGTCTATAAATATTCGTTTGACAGTATAAATATGCTTACCATTTATATTTGGAAAAATAGAAGAAGACTTGCATAGAGAACTTAAAGAAAATGATAAATGGCAATGAAAATGCAATGTGTTGCATACCTGCTTCCAATATAAATATACATATGTAGATAAATATATTCAGTTTGTGTAGTAATAACAGTATAAACATTTTAGTAACGGGAAAAAACGCCAACTTTGGTGCTAAAATACCCTTGACATTTTCATTTCTTATAACAACTATATGTTTAGCTAAATCTGAACACGTAACCAACCAATGATTACTTGGAGTGGCAGCTGCGAACTGAATAATGTTTTCTGCCCTGAACAATAATCCATGCCAAATTCAGTGAAGATGCCTGTCTGTAAATACGCAAATTAGTCCCTTAGTTTTTGCGATATTAATCTAAAATTTTGCAAACGTCCTTTTCTTTCCAAGAAGCTGCTGTTTTGTTGAAATCGCCGATATCGGCCCACTACAGCATATAGCATCAAATGCTTGTATGAACAACTTTTCCATTTGAGGAGATATCCTTACGAAATTTAGCGTGGAACCTATTTATTGTATTTCTAAAGGATATTGTGGCTTCGGTGGAACCGAACTTATTGTTTAAAATAAATTTAGTGGCAGCTCTGTTCCAAAACCTTCTCAGCTAATACTAGATTCAACCGCGTATCAGATTTCTTTTTAAATACTCGTAGTTAACGTAGTAAGCTTTCAACTTGAGAAACCTAGGTAGATTTCATAAACGGGTGGCAACTCTATTGTAAAATATTATTATCTAAAGTTTTATCAACTACATTCTTTTTGGTATCAAAAATATAGTATGTGTTGCATGTGTGTATTAATAAATACTTAATTATTTTTAAAAACTATGGAAGCTCAACGAAAAAAAACATTTTTGTTGGATGTACATAAATACCATATTACGTAATAGTCGTATAATGGTACTACTTAATTAAGGTTGTGTAATCGAATAGCACGTTTATTACTGAAGTCTCACCGACACTGTTGGTTAGCTTTATACCAATAATATTCATATACTGGAACCTTATATTACACAGAAAACTCTGCAGCTATATCTACATATGAATTTCAAGAAAGCGGTTTTTTTACATTTCGAAAATTGGAAGTGGATCCGATGAATAGTTTCGAAGGTAGTAAAATGTGTATTCGTAAAAGTTTTTTACTTTAGTGCAATGGGTCCTCAAAACAAAACAAAAAGTTTCTCCAAAATATGAATTACATTTCGTGTTCTACTCAATTGCATATTTTCTCTATTTCTTTGACTCTGTGCTCTCCATGTAAGCGATTTACGGTAAAGAATGATGAAATAGATTAAATATCACCAAAAACACATACAAATTATGTTCACATTTTTTTTTTACAGATTGAAAGTAAAGAAAAAAATAAACTCACCAATAATAAAGCAAGTAATGGGATATCGTTAAAACACACGAAAAACTTATCTCTCAAATTGATGTGATGTTGATGTCGATTCAATTAACTAATTAACCTTCGGAAAAAATGGTAAAAAATGTAACTATCAAACACTGCACTCTAAATGTACCTAAAAATGTTTAACTCACCAAAATAAAATGGACGTTGTCAATTCAATTTTCATTATAAGATGCCACAAACCAACCACATGCAAGGAAAACGTTGTTGTTTCTGATATTGTCGATTCAAAAAACTACATAAAATTGACCTTGGAAAATATATTTCAAAAAATTAACTATCACAGACAACAAATGATATCAAAGGTTATTTCCACTTCAATGGGTTTTTTTCACAAACAATACTTGAATTTAATGTGTAATGTAATTGTAACAAATGTTAGTAATGCAGCAGGCAAAGTCCAACGATAATTAAAAGTGTGAGAATAATCGCAAAACATTCACCCGTAAACGATACACAGTTATCCGATATATGAATTTGCAACTTATACAGAACAGTGACAAAATGTACTTCTATATAAGACTGTGTTAAGTGTGACGCACAAAGGAGATATAACATCGAAATAAATTTGCACCAACGCATTTTTACCTGAGTTCTCGTTGACGTACATGTGAAAAAATAAGGGTAAGGCACTTCTACACGCGTTCTTTTCAACGGTATAAATTTTATACATATGTGCCAATAGCAACAAGGTCAAAAAGGGAACACAAACTTTTTTGTTAGCGTAATTATATATAGATTCTATTTTAGACGTTACTTCAGCAGAAATTTTAACCTGCCACCCACTGGAACTTCATTGAGCACTCAACCCACTCAAATTCCATGACAGCTATAAACACAAAAAACAAATATACAAAATCCTATTCGATTTATTGCGCCAGTTCTGCATAAGTGCGCTCCGCGCTCTCTGCCCTCGGCCTGTTACGCTACTTTAGAATTCAATAATAATTTTATATTTTTATAGACAAACTCTTTGCTTGGGTGAGCATATGTTCGCAAGCACTTAAGCGCTTGTTTTTGCTGCATTGAGCGTTTTTAATCGAAGGACTCTTTCCACTTACCCACGCCAAAGCGACGAGTGCGCGGCGAGTCCTTTAGAAACGCTCATACTCGTAAACGTTGAGGCGTTCGCATTCAATAAATGTTCTCCGTTTGTTTGTTTATTTAAATTTTATGACGCGGTCCCTACAGGCGTGCTTTCGCTTTAAAAACGCGCCAGCGCCCTCCGATTTTCCTCATTTCTCTTCAGACGCAGCATCAGTATTGTATCTCCCACGTCCTCGTGTTTTACAGCTACATTTATTGTATGTAAATACATTATTTCTCTTATCTCTGGCGCGCCCACTTATATGGTTCCGCTTGTTTTAGTACTGTTGCATTTATTGAATACTAAAATTAAATTTTATGTTTTTACTTTCGATATTCCCTTTTTCACGCCATTTGACTTCGCCGCGGCACTCGCCGACTCCCTGGCGCATGCAAAAGACATATGTACTTATTTGTTGTTGTACATGTGTGCAGTCGTTAAAATAGCTCGTGTCACGTGCGCTACAAATTATTACGTATTAAAGCACCAACTGTCGCTGTAGCTACAAAAACAACAATAAGCAACTAAGAGCAGCTTCTACACACATACATATATCAGAAAAAATAAACTCTTACCCATCACATACGATGCCAAAGGCATTCTTTTTGCTTTATTCCGTTAATCAAGTGTGCAACATTTTAAGTGGTCGTATTTTTGTTTGGCGCTTTTTGCATTCTCCGCAGGGTTTTATTGTGGTGCCAGAGAGTTGCATTTAGACACCATAGATTTGTTAATTTAATGAACAGATGAAATTTATATATATTTATATTTAATTTATTAATATATTTTTGCGAGCTCAGCGATTACGAATTCGCAAAAAAAGTACCGTTATTTTTATTATAGTTTGTATGCAGTGTCTCATTTCAGTTCAGTTCAGTGCTTGCGTTCACTTACTAACAAGGGTGTGGGTGTTAAAGAAAATCATATTGCTGCGATTGCTATAAATGGTAATTTTTCCTGCTATTGGTAATTTTCTCAAACGTGTACAGTTGATGACTGAAAGAGAAGTGGTCGTCCACACGTGGTTCGGACCAATTCAGCCATATTAACTGTTCGCGAAAGTTGAAATCTCCTTAGAAAAAAAAAACTTTTCGCAATAATCTCTACAAGAAAACCTTTCATCAGTCAAATGATCATCTTTTGGCAAATTTGCAGAATCTCAAAAAAGCTTTGGTTCAAGCAGCGTCGTTAATACCAATAGAAACTTTGCAGGCCGAATGACCGATTAGTTTAATGACCGAATAGTTTAAGGGCTCGTGTGAAATCAAAGGGTGACTTTTAAGAATAAAGTCTTGTAAATCACTAATTTAATATAAGCGTTACACTTTACTTAACTTTAATAAAAAATTTATTATAAATAGTATCATTTTTATAACGGCCTGAATTTGTAACAGAACTTATGGCAGTAACTAAGGTGTATAATATAAGAAAACATGAAAATTGTCATATTTTTGTGTGAGTAATTCTGAAGACGCTCTTCAGACTCCATTGCATTAAAATATAGTTACTATCTACACAAACTTCTCCGAAAATGGTTTCGATTTGTTTGATGCCTATCTCACTACCGCTCAATTATCTCTCTTAAGAATATATAAGTATATATAAGTATAATATTCGCGATAATTTCTGAAAAAACCTCGTACATTGCGAGAAATTACTAATGACCAAGAATCAAGAAATGGGCCAGCCATTTTGAAATCAATACTTTATATCTTACTGCTTTCAGTGGAGATAAGGGAAATTAATGGTATATTTGCTGAACAATAACAACACTACAAACTCCAAATCAACCGCACCTGCTACAGACTGAGTGCCAAATATGGAGCTGGTGGTCTTTCCACCTTCGAAACTTTGACGGTGGCGAAAGCAATCCTACAATCCTTATTATATAGACTTTCAGAAACGAATGCATAATCGAAGAACACATCATATTCATATGATCATTTCGCCGAATATATGTATTAGACTGGCTCCGATAAGGCAGCGGCTTGGATAAAGGACTGATGTGATGTTATTATCTACCCTATGAATATTTCCCTATCCAGGCTTTCAAACTTTTTAAAGCTATTTAAAGCTGAGAGTATTAAAATAAATCAAAAGCCTTACTTAATTATCATTTCTCAAAAATTCCCTAGTAAAATCGTCTGTCACTGAACAATGTATTGTTTAGAGAACCGTTAGCTATTAAATTTCACTAGCAAATGTCCTCTTAACTACAAAGTATGTTTGTAAATATATGCAAGTGTTGTGGCAAAATACAATGGATAGCAAAACTTCCGTTCTGCGGCTTTTCAATACTGGAAACAAACAATCAAACCTGCCGATCGGCAAACAAATACAACTACAATAACAAACACATATGTATGCGCGTGTATGAATACGACATATGAGTATACACGATGAATAATATCTTTGAAGTGTTTCGGAGAGATAGTGGCTGCATTAAATTACATTGATACTACAAACGATTGTCTGCCGCACAAAGCCGCACGGTGGTGTTTGTTGTTGCTGCCATTAGTTTGTACGGCATTGTTGTTATCGGTATTCATTGTGTAAAAGTTGCTGCACATAGGTTGTGGTAATTGTTTTTGTTGTTGTTCCAGGCTGGTGTCAACAAAAATATATTGACACACATGAAGATTTATTAGGGTGACCGTTATTTCCCAAGTTTTTTTTTACACAAGCCCCTGAGGCTTCAGTTTTTCCTCATAAAAACCATATTCAACGTAACGAAGCCTTATATTTTCAATTTAAGCTATGCCTAAAACATGTTTCTTTTACCATGTATATGAGAAGTAATTTTTTGATCTTTGGCAAAATATCCAAAGCAAATAAACCTATGACTTTGAAAATAGATATTCTAATACAAAGTTTTTCGTTCTACAAAAACGGGTCTTATTAATTTTTTTCATAAAAACATTGCTTTTAAAGTTATGCGCAATTAAATTTATATGGTACATCAAATGGACGGAGCATTCATGTTGCTCATACGCCATGGTAGTGTATAGTGCGAAAATGAGCTTTGAACAAAGAGTCAACATTAAATTTTTTTTTTAAATTGCTAAAACTTTTACCGAAACGTTTCAATTGATGAAACAAGTTTATGGCGATGATTGCCTATCCCGTAGCAGAGTGCAAGAGTGGTTTCAACGTTTTCAAAGTGGTGGTGAGGACATAAATGAGAAATGAGCCAAAACCCAAAAAATCGCGTCTGGAGAAGTCAAAAGTGAAGACAATGCTGATTTGTTTTTATGATCCCAAGGGTATTGTCCACAAAGAATTTGTTCCACCCGACCAAAAAGTTTTGAAGCGTTTGGTGCGCCGTATTCGACGTGTTCGGTCCGAATATCGCGAAGATGGAAGTTGGCGTTTGTTGCACGATAATGCGCGGTCACATTTTAACAATCAACCACTCCCCGTATTCACCTGATATGGCACCGTTCGACTTCTACCTTTTCGGAAAACTGCATTTGCCGATGAAAGAAAAGCGTTATGCAGACGTGGAGGCCATTCAAAAGGCTTGCACCGGCATACTGGCGGCCATACCGGGCAACGAGCTAAAACACTCGTTCGACATGCTTTTGGACCGTGCAAAAAGCTGTATTAAAGCAAAAGGAGACTATTTTGAATAAAATTAATTGATTTTGCCGATAAAACCATTTGTTCTGTCTTTTTTTTTAAAGTCCTGTTTACTTTGGAACGCTCCTTGTATATGCAAAAATACTTTTTCTTCCTGTGCAGCTGAAAAATATGCTATATGGAAAAAAAAATATGACTTAAGCACGGTTTGATTCGAAAATAAAGAGCTTGTGTACGTTGGATAATTTTTTAGAGCAAAAAATGAAACTTCAAGGGGCACAGCAAAAAAACAAAAACAACTGACGGACACCCTTATACATATACATACATACATATATAGAAGCGTTCATATTTTTTAGGTGTGACTTTTTTTGATTTTTATTTCATTTTATAACACAATAAGGTTTGCTTTCATTCAACTATAGAAAAAATATTGTGCACACACATGTGCATATGCAATTATATCGTGTGTTCGGCCATTGTTAGATGCTTTGTCCAAAATTGTTTTCGTTTCATATATGTATGTACAATATATATGAGTACGCTTATGTGTGTATTTTTGTATGTATGAAAAAATAGTTTTGCTTCATTGTTGTTGTTGCTGTCCGGCGCAGCCTAAAATAATATGCAGTAAATGTCGAAATAACTAAAAAGTTAACCGTTACTGCAGGCTATTATGTTTAGAATGCGAGCTTTGGATTTTGTGTTTTGTCTGTGTGTTGCTTTGATGTATGTATGTGTGCGCAATTGGTTATCTTTTTGCACGTGCTGAACTTTTCTGCTGCATGATACCACAATAACAATAACGCTGTTTGTTTGTTCGGTTTCGCTTTTTGTGTTGGTTATTACACTTTGCTTGTGCTCTCTTTTTCAGCAGCTGTGTTGTTCGCCATTGTCCAGTTGCTGGTCAGTTGAATATTAAATTGAATTTAAGGTGCGAACTTTTTCTCCCATGAATGGTTGTGTAAATAGCATGTGCATTGTTGTATTGGCATTGTCAAATGGCTTAAAATTTATAAATACGTAAACATTTATGCTTTTCAATTATTATGTTATTGATAATTTGAAATATTGCAATTTAAATCGAAAATACTTAAACTTAATAGCAGAAAATACAGAAATTTTTTTCAAAGGCATTCAAATTCAAAACTTTTTAAAAACTAAAAAACAATGATTGCCAGATAGTTTCGAAATAAGGTCGCTAGGTAATCTGGTATTTCTAAGTTTAAGGTATACTCTAAAGAGGGGTTGTACTTGTAGTCTAGAGACTGCTTAAAATTGACGTATCGTGACAATCGCATCGAAAAAAGTAGTTTCGAGAAAAGCGCGTTTAAAGTTTCGACGTCCCTTCAAACCGATATATGTAGTGGCCACAACACTACTTGTATAAGGGCTATGAGTTTTAAGATAATTTGAATAATCAAAAAATCTTTAAGCGATACAGTGTTGAATATCTAGACTATCGAAATACCGAAGCTATATATATATATATAGCTCCACAAATAAAAAAGAACTTGATTTTGAACGGTTACTTTATATAGCAGCTATATGCTATAGAAGTTAGATCTGCACAATTTATACAGAGATTGTACCGTTGCTTTAGACAATACCCCGTGCCGTATTACGTGAAGATATCTTGGCAAATTAAAAAGTTTTCCCTACAACGAGTTGAATTTGATTAATCAGTTTGTATGGCAGCTATATGCTATAGTAGTCCAATTTATACAATTCTTTCGGAAGCTGTATCGTTGTTTTAGACAATAATCCATGTAAAATTTCGTGAAGATATATTGTCAACTAAAAGATATTTTCATACGCTTAATTATGATCGTTTAGTTTGTAATGCTGTAGTAGTCCTATATCGGCGGTTTCGACAGATGAGCAGCTCCTTCGAGAGAAAAAGAATATGTGCATAATGTCAGATCGATATATTTAAAAAACTACAGCAGTAGTTCGCGTATATACAGACAGACAGACATCGCTTAATCGACTCAGTTGTTTATATAAGTCTTCGACGTTTCCTTTTGTCTGTTTCAAACTTCAAACAATCTTAATAAATTATATAGAATCATAGTTGTTTATATTGATGATATTAGGTAGGGTCCTAGGTTTACTTAATTTTATAAAAATATCACACTTATTAACCACCATAAAAATAGGGTAGGTTGGGACTCCAGTACTTCAGTTTCTTTTATAAAGATAACTAATACACAGACCGACATATTCGATATAAATCTTGTAGAAACCGATATCTTTATTGCTGCCTGACTTACTTAAGAACTGTAAATTAAAAGAAAAATATGTAAAAATGTGATTTATTTGAAATGCATGTGTGTTTTTAGTCTGATTTCGGTTATTTTTTTTCATATCGTAACATAAGAATTTCAAGATGGTATTATAAACTAAGTTTGCTTGAAATTGGTAGAATCGTTCGTGTGGGATTCCAGCTAAAGGTGAACAGCGACACGGCTATTGTTCATTACTGTCACCAATTGAAACTTTTGACAAACCATTTAAGGCTTTAAGCGTGAAATTTAAGGATGCTGTCGTATTTATTTACTTAAGCTGCGGTTTGCTCAAAAAACTGCAGACGTTGCGTCGTCAAAAAACGGTGCTGATATTTTAATTAACGTTACCGCCACCGTAAAAATATTGCGTTGCTGCTACATGCCGTTACGTTATATGACACCGCTCTCTTGGTTACCACTTTGATTAAATTTATATCGCAATATTTTTGACAATACAATTTACAGCCGCGTTAACGTCGAAACTGGTTTCCAGCAAACCATAGCTTTAGTTATCGTACTTTTAGTAGTTTTCAACATAACAGTTCTATGGGGAGTGGCCGATGTTTTCATCCGATTTCACAGTAGCATGAGTTAATATACCACTTGAAAATGAAATAGATATATTATTATATCTAGTATATAACTGGTATACAGTTTAATGCCAGAAGAAAAAAACTTGGATTTAAAAAAATAGATTCATATAAAACCGTCCTTCATTGAGCTCCACTAAAGCTCCCTGATTTAGAGATAGAAAATTTCTTTAATGGATATATTCATTCAAGATATTTTCTTTCATATTCACTTAGTCTTCAATTTCAAAAGAAATATGGTGGCAACATTATTAAAAAATAAAATAAGCAAAAATTCATTTATAAAATATAAATCTCATATTATTTCTTTGTGAATTTATTTCGTATCAATGATATAGTATTGTGTATCGCTGTGCATAACGCAGCCTTGCCGTAAGCCAAAGTAAATACTGTAATAAATGAAACCTGGTTGTTTACCCTTTATGCCCCAAAAGCCAACTGAGCAATCAAGAAAATTTATGGTGCACCCGACATATGTACTCTGACACTTACACATGTACACAGATACACATACGTATGTACATTGAAGAAATATATAAATAAATGCAATAAATAAGGCTACTCGCTTGCAACACTATATTGCTGCATGCACTTCCTTCGAACGCCCGAACTTACAACAATAATCGTTGGTGGTCGGCGATTGGAAGTCGAAGCAGGGCCTGGGCACACCTCAACAGGGTGAGTAAATAAGAATTAAATCAAATCGATTATGGGAAGGACGCTTGCTGCTGCATACACGCTGTTATTAAAAGGCCATTTCGGCACTTTGTTGTGCAACACGTATGTGGAAAGTGATGAAAACGGCCTGAGTCTGCAACTAGAGTAAAGTTTTACAGTTAAAAGATGCACAGCAGACACGTGTAAGTTAATGCAGAAGAAGAGATGAAGATGTGCAAAGCCTTGGATGGAGTAGAGTATATAGCACGAACGGTAATAGCAGCAGCAAGTCTTAAACGCCGCAGCAACCGCAGTACAAATTCGACTTATCCCAACAATATTTACTGCAACATTTCGTTATTGACGCCATGGCAATAGAGATGCATCATTGGCAACGAACGTATACACATACATAAATATGCGTTTGAGGGTATGTGCGTGCAACAAATATCACATAGTCACGCTTTGGCACTCGTGTTGCAAGTGTTCGATAACTTTATATTGCCTCATATGTATGTATTGCGGTATGTGATTGTTGTTGTTGTTGTGTCTAGTTAGTTGTTTTCCCTTATTGCTAGAGCAGTTTGCTCGCTTGTGTGTTATTTCAATTTCATACTCACTTCCTTTACCGTTTTTCTTGCGGTTTTGCGGTGTTGCAACATAGGATACATTTGTAATTTCAAGTGTCATGCGGTCACTTTGCACGCTGCAGTTGTTGTTGCCGGTTGGGTCATGCCTGAAACAAATGCTGCTCTACCATATTTCTATTACACGTACACACTCACTTACACGTACACACTCACTCGTTTATGTAGTTGATTTTCTGTCTGCAACAGTTACAGCATAATCATAAATCATGCAACGTTGCCAGTTCCAAAGCGTTTGTTGCTATGGTGGATGGACCTATGTATATATGTATGTAAGTGTTTGTGTGTTGCAAAATGTATATTCTTTTAACAGTGTCAATACAATTGCCAGTTAATGTGACAACAACACGCTTCATAAAAGGCTAGCCAGTACTTCAGAGATATGCAGGTTGGTGGAAGACACACAATTTACTGTTTGTTATCTTGTTGCGGTATTTACAAGATTCCTCTATTAAAGATGCATATCTAAATAAATAGACTCTGGGATATACATATAAATATTAAATATTCGTAAAGCAAATAAATTTGTTAGCAATATTCAATAGTGACTAAAAAATATTTGCTAAACATTTTTCTTTGTGGAAAATTTCTCTCACATTCGATGAGTGGCACTGCTCACAAAACGGTTGGTATAAAAGGAACACACTAACAGAGATATTATCCTTGAGACAGATATAGCGCAGACGTTTGTTAAGTATAACTAGTGCTATAAGAACTTCAGCAAAAGTTCTGAAAATATTTTTGCGATATCCGCCCAATAAACATTAAATTTTTTGGTCATTAGATAGACAAGATATCATACATACTGTATTCTGTGGCTAAACTTTGGCTAAGTTGGGAATGAGTACTAAAAAAAGAGACTCCTAGGGAGGTAAAAGAGTCTCTAATTGCCTCGGGCAAAAATGGACCAAAGGTAAAGTTATCGAAAGTACCGACGCATGAAGGTTCATGACTTATGGGCCAAAGTGGCCCGTGATGTAGAAGTCTTCTGTGGAATGTAAACAATTCAAACTCTCAAGTCGAGATTATGGGATTAACAGAAGACTTCATGTGTCGCTTCTATTTTAACCAGTAAGTATCATTTAGGGCCATTCAAGGAATACCATCCCCGACTCCTATATGTATACCAATTTAACCATGTTCGTGTAGTTAATGGGTCTTTAAAATCTTCTTCATGCAGACTTCGAGACGTTCTTCATTAGATAAGTGTTTCTTTTTTATAATTCTAGAGCTTTACGAATGGTGGAAAGTCGCCTTTTATCATAATACATTTTAAAACTTTGAAGAGATAAGCAAAATTTGTAATATCTCCGGTGGACCGTAGATTTTCTACACATAGATTGGTGATTTGACTCCTAATTTTGAAAGAAAATTAATTAAAAAGTGACCACAATGTGACAAAATTCAACGATCTCCGACCACCGATTGATACGGGGCGAGACAGTATGTAACTCAAACGACCGCGTGTGTCACATTCTAAATGAAATTTTAGTCATGAGAAGGGTGTAAACTGTGAGACCACTTCACAGCAGCAAGTTTGACAACATTAATTTTGAAAGAATTTCTGCGTCATTTCGTGGCGACATGTCCTATTTAAGTCTAGCAATGAAGATAAAGATCTAGTAATCTAGAACATCTTAGATAATTTGACTTTAACATCGATTAAGAGTTATTCGAATGAATTTCTTCAACCATACTTATCATTACAGCTATCAACTAAAAATATATAATAATAATGATTATAATATGAATAATTTATCAAACAGCAACTTTAATATTTCTCACACGAATGAAAAAGCTATATAACAAACTATAAAGCTTTTGCAATAAGAAACTCATAACCATTTTAATTTTCATTACATTTAATTTAAAATTATTTATATGTATATAAAAAATATACAAATTTTGTTATGAGTTGCAGACAAAAATAACTCGTGGAATAATATAAAGTTATATAAAACATACATACATATTTTGCCTATTTAAAAATTAATAAATAACTTTTTTCATTATTTTAAATTTGCAAAATTAATTTAAATTATCTGTCGAAATATGATAGCTCTCATATGCTTTTCATTGAAATGTAAAAAAAAACTGCTTGTGTGTATGCACTGTCACTGTCATATTGACCTCATCGTCAGTCAGTGTCAGCCGAAGCAGCAATGAGTGCGCTTGTCAGCACCGCAAATGGCAACTGCCAACCTACACTCACACCCACACACCTTTACATACACACAATATCTCTCATTTGCCTCGACATTTGTCTGTTAATCACTTGTGTTCATGCAACAACATTCCAACATTTCAGTTAATATTTCCGTTAGACCACATGTCTCATATGCGTTATGTGGACCCTGCGGACAGTTGGCTGTCTGCTTGAATGAGTTGGCTGCTTGTTTCATGAGGTCAACATGTCACTTTCGTCATATATTGTAAATGGCATTTTACTGCTCTCGGCATGAACTCAGTGAGTGGTGCTTATTCACACACACACACACACACAGCTATCTACATATTAAATGTGTTCAATGTGTCTGTGTGCTCTTTAAGAGACTGTGAGTGCTTATTTGATGTTTTGCATGATATTCAAAATATTTAAATTACGAAATATAAAGTAAATAAAAGCATAATAGAAATAAAATTATTAAAACTAAAAAACACTTAATTTCTATAACAAATGTACATGTGTTTATGTGTTTATGAAAAGGGCATACCTTAATCACCAACTTGACAAACGGTTAAGCATATTCTGTATATATGTAGTTCTTCATTTAATGGCCTACCAGCTTTTTGGTGAAATATCAGTGGAAGACCTCTTATTTTAAGCACTGTCGGAGCTCGCGTGTTACTCAAAAGATATGTAATTTTTTTTCTACAAAAATTTCGTTAATTTCAGCACGTTAAATTTTACAATTTTTTATTTTGCTTCAGACAACACGACCCACAGCTGCTTTAATATCTCATATACCTGTTCAGTATATTGAATACAGGTGAAATAACAGTAGACTCATTGTTGTTGCCGGTTGGGACTCATTTTCGCCACTTCTTCTTTCAATGAAGAAAAAACCTACTGATTTAAAGTAAGATAATTTAACGTGATAATTTTCGATTACAATAAGGTATTTTTTCCGATATTAAGTAGAAATACGGTGACAATATAAATATGTTTTGCAAAGAGAAATTACAGTGTATACAGGACATGCATAAGGTAAATTCACACCAAATTTCATGTATGAAAAAAATTTAAAACAAATAAAAAAATTTTTGGAAAAGATAAAATTAAAAAACAAAACACTCGATTATTTGAACTTTTTACATAAATTTTGAGGTTATTTGAAACAAATGTTAACACAAAAGTTTTAGATATTTTTATTGTCTACAACTTTTCCATTAAACGTTTTTCCATACAACTAGTAGTTTTGCCGGAAATCTAGAGAAACCTGTTTCTATCCTCAAAAACGCAAACACTCTCCCACCCTTCCACTTCCCAACCACAGATTACAAGTTAATTATTTTTTCTTTCATTTTTGTTATATTCTCGTACTTTTTCCATGAATTTCATTCTACTATAACTTTTTTTTTTGTTTTGGGTTTCAAAAATTTTTGACCCTGGTTGTTAGAGCCTAACCATTCAAACTCCACAATTAAAGCCTGCCCAGTCTAAACCAGAAAATTTCAATTAAAGCTTTACAATCAATGTTTATATAATCCATGTGATCAATTAATTCAACCAGTGATCCCTCTTGATATACATATATATACAGCTTCATTAAAAAATATTTTTTTGTGCTAAATCCCAAATAAATATTGGTTAAGCACTTTACTTAACTGGGCCAATGAAAATGCGTATTTAGTCACTGGCGGTAGTTTAAGCACACCCTCTTACATACGGTTGCATGTTAAAACAACCACTTAAGAGTAAAACAGACAACCAAACAAAGTAATTCAACGCACACACATACTACCACACACAGGTTTTTTCCATCACAAACTAATCAAATCGCACACAGACTAGCGCGAGCAGTTGGATTACCAATCTATAAAGCATGGACTTGAATTTAGGCCAGAGTAGCAAAACAGCATGAAGTAGAGAGAAAATAAATTAGGCAAAATCAGGCAGTAGCAGGAGCGTGAGGGCCCACGTCTGCTGTCGGCACAAATACAAGCCACTGAGTAAAGTAATTAAATTTGATAAATGAGACGATACGATGCCGTGCACTCCACGTACAAGTAGAAGTGCCACTATATGGCTGAATAACGGTGAGTGCATAGAGCAATAAAAACCACGAGACAAATAGAAAAACGAATCAAGAGCGATGAGTGTGAAAAAATGGCGACAAAAACCAAAACTTCAACTATATACATATGTACATATATTTACAGATGTAGAAGTGTTGCATTAGTTAGCTTAGTCATGTTGAAGCAACGGAGGAAAAGCAGCAATGAGCTGGAAGAACAAGTGGCATTATAGCACAGTGCCGACAAGCGAGCGCTATTAATAGCCTTGCTGATGGCGTTATTTGCTATGTGCCAGGATTGAATTAGACCATATTAAACAGAAGCTCACATAACTTATTTTATTATATCCCTCCAGTGGTGGCCATATGAGATGCCTAGCCTAGTAGGACCCAATTACGAATTAAACATTTTCGCTGATATGACACAACCACTCTCTATGAAACTGTAATCTTTCAAATATAGACCCATCAGGCACTCTCTTTATATATTTAACAAACTGATAGTTTTTTTTTAACCTAACCGATGATAATATCTACTGTCAGATAAAAATCAGATAAAACGAAAGCTTCTACTCATATGTTGGGCAGAGGATCTTAAGTAAAGCAAAACAGTTTTGAAATGATTACGTTTCATATAACACAGTTTTGTCAGCCGAAAAATTTAGTCTCCTCCACTCTTCTTCAGTGAGGTGAAGATACGTAAAAACAGATTTTGGTACTAAAATCCCCGTTGAAACTGCAGGAAGTGTTAATATAGATAAAACAATGTGCATTTTTTGGTTTCTTTTCTGTTGAATGCGCTAGGAAAATATTTCAAATCTATATCATATTCTAGTCACTAATTTCAAAATGTTTGCCTGTATGTAAATGTAATACAATTCTTTCAAATGTAAGCTTCAAATAAATTTTTATGAAGAAAACTTATTTGATATTATCTAGTATTTATTATCTTCAAGAAATTTATAAAAAATTCTGACTTTTGCGGCTTATTTGTGTGTTCATCAAAGATAAAGTATTGTCTACATTTAGACGTAGTGTATATTTAATAAGCCAGATTTTTAAATTTTGTTACTTACTGAAGTAATAATTAATAGTTAGAAAACTTGAGGAAATTTCTTGAGCATGAAATTTCCGAACTTTTTCCTATTAGGTTGGCAGTACAAATGACCACACGATCGACCGCAATAACGGCAATCACATTTGATGAGAATAGCATGACTAGTCAGATGGAATTTATCTATAATTACACTAATTTGGCAAAGCAATTAATCGTTATTGAGTTAGTAATGCTTTTTTTAATCATTAATGCACTAATGAGCACACACACGCATTTAGAAATACGAATATGTTTCTACTTACTGTCCCTACACAAATTGACTTGCTAAAAAAATTCCTCTCTTAATCTTAAAGTGAAAGGAAGTATAGTTTCTGGTGAATATAGACAAACAAATAAATGAATTAACATATATCTGTATATATATATGTATATCGTATACTATACGAAATATTGTATTCGTTGTTACCAGACAATTTTTAAACCCATTCCTAATGATTGATTATACCCTGAACCTATACAAACTGAACGTTACAATCCAGTTTTTGTATGGAAACTTTTTATTTGTGAAAAACTATAGTGCAGCTGAAATAAACGATTTTTTTTTATGTATTGGAGCAACCAAAGCGATTACTAAAATTACTGCTAATACATCTATAACAAATGCAACGGTTTTCATATTTTTTTAGCACAAATAACGACTATTATGAGACAAAAAGATTTATGTGCACACATTTCTTTATGTCCCTCAAACATGCACACTCTCACGCAGATACTCAAAAACAAAATTCTCCTTAACATGTACAGTAATTATTAAAAGCCAATCAAAGGTCATTACCAACAACAAAGAAGCAACTAAGAATGCATGAACGAATAGTTTAATTAAAATTGTTTTCCCATCACAACTTCATTCTGGTTTTCATACACACGGACATATACATTTACCGAATAAATTTATTGCTGTCACACCACGTGTCTCAAAATATATATTTTTTTTTGTTTTTTGCCAAATTGCTGTAATATTTATGACTTTCATCCACGCAGCGTTTTAATTAATGCGATTAAAATTCATTTAGTTTTTATTGAATTTCAACTGAAAGTGCTTTCAAGCAATTATTTCCCACAAATGATCCACAAACTTAAATAACCGTTATGAATAATAATCGCTTTTATTATTATTATTATTTTTTTTTTTTTTGCTTTAATTAAGCTATAAACTTTGACAGGAATTGGCACAGCGCAGACATATTTTTTTAAATTTAATTAACTAAAATGAAGAAATTATTTTCTATTATTATTCTATTCTTTGCTGGTGACTTCCTTTATTTGAGAATGGCACAGCAAATTGATGTAAATATTGATCATTTTATGAATGATAATTAATTAAAGAAAATATATATACAGGTTTTTATTATTAGGAGAAATAAGTAGAGCAGTATTTATAGGTAAAGGGAAAGGAAATTTATTATACCAAATCATATAGTTTTTATAACATCAGAAAGATTTTAACAAACATAACGCCTACAGACTTTTTTAAAAATTTGAGAGATTTTTTGATTAAAAATTTGGGTCTTCTTTCGATTTTAAATCGATATAGAGTTCCCTCCTTAAAATTATGAATAAAAACTTACTGTGTAGTTGTGACATAAAAAGATAGGTTTACACCAAATTTGGTGAACAAAATTTTTTATTTGTAGAACTTGCCATATAATATTTTTATAGTTGTTTACCTTCAAAAATTTAACTACTCCTCTTTCTGACCACAGATTGCCAGTAAATTATTTTTTCTTTACTTTCGGTTATTTCAGCTTTCCTTTCCAATGGGTTTCATTTTAATATGAGTTTTTTCTAACCTGTTCTAGTGACACAAACAAAGTTTGAAAATTACGTATACGCACTGTGAATGTTAATGAATAAATTGGCATTTTAGAATTTGAAGTCGAATTAAGGGTTCCTAGTAAAAAAATTGTTATTTTATGAAGATTTTTATCTTGATTTTAATCGATCAGTTTGTGTAGCAGCTATATGCTATAGGGGTCAGATCTAATCAATTTGTTTGGAAATTGTGGCGTTACCTTGGAAAAAAAATCTTCGCCAAAATTCGTGAAAAAAAAATTTTCGATATGAGAACTTGATTTTGATCAATCAATTTGTATGGCAGCTATATGCTGTGTCAAAAAGGAAAAATACACTACAAGTATATTTTCAGGTTCATAAGGAGTGTGATGGTATAGTAAAAAATATATAAAAATACATACATATTTTAATAGCAAGTCTTATATCGATAGAGAAATTATATTTTTTTTAGATAGTACAAGCTATTATAAGGTATCCCATTTTGAGGATACTGCTCTAATATCTTAATAAAGCATCCATAATTATGAAAATGAAATGATGAGTAAACTGAAGTTACTACCAATAATTAGTTGTGAACCTAACCATTCGAAATTCTTATCTTCTATAAGTAGGTTTTGAAATTAATGTTTGCTTATTGTTTTCAAGTTTTCACACCGAAACTTTCTTAAAGAATGCACTATATGCTCTTTGGAATCTCAATCAGTTTTCTAGTTGGAAAAACATCTGTAGTTTCTGTGTAATATTGAAAAATTTTAACGGAATAAAAAAAATATAAATGCAATACGTATACCTACCGAACGTAACATATTCCGTGAATCAAAAAAGTAATACCAAATGTTTGTCAAAGTTAAAAAGATGAAAATATATTTTAAATTAAAATTGATTCTATAATAAAACAGAAAAAAATATTACCCATCAAAGGAACAGCTTGAAATGACATTCAAGGATATTTAGTAAATGAAAGAAAAATATAAAATCTATTTTATTTAATTCCACTTATTATGGCCAATATTTTGCTTTGTAGTGTCTCAAGAATCTTCGCCATAATTCCTAGTTGTGATTTTCAGTTCTTTTATAATTGTTTTGGTCGCCCATTGGCTGCCGGCTTAGTTAATATTCTATGCACAACCATAAACATAAAATTAAATTGATTAATTTTTCATAAAGCGAATTCATCAATACTCATTATTTATGTATATGCTATTTACTTTCTATATTTAATAATATTTTTTTTTAATTTTCCACAACCACTTCATAGCATTCACAATACAATTTTGAGCGATCGAATTAAATTTTAATTATCCAATAAATTTTATATGTCATTTTTGACAACCACTGGGGATCAGAATAAAATTTTAATTGGCGCAAATATGATGCAAACACATTTGTTGACAATTACCGAAAATTTCAAAATGCCTTTCTTGTGCTAAAAGCCGAAATTCTATACACGGCGCTGAAGGATATACCCTCAACTTCTGTTGGTTGAGTTTGGAAACCTAACAAGAAAATAATAAAATAAAACAAGTAAGGAAGAACTGAGTTCGGGTGTAACCGCACATTTTATACTCTTGCAACTTGCAAGAATCAAAGCCAGGAAAATTCTTTTAGTTGCTGGCAAACTTTCTATTAAAACAAAACTATTATTCTGTAGCAACATGTTGCGAGAGTAAAAAAAAAAGTTGCAAAAAAATTAAACATACAAACTTTCTCGTGCATTTTTCTTTTAATTTCATTCGTATATTCTACGTTGCTTGGGAGTAACACGCTTTTTATTGAGCTAAGTTTTCTGCAATATTTTAAGCTCGAACGAAGGACGTGGTCTGCAGCGTTTATGCACTGAGCACACCCGCCTACAGATTTGCTACACTTTTTGACTTGCTGTTATATCCATTTATGTCAATATTCAACCAACCTGTTCTCCACTCTCCAAATACACGTTTCACATATCACTCCAGCATTGGCATGTTGAACTCGGCGGTGATGAGTGCTTTGGTGCAGTGGCAGCATCAACAGTGGCAACCGTAAAAGTCGAATCCCAAACAAGTTGATAAAAATCGTAAATTGCATTTAATGCTTGCCACATGCTCACCATTAGTGCAACAATTTATTTTTAAGCTGCCACCTTGTTGATGATTGTGAGTTGGTCGCTATCTATACACACACAGCCATATGTATTTGTATCTTTGTACATAACGGAGGCTCTGCTGTTGACTCTGCCGCATTGCGTTGTGGCGCTTTGCAGAATTTATTTGCTTTAATGCTCGTCGCTTATCTTTGTATGCGGCAATTCACGAATTATCGAATGTTGAATAATAAATTGGCGTAAATTTCACTCGCTTGGGATTTGTGACACTCAAAATGTGAGAATATCACATGCTTCCATGCAACTGTTGTTTTTGATGTTGCAATGTGAGATAAAAGTGACATTTAAAAGCATTAAAATGATTAACTGAAAATTTTATTAGCAAATGTTTATAAATATACTACCTACGTAATTTGACACATGATTGACAGCTGGCAGTAGTTGCATAGTGGTTTTGAAAGTTACGTATACGCCATGGACATTGCGTAATTTTTCGTATTATTTAGAGTTTCAAATTTTCTCTGTTGAGAGTATACTTTAATTATTTATTTAAACGAACCAGTTGAATAATATTACTTTGAATTGAAAAAATTCCATACAATTAATATTATTATCTGTGAAGACAAATTTTACTTTTAAGAGTTTCTTTGTATGGCAAATATTTTTAAAATTCAAATATTTTCTAACTATTTTCCGAATATATAATACCCTTCCCAAGTGCATTTCTTATAGCATAAGAGTTAAAAAAAAATGTATTCTTGATTTTTATTGGTCAGTTTGAATGCCCGCTATATGTTATAGTGCGATCTGAATAATTTATTCGAAGATTGTAGAGTTTTCTTTGGTCTACAATCTATACCAAATATCGTAAAGATAATTCATAAAATTTAAAAGGTTTCATATAAGGACTTGATTTGATCGGTCAGTTTATATAACAGCTATATACTATAGTGATCCGATTCACGCCATAATTCATGCCAAATGTCGTAATGGTATCTTGTCATATAATAAACTTTTTCAAAATATTATAAAACTTGATATAATCGAACAGTTTGTATTGTAGCTATACCTATAGGGATACAATATCAACAGTTAAGACAAATGAGCAGCTTCTTTCAGAAAAAAGAACGCCAAATTTTACAATGATATCTCCTAAACTGAAGGACTAGTATCCGGTATATCGTCATGCTGATCACTTATATATGTATACACTTTGTAGGGTATCTAACGTTTCCTTCTTTGTGGGTATAATTAGTTCCGGTATTTATGAATAATATTTATAATATTTTGTTGTTATTCGGTAAATTTAAGTTCACTGATGATTGTGATCTGTCCTATTAACTAATGTATTGTAAATTTGTGAGGTTAGATTTCTAAGCAAGAAAATGCACTTAAGCAAAAAAATAGCAAAAGGTTTGATCAGAGAAGCGACTTTCCACTCTTCAAATTCACCACATATAAACTACTTACCTAAACTTGCTGGCTTAAGCGCAATTCTCTTAAATTCGCCACTTTTAAATAACCACAACACAACTCACCACATCTAACTTTCTACACTTGAACTCACCACACTAAAATTCAACCTCAGCCACATATGCAAAGATTCTGCAAATCCATATTTCACATTTTTAACTATTTTCAACCGAATTTTTTAAAGAAATGAAAAATAGTGAATCGTTAACAATCTGTAGGTGTCATTTCGCAGCCTTAACTACAGTTCATAATTCATATTCTCATATTTATGACCACCAAACGTTTTTGGGCGATGATTTCGCATCTCTGCAGCAACTTTACGATTCTCCACAAATTTACGCCTTTTTCATGTGGCAAGTTTGCACATTTGCTATGCGCTCGCATAGATACATATGTGTGTGTTGAAAAATTTACGCGATTAGCAATTATGCCCCGCCTCCCATAGTGAAAGCTCGCAAACTTTATGGGCTAACGCTGAGCGAAAATTCGTGCAAACACCGCGTTCTGAGCAATCTGAATTATGGCTTACATTTATCGTATGAACACTCACACATGTGCTCGGCTTTGTAAGTTCATATGGCATTTGTGAGCAAATATTCACATATGTGTCGATGTGGATGTGTGGCAAACAAATTTTATGTGTAGCTTTAGTTTATATTTTCGGGATTTCGTGTGGCTTGAAACTGTCGAAATGTCGCGCACAATTTGCTATTGCCGCCATCTGTTAGGGCAACTGGCTGAGAAGGGCAGCTTTTATTTTTGTTTTTGCTTTTGTTTTCGCCTTTTTATTATGCTATGCCGTAAAAGCTGTCTACTTCCTCTGCGTAGATAGTTCGGGTGAAAATCATAATTTAAACATAATCTCAACACAGTGCTCTCACACATTATACAGTAGATACATACAAATATTTATATATACATATAGTACATATATACATATAAAGTATATGTTAAGGTCCCTTTCTAAACTAGCTGACAATTTATAGAAAGGAAAGTTATTCAGCTGTCAGCTATTTTGAATATTTTTGGGCAGTTTGGCAATATATTTCAACATTCTTTAAAGTGATTTGTCCATGAAATTAATACTCAACATTTAAAGCCCACTAAACTTAAATTCACATATACTACACACAATAATATATATTTGTATATGTATGTTATATATATATATATATATATATAATATATATGTTGAAATGAAAATATATTTAAATTTGTCTACTCAATCCCAATTTTGCTCTTTTGTTGCCTTTATCTCGTTGTAGAATCTACACATAAGTTCGCAAATACACACACACTTACATACTTTTATATTATCTAAACTCTCCATATGTATTTTATCAGATAACAGTTAGTTAAAAGTTTATAAAGCAAACAACACTGCCTTAACTTTAAAAAGGCTTATGTTAAAGCCATAAGAAAATATTTATTTCCAAATAATAATTTTGCTGGAATGTAGTTTATTAACAAAAAAAATTGTACCTCTTTATCTTGGAAAAGTTTTTGTTCGCAACAGACAAAAGAAGCAGCCAACTAAACATTTAGGTTTAGTTAGGTTAAGTTAGACTTTTGTGTGCCGAATGACTATTGATTATTTTGCAAGTTATTTTGAATAGCTTAGGCTAAATTTAATTCTTTGTTTGTATTTAAATATAAAAGCTTTAAATATTTATGCACTACATCAATAATAATATATATATAGATATGGGTGAACAAATCGATTATTTTTTCACTTTATATATATATATGCAAATTAGTTGATAGATACCTCAAAAAATTCTCTCCAAGCTTTTCAGTTTCCTATTTTTCCTTATAATTGGAAAAAATAAGGTTAAAGTTTCATTATTCATATATTAGTTCTGCCTTTTCATGAATTTTATAACTAACTAAAAAAAGAGAGATTTTTTTTCAAATAATAAATATTGAAATATAATTTTTCTTTTCTAAAAAGAAGAAAAAAATAAAAAATGAAAGGCGAAGGACCTTTTCATTAATATAAAGAGCTCATATTTAGAACGCTTTTTGTAGTATTTATCAACCAATTTTTCAAAGCATAAAGTGAAATAAAATTATATTTTTTTTAACGCTCTAATACATATATAATATTAGAAATAGATTTCCAGCCAATTACGAAACCAGTTACATAATCAAATGCTCACAATTTGATTCAATCTCAATTTTTTAGGGAAATTATAATATTTGGTTTATTTTTTCTGTATCTCGCTTACAGTCCATTAATGTACAATGAAACTAATATTCAAAATTAAATCAATGTTTACTTATGAAAACAAAATTGTGCATTAAATATTTTGAGGAAAATAGTCTACTTTGAAACTTGTGTATAGAATGTATTATAAAATGGTTTCTTACCCACTTGAGCTGGTCGGTTAGAATACTACTCATACTACCTATGCACTTCAACTCAATGAGCAGTAGCAGCGAGGGTTTTTTAAATGTCACCTTTGTTATTACTGCAACGTTTCGTGGCTTTGTTGAAATCTTACTATATTACCGAAGAACGTATACGTATCTGATATGCGCTATGTAGATGGTAATACGAGGTTTAGTATCTAATGGATCCATAAAATATCTAAATATTTGCCAAAAACAGGAAATACTTTTCTCTAAGGCGACTAATTACCTTAATAATATTGACCTGTTCAAATGCTTGTCCTCAGATAATATAATACTTGGGTGAAATATGCTGGATGGATCATAGAGTTGGACGTTAATATCTGAGTAAGTTCCATTTAAAGCGTACCCAACTAATGGATATTTGAATACGCTGGTGATTTACATCGGCGATACCAAAGGCAAAAGTCTTGGCTTCTTATCCGTACTCGTAAATACTTCAAGCTCAAACATGTCGCAGTTTGAAATTTTAAATTTTTTATGACTATTTCAAAGGTCGAAGTAGCTCAAAACATATTTTATATTCTGAACAAGGTATATTATGTTTGCCTCAAAGTTTGTAATACTCAGAAGGTAACGTCGGAAGCCCTATAAAGTTTATATATAAATGCCCAACGCGACGAGCTGAGTCGATTTATCTATGTCAGTCTGTCAGTTAATATTTTAAAGATTCCCTCAGTTTTTGAGATATTCAACAGAAAATGTTCACACCAGCTTCATCGTAAATAAAAAATTTCATGAACTTGTATGGTTTGAAATTCCAATAACAACATTTTCTAAATAAAATTTAATTAAGAAAGCTCTTCTTTTCTTATTAATCATCTTTTGACATTAGTCATCTTTTGAGCTTTAGCTCCACATATCCTTAAAATTATCTTGCTTTGCTCGCAAAATTTTGTATTTAGAAACATGAAAAATTTGATGAAAAGCCCGAAGCAATTTTTAACTTTATTTCAAAGGTCTCTATCTGCTTTTAAAGTTTTTGCAAGTGAAAATTAAATCACTTACTTTTTGCGAAGAAATAGAAAAAAAATACATACACCTACACATTTTTGGGTACAAGTTATTCAACTAATTGAAAAAGGAAATCATGCGCAAGCATTTCTCAAAAATGTCACAAGCTTCAGCTACAAATAGAAGCCGAGAACTATGTCAAGAGTAAAAATTTATAGAAAAGTATGCTCTTTCTTTTACCATACTCGCACACTCGAGCAAAGAGAAATGTGCTTTAAAGAGGTGAGTAATAACATATATACAATATATATATGTGCGTATGTATGGTAGTGTGTGTAAAACGCAACTAAGTATAATTCAATGCGATAGCAAAACAAATTCAAAGGAAAGCTCTGATGTTACTCATACGCACTGCTGGTAAACATAAATCTACGCAAGCACATACACCGAAATGGCGGTTGTAAAGGCACTTTAAGTGAGTGGAAATAATTCCGAAACACATAGATATGTAAAGGCTTAAATATTTTCAGTACATATACTATGTATGAATATGTATTTATGTGTGTAAATTCAAAAGTAAGGACACAAGTGTTTATGCCAACGGTTGAAAACTACTAACCAACTTCTAAACTGAACTTTGACGACATTTTTCGAGGACTTGAACAGCCGCAAGCATAGTTTTTCTTCGTTTTACTATTGTTGTTGTTGTTGTGCTTAACCAAGGCGACAAGTTGGCCACTGTAAAGTGACAATGTGGTTGTTGGTGCAGCAATGCAGGCGAAAAATATGTAACAAGTCAACTTATTCGACTAAAAGCCGAAAGGGGTCACCTTGTGTGGGTGCTGGTGTATGTGGTGCTGTGTATGTGTGTAATGCACACATAGTACAAACTTAACACATATGCTTAAGGCATTTCCATCTGCCCAAGAACTCGTATGTGTATAGATGTGCCAGAGCCGAGAAAACAATGCCGAACATTCCGTTTAGTGTAGCAGAAGTTCTTAATTAATTGCCTAATGACTTTAGGCGCTGGCTCACCACCGGCTGTTGAGTGGCAAATTTCATGCAAAAACAATAAAGGTAAAACAAAAATGGCACCAAAAACTTCAAATGCGGAATTTTATGCCAAATACGTGAAATCTCATGCACGACTTTGTGACATGTAACGGTAGTTGCCGTCATGTTGCCTTAAGTTGACAGCCATCAACAGACGATTGTGGTTGCAAATAACGAATTACCGTTGATTAGCAATCATCAAAAAAAAGTTTACTGTTATGTACTAACCCATGTATGCTTCATAACAAATGATTGTGGTTATAGCGCATGCATTAATTTTATGTGTGAACAAAGTTTTTTCGTTGCTGTGAAAATATTTCCAAGCCGAAAAGTTTTAATTAGTTTCATTTTAATTTCTTAATAATAAGAATGGTTAATAACATACAAATGGAAATTTAAAAACAACACGTGGGCCACAAATGTGGGTGTTTGAAATAGTTGAAGGTTAAATTATATTATTTTTATAATTTGCGCAAATTGAGCTTGCAGATGTTGCTAATGACCAGTTTACCTAAAAGCGTTTGTAAATGGTAATAATTACCCTTGTTAAGAGTATGTAGGGATGTGAAAATTCACCTTTTGATTCCAGGAGATAACTAACAAAACTATAAATGAGTACTTGGGGAGAGCACAGTAAATCAAAGCATCTAGTTTAAAATAAATTACGGTAATTAAAGCAACAAGGATTAATTCAACTAAGTTTTAAACGAAGTTTGTAAGGCGCAGCAAACATTGGACATCCTTAAGAGCCTATATACAAGTATATCAAGCTGATCAATTTAGCCATGTCCGTCTGTCTGTATATACGCGAACTAGGAGCTCAATTTTTGATATATCGATCTGCACTCTATTCTCATCAAGACTCTGCTCATTTGTCAGAAGCGCCAAATGTAAGTAGCTGCTATACAAACTGACCGATCAAAATGAAGTTTTGGTATGGAAAACTTTTCTACACAAAATTTAACTAGAACACACAGCAACGCTACAATCTCCGAAAAAATTGTTGATAACAGACAACTATAGCATACAGATACCATATATGCCATTTTATACCTTTTTATGCTATAAGAAATACACCTGTGTTTTACTTTTATTCAACAAAAGCTCAGAAAAGTATAACAGAAATTAATTTTATGTACATATTTACATACATTAGTATAACATTTTAAATTAAGGAGAACAGTGCGCATGAGTAACATTCAACAATAAACATATCTGAATAAAACATTCACACAAATATTCCATCGTAACGTTTAATTATATCATTAAAGTTTATAAGGAATGCAAACGAAAATCAGAAAATATGTATTTTGCAATTTTTAAACCCAAGTCCCATTGTGCTCATTAATGAACACCAAGCTTACATTGCCAGAGTGCCAGCAAATTTGCACAGTTCAAGTGGATCGTTGGCATTTAAAATATTTAATTGGAGTAAACAATTCGATGAATGTGTAAACAAAAATAAGCAAAGCAATGGAAAATAGCAAAAATTGTGAAGTAAAAACGAAAACAAAAGCAAGCATGTGAAGCCAATAACATGCTTCTGTAGCAGTGAAGTAGTAAATTTTTTCAAAAGCCAGCAAACAACAGTTAAAAGTGAGAGCTCAAACGCAAAATAATGCACACACACAAGGGCTTTTCACAAGTGCCTTTGCATGTGTTAGTAGGTCGTCGCAATAGCAGAAATAGGTTGCTTGTAATAATAGCACTTTTCGGAATACTCTCTCCCCATCCCTGACAAACGTATAGTGGATAAATTATTCAAATTTGCATTTCCATTAATTTAGCGCAAACGCACAAACACACGTTAGCTAGTGACTGGCTGCCAGCTAGTGACGTGCCATGAAATTTGTTGACTCGCCTGACGAAGTCAAATTGCTGCTGAATATCAAAGCGGCAGTAAACATTGCGCATCCATCAAAAAAGCAGCAGCACTGCATTTATTATTAATACATTTTACATTAATACATATGCTGCTACCATGTATATATAATATAAGCTTGGGTATGAGTATGGAGAGTTGGTGTAGTATGGTGATCCATTCCGAGGTTCCCTACTTTTTTAAACAAAAAAATGTAGAAAATTCGAATTTAATGGTGAATGTTCATTATCATTCGAAAAAACATTCTTTGGCATTTATTTTTTTAAGATTATCGCTTTCAAATGTATGAGTTTTAATTTTTGATGACCCGTTTGAGCATTTCGACTGGTAACTGGCGAATGACACGCGTGATGTTTTGCTCCAAGGCCAGAATCGAAGCGGTATTGTCCGCATAGACTTTAGACTTTACATAATCGTGTAGAAAGAGTTTAACGGTGTAATATCACACGATCTTGCTGGCCAATCAACTGACCCAAAACGTGAAATTATCTACTCACCGAAGTGTTCTCTCAATAAATCCATTGATTGATGCGATGTGTCGCAAGTGGCGCCGTCTTGTTGAAACAAAATGTCGCCGAGTTTATGAGCTTCAATTTCAGACATCAGGATAACTCAAATATGTCATCGACATAATTTTTGGAGAAATATGGACCGATGATTCCACCCATAGAGCAAAGTGATGTCGCTTGGGAAGGTACGCTTTCAATTTAAAATCTCGACGTAAAATGTGCCAAGTCGTTCCCTATGTCAGTCCGAGTTGCTGCGAACGCTGCCGAATCGACTCTCCACGATTTTCGTGTACACTCTCACCTACGGTCGCTATATTTTCTTCACTGCGTGTTGGACGTGGTCTATATTCGGTCGAACAATATCCAATAATGAATGCTGGATCTCAAGATGAGTGATAGGTTTTTTTATATTTCTAAATTCATTCTAATTATTAAACAGATTTCCATAAATAACCGAATAAAAGTACTTGGAGCCTCTCTAAGCTCAATTCTCTATGTTAAGATATGTGTATGTATAGATTAGATAAATATCTTATGATATAATATATGCAATGTCTAATGATAATAATTGTTTTTATGCACTTACTTCCCTTTACTTCTCAATACTGAACGCATTATAAGAGAACTTCTTTTGACTGAAATTTTCGTTGTGATCAAAACAATGGGGCTTGTTCACATTAAGTAGGAAAACTCTTCGTTGACTATCAAGCAAGGGCTTCTTAATTTAATATAAGTTCTTAAAACTATATTCAAATAATTAAAATTTATTGCGAATCTGTGAAATTGATATAAATCTGTCTTAAAAACAGATTTAGTTTGATCCTGTGAAAACTTTCCAATGACAAACCAAATTCTTCGTGCACCTAATATAGCTTTTTGATGACCTTATTTTTTTTTAGAGCCCCTTTCCTGATCAAAACTTACCCAAGGTATCAAGCCTGGTAACTTTTGAGCTATTGGGACACTAAGGAGAAAATAAATGGAGAATAACTGAAACTTTATTTATCAAGAAAGTTCCGAAAATTTGAAAGAAACCTTTGGAAGTGTGCACTTTCGTGTGTTAACTCAACGTTCCTGACAATAATCGTTGATGATTTGGCGACAAATTTTAGTTAGTATTATCAGCAACCAAAACCCTCCATTGGAGAACTCTATTGTGAGAACAAGAAATTAGAAATTCATTCGAGAACCGCCAGTGCGTAACTCAAAAAGCCAAAGCCATTACTGGATCATATTTATCTTTTCATAGTTTTCAAATAAAGGTCTATGATGGCGTTGTCTTGATGAAACACAATTCCTCTCCCATTGGCCAAAGTTAACCGTTTCTGAGCGATTACTTCCTTCAGGGTTACAACTTTTAACTGTAAAGATTAAGGGTTTGTCCGTAGGAAAGCAACTCAAAAAATTACGGGATTTTTTAAATTTTAAATTTCGCCGGCTTGGAGAGTCCAATTGCAATTTCTTTTTATTTTTGTGTTGATATATGCTAAAATCGCTGAACGAGCTAATGGCTATCCAAAAAATCGAGTTTGAGAAGTGTTTCGACGATTAAAAGAAGTGCTATCATAAATTCATAATATCATCATCATAAATCATAATGAGGACTATTTTGAAGGCGACATAATATTTTTTTCAAAAAACGAAAATTCCCGTTATTTTTTAATCAACCCTTGTACATAGTAAACTGATTCGTCCACGTCGCTTGACGTTTTAGTTATCAATTTTTTGTGCAATGTTTAACTCCTACTCGACTATTTCCATTATTTCATCGCAACTTTCAACAATTGGCTATCCAAATCCTGGCGTATCTTTGCCATCAAGATAACCGATGATTGGCTGTGGCAGTAATGCAAACTCTGGCGTATGTCCTCTTTGCTGGCAGCCAAGAAATTACTTCTGCTATCCTCCCAGTTCACCAGATTTAATTTTCTCTATTTATGCGATTATTTGAAAGGTAAGGTCTTCCTACCCTTGATGAGCTCAAGTCAAACATTCACGCTGAAATCGTCGTTTGATTAGTGGCGTTTTCAAAAAAGAGCTCAAATACATTGTAAACGAGCAATTTTTTTTTAATTATTCAATTTTTATTTTTTGATTTTAAGGATGGTATAATCCATAAAATTCCATCAACCCTTAAAAAGTATATATAATATTTCCAAGAGCTACCAAGGACAAGTAAAACAGACTCTTGATATTTAAGACGGTTGAGTTCTGAGAATTTATGTGACACGACCCAAACAATTTAGCCCTGAAAGCACTCGTCCAAATGCTCAATCGATGGTATTCGAAAAAGAAGCAATCTATTGTGAGAAACTTTTTGTTCCAAATAAGGCTTTATGCATTCGGCTACACGACTAAGGTCCTCTAAGTAACTGCGCCTGTAACTCTAATCCTGTCTGAGAAGGAAAATATGACACTGTAGAAACTAAGCATATAGAAAAGATTTGAAAGTAAAGTTTCTGAGAAAACATGATAATTTAAATTTATTTAAAACTCTCCAAAGAGATCACAGCTCAAAGCCACAAAATTGTAGTTTTTCTATTTTCTAAAAAAAAATATATTTAATTAGATTATACAGAGTAAACAACACGGTAACAAAGCTGCTTAAATACTCAGAATCCAAACTGCATTTGCATGTTTGTGTGAGTGATACTTGTCTGCTTTATTCATTTTTCAGGCAACATCAACCACCAAAAATCACGTTATAAATAATCCAGCTCTACTCAGTTAGTGGTTTTTGCTATTTAATTTTCAGTTTTCATTTAGTTTTTCTCCACAACTTTGTATTTGTAAATGCACTAATCGCCGCCGCAAGCCAAATGTGGGCGCGCACAGTACAAACACATCCCAAGTACATACATAAGTACCTCGTAGTAAATATAGAGCCAACCAGCCAAGCGAACAGCGAACGAGTCATTTAACCAGCCGAAAGAGTGGTAGCTGCAAAGCCGCTGCCGGTTAGTGCTTTTTGTTTTTTTTTTTTCTTTTTTGTTCATTCAGTTCGTTTTTCATTTAAATTTATTCACGTGGATTTTTGCCTTTGACGTAACGTGTCCGAATTTGCCTTTTTTCCGCTCATTGCAGGCGGTTTTTTCACTTTTCTTTATTTCATTTATTTTTGGCGAAAATCATATATCCGTGAAATGGCGTTTGGCGCAGTGAGGTAAAAGCGCCATTCTCGAGAGTTGCAAACGCGCCAGCTCACCGCAACCGCGGCGACCACTACGCGCCGTTGCTGGTTTGTCGCTAACTCAATGGCAACACTGCGCGTCTTTCATTTATGTGTGTGTAATTGTTGTGTTGTTAGTATGCCATTAAATTTGGCTTCTTATTTGTATGTCGCATGCATGATAAGCCTGGTTACGCCATTGTCTACTGCGACCAAATGCGCTGCTAACCAGCTAGCGGCTCCATTAGTTAGTCAGCCAAAGCGCAGCGAGCGCCGAGTAACGTCATCAGCATCCGGCCATATCAGCGCTACGTCCGCAATGCCGAATTGTGGGCGTAGCGCTACAGTAAAAACAATAGCGACCGCAAGTATTTAGGCTCCAAAAGAGAGGTGAAACCTTAATGTGGGTAGCGAAACGGCATGCGCACAGGCCCGTTACATCAACGCCAGCGGTTGTTCAGCCTTTACAAAGCGCTGCTCTGTTACTCTTGCCATGCTTTTGTGTGTTTACTGTTTGTCCTTCATTTATAGTTGGTTGTGTGACCTCAGTCCACTCTTGATTTTGCTTCTAGTTCTTTTCTGTCGATGACGAGCGATGGAGCATTCTCCGTTTCCATTTTTGAAACCCAGTTTTCGCGTATATAAAGCAAAAACATACGTTAGTGTGTAAATATATATTGTATATTGTTTCACCTTGCTTATGTGTATGCAATTTATCGGCATTTCAGGCGTTTTTTTTTTTTGTATGCTTACTTTTTGCTTTACTTTACTCTGTATATTTACTGTAGCGAAACCAAAGTTGCTCTCACATCGATCGATTGACCTTTGATTTATGAGTTCAATTTTATGGTGCTACTAAGAAAAACAAGATTCGCTGAAAGTATTCTGTTAAAAATGTTATTTATCTTTTCTGAAAAACTTTGCTAATTATCACATCTTTACAATCGATTTAGTATTAGGGCACTAAATACTAAATACTAAATACTAAGTACTAAATACTAAATGCTAAATACTAAATACTAAATACTAAATACTAATTACTAAATACTAAATACTAAATACTAAATACTAAATTCTAAATTCTAAATACTAAATACTAAATACTAAATACTAAATACTAAATACTAAATACTAAATACTAAATACTAAATACTAAATACTAAATACTAAATACTAAATACTAAATACTAAATACTAAATACTAAATACTAAATACTAAATACTAAATACTAAATACTAAATACTAAATACTAAATACTAAATACTAAATACTAAATACTAAATACTAAATACTAAATACTAAATACTAAATACTAAATACTAAATGCTAAATACTAAATGCTAAATACTAAATACTAAACACTAAATACTAAATACTAAATACTAAATACTAAATACTAAATGCTAAATACTAAATACTGAATACTAAATACTAAACACTAAGTACTAAATACTAAATGCTAAATACTAAATACTGAATACTAAATACTAAATACTAAATACTAAATACTAAATACTAAATACTAAATACTAAATACTAAATACTAAATACTAAATACTAAATACTAAATACTAAATACTAAATACTAAATACTAAATACTAAAAAATGTAGAAAAAAATGTAGAAAATTCGAATTTAATGGTGAATGTTCATTATCATTCGAAAAAACATTCTTTGGCATTTATTTTTTTAAGATTATCGCTTTCAAATGTATGAGTTTTAATTTTTGATGACCCGTTTGAGCATTTCGACTGGTAACTGGCGAATGACACGCGTGATGTTTTGCTCCAAGGCCAGAATCGAAGCGGTATTGTCCGCATAGACTTTAGACTTTACATAATCGTGTAGAAAGAGTTTAACGGTGTAATATCACACGATCTTGCTGGCCAATCAACTGACCCAAAACGTGAAATTATCTACTCACCGAAGTGTTCTCTCAATAAATCCATTGATTGATGCGATGTGTCGCAAGTGGCGCCGTCTTGTTGAAACAAAATGTCGCCGAGTTTATGAGCTTCAATTTCAGACATCAGGATAACTCAAATATGTCATCGACATAATTTTTGGAGAAATATGGACCGATGATTCCACCCATAGAGCAAAGTGATGTCGCTTGGGAAGGTACGCTTTCAATTTAAAATCTCGACGTAAAATGTGCCAAGTCGTTCCCTATGTCAGTCCGAGTTGCTGCGAACGCTGCCGAATCGACTCTCCACGATTTTCGTGTACACTCTCACCTACGGTCGCTATATTTTCTTCACTGCGTGTTGGACGTGGTCTATATTCGGTCGAACAATATCCAATAATGAATGCTGGATCTCAAGATGAGTGATAGGTTTTTTTATATTTCTAAATACTAAATACTAAATGCTAAATACTAAATGCTAAATACTAAATACTAAATACTAAACACTAAATACTAAATACTAAATACTAAATACTAAATACTAAATGCTAAATACTGAATACTGAATACTAAATACTAAACACTAAGTACTAAATACTAAATACCAAATACTAATTACTAAATACTAAATACTAAATACTAAATACTAAATTCTAAATTCTAAATACTAAATACTAAATACTAAATACTAAATACTAAATACTAAATACTAAATACTAAATGCTAAATACTAAATACTAAATACTAAATACTAAATACTAAGTACTAAATACTAAATACTAAATACTAAATACTAAATACTAAATACTAAATACTAAATACTAAATACTAAATACTAAATACTAAATACCAAATACTAAATACTAAATACTAAATACTAAATACTAAATACTAAATACTAAATACTAAATACTAAATACTAAATACTAAATACTAAATACTAAATACTAAATACCAAATACTAAATACTAAATACTAAATACCAAGTACCAAATGTCATTTACCAAATACTAAATACCAAATGTTAAATATCAAAATATGTAAATGAGCATGAAAGTGTCTTTATAAAAGTAATTTTTAATGTTTCTTTGTTTATTCTTCAAAGCTTTTAAAATATTATATTGCGTAATATTCTTGACACTATGCGCAACTCATTCCAAATGCGCATCCCTGACGAGTACTTATTATAAAAAAATATGTTAAGAATAATCACATTCAGCAATAATGAATATTATATAAACACAAAAGTACTTGCTCAACAAAAATTCTCCCGAAAAATATCACTCATACGCCGCGTACAATTGTGCTTCAATTGACTCAGTAACTTTTGAAAAAATTAACTGCCAAAAATATGCTTAAGCTATGGAGGAGCCAAAATAACGGTAAATAGGAAAAGTATATGACAATGAAAGAAATGATAATTTCGTTATGAGCTATGAAGCGTCAGTAAATAAAGCATTGCGAGTTGCCAGCAGGAGCGCGAATTTATTGTAGCGCACAAAACACACGGAATAGCAAAGCAAAAAGGAATAGGATGAAAATGTGGGCGACATTACACTTTTGTGTTCGAAAGCTAAGCCGCCAAAAAATCTTGACTTTCGGAAGCAAACATAAAATGAAGTGTAGTCTACGCATAGGCGCCATACACCGCCATAATAATATCAATGCCGTAATTTATTTAAATTTGCTTCATTCACTTATACTACGCAGCAGCAAAACAATAAAAGCACTTAAAGCAGGAGGAGAGTGTGTTCGAAACAGCTGTTGTGAGTAGGTAATATAATATCTTTTATTAGCAAGTTATATATAATTTTTTCGGAAGTCTTCTTCCTCTTTGCTTTAAGACACTTTAAGCTCGCTATAGTTGCAGCAATTTTTATGCAGAAAATTTTTAAGTAAAAAAAACAAGTGCTGAGAAATGAAAGCAAAAATTGTGCAGTTGGTGTTGTGTAATGTAGTAATAGAAATGGAAAACAAAAAACACTTAAATGAATTTGTTCATTTCGCTAAAATATTCAGTAACAAGGTAAGTGAAAATTCTGAAAAATAAAAAAAAACGGGCAAACTCAATATTCACTTTATTTGGCACCTGTGTGGATTATTTAATTATTCCCAAAACACATACATGCCTACTTTTACAATGTATGTTATGCTAATGTTAGCAAGTGTTCACATTCTACAACAAAATTGAAATTTGCTTTTGGAAATTGTTATGCAATTCTATCTCTACAAACTTCACGAGCTTTTTTCTTATTTACCCTTGGTTACAAATATTTTCCACAAAACACGGTTTTATTGGCTCTACATAGAAACTTTTTGGAAATTAATATATTTTTGAAAAAATATGCAACGGCAGGTGTGCGAGTATATGAAATTGGCATGTACCCAAGAGCGTTTGTGTAAAAAAATCTAAAAAATGCATATTAAATATTCTGCATTCGTTTGAAAGTATTTAAAGCCAACTTGCTCCGAACTAGTTAAAAACAAATATTTTGTGGAAATTAGGAAAATTTTAATACGAAATTTTTAAAATATAAATCTCCAATATTAATATAACATTACTTATGTAGATTTCAATATAAATTCATAATTTTTATTTGCTTAACATGTCAGATATGAGAAAATATATTTTTTATAAACTTGTTTTTCTCTGATTTTTATACACAATTATAAGTATGATTAAATTAGCTAAACAAATTTAATTTAATTTTTTATGCCATTGGTATTTGTGGATATATGTATTTGTTGACTACTATTTTAGAAGGAGAAAGCAAGAAAATATTTTAAAAATCGTATTGTTCCAAATTATGTGGCAATTATACTCTTAGGAAGATGATTTAGCAATTTTGTGTACAAAAAAAAATTACAAATTAATTAAATGAAGTTTTAATAGACAAAAATATATTAAGTCATAAGAGCATTATGACTCTTTTACAGAGACCGAAATTAACTGTACATAAAGGTGCGTCAAAAAAAGCGAATTGATTTTCTGAAAAATAAGTACTTTTACAAATCTAAGAAAGTCTCTCTAAGTACGTGATCTTTATTATAACAGGAAGGTACTCCGCATTAAAGTTTTTTTTATTTTTTTCTTACTATCAGCCAGCAAATTCAAATATCGCTTCCAACTGCTTGAAAAAATTTCTCGTTTCATAGATTTTGTAAGAAGTTGAATGCTCTACATAAAGGTCTTTTTTTCGTAAACTTAACCTTTTAAAAGATACTAGCGGTTAAAGTTTGATTATTTTGAGTCAATCATTTTTTTTCTTAGGAATTATATAACTCAATGATAAAAAATTATTATAAATCGAAAAACTCATAGTTTTGTAAGAAGTTTACTGCTCTACCAAAATATTAAGTTCCAGCAGGATGTTTTAGAACGCGGGGTAAAGTAGTTAAGGAATACTCTGTTCGATGTTCCAGGGCCTGTTCCCGAATATCTGACAATAATTTGAAGAGTATCCAAAAATCTTGAGGACGAGCAGCGTCGAAAATATCAATATAAACTGTACGTACCGCTATTGATCAATATCCAAATCATGTGACTTGTGTGAAAGCCAGAGGAGATCATTTCGAATAAAAGTTTGTACACCGCTCAATTAATATGGGAAGTAAATAAAAATAACATCTTATGTTTAATAACCACAGAACCTAAAAGTTGGCCTAATTATAGATTATGGCAACAATCTGAAAATTTTTCTCATAAAAAATGTCTTTGTTTTCTACAGGGTTTCGAAAAGCTTTGCTTTGGAAAAAACACCAGACAATCTTATATAAAATAAATTCTCTATGGCTACCCTATTCAATTCTATATGATTTTTCTACTCAAATATGAAAATATTTAATTACATCTTAATTTTTATTTTTTCTTGTAATTTACCCAAAAATTATTTGATGAATTTAAGATTGTACTACATACATTTGATTAAATATATTTCATATCAATTACACTGCACAGCACTCAGCTGAGCATTGGAACTAAATCAATTTTTCGAGCGATTGAGAAATAACTAAGGAAGATAATATAAAAGTTGAGCTTTTTGAAAACATCGTTATTGGTTATAACATAGCATCCTAAAAAATTAAAAATTTGTATAAATATAAAGAAATTAGTCTTATAACAGAGAATATAAAGAAAGCACTGTACACCTACTCGTATATGAAAACAAACCGCGAAAATAGCTAATATTATTTTCTCCGCTTCCGAAGAGTATGTGAATCTGACTGAGACACCCAAAAATATTTAAGGGATAAAACACGAAATTACAAAAATCATACCCCACTCATTTTTCCTACACGACAGGTATCTATTAAGGCTAACATTCTTCTGTGGAAGGAAAAAAAATGATTGCAAATAGAAAATATTTTATTGTCTTACAACATGTGTGTGATATTTTCAACACTAAAAACACAATCAAAGTATGTAGTGCAAAGCCTAACCGAAAAACACAAAAACGAAAAACAACACACGAGTCAATGAAAAATGAATTCACATATATTGCGGCTGAAAGTTGCATACGAATGTGGCAAAAACCACAGCCGTTAGACGCTTAGAAAACTGGAAGCGACGATTGCCAACACGGAACACAGATGTTTCCTACTGCAGCTCAGCAGCAAACAAATGAAATTATGTGCGTGTTAACATTAAGAAAGCTGGCAATATGCCGCAACGGAAGAGAAGAAAGACGGGCAGTGTACAGAAATGAAGTGAAAGTTATGCAGCAATAAACGCAAAGGAAGCAATGGCAGTGGCGGTTTAGCCAGCTGCCAAAGTAAAATGGTTTGCGCAGAGTCAACCGCTAGAATAGCAATAATGGGAAAATTGCAAAAATGAGATGAACACAAAATTGCAATATGATTGTTGTGGTGAAAACTCATTACAGCGAATACATCCATGTACACTAATACTGCAATAAATAAGCTTAACTTGAAAAAATGACTTACGAGCGTATATGAACATTTGAGTTTGGAATTTAGCTTAGATGGTGGACACACAGGAAGCATGAGGCACATAAGAAAAGTGTTTAGGCAAGTAAAATGTAGCGAAATGAGCAACTACGACGTTAAAATTATATACCTATCACTCTCTACTCTACTCACTCTCTACTACTACTACTCTAATTTGTTTTGCATTTTTTTTTATGTTGTGCTTTTATTTCCACTATGTTTTTAGCCTTATGTTAATATAATATAAAGAATCCTAAAATTAAAAAAAAAATGAGCAAAATTAAAAAAAAAACTTTGAAATCTTATTATAGGAGCCGTCATTGTATTTGACATACGAGTGTGTATGGTATATGCAATATGTGCTTAGCCTTATGCTGACATGTTAAATGCAAAAAAAAACGAAAAAAAAATCTACAAAAAACGTTCGAACCATTTAAAGTCTTAATAAATTCTAATTATTGAGTTCCTTTTAATTGTAATATGTGCTTAGCCTAAGGTTGACATGTGTAATATCAAAAATGATGGCAAAACGTCTCCAAAAAATTTCCAAAGTTTGGAAATCTTATTCAAACAGTAATAGCATCATTGAGCTCCACCAAAATGTAATATGTGCTGGCCTAAGGTTGACATGTATAAAAGTATCATTGCATTCCACTGACAGTTAGTCAATTAATACACTTGACTTTTCATTCGCGGTAATGTTCTACTAATCTCTCTATATACTCTAATTCTACTACTAAGTTAAGTATCTGTCTGAATGACTGACTATTGCGCTCTTTAGCTTATTATTTGATGTATGAGCTAACTTTTAAAACAATTTTTAATGCGAAAAACTATAAAAGTATTAATGAAGATTTATATAATATACTTAATGTAATTGCAGTGTAATTTTTTCATTTATCATAAATATTTTTTCCTTTTTCCATTTCTTCAAATATTATTATTTCTCATTCGCTCATTAATTTTATTTGATTATTGCATTTTTTTTCTCTCTTTTTTTCTCTGCTTCTTGTCGGCCTCTGAATGAAATGAAAGCTGTCATAATAAGTTAATGGCGCTTCCTGGCCAAAAGCGTTGGCTTGTTTGCCGGCTGAGTGACGACTGCCATTAGCTACAAAAAGCACAAAAAACGAAAAGACCGAGTGAAAGTAACAATCGTTAGAGCGCCGCCATTGCCAATAATGATGTGAGCAGACGGCTGTAGACAGACAGCGGAAGTACACAGCCCAGAAGAAGCAGAAGAAGAATTGATGATGAAAATTGAACGTAATAATGACGCGACAATGGCTTGTCGTTGGCGATAACGATGCTAAACGGCCTTTAGGACGACCTTTTAACGGAAAATACAACAATAATTGTAATGCTGCTATATATGCTGTATTGCCAGGCTATCCACGTTCTCTATACTGTAGTGGGAGTGGCAAGACACACGGCAACGAATCCTCTTTCTGTCAAAATTCGATTGCCTCAACGTTGCCTCATGTTTCGCTTTCGTGTCGCTTGTAAAAGCTACAATTTGTTATTATAAGCTGACTACAGCGTTAATAAAAATTTTCTCTAATAAATTTAATACCGGATTTCCGGAAATCACAGTTGCTGATCTGCTATTTCCTGCTTTGGTCGTCAGCGCACAAATCAGCGTCTCGAAATAATTTGAGGCTTTCAGGTATTCTGAAAACTAAATGTGGGTGGTTTTCGCCTGTCATAACTGTTTACTGAGGCGCCTTAAAACGGTGACGATTAAATATTACTTAACTTTTTCTGATTTCGTTTTTCCCGTAATTTCTTTTGTAAATTTAGGAATTGAACACGAAGTTAATGACCTCATAACTATACTGTGTTATAAATAAATTGATATTAGCAGAAGTAAATTAATTTTTCGTTAGAATATAGTATATAGAATATAGAATAAAGAATTTTGAATTTAGATTATAGAATATAAAATAAAGAATATAGAATATATATCATTGAACATAGAACATAGAACTTAGAATATAGAATAAAATATATAGGATATAAAATAAATAATATGGATTATAGAATATAAATTATAGAATATAGAATAAAGAATATAGAACATAGAATATAAAATATATAATATAGAATTTAGATATAGAATATAGAATATAGTATACAGACTATAAAATTCAGATTAAAGTATAAAACCAAGTTAAAATATTTTTTCACCCACAGATTTCCACAACGGGATAATTGCAAGCCAACTAACATGATTATGACACGTTGTTGTCGAGTTTGGGTCCCCTATGATTGAAATAATTGTGCACAATCATTTCTACCGAAACACTTAATTTCAAAAATGTGAACTCCCGTGGCTAAAATACTCATAATGGCCATTTTGTTGGTTTACCTATTTTTTATACCCCAAACAGATTATATTAAGATTATTACGAAGTTTGTGACAGGCAGGAAATGTCGCAGATTCCACAGCACATATGTATGTATGATCATATATACATCAGAGGGACAAGCTGACTCAACATATTATTACCTCCTCAAGAAGCTACCATACAAACTGATCGATCTAACTGAAGTCTCTGTATGGAAAACTGTCTTATTTGATAAAGTATATTCACGAAATTTTTCATAGATTTTTATCCTATCTGAATAATTTGTTCAGATCGAGCCACTATTGAAATAATTGTGCACAATCATTTCTACCGAAACACTTAATTTCAAAAATGTGAACTCCCGTGGCTAAAATACTCATAATGGCCATTTTGTTGGTTTACCTATTTTTTATACCCCAAACAGATTATATTAAGATTATTACGAAGTTTGTGACAGGCAGGAAATGTCGCAGATTCCACAGCACATATGTATGTATGATCATATATACATCAGAGGGACAAGCTGACTCAACATATTATTACCTCCTCAAGAAGCTACCATACAAACTGATCGATCTAACTGAAGTCTCTGTATGGAAAACTGTCTTATTTGATAAAGTATATTCACGAAATTTTTCATAGATTTTTATCCTATCTGAATAATTTGTTCAGATCGAGCCACTATAGCATATAGCTGCCATACGAACTGACCGATCAAAATCAAATTTATATCGCTATCATAAATTTGTGTGATTTTTAACAATTTCTACTTAGTCAAATGTAATTAGGCATAACAATTTATATTATATGAAACTTTCGACAGTAAACTTTGTGGTAATCATAGTACACAAAATTATAAAAGAACATTTGTGCGAAAGCTAAAATGTTGCTCATACGCAATGTCGACTAAATGAACGTGCGAAGTCAAACAAATATATTGTATGTATATATTATTGATGAAAATAAATTTTATCATTAATATTTTAATAAATTTAAATTTCTCCAAAGAATATTTAAAAAATTTCTCCTTAAAAACTTTGATTTACCTTTTAAGTAAGCTTAGTATCCGAGTTGCAATCACATCATCTGAACTTCATCAATATCATGTTGAAAATTCAATTATTGTTAGCAGATTTGCGAAATCTCCTTACCTTTACATTTCTACCAAAATGGAATATACAAAATTTATGAATTCTATTAGACGACTACCGCTCAACTATCCACTGCTACTAATCAAAATTGATAACTTTCTACGTGCAATCGGGGCTGAGCAGAAACATAACGGTAGCGTGCAACGTGAATTGCAGAAATACATAAATTTCGAAATGAAATTAAAAATTTACGAAAGCACAAACATACAAAAGAGCAGCAAACAGAAAATGGATGGACACCATTATACACCAACTCTTCAACAGATTTGAAGCGTCCAAAAACTGCACTGAGCGCCAGTGAGCGCCACCCTGCCGAACTGTAGCAAACTAACTAACGGAGTACGCAAACGGACGTTTGTCTTATCCAATTATGGATATTCCTCCCCGGCGGGTGATTGCAATAAATAATTTTATGTACTCCAGCACAACTACGCACACACGCACAATTTCAGTGCTTCGGCTGCAAGGACCAAGTTGCACGAACGCAATTAAGTGCTGTGACAATGCCATGAGCGCGCTGCGGTAGATGAGTAGAGATGAGAAGAGATGCAATGCGATGAGATGAGATGAGATGGGTGAAGATTATGCCAGCGCTGGCTTTAATGTACTTTAGATGAGCTACTGAAGACATTGCTTCATAGCACGAAGTGATGAATGGCAAGGTGGCGCACGGATTAAGTTCTCTGCGTATACGGCATGGCTGTTCTTGTGACTCTGGGTCAAATTTGTTGTTTTTGCAGTTGCATACAGAGGTGCTAAGTAAATTATGCTGGCAAAAGGAATAATTTAATTTTCATTGAAGTGAATCTTAAGAGCAAAGGCCAAGTGTTTGGTTGTTATGTAAGTAACTTAGGGTCTTTTAGGAAATTTAGAAAAAAAGAAATCGTTTTTTTTTTTACCTTTATTATAATAAAATAAGAAAATATCAAAAGCGAGAGATGAAAGGCTATGTTGGTTATAGCCGAACGTTTTATGATTTTGCAAAATTATGGACTTACGGCCAAGGCTAAGGTCTGCATCAATTTCATGCATATTTAGCACTAAGCCACATTGTGCTAAATTAAGCTTTTTCACATCATTTAATCGAAATATTGAACATTTTGACCAGTAATTACTATATTGAATATATTGTGGCTGGTGAAAAAAACTCGAAAACATGTTTGTAAGCAGTTTTCTTAAGATAACTCAAAATATGACCGAAATAAAGTCTGCTTGCTCACATAGTATAACGGCACTGAGATAATTTCTAGCTTGATTATTGCCACCGAAGTATAGTATATTCATGATTATAAATACACGTAATTTTGATAAAATAACTAATATCTGACCGATATATTCAACCTGAAGTTCGAAATTGTTTACATAAGGTATTTTTTTTTTATTAAAATATCGCACTTTTGGTAGTTTTCAATACAACCGTTATCTGGATAGTAGTCACGGTTATCAATTTATTTCATCCATTTTTACAGTGTGTGTAGAAAAACTTATTCTCAGTAAGTATGTTTTAAATAACTTAAATGGTTTGTGAGATAGGCACATTAAACATATTAGAGCGTGGGGCTCCTCACAAAAAAAGTTAAAAAGTTGAAACCATATACCATATACACCATATGTTCATTCATATTTCGATGCCCGGAAGCAAATTACAGTTTTACCTTAATAGTGGCTTAGTTATAGGTTTTCGATTAACAAAGACGCTAATCCGATGCCGCCCATTTGCAATACCAACAGTCCTTGGGAATCTAGAAACATCATCAATTGCATCAAAATATCTCAATCTTTATTCAAGTTACAATTTGCACGGATAGACGGGCGTACAGATAGACATCCGGAATTCGGCTCGTCTCATCATCTTAATCATTTCAATATCCAAATATATATACTATCACGATTCGTTTTAGTTTAGCTACAATTAATTGTTAAGTGAACTTATACTCCGTGCAAAATTCTGTGAGTGCATAAAAATGTGAATGTTAAAAAGTAAGTAAATAAGTACTATTCCCCAAAGCATCACAAAGTTTATTATACTCGTACCCTGAAAAGTTTGTTACGATGTTTGTAATATCTAGAAGGAAACGTCAGAGAGCCGATAAATATATATCTAAATAATCAGCGTGATGAGATGATTCGGTTTAGCCATGTCCGTGTGTCTATCCGTCTATTTGCATATACGCGAACTTGTCCCTCAGTTTTTGAGATATCGATCTGAAATTTTGCACACATTCTTTTCTCCCTAAGAATCTGGTTTGTTTGTTGGAACCGCCAATATCGGACCACTATAGCATTTAGCTGCCATACAAACTAAACGCTCGGAATCAAGTGCTTGTGTGGAAAACATTTTCACTTGACGAGATACCTTCACGAAATTTGGCATGGATTATTATCAGAGGTAATAGTGAAACAGATCGGAAAACTATAGCATTTTTCTGTCATACAAACTGAACTATCGGAATCAAGCTCTTGTAAGGAATCTTTTGTAATTGTGAAGGGTGTTATAGCTTCGGTGCAACCGAAGTTAACGTTTTTTCTTGTTTCTAGTAATAGAAGTATATGTATATAATAATTTATATAAACTCACAAAAAAGGCGAAAAGTACAAATAACTTTTTCTACAATAGGAATCACACGATTAAAGCTAGTTAACTAAAATATGTAGAATATTAGAGCAGCCGTTGCTTTCTTTCCAAATCAAGATAAAGGCACACCCTCACATACACACATACATACGAGTACACTTCGTCTCAATTACAATCAATGCTATTTTCCGCACTGTTTATATTTGCCTATGGCAAAGTTCGCCAACAACTTTTGCATCAGCGTTAAATACCTTTATGCAAATGAGGTGTTTTCCTAAGTAAGGAAACTCACAAAAACACACGCACACACACAGTCTAATAGAGAGCTGCGCAGGTACTTAGTGATGCACTTATACAGAGACACTGGCGAACAGCGCGATGAGCAAGGAAATGAAGAGCTGCTTTGCGTGCGTGAAAAGCAGAGAAAAGTTTGCCAACTGGCAGAGAACAAGCCAAGGCACTTATGTACACACACACCAACACCTTCATAAATGAAAACAACTATTGTATGTGAATACTTTGAGCAACACCCGCTTTTATGTGGCATCTTTATTCACAGCCATTTGAGTGCGAGAAGTATGAGCAAAACGTTAAGCGCAAATCGCTTCAAGGCTTACTTACACATAACACTTTCGACAACAATAACAACACCAGCAACAATAGCAATAGCAACAAGAAGAACGTATGATGCGGTGAAAAGTAGTGAAATTGAGTGCACGTAACATTTTTATAGTTGTTGTTGCTTTTTCTCTGTTTTTTCTACTTTTTCTCAATATAAAGCGTGAAAAAAACCCTTTTGCCATGCACAATTTGGCATAGAAAAGCAGTATGTCAGCACTATTGCAGGCGTGTTGAAGCGTGTGATTCGCTTGAATTGTAGCTTCGCAGCTATAAATTTAGAGACAAAATTTTCTTTTTCAGCGTGAGGACCTGTGTTACCAAAAAGGTGTATTTAACTATGTTTTGCACATTTATATAAAATATTACTGAAGAGAAATAAGTTAGAGACACATTTGATTGATGTCGCAAGTTCTTAAAGGTTAAGTACATATGTATGAGCGGCGAAAAATAACAAAAATACTTCAAAAACTGTTAGACAAAACTGAGCACTGTTATTTTCGCACTCATATGTAAGTTTTTTATATTGATCAAGTGCAACGTTACATGCCTTTTTATATTTTAAAAATATCATAGATATGTTACGAAAATGCCGTGTTGTACATTGGGCTGTATAAGCAACGTTTGTTACGAATAAATAAAGTGAAGCAAATTATTTGTAGTTGTAAATTAAATTCATTTACGAATTCATTTAATTATATATAAGAGACATTTTATTGTGCTTTCCATAATTTTTATGCTATCGTGTTTTTTTAATAAAACTTTTTCATTATTTTGCAAATCATATTTTTTTACAAAAATATTCAAGAAAATTAAAATTTTTCTTTTAAATCAGAATATTAAGCATTAAGCTGTCGGCTAGTGACAGTAAGTTGTTTAAAGCTGTATCAAAAATATATCTAGAAGAGCATAAAATAACCAAAAGTTATTTCATTCTATGAAAATATTTGAATATTAGAATATTTCAAGAATATTTCGTAATGTCACAAGATTAATAAAAAAAACAAATAAAAAAAAACGATAACTTCGGTTGCTTCGGACCTATAATACTCTTCACAAATACGAAATATTTTTTCCAAGAACTTCGATCTGTCAGTTTGCATGGGTGATATATGCACAATATGCGACAATAATCCATGCCAAATTTGATGAAGATATCTCGTAAAATAAAAATTTTTTCCATACAAGCGCATAATACAATCGTTCAGTTTATATGCTATATTCTACAGCAATCTGATGTAAACAACAATGCTCAATGCCTTCTGGCTGTTACAAAATTCGTGGCAAACTTAATATACCCTATTCAAGGTATACTCATGGTAAACAAAACAGAAATCATGGCCATAATCTCTTATCCATATAATCATAGACATTTTTTTCATATCATTATACCTATTATATATATTTAAAGATCAGCATGACGAGCTGAGTTGATTTATCCTTGTCCGGCTAGTTGTCCGGCTTTCTGTATATACGCGAAATAATCCGTTAGCTTTTGAAAATCCATCTAAAATTTCACACACTCTTCAAGAAGCTGCTCATTTGTCGGAATGCGATTTTGGAACACTATAGCACACGGCTGCCATACAAACCGAACGATCAACATTTTGTTCTTATATGAAAATTTTTTTATTTGACCAAATATCCTCACGATATTTATCATTATTGTCCAAGGCACCGCTAAAATCTCCGAACAATTATTTTAGATCGAAATATCATAACATATAGCTGTCATATAAATTGAATGATAAAAGCAAAGTTTTCTTATGGAAAACTTTTTTGATTGTGAAGGGTATTACAACTGCAGTGCAACCAAAGTTAACTTTTATTTCTTGTTTTTGTTTACATCTGGTGATTTACATCTGCAATTCGAAGTTTCGGAAAATGGAGGCTTTAGACTGAATATATGGTATACAAATCTTGTTTAATAAAGCGTGTTTAAATAACGGTACGGTAGTAATGTTTTAACTGTATATGTTTCCAATTGTTTTTTAATACCGAATTAGCTCACTTAAAACTTGCTTGCTAATATAGAATGATTTCTCGGTGACGTTTGAATGAAGTAATTAAATATTTTATTATAAAAGAATATTTTTATACCCTGAACAGAGTATATTAAGTTTTCTACGAAGTTTGTAACACCCAGCAGGAAACGACTGAGACCCTATAAAATACAGTATATACATAAATGATCAGCATGATGAGCAGAGTTGATTTAGCCATGTCCGTCTGTCTGTATATAGACAAACTAGTCCCTCAGCTTTTAAGCTATCGCATTTTGCAAATTTTGCACCTGTCCTTTTCTCACTAAGAAACTGCTCGTTTGTCGGAACAGCCGATATCGGACCACTATAGCATATAGCCACCATACAAACTGAACAATCGGAATTAAATTCAAGAGTCTTTGTATTTGTGAAGGGTATCATAGCTTCAGTGCAACCGAAGTTTACTTTTTTCTTGTTTGCCATCGGAAATGCCCTAAGGCGAAAAGGATAAACTGTTTTTTAACGAACTCTAATGTAATCTAATATACGGACGGAATATAGTAAAATTTCATAAAAAGCATATTAGTAACAAGATCAGGGTTTTAAATTCGTCTTAAAGTAAATTAAGTTCGTCGAAAATAAGTTTTTCCCAAACTTTTTAATACTTAACTTAATTAATCATTGTTTTTGAGCAGCTATTTCCCAACCGATAAGATTTCAGTTGTTGGAAATATTAAATTTTTTTTTACCAAATTTTAAATTGACCTTCGTGGTAATTATAAAAAGAATAAGAATATACGGATGAGCAGAAAATATTTCTCGGGTTTCAAAGGTTTATGCAGGTGTCTTCAAGACCTCAGATTCGGATTGGCATGCGGTTTTATCTAGTATTCAAAACCATCGTTGGACACTACTTAGATTACCACTGAAACAAGGAGACTGAATATGTTGTACAGTAATTTTATATTGCAAATAAAGTATAACTTTTAATAATTTAATAATTTTTCAACAGAATGATGACAGCTTCTCCAAAATTGCTATCTTTTTAACTAAAATAACAACACTGTCCTTTCAAAATGTCTACACTACTCTACACAAATATTTAAAAAGCTCGTTCGAAGATTTCATTCTTTAATCATTGCCATCCCACAGCCAATTTTACACAAACTAGTAATATTACCGTTCATGTATAGCAAATATGTAAGTATATATGTATACATAAATTTCGTGTATATACACTCAGTACAAGTAGTAAGCGAAATATGTCGTAAATCTATAAAAATAAGTGGCAGCAGCTATAAAAATTTAATACTGAGTGAGAGGAAATTGCTGCAATTTCCTACTCAAAACAGACACTTAGTTGTGAGTATACAGCACACATATACACACACGCGCATACACTTGTACCAGCATGTGCATAAAGGCGCTGCACGTCCTTCCAGCACACACACACACTCCACATGGCCACACATAAACATATGCAGGGGCAATCGCTGATTTAACGCTCACTTAAGATTAAATGCAATCGGCTTAGACAATGGCCGAAAGCGTAGAAAGCTTAGAAAGCGTAAAATTACACCATTTTTATTGTACAAACATCTGGAGATGGATATGTGTGTGTTTGTAAATATGTGTTTCCTATCTATTATGCTCGGCTGTGTTTCTATTTCCATCGACGGGCTGCTTTTGCTTTGTCATCCCTTTCTCTGGCGATTATTTGATTTTTTTTCAAATAAGGTTTTAGTGATTATCTTTGTATTTTTTCCTTTCTTCCTTTGTTTCTCTTTCATTGCCAGTGATGGCGTCGCCTTCAGTTAAAATCTTTTGTTTGAGACCATTGAAGGTATATAAGACATATTTATATATTTATATATTACATAAAAGTATTTTTTTGTTGCGAATATGCTTTGCCTATAGATATGTATACCTTCTAAATTATATGCACCATTCAGGAATGCCTTAACGTTAAAGGCCTAAAGACTATTTACCATAAAAACAACAACAATATTTCGCCCTTTGAACGAGCAAAAGTAGCAGGGTCGTGACAGTTGAGGCAAAAAAGCAACAAACCATTTAACAAATAATCCTTTTGAAAGAAATTGAAAGCAAATCGACAGAAACGGTGACAAACCAAGGCAACCGAGGCGACCGAGTGATTGGTGAGCATAATGAATGCCTAGAAGAAAAGTCGTTTGAGGCGATCAGTTGTTAACAAATCGCGCAAAAGAAAGTACTACAAAATGAAAAGAACAAAATCACCGTTAGAAATTCTATAAACAGCGGAAAGCGCGTGAAACAAAGAGCGCTGAAGGAAGTTAAAAAGAGAAACTAGCAGATTGTTAAGCTTTCAGTTTACTAGTCGCCCCAAACGGAAACGAGGATGCACCCTAATCCGGCATCATCAATACAATCAATTAATGAAAACAAAAGTTGGATATTTTTTGCCGCTCTCCCAAGTGTAATTGTTTATTCAGTTTTCTTTTGTCGGTTTGCCTTTCTCCCTTTCACTTTGACCGGCAATTATTTTCGGTTGGACCGCCATGCAGAAGGGCGAAAGCGAATATTTCGATGGTTCTAGCAGCAATTCAGCTATTCAGCTGGCACGACAAATAGGCAAATATGAAGAATAAACGCTTTTACTTTCGCAATTAAATACTTTGCCGAATCGCCAAGAGACACAATGAAAATATTTTGCTCGGCATTTCGGAATTCATAAGCTATGTTAAAGACTGTCAGATATAATTACGCAAAAGGATAGCGGTAAACACAATAACAAACATTTGTAGTGGTTTGTAGATTGGGTGCAGAAATTAGTGTGATTAAATCATTCAAGGCGATTAGTGGTAATAACAGTCATGAAATATACACAAAGGCGCAACTGCTTATAATATTTTGGATTAGTAATGTAATAGGCTAATAATCGGTTATGGTCCCCTATTTTCAAGTAGGGAATAGGAAGGAAAGGGCACAATAAAGGTTAGGAAACTTTCCGAATATTTCATGTCAGAAACTCAAGCGCAAAATCAGAAGAGAATGGATTAGAAATTTGCTACAATCGGGTTGGCAATGCGAATTTTTTACTATTAAGGTTAAATTAGACTAACAATATGTTATACAGCATCTTTATATTATATAAAAGTAAAACAAAAACAAGAATAAACGTTAACTACGGAAATAAAAATAGTTTCCAAGAACTTGAATTTGATTGAACAGTTTGTACGGCAACTATATACAACAGTGGTCTGCCTTCGGCGGTTCCGGCAAATTAGCAGTCGCTTAAGGAGAAAATGGCCGATATCGACCGAGGATCAATATCTCAAAAACTAAGAGACTATTTCGCGTATATGCAGACATACATGGCTAAATCGACTCAGCTCGTCACGCTGATCATTTATATACTTGTATATACACGTACATAATATTATCACCTATGGTTCCTGCTAGTGACTTTATTCGCTTCAAAAACGTTTACGATGCTCTCAAAAATCGGTAGCCAAATATATGAAAGAGAGAGAGAGATATGTATGGTTACTCATTCTACGGCAGTGTTCGGCATGGGAGGCACTGCGCCTGTGAGGATAAGCATGAAAATAAACACCCAGTGGAAACTACATTTTGACAATTTTTTTACTCTTCCTGATTTTTAAATAAAAACATATTTTCCGTTACCACAAATTGATTTTATATATATTTCATAGTAAACGATAGTACATATTTCCTTGAAAATAGGTTGTCTAATAACCCCTAAACTTATTTTCAGGAATAGTTTCTTTGAGCTTTGAGAACAAGCTGGGGTAGATCCGAGGGTTACGAGAGAGAGAGAGAGTTCGCACAACACCAACTATGAACCAAATGTTATTGAGCAAAACGTGCATTTGGTGTTTTTAGAATGTCAGTTATCACGAAGAATTTCAGTTGACGACCATGCGGAAAACGTTTTGAAGACTTTTTGATAATTTTTCCCCGAATAGCCTCTTTTTTTTAGCAAATCACTAACACTATTCGACTGTGAAATTTACTGTAACTGAAGACCGAAAATGTTTCAATATTATTTTCTGTCGACCATGTACTTAAAATAATCAAAGCATGTTTGCTGTAGTATTATGAAAAACTAAAGCTTTCTAAAAACAAAAAAAAAACCACAAAAACTTAAAACCTTAATGCCATAGTTGGTATACAAAGGAGATACAAAGGTTTCTGTTGCGGGCAGTCAACAATTGAAGGGTCAGTGTGAGCTGAGTAAGAAAAACGGAAAAACTGATAAAAACAAGCGCTGACCGTATTTTTTTAGATGCTTGATTGTTGTTTTGAATGTTAGACTTGCATTTTTTCCTTTTTTTTAACCCAAAAGTCGTTGTATGGCAATTGTTGTTTTGGAATGTTGCATTATTCTTTCCACTTGCTACTTTTTCTTTTTCACTTGCATTTTTTATTTAACTGTCATTTTCTACTAGCCACAAGAAACAACTAAACATAAATATTATGCTACGTGTTTATTATGCTAATTTGGAGCTTGTGCAACAATAACTCAACAAATAAAAATAATGAAAAGTAGTAAATTTTTTCTAAAACAATAAGCAACGTATATTTGTTTCGACTATCATAATCAAGTGGTATGACGTAGAGATTATCATAGAGTGTGCAGAGTGTAGTGGATAGAAGCTTCAGCTACCGGAACTCATGTAAATGAGTTCGCAGATACCACAATCGCTGCTGTTTTCTAATTAATAAAATTTTACAACTGGCTCAGAATACAAGTGCGCTCTTTAGCAACAGCAATAACAGTTAGTTTCAACAACAAAAAGACTCCACCATGTTTGCTCTCCATTTTAATGCAAAATTAGCGCTTACACGTGTTGGGTTTTATACCTTGCCGCTACTTACCGTAAAACTGTGCAACATTAACTCGTGCCTGTCCGACTTTGTTGCGGTTGACGACAGCTGTTTTACGCGCGTTATCAAACATTTGCATAAGAATTGCGAACAATTTCGCTTAGCTGCACGTGACATATTCACGCTGCTTAAGCCTGTCAGTTAAGTTTGTTGGTTTTTTGTTTCGTTTCGCATTTGTTTTTGTGAGCTCAGATGAGAAACTATGATACGGAGGCCACGCATGGAATAATTATAGAAATGTCACGGTTCCGTAGCGTTAGTAGTGATCTATTGAATACTTAAATAGCAGTTATGAAATGAGTAGCGTAAGGTTGTCCTAGGAAATGAGGAGAACCTCTAAATATCTATTAAACTTTTAATGCTTAAGGTGGCATCTCAAACTAACAAAGTGTGGATTATTCACTATATTTCAAAATATTTTTTACAATGTAGTAACTGCCCGACGTGTGCTTTGAAATTCTGAAAACCACAAAAAGTCTTTTCTAAGATCCATTAGCCGTTCAGAGAGAGCTAATTTCTAAAGAGAGGCTTCCATAATAGAGTATGATCATTAAAAAACAAAAGCTAATATTTAACAAGTACGGAAGGGCTAAGTTCGGATGTAACCGAACATTTTATACTCTCGCAAAGTCAAATGGTATACTCGTTTGAGATTTCTTTGTGGATTGGCTGATATTTTCGGTAGAAGGTCAACTATAGGCACTGGGGTCCACATATTTAATACTTAGGAGCTTGAACAGTTTTGGTTCGATTTAGACAATTTTTGGTCACAAGGTGGCATACTTTAAACGTATTATTCACGCAAAGTTTTACCCCGATATAATCATTGTTGCTTGATACGCATAGTGGAAAGTGAAAGAATCAGATGGAATTTAAAATGGTGTTATATGGGAAGTAGGCGTGGTTGTAGTCCGATTTCGCCCATTTTCGGACTATAACATAGAAATATGAGAAGAATGTAACGTACCGAATTTGGTTGAAATTGGTTAATCAGATCTCAAGATATGGGTTTTCACCTAAAAGTGGGCTGTGCCACGCCCACTGTCTAATTTTGAACGCGGTTCCTATAAAGTCATCTCATACCATCCCAGAGATAAAATTTAATGTCTGTGGCTAGTTTAGTGCTTGATTTATCGCGCTTTTAGTAGTTTTTAACAGTTCCGTTATATGGGGAATGGGCGAAGTTGCCACCCGATTTTAACTATTTTCACACTGTGGGTAGAGGTTCTAAAAAAATTTGCTTCTAGTAAATTTTGTTATTATAACATTAGCGATTTAGGAGATATGCACATTAAACACCACGCCTACTTTTTAAAAAAAGTTTTAACTGCAGATGCCCCTCCCTAATGTGATCCTGTGTACCAAATAACAGTCTTATATCTTATGCTTATTGCTTAGTTATGGTAATTTATTTGTTTTTGATTAATGGCGTTTTGTGGGCGTGGCAGTGCTCCGATTACGCCCATCTGCAATACCAACCGTCTCACGGTACCAAGAAACATGTCTACCAAGTTTCATAAAGATATCTCAATTTTTACTCAAGTTAGAGCTTGCACGGACGGACAGACGGACGGACGGATGGAAGGACAGACAGTCACCCGGATTTCAACTCGTCTCTTCATCCTGATCATTTATATATACATAACCCTATATCTAACTCGATTAGTTTTAGGTGATACAAACAACCGTTAGGTGAACAAAACTATTATACTCTGTAGCAACAGGTTGCGAGAGTATAAAAAGAGACTACCATATTAGAGGAAAAATATCTACCAAAAAATTAGCTACACACATCTATATATGTAGATGTATATGCATTGGGTATATAATTGCGTGCTGATTGCCATAGATGGCGTAACAAGTATATTTTTCCATTGTTCCAATATTTCGAACATGCGTTGGAAAGCTACTGTTCTTATGCATCTTTTTCAGTATGGGTCATGTATTTGAAGCGTAAGCAACAATAATTTATTTCACTCAAATATGTCGAACTTTATGCTTAAAAAGTACAATACTTTTGCGGAGAGTTCTTCTTCCTTTGTTTAATATGAAGAAAATCTCAGCCGAATGCTGCTTCGTATTTTAATGAAAGTACATGGTGAAAATTTTGTTCTAGCTGAGCGAACGTGCTAAAAGTGGTTTGCACAATTTAAAAGTTGTGATTTTGGCTTGGAAAACGAAGAAACTCCTGGGCGGGCAAACAAGTTTGAAAATGAGGGACTGGAAGCATTATTCGATGGAGATTGTTACCATACACAAGAAGACCACGCAGAAACTTTGGGAGTCATATGAATTGAACCCAAAAGACTTTGAAAGACGCTTTTGTTTGTCAAAAATGCTGCTTGAATGCAACAAAAGAAGTCGGTTTGACATTGGCGGATTGTAACTGGCGATGAAAAATGGATCTATTACGACAACCCTAAATGCAAAAAATCATATGCGAAACCTGACCAACCAAATATCCATGACGCCAAGGTAATGCTCTATATTTGGTGGGGTCAGAATTTGCGATCATGTCGAGGCAATAATTTTCCATCATGAATCATGTTTTAAGACCTGTTAAAAAGTATTTAGAAAATAGCAACAGGGAAGTTTTGCCCCACCCGCCTTACTGCCCAGACCTTATCCCTTCTGACCACAATTTCTTCCAGTCGAGGCAGAACCATCTCACTGAAATACACTTGACATCAAATCAGGGAAGCAATAATAGGCTGGATTCATTCTTGGCCGCTAAGCCGGCGCAGTTCTTTTAGGAAGAATCCACGAATTGCCCAAAGGATGGGAACATGTTACATCCTACCTCGAATTTATCGGATAAATAAGCATATGAAATTCACTTGAAGACATCTGAGAGCTCCCCTACCCGTTTAACTTACTGCCTTTATTGATCTATTTACTTAACTTTACGAGCCGATAAAGCCAAGCAAAACAACTCTCTTCTAATTTATACAGCTTTCAAAGCCCCAACTATTCCTTTTTGAAATTATGAATTATTCATTATTGTTATCGTAACATTCGTCCGTTCTTGTCGCCACTGCGGCCAGTAACGACATTCTTGGCACTTAAACGTCGCGCAGGATAATTATCCACAGGCACTGCAGGCAGACATAAGCTCGCTGGCTAATCAACCTTCCTAAGTAGCTGAGAAAATTTGTAAGTAAGTAAGTATGTATATTCCAGATGTTTGTTTGTATGTATGTGCTCTGTTGTGAAAGTTTCTCAGTTGCTAATTTGAATATAAATGCATTCATAATAATTTGCTAGCCGCTGTCGTGCCAAGAAATGTAAACAACTTTGGCTCAGCTGCTACATTTCATTTACTTGGAGTTGTTTGTTTTTATATTATTTGCATTATTAATGTGCAGCTAGACTAGATGGCTACATGAACGGTGGTCTGCAGTAGTCTAAAAAGCGAAAGATTCAGTTAAAAGTTAATCAAATAATTTCCTTTTGTAGGAATATAAGCGAAAAATTAAATATATAAAATAGAATAGTTACTTTTTATGTTTACCGTTTTACAAATTTTTACATTGCTAGTTTTTATACCCAGAACTTGAACTGAAATTTGTAACACCTAGAAGGAAACGTCGAGGACCCTATAAAATATATGGTATATACTTGTATATATGTATATGTTCAGAATGACGTGCAGAGTAAATATATCTATCTCCGTCCAAAGAAGCTGCTCATTTATCGGAAGAGGAAACGGGGAATTTTGATTATTCGCGGGCTGTGTACATTCGATTATCAATATTTTGGTTTTATTATAAGTGGACACATATATTTATCATTTGCTTGCATTAGGAGCCAATTTCGACTAGTAGTTTGTTTTTGACAACAGAAAAGGTTAGTCACATTTTTGTGCGCTCTTCGATTTTGAACTTTTGAAAGAAATGAATCAAAGAATATGTTTTGAATTTTGCGTTAAAACTTTAATAAAGTACTTCAAAGCACTTGCAATATTGACTGTGGCATTCGGTGAGTCCACTTTGTCTCAAAAAGGTGTTTATAAGTGATACAAGCGCTTTACAGAAGGCCGAGAAAGTAGTGATGACTATGAGTATCCTGGAGGTGCCACCCCGTCAACAAGGGAAGAAAACGTCGAAACAAGGAAAAAAATTATCATTGAAAATCAACGAATCACTATTAGGGAAGTTGCAAAGAATGTTGGCATATAAATCGGTTTATGTCATTCAATTTTCTCAAATATTTTGGGCGCGAAACGTGTGGCAGCGAAAATTGTTCCGAAATTGCTAAATTTTGATTAAAAAATCTCTATAGATCCATACTCACTTAAGTATATACACAATGTTCCGCTTGTATTAAATTAGTCTTTCGTCTATATTTCACACAGTAAACACACCATAAATCTGTCTTCCCTCCACTCACAACGAGCACGATTCCCACAAGACGCAACCGAACTTGTCTGCCAACACACAATCAACAACGGCTTCGCAACACGCCCCACTCAGCGCTATTCTTGAATGTGACTTTCTTCAAGAAGTGGAATTGTCTTAAGAGCAGCTGGTATAGGAGGACTCACACAGCCATACACTTGCACTTGACTCATGGGTGAGTATTTGCTTGGCCGTACTGACCTGGTTCACCCATACAAACAAGAATAATAAAGCTCCGAGTACGCTTAAGTGAATCTGGTGGTCTGATATTGTCCAGTCTAGTTTTGTCTGGATTGTTTTGCTTTGCACTGGATTTGGCTGGCTGTCTGCTACCCTGCTTAGCGTTGCTTGTCACTGACCATTTACTGGCAACAATCGCATTTTGTCCAACTGCGTGCAGCCAATGCTCGTTTAGCCGAGTATTTCTTTGACAGCTGAATGTTGTTATTGTTGTGTTGTTTTTGCGATTAAAGTTGTTGTTGTAGCAATTTATTTAGTTAATTAAGTGGGCGCCATTTGTTTTTGCCCTAACGACTCGGTTGACTCGGTGTCGGCCGAACGACAATTGTTTAGTGCTGAGATTGTGACAGTACATATGTATGTGTGTGTGTCTTTGCTCTGTATATATATATATATAAATGGCCGTGTATTGCTGAGGTTGCCTGAAGGCTACAGTTGCCAACATTGTGAATTATCGCTCATTAGAAAGCGGCAAGGCGAAAGACTATTATTGTACGGCATATTTTTAATGGGCCTCATAAGTTCTGTGGTGCACAGAGCACACACATACACTTCTACGTATATATACATTAGCATGGAGCGAAAAAAAAATTAATTTTTTTTTGCTTAGCCTGCGGGTAAAATCTGCAGATTATAAAAAAAGAAAATTTTTGGACAAAAAAAAAAATTTTTTTTTACATCTAGACGCGGCGCACTAAATTTTAAAGTAAATTTGCGAGTTAAAACTTTTATTTCGTAAAAAAATTTGATAAGTGTTCTAGAAGCTGTGGAGAGTGTATTTTCTGGCCAATTAAAAGTTATCAACTTAAAAAAAATTGTTGTGGTCATTATTGGTGTTTTAAAAAAGTCTTAAGCAACAACATGCTTTCCTTAAGCGTTAAAATAAATGTTGAGTCAAAAACCGTCACATTCGGTAATTTTTATATAAATTAAAAGAGTTTAAACCAAAAATAATTTTTTCTTATCCTTTAAAACTGAGTGCGCCGCCTCTAGATATTAAAAAAAAAATTTCTTTTTTATAATCTACAGATTTTACCCCCAGGCTAAGCAAAATCCACCCTAATATACATACATACACATATTTACATATATATTGCTGGTAATATTTATTTTTATTTCCAAATATATTATATATATTTTTTTCTTGAGTGTAATGTGCGCCAACTTTGGTGTCTCAAATATTTAAATGGCGGCAAAGTTTTCATATTAAGAAATATGAGTACAAGTATATACATATATTTAGCTTTCAGTTTATTTATAAATTCATACATCATTACCAAGCTTAAGGGCTGGAATTTTAAATAGCGATTTGAGTAATTTATGGTGCTATTAAAACTCAATTAAAATAACATTTATTGGATAATTAAGTTAAGGCCTTTGAATTAAGTGCTCGAACATTATTTGTTTGCCAAGATTTAGACATCATTAAAGCCGTTGGGCGTAAAGGGCAATTAGATCAATATTTTTTGTTTTCGAGCACTACGATAATTATTAAAGAATTTAAAGTTGAGTCCGAACACAGTTTCGGAGATATGAGCGTATTTGTAGGAGTTTTTAAACTAAGTGTAATCGGCTACCAAAACTTTAAATGCGTTTTTATCGAAACGCTGTTTTCACAGTCGGTGAGGCTTCCTAGATATATAATATTTGTCAGCTAATGATTGAAGGATTAAGATTTTCCATATTAATTTCGATTTTTTAAATCAATGTAAGTGCTGCGCCCATAACTGTTGGGTCTCAAAGGTTATCAAAACTATTTTAAGCTTTTTAATCTTTACTCTCCTCCGATCATCATAACCATAAGCTCCACATAGCTTATTTATAATTTATCAATTATGCAATCAAGCAAATCAACTTATTTCACTTTATCTTCTCTTCTTAATCACTCACATTTTATGTAGAAAACTGCATTTAATTTTTGCTTTCAAACTGTAATCATTTAAATTCCACTGAACATTTTGCGGCATTGGGAACTCCGAAAAATATTCCAAAATACAATACCGTAATTTTCATTTAATTGCTTTCGTACGATTCTTGCCACAAATCACATTAATATTTATCGGGGCATTCTGCACGTATTCACATTCACTTAGGAAGGAGAAGACTGCATGCTTGTGTATTTTGTTGAATATACAAGTATGTTAGAATGTACGAGAGAAAGCTCAGAGTAAATGATTGTCAGTGCAACATGGCATGACAAATAACGAAACGCAATTTGTAACCGAATTACGTACAAACACATATACATACTCGCATGCGCCAAATTACGTATACGAACTGAGGTCGGCACAGATCAACAATAACAATTTCCTGTCAGCTATGAATTTCTCGGTTTGTCGGAATGCACACAAAATTTTCGATTATTATTACAGAAGCACATTCCATATAATTTAGTTGACGAAACATACAATTCGTTTTAGAAGTCCACAAACGAACATTTGGCAGAAAATCAGCCTTATATTTATAAGCTATATACGAGTATATTTAGGTAAATTGGTTTCATACATATTATATATGCTTAAGTTAATAGGGGTGTAGCATAAGTGCAAGAGCATATTAAATATCATTACTTCTCAAAATACTACTATATTATTGTAATAAATTAAGAGAAAAGCTGTCAATAATATTAATTAAGTATTTTTAATAGCTTTGCAGAAATGAAACAAGATTTTTCTAAATGCAAAAATTGTTTTTTTTTTCATGCCCAAAATTTTTTATCGAATCTACAAGCATCCGACAAGAAGTCCTTGCACAAACCCATTCTGCTCCAGCAAGCATTTCTGAGTCTGCAATCTTTTCAGTCCAACCGCAACAATATACATACATATAAATAAGTAGTTATATACAACCGAGTACATGTATACTTGTACGTAAGTAAACAAGCTGCGAACCTTTGATCGCGAAATGAGCAATAATAAATAGAACATGAAAATTATTGCCAAAAAGGTTATAAATATGCATAGAGCACGTGCCAATTGGATACTAACAATGACTCGCAATGGAAGCAATATTTATAGCTACACTTATAAGGTTTAAATGGAAACCAATATAAGCCATTATTCTTAGCATTTTAATTGAAAATGTGAAGAGAGCTACAAATTCATTTACAAATATGAAATAAGTTACGAGGATTCTTGCTGTAATTATATATTCAATATATTAACATATATTTTGCTCTAAAATAAAAATTGCCTTTAACTTAAATGTATCAAAATTTATGGTTTTGAAATTATATTTTATTCAAAAAATTTCTGAGATTTATTTTATAATTTTATAAATAAATCTGTAGTGTAATATACAGTATTATTTATGTTATTTTTTAATTTTAATGGCTTACTAAAGCATTGGCAGTAGGCAAATTATAGTTACATATTATACAAAACTTTACACGAACTTCCAAAAAAAAAACATTTTCAGGTATTTTAATAAAAATCTTAAGTATCGTCTTTCAAATAGACTCTTAAGCCCATAAAAGCATGCCAACGCATAATGCAATTTTCCAATGCAATAAGTCTCGGCTGCGATGGCTTTCAGCGTCTTCAACGAATTTTAGTTTATTCGATTTCAGCTCATTTTTATAATGCTATTATAAGATTTTTGGACAGTTTCGACGTCATATTCATAAATCCACGTCTCGTCACCAATAACAATGCGGAAACAAAAAATTTCAAGCAAACTTGTTTTTAAAATTTTTTTCATGCTAAAAGTTGCCAGACAAATCTTTCGTGTCGTAAACAAACATGTTGCCTACATATTGGCGGAATCACATAAAAGTATTAGCACTCAGTCTAAAAAATGGTGGCAAATGGATGTAAATATGTCTTATGTCTTAATTAAAATTTCAATATACTGACTAGTTCCCAAATTATACCTCAGCAGGATATATTAAGTTTGCTACGAAGTTTGTTACACCCAGAAAAAAACATTGGAGACCCTATAAAATATAGGTATATATAAATGATCAGTGACGTGACGAGCGGAGTTTATTTAGTCATGTCCCTTTCTCTGTTCGTCTGTATATATACGAACTAGTCCATCAGTTTTTGAGATTTTCTCACCAAGAAGTTGCTTTGTCAGAACGTCCGATATCAGATATAGCTGTCATACAAACTGAAAGATCAGAATAAAGTGATTGAATGGAAAGCTTTGTCATTTGACGAAATATATTCATGAAATTCGGCATAGATTATTGTTCAAGGCTGTGATGGAATCTCCGAAGAAATTATTCAGTTCGAGTCACTACAGCATATATCTGCCATACAAACTGACCAATCAAAGTTCTTGTAAGGAATATTTTGTATTTGTGAAGGGTGTTATAGCTTCGCTGCAACCGAAGTTAACGTTTTTACTTGCTTTAACCTAAACCCATATTTTCGTACAGAAAGTTTCTATCTTAGTAAAATAGTGACCAACTTGGACTTAAGCCGATTTAATCTACTTTAACATATTGTCCCAAATATATTATATATATATAAGTGAAAGGTTTTGGATAAAACTAAATAGTTAGAACTTGTGACAAAGTATTAAATGAGAAGTATGAAAAATATGCATTTAAAAAAAAAAGACTTACCACAGTCTATTTGAAGGTGCGCTTTTTTTAGCGATTATAAAAAAGATGAAATCTACGCTTTTATAATATACGTAGCGTATTTGAAATTTATTTATTTGACTTTTGAACAACTAACTCCAGCATAAAATTGTATATAACTTAACTTGGATACCTGGTGTTCTTCTTGAGGGACAAATAGTCATCCATACGCTTTCAACGTTGCTTTATCGAACAACTTAGCAAATTTCGTTTGTCCAATCATTTTTACAACAGTTATTTTATAAAAGACTTATATGAGACTTAAAATACATACATGAAACAATTTGGAGCTAAGAAAAGATTATAAAGCTTATAATTTTCACCACTCTGACACCCCTTATACCAACCTCTTTGTTCCTTATTGCACTCATTATTATTCATTTTATGAAATGATCAATGTCCATAAGTTGCAGCTTAAGATCAAGACTCCATAGAAAATAGTATCAATTATAACCAAAAAAGTTGTATTGTAATCTGCCTAGCATATTTTTTATATATAGAATTTTCAGCAAACTTGCAAGAATATGTTAAGAAAATATTTTCTAAAAAGTATCTTTATGCCAGTTCTTCCATTTTTTATAAGCAAATGTTAAAAAAAAACACTCAACCCACTGAAATTTTGCTAAAACGTATTTAATCCCAACCGCAACCAAATTAGAAGGCCTTTCACAAGAACTAAATTTTCTTAATTTACCCTGAATAGAATATATTAAGTTTGTCGCGAAGTTTGTAACTTTCTGAGGAAAATAGAGATATTTGTTTATGTTGTTTTCACCTCAGCTCTACACGTCTTTCCTATTTTAGCTAGTATTTCTTTGCCGCTCGCTTACATAAAAATATTAGAGAGTTTCAACCACTGCAATGCAAAAAGTCAATAAAAAACCCTCACGAAAATTTCTGTTAAACAATCAGACACATCCTCGCCCAAAAATAGAAGGGAAGTTGTGTATATTAGGCAACTGCATTTAAATCCTTTATTAGAGGATCAAACGAAATACATAATCACGTTGTCCAGCGAGAAATATGCTTACTACTAATTGCTGATCTTAATCTTATAATCTTATTGTACATAGCCATAACTCAATTGGTTTATGTGTAGCTAAATATAGCAATACACCACTATACAGATGCCTCGAAAGGATATTCAAAGGAAAAGCACACACACTGCCAGACATGAGAGCTTCAAAGCCTATTAAATTGCAAACATAAAAAGTAGAAATACACATAAAAACTACAGCCGATATAATAATAACAATTGCAATGCATATAAACATATGTACATATGTAAGCATTGACGTAGAGCATATGAGGCATTGAGGGACTTGTGTGCCCTTGTCTAGCACTGCCTTAAAGCGAACGCAACGGGTGGGTGCGACAAGGTCACAAAAACACACAACACACATACATATGATATTGTAAATAGACTGTGCATATGTAAATATTTATACGCTTGTATTGGTGTTTCACTTACCACACAGTATTTCTCGCTTTTCTTCGAACATTCCTTCAAGTAGAGATGTGCATATTGATCCGAATAGTTGAGACAGGGCGTAATCGAGCCGACGCCCTCATTATACTGGCCGCACATGTTGCACTTGAGCCCGTTAACAGTGGCGAGACCGCACACCAATACCGTTAGCATAACGAGCATATTCTGGTAGCTCATCAAATTGCCAGCGCCCATGTTGATGTTGCGGCGGCAGCGACTCAGCAACGACATATTGTCACATTCGCTGCTGTTGTCGCTTTCGTTGTTGTCATTGTTGTTGTTGATGTTGCTATTGCTACGGTTGGCATTGTGGCTGGCATTGCCGCGTGCCATCAGTGGCATGCTATCTGGATAGCTCATCATGTTGTTGCTGCCGTTCAAATCGCTTGTAAATGGTGACATTATTATTTACCGTTTAGTCGCTGTATTAATGCTGTGTATGTATGTATTGCACTGCCTTTTCGCTGTATTTTGCTTACTTTATGAGACACTTTCGTTTGCGACAGTATGCGTGTGGCTTAACGGATTTTTTGCTAATATCGAGATTTTTGCGTAATTTTTGCCTTTTAATTTTACACTTTTTCACTCACTTTTTGCTTCGGTTTATTATTGTTATATTTATTTATTTTTTTACTGTATCGAAGACGAAGAAAAAGAGCACTCTCGCACTTTTTTTCGCTGAAAATTCTTTATCACTTACAAACACATACGTTCGTATATGTATTTTTGGTACTGTACTTATACGCTTAGCTGCTCACACGTAACTGATATCTTACTGCAAATAATCGAATTGCAAAGTGCAAATATTTGATTTGCTGCTCGACATCGAAATGTGATTTTAATTCTTCATTTAAATGCAAGCATGCTCTCAAATGCCTTAACGAGTGGTTGAGTAGTTGATTGAATGATTGGTGGCTCCAGCGTATGTGTGTGACGCTTGTGGCACTTAATGGCACAGCCAGGCCATAAAATCGCTTGGAATACTATTATCGAAGTAATGAATATGCAAATCGTATCTGGCGTTGATAATGATTTGGCATATCAACGTATTTAAGCATTAAATGGCTATTCAAGAAAGGAATCAGCTTTTGACGCTTTTTTGAAATAACTTTTATAAGCGTTTAATGACTAAATGTGTCTGACAAAATAGGACCTCTATATGATATAGAGGATTTATATTAAAGTGGCGCAAAAAATCACCAAAACTATTGATATATATATAACTTTATATATTGAATATATATATACATATTATATACTGTCAACTGTTTGCTTACGACGCGAAAGATTCGTCTGGCGGAAATTTTGTGTTTCCAACGGAATCATTGAAAATATTGCAGGTCAAGAAACAGGACTTTTTGAGTAGCAGAAACCATTAAATGAAGGTTGTGAAGTCATCGAAAAGTTGCTTCATGCCAATCATCCATCTACCTCTGTTAATGACGATAACATCGAAAAAGGTCAAAAAACAGTGCTTGAAAAATATCGCGTTTACATAAGAGAAATATCAGAGTTTCTCAGCATCTCTTATGAATCGGCTTAATGCATTTTGGTTAATGTTTTGGGTATGAAGCGTGTCAATGCTCATACTAAAAGACCAGGATTTTAAGCAAAATCGACGGCGAGTAGAGCTCGCAAAAGAGATACATTCATTAAAGGCATTATTACTGGTAACGAAGCCTGAGATGATGAATATTAATATAATATACCTACTGGAAATTATCGGCGCAATGGTAGCGAATTCTACAAAGGCTATTGCTATTGAACGACGGAATTAACACTTACACTCAGTCAATCAACAGGCAAGCTAATTTAAATTTTCCTCCTAGACAACGGCGTTATTTTAGATAATGTTTCATATTCGACCTGTTTGCTTGTGCTGTAAAAAAAGAAGATTTGCTAAAAGGCTATCATATAAATAACATATCTTTTAGAGGATCCCACTTCGAAAAAATAACTCTACCTTACAAGTAGAGCACCTAGCGAAGATACTAGGTGTAGTTTTTCATCAAAATTGGGCTGTAGTTTGTCTGCCTAAATCAATGCTCACTCAAAGATTTTTACCCCAAATATGAATCGCCGTTTGTAAAAGCTATTGAACGACGGGAAAATATAACAAACCTAGGTGTGGCTTATTTTCTGACTTACTGTATTAGAATTCATGCAATATTTTTACCAGAACAATTTCGTAAGTCTTAACTTACGCTTAAAAAGCTCTTCTAAACTTGAAACAACGTAAATAAGTACTTAGCGTATTCCACATACAAGTATATTATGTATATATAACACATATGCATTATGAAAATGCTATTAGACAAAGATATTGTAATAACAAATCCATGCCAAGCTTGTTTAAAGCACTATATACCCCACATATAAGTTGTCCTTTCAGTATAAAATTGGTTGCAACTTTTGCCCACAATCGAATATATTATTATTTCAATAGTTTCCATTAGTTTACCGAGAGTGACCATGTGCTAAGTTTAGTTAAACATTCCAACAACACAATTTTTCGGAACATGCTTTCTGTCATTACAGCAACACCAACATGTATAGTAGTTTTATATTGAATGAGAATCATTATAATAATGCCAGAAGAAGCTTGTACAAACATTTTTCATAGTGAGAGGCTATTTTAAAATTTTGATTACATAATAACGGTTTTTTTTCGAGATATAGAACTTTAAGTTGGCATTACTGTTCAAGATGGCGACCGATTTATTCAGAAAAATTGACTCTTTGATGCGCTTTATGTGCTGGTGGAATCATTGGTCCGTACTTCTTCGAAAACGATGATGGCCAGAACGTTACAGACAATGGTGATGGTGAATTGAACAACCATGATGTCTAGGAGCTTTGGTTCCAACAAGACGGCGCAACATGTCACACAGCTCGTGTCCCAATCGATTTATTGCAAGACACGTTTGGTGTCCGCCTAATTTCACATTTTAGACCTGTGTATTGGTCTCCAAGATCTTGTGATTTAACACCGCTAGACTACTTTCAGTGGGGTTATGTAAAGTCATTGGCATCTCATCTATGAGCATCAGCCACAAACGCTTAACCATTTGAAAGACAGCATTCGCCGTGTTATTGCCGATATACAGCCACAAATGTTGGAAAAGTTATCGAAAATTGGACGTCCGGATTGGACTACATTTGAGCCAGCCGTGGCGGTCATATGCCAGAAATCATATTTAAATTGTAATGCCACAAGATTAACTTTCGGATAAATAAAATTCATGTCAATCGAATATTTTATTGCAATTTAAAGTTCTATACTTCTAAAAACAACACCCTTTACTATTTGTAGTATTGTACAAATATACATTTTAGAAATGTTATTTTAAAATCATTCCGAGCTTGTTCTGTTATTGCTTTGGTTCAATTCTATATTTTGCTCATTGTTATTGATTAAATGCCTGCAGCAGGATAATATTTACAATTATTGTGCACAGCCATATATAGTATATACAATAACAACATATAACATATATGTATATGTAAGTCTGAGTACCTTTAGAGGCACATATATACATATATAGAAAAGAGTGCAGTGGAGCATTAATATAACAATTGCGGGTTTTCGAAAAGAAACTGAAGTGTTTCTTTCAAAAAAAAGTGACTAAATCTTTTTTAAATGGTAAATTATGTCATAAATTATTGATATTTGCCAGGTCTGAAAGGTATCAGATATTATAATATAATATTAAGTTTAGTTAAGGAAATTTTAAATTTTGTGTGAAGAAAAATTTTCAAAAATATATATTTACCGTTTAAAGCCAGTTTTATGTAGTAGTTTTTGGAGCCATGGTCATAAATAATATTGGCTTAAGGTTTTGAACAACTGTACATATTACTATATTCATTTGTTGTTATGAATAAATTTCTTTGAATTGTTAAATATACATACTCAGCCATGGCGGCTAAAACAGTTGGTGCACATATAAGACTTAGTAGGAGACTACATTACAGATTTAAATCTATAATCAAGCTAAAATGTAACTACAATTTAAGATTAAGGTTTAAGGTAATTGTTTACGTTAAGCAAAGCTAAACATTTGCAAAGACCACTATCCCTTTCTATTATTACTCTAGAGAAAACTTTGAAAATCATTGATTTACCAGTAATGACACATTTGATGAATGATGAGTTCTTAGTTGCGTTGTCAAGTATATAATTTGCGTTCTCTACTTGACGTCGGTTTTGTAAAAGACTCAGGTCTATTGGTACGAGTTTAGCATTGACACTTTTCATACCCAAAACATTAACCAAAACGGTTGAGTCTATCCATAGGCTATTTTGATATACTCTGCTATATCTCTGATGCCAACACGACAATAATCAAGCTCTGTTTCTTTAACTTCTTCGTTGTTATTATCATTAACAGAAGTTGTTGGTCGACTCGCATGAATCCAGTTTTCGATAACTTCACGGCCTTCAGTGAATGCTGTATGTCACTAAAATACTTGTGTTCGTGATAAAGAAGACTCCCTAAAACAATTTTGCCGTGCTTTCATTGCAAACACAAAATTTCAAACTTCACACGAACATTAAAAAAGGTTGAATCAATCGAGAATTTATTTTTTTATGCTTTGGCTTTCGCGCATTTAGTGGATCAGTCCGGGTCAAATGATCAGATGGTATGGACAGAATTTCTGTCTTGATATTAGAAGCATTAAAAATCATTAAATATTTAAGCCTATGTATTTTTACTTATTCCTATAGACCCAAAAAAATATTCAAACAAGGGACTTCAAGGGTTTAATAACATATGTATCAAAGTTAATTATGCTGATTATATCGGCCAACAAATTTACGGTGTTAAGTTTTCTTCATATGTAAAAAAGCGTTCAATTATTAAGAGAAGTTCCAATAGTATTAAGTTAGTTATAAAGAATAGAGCCCAATAGTTGCATATTATATATCTATTCGGATGGGATGCAAGTGTATTATAAAGGGAAATATGTACTAATTTGTGTTAGTTAGTTAGCAAAAATAGTAATATATCAATAAAAGCAGAGGATATAGCCAACCAATCAAGCAGGATGTTTTGCTTTTTAAATTACTTTCAAACTAAAAATTTACAGTTTTTCTTAGAAGTTCGTATAATTAGAAAACACCGCATTATACATAGAGCTTCAAGCGCCCATTTTTTGCTTTCTTTCAAGTCAAATAACTTGTAAGTAAGCGCATACACACACTCATGCAGAGCGATATCACTAGTAAAGTTTATCATACGCCTAGTTGAACCGCGAATTGAATTAAACGACAAATTAAACAAAATGTTTAAGTTTTAATTATTTCAAAGCCCCACGATAAGTGCAGCAAATGCTTTACACTTCACGCATCCTTACTTCCGGCCGAAGTTGATCCGCACCGAAAAACAACAAAGTAAATGCCAATAAATGGCAAAGGCGCCTTGTCACTGAATTTAAGGTCTCAGTCAATGTACAATAAAAACAACACACAAACAGTTAAGCAAAGAACGCGAAGCTCGAAAGACAACCAAGTGGCGCGAACTGCAGATCACACACACACACATACACAAACATATGTATGTGTGTAACTGTAAATAGTTAAAATGCGAGCGCGAAGCACTCAATTCGGTATGCAAATGCTATGCATGTACAGTTATTTATTGTCTGTTGATGTTACTATTGCAATTGATGTTGTTGTAGTAGTGCAGTCACCCTAACTGCTGTCGTTGCAACATGCCGCCGCGATTACATCAAGTAGCTACAAGTAAATAAATAGCGGCGGCACCAACAATTTCGTCTGAGCTCTGTGTGAAAGTAGGTAGTAGCAAGGCTTTGCAATACAATTATTTGTCAATGTAATTATTTATGTAATACGCTTAGCACACACAAACACACACACATACATAAATTCATGTATACATTATTACATATGTGATATGAGAAAAATAAACACAAGCACACAAGTTGTATGCTGCCGAGCTAAAAATTAATAAAAACAATAATAAACATGTGTTGCAATGTCATGTGGCAATTATTGCGAAATAATATTTGCTTGCGGTTTGTCATTCGCTTGAGCTGCGCTCAAAGTCAGCCACTAATTAAGTGTAATGAGCGAAATTGTGTCACTTAAATGTTGATTCGAATGCATTTAACTAACTTTTTTATGTATTCATTTATATTCTCTTCACAATCTATAAAATCATATTCATATAAATTTTTTGTTTATCTCACAAAAATAGTTTTTTTTATACAAATTAACTTTAAAAAAAATTCAAATAATTAATTTTTCAAATTTTCACTCTCAATTAACATTCATATCGCCATGAAACAAGTGTTCTTTGCCAAAATCACTTTTTTTTTGCATTGTTATATATACTTGTATTTAAGGTTATTCAAATCTCTAACGCACTCTTCTACATTTGTGTACACATTTCAACACTTCTTGCACTTTCACCTCATTCTTCCTCTTATGCCACACTTAAATCTCCACACACTTTACCTCACTATTCTTCCTGCACACTTTGTTGTATTTTTTGTTATTATTATTTTTTTAACTACTACTTATACACCGTATGGTCGCTTATCCGCTACGTACAACCGCTCGCGTCGGGATCGTGAACGTTAGTGATTTGCGTTGTGCAGCTGCATGGACCACGAGGTGTCCAATCAAAACACAAAACGAAGAAGAAAGCACGTGCAATGACGGAGATAGCGCAGCGACTGCATGATGCCATGATGGGTGGTTTGCAAACAGTTGAAATGCCACTGTAATATATTATAACAGTTTCGTTTGCATGGAGAAACGATTTGCAGTAGTGTTAGTGGTTTTTATGTGATTACATATGTGTGCCTGTATATATGTGAAGGAGCTATGTGATTATTAAATTTCCGACATCAAAGATTTGCAGAGGTATAGCACACCTTTTGGCGCATTTAGTATTGTAATTTCAGTATTTAAGAGAAGTTCCAACTATTAGCCAAATATTTCTATTATATTTATATAAGATCTAGTAAATAATACATAATTTTGTTTAAATTGCATGATTTATTTAGCATAGTTACAATTTTGCGATTTAGTTCAAATATGCACTTTTTGTTTGATAATTCGTTGCAATTTTTAAGGTAACTTCATAGTGTCCCTATCATAGATATATACGTCCTTATTGGCAAAAAACTGAGACAGTCGATTTTCACAAACTTCTTTTGAGGCTAATTTTTCACCAGCAAAATCATTCACCATAGACAGGAATAGGTAGCCATCACTTGTTGTTGGTTCCGGACTAGGAGTTGGGTGCATAAGTACTCCTCCACCAAACTCCCGGACCTTCTGCCGAACCACAGTCGAATTGTGAGCGGCCTCACGTTATCCTGAAGGAACAGAACTCCTCTCCTATTGAACAAAGCTGACCATTTCTAGGCGATTACTTCCTTCAGCCGGTCCAATTGTGCACAGTACACATTCAAATTAAGAGTTGGGCCGTAGAGCAGCAGCTCCTAGTAGTTGGTTCCCCGTCAATGAGGATTATTTGATTTAACTTATTGGGATGAAAATTCAGATAAACTAAAAAATTTATATTTCAGCAACTCAGTTTTCAATTCAGACAAAGAAGAAAAGAATACCATATATATCAACAATGATTAACAGACATAATAATGCCTTATTTTAGAAAGTTTTTTTTATTTAGAATGATGAATTCATATTTTCTTGAATCCAACTAATATAATGCGAAACTTTGGTGAACACACCGGGATATGGATAAATGGTACAAGGTTTGATACTCCACGATACTATGCCCAATTGTATAGAACCGTTATAAAGCAAAGGACCACCTGAGTCACCATTACATTGACCCTTGCCACCTTCATCGACGCCACCACAAATATGATCTTTGGTCGTGCGTCCCTCATGGCGTGCGTTGCACTCATCATCAGAGAAGAGTTTCAAATCGACTTCTTGCAGAACCCTTTGAACCGGACCACCGGTCTAAAAGATAATATAGATTAAACAAAAAATAATAATATGAAATATATATACCTATATATATATATATATATATACCTCATTGCGTCCCCAACCAGCGAGAACGCCTGGCGCGCCAGCCTGCACTTGCGGTATTTCAAAGTATGGTTCCGGTAAGGTAACCGGTGCAATTGTTTTATAGTTGTACACCAACTGACCGAACAACTCCAGCAAGGCAATATCATTGGCATAAGCGTCTGCGGGTCTGTAATCCTCGTGTACAATGATGCGTTTAACCTTCGCCACATTGGAGCTTGCAGCGGCGATTTCGGTCGAGGCGTACTGAATGCTGATCCTGCTAGCCGTTGCACTAACAACACAATGCGCGGCAGTGAGTATCCAACGTGGCGCTATGATGGTAGCACCGCATGAGTGGGAACCGGTTGAACCGCGCAAGGATACCTTTACAAAAAAAAGTTATATTAATTTAATTTTCACTTTTTTATTTAATTTGAGCTGAACGCACCAAAAATGGGAACTTTGTGATGACCGAGGATGTGCCATTTACAACACGTCCTTCGGGGTAGCAGGATGCCACGCCTAAGACCGCTGCGAGAACTACCACGTATCCAGTCCACATTTTGCTTAATAATCCGCTCAGCACTTTTGTCGAACTAAGTCGAAATACATACTGATTTCGTAGCGAGTTTACGGTGCCTTGTTACCTTTGTTCTTAACCTTAATCTAATCGTTTAAAATCGAAAGATTTTATTTTTATGGTCGCGTGGATGTTTTTTTAGTTAAGTTGGCTTTTCCTGATTTACGTGAACAGTAGCGAATAATAAAGTGTTGTTGTTTTCATAAATGAAGTATTTTAATTACAACAATAAGCGAAAATTATACAATATAATCGTACGATTAAGACGTCTGATCGAACTTAGCGCCTTCATAAGATATTGTATTACCAAATCTATAACTATTTACATATTATAATTGTTTAACTTTTATTGATGCTAGACTTCATTGAAGAATGTTTCAGAACGATCTAACAGTTAATCAGAATAAGACTGAACACATAGTGAAGCAAAGAGCATGACGAACGAAGAGTTCAACACTCTGGTTTCATGCTCACTTTTTTACTCTCGCTATTTGCTACAGTTATATAGTAAGGAGTGTAGATACGATAAACGAAAGGAATATGACAAACTTAATTTCCTACAGGATCGTTTTTCGTCTTTTGATTTATTTTATGTCTCAGCTATTGCTCAGGTAAAAGTGTTTCTAATATATGATCACCCTTAGAAGCAATCGCTGAGAAGCAAGCGTGCGGTAAAGACGGGAATGTCTGGTTTTGGTTGCCATTTAATGAATTTATTAAAGTCATATGTTCTTTATTTTTAAGTAAAAATTATTACCGTTTAGTATGGAAATTCCCTGCTGCCGAAACAGGTTATATAAAAAACGTTTTCCAAAATTCGACTGCCGCTATACGATTTGCTTCCTGCAGAAACATTTCTAATGTTAAAAAGATTCTCAAAATATAAATGAGAGGTGGAGAGATTCCCCAAATTTTTTGAGTTGAAAATCTGTGTACACTATGCTCGTTATCCACAAAAAAAATTCAACGATTTAAAGCCCTCAAGGGTTACAAACATAACTGCATTAATATACCCAAGAGACTTAACTATATCATTTTCTGGAACAAAATTAAGAAGATAAGATGACCAGATAGAACCACAAAATATTTACCATTTATCAACTGCACAACATTTTTGGTGGAAGACCGGTAAGAAAATGCTGATTAACTCTCCAAACCGACTATTTATTAAAGAATTGTTATCAAAGTTCGGAATGATGATATATAGATAAAACAGCCATCTACTTTCAATTTCTCTTTGCGACATCCAAAACTATCTTTTCACACCACTTTCCCAGCAAACTCAAACAGTGATGGTTATGCCGCAGTTTTTCAAATTACACATTAAGAGAGAAGGCAAAGTATTCGTAGTATAATACGTAAGCGTATACAACCACTGGTGCTAATAAATGTATAAACGAGGACAGTCCGATGAATGAATGAGGATTTATTTCACAACTAGTTTCTAGGCTATTACTTGGCCCAGCGATACTTAAACTGCTTTAGCCGGTCTGAAAAATACGTTTTCTTCATTCGACTAAAATTTCTTCCAGAATAAAAGAAGATGTGTACAATATGGTGGATAGATCAGCAGTTCATGGCCTAATTCGGCCAAGTGCGTTATCATGATTGAAGAGCACTTTTATCTTCGCCAAATAGCACTTCTGCAGGAAGTTAATGTAAATCACAGACTGTGAATTCCAGGAAACTTCCTTCTTTCAGCTTTCTATCCGATAGGACAGTTTTTGCCTTGCTCGGAGCAAGTTCGACGAGTGAAAGTCACTATTTAGACTACTCGTTGGTCACTGATGTGTAACATATGTACAATATGTAGCAGTGAATTCATGCTGTGAAGTGGTTTACAGTTGCACTTGCTGTCCTAAATAAGTTTACAAAAATGTACTGCACGTTAGTAAATTTGTCTTGGCATTGTGACGGCATCAGGCTAGGTGAGGCTAAGTACTTATCGGACCGTCCTCGTATTTTTTTATGTGTATATACTTTTTTGGTATTCAACATATTGGTATAATGAACACGTACTCAGATTAGCTATGTGCATTTGTAGAACTGTAATTGTATATTTCAGTAATAAATCAATTAAACCTAAATTGATAAATCTATGACTTAAATAATATGTGCGAACATTCCGACAGCGTTTAGAAGATAAAAAATTAATTATATAATATATGTACATAACACTAATTAAAAATAATTTCGAGTTTACTTTTTAAATATTAGCCACATTATATATTAATACTAGTTAGTGTTAGAGCTAGCTAAAAATTAATGAATAAAGAATAAACTAAAAAGGAATACTTAAAAATTAATAAAAAAAATTACATATATATATATATATATATTAGTTATATATATTTTCAATAAATTCAAACAACTGCATCGGTGTGATTGCGTATCCAGCCAATATAGTGCGAAACTTTTGTATAAACTCCCGGATAATACTTGACACCACACGGTTTAACGCTCCACGATACGATGCCCAATTGTATGCTACCCATATAGAGCAAAGGACCACCGGAATCACCGGTGCATTGGCCCTTACCGCCCACATCCACACCAGCACATAAATGATCGGCGTTAGTGTGGCCACTATGACGAGTGGTACACTCGCAATCTGAATAAATCTTCAGGTGGACATCTTCTAGTGTCGGCGTATTGACGCCACCAGTCTGGAGAAGTTAATAGTATGATATTATAGTAGCTATAGGTGTTAAGAAATAGAGGCATGGCTTACCGCATTTAGACCCCAACCGAGTAGCACACCAGCGGCGCCTATCTCTGTCTGCGGCACCTCAAAGTATGGATCCGGTAAGGCGACCGACGCCACTTTCACATAATCATACACTAAACCGTTATATAATTTTACAAGAGCAATATCATTGGCATATGAGCCGCCCGGCGTATAATTCTCATGCACAATAATGCGTTCAACTGGCGCGAAATTGCCACTGTATCGACTGATTACCTTTGCGGCGAACTGTATGCTGAGATCCTTTGCTGCGCGCTCGTAAACGCAATGCGCAGCCGTAAGTATCCAGCGTGGCGCGATGATGCTCGCACCGCAAGTATGTGCGCCTTTCGTTAAGCGCAGAGAGACCTTTACAAATGGAGATGAGAGAACTTTCTTTTATAAATTATTATTTTCCACCAAACAATTATATATAAGTATTTTGCTGTTGTTTTTGTATATTAATCATTTTTCAAATATTTAACACACCATAAATGGATATTTGCCCATCACAGTCGTAGTACCGTTAACAATGCGTCCATCGGGAAAAGAAGAAACCGCGCCCAAGAGGGCTACAATAATTATCGCGGACCGTATCCACATTGTTTACACTTAAAAATTTTTTTTCGTTTATCAAATTATTGTACTTCTCGACAGAAACCGCACATTTGTCTAACTAACGGCTTTTGGTACTGTGGCGAACTTTTATAAGTAACCAAAAAAGAATTTTCCTAGAAGAAGAATGCATAGAAGGACATTATCAGCACCTTGATTTATTATTAATAAAAATATTTATTTAAAGATAATTTTTTTATATATTTTGCAACGGTTCACCTTTTATTTATTTGTATTTCTCAAAGCAATATTTCAATGCCGAGTTTTGATTAGATCTACACATAAGACTGTCAAAAATGTTGGCAATAAATAACTGTTTGGCAACTATTTAATAAAAATTAATTGTATAAAAATTATAATAGACAGGCGCCTGAGTTCAAATTTCGTTTATCGGTTTGTGTGCAACCAAATAACAGTAAGCCAGATAATAATAAATAAAAATCAGATAAAAATTTTGTTATTTCCAACTTCCGTTATGACGAAGCTACAGTAATTGTGGTATGCAAAATGTTTATCAGGTTTAATGACGATGAATAGTATCGAGAGTTTTCGGACTTTGCTCTTTTCTGTGTCTTTTGTAGCATTTCTTGTAAATGAATCGAATACTTATTTTTCTATACAATCGGTTGCAATCGAAACAATAACATTTCGAAATTCTCTAAGAAATTTATTGAATGACATTATATTATATACTTTCAGAGTAAAACAAACATTATCGAATTAATTATTAGCATTTGGATTTGTCGTAAATAATAGTAGGTATTTAATTATGAACTGAGCCGAGATACGTACGCTGACTGCTTATTCAAGAATAACAAGAAAAAGCCTTATCTTCGGTTGCACCGAAGCTATAACACCCTTCACAAATACAAAAGGTTCCTTAGAAGAATTTGATTTGGATCGTTCAGTTTGTATGTAGAAAATTATCCCTTCCAAATTTTGTGAATATATCTCGACAACTAAAAAAGTTTTCCATACAAGAACTTGATTCCGATTGTTCAATTTGTATGACAACTATATGATATAGTGGTCCGATATTGGCCATTCCGACAAATGAGCAGCTTCTTTTTGAGAAACGGTCGTATTCTTAAATTTAGAAGATCGATATCTCAAAAACTTAGAGACTAGTTCGCGTATATACAGACAGACAGACGGACATTAGCTTATCATGCTCATCATTTATGTATATATTTTATAGGGTATCCGACGTTTCCCTCTGGGTGTTACACGTGGTAAACTCAATATACCCTGTTTAGAGTAAAAAAAGATTAAGACATTTTTGCACCATTATTTTTTTGGAAAGACGTTTGACAGGGAACTTGGAGTACTTAGTTATCATTCTTTCTTTTTATTTGCTGACAAGATATTTCGTTCACTTTTAGACAAAGTCTGCCAGCTTCTGTAGACAATTTAGCAAAAGCGGAGATAAAGGGGTCGGAAATTCTACCGGAATGGTTCTATCCTAACTACTTCGTAATTTTTGTTTCGTCAACGTTAAATTGGAAGTTCCATAGTCTACCGAACCGCCAAGATGTGTTTGTTATGAAAACATAAAACGTTCTGAAACCAGATTTTAGGGAATTCTATCCAGATGACAGTTCTTCCTATAAATATTCTTTTCGTCCAATTTCGTCGATCGTACCACCATTTTCGTCGATAACCACGCGCTGACGGACATATCGCTTAATATTACAATATATAGCTTAAATAGAGTTCACCATTCTAACTTAGACAATGGTATAACTTAGTGGCATTTTAGTGGATGTCGAGGCAGTTTTCATGATCTAAGATTTACTTTTTTAATATCTGATCAATGTTTAACTAAGCAGAAGCCAAGTTACATTCGGCTTACTTGAAGTGGATCTAAAACTATTGCAGAAACCTTAGAAGTTTGTAAATATTTTAAAAGATTTTGTTTCTGGCCGAACGACTTGACAACACTATTATCTGAGCTACCATAGACAACTTCACTTGCAAGCTGTTCTACTAGCTTAAAAGTTGGATCTCCACATTCAGCAGTATTAGTTTGCCCTTATCTGAAATTCCTAAAAATTAAGAGCTAAAGCAGTGGAATGTTCTAATAGGAGACGAAGTACAAACAAGTATAAAATTACCTAGGTATACCCATTGGTTAAGTCAGAAGTATGGAATAAGAATCTAAGGCGAGCTTCAAAAGTTTAGTAACCACAATGAAGCTCGGCAATTTTCTGACAATCTTTTCGAAGGTCTCCAATCGATTTCCAACTCAGGCCGGCTTTCTTTCATGACGTCATAAACTCCATAAAAAGTAAAGCGACAAAACTGTTCTCACATCTATTTCTATCATTCTTGCACTAAAAGTACGAAAAAGGTACACACTGCCTAGGTGATCTTAGTAAACTCCTCCCACTACTACCAGTTTAGTTCTTTGTGTCCGAATGGTGAACTTTGTCTCAAGGGTTCAATCACAAGCTACCTTAAATATTACATAAGCATATTCAACTTCCTAAAGGCTAAATACGTATATCGTGATTTTATTTTTTAATCTATCATGTTCATATAGAAACCAAAACGGACTTATCGGTTTTTGTTTTTTTAGAAAATAATCACCAAGTTTTTATTTTGAGGTGCCCATAGTTAAATAATTCAAATACATGAATCACAATTCTCCTTAATCCAATCAATGTAATGAGAAACCTTTGTGTATACACCTGGATATGGTGGTACTGTACATGGTTTGATACTCCAAGACACAATACCCAATTGAACGTTTCCTTCAGAAAGTAGGGGACCGCCGGAATCGCCACTGCATTGACCCTTCCAACCGTCATCAACGCCGCCGCAAATATTGTGAATAGTCGTGTCGTTGTTATGGCGTGAGATACATTCTTCATCGGAATAAATCTTCAGACTAACTTCCTGCAGAGTGGTTTGGATATAACCGCCAGTCTAGTTAGGACGAAATAAGAGAGAAGTTAACTGGATAAGAATATGTTTTCTAGTATAGAACACAATTTAACATACAGCATTTAAACCCCAACCGGCCAATACACCGGGCACACCCTCAGCAATCTGTGGTATCTCATAGTTCTGCGCTGGCAATGTAACCGGTGCAATCGTATTATAGTTGAACACCAATTGACCGAACAGCTCCAACAACGCGACGTCATCTGTTAAGTAGTAACTCGAATAGTTTTCGTGCCAGATAACGCGTTTCACCGACGCCACATTGGCGGCTCTGGCTCTGATCACGGTCGAGGCGTATTGTATGCTAATGGATGTGGGTCTAGTACGGTAGACACAATGTGCCGCGGTGAGTATCCAACGTGGCGCTATGATGCTTGCGCCGCATGAGTGTGAACCAGTCGAACCGCGCAATGATACCTTGAAGAGTACAAATTAATTTCAATGCTTCAGCACATACTCTTTATTTAAGTAAACACACCATAAACGGATATTTTTCAATGCCTGTCGATGTACCATTGACGACGCGACCTTGAGGATAGCAGTATGCCACGCTCATCAATGCGAACAACACTAATGCGTACCGGGTCCACATATCGGCAGATAGAGAATAAGTTCGTTAAGAAATCTAACCTAAGACTGACTAATTTCCACAAATCTGTGTCTTTTATAAACACAGCATTTGGTTCGATTTCAAAATTGTTTGTAATAAAAATATTATAGCAACGTAAAACCCCATAATTCACACTATAAATACTGGGTAATTGAAAATATATAAACTGCGTGTCACTTTTATGCGCGTAGATGATAAGCGCAATCGATAAACTGAAAAAACAACCTAATTCTAGGTTATACCGAATCATTTTCGAAGCCCCGATAAGTTATCTTTGACAAATGAATTACAATATCCCGTCTAGTGGTTGACCGCAATCAGTGCTACAATTAAGATTACTTACAACGAGCTGCTTAATACGATTGCCTTGCAATTCGGTAGGTTATCACTATAATGTTAGCGTATAGAATGGGTTTTTTTTACCAGAAGTAAGGTCGTATTTAAATATTGCTAGTTAACTGGAGCAGCCTTTACTTCCTCTTCAATCAAATTCTCTCTCGTTGATTTGTTGATCTTTTGCGCGAGTACATCGCATTTTGCTTTCTTATTTTTGAGATCCCAACTAACCCTTTACTACTATTTACTATTTTCATATAGGTATAGTATTTTACCGATTGGGAAACCAGTTTTCGCCAAGTAGCTAACTATCCCATTTTTTAAGTGAGATTCGTAATATATTCTTTAAAACTTCTCTAATCTCATAAGTGGAGAAAGCAATGAAAGAAAATGAAGATCCAAAATCTCAAATCCAATACTAAGAAATTGACTTTCCTTCATCCAACTATTAAAGCTGGATTAGTAAGGCTAAGGCTAAGCGGGTTACCAAAGAAGATAATAAAGTGCATATATCAATACCAATGTTTACTCAGCATGTAGGCTGTTCTAACAAGTTTCTATTTTATGTGAAAGATTGAAGATCAAACATCGGGCCTTATCACCATGGACTCAATGTACCATGTGTTTCACTTTTTAAAAAAATGCAAAAAAGATCATTTTGTATGTTTGACTTTTCAGCAAAACCAGCAGGTCAGTCAGAACCTACTTCGCCCCCTTTCCACCTAAAGCCAAGCCTTTAGGTAATTACAGTAGCAATCTACAAGCAGAAGAGCCTGCTATTAAATAATGTAAGATCTAATAAAATAAGTGACGCACACTCTAAGCCTCGGGAAGGAAAGCAATACCTCTGAAATAGACACTAGACAGTACCCACAGTTTCTGGCACCACCTGCACTTCACCTCCCAGCAGTTCTGGCAGTCAGATTCAATTTTTCTGGGAATATTTTCTACTTTTCGGACAATGCAGAGTTCCCACGTAGCAAGTGAGTTCACCCGTAGCTATAGCCATTCTTTGTCACTTCCAGATCCACTCATCGAACATTCTTCTCATCCCTGTCTTGTCCAACCGCAATGAAATAGCTCTTTTCAATTCCAAAAGAGCCGGATTTTTTCCGATCAAAGGTTGTTACTTCGGCGATATCACTCATTTGGATCATTAAGTAGTAAATAGCTTGGGGAAACGACCCGATTTCATACCGACTAAGTAGTTAAGAAAAATTATTGTTCACCTAAGGTTTATTGTGCCCTAACCTGACTAAGTAAAATCAACATTGAACTATATAATTCCATCCAATCTTCGAACAACTACTACAACAATAACCGTTATTTTTTCAACTCTGTGCAACTGCGTACCTATCTGACCTGAGGAAGCTCGTTTTATAACTCGTCGTGTTAAATTTGATAAATAACGGGGTTTCAAATATAATTAGACCCTGAACAGGGTATATTAAGTTTGCCACGAAGTTCGCGACAACCGGAAGGAAACCTCGGAGACCCTATATAGATACATATATATATATATATACATTACCAGTATATAAATTATCAGCGTTACGAGCTGAGTCGGCTGAGTCCATGTATTGTATATGCGTGTACTAGTCCCTCAGTTTTTGAGATATCAATCAGAAATTTTGCACACATCTTTTGCATACCAACAAGCTGCACGGAATAGCCGATAACGGAATACTATAGCTGACATAAATATAAACTGTTCGATCAAAATCAAGTCTTTGTATGGAAAACTTTTTTATTTGTGAAGGGTATTATAGCTACAGTGCAGCAGAAGTTAACGTTTTTTCTCGTTTTTATCCCCCAAAGTAAAAATGCAAATATCCGTTGCATGGATAAAACTGTATTTATGTTTATATATTTCAGAATTGAAAAATTATTTTAATATTACTTCAATAAAAGCATAAATACATTCTTAAATTCTAAAATGTGTGCATAAAAGGCAAAAAACAACATTAGGCAGATGCTATAAATTAAAAATATGTGTATACGCGTACATGAAAACCGCTGAGTGTGTTGGTGACGCGAATGGAATGTGTGGCTGAAACTGCAGCGCTAATAAATATACAAATGAAGTGTCATTATTTATGAGGTAATTTAAGAAAAAAACTTAAAAAAAGATTAAAGCATTAAAGATCACAAACTTTACAGACAAAATTAGGAAAAACTTTGACATATAAAAACTTAGCATATATACGAGTATGTAAACATACATTAAGCTATATGTAAACGAACTACAATTACATGCATGCACTTTATGTAATGTAGTGAAAAAAAATTAAGAAATTATAAGCATATTATAGTTCAACTACATAACAGTATAAGATGATATCGAATTTTCTACTATAATGTAAATATATATGTATATGTCTGCGCTTGCGCACCATTGCTTGGCATTGTTAAAAAAGTTTTTTGAAACAACTACTAATATTTTATTTGCTACTAACGCTACAGTACATACTTATATAAACATATTTTCTATTGTGATAGAAATACATATACATATATACTATGCGCTGATTAAATTCGATTTAATCAATATCGATTCGCTTGATTTTGCTTGCACTGGCGTGTGTAACACGACATATGTATTTATAAAAACAAGAAAAAACTACACGAAATATTTTTATATGCTAAATACTACTGTACTGAACAATGGCGCACCGATGTCAATTTTTGCTCATCAACCATTTCCTTAGCAGACAGTATACTTTTAATGCTCTCAGCCTCTTTCATCCAGATTTCCAACTAATAAATATTGTTGAATAATTAATTTGATATTTTATTGCGATAAATACCAAAGAAATACCTGTTGTAGCAGCAAGTTGCGGCGCTCACCCTTCGGTTCATTGTTTGTGAACGGCACTAGCATGCCCAAGGCGGAAGTATATGCTTCCAAAGCTGCCTTCAATTTTCTCTCGTACAAATAAAGCTCACCTTGGCGTCCAATTTCCAAAGCACTTTTCAATTGTGGACTCGAGTGCGAGAGCGCAACTAAGGCAATGAAAGTGCAATATTTAATATTAAGCGACTAAATTCGGTAAATAAATCAAAAACATACATAACTGCTTGTAACGCACATCTGGCTCCAGCACATCGGCTATGTTCGGCTGTGGTGTTTGCGCAGAGGAGCTGCTCGGCAGCTGCTCCTGCTGCTGGGAATGCACTTGTTTCTTATGTAGATCTTTAGCCGCTGCGGCTTTATATTCAGCATCGATTAGAACATTTTTTATTTCTTCAGCGCGTTTGAGGTAGGTAAGTGCACGATTGCGCAAAGCCAATCGTTTACTGGCATCTGCTTCCTCAGTGATGAGCGGCACAAAATATTGCAACGCGCTGCAGTATAAATAATAAGCCTCTTTGTAATTTTGTTTTTCATCATATTCGACGGCTTTGGTGACGAGGTCCGAAGCTTTTTGTAATGTCTATTCAAAAATTTTAATTTAAAATATTTGAAAAATTTAATGAATTATAACCTACATGTTCCGTGGGCAAAGTTTTGAGATCGATGAACGGATGTGCAAAAAACGAATCGAATGAAATACGTTTGGCAGGATCGTGTTCCAGTAAACGGCAAAGCAGATCATGACAGTCATTGCTAATGCTTGCTTTCGCCGGTATGGTTATCTTCTCTGCATTGCGTATACGCTGTAAAAGCTCTTCAATACTCTTGGAAGTGTATGGCGCTTTGCCAAAAAGGCATTCATATAAAATCACACCAATACTCCATAAATCGGCTTTGGCGTCATATTGATGTTTGCGCACTATTTCTGGTGCCATATAGAGTGGTGAGCCCTTGAGTTGTTGATTGATCTCACCCAATTTCAAGTGTTGCGCAAAGCTGTAATTTTTTAACAGTTTATATAAATAAATAAAAAAATATATTTACACTTGTGTTTAAATATGCTTACCCGAAATCTGCCACCTTTAATATCACATTTGAATTACGCGTTAATAATAAATTTTGTGGTTTCAAATCGAAATGACAGATATCATTTGTGCGCATATACTGCACAGCAGCTGCCAATTGACGCAGGAAAAAGCGGCAAGTGGCTTCCGGTAATGATTTTTTCGAACGTATGAAGGCCGACAGATTACCGGCATTACAAAACTCCAACACAATGTAAATCTTCCTAAGGAAATCAAATAACAATTTTTTAAATGAAACACACAAAAAAATATATACATACTTATCATCCCAGAAGAAATCTTGTAATGTCACAATGTACTTGTGGTTCAGTGAACGGAGTAGCCTTATCTCGGTTATAAGATTTTCACGTGAACTATCCGATAGCGTTGACATTTCCACAATCTTAATAGCATGATAGCTGCGCTCCTTTTTGTGGCGTGCTTTATAGACGGTTGAATAGCTGCCAACTCCAAGCTTCTCCAGCAGGTCGTAGTCGGTGATTCGGGGCAGGGTCATGTTGAACGTAACAAATTATGTCATATACTAACACGCTAACTTCTGTTGAAACACTTCTTCACTTACTCCATTTGTTGTGGCCAATTTGAGAACAAAAAATATGCGCAAAGGAATAAAAACCAAAAAATATAAACGAAGAAATTGAAATGTTGATAATGTGATCAGCTGTTAATGAAAAACGTTGCCGTGCTGTATAAGAGCTGACTGTTATTTTTTAACCAATTGGAAGCGATAGAATTAGTTTATATTTTATGGATAACTCTAGCACATATTTTGAAAATGTAAATATTTACAATAAGACTCAATGTATTTATTTTTGTAAATACTGGCAGCCGTATACATATACATGTGCTGCTCTAGATAATTATTTTACACTTGTACAAAATTACCCAACACTGAACTAATCGATAACTCACTCGATAACAAAATTTATTAGACAATTGTCAAAGTGGAATTATTCATATATCGTGGAGCGCATTTTTCAACAACAGTAATGTTTTGTTGGATTATTTATTTTGTTTACATTAATATAATATTATAAATATAAATTATTATCAGAACAGTTTATGGTGCACCAATAGTACTACAACAAAAAAATATTAACGTATTAAAACTTTTGATTGACTGCTGTTTTTGTTTGACAACTTGCTACAGAGTTGGGGTGACGCCCAAACTTAATCAGCAAACAACATTAATTAATGCACAAAACAATTTAATGAAGTGCTTCTAATCTTTTTACAGTCACACATTTTCTACGTAACTACAAAACAAGTGCAACAACATTGCTAAGGCTTCAACATGAATTATGGCCGCAAGACACCATCCACGTATCGCTCCAACCACTCGGTGTACTCTCACACCACTGGCAGGTCAGTTAGAGTTACAAATTTAGAATTTTGTGTTATTATACATATGTGTATGTCTTTATTATTCTTCACCAGATCCTCGACAAATTTGCATTCGATAAAATCGCGCTCCATGCGCTCAGTGCGTGTGCCATGGTATCAGCGCCCTATTTTGAAAAACAACCAATACATAGATATACAGAAGAACTCAATGCTAATTGGAATATTTGCAATTGCAAGTTTACTAAATTAATATGAAAATTATATTATTTCTTAATTAACACAAAACATTTTAAATTTCAGTTTCTTGCTCTCTTCACCATTGGCACTTCGATTTTCGATATTTACTGCTTAGCTATGGCTGCACCGGGCTCAACTCACTATGGCTACTATATAATCTCATACGAATTTGTTTATGTCGGCAACAAACATGGTATGCAATTGTAATTTTTAAGTAATCTACATATGATTTATTTACATATTTAATATTGTTACAGTGCGCAACATGCTAATTGTGTTTGCCTTATTTTCTCTGATACTAGGAATAATTATATTATTTACAAGTATATTACTTGTGATTGCACTTAGAAAGGTAAGTGTGACTTTGAAAAAAAATTAATACAAATATATTCAGTTCTTCTGTCTCTTTACGTGCACCACAACATCTATTTTTGCAATAATAATTTTCCTGTTTTGCTTCTTATACACACTATTTCATTTTCATAAATAATTTCTTTTTCACTTCACTTCATCTACTAAAATTCATATTATTCCACAAGCTACTTAAAAAAGGAAAGAAACGAAAGCACTTCGTTTTCATACCGGTACGACTCATAAAATACATACATATATGTTTCACATATTTAATAACACTAGTTTTTGTATTATTTTATGCACATGCATATATGTAGGTGTGCATATTATTTTACATTATCTATTTTTAATATAAACGATGTTTAGTAATTTAACTATTTTCACTCTGCAGGAGTACGAGCGCAAAATTCTGCCTTGGTTGAACACATTTGCTGTGTTTACTATTTGGCGCTCGCTGGCTTTGATATTCTTCGCCATAGTTAACGATTTGATTTTCGCTTACAATGTTATTATGGTATTGCTTTGGAGTATCTCTTTAGTTGTTTGTATCTATGGCTGGTGTGTGGTGTACTCATTATTCCTTGAATTGACCAACTTAACGAAATTGGAGGATTTGGCACATTTACGCGTAAGCTAAATGAAATTTTCAAGTAATTCAAAAATTAAAAAATTAATGTACAAAATATTTTTAAATTAATTATAGATGGGCACGATGGCTTCTTTACATGCATCAGCCGCCAACTCCTTGGCTGGTTCCCGTCCAACTACACCGCACAGCACCGTATCTACTATGCCTGTGGGTTAAAATGCACTTAAAACATATTAAGCAACGAAAATATTTTTTCTACTTTTCCACAACGCATCATGACTATATCAGTGCAAATGTATACCGTCCAAAATTCTTAGATTTACATATACATATAGATTTTTTACACAACATTTATGACACGAATCTCAGCATTCCACATGTATTCATTTTTTTTTTTAAATATATATACTTAAAATATAAGCTAGAAGCTCGAAATATAATAGCATAAGTGTATTAAGAAGTTGTAATTTAAAAACAGTGCCTTAGAACTTCTACATATCTGTTATATACAATTTATACAAGAAAAAAAAAACTTGTTTGCAATTAAAAATCAATTTGTATGCAAATTTATTAAATGTTAAACTTAAAGTGTTAAATGATTTTTCTACCATATTAATAAGCAAACAAACATCATTTCACAGATTTGTAAACCTGGCAAAAGTATTTATGAAATATAAGCAAAATTTAATCGCCCAAGCAACAATGAGTTGTGTATCTTTTTGTAATAAATTTGTAAATACCAACTGAACTGCATCTAATATATAATATCCAGGGTATTTGAGAAACTGCGATTTACAATAAGAAGTACCTCTTGTAATCTGGGACTTGTATGCAAATATTTGTGAACAATAACGGAACTGATTGTCAATAACAGCTGATAAGCTAACATTCAAAATACATACAATAAAAATATTAAACAGTTGAAGGAATGCTAACGAAAATTGCAAAAAATAAATCGGTTCTTAAATCGGTGTTAAGGACTACCATATTAGCAGCATTACAAAAAGCAACTTAGAGATTATAAGCAAACAAAAAATGCACATAATTTTATTAGATACAGTGCCATACAGTCATCTGTTGTTATTCCAACATTAAAAAAGAGCGCTTAACATATTTTAAAAAAAGAATAAACGTTAACTGCAGTTGCATCGAAGCTATAATGCCCTTCACCTTCACACATACAAAAACAAGATATTGGACAGCCAGTTTGTATGGCAGTTGTTGTTGTTGTTGTAGCGGCAGAATTCTGCCGAGTTGACAGTCCTTGGCCGGAAAAAATCCGGGTCCGTTCCGGTTGCGTAGACCCGACTGTCGTGGCAGTAATATGCTATGGTGCTCCGACTACAGTTCCGACAAATGGGCAACTTCTTGAACGTATGCAAAATTTCTGATCGATATCTCGAAAACTGAGGTACCATTCTATGCAGAGAGACGAACGGATATGGCTAAATTAACTCAGCTCGTTACGCTGATTTTATATATATGTATATATATTTTTATAGTCTCTGAAGTGGATTTACAACCTTCGTGGCTAACTTATTATACCCTGTTCTGGGTATAAAATCATACATCAGTAAATTTTCAAGACACACAACAAGCAAAACAAACGTTATTCCAACACATAAGAAGCACTTTTAACGGTAATTGATGATTTTTTATTAGAATTTAATATGGTTTTACACTAAACTATACGCGAAATATAAACAAATTGTACGAATTGCTGTGGACTATAACAAATATTAATGGAATTGTGTACATTTTTATAAGAAAATTAAAGAAAATAAATTCTTACATTAAATTAAAAGCGACGGCAAATGTAGGACCGGAGGTACAACACTTACTTCACTTTATGCGGTGTATGGGTTCTTAAGCAACATATTCATATGAAATTTCAGTGACATTTACTTCAAATACATAACTGCAAAATACCGAATTTAAAAAATAAAGCATAATATTGCTCTTTGTTTTCGATACACAATTGCACTTATGGTTATGTTATGGTTTTGTGGTAGAAATCACTGTTACTTCGCACAAATATTTTTCGAAAGTCACACAAATGTCTAGCTATTTCAAATTTACAATTCAAAACTGCTTGCAATTATAACATTTTTCTTCATTCTCTTTCACTAAAACTAAACATAACTTTACTTCTGCATTTTAGAGCGCATTCAATGTCATTTAGCCATGATTAATTCATTGTTTTCGCTGGCATTCACTTTGGCCAAATCGTCGACCAGCGTGTCGAGCAGTGCTCGCAGCTCTTGTTGTGCAAATTCCTGTGGCAAAGGTAGACGTTCCAACGCAATCTTTATAATCAAACATGGATTCAACACGGGACAGACGAGCAGTACGCCGCGCACGAGACAAGCAAGATTTTGCGCGATCTCACTTTGACATAGACGATGTTTGGCCGTGGGGCAGGGCAAGAGATTTATGCGAGAACATAAATCGGCCAATTGTGGTTTTAAATTCTCCCAACGTGCCTCGATATCTGCCTCGGTCTTTAGCGATTTCAAATTCTTGAACTGCGTAGCAATGACAAGACCGCAATTATTGTGTAAAATGAAAATTTTAAAAAATTTTGTGAACTTACCTTCTCATTAATATCGATAAAATCTAAAAAGATTTGTCCCTGATTAGACCAATTCGGTACTTTTATGGTTTTAGTTGCCTCGGCACCCTCAAACTGGCTCAACAAATCATGTAAGTAGTCGAGGTTGTCTGTGTGTGAAAATAAAAAATTAACTGTTAGCTAAATGTATACCAAACTAAGTGCTCCCGCACTCACCATTGATAATTGCATCGGGTGCGAGATGTTGGAATATGACTTCATGCGCCAAAGCCCATTGGTTGGCCTTCAGCAAATATTTTGCCTGCAATTGGTAATTGCCAATAGCGCCCGCTTTCACGGCCTTAGCGTAATCAATCCATTTTTCTGGCACGCCCAAATTATTGATAACGAATTTCTCCTTCTCCGACAGCGCGACATCTTTTGAAACACTCACATAACGGTAAAGTACATTCTGTACAGACAATTCACGTTGATTGCGATCCTTTATATGCAATAGCACGAAAATGGCCCACTCCCAGAGATCATTACACTCCAATTGACTGGCGAAGCCAACATGCAATTGACTTTCGCTTAGCTCGGAACAGTGGCGATAACCAATGGCCTCCAACGTTTGCAGCAGTAACCAACTGAAAGCAAAAAATATCAAAAAAAAAAAAAAATTGTAAAATAATTTTGATTTCTTCGCAATTATTATGGGTATACCTCAAGCGGTAGTCCATGGGGTCGGTTGTGTGCGTGGCTGGATTCAGCAAACTCTCCATTGGATGACTGCGTTTGGAGTATAGCTGCAGCAAGTGGTAACGCAAATCGTAAATCACGTGTTTTTCGTTTAAATTGGTCTTGTCCATGTAACATGGTGTTGGCGGCAATGAGTAGAACTCCTCCGATTTGAATGACTTATCGTAGGCCAAAAGTGCGTCAGTTATAGATGCAGTGGGCGATGAGAGATACCACAATTGAATCTGCAAATTAAGGTTAATTTTTTTTTTTTTATAAATTTCTAAAGTACAATAACTATGAACTCACCGCCAACACTTTGATCCATTCAATGCCATCCAAAGTGTTGATGGGTCCATGTCCGGAATCCATTAGCGCCACACCGGCAACCAACATGTACAACTTCAAACGCTCCAATTGTATAAATTTGTCGGCTTCATCTTTGTGCCAAGCGGCCAATTGATCCTCCATTAGCTGACGCACAGTGGGTCCCGATGAGAGTTGTGACAGCAATAATGATAAATTCATGTCGTCGTAACGCACAGCCAGCTCACATGCTTCGGTCACTTTGTGGCACATCACCAGGTCCAATAAGTGATCGAGGTATGTGTTTTTGGACACACTCTTCGTGAGCAGATCTTTCTCGGTTAATGTATTCTCTAACCATTCGGAGAGTAAATTGCGTCGACACATTACGGCAAAGTGTGAAGCTGGTTCGCGTCCCTCCAGCTCTTCATGCTCACCCCATAATGCCAAGCAAAGTGACCACACCGAAACGGCATATTCCTCCAGTGGACTCAAATTAATTTGCTTGATTGCTTCGTCCAGATGTTTCACAATCAAATCAGTGCCAATATCCGACTTTATCCAAGGACATTCGCTACCCTCAATGTCTTCTTGTAGAGAGTTGCGCAATTGAAGTTCTAAATGTGTTACAATGCTCTCTTTGAAGTGTTCGTAGTGCATGACCGAGGATATTTTAACGTGTTGCAATACAATGCTGCTGAAATCGTTTGAGCCACGACCCTTGAATATATAGGGTGCGACATCGTAGAGGTGTTCATCTTAAAAACAAACAAAAAAAAAATACAAAAAGTGAAAAATAAGTTTTAACAACAACAACAATAGTAAAAAAATAACAACACCGAAAAAACAATAACAAAATTCGAAACAACAACAACCAAGTAAAAATTATTACTTTGCACTTCACGGTCCAGATTCTTGCGTGTGGATGGCACAATCAGCGTGTTCTGTGGACCAAAGCCCACTTTGAAGCGACGATAGTTATGCAAGCCCAAATCCGCTGCCCATATGCCTTTCAATTTAAAAGCCAGAGAATTTGCAAATGGCACTTGGAATGCTGGCCCTTTCACGTTCGCCACTTTGGGTCTCACGGAGAATTTCGGTAATTTAACCATTTGTAAGGGCGCTGTTGAGTCACTGCCTGCTGCGGGTGTCGATCTCTACAATTAAAAAATAATGGTTCACTAGCTATAAATTCACAAGAAATAATTTACCTCGGTGTCAATTTCACGTGTAATGCTCATAACGGAACCCGACGAAGATGGTGGCAATGGCGATTTCTGCATAACGAAATCCAATTGGCTCGATGCCTCCGATAGAGCACCGCCAATGCCAGCCTCCTTCCATAAAGAGGTTTGCGATGAAGCGCGCATATCTTGCAGATGTTTTCCAAATAAACCGGCACGACGGCTCTGATTGCGATTAAAATCAGAGTAATTGTTTTCAAGTTCGGCACCAGGGCCCTCTGACTTATTGTCTAAGTCGTCGTCGCCGAAGAAAGAAGCCTTCATCAATTGCAGCTTGTGTGAGTCCGTGCCTGCTTCGCGCGCCAAAAAAGCAGTTGGACTAGTTACGCGCGGAATTTGTTGTTGCTGTCCATCATAAAACGAATAATCGTTGCCATTTGCTTGGAGAAATTCTAGTGTTAAAAGAAAGTTAAAAAAAAAGCCTAAATAAATTTAGAAAAAAAAAACTACATACGTGTCTTATCCATTAACATGAATTCGGCGGACTCATCCATGGGATAAAAATTTCCGGCACCGGCAGCGAGACTCTTTGGGTCCAGAGCACGTGCAGCATCCTCGGAGATCTGCAAAGCAAAGGAAAATAATATTAAATTGATCTGGTTTTTATCATATATTTTTTATTAATTCTACTAACTACTCACCTTTTGGGCATTCTTCAATGCCGCCATTGTAATTTTATCAGCTGCAGCGGCGTTAACTGCTGCAACTTGGCCCGCCGCCGGTGCTGTGGCACCTTGCGTACCCGCCGCCGCACCCATCTTTGCTTTTTTCGGGTCGGTTGGCACACCCTCGTCCTCTTCATCGCTATCGTTGAGTCCATATTTCGAGAAATGCTTCACCCGAAACACCCAACTTCCCGTCTCCGGACGATACTCAATGAATCGTGTATCATTCTTATCACAAACTCTGCGCAATTTTGTTTCCCAATCCATGTCGGCCAGACGCACTGGATCCTTAATGGGCTCGTGCTTGGTTTTGTCATGCGGCCAAACTTGATCCAGAGTTACCTGCGCTTCTCGATTCAAACCACTACCAATGGGTGGCTTATTGTCGTCATCAGGATAAATGATAATTTCCTTGTTTCGGAAGTGTACTGCAACAGAAAGAATAATTTTTTATACATTTTTATTCTAAACTACTAAAAAATCTATGATTTACCTATTTCATCCAGATTTAAGCCGGCCACATCCATTTCCTTTCCAAAATAAACATTACCATAGCCCTCGCGGCCTACTGTGAAATTGGGCACAATACAGGTCCCATCCTCGGCAAGATAAGACTTGAGATCGTCCAGTGAAGGTATCGTATAGTAACTAGAATTGAGAATAAAGCAATCAAAACGGTCTCTTTATTATGTACTCCATCATAGCTTACCCGATGCGCCTTAACGTGATGCCGGTGGGGTGTTCTTCGTACTCTTCTGCCGCTTCTTCAATAACCGAGCGCTCTTCGCCGGGATATGAGCGATTAGAGAATAAGCTTTCGTCATGATGTGCCGAAGCATCGCGTCGTGACGTCTCGCGACTTGTTTGCTCTTCAAACGTATTCTCCAGCACTGTGGAAACAGATGCGCGACCGACCGGTGTGCCCGTTGTACCGGCGCCACTCGTGGTGCGGTAAGTTTCCAAGGGTTTACGAGGCACCAACTCAGAGAGTGTGCTATTCAGTGGCACAACACTTTCAATGCTGCTATTCAAGTTTTGTTGACGCATTCTCTCCACATTATTGGGATGCAGCCAAGATTCTCGACGTCCTATATCACTTTCGCGTCCAATCTGCGCCGCAGTCGCTACTGTAGGGTATGCGGAAGATTTTGCTGCTTGCGATATTGGTGGATCCAATGGTATTTGTCCAGAGAATGATTCGTTGCGAAGCGTGGATGTGGCGGGCTGAGCCAGACCGCCCGACTGGCGCTGTCCGCTATTGGTTAGCGAATTTTGCGCAGTCGTTAGCCTATTGGGACTAGTGTTTGCGCTTGAGCTATTGCCGACAATCGTATTTGCCGGTTTGGGTTTTATTATTAGACGTTTCGCATTTGGTTTCAGACTGAAGGTCTCCACACTCGAATCAAATTCCTCAAGACCTTCGAAAAGTGATTTTTTCGTTAACGCACTTGTGATTGGCTTAACGCGCACAACGCTCGGACTGGAGCGCGTAGATACCTTGAACTGGTTCATTGTTGTCTCAAGTATTGCCTTTTGTGCGGCTGGATTTGTGGCACGTGTGGCATCTGTTTCATCGCTTCGTTTCAAGTCTTTAAAAATTGGATTATCGCCGTAAGGGGAGGTGACCTTCGCCAATATTTGTTGATGAATAGGCGGTTGTTGTTGTTGTTGATTACCGCCAAGGCCACCTAGCGACATATTTCCACCACCGAGAGTACTCGAGCCAAACCCACCGCCTAAAGTTGTACCAGCGCCAAAAGCACCAGCACCGCCACCACCAAAGAGCCCACCAGTTGGATTAGGGGCACCCTGACCAAGAGTGGAACCAAAAAGTCCGCCTGGTTTGGCGGCAGCATTGCCAAACAATGAAGTGCCAGTGGAGCCGGTGTTAAAATTCAATGGTGCTGTAGATGTTTGCGTGCCAAATGCACCAAATCCAGAAGTTGCAGGTTTATTTAGTGTTGAATTGAATAATCCTCCACTTGTGTTTCCAAGTGAAAAATTTGTAAAACCTGTATTGGCTGTTGATGTTGCGCCAAAAGCAGGTGCAGCGCCGAATCCGGTTGTAGCAGGTTTGGCACCAAACAATCCGGTACCGGCGGTGCTTGTTGCCGCAGTGCCAAATCCACCAAAGCCAGTGGTGCCAGCCGATGATGTCCCTAGGCCAAACGCGGGTTTGTTAGCATCAGCTGCGGGTGCGCCGAAGAGCGAATTTTGTTGCGCAGGAACGGCGGCACCAAATCCACCGAAACCCGTGTTAGTTTGTCCAAATGCAGGCGCTGTAGCTGCTGTCGATGTTTGACCAAACAAACTCGGTTGTGTCTGTCCGAAAGCTGGCTTAGCACCAAACAAATTAGACGAGTCTGTTGTAGCTGCGCCAAAACCACTAGTATTTGGCGCTCCGAAAGGTTTGCCTAGAAAACTATTTTGCTGTGCCGTTGCGCCAAAGGCAGACGTGTTGGTTTGACCGAAGGCACCGCCACCAAATAAGCCTTTGTTATCTGTTGTTGTGGCAGCTTGTTGGCTAAAAAGTCCGGTAGTTGGTTGAGCGGTTGCACCAAAAAGACCAGTACCCGTAGCAGCTGGTTGAGTGGTTGAACCAAAGAAACCAGTAGTTGCTCCGGATGTGCCAGCTTGTGGACCTTTTCGATTTGACATATAATCTTCTAAACGCAATTCTTCCAAAGATTTGCTCTCGTACTCTTTCATGGCAGTAATACAATGCTGCTTGGTGTTCACATTATTTGGTTGGCCAGCTTTCATGAGCGTATCGGTACCAATTGTGGGTTGATATTTTGCTATAGACGAGCCAGCATTAGCTCCCATCATCATAGTTGTGCCACTACCAAACACATTGCTTGTAGTTGGTTGCGTTTGACCAAATGAACCGAAACCAGATGTGCTAGTGGTAGCTGCAGGTTGGCCAAATAATGAAGACGTTGGTTGTGCAGCTGTCTGCCCAAAGCCACCCAGCGTACCGGGTTTAACAGCGGATCCAAAAGCAGATGTGTTTGATTGTCCGAAAACAGAGCTAATATTGGATGCCTGTTGTGGTGCGCCAAACATCGATGGTGCTTGTCCCGTTTGCTGAAATCCTAATTCACAGCACAAAAAATATTAATTCCGTTACTTACATTTTGTTTACAAAACTAACCTCCAAAAGCAGGCTGAGCATTCGTAGTGCTGCCGAAAGCCGATGTGGTATTTGCAGCACCAAATAATCCAGTCGATTGAGGTTGCGTAGGATTTGCACCAAACAATGAAGGTGTTTGCTGTTGTGTGCCAAAAGTTGGTGCAGCACCAAAAGCTGATGTTGCGGGTTTTCCAAAGGCAGAATGACCAAATGGTGAAGCATTTGTCGTGCTGCTGAAGCCACCAAAACCAGTGCCCGGCGTAGAGGTACCAAATGTGGGTTTAGTTCCACCAAACATTGTATTTCGTCACTAACTGCGCAATTTACCTAAAATGTAATCAAACAAAGTGCAATTTCTGACTCACAGAGGCAAATTTCACAATGCATGCAACACGCTCTCCTTACGAGGCATGCAACAGTCGAAAACAAAATTTATTAATTCTCAAAAGGATCGTAAATACTTTAAAAGTGTTGCGTTACAATAAGCTTTTAGTTACACTTACTCAAATTATTTAATTTCTTTTACAAAAACGTTTAAATGCAATATACAATAACCGTTTACAAGCAGAAAAATGGCGCTATTACTCGGAGAATTTCTGCAAATTTGACATACCACACTGTGTCTAATAGTTACAAAGTTATCGATAAAATACATGGGATAAATGATTAATCGTATTTGAAATGCTATGAGCAAGGTAATTTTAAGGGCAGTCTATTTCCACTTAGTAGAATTTTTAGCATATAAAATTATGTTCAGCATAATTAAAACAGAGAACTAAGAAGAACGAGGAGGTGCAAATTGAATTTTGTATGACGCTCGATTGGGCGGCTAACAGAGCTTAAAAATTGAGATTAGGGAGAGTCTAAGTTCTCTAATTAAAGAACGTTGATATTGGCAGATCTGATATCCTGAAAGGTTACCAATATTTAGAAGAAGAAACTTTCACAATTTCTTTATCTAACATTATATTAATATAACTTTCGAGTAAAAAGTGCACCAGAACTCTTGAAAAAACTTTAAAAAAAGTTCTTTAATATAAATTGTTGATATTGATATAAACTAAAAGTAGTATAGGTCGTGCACTATATTTTTCAATACTTCTTCAATCTAATTATTTATTGCACAATATTATACATGTTTTATAGCGCGCTCTTTCTTACATTCAACATCCGATTACATCAAATATTTGTTTAACCGTTCACACCTAGTAAGCAAATGAAAGAATTTGTTGAGCAAAGCAAAAGGCTCAACACATTTATCGAATTGAAGCAAAATGCAACCATTCAGTCCTCCATACCAGAGAACGTATATACGTATATGATATACGTTCTCTGTCCATACTCAAAGGCAAAATTGAAGCAACAGACGGAAAATGTAAGTGAACGAGTGTGGAACAAAATAAAATGATGTGAACAAAACGGCGGCAAATAGTGCAACAATTAAAATTCCTAATTTTTTTATTTATGTTGTGTTAAAGTCGTCATTTAGTGATTATTACGGGTAGTGCCACAGAGCGACTTGAAGAATGTGAGTTAGCTAATTACTAATGGATTCGTACGAACTACGAATGAATATAATTAAGAAAGAAATTCAAGAAAATCGAATAATATACACTGTGCTGTGTAAGCTTTTTGCGCTGTTGGAACAATGTCATGTCGATAAGGCGTGGTGGTGAGGAGCTGATGAGCTATAGCCAACTCCCAAATAAATAAAAAAAATTTAATTCATATGAAATCGAAAGAGAGGCGTTTAAAATTGCACAACGTACCGACTATTGCAAAGCTTGCTAATTCGCATTGTGGTTAATCGAGTATATAATGTATGTTTAAGTGGTTTAAACGAATTTGTTTCACCCAAATTCCTGTGAATTAAATAAAATATATGTTGAAAATTGGAATACATTGATGATTTGTACAGTGCGTATCAATACTTAAAATTTATATTTAAAATTATACGCTTTGAAGATATTTCTCTATGTAAATAATACAATAGCTCTCACTTCAGTCAAGTAAATTATAACTCATTCAAATATGAACTCGTTAAATTGGAATTTAATTTGATATTCATAATTGCAAGTTTATAGTCAATTTCAAGAAAGCGGCTGATGTTGATAGTGATAGTAAAAGTTGCTGCAATAGTGAAGTGTATAGCAAAACAGGAAAGATAGAACAACAACAAAGTGTCTCAATAAGGTGTCAATTCAAAGTGAAAACAAAACAAGATGACGTCGACTGCAGCGACAACGCCAGTGTGGAAGGAGGCGAATAGTAAACATGCTTTCGGGATTGGTAAGTTTATGCAAGATTATTTGTAGTAATCAATATATACATACATTGTACATAAAAAAAAAATTATATAAAAATAAAAATTATGTTCTGACAAATTAAAAAAAAAAAAAGCATAGATGGTAAGCAAAATGGTTTATACCTACCCAATATTTGTACTTATCCATCACATGATTTTATATTTGTAACTGTTTTTACATAAAATCATTACAAAGACGTTATTGATATCCAAACGAAATTTCATGAAATTTAGTAGCGCGCCGTGTATGTATTACCGATTATTCGGTGTATATATTGTGTATATGTTTGAATTATCGACTTAATATTAAATTTGCCTAGCTTTTAAGAAATATACAAAAGTAAACAAGTTTTCATTTCAAATTCTGAACCCGCACGTTACCGCCACACCTAATATTCCTCACTTAAAGGTCTCAAGATAATTTTTCCTTTCAAAGATTTCTTAGTAGGTACCATGAGACCATTAGTGTTTCTATTTACCTACCCCTTTTCCTCTTTCATTATCTTGTTCACCTTTCTTTTGTTGTGTATCATGCGCGCACCCTAGGTCATCCGTTTATTTTTAATGTTTTGTCTGGCGTGTAGAGTTCTTCACAGCTACGAACCAAAGTGCAATTAGATGGCTAAAGGACGGTAGCGGCAATTGACCTCCTGCTGAGCAACTTGTTACATAGCATCATCACCGCGCAAGCACGTACAGTCAAAAGGTGCGCGCATTTTCCACATTTCATTATTGCTGGTCGTCCAAAATTTTGAACACACTCCACATAGGTACGTATATGTAAATGTATGGTATGTGTATGAGATTTGCCATGCTGGGAAATACTGGTCGCTCTTGGAAAAGTGGAGCACGTTTTGTGTTTCAATATTCTCGTACTTGAAAAATTGAAAAATAAACATACCAGGCGTTGCTGATCGGTATAGTTTGTGATGGCCGGCCGCTAATCCACACATAAGTATTGCCTGTGTGGAATTTCAGTAGCTCGTCATCGAGTGTAATATGGTTTTTAATTTGCTTCAGATGACTCGCAACATATTATATACATACATATGTATATGTTTGTACGAGTATGTACATCCCGTGTACATGTGTGCTTTGTATGTACGTTCATATATATGTATGTATGTATGCATACAGGTACATCGTCAAACACATTCAACGCTCTCTGCTCTGAAACACAAACTGGCCTGTACTTGAATTAGAAACAAATATCAAGTAACATACGAACTTCGGTATGTTAGAATAGCTGTCGCACCGAGCGTAATAACTGTGGCAGTGACCATGAAACTTGATTTAATTATCTATTTATCTGAGGTTTCAAATAATACAGTTGTCTGTAAGTGCAATTCGCGTTGAATAGCTTCAGTCTGTGGCACTCATGTTCTCTGTGTAATCTTTTGTAATCTGCTAGTTTATCGAAATGTCATAATTTAGCTGATTGAATTCGACTAATTGAATTTCATAGTATCGTCTGTCTGATTGACCTTTGATTGAATAGCATTGAACGGTTTCAAAATATAGTATAATATGTACATATGAACATATGTAATGTATGAATAAGCAATGTTTGTTATTTATTATAGCTAAAAATACAACTTAGAATAGCAAATATTGAATTTTTTAAGTAAGTATTAGTTATTATACAAATGCCTTGAACAATAATCCGTGCCGAATTTCGTGAAGATATCTTATTACATTTAATTTCCATACAAGGACTGGATTTTGATCAATCAGTTTGTAGGAAAACTTAATATACAATGTTCAAGGTATAAATATTATACTTACCCACGAATTACATATATTCTTTTTTGTTTTTGCTATAAAACTTAGACACACACACGGTCTATGTGTGTATATATATTTGACTATATCTATCTAACCCTATAAGTCACTACTTGGGCACTAGCACCACGCAATACCATGAAACTCAAACGACAAAATATTTTAATCTCCACATCTATCTTTGATTGTATGACAGAAAAGTTAATATCGAGTGTTATGTAAACATATGCTTTAAAACGTTACTACTGGCCTATATTTACCAATACAATTCATTATATAATATATATGTACAAACTATATAACACAAAGCATACCAACTTCAGAGAAAATTAATCGAATGGAACTGAAATGTGGCGATTCCACTTCGACGCATTCAACGGACAATTCAATATTCCACCAGTGCCAAACGCCTGACGCCCCACAACCAGTCTCCAAGTACGTAAATAAGCGCGTAATGCTGTCATAACAAGCCAATGCAATGAAAAATGAAAATTATAAAACCAAAAAACAAAAGATAATTTAACAAAAGTAGAAAATATTTGACTAAAAAGTAACAATTATTCTTGTAGTACGCGTTACTTGAAAGAAAACTTATAATTGGCATGAGGCGTTTCTCACCTCAAGCCTCGCCAGCCACAAACTTAGTAGTTACACATATACAATTTTATACACATATATATGTATATGCATATGTTTGTGTGTTTATATACGCTGTTGTTTGTGGCTAATATCTATGGTTGAGCTGTCCGCGCGTAGCTGATATTTATACTACTTATAGCGACACGCTATCTCGGTTATCGTCACGTTATTACTTAGTTTTTTCCCCAGGTTTTTGCTTTTATCTTTTGACTGTTTTTCTTAATGTTTTTCACTATTCATACAGCGGTCTTTACAATTGCGTTTTTTTTTTAACAATTGCTTTTGTTTTATATGCATAAACTCAAACATAATATGACTGTATAAAATGTTTTCTTATTCTTTTTTTCATTTCTTATTTCTTGAAATTCTTACTTTACTATTGCTAATTTTTTCGTTTGCAGTGTTTTTTGTTTCAATTATATTCGATAATTATTCATTATTAATAATATATGTACGTTTTATTACGCTTTACTCTGTTGCTTGTCTCAACTCAGGTCGTTCATATGGTGTGTGTGTGTTTGTAGGTGTTTGCAAGTATTCGCACCCACATCATTTTATTCAATCATTTAGCCATATTACTGTTTTATTGTTATTATTTTTTAATTAAATCAATTATTCATATTCCACAACATTCCAAATTCTCGATATGACTTTTGCTTTTCTTTAGTTTTGGTATTGACGAGGGTTAACTTGAGGAAGTATTCTAGTCTAAAGACATAATTTACAGGTAATTTTTGAAGTGTCGTAAAAAAAGGAAAATTATACTTTTGATATCCTCTTCTTCTATTAGTTATTTATTAACATTACAAGAATACAGAAAAAAAAAACTAAGAATAAAAAAAGTTGAACATTTCAAACATTAGCAGCTGATGAAGTAGCACGTAATTATAAACATGATTTTAACCTAGCAATTTGGAAAAAAAAAATTTTTAATCTAGAATAAATGTTTGAACAACATTTTCACGAAATATGAACTGGATGTTTCTACCTCCTTTTTTTACTCTTTCGCATTTTTTTTTTTTAGTATAAAAAGAGAAAATTGGAGTTATGTATATTTCCAGCCATAGACAAGTCTATAAAGAAGAGTCTCTGAAAATATCAGTATATCGGTGCAGTAGAACCTAAAATTTGTTTATATTTATAGACTAGAGTACCTCCATAAGTATTGGTTGATTTGATCATGTTAAGTTCAAAAATATGTACTTTTATAATCTGAGTCGGTAATCTACCAATTCCTCATCTTCAAAATTTTTTGACCGCCCAGGACATTCTTTGTCTTCGCAGCCATATTTGAGTACAAAAAAGTGATTGCTGCTTACTTTGCAAATGAACGAAATATATTGAAAAAGACAGTAGATTTCCAAGGCATGTTTAGAATATTGGAACAATGGAATAATAAATAATCAAGTTATGCCATCTCTTGGCAAACCGCACAAATATAGTTATAGCCCCAATATTAGTAATATTTTAATGTTTTTGCTGTCAAAAAAGGAAAATATATTGTTTGCATTTTCTTATTAAAGTTTTTAATATTTTTTAGTATCAAAAAATTATTTACATTATAATAACGTAAGTATAATATAATATAACTAAATTTTTTTTCAAAAACTTTTTATCTTTTCAACATAATTTTATTAATTTATTCATTTAAATTATTTAATTATTTTTGATTATAATAAATAATCTATTTTCGTTAATACAAATTATTCTTACGTTGAAACCGAAATAAGAAAAAAAATGTAAAACATTATTTTCTCTTTATGTTATATTTAAAATACATATATACTTTAAAAAATATTGGAAAATTGTAATAAAAGTGTGGATACTGCTATTTAATTCTATACATTTAACTTAACTTTTTGTTATGAAAATAAAATATATATTTTTTTCCGCTTCACCCTAATATTTATGTATTATATGTAATAATAAAAATGTATAATATACGAACTATAAAAATTCAATATTTGAATAAGTCAGTTTTCATTATCCATAAAATTTAAATACAATTTTTATATTATTATCCGAAAAAGTATAAATTTTAAAAAATTACCTAATTTACACATTTATATGACTTTGTTTACTTAATCAAAAAGCTGAAAATAACTTCAAAAACTTTTCCACCCAAATCCTCATCCAAAAAAATGCATAAAATGTGCCCTTTCGTTTCACTTCTTGCTGCTTGTTTACGCATTTAACACGAACGCTCTATGTGGTCGGGTGAATACCACCTCTCGCTACTTCTTGCTGCCTCATTCCACGTCCCATCGTACAGATATAACGTAAATACTCACATTTATTGGGGCTCAAGAGCATTTCACCAGCAAAGACACCGCAATCAACTTTTCCTTTATATATTTACAATAAATATTTCATTTTGTAATTTATTTCTTGTGTATTCCAAAGTTCTTGGCGTTTTCCCCAACACCAGCTCATCTATAACTGCTGCACATCTGTGCATGTGCAGAAGGGTGTTTAAAAATAAGCTCCCTATACTTTGCCAACGTAGTCGCTTCCTTTAACTTTTAATCTCTTTTTTTGTTTTTGTTATTTCTGCTTTTTCTCTCATTGCCTTTGCTTTGTTGTTGACTTTGCCGCCGCTTGAGTCCACTTGCATGTGCATTGGCCTACACTTCACCTGCCTGCCGTTGGTGCTGTATTGCCGATTGTGGCTGTGTTGGTGGCGCTGCTGCTGGTTAGCTCTTGTAAGAGTCTATTCGTCAGCGTCGGCGAGTGCAAATGTGAACCCATTCGCTGGGTGCTGCTATTGCATGTTTGTTGGCGCAACACGTGAGTCGAGTGTGTTTGTGTAGAGCCTTGGTTGTTTGCCTTTAGTCTTAGCGTATTGGGGCGCACTTGATTTGATTCCTTGTTTCATTATTTACCGTGGCACTATTGTGTTTTTAATGCTGTTTGTGTACTCCTTTCATGAACTCTTAGTTCTGTGAGCGTATAATTTAGCTCTGTATTTGCTCACAGGAGCAAGTAAGTATAAGCGTAAAATTTGGACTAATTTCGAAATGGAGTTTTGTTGAACATTTTAATTATTTAAATGCAGTCGTTGTTTTTTGTATTGCATTATTATGAGCGTAAGGTTTAACTAACTTTTTATATGTATATGTATACAAGTCCTTGTATGGAAATGTTTTTTACTCGACGCGATACTTTCAATTTTGGTATGAGTTATTGTCTAAGGCATTAGTTTAATCGCCGCAGAAATTGTTCAGATCGAGTCACTATAGCATATACCGAGCTGCCATACGAACTGACCGCTCAAATTAAAGTTCTTGCAAGAATTTTTTTGTATTTGTGAAGAGTATTATAGCTTCGGTTCAAGCGACGTTGCTTTTTCTTCTTGTTTTTGGAATTTAGTACATATGTAAAATCTGTAGATTATAAAAAAAGAAAATTTTTGGACAAAAAAAAAATTTTTTTAACATCTAGAGCGCCGCCTCTAAGTTTTAAAGTAAATTTTCGAGTTAAAACTTTTATTTCGTAAAAATTTTTTGACAAATGCTCTAGAAGCTGTGGAGAGTCCATTTCTAGCCAATTAAAATTTATCAACTTAAAAAAAGTCGTCACAGTCGTCATTATTGGAGTTTTAAAAAAAGTCTTAAACGACAACATGCTTTCCTCAAGCGTTAAAATAAATTTTCAACCAAAAACCGTCACATTCGGTAATTTTTATATAAATGTAAAAAGTTTGAACCAAAAATAATTTTTTCTTGTCCAAAAAAAAATTTTAACTCCTCTAGATGTTAAAAAAAAAATTTTTTTTTGTCCAAAAATTTTCTTTGTTTATAATCTACAGATTTTACCCTCAGGCTAAGCAAAAAAAAAATTCAATTCCACCCTCGTTTATTTGCCATAATTTTAAAAGCATAAAAAGCGTGATAAATATAAACTTAAACACAAACATTTGTGTTTCTTAAATGTTTTCAACATGTTTAAGTACCAATAAAGGCTGACTTAAAGTAAAAATTAACAAAATAATGCAAAAATGCGACCAACACTTAAATATGCCAGCACATATCAATGGGCTTAAGCTTTACGCGCATTTACATACATATGTATGCATTTAAGTATATAAATAAATATCTGAATACATACGTATGTATGTACATATTTCTTTTATAATCTCACACAAGTAGCTAAAATATGTCACCACTTGTGGTGCTTTTAACCCTACAACAACGCTTTATAGCACTTGCTTCGAGTGGAAGGACAAATATTCACACATACGTGCACACATATGTATTTGTTCAGTACTTTGTATACATTTCAGTACTTTGTATAACTTATAGCATGCTCTCATCACAGAAATGACGGTCCATTAACACAATTAAGCAAGAATTCTGTGACTGAATGATCAAATGACGAAACGAAGAAACTGTCGCCACGACTCGCACTTTTCACCCCATAACCGGTTGAACGACAATTAAGTGGATATGCATACGAATACGCCCTGCAAGAAATGCTAATAGCGTTTTAGCCGTTGTCATTCACATAGAAGGAAACTAGACAGAGCATTTCTGTTACATACTTTGAATTAGTTAATAGAAAATATATACACACATACATATTTATATACTATGTATAAATATTAAAAATATAGTTTGTTGTTATTTAGAATACCGTCTGGGTAAAACTTTATTATTAAATGTTACTAAAAATATTCTTATATTTTTTGTTCTTTAGTTTATATAAATTTTTGGAAAGTAAAGCGTTTTGCCACAATTGATGAGATCAAGTCAGAATCGAAGAGGATTTGAAAAAGCGTCGGCACAATTGTATTATATCCGAGGGGAATTACTTTGAAGGGGACAAAATAGATTTGGATGAACAAATAAGTACTTTGCTAAAAAAATTCAAAATTAACCGTTTTCTTTTGAACACACCTCGTATGTATGTACGAACATACTTATGCACTTATGTATGTACATAAGTATGTATTTACACATCTATTTTATTAAATCTTTTCTCTGATTGCTTTCTGTCAATGATTACTCACTCCACTATATTGAAAAAAAGAACTAATATCCACATAACTCCCCCACTTTTGCTGCATGCGGCACGACCGTCGCTGATTAAGTGAATTGAAATTCTATAGACGAGCGCAATCGACATCAATGCTACGATGGGATTACTGCACTTTGGCATCGATTGCATGCCTGGTTCCAGTTTTTATATATGCATACATACATACATATATGCATAAGTACACACACATATGTATGTAGCTAAGCATAGTCTAAAGTATACATAAATATGTACATACATTCGTTGATTAGACTGATCGACAATGATTGGAAGCCTGGGCGTGGCAGGGCAGTGTGTGCAAGCTGTTTAACTTGATTTTCAATTTTCTTATTGCCTATTGCGGCCTTAACAATGGAGCAGCAAATGACACACAAATACATACAGACGCACACACACATGTGGATAGGAAGCAATAACTGTAATTTACAGCTTAATTGCAAGTTGCCGCCAGTGGACAATTGAGTGTCAGCCGCAATCAGACGATTATTCCGCTATCACTAGGATTTACTGCTACTTTTTTGCTTTCATTTGTGCGCTAATTTATTACTATTTGTGGTTGTTGTTGTTGTTATTTTAGTTAGCGCTTGTGTGTATAATTAAATAAATAAATGTGTATTTTTTAATATCGTGCGCATTATTTTGGCCTCAATTAATCGCTTGCCCCGCCACCAACGCGCTCCACTCCTCCTCCATCCTCCGTGGGGCGCAGCTATGCGCGGATGTCGTACGCCAACCACGAGCTTAGAAATGTTGAAACACTCTGACCGCCGAGCTTATCTTGACGCCGCCCTCTTTCTTTATCACCTTCCAATGGCACTTTTTGTTGCTCAAAACACTTGAGCCGTTACCGCAGCCGAAGCTCGGCTTGCAATGCACGTCGCGTTGAAAGCGTCAAATAATGATCTATGAAATTTCTTTATTGTGAAAGGTGAACAGTGTGGTGCGGATTGAGTGTCGGGTGGAGGGCTGGCGAAGGCAGACTGATTTTGAGCACGGGACGTGTAGCCAGCTAGTGGCCTGGGAGATTTTTTGAGCTAAACCTTCTAATGCTATGAGCGTCATTAAAAATCTATTTAATTTTATTTGTTGCGTTTGGTTTATTTTTTACATTTTATGCCCATAAGTTTTTTCCGTCTTTTCAAGTAAAGTGTGAGTTTTACTGCTGTTTTATTGCTTTCCCGACATGGCGAAACGGTTTTAGATAAAAACAAGTAAGGAAGGGCTAAGTTCGGATGTAACCGAACATTTTATACTCTCGCAAAGTCAAATAGTATACTCGTTTGAGATTTCTATGTGGATTGACTGATATTTTCGGTAGAAGGTCAACTATAGGCACTGGCGTCCACATATTTAGTACTTAGGGGCTTAAACAGTTTTGGTTCGATTTAGACAATTTTTGGCCGCAAGGTGGCATACTTTAATCGCATTATTCACGCAAAGTTTTTTCCCGATACAGTCATTGTTGTCTGATTTGCATAGTGGAAAGTGAAAGAATCAGATGGAATTTAAAATGGTGTTATATGAGAAGTAGGCGTGGTTGTAGTCCGATTTCGCCCATTTTCGCACTATGACATAGAAACATGAAAAGAACGTTACGCACCGAATTTGGTTGAAATCGGTTAAGCAGATCTCAAGATATGGGTTTTCACCTAAAAGTGGGCTGTGCCACGCCCACTGTCTAATTTTGAACGCGGTTCCTATAAAGTCATCTTATACCATCTCAGAGATAAAATTTAATGTCTCTGGCGTGTTTAGTGCTGGATTTATCGCGCTTTTAGTAGTTTTTAACAGTACCGTTATATGGGGAGTGGGCGGAGTTGCCACCCGATTTCAACTATTTTCACACCGTCAATAGAAGTGCTAAAAACATTTGCTTCTAGTGAATTTTGTTATTATAGCATTAGCGGTTTAGGAGATATGCACATTAAACCAATTAGAGGCGGGACCACGCCCACTTTTTAACAAAAAGTTTTAACTGCAGATGCCCCTCCCTAATGTGATCCTGTGTACCAAATAACAGTCTTGTATCTTATTGCGGAGCTTAGTTATGGCAAGTTATTTGTTTTTGATTAATGGCGTTTTGTGGGCGTGGCAGTGGTCCGATTACGCCCATCTGCAATACCAACCGTCTCACGGTACCAAGAAACATGTCTACCAAGTTTCATAAAGATATCTCAATTTTTACTCAAGTTAGAGCTTGCACGGACGGACGGACGGACGGACGGACGGACAGACAGTCACCCGGATTTCAACTCGTCTCTTCATCCTGATCATTTATATATATATAACCCTATATCTAACTCGATTAGTTTTAGGTGATACAAACAACCGTTAGGTGAACAAAACTATTATACTCTGTAGCAACAGGTTGCGAGAGTATAAAAATATATTGTGCCTACATACATAAGTACATATGTATTTATATCCTCAACTGGGATATACCCACTGTTTGTCAAATGCAATTCTCTCAAACGATTAAATTTAGTCCCGATTTAAGTTAACTAATTTAGTCAGAAAAAAATCCTGCAAAAATATATTATCTATCGTATGTAAAATAAACCGTCACGTACTGGTAACCATTTACCGTTATCCCGATATTTGTTTGGCATTTTACGATTTTTCCTATCGTTTATTACTGTTACACTCACATACAGTGCGATAAACGTTCATATTTTTCGCTTTTTAACCCTAATTGACATTTGAAGAATATGTTTATATGTGTTTGCATGACGCTTCGGCAACAAATTGAACGCTATGCTCTTTCAACTCACTTCCGTTAGACGCATGCACAACGTATTTGAGCAATAACGTAATCTGTCAGCAAGGAAATCATTTTGACAAAATATGACCCACATCAAGAATTTAAGTGCTACGAAATGCACGACTCGGTTGTTGTTGTGTGTATTTTGACATAAACAAATTATTTCTTATTGTATTATATTACATAATAACACATGCAGCAGCTATAAATGACTCCATTGTGCAAATATGAAAAAAAAGTGGACGGGGAGATTTTAAAGCATACACTATTAAGGACGGTTGCTACAAAGCCTTTTCAAAAAAATGCATTTTTTTATAAGTTAGGACATTTATTTTTACTTTTAGGATAACAAATATATCAAAATGGTTTATTGTAAGCGTAATTTTATAAATACTATTTTATTTTTACCCTCTGTAGTAGTTTAGCGCCCTTTCCTGTTTCCTTCCTTTTCCTTTATGATGAAGCGTTATGATCAGAACGAGCTATATAAGCAGACAGCTCAATCACGGCTATGCCTTCATGTCCCGGTGCCCAAATTATGTGGGCTTGGTTTCAAACTGATAAGCCGTAGTGACTTTCTACAACCCGAGTAAGCCGAGATTGCTTTAAGTATTGCCTAATAACGCGTATGACTATGCGCTCATTGCAGAAAATTTATTTAGTTCTGAGAACAGGCTGAGCTAGTCTCTCACTCGGGTATATACGATCGCACAGGCAGACAGACGGACATGGCTAAATCGACTCAGCTCGTCACACCACATATCCTTCTGGGTGTTTCAAACAATGTGCAAACTTATTATACCCTGTTCAAGGTATTAAAATAAACATTTATTAACTGATTAGGTAAGGGGATTATGCAATATGTCTCCCAAATAACATATTGTAGAGATATTTTTTATCACTAATCGTCCATTTATTTATAAGAGGTATAAAATGTTATTATGGTACTTTCTCTTAGTTTATTATACATAATTATCTTTTTTTTACAATATTCTGTACAGTTTTTTCTAAAGGTTTTTTAACCGTATTGGACTTTATCTTCTTAACTACAGTCATATGGGTTCGTATTTTTCCCGACTTTAGAGTGATTGTTCGCAATTCATCATCAATTTCTCGTTCATATATGATAGTAATATATACATATGTATGTATGTATTGTATGTACATGTGTATGTATTTCTTTCGTATGCGTATGTTGAAAATGATGACTAATCACAAGTATAAACTGCAATAAAAATGCGGGTATTCAAAAATACAACAAAAAGTAATAATACATAAACGTACATAAATAACTGTGCCGCCGATAAAATAACTCCACAAGCGACTATCAAAACCGATGCCGCATAAAAAGCTCACGAGCCATTCGTTTTTAACGCAAATGCGTAGTATTTGGCACCTTTAGTTTTGTTTTAATAAACCGTTATAAACAAATAAATTGTGTATACTTTAATTTTGTATATTGTTAAATATACACCTGTTAGCAAAAACCGTTTTATTTAGACACCTTACACCCGGTAGCAAAATAAATAAAAACAAAAATGTCAACTTTTTTGCTAAACAAAAAACAGAGAGACATATGTAAATGTATGTATGTATGTGTGTAAATACGCGTATCGTAACTCTAACTGACTTGTGACTTTGGAATGCCTTGAAATTCACTCAAATGATGTAAACATGTATCGGCTTTCCTACTCGTATAACACCGCTCGCTCGCTGTCCAAGTCATCCGGCGGCTGCTCTGATGATGACGAATCATATGAATCTTATGACTACTCATGTTTACGCCGGTATGTGTGCTTGTGTATGCATGCATAATATTTAGTGTTTGTTGTTTGCATTTTTAACGCAAGTTTTTGCTGAGTTTCGTTTACTTTTTTTTTAATATATTTTTATAAAACATAAATTTTTTACCTTTGGCGTCTTTCTTTGTTAACAAATACGTATGTATGTATATATGTTTTTTATGTTAGTAGTTTTTCTGTTTATCTATTATTATTTTTTTTTTATTAGCACTTCATTGTTTTAGTCTCATTGTTAACTGCCCGATTGTAGTTGCATTTGGCTATACTGTTGTATGTTAATATATACATACATATGTATGTATGTACATTTGTATGAAGTAAGTGGTATATAGTATGTGAACAGCCGCGAGACACACGCATTGCATATCTATGCGACACTTGGAGGCACGTGTTTTATTTGGTGTCCACAAGGTAACCACGGATGCGCACAGTGTGCTTGCGATAAAACATTATGAAAATCGATTAAATAAAATTTTTAATTCGTTTTCTTCAAAAAATTATAAAATATTGGAATCAGTTAGTAAATTACCATAGGTTTTATTTCCTTTTCATCACATTGGATGCACTTAAACCTCCTCCAACTCAACAACTTTTTGCGATCAGTTTGACATACACATATTTTTGGTTTTGACACTAAAACCAAAGTTTTTATGATCGTTTTAAATTTTACATATTTATACTCTCAACAGGTTTATATGATGTTTGCCACGAAGTTTGTAACACCCAAAAAGTAACATTGATCTTATAAAGTGTATATGTATGTACGTTATAAATGATCAACATAACGTGACGATTTAGCCATGTCCATCTGTCTCTCTGCTCTCCTCAAAAAGCTACTTGCTTGTCGAAACCGTCAATATCGGACCACTACAGCATACAAGTATATATTTACAATTTGAACAGTATAGTCAATATGACCGATCATACGAGTTGTTGTATTCATTGCCAATGAATTAATTTTAGACAAAATAGAAAAAGATAATTATAAAAAAGAAAACATTATGCGCGTTTGAAATTAAATAACTTTATTTAAAATTTACTTTTAATATGTATTTTTTGGTTGGCAGCTTTGATCCACTGTGAGCCGCGAACAAATACTGCATCCAAGGTAAAAGCTTATGTGAAAGTATGCAGCGAACACACATACATACATATGTTTATTTATATTTTGCTTAATTTTTGTCAAAGCGTGTTACTCCGCCGTGTTGGGTGATATAAGCCATCGTATTTGCATTTGTCAGCACTTGAGTGAATGCAAACTCAACGCTGAGATTCATTGGTATACATACACGCATACATACTCATAAAGTGTCGCATGAAATTTGCGTCGCTTTTTATTTACAAATCCACGCTACTTTTTAATTTTTGTAAGATTTTTGTTCGAGTGACACACACACACAAACACAGGAAGCTGCTGCCATTTCTTCCGCAAGTTATTCATCGTCGTGTCACGCTTTTTATTCAATGCTGGATTGTTAACAAAATAACGGCAGAAACAACAATACTTTATGTGGGTGTAGATTTTCATATTATTATTGTTGTTGTTGTTATTATTTTTGTTTTTAGTTGGTTTAAGTGTTTTTGTTACATCAGTCGAGCCTCTTGTAGACGATTTTGTTGCAGTTGTTGTTACTTATGTTAATATATTTGTAAGATAAATGCTGCCTGTCTGCTTGTTGGTATGTACATATGTATGTATGTTCGTATTTTTGACTGTGTGTACTTATGCTTCAAGTGTTGTCCCTTTTGCTTTTCGATTTGTTTGACATTTCTGCATAATTGCTCATAAAGCACGCTTCCTTTACACACACACACACACACATGTGCATAAATAGCCACCTTTTCATAATTTCTACTGCTTCCGCCATCCGCTGGTATCTCCTGTTGCATTTCCGTTGCTGCTGTCAGCGCACTCACTTTTGACTTAAATTTTGTGGCATTGAATTTTATATTTCCCATACTTACGAATTCATAAAGGGAAATTTAGTGGCCCGCCATTCAGCCATGACCGTCATACTAAACGCTTACTGAGTGTGTACTTATGTAAGGATGTACATACAAGTATATGTGTGTGTGTTGCGCCGCACCTTCCTTTGCTTATCTGCACACCCTGCATCTACACTTGAAGAGTGAGTGTAAATATGTATGCATGTGTGTGTGCTAACTATAGGCTTCTGTTTGCCCGCTGTCGCTCAGCGCTTTCAACGTCATTACTTATGACTTCCGGCCGCTGGGCAGTCGCGTCAGAAATTTCTTAGCTTCCCACTAAAATTTGCTTTTATACTCTAAGATCTTTGTACTTTTAGTGTGCTTATTTTAAGTGGTTTCGATTTGGTTTTATTGTTTTTGGGAAACTATGTGCGAAGGCAAACGGCGCTCAGTCTATTTACACGGCAGTTAAAATGTAAGTTGTTGTTGCATTGTTTGTTGTTACTTTGTTCGGCTAATTTGCATGCATTCACCTGTGGCGCCGACGTCGCTTTTGTTCCCCTCTCCGTAATATCTTGCTATACAGACCGTTAATTTCTATTCTAATTTAAATATTTATTATAAGTTTTTGTTTTCACGGCTGATTGCCCACTTACTCACTTAGCTATGCAAATAGAAACACACATGAACACCTTGGTATGTATGTAAATAAGTATGTATGTTTGTATGTATGCATATAGCAGTTCGATCGGCGTCTTCGGCGCAACCGTATCACGCTGTTGCTTTGGCGTGTGAGTCATTTCACTGCGTTGGTGCTTCCAAGAAATTGATTGAGCGGTTTTTGTTGTGATTTTGTTTTCATCAAGTTTATATCCCAGCTGTGGGTTGTGTTGCTTGTTGTGGGGTGTTTGCGTGAACGCTGCTGGAAATAGCGCCTGCTCAATTAATGTAATTTTCTTCTGCTCATATTTTATAAATATGCTTATGAGTATGTATGCAAATTATTTTGGTATACATATACATATATGTATGTATGTACTTATGAATGTATTTAAATATAAATACTGGAAGTAATCGCAATTACGTACATACTCACCACATAATTACATCCCATACATATGTATGGTAAGCATAAGGGTGAGTCAAATACTAACCTATCGAATTCATAGGTTAAAACGAACCTGTACGCAAAAAAAAAATTTTCCTTTGCCAGACAGAATTTTTAGCTTAATTTTAAAAGGTGTCGGTAAGCATTAAAATTGTCCCCATATAAAAGAACTAAAAAAATCTGTTTTACATAAAAATTCCATAACTTTTGAACCGTTTAGGATTCCATTTTTTTGCGGATAATATAAAAATATAGATATAAAGGTAAAATATACAATTTAATTAAAAATTTCGTATATTTAGAATTTTATTTTTTACTTAGTAAAGTGAAATTTAATTTTAAAAAGGAAAAACTTTATTTTTGGTAGCACCGTAGCTTCTTAGATGTATAAAAATATTTCTTGCCAAATTTGCTGAAGTTATCTTGTTAAGTAAACAAATTTTTCAAAAACTGGATTTTGGTTGGTTAGTTTATATGACAACTATATACTATAGTGGTCCGATCTAATTCTAAATTTCTTCGGAAGTTGTACCGTTGCTTTGAACAATAATTCATGCCAAATTTCTTGAAAATATCTTGTCAAATAAAAAAGTTTTCCACACAAGGATATTATTTTGATCGTTCAGTTTGTATGGTAGCTATATGCTATAGTGGTCCGTTATCGGCGGTTCCGACAAATGAGCAGCTACTTGGCAAGAAAAGAACATGTTCCAAATTTCAGATCGATATCTCAAAAACTGTATATACCAGTTCAGGGTATAATTATAAGTTAATTTTAATATATTTATGGGTTAGATTCGTTTTTGGCGTACCCTAGTAACTATGCTTCCAAGTGCACACTTATCTATAATTACGAATAAATGAACTTGTTGTGAGTTTTGTTTTTGCTAATTTTAGCAACAAGTTAATAAGAAAATGTTTAAATAATAAACATTTCTATAGCAATCCATTTTACTTTTAATTTGCGCAGGCATTTATTATATACATATGTACATATGTAAGTACGAGAATTTTTTCTGAAAATATTTACTATTTCTACTCTTTTTTTACTTCCCTATATTACATTACGTAAGTGAGGTTATGAGAAGTGCACGTTTATAAATAATTTATAAATATTTAACTTCATTGCTGTTGTAAAACATTTTTTACAGGGTGTTTATATACATATGTACATAGTTTAAAGAACAGAAATTCCTATAGGAATACCTTTCCCATCTTTCTTTGACATTTATGTTCAGTTTATTTTGATGAATTACCATGCATAATTCCAAATCTCACGTTTCGTGCGTTAAACTCATATAACAATTTTACTGTTCAATAATTTTCGCACGTTAGGCGCAATTCTGTCTAACAGGTAAAAAAAATTGCATATTTTATGTGTGAAAAGTTTCGATTCTTCGAGCTCTCTTGCGTAAATAAAAAAGACAATGTTTTGTTAAGGAAATAAATTTTGTTCAAATATTAAAAACTATGCCCTTTTTTTGACTTTTTTAAAGGCTCCACAAACTGAATGATCATCTTCTTTTTTCCTTTTAAATATTTAGTTTTGCTATTTGTTGATTTTAATTTTTTTTTCTTCTTTCAGTTTCTCTTTATGTATTTTATAAGGTCACATAATGCAATTAACTGAATTTTTGGTAAACAATTTGAGTGAGCTGCTCACGAATGGCTAAACTACACAGTTATTTATCGATAATCGATAACACAACTTAACCTTGAGTATTAATTTTGTGTTGGGTCTTTAAACATGCTCAAGTTCTCTCACCTTGTCATTTGTTATGTAAGGTAGAAATTTCTGTTGTTTTTAGACAAAATAAGATATGGGTTTCAGCCATATGCTGCGACGTTCAACCACGGTGAAACCGATTTTGTCTCTGATCGTTATTCAATATATATTAGTACAGGGCGCAATATGAATTTAAAATATTTTAAAGTAAGAAAATAATTAGGTAAAAAGCAATAATTTGTAAACTCCTTATTAGATGTCGATGTACAGCTTCTGAAGTTAAACCCCGTATTGCTAATGAATTTTGTTTCTGTGTCATATCAAATATATCATTTAGATCTTGCTGAATAGCTAAAAAATTAAACGAGCTGCCAGTAAATATCTCCTCCAAAGTAACTGAAGAATTCTGTTAGTTCTAAGATTTTTAAAAATAAAAAATATAAAACATTTATTCATAGGGACATTACTTTCAGGTGTTATACAAAATGGTCATTTAACAGTGCTCTTTCGAAACAGTTTTTTGATCGTTCAATTTGTATGGCAGCTATATGCTATAGTCTTTCGATCTGAACAATCTTTTCGGCTATTGTAGCGTTGCTTAGGTAATAATCCATGTCCAATTTCGTAAAAATATCTGGTCAAATATTCTAATATGGCTGCTGTATGCTATAGTGATCCGATCTAAACAACTTTTACGGAGATTACATTGTTGCCTTAGGAAATAACTCATGCCAAATTTCATGAAGATATTACGTCAAATAAAATAAATATAAATAAGTTTCACATCAAGCACTTGATTCCGATTGTTCAGTTTGTATAGCAGCAATATGGTATAGTGGTCTGATATTGGCGGCTCCAACAAATGAATAGCTTCTTGGGGAGAAAAGGACAGGTGCAAAATTTCAGATCGATATTTCTAAAACTGAGAGACTAGTTCACGTATATACAGACGGACATCAACCTCGTCCGTCACGCTGATCATTAAGATATATATAATATATATACATAAATATTATATATAGGGTCTTCGACATTTCCTTCTGTGTTTTAAAAACTTCGCGGCCTGTTCTGGGTATAAAAAGTTCGGCTTCTCTTTTGAAAGTAGACACATCGTCGAATATGCATACCGCGAGCAAAAAATATATTTTACGATAATAACTTGACTTTAATCAAAAATATAGAATTTTAAAATTTTCCACTATTCTAATTATCTGCCCAAGTATTGCACTACATATAGCTTATAATCAGTTTTGTTCATTACTATAGGTGAAGGTATCACTTACAAATGGGTATGAAAAACAATTTGTAACTTACAAGCTAGCTCGAAACACATTGAAGACTCTAGATGAGTATGTATGTCTGTATTATCGCTGTTGTAATTTCGAAATTTTTAATTTATTGCTAATTTTTGTTGTACATAAATGGCGTGTAACCAATTTCAAGCAATTGCCTTTTGAACTTTTATTGGTTTTCGAATGTTGTGTCGGCGATAGTTGACCTCTAAAACTAATACTAAAATATACATACATATCTACTATATATAAATATTATATGTACTTGCTCACATGTTTAACCGCCAAATGCTATATTATTTTGTCAGCGCATATTTGACATGCTTCACCGCCGATTGCAATTGATCTGGCGGTGATGTCGCTACTAACCGGCCAGCACCACACCGCGCCGCATAGCACAACAGCAGTGAGCAGCACCAGTTGCTCGCTCGCTCGCTGCTACTGCCGGCCAGCGCTGCAATTACCACACCCCATCAGCGCCGCCGAGTGAGTTCGTGAGTGGAGTGTCCATTGCCACGAGTATGTCATTTAGTGTTGATTGCCAATTTAATGCCGGTATTTTAATGCACAAATGTATGTATGTATGTATGTATGTAGATACGTAAAAATGTGTGTATATTGTTTACACAACGCCCCCCAACTTCACTGCCACAGTGGAAGGAAGCATTGTTCGTTGTACTTGTTGCATTCCTAAACGCTGTTGTTATTATTGTTGTTGTTGTCGGCGTTGCAGTGGAGGTCGCTTCAATGTTGTACGACATTTTATGTGCACCATACACAGGCGCATACATACACACGTATGAAGTACGCTTCGTCTATTGTCGCTTACGTAGATTTTCGGTCATTGGACGCTGAAGTGGAGTTGTAGCAGTCACCGTTTAGCGTGTGGTTTCGAGCATACACACACACACACTCCCATACAAGAAAAGTATGCTCGCTTTGGTCTATTATTGATTGCAAAGCCACAAACAGGCGCACTTATGGATAGACGTGTGTTTGTGTGTATGCATGTATGTTGGTATGTGTGCTCGTAGATAAGTGCGCACAAATTAAGTTATACTCATGGAAGTAACCGCATAAAGAGCAGATATGCTAATAAGTAGCTGGTGAACTATGGTAGTTGCTGTTTTGCTTGATGATTAACAGCCTTCAGCCATCGAGCACCGGCTACCAGCCACTGGCTACTGTCTGCCGTCTGCTGGCGATTTTTTTTTTTTTTTTTGCATACTTATATTAAAATATTTTCACTGGCATTTGTCTGCGAATGTGATTTGTGCAGTTGAAGACTCGCACAATGCAATGAAGAAAACAAAAACTATCAAGAAATGGGAAAGTAAATTGAATTTGTTGTTGTTAAGCTATGCTATAATTTCCATTGAAACCACTTTGAAGTGGGTTACGAACGGTTTTCGCTAGTTTTAAAGTTTCGCCAGTGCACTAGTTGGCTTTTGTTTACTGGAGTAATGATGGGTATTGAATAGCGGTTCATCTATTGATTTGTGGTTTTTAGTAATCTTTTATATTAACTACAATGCATTTTTTGAGGGTTAGGCCAGTCTAAAGCACTCAAAAAGGGTTTGACTTTGACAATTTATTTTGTAAGTAAGCAACAATGAATCGAAGCCGTTCAGGCTTTACTAAACATATACTTGTGTGCCTCAATTTTTTTTTATACTCTTGCAACATGTTGCTACAGAGTATAATAGTTTTGTTCACCTAACGGTTGTTTGTATCACCTAAAACTAATCGAGGTATCGAGTTATATATACATACATATATAAATAATTAGGATGACGAGACGAATTGAAATCCGCGTGACTGTCTGTCCATCCGCCTGTCCGTGCAAGGGATAACTTGAGTAAAAATTTAGATATTTTGAAAAATTAGGTTGTTTCTGTAAATGGGCTCCGATTGCGCCCATTGCCGCAAAACGACATTAAACGAAAACATTTGAAATGCCATAACTCAGCTGCAAAATAAGTACAAAACTGTAATTTGGTACAGGAGATCGCAAGATCGTAGTAGCCAGGGACACCAGTGGGCAAACATTTTTTTTAAAGTGGGCGTACCTCCGCCCCTATATAGTTTAATGTATATGTCAACCAAACTTGCTGGGAAAAAGTAAATTTTTACCTCTTAAAACTCTGTGAAAATGGTTGAAATCGAATAATAACCACGCTCACTCCCCATTTAACGGTACTAAAGGTAGTTGGGATCTGGTGTGAAAATTGGGCGTGGTACCGCGTACATTTTGGTGAAATCACATATCTCCGAACCTACTCCACCAATTTCAACCAAATTTGGTGCATAAGATTATTTTGATATTTCCATGTGCGAAAATGAACGAAGTCAGACAGTAAGCCTACTCCCCAATCTTTGAGATATTTAATTGAAATTCAGGGAAAATGTTCTTTTGATAATAATATACCGTTCTGTCAAAAATGGGTTCAATCAGATCCCCCATATACCTAATATTTATAAAGATTTCCCAGTTGAATTTATACCCCATATATTGTCCAATATGTGAATTATCTTCCTTCCTTAGCCCCCATATAGCTGATATTTACGATTTCGAAACGTCTAGCTGATTTTACTCCATATATGCATATTTTTATATTTATATATTTATAAGATTGCTTGAAAATTAGTCTCAAGTATACCTGTGCAATATCAAAAATTCCCTTCTATTTCTATGTCCCCAATGATTTTAGTATAATTTTCGCTGACTGAAAGTAAAATATAGTAAGAGCACCAAGTGAGTCTATGACCTCCAATATTGTTAATGTGATACCAAATTTGATTGTAATCCATTAGTTTTGCCAACACCTGAAGGTACTTTCTCGGCTTTGATCCTTGCAAGTTGCAAGAGTATAAAATGTTCGGCTACAACCGAATTTAGCCCTTCCTTACTTGTTATTTTTGCTCAACTTATAGCTGTGTGTAGCGTAAGCAAATATTCTCTAAATAATTTTGAGGAATGCTTCCGTCCCGTTCACATCACATATATTTCACGACTGTCGTGCAAATGGCTATATACGAGAATAGAATTCTTATTGATAGTTATTGTAATGCTGTTTGGTTTATCAAACATTGCCGCCAACTGAGTCTGAATTTCCCATTTTAAATCAAAAATAGGATATCCCTATTGGTATTTTATAGGATCTAAAAATTATACAAACCCGCGTATATCCAACACACCAAATTCATTTAGTTATTCGCAATCTACATATCGGTCATTTGGTGCTCAAACCAGAGCTGAGGAGACAACGAGGAAAGACGAATGGGCCATGCCGCACGCTTTGTGTGTTAACAGTTCGCTGTGATATGAAATAAATCCATAAGATTGTCCAATTTAAGTTGTCGGAGTCCTTTTGCTCGTTTAAACGTAATGTGCGACAACAAAATAGAATTTGCCGATTATCAGCGATAAGAAAGCCTCGTGTGAACGCAGTCTTACTAATCAGGACGCATTTATGTTGAAAATTAAAATTGTTTATTATTTAATTTATTATTTATTTTATTAAAATGAAAAACTAAAATGAAATATATATAAAATATTAATATTAACTTTGCATCTGCATATTTTGCTGTTGAGATTTTAGTGTTTTTATGCACAAATTACGGTAACTGATAAGACTGAATCGCAAATCCTGCGAAAATCAGTTCATACGAAATACGATTTTCAATAAAAATACATTCTTTTCGCTTGATTATTACATTTATAAAAATATGCATGTTTTTTCATTGCGATTTGTGAAAAGAAAACTTATTACTTTCACTTATCAAACAACTTTTACCAACTCAATTTAAAAAACACCTTGAAGCTGGCGTAAAAACACTGAATTATATTAATTACGTGCTTATAAACTGAAATTTAAATAAATAAAAATAAAGCAAGCAAGCCCCTTTGCTGGTGTGATATTCTCAGTCAAATTATTAAAATTTCCGGCCAATTGTATGCTTCACCTAGTTACGGTGCGAATATTCATAAATACAAACATGCATATATAGGTACTGGTATATGTATATATAAACAAATATATACATACGAGTATTACGAAGCAAGCGTGATTATGCCACCTGGTTTCTGTGTATCACAATATTTTTTATTATTTTCACGTGGCAAAAATACAACAATTACTTTACTTGCACATACATATATATATACACACACACATAGTCTCACACTATTTTTTAGCAGTCATTCATTACCTTGCAAATTCATTGATACGCGCACCCTAACACCTCACGCCTGTGTGGACACAGGAAATGGCATGATATGTGTATAGACCATATATATGTATTCGTAAGTGTAATTTGCATGTTCCAATTTCACAAGTAGCCTTGCACACGTGTCCCTAGTTCACATTTGAAATGTTTGCCTTTTTGCAAAATATATTTTTTATCAACGAATCTATTAGTTTCACCCCATTTCGACAATTGCGCATAATCAAATTTAGAAAATCACTTTCAGTAGCACAAGCGTGTATGTATTTACATATGTACAAGTATGTACTTGTAGGTATGCACACCGGCAATAGTCAAGTAAGCGAAGGTAAAAACTATAAAATCTCCCACAAATTCGCACGTTTCAGCTCGAGTCTCCTACATTGCTCTCATTACACACTTTTTGCTGTCAAGCTTAAGCGCTGGTACTAAGTGCCAAGCTTTTTCAAAACACCACTATTATATAGTATATAAGTATGTATATACATACGCACATATTGCACGTAGTTACTGAGTTTTGTATAAAATAAATATGATTGTTTTCCCCCATAAACCACGTTTGAGCGCAAATATGAAATCTGTTTCGCAATGTCCGATCAAGCTGAAAGATTTCTATGCAATTATTTAGTAGCGACGTGTCAGCAAAACGCTCTGGTTGCGCCATTTGTTTATATTTCAAGCGCAATTATTATACACCTATTTTCAGTTCGCTCCACTGAAGCGGCTAATTTCCATAATTTCCCCAGTTGTGGTTAAAGTGTTTCAAGTGCAAGTAATTATTGTGAGTTTTATTTGTTTTATTTTCAAAATTTCTTATTCTTTGATCTTACCCATAATAAAAGAATCGTTGTGTGAATAATATCATTCACTTACGAATTTGTTAAAATTAACACTCCTGTGTAAAAAATCCGATTGTATTGCAATAAAACTAATTTCCGCAATTTTTCCTCTCTTTTTTTTAGCAAAATGCAATTTCGATCAGGAAGATAAGCCACACCGTTTGAGTCTGGATGTGGGTGATTCGGTTGTGGTACTGAAGGACACAACACATTGGTATTATGGTTACAAGCAGAGGTGAGTTAAGCTAATATGAAAATTTTGAAACTGAATGCTCGAAAATATTATCCAACTACCCAAATATTTTCATTTTTAATTCAAATGTAATATTTTTACTAATATCATTAAAAAATATTTGATTCGCTCTTATTTAATAAATTGATTATATTTATTATATTGTTTTTTGTAAGCGATTTTTATTTACCGGCTTCAAACATATATGCAAATATTAATAATTTTTAAAAGTAGGTAGATTGGAAAATATTCATAAAAAGTATCGATAACAAATATTGGAAATATCGATAGACGAGTTTTAATTCCCTCCTCCAAATATACATGCATTCAAATATTATAATACCATACGAACTGCAAAATTCGAGATCGATAGCTTAAAAACTGAGGGACTAGATCGCGTTAATACAGACGGACGGACATGGCTAAATCAGCTCAGCTAATCATGCTGATCATTTATGTATATATTTTATAGGGTCTTCGAAGTTTCTTTCTAGGTGTTACAAACTTCATGGCAAACTTAATATACCCTGTTCAGGGTGTAATAGGGATTGCTACAAAACGAATTTATAAAAAACTAAAGTTTTATTTCACATTATTTTTATTCTTAAGGAACATACCAAGTAACTAAACTGTCAAGATTAATACTTAACTTTATCTATTTTTGCATTTTTTTCGATAAATTAAATTAACTAATAAGATATTAGTGCTTCGAGAAATTATTCGACGTAAAGATCGTTTTTCCAGTAATATCTTGTTAAGCGACGCATAAGCTAAGTTTCTAAATGAGAAGAGTAAATATATTTAAATTTTTTTTTCGTTTTATGAAGCCTAAGTTCGATAACTAATTTGGAAACTCAAATGATCTATGAGACCTTTGTTCGCATTACTTTGAGAGCCCCCGTTGACACGACTCTCTCAGCCAATGAGTTTGAGTTTTAAGCAATTTTAAGCAAAATTAACTAGTTTTTTAATGGCATTTTTAACAACCGCACGAAGTAAAATATATAATATAAATAAATGTGTCTTACACTCTTTCGCAATTTTTGTGGCTTCCAGCAAACTGAAAATTACATGAGAACATGTGTCTATATATCTTATTAATTACCCTGTATGAAAAGTCGATAGTAAAACTGGGTCACTAACGACTTCCGAGATAATATTCTTTGTTGTGAATATTTGGTATATGTATGTTTGGCGAGAGAGAGACAGATCATTGCCAAAATCACCAAACAGTTACCCCAAAAAGTAGACCAAAGACGTGACTTGAGAATACACGATCTTATGATTTCATCAGGGCATGAAAAAAAAAATGTTTACATATTTTTATACGACTCTTTATTATCGCCTTCATAATAGGCTACTTTTGCGTAGTATAGTGTGGAAATCTATACACTTGATATATAAGGTTAAGTAAAAAGTTGGTTCGGTTTTTTTAATTACTTTTTCAAAAGATGACAACTTTGTGTACATTTGTCCGATTTAAGTCAAATATGCGCCATTTTGTTCGTAAACTTGTTGCCAACGAGATGCCAACTTCATTATACCCCTCTCGTAGAAGGCTGCGTCCCTATTGACAAAAAACTCGGAGAGAGCAAAACCTTCCTGGCCGTCAATCAGGTCTTGGCCACCGTCTGGGCCGCTTCCCCGAACTTTGACCACCACCGTTTGCGCTCGATGTTATCGTAAGTGACCCATTTTTCATCGCCAGTCACAATCCGCTTGAGAAACGGGTCGATTTTGTTGCGATTCAGCAGCGATTCGCAGATGGAAATTCGGTCCATCATGTTTTTTTGCGTTAGCTCGTGTGGCACCCAATTATCGAGCTTCTTTTTGAATCCAAGGTTATGCAAATGGTTCCAAACTGTTTTCTTATCTTTAGTTCCTCAGCAATTAAATAAGTGCTCACGTGAGGGTCTGTTTCCACTATCTCCATAATTTTATCGCAATTTTCGACGACAGGCCTCCCGACGGGTGGTGCATCTTTGACATCGAAATTACCGGAACGGAACCTAGTAAACCACTTTTTTTGCTACACGTTCGTTTTCAGTATCGGGTCCATAAACTAAATTAATTTGTTCAGCCGCTTTGGCTGCTTTTTCGCCTTGATCGAAGAAAAATTTTAAAATATAGCGAATTTTCTCTTTGCTGGTGTCCATCTTTGACGAACGCTCACTACGTACTAAGTCAATCAATCGAAAAACTGTCAAAGACAAACTTTTAGCACGAATAAACACGTTTTCAGCGCCGTATAGCGTGACATGATGCGACACGTAACACCTCCTATGGACAATAACGCCATCGAACTTTTTACTTGACCTAATAAATCTCGGCTGGGATGGGATTTTGATTTTTTTCGGTTTCGGCTCACATTTGGAGCACCATTTGCTAGATGGTTGGATAGCTTCGACGTAATATTCATAAACCCACGTCTCATGACCAGTAGTGATGCGTTTGATAAATGTAGGGCCCTCAGCTACATTTTCAAGCATCTCTTTTGCGTTCTCTACCCGACGTAGTTTTTGCAAAAGATTCAGATCTTTTAGTACAAGTCTAGCACTGACTCGCTTTATACCCAAAATACTTACCAAAATGAGTTGAGTCAATTCATAAGAGATGTTAAGATCCTCTGCTATCTCTCTGATGCCAACACTACGATTTTCAAGCACTGTTCCTTAACTTTTTCGATGTTATCGTCAGTGTCAGAGGTGGATGGACGACTCGCATGAGGTAAGTTTTCGATGACTTCACGATCTTCACTGAAAGCTTTGTGGCACTGAAATACTTTTGTTTCCATGGTAAAAATAGCCCGAAAAAATTTTGGCGGCGTAAACAAACAGCTGCCAACGGAATAATTAAAATATGGAGATAAAACTACACACGAACATTAAAGAAGATTGTACCAATCTAGGAATTTTTTTATCGATTCGATTTGCTTGCTCGCGCGGTTTAAATGGCTCAATTCGGTTCAAATTAGATCTCTTTAGATTTTAGAAGTGGCAAGATAAAATATTTTGTTTTAAGCTTATTTTTACCTCAGACAGTTTACTATAAATGGACTAGTCCGAGTCAATTTTGATCAGATGTTATTTTCGAAAAATTTGGTTCTTAGGACTGCTATTATTTTGATCACAACTGTACATATGCAAGTGTGTACGTGCGGGTCCACCTACTCACAACATCAACTTCTGCCGCATTATCTTTCAATATCTTCATATATCTGTTGTTTTACTTAGAAAATAACAATTTGTAGATTTTAATTGAAATGTTGATTCGTCTTATTTGTACAGGTTGGTTGAAAAGTTTCTGCGCTCGAAAAAAATACTGTTTTTGATAGAAATATGTTTTTTATTCATTACAATCTCCCTTAATTTCAATACACTTATTCCAGTGATCCTGCAATAGTTTAATGCCATCACTATAATGACTTTTCGGAAGCTCTGCAAAATGCCCGTCTACGGCTGTAATAGCTTCTTCACTCGACGAAAAACGCTTTCCACGAAGGAATTGTTTCAGGTTTCTGAAAAGAGAGTAGTCGCTGAGAGCTAAATCTGGTGAATACGGTGGATGCTCAAGCAATTCGTATTTTAGTTCGTTGAATTTTGTCATTGTTAAAACACCTTTGTGAGCAAATTCATTGTCTTGATGAAAAATGATTGCATGGTCTTTTCAGGTCTTTTCTCACGAATTTTTTCATCCAGCTGATCCAAAAGACTGCAGTATATTCAGAGTTGATTTTTTTACCTTTCTGCATATAATCAAGTAACAAAATTATTTTTGCATCCCAAAAAGCTGATGCCATAACCTTCTTTGCTGTTGGTTGTGACTTCACCTGTTCTTATTTCAATTTAGAATCATGGTGGTGATCCAAGTCTAATTCATAGTTATAAAACGATGCAAGAAATTAGTTTTATTCTGCTTAAAACCCTCCAAATGATGCTGAGAAATTTGTATTCGATCCAGTTTTTGTTGAATTATTAACGTGTGCGACACTAACTTTCCAAACAGCTTTTTCATATGTAAATCTCCATGTAAAATATGAAGTACTCGTTCGTCTGAGATGCGTATGGCATCAGCAATTTCACGCTTGGTCAAACTTGGATCTTCACTAGCAATATTATGAACTTAATTGCTCAATGCTTTTTGGTGTGGTTGCTGTTTTTGGTCGTCCTTCGCATGGATCGTCCTCAAGTCTAGTACGACCTACGACCACGTTTAAATTCACCAGCCCAAAATTCAACGGTGCGTTTTGAAGGTGAGGACTCCTTATAAACTTCTAACAATTGTTCATAAATTTCATTTGCTTTTAAATCTTTCAATACAAAGAATCTAATCACAGCGCGTTATTCCATTTTTTCCATATTAAAAAAATACTGACACGTCAACTTTAAATGGCTTGTATACAAAGAATTAATTGACAGAATGACTAGTAACTTTGCATGTGTTCTCACGAAAGATGTACGAACTTGAAAAAAAATTTGGTGCTAGTAGTTCTATTTCTTGGTGAGAGCAGAAACTTGTTAACCAACCTGTATGCATGGTTATACCAAATAATTAGTTTTTATGACAAATTGCTAAATCGCTTCCGTTCACACAAAGTTTTGTATAAATAGTAAGACTGTGTGCATTTGTGCCGGCAACAATATCGTAAATGTATGTTATGTTTATTAATATCAGTTTCCAAACCACACCGTTTAACAATCACTCTCGCATGCGACTGCAAACACATGTTGGCACTCCTTTATTTGCAATAGCAACACACATTCATACAACCGTATGTTAATAATTGCTGCCATACTGATTAACATGCCTCTGGATCGTCCCTATCACCGCGAATGCCAAAAGTCAAGCAACACGCATACTGCGCAAGTGTACACACACACACTCACATGCATTTGCGACTCCTTGCAATGCAACACAATTTTTCGAATTCCTCGACATGTGTTGCGTGACGTGGCAAACGGTGTGAAAATCCCGTTGTGCGGCGCCATATGATTTGCACACACACATTGCCAAACAACGATCGCCGATCAGCGATCACCGCTTGACGTTTGCAAACATTTGCCGGCTTTCATCCTGTCCGCCACGGATATTTACTTCTGCTTGCTTGCCGACCTTCTATCATCGCTTGTCTATTTCTCAACACCCTTTATAATGCCTTGTTTTGTGCTCAATTCGCTTTTCGTTGTTATTTTATGACTTGCTTTATCAAATCGTGCATTTAAACAAACAACAATTTCACACCATAAATGATAAATGAGTGGCGTTTGTTTGGATACATGTTTACGAGTATGTGTGCGTTGCTGTTATCTACAGTTTCCTTCGTAGCTGGGTCTGTCATTCTCGGTGTTTTATCTATGGTACACTCATGCACACATACATATTAACATGTGTAACTATAACCGCCGTTTGTGCCCACTGACCTCTCCAACGTTTCACCCATCCACTTAAGACCTGATAAACCCTGCCACTACTGGCCAGTAGTTCCAAAGCATAGAAATTCAATTTTAAACTTGAAACTTGTGTTTGTATATGCATGCATGTATGTATGTGTGTACTCAGTGCAGGTTCTTATCATCAACTCTAGTGTTGACTGACTGCAGTGACACCACACATTTCGAATGCCTCCGCTGGTAAATCTTTGCTTCCTATAGTCTATAAGCCACACTTATGTATGTGTACAAGTATGTATGTGTCCATATGGTATGTTTGTATTTAATTTATGTTTTCCCATTTTTTTATATATTTTATATTTTTTCCATTTTTATCTTCATACACCATTAACGCGCAGCACTGACCTCTTTCATATTCCAACTGACCCGTGCTGTCCACACACACTTACTTACTTGAAAGACATTGCGCGCACTTACACTCATACAAATGCGTGATTAAGTGCGCCGCGCTGGGTTCGGAAATGACAGCAATATGATTCAATAAAAGTGAAAAAAAAATGACAATAACAAAATGTTCATAAATGAAAAAAAAGAAAATAAATAACAAAATAATAAAAAAAAACTGGCAGCGTGTCGAAAGGGTCAGACAAATAAAAGAGTTAAAATGAAATGCTTAAATGTGGAAATTGATTGAACATCTTCGTGAGGAAATATCGAATAAAAGTCCCACCAAAATTTCTTAATTTTGTGTGTCTTTCTCACGACTTGACCGATATGATTACTAACATTGACCGGAATTGGAATGTATTTTTTATCATTAATTGCTCTAACGATGTGAAAAAAATCAGCATTATCTTTTGAAATATATGATAACGGATATTTTTGCAGAAATTTCCGTATAATCTCAGTAGAATCATAATTTATTTTGCAATTATTATATGGCCTACATAGGTTAGTTTCAAATACAAAATGTTCTGAGGTCGCCCAAATTATGTAAGGCGATGTGTGTATAGTTGCCGGTCTTGGCTACTATAACAGTATTTTATATTGCGTATGGCTACTGACTACTTTTAGTCTACTTGAAAACGCAGACAGCATCATTGGTTATACAATTTTTGAGAAACACTGGCAGCATTGCACAAATTTGTAAGAATTCGTAAAAAGGAACCGACTCTGGTTATTTCATAGTCTACCATATGATCAAATTTAACCATATCAATTATTTATTTTCTAGCTTGGTACAACCTTTTCGTTCGTGTGAAGTTTGATCTCCATTTGCCAATTAGTGTTGGTAGTTGCTTGTTTTAGATGCGAAAAGTTTTTCTGGCGATTTTTACCATTTAGTAAAACTGAACAGTGAGTTTGCTTGAAATTTTGGGATTCCAATGGAACCATGACTACGATATCGTTAAAATTGTTGCAAAAGTGTGACACAAAGCATACAGTTAAGGTCTTGGAGTAATCAAAAACTTGCCTCATGCGAGTCGTCCATCCACCTACATATGTTAACGAAGATAACATTGAAAAGTTAAAGAAACAGTGCTTGAGAGAAAAATACCAGAGGAACTCAACATTTCTTATAAATCGACTCAATACATTTTAGTGACAAGCCATGGGTTTATGAATATGACATCGAAGCTATCCAACAATCTGTCATTGACGACAATCTCAGCCGTGGCTTATAACAAGTGGATGAAAAATTTGAAGCGTTGGCATGCTTTTATTGGCCCAGGAGCCTATTTTGAACGCGATACTGAGGATTTTATCAGGAATATGATATATGATAATGAGGAAGTTTATCAGTAGCCAAATGTCATGCATAATGCAAATTTTAATACACCTAGTGGTTACTAAACTCTCTTTATAATTATCTTTATACATTTTAATGGGGCTCTATATTACTCTAACAAATGATCGTGGCGGCCTACTGTTGGTTTAAGTGCTTCTGTATTCGTTTTGTAGAGCCAGATGTAGATTCAAATTTTTTTTTCAATTGATTAACACCATTAAAAGTATATTCGATTAAGTTCTTACATATGTACATAAAGTGAAGCTTCTCCTCCGATTTGAGTTAAGAGTTAAGATATTCGACAAATTTAAATTGATAGTTCCATTAAAAAGTATTTTCATAACATTAAGAAGCTTTAATTTCAGAAACAGCATTTCAGAGCGTTAAGTCTCATTTTATGATTGATTCTTATTGAACATCATTTAATTATATCTCTACATAGAGTATTGTCTACATTTAAGAATAGGCTTGAAAGAACCATATGAAATTGTATAAAAAAAAGCTCCAAAAGCATATACATTTCAGCAGCTAATTTCCTGTTGATTGGTTAAAGATATCTTGATGTTGCGTTTAGTGTACTTCCATGTATTTAATAGTAACTAATTTTCAATAATATTTTTTTTTGTAATGACTGTCAAAGTTAAGCTTCACGCTTTAATATACTTTCTAACAAGCTTTCACGAAAAAAGCTGATTTATTATAATTACAAGGCTTAGAAGACTGCTCAATACAGCTAAATTCATAAATACAAAAAACATGGTCTAAAAGAAAAATATCAAACGTTTTAGCATTGTATAAAAATTCGGTTACCCGTATTTATGTGCCGCAAGCAGTGTTACAACAAAAATACATACATCTGTACTTTTTTATTTCGAATGCATTTTGAACTGTTTTCTATTTTCTTCTACACCGCTTCACCTCTAACGTCTAAACAACTCGCCAGCCACTTTTGTTTTGGTCAACTTCATGTGAAGTATGTAAAAACAATTCTTCGGTTAATGACCGTAACCTTAGCGCGTGAAAAAATAATGAACCGTTTTTGTGGAAGTACGTGCCTTTGTATGTACATATATGCATGTGTTTATGTTTATTTTATTTCTCTAAGATTTTTTTTCCTGCGAAAGTACTGGGTAGTCATTGGTAAGTTTCACAATTTTCGCGCAAAATCGTTAATCTCAAAGTAAAGTGAGCTTATAACCACAATTGTAGCGAGTTGAATGTAATATAAATACCGAATATTCAATGTGTAATGCATATATACATACGTACGCGATAATTAAAAATTACCTTTTTCATAAAGACCAGCCATTCATTGCAAAATGCTCCTCTACATGTAGGTGTGTAATTGTGTTGCGCTTGCGCCGAACGGTTTACTGGCGGATCTTTCCTTAGTGGTTTCTTCAAGCTATAAGCTAACAATCTAATAATTGTTATCTGCTGTGCTGTGTGCCTCTCCCTCCGCAGAGAACAATTTTCTACGACATTTTTGTGCGAGGCATGCTTTCTTGTACCCCCTTTTGTCTAGCACACAGATATAGTATACATAGATGGCCGATGACACTCGTCAGAATTTGTGCCCATATTTGTCATTGGTCTGTTACGCTTTTGTTGTTGTTGTGGTTAATAATTTAGTTGGTTCTTGTTTTTATGGCGTTTATTTTTTTATACTTTTTTTCTTAGCAATTCATCAAGAATTGCGCCACACTATGTCACATACGAATTTATGTCAGACATATGTCCACATAAATACAACAACCATTCTTTTATACATTTTCACACACATATGTATATATAAGTAAGTATGTTTGGTCGCAAAACTGCGAATCTTGTCTTCCCATGCTTGTCATGCGCGCTTTATTAATTGCCTCCTGCCATATTTATTAACGCAGATATTTTTAATTTCAGTTATTTTTTCCATTCACATTTCTTTCTTTTTCTCTTTATTAAATATTTTTTATTGTTTTCATATTTCTTGCAGGCATAAAGAACAACGCGGCATATTTCCGAAAAGCTACATACATCTGTGCGATTACACAATCGTCAATGGCGAGTACTGCATCAAACGTACAGAGATCGTTGAGGAAATCACCAAAGTTCTTTTGGAATGGGGCACCATATTGAAACAGTATTTTTTGGTGAGTACAAGTGTTAACTGTCTCTCACATATTTCATTAATTTTCATGAATAAAACGCTAATTTAAACATTTACTGCCATTCTGCCCTATCTTACTACAACAATAACGGTTGTTTTAATCCATATAAACCGTTTATTTTCATTCATTTGCAGATCACACATCGCGACTTTAATTCTATACGCGCAAAAATGATCGAGTTGAATAATAATCGCGCACTGCTTATATCGGGCAATTTGCCTTTGGACGAGATGCGTAAAGTGAAGCTGATGGCCACATCGCAAATCGACACAGGAAACAGTCTGCTGGGCTTAGATATGGTGGTGCGTGATGAGAACGGCGACATATTGGATACAAATGCGATATGCACAACGGAATTGTACGAGCATCATATGAATGCGCAGGATCGCATTTTCAAAGCGAACGTAGGTTTTTTTTTGTTTTTACATAAATATATTTATTTGCTGGTATTTATGTAGTTTATATGTATACTACAATAATATGTATTTATTTCCGTATGGTAAATAATCGTAGTATATATATATGTACTTATATTTGCGTTCTCTGTAACCATAATAAAAAATCAAACTAAACTGTTGCTTCTTTTCAGTTATTGCACTTACCAAGGTCTTAGCTTCTGTTTTAAAAATAATTTATTATAAGTAGAATAGCGGTATTACAACTCATAGCAAAATGTTCCTTAAGTTTTTTGCGTGATTATTTTGCTTTCTTCACTTTCAATATAATTTTTTTTAACTATTATAATGTTTAAAACATTTTTTATAAAAGTTAATTATTTATTGGAAAACACATATGTACTTATGTATAGACAAATAAATTCTCCACTATTTAAGCTTAAATACTTTATGTCCAAAATTCGTTTTTGCTAAATACTTCCTAATCTCAACAAAAATTCCGATTAATTGAATATAAAAATAAATTCTGTACAAAGCAGAAGATAGTCTACACAAACAAGTAAATCATATAAATACTACCTGATTTTATTTGACCCGGACTGACAAACAAAAACCACATTTCAGGTTTTTTAATACAAATCTTTATTAACACCTTCAAAATGGACTACCTTTGAGCCAATACAAACATGCCGACACTTGCTTTAAGCTTCAACGAATTTTGGTATTTGGCGCCATTCTCTAGATTGTTGACAACTTCGACGTCATACTCATAAACTCACGTCTCGTCTCCAATAATGATGCGTTTGATGAATGACTTCTACTCAACGCCATTTTTGCTAAAGGTTCAGGTCTTCTTTTGGTACGAATCCAGTATTGACACGCTTCATACCCAAAACATTAACCCAAATGAGTCTATAAGAGATGTTGAGATGCTTTGCTATCTCTCGGATGTCAACATGATGATCATCAGCACAGTTTCTTTAATTTTTTCTATGCTATCGTCAGTGTCAGAGGTGAATGGACGACTCGCATGAGGCAAGTTTTTGATGACTTCACGATCTTCACTGAATGCTTTGTGCCACTCAACTACTTGTGTTTGTGATAAAGAAGACTCCCCAAAACCCTTTTTCAACATTTTAAATAATTCCAATTTTCTTTTTCAATCGCTAGAGAAACTTTTCGTGTCGTAAACAAACATCTGCCAACACTAATTGACATATGAAGATCAAACTTCGCACGAACAAAGAAAAATGTTGTATCATCCTAGGAAAACTTTTTTATCGATTGAGTTTGCGCGCGCAGTTTAAATGACCTAGTTTAGCCAAATTTTACTTTGAGTGTATTTCAATTAAATAAATTTAGGAATGCTGGATTGAAATTAAGTTTTTGAACATAATTTTTAAAAACCTTTTCGTTGGCTTCTCATATCTCAACAAATTTAATTCTATGCGATTTTCCTTAAATGGGTGTGGAATGTGACACAAGTCGTTGCTTGCGTAATATAGAATTCAATTTAAATATGTATATTAAACCAACTAAAGCTTTTCACAGAATAATTACAATTATTAAAAATTATTTAATATTTTATTTTGTTCCACTTTCCTTTCATTTCGTAAGCATTTGGATCTTCCTCATAGTAAACAGATAATTTTCAAACTCGAGTTTACATAGGTTAGTAAAAGGTTAATCGGTTGAATGTTGCATTTTCGATTATTTTGGACATAATTACCCAAAAACAAGCTGAGCATTATCATTATTTATGAAATGTATATATATTTTCAATTTATATGTATGTATAATAAGATGACATTATTTCTAATTTATATAACATATTTTGTAGTTTTGTTATTAATTATTTTACTCAAAATTAGAAGAAAAAAAAATTTTAATATTCAGATTATTAACACATATATTATAAATAAACTAATTAATTAATAGTATTAATGATGATTGAAATATTCCAAAACCCAATTAAGACGCATTTTATTGTTTTAATAATTGAAGTTAATTATTTTTCAATCTGAACTAAGATAAAAAAAATTATTTAAAAATGTTATCTCATAAGGATTTGTGGAGCTTCTCACATTTCAATTATAATATTATTTATGATTTATTTAAATGAAATTTAAATTTCTTTAAAAAATCAAATTTTTAGAAACTAACGCCATATCCTTCTTCCCCCAGCGTCCGCAAACAATTCAACGTTCACCACGCCCACTCAACAAATACTCGCACAACATATTGCTGCATGTGAACGCCTTTGTGTGTAAGTTCCAAGAGGATTCCGATCTGCTCTTCACACTATTCGATGGCGAATCACACAAGCCGATAAGCGAGAATTATGTCGTCAAATGGTCGCGCACCGGCATTGCACGAGATATCGATCAATTCGATAATAATCGTGTACTCTTCACCGATCTCAGCAAAACCGATCTGAGTATACCGAAAATGTATCTTGTATGTTATGCGATACGTATTGGTGCCATGGAAATGAAGGAGCATGACTCGAAACGCGCCAGTATAACCACGGCCATGTTAACGCCATCAAGCAAGAAACACTCACAACTCTCGATCAGTTCGAGTGGTTCGTTCAATAGCACCGAGTATATCATGCGACGACCTTTTGGTGTCGCCTGTAAAGATCTCACACCCATATTGCATAAGCCCGATGATTTCCGTGGTAATTTGGACTTACCATTTATGTTGTGCGAAAAGGACACGCTAGATGGCACGCTGCGCAAATTGATTGCTAATAAAGATATCGGCAAGATCGATTCTAAAATGGCTGTCACCATTGAGGTATTGCAGGGCGATATTAAACAGATCAAAGAGGATTTCCCACGCTTGCTACACACAAATGTGCCGTTAGCGCGTAAAATGGGCTTCCCTGAGGTGATATTGCCAGGCGATGTGCGTAATGATCTGTATTTGACACTTTGTGGTGGAGAATTCGCGCGCATTGCTAAGACATCGGAGAAGAATGTCGAGGTGACTGTGTACGTGTGCAATGAACAGGGACAAGTGGTGCCCGGTGTGATGAGCATTGGCCCGGGACATCCACCCATTGACGAATACAAATCGGTGGTGTATTATCATGACGATAAGCCCAAGTGGTTGGAGACCTTCAAGGTAAGATCAACAAGATTGTTGAGCAACTTTTCGTATTAGAATTAATATTTTCCTATATTTATTGTAATTTTAGATACATGTGCCGATAGACGAATTCAAGCAGTGCCATTTGAAATTTATTTTCAAACATCGCAGCTCCAACGAACAAAAGGACAAATCGGAGAAACCCTTCGGCTTGTCATATGTGAAGCTGATGCAGGACAATGGCACGACAATACTGGCAAGTCGACACGAGTTGATAATATAACGGAATAATAATTATTTTTTTGTTCTGAATATTAATAGCAAGGGCAACACATCCTGGCAGTGTACAAGATGGACCACAAGAAGTATGACAAAAAGAATGCAAATGTTTACATGGAATTGCCATCGACGGTTGGTGAATTGCAGGGCACCAAGCCATCGCTGGGCGGTTTGTCGCTGTTTCCCAAGGATCAGTTCACAATTTGCGTTAATTTATGCAGCACAAAACTAACACAAAGCGGTAATTATGATGAAAATTATGTTTACAGATTTACCGGGTGGTCCATAAGTGGATTTGTTTAATGCTAAAAACAAGATATAAACAATAATCATTTATTTTATTTTATTTTGAAGAACAAATATTCCAATTATTTATGAAAAAACGAGAAAAGATATTTTTTTAAAATATTTTTATTCTAAAAAAACACCTTGTAATTTGAGTGTATTGTATAATTTTAATTTATTTAAACTTTTGCATATTTTTTAAATGTAATAAAAATACCTTTAGTGAGCCTCTTGGGTTTGCTGAACTGGTCTGCGCATAAGGAAACACTGGAAGAGTCTTTGAATGCGCTTTCGAATGTGCCCGGCGAAGAAGTAGTGAAATTTTTGCAGGACATACTTGACGCTTTATTCAATATTTTGGTAAAAAGCTTTGGCTTTACCGCCTTTTGTTGCTTTCATGACACTGAAAATTTGTCTTCCTTACACAGGTTGAAAATGACGATCCCGAACGCTACGATCAGTTGGTATTCATGAGCATTATACACTTAATCGAAACCGTATCCGATCTAAAATATCAGCATTTCCTAACCGTATTGGACGTGTACATAAATGAAAGCTTTTCAGCGACGCTGGCTTATAGGTTGGTGGCGCCTTTTTTTATTTTATTTTGCTATTTATTTTATTATTTAAAATTTTTTTTCTAAAATCACAGTAAACTAATTAATGTGCTGCAGAAGAACATCAGAGAAGCCATCGAACCAAAGGAAAAGTCAGCCGATGGCATTGAGATCGAAGAGCGCGTGGAGGTGAAGCGTCTGTATAAAACCACCAGATATCTGCATTATGTGATTAAGTTTGTTATACGCTCGCGTGTACTTTTTGCGGCCATCAATGGCAATTCGGATTACGATGATTTCGCCAATAAGCTACATGGTGAGTGTAAACTTGTAACTTTTTCTAAGCATTATATTACATAACCACACTTTACTTACGTTATTAGAACTGCTGGAGATGTTTATCAAAATGATTGCCTGCCCCACCGATTTGTTGAAGTCCGAAGGCGCGTTGCTCAAAAATTTGCACATCATTGCCACGGATTTGATGGCGGTGTTCGATGAAGTGCGTCTAAGGTTTGTTTGTAATAAATTGATAATAATATTTACTATGCATTACACCTCTTTCCCTGCAGTAATGTGATTGTCAATATCTTGCGTCAATTCCCACCACGCCGCTTGACACAATCCAAAATGGGTTGCATTAAAGACTTTGTCGATTCCAGACTGTTTCTCTCGCCCGATTGCCGCGCGGTTTTACTGCCCGTCTTTTGCAATCACATCAAAGATCGACTCGAGAGCAAGGAAGAGGTAAATAACCTGCATTTTTAATTTACATTTTATTTATGTGTTTCGTTATATTCTTTGCATTTGTGTTTAAATTAATTTATCAATACTACTTTTCGCCTAAGCAAAATACAAATTATAACATTGGCTCGCGTAAGGTGTTCATATTTTGTCCGTTAACTTTAACATTACCGTACATAGTTATGTGTTTTCGTCCATCTACGTAATCTAATTACATGCGTTTAACTTTTACTTTGCATAAGCTCATTTAAAGAATAAAAAAATTAATTAAATTACCAAATTTTACTTATTTAATTTACCTTAACCTCTATTTGTCACTAAAAAAAAAAGCATAACTGTTAAAATTCATGAAAAATAAAATACAAATTACATTTTAATATAACACTTCCATTTTAACGCAACAAATTGTACGAAATTTTGACTTTTCGACGTCAATGTTGTTAATTTTGCGAGTTCAAATAGTTTATGCAGGCATTCTTTAAACTTAACTATACAATATTTTTTTTCACGAATATGTAATATTATAGAATGCATTTATATCTAAACAGCTCAGTATTAATAGCGTATGATATTTGTATATTCGTATGTATATTAATTTTAGCATGTTTTGTTTTTGTTTTATGTCCGTGTTTAATGCCTGTTTTTACAATATTTTTTTCAATATTTTATTATGCATTTTTGATTGGCATGTTTAAACAGCGCACAAATTTTTTAATTATTTTTAAATACCACGTTTTCCATTGGTTTTTAAATATATATTTTTTATGTATTTTTAATAAAATACTTGTAAATGTTTAGTAGTTGTTTCACAAATGTGGTATATGCATACACATGCATGTATGCTAACACTCTACTTTAGTTGAATGTTATATACAGTTAATAGTAATAATGTTAAAATATTTTGAAATATTTAAGTAGGGTTGTTTCTGCATATGAATGCGAAAATTATAATGAAAAACACTGTAAATAGCAATTGGCATATGCACAATTTTACTGTAAGCACTGAAAGTATTACAAAAAATAATTTATACCAGGGTTATTTAATATCAATAGATATGAGGAAAAAGTGGCTTACCATTTCTTAAATGGATTTCAGGGAACTTAAAAGCCATTGTCATGTTTCGATTTTAGTCAAAATATAGCTTTCGACTTTTGATTTTAATTTCAGACTTTTAACAAATTTTACTGCAATTGCGACATTCACCAAAATAAAATCTGTACCTCTTCAGGGTATCTTCCAATTTGCTAATCTACTTTAATCTTTTTTTTTTATTAATTAAGATGAAGTGTTAAATTAAATTTAAAGTTAATTCCGAACTACGAGAATATAAAAGTTTTTATTACTTGTAGTTCTTATATGGAGCAAGCAGCAAAATGTTACTCATTTGCCGGTGAACGATCAAAATCTCTCCCTTGTATGAAAAAATTTTTTATTTGACAAGATATTTTCACAAAATTTGGCATAGAATATTATCCAAAGCAGCGCTACAATCTCCGGAGAAGTTTTTCAAATCGAACTCCTATAGCATATTGCGCCCTTACAAAATGACTGATCAAAATCAAGTTCTTGTAAGGAAAACGTTTTTGTTTGACCACCAGATATCTGTAGACTATTGTTAAAGGCAACGCTTTAATCTCCAAACAAGTTTTTCAAATTGCATCACTATAGCATATAGCTAACATACAAACTGACCGACAAACATCAAGTTGTTGTATAGAAACTGTGATTTGTGAAGAATATTCTAGCATTTTTTCTTAATTTTTGTTTTTTTGTTTGTTTGTATTTTCACTTAAGTTTTCTTAATATGTTATAGCTGTTAGTTCGGGCATGTCTCCTTATCAGACAATTTTTTTTTGTTGTAATTATTTGTAAAGCGTTTTAAGTACAAATTTTCATTTGATTCCTTAAGTGGTAAAGTCTCAATTCAATTCAATAAATATATTTTTCTGTGATGTTAATTTAGTTCATTCGTATTTGGGGTGTAAATGTTTTTGTTTATGTGTTTTATCTGCGTTGTTTGGTGTAGTTGTTGTGCACGCAGTGTAGTGTACTCTAGCAAAATCACATTATCTCCAGACACATAGCTACATCCATATGTAGTTACATGCATTTGTAGCACATGTGTGTGTGTGTAGCTAATTGTGTTTTCACGTTTGCCATCACCCATCATAATCACCATCATCGATATATCACAACATTAAACCTCAATTATTCACAAAAATCATACACTCATTTGTCACATGCATCCTTGTTACTCATACAAACATAAATATATACAAAATATTTCATTCACAAAACTTGGTTGTAGTTTCTTCATTCATTTACATTTTCGTTTGTGTGCAATTTTTTTTCAATTACTAGTAACTAGACATAGCTCTTTCTCCTTTAAGCATCATTGTAACTACACAGTGCTTACTCAGTTAGCGGCGACAATAAAAACGTCTCACCTCTTCATTGGAATGTTCACACGGTTCACCGCACATAAATAATTCTAATTTTAATATATCTTTTGTTGTAATTTTTTTAAATTCATATCTACAACATTGTATTTTCTTAAATACAAACTACAATTTGCATTTAAGTGTGTCACTAATACACACACTCACTTATATACTAGCACTTGGTGCACTCAAAAAATCTATGAAATTCTTTAAAACAATTGATTCACATACAAACATGCACACAACTACACATTCCACTATATATTTTTGTACATTTGTTTTTTTTTTTATATATATTCATTTCTTTTTGTTTTACGTTTACCTACTCGTTCGTTAATCTATTTGAAACACTTTTGTGTATTATTCGCTTTCTGCAAAATGTTTGTGTATCGAATTGTCTAGGGTGACTCGAAATCTGATATATGGCAACAAGAAAAGAATCTCTCGAAAGCAGCTAAAGTCCTCGGACAGTTAAAATCACATCTGCACACGCGTGAAACAACTGCCAAACAAAAGGTAAAAATAAAAACAACAGTAAATTACTAAATGCAAAAAGCAATAAATTTAAACGACATTCAAAAAGACAAGAAAAACTAAATTAAATTAAACACTGAAATACATTTAAAGGGTATTATCCACTTGCAAGTCAGAAAAAAAAGTTATTTTGCAGTTTTTTTTAAGAGAAATTTTTCTTAATTAAAAAATTACAGTAGAGTACTTTTAACAATACAATTTAACGTATTTCAATAATCAATGATTAATTTTTAAAAATTTTGCACTCCTTGCTGCCTGTCTTCGGGAGAACTTCCGAAAAACGGTGTCTGGCTTTGAGAAAGATGTGTCTGCTTAAAATTAACACAAATCCTGAAACCCAAAAAATTATTATTACTATACTTATAGAGCAATACAGGAAATGATCGAAGGACTGTTAAAAATCTTGATTTTCGACGGCTTTCCAAAAAAAACATCGATATTTACACTTCAGAGTGGCTTAAAAAGCGAAATTGTTATCAATGATCTTCTCCTTCTACCATTACCTGATAAATACATTCTAAGAAGGTCGTGTGAAAATTTCAAGTCGATCGGTCCAGCCGTGTCGGAGAAATTTTCCTCACCGACTCGTAGAACACTCAATAACACTTCGAGAAAAACGCGTTGGAAATTTTGAAAACCGATTACACTAAATTAAAAAATTCTACAAAACATGCTCATATCTCCGAAATTATTTGTCGTATCAGATATATGCAAAAAAATTCAATGTTTTTGAATTCACAAGTGGATATAACCCCTTAAGTCGTAGAGAAAAGTAGAAAAGCAACAATAGCAACAACAACACTAAGTATTAGAAACACACACGCGTTTGCGTCCAGCAGCAACCGCGCAGCAGGTGTTAGTGGATGGTTGTGTGTGGATTTATGCAATACTTTCTTTTATTTTCGTTTTTTTTTTATTGATGGTGTGCGCTTAAGCTTATATTGTAACTCCATTACACTTTGTTTGTACTTTTCATTCATTACCGTTCAATTTAGACGTAGGTGGGTTTGTGAGTGTGTACGTCCACTTTTCCTCACCACACAAGCAAACATACAAACAATCGTATAAAATTTCGTAAGCAACAGGAAATTAAGTTTTAGCAGTAGTACACACATACACATACACTTCTATGAGTAACTGTGAATTGTGGCACTTGGCGAGGATATTTTGATCTTTTTATTTTAAGTTCTCAACAACGCTTTCAGCAAGTGTCAACTTTATGGTAACCAACCGAGTAATCAATGCCAAATGCTTTTAATATATACATACATATATACCTACTCGTATGTATCTAGCGCATAGCATTTTGTTACTATTGTCTTTAGCAGCTTATTATAATCCATAGTTATTAGAATTTAAAAAAATATATTATTTCTTAAAATTATTTTGTCAGCTTGGCCTTTATTTAAACTGTGCTTACTTGTTTTAGCGCTTTTATAAATAGTTGTAAGTGTTTTAAAATATATTTAACTTTGAAAAAAGCTTAACAAGTAATATAAAAACATTTGAAAATTGTTGCTTATTTCAATATTTATTTCTGAACATATTTTAAGAGCTCTTCGTAGAAAATTTAGTATTCATTAAGTACATCAACTTTATATAAGAAGATCTCAATATATTTATAAGTACGCACATACCTGTTATTTCACAGGAGCAGCTATGCAACAAACTTTGCATCGTCTGGTGGGTTTTTTTTTTACATTTTCTGAGAAAAGTTACCATAGTCTTGTACCTACCATCAGAAAATATAGATTTCTGTGTAACAAATGAAAAGTTTCACTGAAAATTAGGTTCCTTTTCCAATAGGAGTAAAAAAAAATATCTTTTTTTTTGTAAAAAATAAAAGACCAAAAAGTTGCTTATTTGAATTTCCCAATTAATTTTTGAGGTTATGTAAAAAAGTGAAAAGAAAAGTTGTAGGTCTTTTTACAATCTACAATTTTGCCAATAAACTATTTTCCATAGGATATGTAGTTTTTTCGAAAATCGTGATAAACCATTTTTTATCCTAAAAAATTCAACCACCAACCTCCCTTTGAATTTTGTTATTTCTCTATCTTTTCCAATATGTTTCGTCCTATTATTATTTTTTTACTTTTTACTATTTTTAAAGGTTCCGCTCTGGTCTATAATAAATATTGACATTCATTTTCCTCATTTTTACTTTTTCGCACAAGGCAACACTGTTCTCAAATATGTTAAAATTAAAAACTTTGGGGAAAAATATGGTTACAATTAGTACATACTTTGTAAAATTTTAAGTTTATTTTTTTTCATTAGTAGCAACTTTGTACCAAAATTTTTCCAAATTTAATGTTTATATAAACATTTCGGATGGCATTATTTAAAATTTCGCGACGCGTAGTCAAACAATTTTTACAATATTTTCGCCAATATAGTTTTTCATTTGATAACTACTCTTATTTAACATTATTATATTTAACCTTTTTGTTGGGTCCTATGCTCCAACCGGAGTTAAACGAAGTACTATATATGTTTATATATATATGTTTGGTAATGTCATTTAAGGGCACCAGGGGTCAAATTTAAGCCAATAACTTGGACACCCATTTTATTAACAAACTATAGCTATAACGTGTGCCCTTTTAAAGGTTCAATAAACATCAATATTTATGTATGAACGGTCTTTTTAGATATCGGTTAATTTAGAAAAAAATTTCCGCTGTCTAGTAAAATATTTTATATAAAAAATTACTCATAAAACATAAAATAACCTGTACGATTTGAGATTTTGGAGAGAAATTATTTTTTATTGCAGCTCTTCATATATATTTTAAATAATGCTTAGGAAAAGGTACTGTTTACAAATTATTTTTCTAAATTTGCTTAATGATTATTGAGAGTCATCATATAAAATTTGTTAGGCTAGGTTGAGTATGAAACAAATTGCAAGAAGTATATAAACAAAATAAAAACATAATTATAAATAATAACGTAATTGCAATTAATTACTATTACGAATCAGAAATTACTGTAGACTAAGGAAGATATTTCAACTGAGAACAATATAAAATAAAAAGCGCTTAAAGCTAGATTATATTACACTAATTTTTATTCAAAAATTGTTTCCTATATTAAAATTGCTTTCTTCGCCATTTCAACTCTCGCAACAGGTGAACGAATGTATCGTGATCATGAACAATATACTGCGCCTGTTGTATCGCAAGGACATCGGCAAGACGCACAACGACGTGCGCGACATAATGCTCATCCTGCTGCGCACCATAATCAAAACCTCGCACGCACTCGATCGTGAAAATCAATTGGTTGGCAATTTGGTGGCCATTATGTTGGGCATACTGCAGCGCATGGATGCGGCCCATTACGAAATCTTCGTACGACATTTGAATAATCGTTTCGAGCTGCAGGACTTTATTATTGAAATATTGCTCGTTTTCGAGGAGCTCGTGTCGCCACATCAGAAGCCAGTATTTTCACGTGATTGGATGGATATGATAATGCATCAGAATACTGTTATATTGCGTTCATTACAACACATTTCGGTTGTGATTATCGATCACTTCTTCGATCCATTCGAGAAGCAAGTCTGGTCGAATTTCTTCCAATGCTCCATAGCATTCCTCATACAATCACCGTTACAATTGAACGATTTCAACGATAATAAACGACAAATCATATTCGCACGTTATCGTGATATACGCAAGGACACAGCGCATGAGATACGTAAGATGTGGTTCCAATTAGGCGAACACAAACCGAAATTCGTGCCACAACTAGTGGAGCCGATACTCGAAATGAGTATGATACCTGAAGTGGAGTTGCGTAAGGCCACCATACCGATATTTTTCGATATGATGCAGTGCGAGTATTACAGCTCAAAAATGCTGCCAAACAGCTACGGCGATACGAAACGTAATAATGCGCATCACAAAGCGAACTTTAACGAATTCGAAACGGAAATGATTGAGAAGCTCGACATACTAATTGGGGCGGGTAAGTACATAGAAGTCCATGAAAATTTTCTATAAATATAATATATGCTGCCACTCATTTATCTCATCGTTTCCAGGCAAAGGCGACGCCGAGTACAAAGAACTTTTCCACAGCATACTGCTGGAGAAGTGTCAGGCGCACAACACGCTTAACATAGATGGCACTAAGTTCGTGAACATGGTGACAAAACTCATGGAACGTCTGCTTGAGTATCGCTGCATTATACAGGATGAGAGCAAAGAGAATCGCATGGCTTGCACTTTTTCGCTCTTACAATTTTATTCGCAAGTAAATCGCAAAGAGATGTACATACGTTATGTCTACAAATTGTGCGATCTACATATGGAGTTCAACAACTGCACCGAGGCGGCCTTCACGCTCAAACTACACACTGAATTGCTGCAGTGGAACGATACTGAATTGTCACCACTCTTGCGCTCACACCGTCATATGGCATGTCGCACACATCGCGAGCTCAAAGAGGCGCTCTACTATGAAATCATCGACTACTTTGATCGTGGTCTGATGTTCGAGTGCGCGATCGATATGTGTAAAGTGCTGGCGCAGGAGTATGAGAATGAGATCTACGACTATTTGAAGTTAGCCAAACTCTTGGTGAAGATGTCACAGTTCTTTGAGAAAATATTGAAAGAATTTCGCCACACTTCAGAGTATTTCCGTGTTTGCTTCTATGGTTTGGGCTTTCCACGTTTTCTACAAAATAAAGCCTTCATCTTCCGCGGCGAGAACTATGAGCGTTTGAGCGATTTCTGCTCACGCATTTTAGCGCAACATCCACAAGCCGAACTCATGCAGACGCTGGAGTTGCCCGGTGAGGATATAACGCAGGCCGACGGGCAATTCATACAGGTGAATAAGGTGGAGCCGGTAATGAATGAGAATTGCACCAAATTCGAGGGCAAAATGGTGTCGAGCGAAATCGTAAAGTATTTCACATCGAATAATGTGCAAAAGTTCCAGTTTTCAAGACGCTGCGAAAACATTGGCGGCGGTCCGGACGATGTGTGCAATCTATGGCTGGAAAGGATTGTAATGACGACAAGCTTTCCACTGCCGGGCATACTGCGTTGGTTCCCCGTAATGGAAACAAAGAAATTCAAAGTGAGACAATAAATTAAAAAAAAAATGTAATTTATTAATTTTCAACTCCTTGCACTACAAACAACAGATTTCACCAATTGCTTTGGCCATTGAAACAATGAAAAAAAAGAATAAGGAAATACGTGACCTGATCATCGAACATCGAAATGATGAAACATTGGATATAAAAACGTTGAGCATGAAAATCACCGGCATTGTCGATCCAGCCGTGATGGGCGGTTTCAGCAATTATGAGAACGCTTTCTTGACAGACGATTATTTGGAGGATCATCTAGATGATAGGCATTTGGTTGAAGAATTGAAAGATCTCATCGCATCACAAATACCGCTGCTTGAGATTGGTACTTTTAAATTTTTTATTAAAAAAAAATAAAATTAATAACTTAACGCTCACTTAACCACTCTTCAGCCATTACACTGCATAAACACCGCGCACCGGACAGTCTGAAACTCTTCCAAGAGCACATGGAGCAATGTTTCGCCGATATGCAGGCGAATGTGGAGAGTAAATATGGCAAGAAAGTAAGTTAGAATAGCATTTTTTTTCGAATTAGATTTATATTTTAACGAGCGTACAAAATTTTTGCCGCAGACATGTGACTTAAAGTTGGATCGCGAGTCAGTGACTATGCGTCGCAATGGTTCCTTTATGCCGGGCATGTTCGAGGGCAACAATCGCTTGTCGGAGACGAGCATGGGCTCTTCAGAGTAAGTATTAGCTGTGAAGCTAGACGCAAATTTGTAAATATAATATATAATATATTCACGCTATCATCTTTATATACCCAAACGCAGTAGCGGCTTGTCGAAATCTACTTCCTCGACACGACCACAAACCAGTTCGATAAAATCAACATTCGCGTTTAATTTCACTCAAAGGTAACGTAGTAATGAATATAAAAAAATAAATTGCATGTAATTGTAGGAAAAGTAGACAAATAATTTGAATAACACTTACTATATAAGTAACTGACCCAACCAAGCACGCACCATATTTCCTTATAAATATATAAATACATATATATGCACACACATACACAACTATGAAATTGCTAGTCATTGAACGTTTTACTAATCAATTAAATTCCAATTTTCAATTGTTCTTTATGCTCTGCATTTTTAGTTTAAAAATCTAATTTATTTAAAGCAAAATTTTGTATTATTTTTTTTAAATTTGCGGTAAATTATTTAATTTTAAATTTTAACATTTTCTAACTACATCTTAAATTTTCATTTTGTTACATTTACCTCACATTTCTGTTGTTGATTTAATTTGTTTTCCTCCATTAGTTTGCACTCTGATTTCTTTATTTTCCGATTTCCGATTTGGTTTTTTGCTTATTTTTGCAATGTTCGCTTTTTCGTTTCCATTTTTCTCTCTTTCGTACCTCAACAACATCCACAACAATATCAACAGACCTAGCCTAGGCCATTCGCCCAGTACAAAAAGCAAGTGTAAAGAGAAAACGCCCTCAAAACGGCGCTCAATGAAAAAGGTTTGTGAATTTTGTTGCCTCGCTTGGTGGTTTTATGTGCCACAAAAAAATTATTTATAATTAATTTTTTAATATTTTTATGTCATAGTTGGATCGTGAAACGCTAAGTTTACCAGTAGCCAACAGTAAATTTTATACACAGCCGTTATCAACCATAACCTCAACGCCCGAACGCGAATCAATAACATCAATAGCATCTATAACAAGCGCATCAAATACTTCATTGACAGCCAAATCGCCGGATCCAAAAGTGTTGACACAAGAGGTGAGTGTTAGAAATTGCCGATATCGGACCACTATAGATATAGCTGCCATATAAACTAAACGATCAAACTCAAGTCTTTATATGAAAAACTTTTTTATTTGACAAAATATCGACACGAAATTTGGCATGGATTATTGTCTAAGGCAACGCTACATTTTCCGAATAAATTTTTCTGATCGGACTACCAAAGCAGCAGCATTTAACGTTTTTTGTGGTTTATCCATTTCAAAATTAAATTTATTTGAAAATGCTGTTTTAAATTTAAAAATCGATATTTCTCCAATTTCTTTCAAAGCGATTTCTTTATTTTCAACTTTATTGATATATGTATTCTTCTTTACTCCTTAGTTAACGACAAAGCGTCCATTACGCTCTGAGAAAGACAAAGAACGTCGCATGTCACGTCCTGCCAGTATAGCCACACCCACAACCGGTATGAAAGGATTCTCCAGCACAGATGTACACTCGCTGTCAGGAGCTGACAGCAGTAATCGGAATTCAGTTGGTGAGTCCTGGGGTTTAAAAATATTAAAAGTAAAACAGTTGTTCTTAAAAATAGGCAAATTGAAAATAAACAAACTGAAATAAGCACCACAGTTAATTTTGCAAATTATCTCACTTATGTACCAATATTTACGGTATAAGGCAATAGGGGATGAGCGTATTATTGACCCGATTTGGTCTATTTTTGGCATTACTACATATTATTAACAAAAAAACATGCTCTCTGAGTTTCATTAAGGTAGATCACTTAGCATCGCCAATATATGAGTATAATGAGGGAAGTCAACAAGATATTTGAAAATCCTGATATTAGTTTGTGGGGTCTAGGGCAAGCTTCACCTGATTTCATCTATTTTAGGCACAAAACTACACCATTGTTAGAAAAATACGCTCTCTCAATTTTCTTAAGATAACATAACTCACATATTTGTCGACCGGAAGTTCGAAAATCTTTATTTTTGGTATATAATGGCTAAAAGAAATATTAACCCAATTAAACTCATTTTTGGCATACATACATACTATTATCAGAAAAGTATTCTCTCTTAATTTCAATTATACCATACATCTCACATAATGACCGATATTTTCGGCAAAAAGTCAGTCATAGGCTCTGGGGTCACATTTTCGGTATCTAGGGGCTTGAATAGTTTTGATCCGATTTGGACAATTTTCAGTCATAAGGTGGTACTATTCGTGCAAATTTTTATCCGAATACATTGATTGCCTCTTGTTTTGTATACTGGAAAGTAAAAGAATCAGCTGTGTGAGTCAGTGTGATTCCACTCATTTTGGCACTGTATCGTAGTAATATTAAGATAATATTGCCTACCGAATTTGGTTGAAATCGGTCGAGTAGGTCCCGAGATATGGGTTTTCACCTAAATGTGGGCGGTGCCACGCCCATCGTCTCTTTTTGACCCTGGCTTCTATTTTATAGCCGTACCATCTCTGGTGTAATATTTAATTGATTATTGATTTATCGCGCTTTTAGTAGAACCGTTATATGGGGAGTATCATCCGACTTCATAAATTGTTACAGAGTCGGTAGGGGTGCTTTAAGAATTTGTCCTGAGCGAAATTGGTTATTATATCTTAACCGGTTTAGGAGATTTGTATATTAAACCTCTAAGGCCTGGCCACGTGTACCTAGTATCATTGGGATATCACATTTTTACTCAAGTTACAGCTTGCACGGACGGACGGACAGACAGACAGTCACTCGGATTTCAACTCGTCTCATCATCCTCATAATTTATTGTTACAAATAGATAACTCCATATCTATTCCGATTAGTTTAAGGTGATACAAACAACCGTTAGGTGAACGAAACTATTATATTCTGTGGCAACCTGTTGCAAGAGCATAAAAATGTGGCCTTGGTAACCGCTATTCGCTATTTGGAAAGTTTATTGTCCGATTGTAGACCCAATGCCAATTTAAACTAAGTTTTCATACTGTTTGAAATATCAATTTTAAAGTCACCTTAGGTATAGAATTTGGATACTGTTTATATGGGGTATAAGTCTTTCATTTTATATTTTTTCTAACTATCCCATGTATGACTAACAGCCCACATATTAAGCAATAATGTTCGGTACATAGGATATACATCGTTCTTGGAACATAATTATCTCATACTAGTGAGACTATAAAGAATTTTATTTCGATATCTTTCTTCAGGTTTAATGAAAATTCAATAATCTGTTGAAACATGTTTTATGTAAATTAGATTTGAGCGTAGATCAATTCTGACTTTTCTCAAATTTTTTATAAAACGTGTCGTCAGACATGAACATTTACCTAAAAGGGGCGGTGTCTCGCCCCTAGGTCAATTTTTGAACTTATCCTCTTGAAAACTACTATAGTTTTGCATATATTTCGGAATTGTTTCAATTTTTATAATACCGGAAAAGTAAATAATTTTTTTTGTTCATTAAATTTTGTTTTATTTATTAGAAAACTTGCTTGAGACTTTTTATTTAAATTATATTGTGATTATTAAATTTTAAAATTTTTATAATAATTTTCCTATTTTGGTAATAATTATTATCATTTTTCAGATACAGCAGATTCCACATCGGAGGAGGATCTCATACCGCCACCACTACCAGCAAAAACACGTGACTCCACCGACTTTAGCAGTTTTACTTACAGCATGGACTTCCCCATACCGCTTATTAGTCCCTACATGCAAACCACCGTTACAACCACGCAACACACCAGTATTTCAAATAGCTCTTACGAATATGTGGAGGCCAAAAATTTCGTGCTTACTGAAAAACGGCCACCCACACCGCCACCAAAACCCTCGCGCAATAGCAAACACATTCCATAATTTGTGGGTGATAAGCAATTATATATGAAGTCCGAACTGCTAAACGAAAAAGGGAAAATATGAAAAAAGGAATATACAAAGCAGTAAAGTAATTAACGCAGTGAAAGTGAAGCCATAATCAAAATTGATATTTGAGTGCGTGTAAATGTGTGATTGCATGGCGACTGCAGAGCAAATGTAAATGGTCAGTTGTCTGGCATACATCTGTAGAGAAAGAAATAAAAATAAAGTCCAAACTAGAGGAATTGATGCGTAAACGCAGCAATACTAATAAACAAGTGCCAAAAATATAATATTTACAAAAAACATAAATAATTGGACGGAGGTGTGCCTTTCGTCTGACCGACAACAATGAACTAAATAGCAACGAGAGCAACCGAGCGTGCGCTGGCAATCATTTGCCAGACACACTATTGTTAGTGCGAAACGAAAGCGTTTAGCGTTGAAAGCAGCAATATATTTATGTAATTTAATATAGTAAACGATATTAAGTTTTTATGAACTTCGCGATTCAATTGCAAAATCGTTTCGACTTCAACAAATTTCTTTAGTTATAACTACTTGTCTTCCTAACTTAACTAAACGCACACATAGACAAGTAAGCGATATTTACTTTATATATATACATACTTACGTATATATCTTTATATGTACATATATTTATATGCATTTTATTTATTCTTTTAATTAATTAATTTAATATCAGGCCAATTAAGCACTTCGCTGCGAACAAAGTGCTCACAACTGAGTTGATATTAATTTCGCCGTGAACTTTTATTATTGTATGTACGTGTATATGTACAGTAATTATGATGTAATTAGTTATAATAAGTCGACTACCACAAGCCAATTAAGGGTTCAAAAAAACACACACACGCACAAATATCGAACTGAACTTATCGCAACATAATTTCAGTATTCGTTGCTAACGAAGTCGAGTTAAAATAGTGTTAAATGAAATTTTTAAATAGCAAAAATTTACAAAAAGCCACTTTTTAATACGAAAATAAAACTTACAAAACAAAAATATAACAAAAAACGAAAAACATTTGCACTTTTTAATAAAAATAATATAATATCTACTTTGTTATAGCTTATGACAGAAGTGCCACTGTATATCGAAAATTTTGTTATTCAAAACAAACAGAGACACTACTTATACAAGTACATACATATATACATATTTACATGTGCAACTATTTTGAAATTATACAAAATCCAAAAACCAAATTTTATAACTTGACGAAATTTAAGAGAAAAGCCCGTAAATAGCAAATTGCATAACTACAAAACTACATATATGTATTCAAATAATGTAGGCCAGCATTATATTTGAATATTTTCGTTATGATATAGAAAAATATGTACCAAATAGTTTTTAAGAAGCTGAAATTTTTTATTACGTAAGTATATTTATACGTTATGAACAAAGCGAGTTTTTAACACATTTATTGTGTACTTTATACACACATATGAAATAGCATAAAATTTACAATTTTTATAAAAAGAAAAACTAACGTTAACGGTAAATAAGCGAAAGTCAACCTTATTACAATTGTTTCCGTAGCATGTGTAAATTTTTAATTTAATTTTTTTTTTACTCTGCTAAGAAATGCAATAACTTGTGTTGCCTTATCTTACACACAGAGCCACACGAGTATATGTGCGTGCATGTGCATTTCTAATTTAACTTAATTTTTCGCTTTATAGTATTTTAAAACTTATCATTCACAATTTACTCAAAAGTATCGTTTATTTGTCAATTTCTGTAATGACAACTCAATTATTACATACGTACATATAAACTTATATACCTAAATGGAAATTGGCAGGAGCCGCAATCTTTGTTTAATGTAATTATTATTTTTTTAATTAATATGTTCACCAAAGATTTATTAAGATTAAATAAAATGTCAATTCACTTACATGATAAACAGTAAACGTTTGTGTGTTATTTTGTGGAAGATAATTATTAAGTATGTCTTTTAAAAGGTTGAGGTATTGGCCGGCTCATCAAAGTGGTATAACTACTCGCTATTCTGCCGCTATACTATGATTATGCCAGTTTATTAGATGCGTACCAGTTTGTGTTCGTTTCACACTCTGCAATTTTTAGTAAACCGAATGAGGTATTATTAATTAACGATTTACCGGGCATTGCCAATTTTCGTTATGCCAGTTTTTTGATTTAGACCAGTTTTTTCTCGATTCACACTCTCCAATACTTAGCGAACTGAATAAAGCTATTTTTAGTTAAAACGATTAGTTGGCTACAATCAAAGTTGACGCTTTTTAAATTCAGTTGATAAATACCTGTATCGTTCTTAAGCTTAATATTCTTGTTTTTTATAACCTGAACAGGCACGTCGGACACCCTATAAAATATATACATAAATGATCAGCATGATGAGCTGAGCTGATTTAGCCATGTCCGTCTGTCTGTATAATACGTGAACTAGGTCCATCAGTTTTTAAGCTATCGATCTAAAATTTTGCACCTGTCCTTTTCTCACTAAGACGTTGCTCATCTGTCAGAACGGCCGACATCGGAGCACTTTAGCATATAGCTGCCATATCCACTGAACAATCGGAATCAAGTACTTATATGGGAAACTTTTTTATTTGGCGTAATATCTTCACAAAATTAGGCAGCAGTTAGTTCCTAAGGCAACAATGTAATCTCCGTAGAAATTGTTCAGATGAGATCATTATATTATATAGCTGCAATTTGTATCTGTTAAGAGTATTATAGCTTTGGTGCAACCGAAGTTAACGTTTTTCTTGTTTTCGTACAATACCTATGACAATTTTGATATTTGATTGCAGCATGAGGCTTCAAACATTTCAGAAAATAAGTTGGGGGAATATTATTGCCTGCGCCTTCAGAGAATCTCTTTCAGGGTATAAAAATATTTACAATTTTGCATATAATACCTCACTGAGAACTTAACATTTTTAACTAAAAGGTTTCAGCCATCGAATACAGTCATTCAACGAACCATTAGTAAGGAAGGTTACTGGTCACTCTACTATATAAGTGCGTAAAGCGGCTTAAAAATCATACAATGCTATTATATTTCCATTGGTGTTTAAATAACAAATTATATGAATATATCTTTTTCCAAAAATCGAAACCAAAATATTTTTTTAAATTTCAAAATAAGGATTCTAAAACAAAGGTCGTCAAAAGTATAAAATTGTAAAGAACTCAAAAAAATTTAGCTTCAAAAATTTAATAACTCGTGTTCCCACTTTTGCTCTGTATTACTGCTGGAAGACGTTTTGGCATGCTTCGAACCAATTTTTTAATATTTCCGCTGAAATATTGTCCCATTGACGCGTCTTCTCTATGAAGAATGACTGCAAGTTTGTGTGGCTGCTCTTTAGTATTTTGGAGTCCAAAATTGACCACAAATGCTCAAATGGATTTCAATCCGGCGATTGAGCTGGCCCGTTCAGTTTTTCAATAAAGTTTTCTTTATAAAAGTGAGTAGCCTGGCGAGATGTGTGTTTGGGGTCGTTATCCTGTTATAAGATTAACGAATCCCGAATTCATTTATACTTATTGTAAAATTTTCGCTAAGAATGTTAACATTTGTAGCACCAATCATTCGCACATCGATTTAAACAAAACTACCTATACCGATACTTAAAAAACAACCCGAAGCCATGAGAGAACCGCCTCAATGCTTCACTGTTGGTAATATGCACTGTGTTGTTTAATCGATCAGAAGGTTTACACTACACTCGATTTCGTTTTTTTTAATTCCTTAGCTCGAATATGGACTCATCGGATCAAATTACTTTGTCCGAAAATACGGTTGGTATATATTGTTTTGCGAACTCCAGTCTCTTTTTCTTATTCGCGATGAAAACCATAGGTCTTTGTTTTGCGACGTATTTTTTGAAACCAAAAGTTCGCAATTTCCCTTTCATAGTAATATCCAAACAAAAAGCTTTCAATCAAGGTAAGTAGATTTTCAAGAAAGTAAGTAGATTTTCACAAGCTGCTCTTGAGGGGAATTTTTCAGCAGCAATATCATTCGCCTTGAACAGCAACAGAAAGTAATCACTTAATGCTAGATCCGGACTATGAGGTTGCCCCAACCAAGCTCCCAGAGCTTCTGGCAGGTCACTATCGATGTCACTCTCGTCGTCTTGATGTACTAAAATGCCTCTCCTATTGGCCAAAGCAGGCAGCTTCAGGGCGATTGCTTTCGCCAGACGGTCCAATCAGAATTTTGACCATAAGCAGCTCATAGTATTTCGATGATTTTCAGCCAATCCTACCATACATATAAAACCTTTCTCGGCCACCGTTTGCAGTTGCTTAACGGGATTCGACCACGAATGTTTTCACTCACCTCTCAGCAGATACCATTCGCTTCAGAAATGGAGCGATTTTGCCGCGATTCAGCAACGCTTCGTAGGCGATACCATAATCGCACGCGTATGGCTGTTACAGTATTAAGAAAATAAGCACTATTCACTATTAGGAAATATTATCCTTCTAACGTCATATAGCCTAACCCGACCCGTAACACCGCACTTTCATAACGCGAGATACATATTCTAAAGCCATCTTTTGAAAAATAATAATAATATAAAATGTATTTTATTGCTGGATAATTTTTTAATTTTATTAAAAGTTAATTGAGATATATAAAGTGTACATATTAAAAAGTTGAACACATAAAATAAAAGATCATGTCTGTAAGTGTTTAAAATTAAGTAAGCGTGCAAAAAAGTTATCGCTGCCAAAAGTTAAGTGATTTAAATACGTCGATATGAGTTAGAAATAAGTAATATTAAGTTTAGAAGTAGATTAGAGGCAAGATTTAAGAAATCATTTTAAGGATATTAAATGCTTATAATGGCAATATGGTTCGAGTAAACAATATGACTTTTACGAAGATTAACGTGAGACCATTGCGAACACGAAAACATAACCTCAATATATTAAAATTTTTGCAGGTTAGGATGGTGGATTTGATTTTACAATAACGAAGCTAAAATTATGATAAATTAGTATAAATTGTATATATAAAAATATTCATAGTTTTCGTGATTTGTTTTGTTTTTAAAAATTCAAAAATAATAATAATTTAGTTAAAGGGGCACACCTAGTATGAAATTAAAAAAAAAAATTATTATTTATAGGTTATACCTTTAAAAATAACATACTACAAAATTGTTTAATAATATCTCCAGAAGTTTTTGAGTTACAGCGTTTTGGATTGTAGCTCATCACTTTATTTTCAAACGATATTTTCTCAAAATTTTTTTTATTAACGTTTCATTGACGAAGAAGGCCGAAATCAAGCAGTGGAAGAACTTTTTTAGCGTCATCGAAGATCGAAAAATATTTACCTTTAATATTTTTTAATTGGTAACATTGGTAAAAAATATTTAATTTTAGCTTCAAAAATTTTACTTAAAATATATATATGTATATACATAAAAATATCCTTAAAATTTAATGCAATATATACTTTTTTTGAACACCTAATAATCGACGTTTTTAGGCTGTCACACACTAGGTGTATCCCTAAGAGGTTAAATTTTTTTTTTCACAAAAAAAAAATATATGTATAAGTGTAAAAAAAATTTGCATTTACTAATTTTTTAACAAGAAATTTGCAACAGTTTTTAAACAATTTCCTAAGGAAGCAGAATGTTTTTTATAAAGAGGTATGTAGGCGAAAGCGCTAAGCGTTAAAGCACAAGGGTTGGTGTATAGATTTAGTCACAGACGAGTGATAGATATAATAAAATAAATAGAATTATAAAAGGAAAAGTGAAAAAACCTAAGTAAATGAAAACATTAATTACTGTCAAAACTGGCTTGAAAAATCTATAAGTTTTCAAATATTCGTTGACTTATTTCATCGTTGTACACATACATGTACATATAAATATATTATATAAGAGCTGTCAAGTTGAGCGAAAGGCACAAATACTCGTACATTTTAGATCTAATAAAAAAAACTTTATCAAAAAGTGCATACATATAAATTTATACACACACACATACAAATACAATACGCATAGAGTGTCTAAAATGTAGGTTTCCAAAAATGGTCAGTTAATAAAAAAATATATATGCGTGTAAGCATTTGTGTATATAGGTGAACAATCAGTAACTAATACTACTACAAGTACAAATACAGGGGCGGCGGGCACAGGTGCCGTTTAAAATTTCATATCGATGCAGATTTTCGAGTTGCGATTCTGCTTCTGACTTATCTCTAAGACTTGAAACATTTCCTGAAGTGCTTCGTTTGTACGCGTTTTGCGGCGATTGCGACGCAAGGTGACACGACCCGACTTGAATTCATTCACTAGAGCGTCAAGACCTGTGTGAATAGAGAAATTCAAATGAGAAATTATTACAAAAGGTTTCAAATGACAGTAAATATTTATTGGTGGCAGTTAGAGACATCGTGTGTGATAGATATAATGTGTTTTAATTACATACACATTGATATTTTACAACTATGTTATCCCATATGACATGAGTAATGTTAAAATTGTTATTTTATTATTAATTATTGGCAAAGTAATTATTTGATATACTAACAGCTTTTAAATGTTATTTACAAATATAGAATGAATTCAATCTTAAGCTGAGGACATAGCGCAGCGTAGAGCAAAGTAGCGATGAGAAGAAAAGAAATGTAAACAAAAAGTGCGACTGCGGCGACATAAATGTAATGAAGCTGCTGCTCATGACCGTTTAACCGATTACTCCATTATATTATATTTACAGAATTTACAATACTTAGGTTCAATCAGTGAATAAAGTACACATATATACATATGTATAAGGTGATTTTTTTGAGATATAGAATTTCCTAGTGGGGTAGCTGTCAAACCAGTTGTCAAAATTAAGTGCGTTTGTTATTTATATTCTGTAAAATTTGGCAAATTAAAATTTATTGACAGAACTGTTTAATTAAAAAAAAAGTGGAGCCAACGATACCGGCGTTGCTCGGACATTCGGCCCATTATTAGAATATTAAGGAAGTGATGCAATACCAGAGGCTGGTCTTCCAAAATGCAGACGCGATGGTCACATGCCTGAAATTTCGTTCAAATACTAAAAACCAAAATTAAATTAAAAATGTTCAGAAGTTTTATATCATTTAAAAGATCCTTTAACAATTTTTTAAACTGATGCGGCCGAAATTAACTTAAGTTCTAAGAAAAAAACTTTGTTATGCTATTTTCTATGTCAACAAGCAGCTATAAAATTCCTTATAAAGGAAAAATCATAATCAGCTATTATCTGGCCAGGTGATTTCGAACTTCATTCAACTTGGAGGATATGCCTCCATGATAATTACCACAAAACCAGAAAACCTCAAGTGGAGTATATTTCTAAGTTTGACAAGGAAAAATGTTGACAACCATTTGAGGATTTCCTACATACGCAGTAATTAAAAATAATATCTTATTTTTCTAACAATATCTAATTTCCGATCTAATAAAAGTGGTAGGTCTTACGCAATCACTGAGAAACCTTCGAGTGTATTATTAATACAATAGGAAAGAATTCTTAAGTAGAACAAACCATAAAGACAACCCAAACGAGTGGGTTTATATTGGGTGGATGATTTCCAATCGAATAATCGAATCGGTACATTATCCCTGTTTCGGACAAAGTTGTGAGAATACTCAAGCAAATAAACTTAATTATGTCCTGAACAGGAGAGCCTTAAAAATAATTCATATTTGGCATACAATATTGTTCATTGCAACGCTACGATGTCCGAGGTTTAAATTTTTGAAAAATAAATGCTTGGGATACTGAAAATATGGTTTAGATAGTGCAGCGGTGCCATGCTTTGTAGTTCGTCATTTCCATCTAACGGTTATCAAACTAATTAAGGCTTTATACACCTAAAATATAATCACTAGCTTAGCGATAGACATTCTGTTTAACATATATAATATTTGAATAGTGTTAAATATATTTATCATGGTGATGATGTGTTTGTAACACTATAATATAATAATAATATAATTACAGGTGTTGTGATAGAGTGTTAAAAAGACAAAAAAAAAATGTAATGTTTTTTTTAATAAAACATATTTTTTCCGACTACCGAAGACACATGAGGACACCGTTTTTTTTAATGGCCTAAGTCTCTGTGTGAGTTTTCAAGCAAATCGGAAGGTTGGTCTCATCGGAAGTACAGCCGTAATTTTTATAATTTCGACTAACTTGGCAGTACTGTAAAACCACCATAAAGCCTCTACTTCAACACATTTACTGAAATCCAAAAAACAAAAAAACAACAAAAAAAAAAGCTAACTTTGCTTAAATACTTAAAATTTAAGATATTTTTAAAGAATACCAAATAAAACTGCATATTTATAACATATACAAACAAGTATCTCCAATTTAATGACGAAATGAAAATACACTGAAGATAAGTCTGAAAGAAAAGTAGAGGAGAAACGAAAAAAATAAGCCGAAAACAAATACGAAATGTGAGAAGAAAAAATCTCAGAAAATTAAAATAAATCTTCTGGTCTTACAGCGGAGGACGTGCATGCAAAACTGTCTGCTGCTGCTGAGTAAGAAGACAGCGAAAATACAAAAAAAGGTAAAATAATAATAACAACAACAATGGAGCAGCAGTAGTATTAGCAACTTTACGCTGTGAGGCAGAGAAAAAAAACAACAACTGGTAGAAAGCGCTAGTAAAACTGTCATGCCAACACAAAATATGTTACGTATACGACTTGTTGAACGGCATCATACATGTACATATGTACATATATCGATATATACCGCACTCGCATGTGGTATGCGCAGAGCACGTTGCAAGCGTTTAAGGCTCTTAACATAAGCGTCTGCCGTGCACTTGGCATGTGTGTGATGAAATTGAAAGCGCCAAAATTGACAAACAAAACGCAATAAACAATAATAATACTCAATAATCAAAGATGGAAAAAAAATCAAAAGATGATGAGGAAGTGCTGAAATGAGCAAAGCAATCAATCCCGAAAAATATGCTTAAATTATATGTAATTACACTTCAATGTACGAAATTCTGCTTAAAAAATAATTTTTATGCAACAAATGTAAAAAATATTTTGAGTAATATTTTGATTTTGCGACAAAAAAATATGACCATTCGATAAATTAATAATGGAGTTGGCTTTGGCAACTCCTCCATCGGAGAATTTCTAAAAAAAATTCGAAAACGCCAGGTCTCTTAAGAGAAAAACTGGCTCTGGAGCAAAGAAGTAGACAAGCTCAAGGGAAGATCGGGTGATAGAACATATTACCTTGAGGGATCGCTTCAAAACTGGGTGGGTCAAAACCGTTTACGATGTGCAAAATAACATCAAAACTGGACTCATCTTGATTAGCGAAATGTTATGTTATCAGATAAATCCAAATTTAACCTTTTTGCAGCGACGGTATGTCCTACGTAAGAAGAGGAACTGGTGAGCGGTTCAAGGACGAATGCGATCAATGAACATTTAAGCAGGGAGGCAGCCGAATTATCTGGGTCTACTTTTCTTACCATGGCCTTGTGCAACTAGCCTTAATAGATGGAACCGTTAACGGGACTAAGTATCGGGAGATTTAATATGATTAATAGAGATCCACTTTTCACCAGCAGATGCCCTTATTTTTCAGGATGACTCTGCACCCTGCCATCGTAAGTATCAATTTTTTTGTACAACTAGAGTTTATGGCTATAACTTTAATTACGCATTTTATACTTGTTCTTTCTTCTTTCTTTCAGGTGAAGAATTTTTTTTACTGAAAATCGGGGTTTCGACTTTGGAGTGGCCAGGTAACAGTCCGGATCTCAACCCCATTGAGAACCTTTGATTTGTAATCAAGGTTCAGGTGCCACAGAAGAGATCAAAAACTTTAGCAGAACTATACAGAATTCTCGAAGAAGTTTGGTATAACGGTATCGCAGCGATATCGTATTAAATCAATGCCCGAGCGTGTAAAATCTGTTATTAAAAGCAGAGGAGGTTCGATAAAATTCTATTGAGATTTTTTTATCGATTAATGTTTATGCATAGATATGTTCTGAGACATAAGAAATAAACATCTTTGTTTTAAAAATATAAAACTCACCTAATTCAAAGTTATTCAACTACTTCGCTAATAACCTCAACACAATTGTACTGCCCTCGATGATTTACTAAAATGGCATTCGCAATCTCCCACGCAATTGGGTTTTTATGAATTTCACTTTTGCTTTACTTTTTTGTTTCAGGTGAGCTATACTACTTGCCCACTGTGAGTTATTGAGCATGCAAGCAAAAAAGGTATATTTGTGTTATTTCGTGGAACACATGAAACCTACTAAGTTCCACGCCGAAATACACAACGCACAAATGAATAAAGGACAGTTAAATGTTCACCACCAGCCATTTTTACGCGCTCTCCATGACAACGTCCAAAGTATCACACCCTTCGTACCTGTGCTTACAATGCCTTTAGCGAGCAAAATTATTACTATTAGCGACCTAAGCGAATTGGCCTTAGAAATGCCAATGCCATTAGACTTCTAATATACTGAAGAACGACGCCATGTCTCGCAATTGTATATGCATTTCAATTATATTAATAATTAAAAAAAAAAAAACTACAAGTAAAAGTATTGTAATACCAAAACAAAAACCTCTGTATGCCATAGTTATCCGATCTGAACAATTTCTTCGGATAGATAGATTAGATAATAACCCATGCCATATTTCATTAAGATATCTCGTCAAATGAAAAATTTTTAGATGCAAGCACTTGATTTCGATCGTTCAGTTTGTATGATAGCTATATGCTATAGTAGTCCGATATCAGCGGTTCCCACAAATGAGCAGCTTCTTGGGGAGAAAAGAACGTGTGCAAAATTTCAGATCGATATCTCAAAATTTGACTTACATTATTCGACGAAACCTTGGATTACTCAGTTGGTCTCATTACTATATTTCATTTCCTTCCTTACTTCTGCGATATTTATACTAAAACCAACATAAATAACACGTGTGAAATTCACGTCGTATAAATTCAAAAAGTATATACCTAAAGAAGCTGGGGTGATTCGTGGAACGATTTCACACATTTTTGGCAGTAAACTTTAGTATAGGTATATAATATTATATTTTCACTTAATTTTCCGAAGACTCCTGAGCGATATATACGTTATGAAGCCAACCGGAAGTTTGAAATTCTTATAATACCTAGTATGGATACGATAAAAGACGTTTTCCCGTTTTGTTGTTATATTTTACAGATTAACCTACATTTTCCGTAAACGTGAGCCATTGGAACTAAGGTTTACATATTCCATATCCGGAGGTTTGCTAAGTTATGATCCGATTTCGACAGGCTTTGGACTTGAAATAACTTATCTTGAGGGCACTATATGTGCAAGGTATTATTCCGACATCATTATTGGCGTAAAGTGAAAGAATCAAATGGAATTTAAAATTGTGTAATGGTAGAAGTAAGTGTGGTGGTATCTTCAAACATCTAAAAAGACAGTTTTCTGCCATAAGGACAGTGTCGAACAAGATAAAGAATACTTCCAACCTAATTCCGCCTGGCACCTGTGTATAATATTGTATATATACATATATGGTAAAGGGAAAATGGGTTTTTCCTGTAATTTTTTTTTTTTTTAGAAAGACTCAGATTCCACACGATATATCTAAATTTTTTCTCTTTCGGTGACTGCTGTTGGTAAAATATATGAAAGATTGTCCAACCAAAAAGATAATTCAAATTTGTGGTTTTGTATGTACTCCTGTGATAAAGAATAAGGCCAAACCTCTAAACGTTTCATACGAAATTTTTTTAACCAGTACTGAATATGTATTTTGAAATGTGACCACGTAAAATTAATTACGATTATTATTTTCAAATAAAAACCAAGTCCACCTCTCATCTGGCAATTTCTATGTTCTCAACGAACCATATATACAAGTATATATATTTAATAAATATTTACTCTCAATATATGACTATAATTGTTTTTGGTATTTTTACTCGAAACTTTGGGTATTTATTTGCCGTCTTTTAAACTTATGCTGCACCGATTACGAGACCCACATTTAATATACTGAGCTACAGCAGCAGTCAGATTTAAGAGAAACACCTTATTTTCCTCCTAACCAACTTCAGTAAATTAAATTTGCTCAATTACTTTATTAATTCAATATTTTTCTTTATTCACTTCGTAAAAAAGTGAAACGGATATTTTGGCCGTTAAACAACAGCATAAAATATAAGAAAAACACAACAGAAGCAGACATAACGGAAATTATGAGAAACGCACATAATTTTCTAAATCGAAAGAATAAATCAGCGCATCCATCACCGTCCACGGCCGACTTACTTTTCACCACAAACGCGCATAAATTCACAGGCTACACAGACAAACACACAAATATATAAAATAGAAACTAATGCCGTAGTAGAAAACCCAACACAAGACAAGTTGTTACAACAACAACATTGATGCATATGGCAAGACCAATCCCAACCCACCGGCGTTGAATTGAGCTAACGGCTCAGATTACCAGAGCGCGCGCGGCGCTGCCAACTAACAACAGCGAGTGACAACGGCGTAAATGAGTCGATGCAACAACAACAGCTTGTATTGTGTGAGTAATGATACGGACTAAGCAAGTATGATATTGTAACACTTTCGTTGAGACAGCGCAAACCGAACACAATCACACACATATACATATGTATATAGGTATAGGCGAGCGAGCGTCTTTGATTGCTTGCATTAGCAGACGGAAGACAGTAAAGGGGAGCATAAGAATGGAAAAAAACTTAGAATAAGCGACAAACAGTCGGGTAAAAAAGCAGCACGTTGCAGCAAGTGTGAGTGGCTCTGGGCCGATGGAATAAGCCAACGACTCGCTGGCACAAGCAGAAAACGGTTGCCGTGTCGACACGGTAATATAAAACTACCTGTCAGTCGCCGAGTGGCGGAGGACACGCACCCAGCAGTTTTGTTAAGCAAACTGATGCTGCGTGGACGCTGAAAAACAACAACAACAAACAAACAAAGGACGCTAGCTATAGCAACAACAGGAAAACACAGCGGTGTCCAAGAAGTTTTCGGACTCGACGAAGGAATAATCAGAAATCGTGCTATCGAAGTGTTTGTGGCAATCAAACGGAAGTTGCCTTGGCAGGCGGTGATGTGGTAGCGCTGTAGAGGTCAGTTGCTAGGCTCAGCGGCGCTATAGGTGTGTGGACAATCAGTGGGTGTAGTAGAAAGCGAAATAAAAAAGCAGAAGAAAAGAAAATAGAAAAGTGAAAGAGGGAGTAACGCATATAGGGGAGTGAAGCAGAGAAGGACGACGCGCGTTAGGCATCAATGTCGGCTATGAAATGTGTTATTTAGAGTGCGAGTAGTTGTAGTAGTAGGCGCTTTTGGTGCTGCTAGACTATGCATGTTGCGCCTTTTTTGTTGCTGTAAAAACATGTGTATGTACAACAATATAACTACGCAAACTACTATGTGTACATACACATACATACAATATATGTATAATATATGTATGTAAGTTTGTATGTGTGTGCTATAAACACTGTTGATTCACTTTGTTACGTTGACATGTGTAGTACATGCATGCTTACCTACAAAATCTGACACTGCTGCTACTGCTGATTGTTGCTACAGTTGTTGTTGTTGTTGTGGTTGTGCACTCGTATTGTACGTTGCTACTCTTGTTTTGGAATTGTGAAGTAACGAAGCAACAGCAACTGCCACTCTGGCAGCCATTTGCTCGGCCAGTTTCAGTCGCAGACGCAGACGCAAAGCAATAGAGAGGTAATAAAAACAACAACAGCAACAACAAACACGAGCAACATACGACAATAACAATAAACATGTTGGCTGGCAAGAGCACATTGTTGGCGCAGCATTTTACATTTTCGGTTCATTTATTCGCGCGCGTTCAACGGACAAGCTACGCTGTCGAAAAATACTTTAATAATTTTGAGCGTTTTTTTTTGTGCGGTTAATTTACGAAATATTTTTGGTGGAAATATGCAAATAAATGCATTAAATGCAAATTGGCTGTAAAGTTTAAGTGCGCGCACATATTTCATTAACTTTGCTATGAAAAAGTGCTGCATGCATGTATGGCGCTGCGTATACGTAACCTGTTGTATATGTTGGCTGCTGTTTGAATAGTGTGGTTACTCATACGCCGTGAGTGTTGAAACGTGAATTGTTGGTTGGTCAGTTGTTGTTCTAAGTAATAAATTTATAATATTAGTGAGTTACACAAATACATATATCTCATGTCTGTGTATCAATATGTGTTCGTATATTTAAATTTGTGTGTGTTTGTGGTTTCCAGCCTTTAGTGATCCGCGTGTGCACGCCAGGCCAACGCCAAGTGTATATTGTGTTGCTTACGCCCAACTCCTAGCAACGTTCCGCGTGTCGCTCACATAGAAATCATCATTACAGACGCATTTTTAAAAGCGCAGCGGCGGAAGCCCGCCAAAAACCAAAGAAATCGCAGCATATAAAGCGAAACCAAAGCAAATCAAATTCCAACGCTGCTAAACGAGACGAGAAAACACATTTACAAATGCGCGTTGTGTAAAGCATATACATATGCATATACACGGATATATATATTATATACACATATATGTTTATATATAATATTAGTATGTGGGTGTTAAAGTAAGTAGTAGTAGTATCCATGTGAAGTGAATCGAGCAGGCGGAAATGGCGCAACCATTGTCGTTGTTGCTGTCGTTGGCGCTGTGATAGCTGAATCTGTTGGCATTGCCAATCATTATTTCAAAGAAAACACACATATACACACACAACAACAATTGTTAATTTATGAACTGTGCATATGTATATGTATGTATATATGCGTTTGTGTGTATTCGTGTTCAGCGCGCAGGATAATGAAGTGAGCGGCAATCAAAGCGCTGCGCTGCCTTTCCTTATTAGCTGTACGCTTTATGCGCCTCATTTTTTAATGATGTGAAAATGTGATAATACAAAATTTAATTGCTGGCAAATTGCCAAATAATTGAGTGGTTTTGATGAGTTCCTGAGAAAAAGCAAAAATTGTTATGCAATAAACGATGTTGGGAACGAAGTTTTGGGAAAGGAAAATGTTTATTTATTGAAATTGTTAAAAAAAATAACTACTTTGAATTAAAAAAAGTTTATGTGAAAATCGATGTAATAAAATTTTACAATTAAATTATTATACGCTGAACATGATGTATTAAGTTTGCCATGAAGTTTATAACACCCAGAAGGAAACACCTACAAAATATATGTATATATAAAGGATCGGCGTGACGAGCTGAGTCGATTAAGCCATTTCCGTCTGCCTGTCCTTCCGTCTGTATACATATATACGAACTAGTCGCTCAGTTTTGGAGATATCGATCTGAAATTTTGCATCCGTCTTTTTCTCACTAAGAAGCTACTCATTTGTCGAAAAGGTGGATATCGAACCACTATAGCATAAAGCGGTCATACAAAATGAACGATCGGAATCAAGTACTTTTATGAAAAACTTTTACATTTGCGGAGATATTTTCACGAAATTTGGAAATCATTGTCTAACCCTTTATCGAGGTGGATTAATGAGTAAGTTCGAGAACGCTTACAGAGAGATACATATAGTTTGTGTCCAACTTCCTTTAACTGTAATACTATTGGGTGTATTCAAGTCCCACAAAGGATAAATTCATCTCGCTTTAATGATAGAACGCAATTTTGAAAGAATTACATGGTAAAAATGTTGAAGAAGGGTCTCATTTTCCCTTCGGTCTAGTGTCTAAATATAGGACACAACTATCTTTAGATATCGTATATACGAGTATATGTATATATATCAGATGAGATAGAAAGACAATATTGATAATCTCTGATTCTTCGAAATGCACACTTTTCAATATAAAACGGGCCTTTTTAGGTTTTTATTTTTGTTACTCCCTTACTTTACACGATTTCTTAGTTGTAAACAACTTTAAGTTTAGCCTAGAGTCATAATTTCAAGAAACCTGGGTGGCATATTTACGTTTTATACTCTTGCAACTTGCAAGGAACAAAGCCGTTTGTTTGATATTTCAAAATCCTGAATATCAATACACTCTCAATATTCATTGAAATGACTATCACAGTGGCCAATATATAATATGTGGTATAAAGTCAACTAGAAGTTAGAAAATCTTTATATTAGGTATATGGGGTCTAAGAGAAGTATTGACCCGATTCAACCCATTTTTGACACAAGCGTATATTATTATCAAAGAAACATATTCCTAGAATAATAAATAAATATAATTAATCAAATAAAAAAGTTTTCATACAAGAACTTGCTTTTGATCATTCAGTTTGTATGGCAGCTATATGCTGGGAGAAAAGGATATGTGCAGAATTTCAGATCGATATCTCAAACACTGAGAAACCACTTCGCGAATAAACAGACAGACAGACAGACATGACTAAATCATTTATGTATACAATATATAAGATCTCCGACATTTATTTCTTGGTGTTACAAACTTCGTGGCAAACTTAATATATCCTTTTCAAGATATACTAATTCACTACAGAACCGTTTTAATGATATCATTCAACTATATACTACTTATAGATTCAAGATGTCTCTACGTGGAGTTAGCAAGTTAGAAGTGAACGGGAACCGTAAGAGTAGATTGTAAGAAAGGTCTAGGTCTTGGGTTCTACTTCTCCCCCGCGAAGTTTAAACCACTATTTATATTAATAAGGTAAAGTAAGTTTTACAGTTTACCAACTCCCTGTCTCCTTTTCTCTCTAAAATTTCACTCCTGAAACTCTTACCTTATACTTTGAAAGAACATTGCCAGACCATAATTACATAGAAACAGCTATTAAATTCAACTAAGGCAACTTTATCATCATTTACCTTGAGTATCCTTCACGGGACGCACCAATATGCACTCATTTCCGTTATCAGCTAACTGAGGTGTAGACACACTTAAAAGACATAGCATTCACTGAAATGGCGCATCATTTCCTTGCGTGTCGATGCCGGTAGCGGCACACACACACACACACACGCTCTCACATACAAATATCACTGCCATTATCAGCATAATAGAAGAAATAGAAACATCAACAACGCTATCAACAGGAGAGCAAGTATAAGCATCGCCTTCATCAATGAGCGGAGTACATACTCGCATTTATTAGTTTATTTTTTTGTGTATTTGTAGTGCGAGTGCAAACAAATAAGCACACACACATACATACATATGTATATAAATTTGTATTATATCTTTGGAAAAATAATTGTGATTACATGCATGTCACAGTGGCAGACATTTTCATCATAATCATTTACTTTACGATCGATATTTCATACAATATATAGCTCTATATAGCTATATGTGTATACATATATACATAATATAAATATATGTAAGTTTATGCGACATGGCAGCAAAAGGTATTTGCTATGCGCTATTTGAGTGAAGAACCCAAGTGTTTGTAGGTAAATATTCAATATATATATTTGTGTATGTATTAAAGATGGCGGTATTACTTTCGTACGCGCATACATATACAAATATTTGTTTCTGTCTACACATACATACATACGTGTGTATGTACCAGGATGCATGGCAGCACAGCATGCCGACCAACTAAACAAACGATTTCCAAGCGTCATTTGTGAGCTTTGACGCTTTGGTATGCTTTGTAGCAGGTAATTTTGCAATAAGCATATGTACAGATACTTGTAAATATGTACATATGTATGTATGAATGTGTACTGCTGTTAGATCTCATGGTGGACACAGTTTACAAACTTTCCTTCTCAACCAGCAACCAGCTAAACAAGGTAAATATAATATTATCCATTTGCCGCCAGAAGCAAAGATATATTTATTTGTTTGTATGCACTTATGTTCAAAAAAATCTTAATTAATAATATTATTGATCAGAAAATTAAATTTTTTCACAAATTACCCGTTTTCAATCGCCGATCAAATCTTGTTAAATAAAAATATTGAAACTGGAAATATTCTTGATTTCTACCAAAAACTATGATATTTTCCACAGTGTGGCTCGAAAAAAAAAACAAGAAAAAAACAACATCGAAGCTATGATACTCTTGACAGGTTCATTTCTTATAGCATAAAAATGGTACAAAGAGATCTTTTACTTAATTTTGATTGGTCAGTTTGTATGACAGCTACATATATGCTATAGTGGTCCGCTCTGAACAATTTATTTGGAGATTGTATCGCTGCCTTGGGCATTAGTACATATCAAATTGTGTGCAGGTATCTTGCCAAAAAAAAATAAATTTTCATACAAGGACTTGTTTTGATCTATCTGTTTACATGGCAAATAGGATATAGCAATGATTAGAAAAGGACGTGTGCAAAATTTCAGAACGATATCTCAAACATGAGGGTCCAGCGCGCATATATATAGACAGACTTCCATGCCTAAATCGGTCGATCTCATTTTGCTGATTGTTAATATATACACTTGAAAGGGTGTCCGACGTTTCCTTTGGATTTACAAAATTTTATGGCAAACTTAATATGCCCTGTTCAGGGTATAAAAATAACGGCCTAACAGTTTTTTAAGTTCTTTTTTACATCTTCTGATTAATACACTGATTTCAAATCCTTGCTATACTAAAAAAATAATTTAAAACGCATTATTTAAGAACAGGTCTAACATAATCTAAACTCTTCAGTTTACTGCGGCTTACATATATGTATGTACTCGAGCAGCAACACATCCAAAAATTAATTCGAAAATATCGAAAAATAATGCTTCTAGAGACAGTACAATTCCGCAGAAGCAACTCTTTGGATTGAAAATGTTGTTGGTAACATACTTTTAGATTCCTCTAAAATCGTGATATAGACTTCGGTTTTATACTCTTCGGGTTTTTTAATTCAAAAAATATGTATTTTTAGGAATCATTGTACGATTGAAATATAATTTATAAGTATGCAAGATATACCGGATATAATATTTTAGAACTACATAAGGAACCAGTAAATTGAATTTCCTAATGTATCAGAATTTTATGTGTAATACAATTGCATAAGAACGGTTGTTTGAAAATAATTTTTTTTTGATTTTTTAAAAGCATTTAGAAATTTTCAAGAAGTCGTTAGAGGTCTGTAAACACTCTCATACAACTTTTTATATGTGTACTTTTCAACCAGTCGATTAAAAATGTTTTTATTTTGTTGTTTATCTTATAATAACATTACAATAAAATTTATTTCCCAACGACAAATTGATGCCAGATTCGATAGCTTCGGCAAGCTAAACAAAATTTTGTAAATTGCTCGTGCTCACATCTTAGGCCAAATCAATCAAAACCGATATAACACAAAATTCTTATTTTTATTTATCCACAATTTTCGAGTGTTCTTAATTTTCAGATACTTTTTGCACAGAATCTTCATTTTTGCATCGACACATAAAAGAATCATACTGACAGTTCATATGATTTGTAATCAAACAGCAATCAATTTCTGCCTTAACTTCAAAGAGTATGAGATATAAATGTGTGCCGCTGAGATGTATGTGGAATAATACATGCAAATACCATATATGTATGCATTTACTACGAAAACATTAAATTTATTCAATAATAATACTTGTTAATTAAATCTGAATATAAGTTGCATTGAGCTTTAGTAGTGCTAGATATTCTGTGTAATTGTAGACCAATGTTATAGATATAAGATTTATTACTTAATTATATCAATACTAATACCGTTAAATCGTTACATACTATTAAAGGCATAGTTTACTCAATACTTTAATATAATCAGAGATATATTTTCTATTACCCTTAAATTGCTTTTTCAGCTTTGGGTAGATTAATAAGGATAAGAAGCGAATTCGGTTGGACATCGTATTTTACTACTTCCATATGTCGAATGCGTTTTCCTGTTATCAGCTTTAAGTGTGTACCTTTCACATGATAAACATTTTTCCTTATTGACGATAAATGTCGTAAGACTCTCATTTTTTTAAGAACTCACACATTTCAAGTCAAACATCTTATGGAAATCCTAAAGATTGAACTTCACTTTATGGGTTTACAATATATGAAACAGAGACGCTTGGTATCTATGAACACTCTTCTTTCATCCACTCATAAATACTGTTACACGCAAAATTAATTCTTTGGAATTTTCCTTAAATTAATATTTTAAGTAGCTAGGAACTTTATTGTAATTTTATATTATAATTAACGGTAATTCTCTCTCGTACACCATAAGCTAGAATTTTTAGAATGCATGTAGACCTTTATCCTTCATAAATTGTAAAAATAATAAAATGTATTCAATTAATACTAATAAAAGGTAGTCTACAATTAGGAGCAACCACAAAGTTTAATACATGCATGCACTACAGTTTAGTAAAGACACACACCCAATGTTGACAATCAGAAGAAAAAATTGGAAGGAATTTAAAATTGATGTTAATTTTTTTTTTTTATGGAAAAGACCTCATTTGCATGAATTAAACTGAAATTTAATATGATAGTGATATTTTTTAGCTTAGAAAAAGTTTTATAAACCGTATACAATATACTGATAAACATAAATAAATTATAGTTTAAAAACTAAAAAAAACACGCTTTTAAGGAATTTTTAAACCTCCCCCTGTAAAGCTCATCTCTACCATCTTGTTTGTGAAAATAAATGCTTATGGCGCATTTATGTCGTCAGTTATCGCACTTTTTGTATATTTTAACATAACTGTTATATGAGGAGTGGGCGTGGTTATTATCTGATGGTTGAGTTAGCTTTAGCGGTTTGGAAGATATATACCTACATTAAACCATTTAGGGGCGGGGTTACGCCCAACTTTAAAGTAATAAGAAACTGTTATCAAATCATTGCATTGTCATCGGCCCTTGACACGTCTGCAAAGTTTCAAGTTGATCAAACTTCTGGAAACCGGAGAAAATTGAACTCTAAGATTCCATTACATACATACAAACCCAAGCTAATAAAAGCGTATTAAAAAGTACTAATAATCATATGAAGAGATTTGAATTTTCAAAGTATTTTCGTACTATAAGAGACAAGGATACATTTTTATTTTTCATATTATTTCATTAAAATTGTCCTATTTTTCCATTGCTGTTATTATTTGCCTTTCGCAACTTTAAGTTTGTCATATTATTAAGTTTGTAAATAACTTACGTAAATTTTCAGAAAAGAAAGCTTTTGCACAGCTTTATTATTCCAAATACTTAAAATAAAATGAATGGTGTGTTCTAGTAATGGAAAATTTATCCACTATAACTTAAATAAATTTAAATTCACATGCACTCACAAAAAATGGCACATCGGCAAAGGATAATAGAATTTACAGCGATAAAAACACGAAAAATCACGTTAAAGTGCACACAAAAAAATGTCTCGGTTATGAATATCATACAAAAACTAGACGTTGCACAGTGTTGCATGTTAATAAAATCAATATGCATAAAGACAAACTTTTTTATTTGAAGTGTGAAAAACAAATCGAGTGATGAAGAAAGTTAAATGTTGACCGAAATTGAAAGCACCAATAACAAACTATAAAATAAAACACACTCAATCTCACCTACATACATAGGTACCTCTAGAATAGTGCTAATGCCAAATTGATTATTTACATGAGTTTGTCCCACATTAAGCGCTCTCGCAGTTTACAAGTTTGCCGTAGCTTCGTCTTTTTAATATAAATTTGTATGAGCGCAAGGTTAAGCATTGATTTTGATTTTGAATTTAGTTTTTTCTTCTGCTTTTGTCTGCTTGTGCAAGTAACTTTCACTAATTAGATTCGAGCTCTAACGAAACTCAGGCTCGGCGGCAGCGAGTAGCGTCAGTGTGTATGAGTAACCCGATACTTGCATTGTGCTCGGATTTTCATATGTACATACATACATATATCGTGATGGAGGATATGTATGGAGGTTTGTAAGTAGCGTTGACAGGAGAAAAATTATGCCAATATTGTGTGGGCAAACTCTGATGAATAATGAACATAATTACGTTAAAATATTATAGATATAAATAGCTTAAGTAGCTTCTTGCTTAGAAATGGACGTGTGCAAAATTTCACAATATCTCAAAACGCAAGGACTAGTTCGCGTATACACAGACAGACAGACGGATGGACTAACGAATACTCTGTGCAAAGTATGTGACGTGTGGGATAACAATGGATACAATGAACTTGGTCTAAAAACGATCCAAGAATTTCTTCTTAGTAGTAGTCGCTGAGAGCCAAAAGTGGTGAATATGGTGGAGCTCAAGCAATTTGTACTTCAGTTCGTTGAATTTTGTCATTGTTAAAACACCTTTGTAAGCAGGTGCGCTGTCTTGATGAAAAATTATTTTTTTGTGCTGCAAACTAAGTCTTTTCTCACGAAATTTTTCATCCAGCTGATCCAAAAGGCTGGAAAAATATGCAGAGTTGATTGTTTTACCTTTCTGCAGATAATCAATTAACAACATTTTTTTTGCATCCCAAACAACTGATGCCATAACTTTTTTAGCTGATCATTGTGACTTCACCTGCTTTCGAGCTGAACAACCAGCTTAAGTCCACTGTAAATATTTGGTTTTAATTTAGAATCATGGTGATAGATCCAAGTCTCATTCACAGTTATAAAACAACGCAAGAAATGGGTTGAATTCTGCTTAAACGCTTCAAATTATGCTGAGAAATTTCTATTCGATTCAGTTTTTGTTGAATTGTTAACGTGTGCGACACTAACTTTCCAAACAGCTTTTTCATATGTAAATCTCCGTGTAAAATATGAAGTACTCGTTCGTCTAAGATGCCTATGGCTTAGGAATTTCACGCTTGGTAAAACTTAGATCTTTACTAGCAATATTATGAACTTGCTCAATGATTTTTGGTCGTCCTTCGCGTGGATCGTCTTCAAGCGTAGTACGACCTACGACCAAGTTTAAATTAACCAGCCCAAAATTCACGATGTGTTTTGAAGGTGAGGACTCCTTATACACTTCTAACAATTGTTCATAAATTTTCTTAGCTTTTTAACCTTTCAATACAAAGAATCTAATCACTGCGCGATATTCAATTTTTTCCATATTAAAATACTTTGACACGTCAACTTTAAATGGCTTGTAAACAAAGAATTAATTGACAGAATGACTTGTAACATGGCATGTGTTCTCACGGCAGATGTACCAACTTGAGAAAGGAAAAATTTGGAGCTGGTAGTGCTATTTATTGTTGAGGTCAACCAAGCTGTATTACCTCAACAATCCCAACTAAGACTTACAACAAGTGTATGGTAAATTAAGTTAAGCATTAGCATGCTTGCATTGGCTCTATACGAGCCTATTCTAAAGTCGATAATAAAGATTTTTATTAACATACTCGAATTTTTGTATTTTTTTTTTGTCAGTCTGGTACAAATTTGATCAGATATGGTATAACCAGTAAAGTAATGCCCCGCTATTCTCTTCTCAACGATAGTAATTTGCAATAATTATAATTTCGGAAGCAAATACAACAACACGAAATTATATTTTGGCATATCGCAGGTGATAAAGTGCACGTTAATTTAATCATGAAAACTTTGCGGTCTCAAAAACAAAGTAAAATTTATGTAAATATGTAGCCATGACAATGGAAATCGAATTTCACACAGAAACCCACACACACACACAATCAGATATTTTAACTTAAATGTGGGCCAAGAGTGTTGAATTATATGGCCGTATGCTTGTGTAAGTGAGCGCGCGGATAAGGGAGAACAGAGAGAACGTGCGCGAATGCTGATGAGTGTGCAATGTGACATACAATAATATGATTTGCATTTACTACTATATACGATATGCACATGTAGTTGTGGTGGTGTGTCAAGCAACATACACATGCACATATGTATGCTCTTCATGCACATTACACACACACATACTTGCGTGCGCTTTGGAGTTGTGCGAGTGGCGCATTGATGCTGGTCATGGTGGGGCCTACATACATAGTACATGCGCAAACGCATATGTATGTACAAACGTAACGGTACGCATGTATGTGTGTACGTATGCATGCGTGGGTAACCTACCTGTTGCTACGCCTTGCACATGTTGTTTAACCGTACCGATAATTTTCTCCTTTTGCAAATTGTGCGCGACGATGCTATCGCTGAATGTTGCTGCTCCTGCGGCTGTTGCGGTGCCGCCGCTGGGACCAACGTCCGCTTGCTTATAAATTAATTTAGTTGGTAGTGGTGGCGGTAGTGGCGGCGGCGGCGGTGGTGGTGGTGATACTGTCGTTGTTGTTATTATTAATGGTTCAGTCTGTGCGGATGTTGTTAAGCAGTTTGTCGATGTGTTAGAGTTATTTTTGTATTTCTGTAATTCAATCTCGGCATGCTCGGCACGTGCAATCGCCTTGCGTAATTCCTCTTCCAGAATTTCCACTCTTACTTTGAAAGTGTTTAGTTCATCGTTAGTATTTTTTTGTATAGCCGCTTCCATAAGAGATTGCTACAAAGTGAGGGGGGGTTGGAAAATTAGTAGAAAAAAATAACATAAAAATAAAGTTAAAAGATGAGTTATGAGCGGTATGGAGCAAACAAACGCAAGTCAACATAAAATACGAGTTTTGAACAAATCAAAATAACTTTAAAGCACAGTTATGAGTAGTAGAAAAGCATTAATAAAATACAAAAACCCATACAAAAAAATGTATTAAAAGAGAAAATAAGTTAAATAAGCATAACAAATGAAAGCGGTAATAAATAACTATGGAAAAGTTGGTTGTGAGTGTAAGTAAAGCGCATGTTTTATATTTAATTTTAATTGTTAGACAAATAGCAAGAATATTAGCATATTATATAAATACATTTTTGCTTAAGGGGCACAGCTGGTGAAAAATAAAAAAAATCGATTTTTTTTATATTTCGATACATACATTAAGACCAGAAAGTTTACGGAAATTGTAAATAAAACGAAAAATTTTCAATCTTCATCAATATTTATGTTGTCGCCTTCAAAATATGCTACTTCTGAAGCGATATACATATGCGACCTCTTTTTCCAATAATGGAAACATGCCTTCAGTTCCCTCTGCAAATGTTCTTTTACGGCCATAATCGAGTCGAATCCGGTGAATACGGTGGTTGATCGTTGGTATTGAACGAATTTTTGGTCTTAAAATCGTTCACAACTACAGCTCGGTGCGATGGTGTTATATCGTCATGAAAAGTCCATGAATTGTTAGCCCACAATTTCGGCGTTTACGACGGATGTTTCCGCGCAAACGCCTCAAAACGCCTCAAAACGCTCAGATAATACTCTTTATTGACCATCTGTCCCATTGGAACTAATTCATGATGAACCTACCGCGAATATCGAAAAAAAACAATTTCCGAAAACTTTCTGGTCTTAATATATCTTTAAAAATAACATACTTTAAATCCATATTTCAAACATTTTTTGAATTACAGCCTTTTAAGTGTAGCCGCTCAATTAAACTAATTCCATCAGTTTATTTTTCAAATCGTTTTTCTCAAAACTACAACGACATTTTTGAAATTTACTTGAGTGATTACTTGGAGACAAATGCTACGATTACTATTACATTTTTTCTGCCCGTTATGTACATTAGGATGGGTAAAAAAATGGAATGTTTTTTGAGCTTAGTACTCTGAAAAATTGGTTGATAGACAGCTCTAAGAGAGACTCTTCAAGTATGATCGTTTCATTGTGTTTGTAGGAAATTGAATATTCTACAAAATAGTTTCTTACGGTTTTTTTGTTAACCTCGTTAAAAATATATTAACGGTTGAAGTTTGCCTATTTTAAGGCAAATTTACGAACAATGTCTTCTCATCCGCGATTCGCATTTATGTATTTATGTATTTAACCTTAATATTCTAAATTAACTGTAGTTTATCATTAATTCTCAAAAATTGTCCCCTAAAAATAAGAAAAAAAATTCAAAATTATGATTTTCCCCAAGTGCAAGTGTGCTTTCAGAAAGCACTTACTAAAACATACCGTGATTTCACAAGTAATTTAATTGCCTATATAATGGTAGTAGAAACTTTTCTAATAATGTTCCAAATTTGTATTGATTGGCTAAGTTGGAGGGGCCAACAGTTCGCTTACATTAAATAACCACAAATTTCGCGAGAGAATATAATTTTTAGAGTGTGTTTAGTCCCACCCGCTTTCAGTTGAAATAAACTTTTATACACTTCTTAAAATATTTCAGGTAAACCGAAGGAAATACTGAAATGTTTCTATCTTAAAATTGGCAATAATCAAACCCACCGCGATTACAACGCTGTTTTTTGAGGTGAAAACTTTAATTTAAGAAAACATAACCAACATTTACCGATACCTTTTTATCGTGACATTCCTCAAAATTATTTAAGTTAAAATGAACTTTTCGAAGCTTTTAAAATAAGATTTTTTTAATTGAAAAAATTTTCCTGAAAAAAATTGTTTAGGAAATTTCAAAAGTTATAGTATTTTCAATGATTAAAGATTTTTATATGGGAGTCCTTGAATGTTCACCGACCCCTTTTCAAATTAAGCTAAAAGTCATGGCAAGCATATTTATTTCTGTGTATACAAGTTTATTTTAACTCATAACTTCGGTATTACTTTTTTTTGGCTCACCCTAATGACAACCGGCAACCTAATTTAAAATTTTTAAACAAAATAATTAAAAAAAGATATCGGTGTAAAAGCTTTTACCATAAACTTTTAAGAGCTTAGAATCTGAAAAATCTTTCTATCGGCACAATAAAGCGATCTTTAATAATAATATTTGTTAAGAATGAGCTAGTAATGCAAACGGTCCAGTCCGAGTCAAATTTGATCAGATGGTATTAAACTTGCTCAGCGTAACTTTATATTTTAGAAGATTCGAAATCTTCGCTATTAGACAGTTTTCTCATAAATTTACTGTCTACTTAAGTATAAGCTCCTGAACTAAATTTCATCTAATTTCTTTAAAAACGAAGACTGCTTATGATATTTTCGGGCTTAAGTATATTTAGTGTCGGGCTTAAGCATATTTAGTGTTTTCCGACGCTATCTGACGTTTTATTGATGAGCAGATTGTTGCTCCGAAAACCTATTTTTTCGTCATTAGTTGTCGTAGGACTACAATATCGCTGCTGTCAGACCAATGTTAGACGTCAAATTACATTAATAAAATGCCTGGAATTTTGGGAGAAATTCTCCAAAAGACTCTCACACAAATAATCAAGTATACAAGTTAAGCGTTAAACTTTTTGATTGATCATTAATAACTTGGAAGTTGTTTTTTATACAATCAGCATGCCAATTAAGCAAATAGCATCTCCAAACTCCAAGCTATGCCAGCACATGCTTGATAGCCTTCAACTTATCCTTTAAGGTTTTAAGTTCAGAATATAACAAAAACATGCACTCGCTTGCCTATAACATTAAACACCCGCAGACTGCATTAACATCTCCCTAGAAAGTTTAGCTTAAAATAGATAAAGCTTCACTAGTTAAATTCACCGCGAACAGCACAAAATGCACACACAAAAAACCATTTCCTGTTCATGCAGTAAGAAATCTAATAGAATGCGGCTCTATTTATATTGCAGCAACTGGCAAAAGCTCACTGTCGACGTTTTTGTCTTACACTCTTGGTATATGTATTTTTGTTGTAGTGTTATTGTTTAACAATAATGTGATTTCGCTTTTCACCTCCACCAAAGCAAACTCCGTACGCCATTACACATATGTAACATATGTATGTTTGTATGTATGCTGTTTTTGATTTGAAAATGTTTCGATATTTGTGCCGCACGCATTTAAGCTTAAGAGCTTTTGAATATATTTTGAAAGAAGCCAGAGACCCTTTTCAAACCCTAAATATAGCGGAATTAATTAATTATTAATTTATAGAAATATAATTTTGTTTGTCTTAAATATATAGTTTATAGATAGATGCATGTATATACGTTACAATAAATATACTATATGTTCGGAAAAATGCCACTAAGAAAATATTTGTGGCATTTTAGGTGTATCATATAATTTCGAATTAGAAATTTGCTATACAAAAAATTATGGCATATTTACAACGCTATAAATGTTCCCAAAAAATGGTTGAATCTTAGAATCAGCCCCCACTTACCATTTCGACAATGCGTTCATTATGGTCGTGATTTTGATTTTCGACTTCCTCTTTGATTTGTTCGATTTCCTCGTTCACCTTTTCCGTTGTTGGTGAAGGGCTTGGCGCTGGCTGGCCATCGGTTAGATCGCGTGCGCGCGCATTTAATTCATCGTTGCGCTGCTTCAATTTAATGAGTGCTGCTTCCATTCTGGTTTTTATAAAAAAATAAAAAAAAAATATATATATATATTTAATAACTCTCCAATATAATATACAAGTATAGTCTTTTCATACTTTTTGCTTGTTTCAACGCTCTCTTTCATGTTCTCCGTCAAAAGTTTAGCGACTTTGGTCAGATTCGTGTTCTCCGTGCGCATGGTTTCGTTCTCCTCCTCCAAATGGTGTTGCTGTTATGCAAATTTGTTTTTTATGCAAAATATTATTTGGTTTATTATTTATTTTTTTCTTTTTCTTCAATTTTACTTGGCACTCACATTTTCCAGCAACTCGGCTATTTTCTCATTGGCTTCATATAGCTGCAGTTCAACTGCATTCATAGCGTTCTTCAATGTTTGAAATTCGTCGACCAAACGCTCGACTAGATCGCTTGTAATGGGCAAGGCGGTCGTAGGTTCCACATCTACGATGCTCTCCATTTCATTGTTGCCCAATGTCGGCATGATTTTCAGCAATTTGCTGCTCAAGCTGGCTGAAGCTAAGGGTTGGGCACGCAAACCCGTTCTACGCGGTGTGGTTGATGGTGTTGCAGCTAACAATTTTTGCTTTTCTTGCAATGCCTCCAACTCCTGCTCCAAGCTGGTGGCATTAGGAAAGGCATTTTTTTGAATTTCTGTTATAAAAGTAATTTAATTGTGTTCTTACCCGCTGATCTTTTCAATTTTCATCTTATGCAACTTATCCAACGCGTTGCGTTCAGTGCTCATTTTATTAAACTTGGTGGTCAACTCTTTTAATTGTGTTTCATTATCGAGTTGTTGTTTCTTTAAAGCGGACAATTCATCGAAAATTTTGGTCTTCTCCGTCTCCAGCTCATTTTGCGACTTCTTGCCTGCAGGGAAATTGATAAAGGGATGAAATTCAATAAAATGAAGTGCTCGCAATTATTAGCAGTATTTTATTCTTTATTAATTTTTTGTGAGTATAAATATATGCATTAGGGTGAACCAAAAACTTATATCGAATTAATGGATTAAAACAACAAAAAACGTTTACTTCGGCTACACCGAACCTATAATACCCTTCACAGGTGCATAAAAGAGTATGCAAATCTTTATTTTGATCTTGATCGGTTAGTTTGTATGGTAGTCTTATGATATATCAGTCCGATCTGAACAATTCGTTCGGTAATTGTACCGTTGCCTTGGACAATAATCTGTGTCAAATTTCATGAAGATATCTCGTCCAATAAAAAAAAGTTTTCCATACAAGAGCATGCATTTGATAGTTTGGTTTGTAAGGCAGCTATAGTGGTCCGATATCAGTGGTTCCGACAAATGAGCTATACATGGACATGGATAAATCGACTCAACTCATTCTGCTGATCATTTATGTATACATTTTATAGGGTCTCCGAATGTTTGCTTCTGGATGTTACAAACTTTGTGACAAACTTAATATACGCTGTCCTAATATATACAGACACATATTTTTATTAGTTTAAAATAAAAAAATTTTCATCACGGATTATTTTAAAAACTGCCTCAAAAACCTAACTTAGAGAATTTTTTTAATGCAAAAATTCGCATATTTATAAACTCTATATTAGTTATTTTTGGCACACCTTAATATGCATATTTTATACTCTTTACTCAAACTTACCATCTTCAATTTCGATCTTGAGCGCCTTATTCTCCTCCTTAAGTGCAATATTGTCTTCCAACAAAGTGAAGAGATCAGTCTCGGGATCCTGCTCATTGTAATCGGGATCACGTACACGACTGCGACTGCGTGTTTTACCCTCTTGTGTGCGAAAGCGCGCTACAGGTATGCGGCCACGTCGCTCCATCTTCGAAACAATTGGAGAATGAGGAAATTATGCTATGCTTTGCAGTATGCTTACTGTTATGTAAAATAAACAGGAAAAATACAAAAATTAGTATTTTTAACTAAAACTATTTTTAATGCTCCCAACACCAAAGACAAATTTTAAGTGGACAAATATGCTACAAAAAATATGTGTTAATTCCTAAGCATAAAGCAGCCAAATTAGCTTGCCATTCATGCGGTCATTTGTCAACGCATATTTTGTAATTGTATTTTCGCAATTCCAACAACCTATCTAGTGAAGTACAGTATAATATAATATATAGTTGAAAATAAAACACAGCGTATTTTCGTTTTGTTTAATCCATTATACTATGGGCGCACAAGTACTCGTACATATTCGTAGAAGAAATATGCCGTTGTTTATGCACGCTTCATTGTTTTTTATGTTGTTTTTATTTTAATTTTCTTATTTAAAGTCATAATGCTTCTGCGCTTGCGACATGCCGTCTCTAACAATCTTCGCTTCGTTACTTATACTGAAACATGTCAAGCTTTCTGGCTATTTGCTGTTTGCATTGGCTTCTTATGCCTTTCTTTATGCCTTCAATTTAATTAATTTAATGATTTTTATATTTATTTCTTTTTAAGTGTGTTGTTTTTTGTTTTTATTACGAAGATATCGGTTTGATGAATTGGATTATATATGTATGTGTGTGTATGACGCGTTTAATTTTTCTGCTTTAATTCATTTTCATTTCTTTTTTTAGTACTATTTTTAATGGGTATGTAAATATTTTGTTTATTTGTTTGTTGTTGTTTTGTGGATTCGCATGGTACCTATAGCTATTTGGTAGCTGTTTATTTTTTATTTCATTTGATTTTAATATTTTATATTTTTTAGCCTTTTTTATATAATATTAGCGGCTAAGTTCCTAACGTTTTCTCTGCTTGACATTCCATTGAATAATCGGCATTTATATTTGAATACGTTTATATGTAATTGTTTCATAAGCCTATGTTTATGATTTTCTTATCATACTATATTATATTCTTAGCTTTTTGTTTTTAATTTGTTTTACACATTTTTTCATAAATTTAAAAAAAAAAAAAAAGTTCATACTGCATTTTTAAGGCTAACAAAATTACAATTGAACAAAAAAAATCAAATTACATTTGATTGATGAAGAGTATTTTATGATTATGATATTTTATAATATTCACAAAAAACAACTTGAACAACTGAATTTTTAAATTAAAAAATTAAGATTTTTTTTATTATAATGAAGTTAATTACTTTTAATGAAAAATAAAATAACTAATATTATAAACACAAAAAAGGAAAAATATATAAACAAACCATAAACTGAAATTAAAAAAACATATATATGTACATACATATATTAATATAATTTATACAAAAATACATAAACATATTTAAAAAATAAAAATAAATTAATCAAAATTCGAAAAAAACGCAATTCATAATAAAATAATTTATAAAAAAAAAATACAAAAATAATTATAAAAAAATATACAAAAATAATTATAAAAAAAATATACAAAAATAATTTATAAAAAAAAAATACAAAAATAATTTATAAAAAAAAAAATAATTTATAAAAAAAAATATACAAAAATAATTTATAAAAAAAAATACAAAAATAATTTATAAAAAAAAAATACAAAAATAATTTATAAAAAAAAAATACAAAAATAATTTATAAAAAAACAAATACAAAAATAATTTATAAAAAAAAAAATACAAAAATAATTTATAAAAAATAAATACAAAAATAATTTATAAAAAATAATACAAAAATAATTTATAAAAAAAAATACAAATAAAAAAAAATATACAAACAAAATTCAAATAAAAATAAAAAAATGTTTAAATAAAATATTAAAAAAAAAATTTTTAAAAATATATAAAAGTAAAAAAAAATATATAAAAGTATAAAAAAATATATAAAAGTATGAAAAAAAATATATAAAAGCATAAAAAAAATATATTAAAGTATTAAAAAAAAATAAGGAAAAGTAGTAGTTATTCGAAAATTCAAGAACTATTTCGGCAACATCCGTTTAAATGGAATAATATAGCAGACTCATAGATGCATAGACCTAATAACTCACAAACAAAATAAAATTTATGTTAGCGCGCTTTCATCTTAATTTTATGCGTGTTATTTAAAGGAAGAAATAAATAATTTGAAAACAATATGATTATAATTATATTAGCAGCTAACACAAAAAAAGTTTTTCAAATTTGCTACACTTTTTTTTATTAAGCTGAACATATGAAATTATAAAACAAATTATTATTTAATATAAGGACCTTATAACATATAAAACTGAAAATATGAAATAATAAAAAATATATATATTTGATATAAGAAGCCCTACAACTTCGTTAGCCTCAAATATGCAGCTGATTTTTTTTTAGTTTTAATTCCTAAAAGTTCATATATTTCTTACATTCATTCGTTTTTTTCATGTAATTGTCAGCAATTAGTTACAAATATCATTTATGTTTTTATTCACTTTGTAATTAAATCATACCTAAAATTGAGAGCTACTTAAAAATATATATATGAAAAAATTGCGAAATTTTGTTGTTCGTATTTTATGCTTGTCTTGCTTAAACGCGTTCAGAAACAATTATTATGTTTTTATAACGCTTTCATTTATATTTGAATATGTAGACTATACCGTTAGTAGCTATAAAAAATCTTTATACAAAAATAAAAAATAATAAAATAACAGCGTAAAATATTGAATTATACAAATTTCTGTTTATATATGTAAGTATGTAGCTTATGTTTTACATAGAAAATAAATAAAGGCGGCTTGAAGCGCACAGGGTACATATTATATTTTATACTGCTCTAATTTATTACGGTTTATTCAAAAAGCACACTTCTCACCCACTTGAAATTTCCTATATATATTTCAAATTAGTTAAATATTAGTTTATTTTGTGTTTTTTTTTAAATTTCTTTTTATTTGAAACAGTTTTTTCATCGAACGTTTACAACATTTTTTATTCCATTGAGTTTGAAAACAAAAGTTACAACAATCCTTTGGAATTTCTGTATGCGCTTTTGTAATTTATGGAATTCTCCACTTGCAGTGTTATTAATTTGCATTCGGTGCATTCATTGTTAGTGTATATGTGGGTGTGTATGTGGGTATGGATGTGGTGGAAGGGATGTGCTCTGAACTTCTGCTTGTAAATTTCGTCAATTTTATGCTACTGTTCTTCATTCAACATCAACAATTACACGAAACATAGCCAATTTCGTTATATGAATTATAACCGTATATATATATATATTACATTTATATAAGTAGTATATATGTATATTTGTGTGTGTGTGAGATTTGATTAATTTCTTTTTTTTCTTCAAAACTAAAATAATAATTCCGATCACAGAATTCAGACAAATAGTTTCAACGTGTTTACTGGACAAATAAGCAAGTTAAAAACGTAAAATTTTCTTAAACAAAAAAATATTGAATAAACGAAAACAAAAAATACTTAAATTTACTAAAAGAAATTTGTTGCACCACTCAAATGCAATATGCAATTTTATACATACATATGGAATAAACGGATGTGTGTGTGTGATATGGTGAATTTTTAGCATTACTATACCTTAACGGTAAAAAAAAAACAAGTACCAAAACAAAGACAAAAATACACTAAAAAGGTAGTATACAAATAGCTTCGTTTGCATATTCTTTCGGTTAGAGTGTGGCAATGGAATGGCTAAATATGTAGGCATGCATTTTGCACCTAAAGCTGAACTTGTACCGGGACCAGCAATAGGCGCCAATGAAAAGTAGTTTAAGGCAAGGCAAGACAGCGAGTACGACCGGCGACAATGAGTACGATATGATGAGAAATAAATTATGTGCGTGTGAATATGAATATTTTAATGTTGCGATATTTGCTTAAGCATTTACATATGTGTATATATATATATATATGTATATATTTTTATATATACACGAAATTAGGAATGATGTGTAACGGTGCACACAGAGATAACACGCAAATATACGTACATTTGACGCTTTTGCTTACGTTTATGTCATAACGTAACGTAACGTTGTTATATTTACGTGCTTTCTGCTTGCCACCACCATTGAATAGTTCATTCTTTCGCTTGCCTTTCATTTTTGTTAGGAGATTCAAGTTTACTAACTGCTATGATGCAAAAATTGTAAGTATTAAAGATTTCATTTACAGCGTTTTTAGACTAATTGTACTACAAAAATATTATGTATGTATGTATAAGTGTAAGCGTCAGTTTCATTTTTCACTTGCAACAAAAAAAAGTGAGATTTTTTTAATACTCTTTGGAGTTTCCAAAAATTAGATAAGCAATTAAAATAAAATTATGGGATGTGGCCAAAAACCAGTATTGGCGCATTAAATTTGATTGTGTCAAGTTGTTAAATAAATGTTAGTAAAAGAAAACATAAAAATTGTTAGGGAGACGATTTTTAAAATACGCCTGTTGAGACCAAATAATTGTGGATTGTATGTTGTTTTTTTTTCTTCTTGTTTACCGAAAACTTTTCAAAAGTTCCTCGTTAAATATCTTACATGCTAATATGTACACACGCAGACACACATACACACGCTAATGTAGTAGTTTGTTTTGAATTTTCAGTTTTTGTTATTTTGCTTTTTTCATTACTTTCATTTGTTTTTGTTTTTGTTTTTAGTATTAGTTTTTGCCTATGATTTTTGTTTGTTGTGTTTTGTTTCTCTTTGCTTTCTAATGTCTTTCGTTTATCCAGCTAAAAATATGCAATTTTCATATATATACAGTGCTAAATTTTAATTGTTTTTGTTTTTGTGTTTTTTTTCTTCTCTTTAATTATTGTTGCATGGGGGTTTTGTGAAGTGGTGCTACACTGGCGGCGACAATATATGAGCCCAATAGTTGATCCAATGTGTCTACGCAATTTTCTCTATACTTGTTCTAATTAATTTTAATACGATTTCCTTCGATTTAGTGCACTCCTCTCCAACTCTCTATCACTCTCTCTCTCTCTTGTGCCACTCTTAGCTATATTTCACTGGAATAGCAGCGTCGCAAAGTTGCGTTGCTTTTTAGCCAAGCCTACATTACTGCCACTGCCACCAACTCCTTCGCCGTTACTGTATTGTTGTTGCTGTTGCTGTTTTTGCTTATACTTATCAGTGCGTAGTTGGCGCCTACGGCGCTAGAGCAATTTATCCATATAAGCGTGTAGCTCTTCATTCAGCCGCACACCGCTATTGTTGCCCGCTTTGCTAGCGGCCGTTGTTAGACCAGCCACTGCCGCTGAGTACAGCGCGTTGCTGTTCGACGCATTTGTCTCTTTAGCGGCACTTTGCTGCTCGGCACGATACCACTTGTCGAAAGATTCTTTCGGTATCACTTCGCTGTCGTAAATCAAATCGAATACACTACATATCAGCTGATTGGCAGTTGGTGTGTCGTAATTTTGTTGCAGCGCGTCAACGATGGCGTCGAGACAGGCCAGCTCATGCGTTTCAAGACCGTCTAGGCAACGTCTAAGCAACGGTATGCACTTGTGTCGAAACAGTTCTGTGTCCAATTGACGTAAGCGGCTCGTGCTACTACTTAGTTCCGACATCGGCGGCATCACAGTTGCATAATCACAGCAGAGGAATTTCGTAAGGCTGCGTATAAAATGTGTGTTTATGTGCACATTCGTATTTATATAGTCGATGGCTAGATCACAGCCATTTACCGCATTCAATAAATACTCAATGCGCATCACTTGCTCCACTATGGCAGCGGGATGTGTCGACGTGGACGTAGCAGTCTGCTGCGGTGGCTTGTATGTACGATCATGTATATACTGAAAGCCATGCGTGTTGATGAATTCGCGCCATAGCGTGTCATCGCTCATAAATTGTTGGCCATGTTCCAATTTGAACACCTTATTCCATAGTTCGCGCGTGTAGGTGGCGCCAAATTCTGTGGTGAAGTAGGTGATGAGCGCATGTAGGAAACGTTTCGTGAAGTTTTCGTCGGCCGACCATTGCTGCAGCCAAATATCAGTGAAATGCAAGAGTTGTTCGTGCAATAGCGGTCCGATAAATTCGAATACGTATGTCCAGAGGTTGGGCACGTCGACCTGCAGATCGGGCAGTTCGTCGGCCAACTCCTTGTATACCACATTGAACAGTTGAGGTTCGCACACTTTGGTACGCATCAAATGTACGAAGATGGCGGCGCAGGCTTTGCGTTGCGCACGCTTAACGGTTGTCAAGTGCAGATAGTCAGTGAATATATAGTTGAGCAATGATTTCTGTTGACGGCGATTGAGATTGCACCACTCGTTGACCGCCTCTTGTTGCCAGCTATTGCTGGCGTTGCTGCCGCGACTGCTGCTCCCATCCAATAGCTCTTCGATCAGCCGATTGAGCAATTTTTGGCATTCATTTTTACTCAAGTCTTGCAAATCCAAGTTGTCCAAAGTGTATTGTATGTCTTTCGGTTCGTGCGGTGATGATGCTTCACTTGTGCTTTGCTCGTACATTTTCTCTGGTCTATCGAGCGCTTGAAACGGATTGTTGGCCATTGGTGATATTGTTGTTGCGTTTGTGCCGCTTAACATGGCGGTTTGACGCTTGAAACCGCTGCCGTTCGACGCATTCGTCGTGCTGGTGTTTAGGCTCAGCAGTGTTGCTGGTGTATTACTGCTGCCGCTGGTTGCAGTTTGACGTCCAGACGAGCGCCATTGGTAATTGATTGAGTTGCCGAGTTTCGGTGTGCTTTGTGTTACCTCATCGCTGGTGAATTTCAATTTGTTCGGATCGATATTTAATTTCTGTTGCTCATGCTGTTGCATAAATTGCTGTGATTTTTGTGATTTTTGAAAGTAGTGCCGATTGCCCTGATTGCCGCCGCCAGCGCCACCACCCATGTTACCCCCAATGCCGCTGCCGCCGCCATAGTTGCTCAGCCGATTGCTTTTATCGTACATGCTGCTGCTGCCGCCGCCCCCGCCACCGATGCCGCTCTGCATTTTATCGTCCTGTTTGACACCGATTGCTGTACGTTTCTGTGTGGTTTGTTGTTGCTGCTGTTGTTGTTGTAACATCTGTTGCTGTTGCGTCTGCGATAGCTGATGATCCCAAGTGCGTGCGCGCAAATCCATCACATCTTGCATCATGAAGCGCACGCGACTGCTAATCTTGAAATGGCTGCCCGCAGCTCCGGACTTATTGCTGCGCGATTTGTGTATGATGTCCTGTATTCGGCGAAATATTTTATCCATGCGCGCATTGTTGGCATTATCGGCCGATTCTAGCAGATGTCCAACGGTGGTGAGTAACTTACACATGTATTCCAGCTTCTCTTCGGAGCCGTGTTCCAGTAGCGATTCGATGCACAAGAACACACGATCATTTGTTAGCGACTGTTGTTTAAACATTTCACCAATAAAACGTACGGTGCCCCAAGCACGACGGCGAAATTGGTACTCTTGATCCTCCAATTCGGCCTGTACTTCCAGCCGCTCTTTCGAATCTTCGCAATTTTCTAGCTTATCGACTAGCGGTTGCAATTTCAGCTTTTTCGCATTGGCATCGTTCACATTTGTTTCGAATTCGTGTTGAATGCGGTTGATCAGTAGGCTCGAGAAGAGCGATTTGCTCTCGGCTTTACTTTGGAAAAGCACTTTGCAGAAGTTTGCGTATGTGGGCGCGAAATTCGGTTCGCTAACGGTCTTTTCGAAAATTAACAGCATCACCTGTGGAATAAGGAAATACAATCATGAGTAAGCAGTCTACGCCATTGTAATTAAAACGTTTGAAAGATAATCGAAAGTGCGAAAAGTTCGAAATCAAATTTCAAATTAAAAGTCTTTGAAATAAAATTAATTTAATATTTTCGAAACTAAATTTTTTAATATTTAAAATTTTTCGGCAGAAAACAAAAGTTTCGACAGCTTCGAAATTAAATTTTAAAATTGAGAATCTTTTAAATGACATTAAGATAATGTTTTCGAAATTATATTTTAAAATTTGCGAAACGAAAAATGTAAAACTTGAAATTTTTCGAAATCGAAATTTAAAATTTTACGAAATTGAAAATTTTAATTTTACGAAATTAAATTTGAAAACTCAAAATTTTTGAAAAAAACATTAAATAAAGTAAATTTAAGACAATATGCGTACTTGTTGCATTTTCTCCTGTGTATTCATGGTGATGCAGGTCATCGATTTGAGCAGCACTTCAAAGTTGTCTGGCGTCAGCTTGTTCAGCACGCCACGCACCTTCTTCAGCACCGCATCGATGTCATCGTTGGCGCCCGACGGCGAGACGTTATTCGATTTGCTGCGCAATGTTTCCGGCTGCCAGGCATTTTCACACTCGGACAGCTTTATCTCCTCCTTCAGCGACAATTGCACTCGTATAAAGTCAACTTTACGCTGCTGCTGTGCGCTCATAACACTGCCGACACCGCCTAAGCCGCCTACAACCATAGCACCGCTACCGCCTGCGACCGCACTAGCCACACTAAGCACACCGCTCAAAGCGCCACCACCAGATTGGTGATCGTGATGTTTCTTTGTCTGACCGCTGCGTCCACGCTTACCGCTGACCAATTCCAGCGATTCATTGAAGTTCATGTGTTGATACTGCTGCTGCTGGAGATGCTGGTGCAATGCCAGTGAGGACATGTTGTGTGCGTGATGTGCCAAATGATGATGTTGCTGACGCGAAACGAATAATTGAGAAATGCAATCGCCACGCTGACATGACACCATTGGCGGCTTACGCGCCTCGCTGGACTTTGAAAGCGCCTTCAGTTCATCCAGTGTGTATTTACGCGGCTTTAACGGCGATACAACGCCAACTGGTGCGCTCGCTGTAGTGTTGCTATTGGTTTTGTTTGTGTTTCCCGCTTTTTGAGAGATACGTGTATTCAGTGCGCTGTTGTTCTTCAAAAGCGTTGTCGTGCTGGCATTTAGCATACAGTCGACAGTATCCTTCGAAGAAACTGTTTTACTTTGTGGCATATCCTTTTGTGGTGAGCTAACTTCGGCTGGATGTGGTTGCTGAATTTGTTGTTGCTGTTGCTGTGCCGCATTTGTTGGCGATGCTGGGCTCTGCGCATCTTTCTCCTCCGCGAAATCACCGAACCGAATGTCCTGTACATTGTTCGCTGCTCCAGCAGCATCTTGTTCCAACTGCATTTGCAGGCGTGTGCTCATTTCCTCCTCATCTTCGCATGCTGACGACGAGCTGTTCAAGAATTGTAATTGTTGTCCGGGTGCTTCAAGAAACGCTGCGACTTGCTGTTTGGTCGGTTGTTGTTGTGATGTGGGCGCAGGCGAAGCACGTTCTGCCGCTTGATGTATGTCCGTTAGGGAGTCACCTTGTGTAAAACGGCAAACGAATGACAACATTAGAGTTTATTTAATACAGAAAACTTTTGGTTAAAATATTCTTTCAAAGAATCAGTACAGTGGGAAAGCAAAAGATTTGCTGGTCGAAAAAGTCAGTTATTTTCTATTCTATGTCAAGGCAGTTACAATTATGTGAGAAACATTTTAAACCGAATAGATTTGAAAATTCGTTCAGAAAATTTTGTACAGAAACCGTAAAAGATAATTTGGGCATAAGAGAATTTCAGAAACCGTTAACCGGTGTCGTTTTAAGACGGCTGCCTTCCTTAACTGTTAGATAATGTTTAAAATTTTCGGAAACTAATTACAACTATAAATCGTTAGTTGAAAATTTGCAAGCGTCAGTTGCAAGAAATGAAACCGGTATAAGAAACATCATTTATACCGCATTTAAATTCATTATTCTAATATATTTAGTTGACAAAATCAGTGAATACAGACGGACAATGGAAAAACGATGTACAATTTGTTAAATGTACATATTTGATTTTTTGAGGTTATGTCAAAAATATTTCATTATTGAATTATAATGTATAAAGGACTAAATTGATTACATTTTAGCACATCTACTGCAGGCAATGAAAGCAATATGCTTGCTTACAGTTCATTATTTTGAACAAAAATCAAAGGCCTAAAACATGTTCGTCTGTATCATGCCTATTTAAGCAGTTTGGTTTCTTTTTACACCTACTTTTTGTGTTCGTTGGCGTTGGTGTGTCACTTGTCAGACTCCCGCTTTTCGTCACATTGCCGCTACGTTCTTGTAGTGGTTGTTGATGTGAATGTTGTTGTAAATTTGATGTTGTTATCGTTTCTCTTAAATTACCGATGTCGCTAGAACTATTTGCATTAATTATATCAGTCGGGATTTGGGTTGTTGTTGTTAATGTTGTTGACGTAGCCGTTGTTGTAGTCATATTTTTAGTTGCTAAATTATTATTAAAATTATTATTGGCATTGTTTAATATACTTTTGTTGTTGCTGCTGCTGCAGCTGCTGCTACTGCCGCCGCCGCCGCCGCCACCACCACCACTATTATTACTAATACTATTGTTATTATTATTGTTGCTGCTGCTGCTGTTGCTACTGCCGCTTAGTGTTGCTGCATTCGCACGTTGGCTATTCACCTCACCCTGTTTATTGAGCTTCTTTTGGCTTTCCTTGGCGCGTTTGGACGCCTTGCGATTCTTCTTTTGCAGCACCCTAACTGTGGCGGTGCTATGCGTTATTGATGGACTACTACTACCGCCTACACCGCCTTGAACATTCGCCACTGTGCATGTGTTAGTGCCAGTTTTTCTTTGTGGTTGTTGCTGCTGTGTATGTTGTTGTTGATACTGTTGTCGCTGTGTTTGTTGTGGCTGTGTGTATGAATGGTGTGTGGGTGTCGATGTAGCCGATGATGATGCACCCGAAGTGTTGGGCGAATGCTTTTGTGTCGTTGGTTTACCGGCAGCTGTTTGTGGCACGGCCATGGTTGACATAGAAGTGACGCCAGTAGTGGTTGAAGTATTCGATTTACTAGTCTTAAGTTGTAACTTCGCCATGCTGGCAGGTGTAGTTGGTACATATGTAGCCGAGGTCGCAACAAACTCCGTACCTGTATTCGAGTGCAAGTTGTCGTTGTCTGCAGCTAAAAGCGGAAATTTAATTTATTAGAAAATGAACAAATTTAGCCAGTCACATGTGTGTGTGTGTGTGTGAAAAATGCAGCATACTTACTTTGAAGCTCTGCGTATTTTGAGTGCTGACCCGACTGCACTGGATAAACTGTCACCGTCATTGTAGACGTCTGCTCTGATTGATAGCTAAAATGAGACTTGTTGTTGTCCTCCTCGCCACCACTCACTGTGGTCGCAGAGGTAACAGCAGAAATATCCGATTCTTCTTGTCGATCAACTGCGTACTTGTCATCAACATCATTGTCCGTAAAATGTTGTTGCTGTATGTCTTGCGCCTCTTCGTAGACATCTATTAATTCCGAATTTTCTAGCTCGTTTTCTGCAATGTCCAACATCAGAGATGTGGATTCTGAAAATAAAAAAAAATAATGTATACTGTAACTTATTTAATACCCAAACTATTCTAAAACTTACCATCATCGTAATTGCTGTCTTCGCCATCGTCGACGGTTGCGCTGTGTATACTAGTTGTTGCGTGCATTCCCGTTTGTTCTTCGCACACATCAAGCTGGCGCTCGTCCTCATTCAAATACACGGGCATCTCATTTGAGTCGGCAATGGAATCGTTGCCACGAGTGGGCTTGAAGTCGCCATAAACATAATTGTCAGTGTCCTCATCACCCGAAATTTGGGAAGTGACCGGAGAGAGGTCGGCCGCAGGCGCATCGTATGCGCTCACACACCTGCCTGTGCTAAGATCACGATCACGCACCGCATCTGTTTGCATTTGCTGATCGATCTTCTCCTTTGACGTAGAACTTTGCACCGCAACACTCACCGCTGCTGTAGTGGCGCTTTCGCTGTGCGGATCTTTCGTAATCGCAACGGCTGTCACTAGGGGTGTCTTTGCCATGGAGACAGTAATCGATTTATCTAACGGTTCGTTGCCGCTGGCGGTGCTCTCCTGTGTACTGGCCGCTATGTCAGTAGGCGACGGCTTGGCTTCGACCGCAGTGCTTTTTTTCTGTGGCTTCGGGTCCAATATATTCTCATGTGTGATCGGGTGTATTATGGGTATGGCGTGTTTACGTGGTTTGACTGTTTCCGTGCCACCAGTTCCAATGCCACTGCCGCCAACCGCGCCGCCAACTGCACTGCCACCAACGATGCCGCCGCCGCCAGCAGTCAGTGATGTCGTCGACGATGAGTTTGAAGCAGCTGCGCCAGCTAAATGTCCATAAGTTTGCAACGCTTGCTGTGTCATGGCGGACGGTGTCGCCAGCAATGGTTGGGCTTGCGTTAGCCCAGCTGCGCCCATCGGCAGCGGCGGTTGGCAAAATGGTGAAGTAATGTACGTGGTTGGACCGCCAGCTGCACCACGTGCACCCGATTGCAGCAGCGGGGTTACCGGCATGCCACCGGCAGCATTGCCTGCTTGTTGATGTGCGCCGGCGGCAAGCAATGACGTACGCGGCGCAGCTGTTAGTGGACCCGGCGGCAAGGCGAATATCGCATTCGCTGGCAACAAGTATGCGGTTTGTGGTTGCCGTTGATGTGGTGGCGCTGTTAATACGCCACGCAATTGATGTTGATGTGGATGGTGTTGTGGATGTAAATGTGGTGGCGGTGTTGGTGCAGCGCCAGCTCCCGTATGATAATAGTGTGTATGCAACGCTGTCTGTGGATGATGAAGCGCTTGATGATGTTGCTGCTGTTGTTGTTGGTATAGCGTGGTAGCAGCTTGTGTATTGGCGCCCGGTCCGCCATGATTATTTGCAGCTGCAGCTGCTGCTACTGCGGCATTGTTGTTGTACTGTGCAGCCGCTGCGGCAGCGGCGATTACTGCCGCCGTCTGTTGATGATACTGTTGCAAATAGTTGGGGGTCATGAATGCCGTACTCGTCGGCGGCGGTTGCATGAGCGCCGTCCCAGTCGCGTAATGTTGCATATTGGCCCCATTGTTGGCGGCAGCAGCTGCCGCCGCCACAGCCGCCGCATGTTGTCTGGCGATATTTGTTGCGCTGGCACTATTGCCAGCGTTGACACCTCCGCCGCCGACGGATATACTACCTGCACCACCGCCCCCCACCATACTGTGTGATTGAGTTGCGGACACAGACGACGCACCGCTAGCTGTATTGGACTGTGTGGGTGGTGACGGGGCCATTTGTGATGCTGTGACTGTTGCATTATTGGGCGCTTGCGGATGTTGGGCGGGGGGTGGTGGCGGTTGTGCTTGGCTTAATTGATACGAATAATAGGTTAACTGCGGATGATGATGCTGTGGTTGCTGTTGCTGCTGTTGTTGTTGTTGCTGCTGCTGCGATTGTTGTTGGTGTTGCTGATGCTGTTGATGAGGATGCTGGTGTTGCTGATGGTGAGGGTGGTGGGAATGCGTTTGCTGGGGCGCTTGATGACCGTGATGTACGGACGGCGGTTGTTGTTGTTGTTGCTGCTGTTGTTGCGGCTGCTGCGGTTGTGGCGCGTGTGGATGGTGCGACTGGTGGTGCGATTGATGATGCGACTGGTGGTGATGTTGTTGCTGCTGCTGCTGCTGATGCTGTTGATTTGGGCGTATTCCCTTCCCACCCCCTCCCGTTTGAAGGAACATAGGAGGATCTTTCAAAGACCTAATTTTACAACAACAACAAACACAATCCCAAATATCGACGAGCGTTGGCGTAAATTGAGGTGAAACATATGGTGAGCACAATGAGCAATTGATAATGAATTTTTGATATGGATTTGAATTTTGTTCATGTTTGATGATTTCAAGATTAGATTTGTGGAAATTTGGCGGCAATTTGTTTTTGGGGTTACGGTTTTTTTTATAATTTTTGTTTTTGGGTTTTTATTTTTTTCGCGTTTGCATGGAATGAGTGGCGTTTTCATATATATATATTTTATTGTTTTTTTTTTTTTGATTGTTGACATTTTTGTTCGAATTGCAAGCAGTAATAAAAGAGAACAAATACAAACAATCGTATGTTAGTGACAATATCTTATGATTTACAAAGAGCATGAGTTAAAAGACGGTAAAGTGTATTTTTGCTGTCGCTAGTTTTGCTATTTAACGTGATTTCGAACGGTTTTGAGACAGGCTAAACTACTAAAGCGTACAAAAGAAACTAACAACGATTAGGCGTACATACATGCAAACAATTGTTCAAGCAGAAATCAATTTCACAAATAATTTTAAAAACATAGAACATAATGAATGGACTCTTGATTTTACTATAGTATGTTTGCATAGTAATATAAATATAATATTAAAAACCAACAAAAAAAAAACGAAATAAAACAAATTAATTAATAATGTTAAGTAAAAATACATATATAAATATTACTTATTTGTTATTGTTGTTGTTTTTGTTATTATTTTACATTTTTTTAAATTCTAAGTTTGTACTAAATAATACTAAAGTAATTGGACAATATTTTGTTTTCCAATTGTTGAATGGAGAACACTTCCAATAGGTGTACTTTTCTTAGAAAAATTTTGCAATTTGTATTTTAAAAAATTAATTAATGCGTTAGGCTAAATTTTATTACATATATTATATTTTGTAAAAGTTAAGAAAAAACATAAAATTCTAAATGCAATCAAAATAGCTATACAAGGATTGGTAGGGATACGTACATACGCTGACACAAACATACATAATACATAAAGACATTTTAGGGAGGTGATATGAAAAATTATACATAAACAAAAAAACAAAACATCGTGAAAATATCTTGTCAAACATAAAAGTTTTCCATACAAAGATTAGAAATTAATCGATGAGTTTGAATGACAGCTACATAGATTCTATGGTGGTCCGATCTAAAGAATATATGCGGAGATTGTAGCATTGTTATGTACAATAACCTATACCAAATTTCCTAAAAATAACTTGTAAAATAAAAATTATTTCCCTCAAGTGCTTGATTTTGTTCAATCAGTATCAGATCGATATCTCAAAAACTGAGGGAATAGTTCACGTATATACAGATAGACGAATATGGCTAAATCGAGTCAGCTCGTCATGCTGATCATTTATGTACTATATACTTTATAGGGTTGTTGTTGTTGTTGTTTTTACAACAGGGGCTTAGGTACATACTCTGCAAGAAACTTAACAGAATTATCTTATAAAATCATTTAGAAAAGTTACCGAGAATACTGACGCCTTGCGACTATATAACCGATATTTCTTCAAATATTTACTTAAATTCTGAAATATTCTGTTCCAACGTACTTGTATGCATATATAAAATTATGTATGCAATAAATTTAATTGTTGAAACTACATTGTGCAAATCTTGGGGATGATGTCATAAAGACTTGTAGCACATGAACTCTTCCAAATGCTTATCACCGCATGAACTAAAAAAAAGCAAAACAAAGAAAAAACTGAAACGCGCAAAATAAATTTAAAAAAGTTTTTTGCATTTACATCTACATTGTTTATATGTGTGTAAATATATATTTACATTTATGTAATATATTGTTTTCATTTGTAATAGCTTATATGCCGTCACTGTTCGGTGTTTGTTGACATACAACAGGTGTTTTTGCTGACCGATTTACCGATCTGCTCGAACAAAACATCTGAGCGTACGTTTCCCATTAGGTATAAATCACTTTTACTAGAGTTAAAACGGATTTTTCCCTCATTAACTGCCCCTTGTAAGAGTAATACTATAACCATAGGTTGTGCTTTGAAATCATACACGTCACCTTGAAGCCAATGTCTGTGGGTGGCCGTTGTGCCATTTTCGGCAAATAACAAAAGATTAATTTATTAATAATATGTACATATGTATGTATGTACACACATACACGAATATAGCGTTTTAAAGAACACTTGCGCTTGATTTGCAAAGACAGAGTTGAATGGCCACTTACTTACATACATACACACATATATATGTACATATAAATCGTCTCATCACCGTTCATTAGTCATACAATATTTTACTGTTTTTCTTTGTTTACTTAAGTACACAAGTTAAATAAAATGATGAAGGAGTGTATACTGTTCTTATAATATTATTTTGTGTAAATATAATGAGTAAACTTCGGGGTGTTTCTAATTTTTGGCCTACTTAATTTTATGCGCTAAATTTTGATGTTTTCTTGTAAATTTTTTTTTGCGTGCGGCAAACAAAACCAACTGCATTCCAGCCATACCAGATAGCAGAAAAATGTGGCACAAGGTAACGAGTTTCGGGAACGTACCAGCCGGAAGACAGGTTACTAATAAACATTAATAATGCAAGAAATGCGTTTAAGCTTGGTGTTTGACACTGATAATGCCCAATATTGTTTTTAACTGAGTTATAACAGCTTTTTTTCTAAATTTTTATTATATTTACAATCATGAAAGTTATTTTTATATTAATAATACCGCAAAAACTTAAAAAAAAAACCCCTCTCCACTCACACTGCTTTATAAAAGTGGCATATGTTTTTAATTTCTTTTATTTTGACAAATTCAAAAGTCAAAACAAAGTAACGTCGATGAATGGGAAGAGACAAAAGGAATATAGTGGCAAATGTTTAAAATCAATAACAACAATAATCGCATATATGTGCCAGTAAGCATGCTACCAGGTGGAAGAATTCCTTCGTTGACAGCATGATCAGATTATGCATACATATGCATGCAATTTCTACTGAATAAAACGTATTTGCACTGCGTGTAAATTAAAAATACTAATACACTGGCATATACCATGTGCTTCGCGGCAATTGACAAAAAGCAAATTGTGACTATCCATGATTGTGACTCTTACATTTCTTCAGTATATTTTTTTCATAAGAAAATGTTTAACACGCTGGACTGGTAATTACAGCTAAGTGATCTGAATTCTACAGAATTTTGGCGCTACAACAACAACAACTAAGTGACTTGAATATGTGATATGTAAAATATACATAAGTTATTGAAAAAATTCCCTTTTCGCTCACGGATTTGTAATCTACGCGTAAAAATAAGACGATTTAAAAAAAAAATTTAATTTTTGAGGCCTCCTTAGTTGGGGGATCTAAACAATACATTTACCAAAAGCTAAACAAAACTCTTGCAAGAAACAAATTTAAATATATCATTTTATATTTCACCTAGAAAATCTATGTGTCAGCGAATATGTTTGTATGCATATAGGTTTGACATTTAAGGATCTGCATACATAACTATATTTTGATAAACATATGTTTCCAAGTGCAACTGGGAGGAAGGAAGAAATTTCAGGAATATTTAATTTTAAAATGCATACACACTAAACAACAAAAACTATAACATTAGTACAAGTATGCTAGGTAACCATTTTTGCCGACTTACCGCTTCCTTTGTTGTTGCTGCGTCTTTTATGATTAATATTTGGTACAATTCGTAGTTAAATCTTAAGGCAGGTATTTGCTTAAGTAGCCTTCAAGAAGACTTGTGATAATAGGCTATGTTTGGCAGTCTACTGCCAAATATAACTTTTCACTTCACGGCTACACAGATGCCTTTTCACTTTTAGGTATGTAGTCCTTTAATTTTTCGCCAATGCGTGTTTAGCAGCAAATGATTTTTATTCGAATATTTGTATTTTTAATTCGCTTATGTTTATTTGATTGTTTTATTTAAAATTGATCGTTTGTTACAAGTGTATTGCAAATTTATTTTACAAGTTTTTCACTATTCTAAACTTTCTTCCTCTATTTTTTACAAATATTTCTGTGTAAAAAATTTTGGTTTAGTTTTATTATGTTTATTACTTTTTTTGCCTTTTTATGTTACAATAAAATGTTTTATTGATGAACAAGTTTGGACGACAAATTTTTTTGTCGCCTTTGCGACAATTTCGCAAACGTAACGGTCACGATTTTTCTGTTCCTTTTTGTTTTTTCTATTCTGTTTTGATTTCTTTTGAACTGCAAATACAAATATTTAATTCATTTCAAATAACTATACAGCAAAAACAATTTGCCCACAAATTCCAGGTAAATTCCTTCCGTTAACACATTGAGTACACTACGAACGAATATGAATGACAAAAAAACCAACGTAACAAAGCGAAAGTTGTTCAAAACGTAAATTTGCAAACAAAAAAAAGTTCAAGTATCAACGACACAGGCCGGCGAAGACTGTGCTGCTGTTCAGACAGCAACGGCAACGAAGGCGGCACAAATCTATGCACAACCCGCGAAATGTAAACTCAAAACACACAAAACGCTATATTGCACAAAATAAAGAATCGGCAAAAACACCCACGAAACACAATACGAACGAGGGAAATGTAATCGAGTAATAAAAAAAACCAAAAGCTAAACTGAACTAAACGAAACGAAGCGGAAGAAGGAAGAAACGGCAAGAAAATGCAAAATTTTTAAGTTGTCTTGTGATTTTTGATGTAAACTGTTTTTCCCCAAAAAAAGGAAAATGAAAAATTTTCATATTTGATATTTAAAACGAAACAAACATGTTAGCAGAAATTTTTGAAGCGAAACTCAGCTCCGTTTAGTCGCTTCGGTTATTACAGCCAATACTCGTAAAACTTATTAATGCCCGCGCCCCATTTCCTCCTTCTTCTTCTTGAACTAAATGCTCCACAAGCACTCCTTTCACATAGGCACACAGAAAATTTTAAATTCGAGCAATGTTTTGCCAATTTGGCATACATTATGAAAGCACAACAATTCCCGGATAAGTTTTCTTACTTTTGTATTGATTTTACAAATAAATTTGTAAAATTTAAGGTATTTTATGCTTTTTTCACATAACACGAAAAATCACATCAACGCGCACGCAACGAAGCGACGTGGAATGGAAGAAAAACCAAAGTGTAATGCAAAAATAACAGTGAATCCCAATAACTAGTGTTGCCAGAACAAAAGCACCTGACGGGGTAAAAAAGAGTTCGAAGCTATCGATATTAGCTCATACGGGTGTACAAAGAGTTATATGGTTGTATATCTGTTCATTAAATTATTCTTATTTTCAATTAAGTGCATATTTAAGAAACATCAATTTTTATATAACTTCTATATGAAGATTTTTAAGTTATGATTACACACAGCTCTTATCAGTGAATTTTCCTAAGTGAAATAGCAACCCTGCTGTGAAGTGTAGCTAAAGTTCCACTACAGTTTTTCGCTATTTTATGTGGAAGAAAATGCATTTGAAACGAAATTTGCGGTTGGTGACTTCGCTATATGGTCTACAGATGGCGCAGTCACATCGAAGCAGAGAATGTTAATAAATAGAGAAGGCGCAAATGTTAAAAAGTACTAATTTGAGATTTTCGCCAGAGGGAACATCGAAAAATACAACTTCGACTATTTTGAAATACACCCCGCAATGATCGAAACGGAGTAAAAGTTTTTAGGCAAAAGATAAAAATAAAACAGTGGCTAAGCGGCCGCGTTTTCAATTTTATGGTAGCTTAGGTCGTAAGCATGAAGGAGTTAAGGTTATTCCGAATACGAGCATTTACGTTCGAATCCTAAATCTCACAAGTCTTAAATTTTATTTAATTTTTTTAATTTAATTAATTGGAATCTAAGCATTACTTAAATAGATAATTAGAATTCATATCTGAGCTATATTATAAACCGTTCTCTTCTCTGGACTCAGTCTGTATGTATGTATGTATTTTCATATGTCTGGTTCTTGAGCATATCGTTATCGGACACTTTTTCTAGTAAGATAACAGTCCACACTTAAAAAAAAAACAGTTTATCAAAGGAAACAGCTTCCATTTACTCGCCGTTTTTCAAATATAGTCAACTAACCGTCAAGAATCTGGTTTTACTAGCTATCGCAAGTTTGTAGAATGAATAAAAACGCACAGACCACACGAACTAGTAAAAATCGAAAGCTGAAGAGTTTGAACTAAAAGATTTGGGTGGAGGATTTATCGATATTCCAAAAAATTTGGTGATCAGAATCTCAAGCAAAAAAATATGATCAATAGACTGAAAACAAGCTTTATAAAATATGAAGCTGCCATTAATTGAACGCTAAGAAGAAGGCGCTGAATAGGTCAAATTTAAGGGGATTAATTGTGATTGGCATTTCAGGTATGATTTCAGTTAGTCGCTCTCTTACTAAACTGAATAGCTATTTTAATGGATATAGAAAAGAAAAAGAGCAAAGTGAGGTTAAAATTGTTCAGGAAATGTTACCACTTGTAAGAGGTTAGAATAATGATAGACGGATCAAATATTGAATTTCATACACACGTCTTTTTTATATGTTTTGTCTTATTATTATTATTATTTTGTGCAAAGGATCAGTTTCCACCTCTAAAACGAAGAACTAATAGATAAAGATATAAACAGCGTTATTTTAAATAAATACTTGATCAAAACATTTTTAGATTATACTGAGCAGGGTGTAACACATACATATTTACGTATAATAAATATTAGATTTTTTCAGAACTAAAAATTATTTTTAATTTACACTTAAACAATAAAATATATCTATTCATATCTTGATTTAAGATATACTTATATGCAATACAAAATTATCAATTAAAAAATTGAATAATTTTTACTGAAGTTATTAATAATTCGCCGCTAAATCAGCCGTTTCTCCCACAAGGTGACACATGTGCGCATTAGGGTGGAGCGAAAAAAAACTGTTTTGTTTTGCCTGAGGGTTAAATTTGTAGATTATAAAAAAAATTTTTTAACATCTAGAGGCGGCCTTAAGCGTTATAATAAATTTTGAGTTAAAACCCGTCAAATTCGGTAATTTTTATATAAATGTGAAGAGTTTAAACCAAAAAAAATTTTTTTTTTCCAAAAATTTTCAATTTTTATAATCTACAAGTTTTATCCACAGGCTAAGCAAAAGCTTTTTTTTTTTACTCCATTTTAGTGCACATGCATTTGTTTTTTCGAAACAGTCCGCATCGGTCTTATAGCTTATACTATGTGTACTCGGTGCTCGCCTTTCATTCACAGTAATATTTATGAAAATGAAATGTGAAAGATTCCAAACACTAACACCAAGGTCTTGTGTGTAGACATACTTATCTTTAACGCATATTAATTCAGAGAAAGTATCTGATTTTAACGTTTCTTACGCTTCCTCAAGTTTTTGTAGTTCAAATCATTTAGTTCAGCCCACTTTATATTAAACTTGTAAGCACCAACTTCGCAACATTTTTCCTCTATAGGCGCTTTTGTGAGCTTCTCTCTATCCTTATATAAATAGATATTACGAAATGTGTGACCCCGCCCTCTTAAATAATGGTAAGATTAAGCTGTAATGGTTCATCTTTTTGGAATCTTCGAGTGGATTTGAATATCTTAAGGCTATCAGCAAAATAATGTATTTTATCAACAACCAATCAATTTTTGTTCTTAAAATCACTTTCCGTTTTCCTGGCGCTGAAATGTAGACTACATTTTGTACACAGCAAATGAATTACCATAAAATCCATGAATATGTCAGAATATTGTTATGAATTTTCTTTGGGTAATTGAAATGTAGAAATAGAGTTGCCAGAGTTTTTTCGTTAACAATAATGAAATTTTGGAAAATATATTTAGTAACTTTAATTTTTACTTTGGTTTGAAAACTCATAAAACTCATTTTAGTTCGCTTTGTTTAATGCTATAATTTTTGATAATAGCCCCAAAGCAAATTTTTACTGGCTCTCAGTATATGATATATTCGAATATAGAATTCGATGAAAAATAAACTTTTAGTCGATTTTATAAACATATTAAGAATAATAATAATTGGTTTAAAGAAAATCGAATCGTTTTTATTCACATTTTAATTCATTTGCTTGAGTTTAAAAAAATGCTTTTGTGCTTTCTACACTAACATTTCAAATTTATTTCTGTTACTTTTGCTTAATAGATATTTACTAAAAACCAACTATAAATTGAAACTAAATAATTTATACATAATTTTTAAAATATTATTCTTATATTTTGATCTAGAAAAAAGTTGTTATACCCTTTTGCAAGTCAGAAAAAACGTTTACTTTCGTGAATTTTGATTTGAAGAGGCATTTTATTTATTATTTCATAAATAAAAAAAAATATATGTACGAGTAAATTTACAGAATTTAATATACTTTATTAATCGGTGATTAGTTTTGAAAAATCTTGTTTTCTCATGATCCCGTAGCCGTTCTCCAAGAGGACCTCTGAAGAAAGTTGTATGGTGGCGAGGAAAATTTTTCTACTTAAAATTATATCAAATCCAAAACCCAAAAAAAATTTGTTACTACAATAGATGAATACAGGTAATGATCGTGGGAACATTTTTGAATTAAAAATTTTATTTATGTAAAAACGGCGGCAACGCGAAAAAAACACGTTTGCACTCCAGAGTGGCTTAAAAAAATATTATTATCAAAATTTGATTCCTTCGATCATTACCTGAAATATATTATTAAGAAGTTGGTGTAAAAATTTGCATCGACCTGTGCAGCCGTTTCGGAAAAATTTTCATCACCGACTTTGAAAGCAGCGTTTCAAGAAAAACCGATTATAATTTTCGGAAAGCATTTTCAAATATATGCACATTCGATATATTCGATATACATATAAGCCAAAAAAAAAATAATTTTTTGAAATTCATAAGCTTATTAAATTAATCTCATAGTTATGCTATATTTATTCTCAAAGCAATGCTATAATATGTGAAGAAATTTTTACGCAAGGACCACATTATCGTATACATAGCTGCCATACAAACTGAACAATCACATTTTTTTATATAAACACTAAAATTATATTATTACTCATCAAGTTTTAAAATAATATTTTTTTTGTCACCAAACCAATTTTTTAAAAATAAACACGCTAATATGTGAAATTAGTTTTATTTTGAACCGATTTCCAAAAGTTTCTTCTAGCATCTGCTGCTTTGAGACCGCTTTTCAAGGGACGTTTGTCTGTTCATACATTCAATTAGTCGCACTTTACTTAAATTGTTCCAAAAAATACGCTAAACAAATATTTTGCTGGTATTTTTGGTTGTTGTTTTTTTATATTTTTAATTTTTTATTTTCTGTTTTTACTTTTCTCAACGCTCAGAAGTTCAAAGTAAACAAAGATAATTTTGAAATTTCACAGTTCTATTTTATCACTATTCTCTGCTTTCCTTTCGTCTTTTGTTGAAGATTTGCCTAAAATGAAAACTTATTATAATAAATATATTCAACAAAAAGGTAATATAATCATTTTGCCCCCGTGTGTATGCTAAGCTATGCAAAATAACCAACAGCGAGTCCTTTGTGGACGCGACACTACACCGCCCAGCAGCTGTGCGCACGTCCTGTCACCACAACGAGCAGTTTGCGAATGTGTTTAGCCGGCGAGCGCTTTCCGCCATGGAATCTAGTGCTGGGGGAAAGTACGCCCACTTCAATGGCGCTTATGTGCTTGCTCAATACATACATAAGTATATATACACACACACCTATAAACGCATTTCTGCATACACCTGCGCAGAGCAGCACTTCCATGTATGTACATATATGTATGAGAGTGTGTTTGTTTGTGTATGTGTGCGTGCTCACTCTTTTCCATCACATTTACCACAGCCCCGGTATTGGCGTCCATTGCCACTCTGTGACATGCGCTCAATGCCGCACAAATTTCTGCTGCCGCCTTTCCCCAACTTACGCTCGCTTTTATGGCTGCACTGCTCACTGCGGTTGGCTGTTCTCGGCGGAGCTAAAAACACGATATGCGTGTATGTGTGTTACTGCATGCTGACTTGCGGTGGGCACCCTGTATACCGTGAAAGCTTTTTACGCGCCTTCTGCAGCCTTCGATTCATAGACGTAGTAAAATCTTGCCGAATAATGCCGGATGCATTGAAATGTGGACGCAAAGGCATCGAAAAAGAAAAATTTTGCAATGCAATTCTTTGTGCGCTTTCTGCATGTGACTGTGTGTAGGATTGTGCTGCGTTTTTGTCAGTATGGTGAACTTCCAAGAATCTAATTTCCCGTCAGCTTGAAGGCTCTTCGTTTACTTCCCCGATTAGTGAATGGAAGTTTCTTATGAGTCGCTATACGTAGTTCTTTATTAGTGTTTAAGTTGTTGAAGTTTTTTTTTATAATGACAATATGAAATAAAACCGGTATCCATTAAGCACTAGAAAGACTGTTGGCAGTACAATATATAATAATTTTGCTTTGAAGTTCAGGTTAACAGTCCTAAACATCTAAAGAAGGGAGCCTACCGAGGGCTGTAGCACAGGCTTAGAAAGTTGCAGTCTCATTTTCTTCAGAAGTTCTTGAGACCAAGTCAACAGACTTGCTAAGCGTGGCTTTTTCGATTGCACAGCTCCGGGTAAGCTTATAAGTATACGATAACTTATTACCAAATTTCTCATCTACTTTATTACAATTAGTGGGAAAGATTCCGTTTATCTACATAAGGATTATGATATATAAAATATTACAGACTTTTTCGCTTAGTCCTCGATCCAAAAAGCACCATTTTATCTATATTTAAGTATACTTAATGGGAGGATGGGCATTGACTAGCACCTAAAATGGGCAAATGATGCTGGTGATTCTCAAAGCCTATCCCTAACAAACGTCTACCTAATTTTTATGCGGTACTCTCGTTCATTAAGTACGAGGCTCTGGAACTAGGCCTGCATGCAGAAGGTCAATCATCTTAAACTTCTTGACGCCCCTGCCAGCCTAGAGAGAATACCGTTGCGCCGGAACTAGGTCCGGATGAATACCAAAACCGAAATAAATGGTGAACGGGACTCTATGTACCACCTAGGTACTATGATATACATATATGTGGAGTATAGAAATTTACCAACAAACATAAGATAGTCCATTTAGGAGAGATATACTTCTCGATGGAGTATAGTAAATTCTATATGTTTTGATACTCAACTGCTAGTACTCTCTAGCCAGCATACTGTAAGTGATGTGGGAATATGATGGTTCGTTGTACTAGGTGCTATACTCTCGAGTCAGAGTGATTGCACGACTTGAAAGAAGACGAATTTTAGTTGAACTACTACTCCTGCCTTAAGCTCATACTTAAATACTTGAAAATGTAAATTCAATAAACTTTTTAAGAACATATAAATACGTATTCGTTTGAAACGGGCCATCATCCCCGGCTTATAATGTTCTAATTAAAAAAAAAATTGGGCATATACGGTGAAAATATTAAAAAATTTCATTGAATCCATCGATTGGTTAAATGCTGCTTAGTTGGGTCTCACTTGGGAATACATCGGGACGAATGATGGCTAAAGGCGGCTGCTTGTAGTAAGACATTCTTTCTATCTCATTTTTTAACTAAACAACCATAGTCGATATCGTCGCTGGTGTACTCTATTTTGGTCAACTGAAAAAAAAATTGGTTCGCGCTGATGGTATGCTGCTAGCAGAGTTCATTTCGATCCACCAAGATCATACATACTTTAAGAAGTTTATGAGGAAAAACCCCTGATAATATTTGCAAAATTCATGTTCGAGGAAAAATTAGTACAAATTGGATGAGAGGATTGAGTCTGAACTGAGGGAGTATATTTTGAATATGAAAACTTGTCGCTTGTAAACTCAATCCACTGAACTGAATCTTCTTTTAGTTAAATTTCATGTATAAAGTTTGGACGAAAAATCGATTCGGAAAAATATGCTGCTACTGAATAGTATGGAAACCTCAATCTCATAGTTAATCTGATCGAGTAAATCAAGAGGTTCAACATGGATCTGTACACCAAGAAGGTTGTAGCTAATTAAAAAGATCGCTACGCGTTCACAGATATGTATCTAATTTAAGAGTTAACTATAAGAAACTGTTAACATGTTATTACCTTTGTCTAATTCTAAAGAAGTTATATTATGTTAAGAATTTGTCAAAAATCGATTACTTGAAAACAACAAAATATCAGAGAAACATTTGATCATATATGTTTATGAAATTTTAATACACATTTATACGAAAACATGCAGCTAACCAGCGATTTGCATTTGCTTAATGAAACAAATGTAACTACAACATAAGCACAAAGACCGGCAAAATCTTCAGCAACTTGCTACAGTTGGAACTTTTGGAGTTGCATTGATCTTTTTGCGGCCATGGCGCTATCATTGTAGTTGTGCTTAGCTTTTTGATAGTATTCTGGCTAAAGCTGTGGCTTACACATGTACACACATATTTACATACAGATATATACAATCTTATAGAGATGCCAACATTATATACCGCAGGCTAATGTACTTAGCGCTTAAAACTCAACGAGCTGCATAAATAACGGAGAACAAAAACAATTTGCAAAGATTTTATTTATAACTGGAATAAAGCGACCGAAACTCATAAGCGAACCACAAAAACGAAGGTGCAAACGAATATGAAATGTACAAAGAGTTAAACCAAACATTTGGAAGGTAACTAGAAAAAAAATACCAAACAAGAAGAGAGCTTAGAAATGAAAATTAATTTAAAATACATAGAAGCAAGGGTGTGCGTGTATTTTTAGTGAGTTCATGTATGCATAAGTAGTTGCACACACATGCACACATACATACATTTGTAAGTATTAGTTGGGGATCCAGGAGGGTCATAATTTTTATGCTCAAGTCGTTTGTATAATCAGAGATATTTAATATACAGTTATATTCGCATATACATACATATGAACAATTCCACACCTGAGTGTATGTGTAGTGCAAATGTATTTATGTATGTATGTATATACATAAATATATCGGGTAATATATAATATGTGCTCCTTCGTTGGCTACTGTCCATTTATGATTTGTTGCTTACGCTATTCTTTATACTCGCGCAACATGTAGCATAGAGTGCAAAAGTTGTGTTCACCTAACGGTTATTTATATATGACCTATAAATATAAGTAATAGTACTTTTCTGTCCCGGCATTTCTATTATTATTGGGTTATACATATGTATGTATCAAAATGATCACAATGACAAGACGCATTGCAAGTGCTTGAAACCCCTCTTACAATCAAAATTAGTAGCTTCCAATCAGGGTTGCAATTAATGCATTAAAAATAATAATTGAATTAATATTTAAATAATTCTACTTTTTTGGAAATCCTCGAAAATCGAATTAAAAATAATTTTCAAATTTCTAATACCAAAAACATGAAAATATTAATCCCAAATACAGGATTGAAAAATATTATACAATAAAAAAATTTGATATTATAATTTATAATTAACAAGGAAAAATTGCATTGAAATGTACATGTTTCTAGGCTTGTCTACTTCATGATCTGTCATTTTGAACTAGAGTTCGCACAGAGCCATCATATTCAAAATTCAATACTCATTCACACGATTTATATATTTTTTAAATTTTTATACCCTGAACAGGCTATATTAAGTTTGACACGAAGTTTGTAACACCCAGATGGAAACGATATACATATTAGGGTGGGGCGAAAATCTGTTTTTTTAGAATTTTTATTATTAATACCGAAAATTTTGTAGAGAATTAAATTTAGGTAAGAAAAAAAATTTCCAAAAACTTTTAACTTTAACTGGATTTGGCAAGCCTAAGATGTCGACCGAAAATTTTTTTCTTGAAAATATTTTTTTTTAACAAAGAAAGAAAAATATTTTCGTTTTTAATTCTAAAAAAACGAATTTCGGCCCACCCTAATACATATGAACATATATATATATCGCTCTGAAATTTTGCACACATCTTTTTTCGCAATTTACACCCACTATAGCTTATAGCTGCCATACAAACTGAATAATCGGAATTAAGTGATTGCATGGTCTCCGAAGAAATTGTTCAGATCGGAACATTTAGCATATATGCATTTGCCATCGGTATCAAGTTCTTTAAGGAATCTCTTGTATTTGTGAAGGGTAACTGAACGTTAAGGTTTTTCTTCTTTCTTGTTCATTTTAATTTTGGTATTAAAAATTAAATTTTCATTTTTTAATTAAAAAAAAAAAACCACAAGCCAAATTCGAATTTATAAAAAATAAGAACAAATGTTTTTTGACACCTTTTTTGAGAAGAAGTAAGAATGATGGACAAAATCGATGAATTGGTCTAAACAGAGTTCAGGAAGGAACTGTTAAGAATAATTTGTGCGTCCTTCAGAGAAGTAAATGTTAGCTAATTATCGATCATCAAAATCTTGTCTTTTGTTATGCTAAAGAAAAAAAAAGCTGCTTGGTATTTTTAGTTGATTTCTAAGAAGAAAAAACATAAATTATTGTAATGAAATTATTGGTGTCTTCACCTTCTTGTGAGTAGCTTCCTCGGGTGAAGTCCAACATTTCGATAGCTCCTTGGTTCTCCGATTTGTACAAGTAGATCCATGTTACGTCTCTTTTTTATTGTTGTGTGTTTGGTGGGAACAGCTGGATATCATGTACTATGAACTGATCCACTATGCCCAAGTTCTTAATTTAGGACTGTACTGTTCACAATTGTACCGTCTGAAGGAAGCAATCACTAAAAAGTGGCCTACTTTGGCCAATAAGAGAGGAATGGTGTTCCAACAGGACAACGCCAGGCCACATGATCAATAGTGATTCGTAAAAATCTCCAGGAGCTTAGTTAGGAGGTTTTTTTGCACCCACCTTATAGTTTGAGCCTGGCTTCAGGTCATTACTACCTGTTCCTGCCTCAAGAGTAGCTTGTGAAAATATATTGACATGGATGAGCGTTCTGTGATAGCGGTATTATGAATTTACCTTCAAAATGGCGATCTGTTATCGAACAAAACGGTGCATATATGACCTAAATCGGTTCGTACTAACTATGCTAAAAAAATGCATATCTTTTTACTACACCGTATATGATAATTTTACAGACATTTCGCACCCCTATCAGTATTACAATTTAGAAGAGTATTCAATTTCGGTTTCGGCCGAGCTTAAACTTTTCTTAGTTTGGGTTTCGACAACAAAATATGTAATAACCACGGAAATAACAGTCAAAAATAGAATAGCAACAAAAACACCGGCAACACCAGCAGCAATAGCAGGTTGCACGATTAAGTTTATTTATGTTTTTTTTCTTCAGCGCTGCAAAGAAATTCTGCTGGCTGCTTTGTTTTGGAGCTAACGACTTTTTGTGCTATGTGAATTTATTATTGTTGTTTTTTTACGTTTTCCTGATATTTATTATTTTTTTGCTGGAAGGGCATACGCAGCGCGCTGGAGCTTTTTTGGTATGGAGCTCAGCGACGAATTCACCACACTTGCCTGGTGGCGGCAGCACGAAAAGCGCCAACAAACAGAGCTTCGTACTGCCGGCGCCTTTGCGCTGGAGGAAGCCAACTGGCGCTTGTGGTGAGCTTGACGAGTTGTTGTATTTGCAAGCGTTGTTGTTGTTGAAAATGTAGTGTAAGCTCACCGCTAACTGGTAATGACAATACAGAGAGCAGCAAATCGGCTACGGCAACAGCAACAGCTCAACCAGCAGCAGCGACAGTGGCAGCGCCAGCTTTGACTCCAGCGACATTTTCTATGGTGTGTTGGAATTACGGAATTCAGTCCGAGACCGAATTCCCTGACGAGTGTATTGGATATCGCGGCGTATGCGTAGCGTCGCCATAGACGTTTTGCTAATTGAAAATTTTTGTGTTTCCTTTTTCATTTGCCTGTGCGCGTGTGTGTGTCTGTGTACATAAAAAAAAGAGTGAGCGATATCAAAAAGAAAACAGCAGCAAATTTATCGAAAAAAGGTAGAAAATCATAATATTTTTGGTTTTTTTCTGCAGCGCAGCCAGTAAATGCCAGCAAAAATGGTGCAAAATTGATTGAGGAATAAAGTTGAAAAAATTCAAACGCTGGCAAAAGTATTTGGAAAAAATTGTTTGTAAAAAATCAATGATGAGCAACAAAATGGAGTGATAAGATGCGTTTGGTGAAAACATTTTTTAAGTTTTTGTTGAAAATTTTTGTTTAACGTAATGTGGAGCGCAAATTAGTAAATAAATAATAAATAATAATAAAGACAAAGTAAAGTAAAAATATATACTAGACGACGAAATATATTTAAGAGAGTGAAAGAAAATATTTAAAAAAAATTTAAATGAATATGAAAAATTTGTAAAAATTATAAAAAATGAAATAAAAAATTAAAAAATATTAGGAAAAAACCACAAAAAAGTTCGGAAAAAATAGAACTAAAATAAGTTTCTGAAAATAATGAGAACTTGAAACAAAAATATTAAAAGTAAATTAAAAAATACTTCCAAAAAATTTAAAAGAAAAACGAAAACAAAAAATAAATACAAAATATGTTTATATAAATTGTATATGTAAATATTAATTATTAATTCTAAGCATACAATATTTTTCGAAAATTAGTATGCTAAACGGCGACAATAAATCTGTGCAAGCCTAACTTTGAAAAAAAAAAAAAAATTTAAGACAAAATTTACAAGCAACGACGACAATAATTTTGCGTTTGCATGTAAGCAAAAAGTATTACAAAAAATTAATTAATGAATAATTAATTAAGAAGTAAAAAAAAAAGTTATTAATATAAAATAAAAATATTTATATATAAAATATTTAAAAAATACATAAAAAATATATAAAATTATATTATTAAAAACTATTATACACGTAAAAATTAAAAAATATTATATATTGAGACAATTAACACTGCAAATTAATTGAATGTGCAACAACTCCTGAAACTTAAAGTAAAAGTAGAAAAAAAATTAGTGAAATTCTCAAAGCATTTTCGCAACACCAAAATTCACTTCAAGGATTATACAATTTCTGCATGCATATGCGCCATTTTGTAAAGTTGTGCGGGTCGAACAACGCTTAGCGTTGGCTGCAATGACAATAACAGTAACAAAAACAAGAAGTCAGTAACCAAAATTACAAAAAAAAATATAAATATTGGAATAAAAATTCAACAGTGACTGAATAACTGCACCGTAAAGTAAATATATATACACAATATATACAAGTTTATATATAAAATTATATACATAAGCCAATACATAACGGCTATATCCGAAAGGGCACCAGCATAAGCATAAAATAATAGCAACAGCAAGAAGATTCGTGCAACAACAATAGCAATATATGCGCAACATTTGTTATTTACAAGAACAATAACCTAACTGTTATATAAATACATAGCGCTGTATATACTCGCGAAGCATAGTTGAAGGCGCGTTGAAGTAAAAGGACGCTTGGCGCACACACCAATACACACACAATCACAAAATAAAAAACAAAGAAGCAGAAGAACAAGCAGCACAAAATCACACTCGCCTACACTCGTTTAATGCTCGGTGTTGGTGAGAGTGCGCGTGTATTTGTAAGCTTGGTTGTGAAACTTTTCCGACTTGTATGTGCGCCTGCGAAGGCAAATAAACATTTACTATTACTACATTACAACAAAAATAACAGCAGCAAAGCATAAAAGCAAGACGAAAACTGTTAGCGGCAACAAATCAATGAATACAAAGTTGCCATCGTTATCGTCGTCGTCGTCGTCGTCGTCGCCGCCGCCATCATTATCATTAATACCATTGCTAGTCGGCGAGAAGCAGAAGCAACAGCAATAACAACGCTAGCGAGTAATTAAAAAAATCGCCCAGAAAGGAAACGCATGTAGGTACATGCCGAACGCCTAAACGAAGCGCCGCATTTCATAATCAACACGCGGCATACAAATCAAAATTCGCCCGCTGACTCCAACTCTAACCGCCCGTTATTACTATCTTAACGCAGTTTATAACATTTCCGCTTGTGGTTCGTTGCATATCAAGCTCGCTTATTAGTTCGCCGTTTTTCATTCGTCGCCACATCAGTAACGCGATTCGCCGCGCCTACTAAAACAACCGAAAATGTCGCTCGAATATATAGCGCGGGCTCGCGCGTACAAATCGCCTCGTCAGGGAATGTGCTTAGTGCTAGCAGAAAGTATTAATACAAATACTGCGGTGAGTGAGAAACGCAGCCGATTTGCAGCGTCCACAGCTGTCTCCACCTACAGCGTGCTACACAGGCCGTTGTCTTGCATACTCATCGGTTTTGTCATCCTGGTCAGCTGCCTCGTACAAAATGGTAAGTCGAAATTGATTTTGATTTATTAATATAATATAAATTATGTTATTTTGTATACATGTACTGCCTTTGCGCCAATAGCTGCTGTTTTTCTTTTAAACAAGTATCAAATCCTTATATTTTTAACCGAATGTGAATGAAGAGACATGCTCCAAGAGATCTGTCCACATAGGTTTGATACAACTTTCGTTGTAGATTTACGTGAGTACCTGCCGGCGACGGCCTTACCTCACGGTGTTCAAAAACACAACGTATCAATACAATGCGTTGATCAGCGCCCCAAACAATACGAGCTTTTTGCAAGTATTTATTTGGATACCAGTGGCAGTGTGTCTGGGTCCACACTACCATCTTGGTGTGATTCGAGGCCGACCTAAAACCTCTTCCGTTTTCGGGTACGGCACCCAGTTACTTGTGTAACTTCTTTTTCGAACTGAAAATTCAGTTCTTCCAGCATTTAGGTTTAAACCACAGCCACCACGATACTCCCCAAAGGGCCGAACCCAATGAGCAGATTGAACAGAAGTCCAAGGGCTTTCTGCTCCCCGTGGTACCGGAAAGTCTCCGGTCAGACTGCGTAGCCTAAACTACTGCCAGTTGAGCTCCCCATTACTCAAATGACTGGTGACATTTGTCGCTTGAACTTCAAATGTCTTTTTATTAGCTTTTTTCATTTAAAGTGTTTCTAATATCAGTTCAAGCTGAGTATTATAGCACTATCACTCCACATACTATGCTGATATTACTGTGCAAAGAATATAATAACAGTCATAGTGCATATTGGCTTTTAGTCGCCTTTTACGACAGGCATGCCTTGCCGCGGGCGTATTCTATCCCCTGCCCGCAGGGGTATAGGTTTGATACAGTAAGATACCCCGGCATTCGTCTAACTACATTCATTCAGAGAATCGTCTCTGTTCATATGCATTCACGTATTGTCTTGGTCAACAAGCCGATTGAGCTGTTGCGAATCTGACGAGTTTGACTTGACTTTCAGTCCTAGTTTAGAGCACCTAGGGTTAGAGCACCATGTGAACGATTACCTAACATAGCATAAACTCTTCCAGATATTGGTCTAACATTACAATAATAAGTTCATTACGCGATTTGAAATGTTTAGGTCCAATGGAATATTGCAAAATTCTTATGGAGTTATTTTCGCCTATTTTTTAGTTTCTAAGGTCTTACATACCGCTTGCTGAACAAGCTAATATATTGCCAGTTCCTTACAGATAGTTCCAGAACTTAATCCCGCCTGAGATTTGCTACGATTTTTTAGTATCTTAAGTAATATAAAGATATAGGAATAGCAGATTTATAACCATCTACGTGATTTAGTTCGTTTTTTATCAACAATACAATCTCCTATAAAATTCGAACCTTGAGTTCATCAATGGCGGCTGTTTTACGTTTTTACTTCAAATATCTCAAAAAAATGTTGTCAGGGGTAGTCAAATGTGGATACCCGGTGGCACCTCCGTGAAAGCATAGTTCAAAATATTCTCTTTGTTAATTGCACTTTGTGACCGTTTTCTGAGCTAGACGACGATATGAGTTTTTACATTCTGAGCAATATGCGCCCTGACAGCTTCACTCACCAATTCTTTCAATAGCCGTTCTGTGCTCAAGAAGATTCGAAAAAAAACTACGACTAGTGCTATTAGACGGTTTCTACTGGCTAAGATAGGGGTCTATTTTCGAATGTTTTTATACCATATTAGTGAAATTTACCTATACTCGTTTTTTTTAAATAAAAAGGTAGATGATTGATATTCAAAAGCTTCGATCTAACGGTAGTACAACAATTTATGATCCTTAACAAGTTCTATGGGATCTTATAAAGAGGATGGAAGCACACTGTTATTTAAAAATATAAAACTATCGAATAAATATCTCATTATAAAGCTAATTAAATCATCTCTAACAGTCAAGACTTCGATAGTGTAGAGGTTAAGCTAAAAACTCTTTTCTCAAAATTGTAAATTAATAAAGGCTGTATGTTCAGAACACTATAATAATCTCTTAGCTCTAAAATATTTAAATACCACAGAATAAATTTTATAGATAATTTCTGAGGAAATACAGATCATATACAAATCATTTGTTTGGTCAAGTGATCACAACTGATCGTGCCCATCTGTTCTATAGATGTTCTCAGCAGATGAGCAACTCAAAAGCAAGATTGCTGATAGAACACAAATATCATAATATTTATTGTGGCATAATAAATAAAAATGTTTATATTATAAATTTGTATTACTACTTTTTGCAAAACCAATATTTATTGTGTTAATTTGTCACACCTTTATTTGAGATTTCCTCATAAAAATATGGTACTTCAAGGGAGTGTTAAATGCAAAAATCAACAACAAAGAATTGTATTTCACTCTTCCACTTATTCGGCGTTTTCTTTCCGAACCAATTAAGTGAGTAATGCAGCACAGGAGACAGACGTACGCCAAAGAGAGACAATAAACAATGAATTTACTGTATATTTATTTCGCCTATTAGCACTTATATGTACTAACGATCGCTTAAATAAAGTTTCTTTTAAATTCATACAACAATACTTATAGTAAGAAACATCTCGTGTTCAAGTATTAATATGAAAGTCGGTGCTTATTGGCGCGCAAACGACCCAAAACGTCTGTCAACAGCATCCGGCTGTCAGTCGATACTTGCGCCGACTGTTTTAGCTAACCGCTAATTGCGAGGGTACTCACTTAGAGACTGAATAGCACCATTATAGTAGCAAGTGGCACGAAAAAAAAATTAATTAACACAATCGAAAAAAAAAAGTGAAACGGAATATTTGACATAGATTGCCATCTAGCGTGCTAACATTGCCTAAAGCTAAAAGTGGTTTTTCTTAGAAAAACAGTTGACATTGTTAGCGATATAGGTATGCACATATTAGGGTGAGTATTTTGAGCTATAACTGTACATATTTATATAATTTTATCAGTATAACTCACTTTTTCATCGATAAATAAGTCGAAAAGAACTCACATGTTGGCCGATATGAAAGCTGTATATTCAAACGGAAGGATTGAGGTCCTCAGATAGGGTATACGGAGATTAAGGAGAGATCCACACCTTTCCGTATATTTATAGATCAGCGTAGTATCATAGTATCATATAAACTGCGTTTATTTGCAATAATTTTTATTACGATATCTTTTCTGATGTTTGAGCTATCTACTGTAAATGAAAAATAGTTAATGGTAATGGTCGGTGCATGGGCAGTAGATGAGATTGTAGTAAAATTTCCAACTACATCATAAGTAGCTAATGAGATTTGTATAAATCAAAGTTTGTTTAAATCGGTGTAAGAATAAGTATTTATAAAAGAGTCAGTAGTGCCCTTCCAAAAGTCCAATTTTTCAACTAATTCACATGTAAAACATTTAAGTAACATAGAATAACTTTAGTTAAATTTATGTACATAATAATATCACATTATTCTTTAAATACTTATCTCACTCTTAGTAGTCGCAAAAGTAAGCGTTACATATGAGGTGGGCGTGGTTATCAACTAATTTACTCCATTTCAATATATTAGAAATTGTAATTTTCTGTGAAGATCAAATAAAGGGTATTTTTTTGAAAGACTGTCGTTCTTGGAATATCTGATACATAATCAAAATCGATATGAATTTCCTAAACTACACTTATGGCATTAGATATAAAATTTGGTGCAAAATTATTTACACACCCTAATGTAAATACTAAGATAAAAGAAACAGATTTCTATTATACGAGTATATGAAAATCCTATAAAATAAAAAATACATTTTGCCGAACTTTCGAAATGAATTCCAGAATTTTATTTTAACTCATTAGTAATTATTACAAAAAGTGATTAGTTGATTGCTTAAGCTTCCGAACATCAATATTCATAAGTAAGAGAAATGTAAGAGCCTATTCGCCGTCATTAATCAGCGAAATAAGGAATGCTCGTGCTAGGCTCACTATTTTTCGGTTTATTATATTTATTGTTTTAGTTATGTGGCTTGAAAGCTTTAACTAACTGCCTTTGCTGATATTTTCATAATTCTTTCTGCTTATACTCTGATCCGGATTTCTAGTTCAATGATCCCATATAGATTTGATTGGTAATCACCAATCCATACGATTCTCTGATTCGCTTTTACATATCTAACCAAACACTTATACATATATGCATATGTATTTTGTATATTTGCTGAAATGCGTACGCCAAGAGAACCGGCAATTTTGTATAAATTATAAGCGTTCTAAAAGCTCGGACAGCAACTTTTGCGGCCACAACATTGCGTAATATGAAAATAGCTAATTATTGGGTTGCTAAAGGGGAAATTTTGAAACACTATAATTTAAAGAAAGAAAAAAAATAATAATTGCGGTCTGATGATTACAAATCTTAATGCTATTAGATACTGTAATATTATTAAAAAATTATGTACATATATACGAGTATAATTACAATTATTAAAAGTCGACGAACTTGGTAAATTTTTCATATTTATGTGTTTATGTATTGTAGTAAATTAAAGTAATTTTTCATCCGATTCTTGAAAAAGTTAGAGAGGTTTCATGATTGTTGCCAATTAACCGCCCAATTCTTCAAACTATTAAAAATTACCAGTGAACATTAATCACTAACTGTACTTAATTAAATTTTTTTAGATGTAATACGCAATCTAGCACTCTAAAAAACACTCATAATTGCTAATTTCTATTAGAGACTGCTTTAGATTCTTCGAACGAAAAATTTTGCGAATTTATGGTATATAGAAATAGCACATAGTATGGACTGACTACTTAAGCGCACACTTTTTCACGCTGATATCCTGAGCCACACTCACAATTGGTTCTCTCCAAACGCAATAGTTACTACACCTTTTTTTCGACGAAAAAAAAATACCAACGTACTAGCAGTTTTTAAGTTTGTTTAACTGTTAGAGCTTTGATACTCCATTCTCATTCAAGGTTCATAGATTTTCTCAATTTTTATGCCAACAGTTTCCCCCTATATATATTACCTGTGCTCTGTCACCTTGGAAATCGATGCATAATGCCATTTACTTTAGTAGTACTGAACACTATCTATTATATAAATGTATCAAAGTTTAAGTTCCTTCGATGGCGCGTCATTGTGAATAAAATCATATAAGATTGCCAGGTGGCGCCAGAGTCGATTCGATTCATATAATAGCTTTTATACCATAATTTAAAATTGCGCATTTTTCAGTTTGGAGTGTGATATTTGTTTTTATAATTTGGAAAATAAATAAAAAAAGGCGACTTTTTGTAAATTTCTTCACTAAAAAATGGAAGAGCAACATGTTTGAAGCAACTAAAATCGGGGGAAACTTAAAGGCGAGAAACCTCTTCTTTCAAAAGTTCTTAAATGCTTGAATATTTGTTCTTTATTCAGTTAAGCATGTTGAGTATATTTTAAACATATATATATATATACTGTATCATATACATATATATACCATATATAATATTTGGGTGGGGTTTTGCTTGGTGTTCTGAAAACTTGGTTGATAGACATCTCTAAGAAAGTCTCTCCCAGTATGAGCTCTTAATTGCAACGGGAAGGTCCTCCGCCTTACAGTTTTCTATTTTTTTCTTACTATCAGATAGAAAATTCATATCTCCCTTACAATTTAACACTTGATTTTGTATGAAATTGAATGCTTTACAAAAAAGTCTTTCACGATTTTTTCGTAAACCTAACCGTTTAAAAGATATTAACGGTTGAAGTTTGATTATTTTAAGTCTACATTATTTTACTTATGTATTTTATAACACAATTCGAAAAAAAAACATTATAAATCGGACAACTCATAGTTTTGTAATTAAAACTATTTTTGTTGTCTAATTCTGTTAGAATTTGTACAAATTTAAGCCTTGCCCGCAAGCGTAGCATAGTCGGTAATCTAAAATTAGCCAACACCACTTATGTAAATGTGTACATAAAATCAAACCATTGTTGTTGGTTTTGTGCTTTTGTTGACTGCTTTGTCTTTGCTCTTTTTTCATCATTGTGAGGTTATTAGCCTAAAAAGTGTTTTGAGCTTATTGTGTACTGGCTTGACACGAATTCAGTTCATGTAATCGACCAGACGAGCCATTTAGCATGTGAATGTACGGTTGTATATAGTATATCAGTAACAAGAGTGTATTCTTACATACATACATATAGTACTTTCTAAAATATCGTGCATAAATTACTTATACATATATACATATACCACATATACATATGTATATGCTCCTGTAATAGGTTATTCGTGTTAACCGGTTAAATGCAAATATTGATTATTAAATGAGGCGGTCAAATTCAAAAATTTCATTTGAGATATTTAATTACAGGAGTTTTGAGGCAGTTTAATGATTTTCATATATAAATTAATTAGAGATTATGTTTTTGTTAAATAAACAGCAAGTATAATATCAATTAAAAAAATTGTATTTTGCAAAATTAATTCTGTTTGTCGTTCTTAAATATGCTGAATGAAATGGCAGTAATAAAGAGTTGTTCTGTAAGAAAGAACTTTCTCTTTTACTAAACGAAATTGAGTTGTGGCTTCAAAACGACGAACGAACCTAATATTTATGATAATGAGTTAGTTAACAGATGTCCTCAAATTATGTGAGTAAGTTTTGTGACACTTTAGGCTAATAAGCTGCAATAGATAACCCATTTTTTGAGATTGGATAAATCCATGAAGTTATCACTTGTAACACATAAATAAATAATTCTATTGTATAAGCTCTCAGATAGAGTACAGATTGGTTGAAAAGGTTGATCTTACCAAGAGATAGCACTACTAGTTTCAAAGCTGGTACATTTGTCGTGAGAACACATGCAAAGTTACAAGTCATTCTGTCAATCAATGCTTTGTTTACAAGCCATTTGAAGTTAATGTGTCAGGGTATTTTTTAATATGGAAAGAATTGAATATCGCGCAGTGATTAGATTCTTTGTTTTGAAATTTTGGCTGGTGAATTTAAACGTGGTCGTACTTGGCTTGAAAACGATCCACGCGAAGGACGACCAAAAATCGCAACCACACCAGAAATCATTGAGCCAGTTCATATAATTGTTAGTGAAGAACCAAGTTTTGCCAAGCGTGAAATTCCTAATAACATAGGCATCTCAGACGAACGAGTACTTCATATTTACATGGAGAATTACATATGAAAAAGCTGTTTGGAAAGTTAGTATCGCACACGTTATCGATATAACAAAAACTGGATCGAAAACTAATTTCTCAGCATAATTTGGAGCATTTCAAGCAGAATCAAACCAATTTCTTGCGTCGTTTTATAACTATGAATGAGACTTGGATCTATCACCATGATTCTAAATTAAAACAAAATATTTACAGTGAACTAAAGCTGGTTGTTCCGCTGCAAAGCAAGTGAAGTCACAACGATCAGCAAAGAAGATTATGGCATCAGTTTTTTGGGATGCAAATGGTATTTTGTTACTTGATTATATGCAGAAAGGTAAAAAAATCAACTCTGAATATTATTGCAACCTTTTGGATCAGGTGGATGAAAAATTCGTGAGAAAAAAACTTGGTTAGCAGCACACATAGATAATTTTTTATCAATACAATGCATCTGCTCGCAAAGGTGTTTTAACAATGACAGTACGCATTGCTTTAGCATCCACCGTTTTCACCAGATTTGACTCCCAGCGACTACAACTCCTTTAGAAACCTTCAACAATTCCTTCGTGGAAAGCTTTTTTCGTCGAATGAAAAAGTTATTACAGGCGTAGACGGGTATTTTTCAGAGCTTCCGGAAAGTCATTATAGATGGTATAAAATTATTGAAGGATCATTGGACTAAGTGTATTGAAGTTAAGGGAGATTATATTGAATAAAAATATATATTTTGTACCAAAAACAGTATATTATCATTACGAGCGCAGAAACTTTTCAACCAACCCATAAATCGAATAATTATAGTTATTCTGTTATATACGAGTATATGTCTCTTATAAGGATACCCTTAATTAATATCTATATTTATACCCAAATATGAGTATATTATTTTTGCCAAAAAGTTTGTAACACCCAGAAGGTAACATCAGATATCCCATAAAGTATGTAAGTATAAGTACTTGTATGTACCATATATAAATGATTAGCGTGACGAGCTGAGTCGATTAAGCTATGTCTGTCTGTAGGGTTTAATTAGATTTACTCTGATTCAGATAATTTTTTAAGAAATGCTTCAGAAAATTTATATGGTGGTATGGTAAGTTCAAAATAAATATATAGATATATGTATTAGGGTTTTTTTTGCATAACCTGGGGGTAAAATCTGTAAATTATAAAAAAAAAAATGTTTGGACAAAAAAAATTTTTTTTTAACATCTCAGGTAATTTTAGAGTTAAACATTTTTTTTGATAAGTGTCCTATTGTAGAAGCTGTGGAGAGTCCTCTTTCTGGCCAATTAAAAGTTATCAACTTAAAAAAATTGTTTGTGGTCATTATTGGAGTTTTAAAAAAAAGTCTTAAACGACAACATGCTTTCCTTAAGCGTTAAAATAAATTTTGAGTCAAAACCGTTACATTCGGTATTTTTATTTAAAAGAGTTTAAACCAAAACTAATTTTTTTTTTGTCTCCACCCTAATATGGATTCATATAATTGTAAATAAATATCGATTCGAAAGTACCGATAGTTTTTTTAATGTAACATTTTAATTTTTTTATTCATCGATTTGAAAATATCTTATGCATATAATAGTATCGATATAAAGCTGCAATTTATTTTCAATGGGTAACGGAACTTACAATTTACGAAAAACAGATGTAAAATTAGATGTTGAGTCGAGTACTTTGGCTAAAATTTTATAATATCTAGTTTCCATTGACTGTAATGTGTGAAAAACTAGTAAAATGTATAATAATTGTTACGAAATCGATAACAAGAAATTTAACCGATAACCATTATATATCGATAATAATAACATACATATGTTTTAGTCGATACTCCGAAAATAATTTATCGATATATTATATGTTTTATTAAATCGATGACATACATACATATTATATAAAGTAAACTAGTACAAAACTTATTAAATATTAAGTGCCACAAACATAAACAATTATTCTCTTTGGTGTCTTTCATACACTGAAACTGTTATAATTGGGAATACACACATACATATTTATATATGTAGATAATATGTATATATGTAGACATGTGGTATATGTGTAGATAAGTTAATATGTACGTATGTATTTACGTATTTACGTATAGATAAATATACACAAATGCGTTAATCCGTACACTACACAATAGCGTTCATAGCGTTAAATTCAGTTGTGAACATACTCAAAGCAAGTGTTGGCCAATTGCCAGTCGATTTTGCAATAATCAGCAGAGATTTTATTGTTTTGGCGGCGTGCGAATTTGGCCGAACTGGAACTTGTCTATGATTTCGACAGCACGCAACGCTATTGTGTTCCGCTGTACAAATAAATTTGCTCTACAAATGTAGTACGGATGTGTGGCAAGCGCTTATGCTGCAAATACATACATATTTATGTGTGTATTTAGGCTTTAAAGTAGGGCTTACCGACAATGCCCACCAGTGGCTGACTACATACACATACACACACTTGAGTGAACAATGGCCGAACGGTGTGAAGTCAACAAGCCAGTCTCACAGCGAGCGCTAAAGCCGCAGATAAAACCGCAGCGGCCACATCACTATGCAGTTATTTATGCAGACTTACATATCTATGTGCATATATACATACTTGTATACAACGGTACATAGTTACATTATGTAGATTTATCTACACTGTGCCCAATTGAAAAGTTGATTAACTTGGCCCATAAATGCGAACACGTTCGTCGTGCCCAGTGCCACACCACGCACATAAACACATACATATAATATATATGATATACTTGTACATATGTAAATACGTATATACTGTTGCATATATGTTTCAATATTTTGTAATACTATGACTTAAGGTACCGTTTGTCGATTGAACTAAGCTCGGCGGGCAGCGGCACGTTTTCTGCGAAACCCGTAGAGATATCAACAAAACTCAAAATATGCAACACAAACCGAAAGCGCACGAAAAGTCATCCGCATGGGTATGCAACGTGAATGAAAGTGTCTGCGCCTGCGCATTACAGTCGCTTAATCGTCCAAGTCAGAGCAGTTGCACCAACTAGTCGAGGGACTAACTGAAGTGCTGAAGCGGCCGTTTTCAGTTACTGTTGGCGACTGTTTGCTGGTGCTGACAGCTGTGACTGCAATGACTAATTTAATGCGTAACGCGTCTAAAGGCATTACGTGTTTACATCATATACTTAGATCTTGATATGCACATTTATGTACCCTGATTTTGTAATTTTATGGGTTGTATTTTAATGGGATTAGAAAAGATTTCGTTAGTGAAACCTTACTAGGAAAATGTCTAAGTATTTTTAGTGTTAGAGTTTCAAGTTTGGTTACACAATTTCTTACAAACAAAATAATTGGATTAGATTTCATAGTATGATAACTTTATCGAGTTTTCTTTTCACTTGGAGTGGCTTCAATTTTTCTAAAGCGTGAAGTATATTCTACATATGTATATGTGTAGTAGATAGGCATAGAAAATATAAAAATAGTTTCTAAATAAATTAAACCAGAATTTTTACTTAAATAATTTATAAAATACTTCTTGAAAATATAAAAAGGAGCTTAACTTTCTCAAAAGTTCAAGTATGTGGTTTGTTAAAAGTAGGAACCATTATGCTTAAATGTTTCCAAATAAACTTCAATATTCATTATGATCCGAACTAGAACTGAAAAGTACTTAAAACTGATTACAAGTACAACTGCGTTCACACGCGGTAAATTCTCTTTTGCTATCGCTCAATGCGTTCACACGAGCGACACGAGTCTGCCAACTTCAGTCGGACAATGTTCTTCATTTTCTTTTAAACTGTTTTGTTTTCGGTGCCTGATGTATCTTTTTCTTTGCCCTTTAATCATTTCACTAAATTTCTGAGTAAAATGCCTCAAAATCAACCAATTGCATTAAAAATGCTGAAACGGCATTTTTTATTACAATTTCTTTAAATTATAATATTCAAGAATTCGGATATTTTCTAAGTGTAATGAATATTTGAATTCAAATTATAGTTAATTTACTCTACATAATAGGGAACATAAAATTAAACAAGGTCAATTAATAAAGAATTGCTGTATAGACCAGAAACTCGAATTTAAGATTCGTTCTTAGGAACAATTCTCAAGCCTTCTCAAGGAGGTGTTTAAGAAACTCTGAGTTCAACTTGACTTGTTTTTGGTATATAGTGAGTGAATTTAGTAGAGAACTGTAAGAATAATCAACAGTGAGTCCATTTTCTCAAACAAAACATAGTCTCCATGCGTACCAAAAAAACTATTTGGGGAATTGTGAGGATTTTATATCACAATGTTTATTGTTATGGTTAGTACAATTTGAATTTACTATAAGAATATATTGCAAAATATTCATAATGATAATTTAATAAATTACTACGGTTTACTATCTTTTACGCCTTTAGAAAAAAATAAAATAAAAAATGCTGCTGTTGCTTAAAACTCGAAGAATAATGTGCAAACATTCATGTATTTAATTATTAATATACCACGTATTCATTCAGAGTTACTCAATCTTTATATTGTGTAGACTTAAGTGTAAATATATACGGCTATATATATTCTATATTGTCATTAGGGTGAGCAAAAAAAAAACTAATATTCAATTTATGGATAAAAATGAAGCTATATACAAATAAAAAAATATCCCTGCAAGAAAACATTTTTAGCTTAATTTTAAGGATGTCGGTGAGTATTCGAAGTTTCCTTTAAAATTAACGTGTTAAGAATCTGTTTCTATTAAAATGACCATAACTTTTGAAGGGATACTCTTTCTTAAATTGCGTCTATTTGTAGAGCATAAAAAATTTAATTCAGGTAAAATTTTTTTCAATTCAAAAAATCGTATTCTTATAAGGTTTGAAAAGTGAAAAATATCAAAATATGCACTAGTTAAAGTTAAGCTGAAAATCCTACCTTGAGGGATATTTTTATTCTGTATATGGGTCCATAAATTGAATTCCAGTTTTTTTTTTGTTTTGTTCACCCTAATGTATATGTACTCTCATGTATTTACATGACATGCGCTGTCATTGCATGCACATAACAGTTAATTCAACAACAAATTTCGACTGCACAAAATTGTTGCAAAATTACAAACACAAGTAAATCAATCGAACTAATATGAGCCACAATAGCTATGTAAGTGCACACTCTCCGATGCAGACGTGCAATTTTCTAAGCGACAGGTGTCAAATGAATAGCCACTTGTATTATTATGTAATATTACAGGTATTTCGATTTTGTGTGTGGCTTCAGAAAACAAACTAGTTTTTGTAATTGCTATTGGAGCGCATTAATTTAAAATTCAGCAGCAGGCGAGCATTTATAGGCTTTATACAAAAGCATATAAACGTACATATGTATTATACTTGTATGTATGTATGTATATATCTACTTAACTTTGTGCACGTACTTACTTTCAAAAGTGACTTCTATGCGAATTTCTTACGAAAATTTCCGATACAAAAGTTACTAAATAAAATGTGTTTGTATGTTAAGAAATACATAAAAATTGCTGAATGCTTATCTATATATATAGTACTTGTATATATTGATTTGTGTATTTGTAATCGTAGCAAGTTGTGAAATTATGTCGGCCAGTAAGTTTCCATTACGGGCGAGACTCCTACAACAGCAATTACGTCAATTGTGTGACCATATTTGAAATAAACCAAAATAGTGGATATTTTGTAATAGGTATGCTCCAAAAAGATAAGCAAACAAAAAAATAATTATTTATATATTTGTAGCGATTAACAGAAGCGTTAGCAGCATAATAAGTAACTAAATAAATAACAGCTTTCATTTCGAGCTAGTTTTATGAAATTAAAAAAATTATGTTAACTTATATATTGTATATATGTATATTTGTACCTATATATAATATATATAATATAATATATATATATATATAATATATATGCTTACTCCAACTTCAATACCTACATATTACTGCACTTTTTTGAAGCCGGGTATACTTACAAGCCTTCATATCTCTGATCTGAGTATCCTTTTTTCTTTACGTGTATCCCTTTTACGGCAATTCTAAACCGTGCCTGTATGATCTTCTTAAGAACCTTTTTTTGTGCGCAGGAAAGCAATAACGATAGAATTATTTCAATAGAATTACGTCATAATGCAATTTGTTTTTGTAACGATTGTCACAGCATAAACCGAAAAAAAACGTTAAATACTTGTCGTAACCGTGTATTCTATCATTCTTGACAGGAAAGCATACTTACCTGTAGTAGAGATTAACCGTGAGCATGAAGGCATTTCCTATAGAGCGAGACCTAATCATTGCACTACTATTATTTCGAATGTTGATAACCCTTACATCTAATTTTTGGTAGTCGGGAATGACGTACGCGCCATCTTGACGTTATTGAATACATATAAAAATTTATCTATGGTATATAAGTACGCGATTTTTGAAAGGTTCAGAGATCGATGACTTTCTAATCTATAACAACTAAAATTTTACTTATGTCTGCTTTGAATCACATTGCGCTAAACTTGTATTCCATTACAGGGATCCATGTTCATTCACTATTTTTGATCTTTGAGTAAAACTAAAAAACTATTGTACCTTGGAAATTTGCTGTCGAATAAAAGATATTAGCAGCCAATGTGTATTCAATACTTTCTGTATTTTCTTGTATGATTGGATCACTATTGTGATTGTCTGTTGACGGTTCCTAAATTAAAACCACATAGAAGTCCATATTCACGAGTAGATCTGTTCAAAAACAATAACTTCGGTTGCACTGAAGCAGATGCATTTCTTATAGTAGCTATATGTATAATTTATTATATAAATATGTGAACATATAACATATGTATATTAATCAGAAGATCTCTTTCTCTTTGTGGCAAACTTAGAACACCCAGTTCAGGATATAACAAGGAACTCATCGATTCGCTGGAATTACTTCGTGGTCTTTAATTCTTTGAGGTCAATATTAGAAAAATAAAAGGGCTAAATATCAGAGAAAAGTTATACGTTTTGTTGCTGTTGCTTCTTAATGATAATTAAGCTAAAATTGTTTGAGACACTGGAGGATTGCAACGATAAGACTCTTGAGTTTAGATTAACGAAATAGGTCACCACTGATACATTAACAGATATTGATGCTGACTTTATGACGCTTTAGAACAAAATTTTGTGCAACATTATCGTTTCGGACATTATCTTTCATGATACCTACCATTGGGCTAGAGGAAACTTTTGCCACCAGAGTCTGCACATATCGACGTATAGTAAGGAACAATAATTTTTCTTGGATTGATTATGCGGATAGCTTTTTTGAGGACATTAAATGACGAGGTTATATCCACTTGTGAATTTCAAAAAATGGATTTTTTGTTTACAAGTATATATCAAATGTACATATGTATGTATATCTAAGAATATTCTGCAAAATTTGAAAGTTGATGTAACGAACAGAATTTTTAAACTTAGTGTAATTGGCAGCCAAAACATTAAATTTGAAAGGGTCCAGCCGATCGACTTGAAATTTTCACACGACCGTTTTTGCAATATTAGTCAAGTATCGAACTAACAAATACGATTTTTGATAATAATTTTTTAAACCACAAACAATGTGTTTTTTTGGGAAGCCGCTATTTTATCAAAGATCCAAATTTTGACTTTGATCCGTTGATCATTACCTGTATTTATTTATAATGTAATTGTTAATTTTTTTTTTGGTTTTGAATTTGAGATATTTTAAATAGAAAAAGCTTCCTTACAGCCAAACACCTTTCTTCCGAGGTCCTAATGGAGATGGGCGACGGGATCAAGGGAATCAACAATTTTTTAAAATGAATCGCCGATTATTATGGTACATTATGTATTTATCAAATAAAATGTCTCTTAAAAAAATAACCAAGAAACGCTACTGACTGACTTGCAAGTGGTTATAACTCCTTAAATGAACCCTTAAATAAAAATTTATATGAAACTTCGTAAGACTCTTTCTTCTAACTGGTGAATTGCACTTTTTTAAGTTTTAGTATCGACTAGTTATGATTGCCTTAAATCGCCGCCCTTCCATTGTTTCACAATTATGTAATAAAAATTTGTCAACTCTCCAAACGCTATTAATTTTGATCAAACCAAAACCTTCTTCCAGCCACATTCCTGCACCCACCCACAGTGTAACTGTAAATGATTATTATTACATGATTACAATAATAAAATAAAGTTACTTCCTAACGCATTTCGGTAACGTAATCCAATTGCGCCATTCCGGCGATAAAGTGCAAAGCACTCGCATCTAATACTTATTCACACGCACACACACACACACATACCAAAGCAAAAACTCGAATGTGTGCAGCTTATGAATATTTTCGACTTACACAGAACAGCATATCGAGTGTTACAAACTGTGGGCGTGTCACGTGATAGGAAAACAAGGCGCAACTGTCCGCCCCACAATTCCAGGCGTTCTGTGTTCCCGGCTCTGAGGCAGATTGCAGTTTGCAACAAATGTATCACTTTTCGCGTTGGCGCCGCTAATCCAGCGCAGATTGCCGAACAATTTGCTGCGATTAAATTAGCCAGAACGTGTACACACTCACGCACACAACTAAACACTGTCGCGGAGTATGGGCGCTGAGTATGAGGGACTGCGGCAGAACTTCATATCTGCAAATAAACACACAAAGCATATTTGTAGTATTCTCGATGATTGTTGTCGTGCGCTGAATGACGTCTCAACGTGCGCGCGTGTGTTTTGGTGTGTGCGTACTTGCAGCGCGTCGAATTGCTGTGGGTTGTGCAAAGTGCGCGCGGGCATTTCACATCCTTCCATGCAAGCGATTGTGGGTGTTGTCGTCGCACAGCTGGAGTCCTGCCGCTTCACATGCTTGCGGTTAGCGAAACTACCCCCGCGGTGCAAAGTCAAAAGTAATAAACATTAATAGAACACTCTATACTGGTGACGCGCGCTTCTGTCTGCATGCGTACGTGTGTGTGTGTGTGCGCGCTTACTGGCCACCGACACGCCACTTGGCTCAATTTCCGTTTCATATTCACAGGTTGTTGCTGTTCATCCCCAAAGCTTTGAATGCGGTGGCGTGCGGCGTTCGCGCTCGAATATTAAAGTGCGCTTCCGCAACCATCCGCCGCTCCTCACCGCTCGCTATACATTATCAGCGCCTTCAGAGTTTTGTTATCCGTACGTCACTTTCAACCCATTCTTGCTGTGCGTGTGTGGGATTTTCATAAATGCTGCCCCGCGTCTAATGCTTTGCTCGGCTAGTTTGGCTCGTGTTGGTTGCGCTGTTTCGTCAGCAAGTTCGTTGAAATAAAATAAATATTACTTCTGTTGATTACCGCCCGTGCAAGATTTGTAGCTTTTCTTATTTGCACTTGCAATCTTTCGGTCTTCAGCGTGGCTTCGATAAAAATACATATTTCGCTTTATTATTGTTGTAGCATTAAGCGTTTAACTGCTTATTGGAAAGCCATATGAATGTAAGAAAGCAAAAGATGTGGACAGGTGTAGGTTGGATTTGTAGTCACATAAGTATAAGACAATACTTCATAGTTCTCAGCAGCGAAGTGGAACCAAAGCTTAGTTGGAATGTTTATATCTAAATTATTTTATTTAGTAAGATTGTTTCGTTTTCTGGTAGTATTACTTGAGTTAGAATGTCAATTGTAAATGTCAAAAAATTTGGCCTAACTTTAATCTCAAAGTCCAATTGATCGAAAAACGGTATACAAATATTTATAAGAAATCTGTATTTCCATTGCTTTATTTTCGGAATTTCGTATCTAGACTTCATATTTCTCAAAAGCGAAGTGCAGCCAAAGCTCAGTTGCAGTGATCATATCTAAATTTTTTTGGTCATTGACAGTGTTTCAGATCCTGGAAGTACTACCATGACCTACCTTTGATAACATCGTCTAACCGATCCTATAAAGCACAGTAATTATGTTTAAGAAATGCTAAAGGTATTCAATAAAAAACAGTTCCTTGTGCATCCCAAAAAATACTAGCTAAGAACTAGGCGGCCGACAGTTGTGTGCTGCGGGCTCTTTGAAAGGCTTTCGCCGGGAAGCAGCCATACAGCGAAACTCCGAATGGACTGCAGTGTGTGAAGTTGTCTCAATGTTTAATTTTTTCACAAATTAATTTTTCTTGCGTTTTATCAAAACCAGATTGGCCTTTGAAAGTCGAACATGAGTGTCTTTTTGCTTTGATATTCAAAAAACGTGAACCCTGACAGGTAATAATTCGTGAGTGTTATGACCTACTATCTCCTTTGAGGTGCAAATGCTGTTAACTAACTAAGTCAATTTCATTTTATGGCTAGGAAACAAAGCTTCAGGAATTTCCACTATGTTTTCTGCCTTTACTGCCTCTCGTGGTCTTCCTGGACAGGGTACATAATTTATGCTGGTGTGGATAAGACGAAATCCAGGAAGCTACTAGACTGGTGAAAATGCTGGAGCAGATTTGCCGTAGCACTTATTAATTCCCTGTCTTCTTTCAACGGTATTATATCTAATCAGGAAACGATGTTTTATCGAAACTTATTTTTTCCATTGTAAAACAAAAATTTCAGAGCCCTGAGAAAAATCTCTTGAGAACTATTGGATGAAATGTAAACAAATTTCGACAGTATTCTAGTTAAGATTACCACTCTAAGCTAAGGATATAATTTTAGGTTTGTGGCGCGATCTCATTAAAAGCTAAAGATTTTGCAAGCCACGTGGTAGAAACCATTTTTATAAAAAAAAAAAATTGTTTGCTTTTGGGAATTTTTTTTTACCCTTTTTATGCAAAGAACTGAAAGTCTGCAAAAAATAGCAACAACGCAAACTAATACTTAAATTGGATTTACAACTTACACCTAAATACTACACGAATATAAACAAAGCATAACTTTGAAACCAGTTTCCTAAAACACTTTTTCAGCTGAATGTAAAATTTACAGTCATCTTTTAACCAAACTACAGCAATATTCTTTTCATGTCTTCCAAGTAGCCAGCTAGCTTAGGTAGGCATTTAGTTATTAAAAGCAACAGCTTACTCTGCTACCTACCTACTTATGTTGTTGTTACCTTTTTATCTTTCTTTTCTTTGCTTTGTTGTTTTTATTAATTTTAGCACATTTTGTGTATGTAAAATTATTTCCAAGAATTCTCAACCACTTTGTGTAACAATCTTCTTAAGAACGTTGATTTGAGCGGAGAAAAGCATACTTACCTGGCGTAGAGGTTATCCGTGATCATGAAGGCGGTTCCTCCGGAGCGAGACCTAGTCATTGCACTACGATGGGGTTGACCTCTGCGATTATTCCTAATGTGAATAACTCGTGCGTGTAATTTTTGGTAGCCGGGAATGGCGTTCGCGCCGTCCCGACGTTATTGAATACATAGTAATATTTTAGCAAAATATTGGTAGAGGTGTAGAAAACCATGTAGTACTAAAATGTGAGCAAGATACCCTCTATTTAAATATTTTTTTAAGTAATCGATTTCGATTTTGTATATTTTGATACTAAGATCGATTATATTTTATTTTTTATTGTTAATAAATTTATTTATAAAATCGCAATTCAAAGTTATTTGATACACACATACAAAAAAAATCTACAACGATTTTAGTTTTTCATTTATGACCATGTGCAATTTTTTAAAAATAAATTGGGTTAAAAAAACTTCATAAATTTAGGAGATGACAAATAAGGCAGAGCTAAGTTCGGGTGAAACCGAACTTTTTATACTCTTGCAACTTGCAAGAATCAAAGCCCAGGAAATTTTACCAGGTAGGTGCGGGCAAAACTAAAAAACATTCGTTATTCGATGAAATTGTGAATAAATTACAATCAAATTTGGTATTTATTGACTTATATCAAAGGCCATATACTTGAACTTAGTTTTATTGCTATATTTTACATCGCATCAGCTAAAATTACAAGTCCTATAAAAATATAATATAATAATACTTGTATATTAAAAACACCTTCATATGAGATATACTTATGTATGTGATATTAACTCGACCGAGGCTAGATTTATGATATTGAGTTGATGTGAAGAACGTACACAGAGGTTTGTAATTCATTAGGGATATTTTTAAGAAAACTTGTCAACTTAATTTCGCTAAAATATCACACATTTTGATCAACCTAAGTGGTTAAGAGACAGGTGGTAAGGCTAGAAAACTTAGAAGAACGAGAAGGTGCAAATTGAATTTTGTATAATGCTCGATTGGACGGCTAACAGAGCTGAAAAATTGAGATCAAGGAGCTCACCCATTTTCGGTAGTATTTGATGTTATTTAACAGAAGTAAGAATTTATGAGCAGTGTCAAAAATTCGTATGGCTGCCAAATTGAAAAATCCTAAATTTGTAGTAAATCACACAACAACAACATATTCATTCATGAACGTTCTTCAAGTTCTCTGATTATACCAGGCGTACCGGTATGAACTGATCGAAAAACCAGTTTACGGTCGGATAAAATTCTTCGATGAAAGCAGAGGCTTGCTTTCACCTCACATTTTATGCGAAAAATACTATTTTGGCCAACCAATTGAAAACATTTTTCGTTATTCCAATGAAATATATTCCATAATAATTTAAATTTCAACTAATACCTTGTTCGAAGTAAGACAGCATTATCCTTATAATACCAACATACACACAATCACCACAAATCGAACTAAAATATGTGAAAATTTATCACCACAGCTGACTTAACGCCTTTTCCTTGTACGCATTGGCACGCTCGTCCATTCACGCAATCATTTATTACAAATGACTTTTGACAATCGGAACGTTTACGATTGCGCTCCGAGCTGGCTTTAAGCTCGCAATTCCCATATAACGCGCGGACAGTATAAAAAATGAGAGTTCAAGATTTGGTAACGGTAAAAAGCAAATCGAAACAGCAACATACTTTAACCGGTAAATCATATGAAAATGTGGAACTGTTTGTATGTGCGTGTGTATATGTGTGGTTTATAAATAATATTGCTTTCACTTGTCCAGCATCCTTTCGGCGGCGCACGAGCACACACACACCTATATACACATACATGGTAAATACATATTTCCGTAGCGAAATCCGCCAACATATAACAAGAAATGCCGTTAGTATATACGTACAAATAAACCACCACAATGGCGCTGTTGCGGATCCTTTCGCCGCAGCGGTTTGTCGCTTCGCCCTTTTCATGCAACGCTTCAGTCGCCACCTCATTTCCTTTCCACATCGTTACGCTCTTTATGTGCTTTGACACAATCGTCAATTTTGCTTTCGCTACTATATACTTATACTTGTGTATGTGTGCTATTTTGGTTCGCTTCAGGTTAAAGTCATATCGTTAGCATTAACGCTTTTTGATTTTTATTGAGTCAGCTAAATTTTATTTGATTTACCCTCTACTGCATGCCTGTGCCACGGCGATATAAACGTATATATATGTATATATATTTATATGTATGTTTATATACACATGTACGTATGCAACCAAGTCACACACTCACATAACCTGCAAGACAAATTCCATCTGGGGGAGGAAGTCAGTTCGCCGACTTTATTAGATAAAAATGAAGTTGAGTTGAGTCTCAATTCAGTGCGCATCCTTGGAGTTCATATTGCACATATTCGCAGCAAGCACACACATACACACATACATATGTATATAGGTTTATTTTTGTGAAGGAAAGCCTCAGCTTTCAATGCCTACACCGTCTTTTTTGCTCTGCATTCAACCGGAAGCTATGAGTTTTTTACCGGCACTTTAGTTTTTCCTGCCTGACACATTGACTTCATCGGCTTCCGTATGCGTCCAACCGAGCAGGCGTCCAACCCAACGCCCGAACGGCGTTTCAGATGTGAATGATAAAATAAATTACTACGAGATTAGCGCGAATGTAATTATCATGTCTATTTGGGTGATGCGCGATAAGCAAATGCAAAGTTGTTTGTGTGGCGATATTGAATGGAGAGTGTGAGGGCTCTAGATATTAAATCATCGACGTTGAAATTTTTTTGCTCACTAATTATAATGAGCAAACTTTTTAATTTCTGCAAAAAAGTTACTTTAAGTATTAGTGTATAAATAAGTAGTGAAATACTGTTAATTAAAGAGAAGTAATTGTAAAATATTTTTCCTGTACGCTCCCCCCATTTTTGGGGCTTATTTACTGATTGTTCGATTGTATTTATGACTTCATTAACAGCCGCACTCGTCTACTCCATGTAAGATGCTTTGTCAAGCTTACTTTAATTGCCATTAAATGCTTAGTATGCCAGCTAAGAGAGTAGTTTGAGAATTCAGTGGCTTTCCGGAATTTTATTCGCCTTCAGTGTGATGAATTTTTTCAGTATTATCTTCACTTCCAAAGCGATTCCTAGAATAGCAAATCACATAACCCTGTAAAGATTTTTTATTTTATCAAGAGAAAACTTCGGATCCATCATAATGTAGAAAAGACTTTTTGATGATCAAGTTCAATTAAGGTTTCTTATTGTTCGAAGTAATCCATAGGTTAGTCTGGTAAGCCCGCGAGTCACGCATAGACCAGTTTTGATCCTTAGCCATGAAGTAATAGATAGCTTTGACTTGTTTTTACTCTCTGCAATATTATGATGGTTCCAGGTGTCATCCATATTTGCCTAACTCTGTTACAAGATTCACACAATTGCAGTTATTGATGTTTTTTTAGTGAACGAGACCCACATCAAGTAGTTATCTTACATATATCTAAATATAGAACCAAAATATAACATCCCCCTCACCATTTGATTCTTCGACATATTGCTATGAATTTTAGCGACAGCTTCCGTATATTTGTCCATAATCAAAAAACTTCTCAGAAAAATTATTAACAGTTTTAAGACGATTTAAAACTTGTGTCCTATCTATTTGCTATTCAATATAAAGCTACACACCGCAAATGTAAGGAAAAAGTTGGTTGAAAATTTAGCGACGTGATTGTTTTGTGGTTGAGCCAAGCTTTATCTTTTTATTTGTCAAACTTTTTCCGCTCTTGACAAAAATAAAACATGATGAACAGTACACAAAGACTCTTTAAAATTTCCGCCGAAGTTTGTGAGGTTATGTATTATCAAATTTTTTACTAGTGGCTATTATTGATATAAAAAAGTCACTGAATTATTGTACCGACCTCATAGTATGTACATTTGTAAAAAAAAAAGAATTCTAAATAAAGAAATAGTACGATGACATTTCTTGCTTCACATGCAATTCTATTTTCTCGACATGTTTTTTCTTGGTTGCTATAATTCCTTTCCAACTCGCTCCCACTCTGGTTTTCTCTCTCTACTCTATCTATTTCGCAACCGATTTATGCGTTTCGTTTTCATTGTTTTTTTTTTTTACCAAGCAACAGCTTCTTTCATTTATTCAATTTTCGCTTCATTTAGATTAATATCATCGTGGGCAAACCTAATCAACATGTGCGCCGTGCTCTCGCAAAGTGATGAGGGAGGGTACCGTAGCATTCGAACGCAAAGAACATTTCTGGTATTGGCAAAACAATTGGTACTGAATCGAAGATGAAAGTACTAAATAAGATTAAGTGATTAGAAAGACAATGAGACAACGAGAAGGTGGGGATTATGTTAAGAATTTCGAAAGGGGATTTGTCAACGCATTAGGGGGATGAATGTGGTCTCCATTGTTAACTTTATATCCATATTATATGTACGTGTTTCACTGAGTTTATGTAATTTGGGTTGCAAGTAGTAGGGAAGGTTGTTAAAGGAATATAAACTTTGACAATATTCCATATGTTAGTGTATAGCTTTTTAATAAACTAGTTACTGACTATTTGTTTTGAATATACGAGTACTTATATATTTGTACATAAACCTATAGAAGGTTTATATTAAATATAAATCAAGTATGGCATAAGTCAAGTATTCACTAAATCATTCTAAGATTTAAGATTCAAAATCCCTTAATGAAGTTTCTATGATCCCGAAAATGTTTTGAATAATGTGCTAGAATTTAAGAAAGATTTATACCAGACAGTGTTGTGTTTCATAACATAAAGATATATTATATTAGTCCAGAACACAATGTGAATATTAGCAAAAATTCCTAAAACAACAACAATCTATTGTACTACGCTAAGCGATATAGTTAGTTAGATTTGCTACCTGCCTATACCACAGAGCTGGCAGTCTGTGAGGGTATGTTTACCTTTTTCATTTTCGTTTCCTCTTTGTGTCCTTTTAATTACTTTTGTAGATTTTGTGTGAGCAATCATTACCTTCTAAAATTCTCAACCACTTTGTGCAACAATCTTCTTAAGAGCTTTGATTTGAGCGGAGAAAAGCATACTTACCTGGCGTAGAGGTTATCCGTGATCATGAAGGCGGTTCCTCCGGAGCGAGACCTAGTCATTGCACTACGATGGGGTTGACCTCTGCGATTATTCCTAATGTGAATAACTCGTGCGTGTAATTTTTGGTAGCCGGGAATGGCGTTCGCGCCGTCCCGACATTTCTAAAAATATTCATAAGTTAATATTACTAAATGTTAGTCAACACCACTGTACAAACTGGTGGCTGATTAAAGAAAATTTACCAACAATTTCTACTTTAGGATTGTTAGGTTGGAAAATTATTCTGTAATATATATAGGAGACACCCTATAAAGTTAATATGTATATAAATGACCAACGCAACGGGCTGATTAAGCGATGTCTGTCTGTTGTTTGTTTCTATTTATTACAAACCTAGTCTTCTAAGTTTTTGATATATTAAGGATAATATTGAAATTTTGTACATTCTTATGGACCACTATAGGATATAGCTGACATCACAAAGGTTTAGCATAAATTATTGTCCAAGGCCAACAAATTTCTCCGAGCATAATGTTCAGATCATATAGCACATATTTACCTTTGTGAATGATCATAATCGGGGTCCATGTATGGAAAACTTTTATATTTGGTAAGATATCTTAACTATGCACAGATTTTTGCTCAAGGCAATGCTACAATCTTTGCACATATTGTTCAGATCAGACCATTTATAGCATTTACCTTCCATACAAACTAAATGATCGGAATGAAGTCTTTTTATGGAACACTTTATTATTTGACGACATATCTTCACAAAATTAATATCGGTATACTATCCGAAGAAATTGTGAAGATAGGATTACTATAGCATATAGCTGCCTTACAAAGTGACCGATCAAAATCGAGTTCTTGTATGGAATATTTTATTTGTGAAGGGTTTTTTCTTTATTTATTTGTTTTAATTATTTTTTAATTAAACTTCTTTTTATTGTAAAATTTTATCATTATCCACTCTTTGACTCTTTATTTATTTAATTTTTTATATTTTGTAAATCTTTCTCACACCTTTGTATCACTTTCTTTAATGTACTTCCAAAAGTCAGTTTGTTTGATATGAAAGAACTCAATTATTTTTCCATCCATCAAAGCCTACCGCTTACATGCAAACATACCTGTGTACATATTTTATGCGAATCACTGTTAAATCAACAGAGTAGCATGAAAATACCGATTTAATGTCTACATTTGCTGGAGTATTATCAAATAACAGCACAAGCTCAAATACACAAACATGCACACACGCATACTTACAGACACATATACAGGCATACACACATTTGTATACAAGAGGGGAAATTAAAGTTAAACAAACAACCAACCAAGTAACAAAACGACGACGATTCGTGCTAAGGGCACACTACAACAACAACTACAAGATCAATATAAGACAACAAAAACCAAAATCCATACAGTGATTGTAACGTTTTAGTAGATAGCGTGTATCTCAATACTCATCTGCGTATTTACATACATCTGATATATATGGATGGATGTTGTATGAATTTTTGTTTTTGTTGTATTATATTGATAGAGCGAGTATAAATATGTAAGATAAATGGTCGTGAAAGTCCAAAATCCACCCTCTTCCGCTGGCGCTGAAGCCTATTGAACACGACCGACACACACGCATACACATACTCATGCATTCTCACAAGTGTATTGGTGAGCAACTATGAAGTTGTAAAAAGTAAAAAGCTGGCAGGCATAGAAGGGTAAAAAGCTTCGATGCTGTGGCGTGGCAGAGCGACGGCTACAACAATGACGCTGTTGATGGATAACGGCATAACCATAGCTACCGGTAAATTATGTGAGATTATATTGTCTCCACGGGGATTATTAGCGAATATCATAAGCTGATAATGCGATTAATTGAATGCGAGAGAAAAAGTGAATTGCATATTCCAAAAAGGGGAAAATAAGAAAGGAATGTAAAGTCTGCTGCTATTAAACATAATTTTAAAAATTTCATTCAAAAAGTGAAGGATTGAAGCGATATGATTGTGAGAAGGGGGTTGCGCCTACAAGTATGCCTTTCTGATATTTATAACTTTTAAATAAAAGCTTGTAACTTAAAGTCGCTGCCAAATTATTTTGTGAACGTTAACAAAAATCAATTCCGTTGCTTTTGTAACTATGACTTGTTGAAAGTTTTAGGTAAAATCTTTGTTTTAAAAGCAGAGGTATCGTTTTTTGTAGGTACACATACATATAGGTAGAAAAACTGTGTAACTGAAAGCATACACTTTTAAAAAAGAAAATTTTAAAAAATGTAAATGAAATGTTTTAAAAATTAAATAAAACCATAATTAATGACTAAAGTTTATAAATTAGACAAAAGTGTATAAATTTTTTGATATTTTATTTATTTTTGTCACCCTATACTTTTCAGCCTACTGTATTATATATTAATTTACATATTTATAAGGAAGATTAAGTATGTAGTACAATTTCTTAATTTAGTACGTGTGGCTACTTTCATATGTGACAACACTCACACCCTCTACAGGTAAAAATTGCAACCAAAGTTTTCAAGAAATTACATATATTCGAATATTACACTTTGTTATTGTTTGTTTAATACCCTGTTTAAAGTTGGCCACGCCAGTTTATAACAACTAGAAGGAACCGTTGGAGTCCCTATAAGGTATATACCATAAGTATAACTATAAATCAACAGCATGATGAGTTGAGTCGATTCAGCCATGTCCATCTATCAGTTTTTGAGACATCGGTTTGAAATTTTACAGACATCCATTTGTTTCCATAAAGCTGCTCATTTATCGACACCGCAGATATCGGACCACTATAGCAAATAGCTGTCATCGAATCTGACAAATAAGAAACACTTTTTATTTGACAATATTCCTTTCCAAAATTTTACACAGATTACAGTTCAAGGCAGTGCTGCAAACTCCGAAGAAATTGGGAGCAGACAAAGTTAAGGTTTTTTCTTGTTTTGAAGTGGAAAAGTAGCTCTACTGTAAAGACGGTAGGAATATTCTTGCAAATTCGAATAATCGCAACCAACATCTCTAAAAACATAAAAAGACCAGCAAAGTCCTACCTCTGATTATGCTACCTATGTAAAAACTCACTTTTATTATTTGACACAGTTGTAATTAAAGAAAATATGGCGATTGTAGCACCCTCTCAACTTTTCATTCCCTATTTTAAAAATTCCCGAGGACTCAGCCTTTCCGATTATCCGCTGCATTAGTTTTTTCCAACGTTTTCATTGATTTGGACCTCCTGGTTGATAACTATGGTTCTCAAACATTGCTTTAAATCATATATTGTTGTTGATTCGGTCGATTGCGGGTTCCTACCTTTCTTCAGTTTCTTCTAACAGTTTATTTAATTTACCAAAACTTGCGTCATTCAAAATGTTGTATCTTACGTACCAAATATCCAAGAGAAGAAACAAGTGTCTTTCAAAAGTTAAGTCTAACTACCAAATG